>NC_141026.1:38635000-40002500 GCF_052040795.2 Danio rerio | reverse complement strand
TGCGGACATGAACATCTGTGCCGTGACCCAGTCTGAAGTAATCCCCTTTACCCCTAAACAATGCAATAACATGATGTTAAAAAGTTTCACTTAAGATCAGCATGTAGTAATATTTAAGTTTTAAATCTCTTCTGATATTCGTACCAGGTCCAGACAACTCCAGATTTGGTGAGGGCGAGGGAGAATTGAGCTCCACATTCAATTTGACAGACCCCCTGTCCATTCAGACGCTCAATGTTTTGAGGAATGTTACATCCCTCGCTGCCACCACGGCCCAGTTTCCCAAAGTCTCCATCTCCCCATGAGAACACCATTCCTATAAAAGACAAATGAACATGCATTCATGTACCGTCAGTAATTTAAATAAAGCGAAACATAGCCCCAAAAAAGCAAAACACAACCATAACAAAACATAACAGAAAAAATACTAAACAAAAATGACCACAAACAGCAAAGCAACCACAACAACAAAAACTGAAGCAAAACATTAAGCCAAAACAAAAAGAAGCTGCAGAACACAACCACAACAAAACACAAACGAAACATAACAGAAAAAAATACTAAACAAAAACAGCCACAAACAGCAAAATACAATCACAACAATAAAACACTGACTGAAACGAAACACTAAGAAAAAACAGCCACAAACAGCAAAATACAACACTAACAACAAAAACTGAAACAAAACATAAGAGAAAATAATACTAAACAAAAACAGCCACAAACAGCAATATACAACCACAACAATATAAAACTGACTGAAACGAAACAAAGAAAAAACAGCCACAAACAGCAAAATACAACACTAACAACAAAGACTGAAAAAAGATATAACAGAAAAAATGCTAAACAAAAACAGCCACAAACTGCAAAATACAATAAACGACAATAAAACTCTGACCGAAACGAAACACTAAGAAAAAACAGCCAAAAACAGCAAAATACAACCACAACAATAAAACACTGACTGAAACAAAACACTAAGAAAAAACAGCCACAAACAGCAAAATACAACACTAACAACAAAAACTGAAACAAAACATAAGAGAAAAAAATACTAAACAAAAACAGCCACAAACAGCAATATACAACCACAACAATATAAAACTGACTGAAACGAAACAAAGAAAAAACAGCCACAAACAGCAAAATACAACACTAACAACAAAGACTGAAAAAAGATAACAGAAAAAATGCTAAACAAAAACAGCCACAAACTGCAAAATACAATAAACGACAATAAAACTCTGACCGAAACGAAACACTAAGAAAAAACAGCCAAAAACAGCAAAATACAACCACAACAATAAAACACTGACTGAAACAAAACACTAAGAAAAAACAGCCACAAACAGCAGAATACAACACTAACAACAAAAACTGAAACAAAACATAAGAGAAAATAATACTAAACAAAAACAGCCACAAACAGCAATATACAACCACAACAATATAAAACTGACTGAAACGAAACAAAGAAAAAACAGCCACAAACAGCAAAATACAACACTAACAACAAAGACTGAAAAAAGATATAACAGAAAAAATGCTAAACAAAAACAGCCACAAACTGCAAAATACAATAAACGACAATAAAACTCTGACCGAAACGAAACACTAAGAAAAAACAGCCAAAAACAGCAAAATACAACCACAACAATAAAACACTGACTGAAACAAAACACTAAGAAAAAACAGCCACAAACAGCAAAATACAACACTAACAACAAAAACTGAAACAAAACATAAGAGAAAAAAATACTAAACAAAAACAGCCACAAACAGCAATATACAACCACAACAATATAAAACTGACTGAAACGAAACAAAGAAAAAACAGCCACAAACAGCAAAATACAACACTAACAACAAAGACTGAAAAAAGATAACAGAAAAAATGCTAAACAAAAACAGCCACAAACTGCAAAATACAATAAACGACAATAAAACTCTGACCGAAACGAAACACTAAGAAAAAACAGCCAAAAACAGCAAAATACAACCACAACAATAAAACACTGACTGAAACAAAACACTAAGAAAAAACAGCCACAAACAGCAGAATACAACACTAACAACAAAAACTGAAACAAAACATAAGAGAAAATAATACTAAACAAAAACAGCCACAAACAGCAATATACAACCACAACAATATAAAACTGACTGAAACGAAACAAAGAAAAAACAGCCACAAACAGCAAAATACAACACTAACAACAAAGACTGAAAAAAGATATAACAGAAAAAATGCTAAACAAAAACAGCCACAAACTGCAAAATACAATAAACGACAATAAAACTCTGACCGAAACGAAACACTAAGAAAAAACAGCCAAAAACAGCAAAATACAACCACAACAATAAAACACTGACTGAAACAAAACACTAAGAAAAAACAGCCACAAACAGCAAAATACAACACTAACAACAAAAACTGAAACAAAACATAAGAGAAAAAAATACTAAACAAAAACAGCCACAAACAGCAATATACAACCACAACAATATAAAACTGACTGAAACGAAACAAAGAAAAAACAGCCACAAACAGCAAAATACAACACTAACAACAAAGACTGAAAAAAGATAACAGAAAAAATGCTAAACAAAAACAGCCACAAACTGCAAAATACAATAAACGACAATAAAACTCTGACCGAAACGAAACACTAAGAAAAAACAGCCAAAAACAGCAAAATACAACCACAACAATAAAACACTGACTGAAACAAAACACTAAGAAAAAACAGCCACAAACAGCAAAATACAACACTAACAACAAAAACTGAAACAAAACATAAGAGAAAAAAATACTAAACAAAAACAGCCACAAACAGCAATATACAACCACAACAATATAAAACTGACTGAAACGAAACAAAGAAAAAACAGCCACAAACAGCAAAATACAACACTAACAACAAAGACTGAAAAAAGATAACAGAAAAAATGCTAAACAAAAACAACCACAAACTGCAAAATACAACCACAACAATAAAACACTGACTGAAACAAAACACTAAGAAAAAACAGCCACAAACACTAACAACAAAAACTGAAGCAAAACATAACAAAAAACTACTTTACAAAAACAGTCACAAACAGCAATGCAACTACAACAAAACACTGAAATAAAATAGAACACACACACACACACACACACACACACAAAATACTAAACAAAATACATGGCCACAAACACAATCAAAATGAAAACAAAGCAATGAAAAAAGTAGAAAAACAAAAAACACTGAATCCATTTTAAAAAATGTCGGTATCTACCTTCATCTGTCAGTGCAAGAGTTTGGGCATCTCTACTTCCACAAGCTACCTGGACAACGCGATGGCCTAAAAGCACCTTGACCTGCAAAAAAGAAATGTTCAAGTTTGTAAGGCATTTGATTAAGTGCAATGAGATGTTGTGCAATGTTGCACCAATGTCAACAGTTAAAGTTTCGATAATGCCAGCATTTCCTGCTTGCATTTAGAATGCTGAGTGATTTCTTAAACGCCTCTGATTGGCCATTGTGTTCACACACTCAACAGATTAAATTGTGATTGGCTAGTCGTGTCTGTTAAACTGCAGCATCCATAAACAAAACGGCCAATCAGTGATGTTCTAGAACCTGCACAACAGCACACAAATGCTAACAATAAATGGTGGTTAGTAAGTTTGAAATCCACACAATGTTGTATAAAGTCTTTTACACTAAACACAGGCAAAGCTCCTTAAAAGCAGGCAAGTCCTAACTAATTTCTGATGAACCACTGGCTTGCAGAAAATAGCTCCAAAACACCTGAATCAACCAATAAAAGTCTTTAGATTCACTATAAACTTCTAAGCTAGTATGTTTGAGCAACCTGAAGCTAAACTTTCCAAGTTATCGGCCCTCCAGAAGCAGGATTGAACACCCCTACTTTAAAGTCAGACCAGTCTGTGGTCAACTTGTTTCATGAGGTTTCTCCATTTATTGCCTTCACATTATAAAGATCACCCTGTAAATATCCTGTAAACCTGCAGTTCTGAATAGAGAAGTCTGAGATTAGGAGGTGAGCAAAACAAATACCAGTTTGGGTCTGAGTTGGGTGGTGTTGTCCCCATGGCCCAGACGGCCATATTCCCCCAGACCCCAGCTGTACAGCTCTCCACTGGAGGTGATGGCGGCACTGTGAGAGCTGCCACACGCAATATCTCGAATGCGTTTGGTTTTCAATGCCTCGATCAGCCTTGGCTTATCACAGTTCCTAGTGGAAAACACACTCATAAGATCCCTCTTTAGAAACCGTACACATATTTTGCAATACTGTTGTAAAAAGGAGAAATAGCCTACATTCGGCTGAAGTGTCCAAGCTTGCCATCGTCTCCTTCACCCCAAGAGAATACTTTCCCATCCACGGTAAGTGCCATGGCATGCCGTCCACCTGCACTCAAACAGACCAATCATGTTTTATTTAAAGAAAAAAATATAACACTGATGTTATCCTCAACAGAAAAAACAGCAGACCTGAATGCACAGCAACCTTCTTGACCACATAGTTGCTGAGAGCTGATATCTGTCTGGGAATTGGGATGGTTCCACTGGAGAGGCCTAAACCAAGTCTTCCATTGGTGGCCTCTCCACAGGCATATACTTTACCTTCAGCAGTCACTGTAAAAAAAAAAAAAAAAAAAAAAAAGGATTTTATTAGTAAAATCTAGTATGGTGATATTTGAACCCCAAATAATTATCCAAAATTACGGAATATAAAACCGGAGATCTAAAATACAAATAAACAACCATATTGGTTTCTTTATTTTGTATACTTTGTAGCCACATACACAGATGGTTGGATGTAATGTAATGTATTTTTTATTTATTGCCATGTCAGCAACCAAGGCTATCTTCATGGCAGGAATCTTTCAACAATAAATATACAATTTAAAAGTCAACAAACAAAATAAAACATAAATTAAATAAGATTTTTTGTGTTAATACATGATAAAAATTCTAAAATCTTTTCTGGTTTCACTTTGTCAAAAATGCCCTTAAAAGAGTTCATTTCATAAAAGGTCCTTGTGGAATCAGTAAAAGCAGGACAGTCTAGTAAAATATGTTTTATAGTAAGAGGAGTTTAGCAGCACAAACACTGAGTAGGGTTTTCACCTTGGAGCAAAAAACCTTGTGTTATTCTCGTATGCCCAATACCACATCTGGTAAAACTACTTGATTAAATCGATTCTTAAAATGTCTTAAAATTCTGTGTGAAACTTCAGGTTGGATTTCATGTAATTTATTGTTTTCTAATGCATCCAATTCCTTTTGCCACTTGTTTAAAATGTAAGCGTTGATAAAAGGTTTCATCTCTGACGAAGGAATTTGGCATTTGTTCACTACTTGCTTCAAAGCATCTTTAGCCACAGATGGTTGGAATATATTTTACAAGTGGTATAATTGGTCTGATGTTGTTTTTAAACTACTTACCAGCAAAAAGACTTTTAGAGCCACCAGCCACCTGCACTACATTCAGAGCAGACAGAGTCTCTGAGAATGAAGGGACTTTGATCTAAGAGACAAAACAAGATATTAATTGTCATTGCAAATTATTGTTAAAAATGCTGTAAAACAATCCTAAGGCATTTATAAAAAATGTTTTATACAAAAGAAAAATCTAACATATTAAATAAGCTAAAAATAAAAAAAAATTTAAATGTAATTAATTAATTGCGTTTCTTGTTTGTTTTAAATAGTACTGACCTTGGACCCCTTAAGTCCTCCAAGTTGGTCCTTATCATTAAGACCCCAGACAAAGACTTTGGTTCTGATAGTGGCTGCAGACTCGAGGCCTGACAATCTCTTTCGAGACATACTGCAAAGAAAAATATTAACAATAAATTAAACTATATACCAGATCATTCTTTATTTACTTTAACTAATCTCTTTTTTATACATACCTTCCAGTCGCGGTCTTCTCATCTTCCTCTTCCTCGTTGTCAGATGCCAGGAAAGGTACAGTTGCAAGATCTTCATCCTCGGCACGGACACGTCCCACAGCACTCAAGCCATGAATCTTACAGTCAATACCTGAACTTCGACACTGCTTTATAGCAACCTCAATGTACCTGTGATACTGAAAACACAAGAACAAGAACGTTCAGCATTTCTAAAGAAACATACTTAATGGACAGGCAATTGTGCGGACATTCAAACCAACCTCTGTGCAGTCATTGAGTAGAGAGACGACAGTGTCAGTGGGATTGATGTTGATGGTCTTCAACTCGATCAAATTGTTGAGTGAGGTTCCACCTGGAGGATGAAGTTAGTTGATCAGGGAACCCTTAAAGGACTAGACTACAGTTGTCTTTACATTAATGCATTTTCATTAGGAAAACAGTGCTTTAGAATAGGGATGCACCGATATCATTATTTTGGAACCAATCCCAATACCAAAAATCGACCGATACAGATCCAATCCCGATATGGTGACATTTTTTCTTTTTTTTTTAAGCATAATACACCTTCTATAATTCATGATAAACTCAAACAATATATCTTCTTAAGTAAAAATAACAGACCTTTAGGCCTACTGTATATGACAGACAGCACAATCAAACAAAAAACATGATGCTTGCTGTAAACTAGGCTACATTATTTGAGCATTCGTTATGACATTGATCTGTTGTGGTCCAGTTCATGTTTCCTTTTTTTTAAATAGGCCTATTAAAATTTTTCTTTGAAATCTGTAGGCTACCATTATTTACCCTAATCAAAGCACAAACTGGGCTGTCAAATGAAATATTAATATAAATAAAACTACAGTGAAATATTCGCAGTTTCAGAGTAGCCTGTACTATGCTAAATACTTTTCTGTTAATGACAATCCATGTTGCACTGCTCAGTTTCACTTTTATTAATTTAATCAGCTACTTTGACCACAATGAGCCAGATTTTACAAACTATTTGCAGCACTTTTAGTATTCCCCTAGGAAGAATAAACTCAGTCAGAAGTATGAGGGAACAGAAACTTTAAATAATGCAGAATAGTTGTACGGAGCAGTGCATGTTGTGTCTGCGCAGTTGGTGCATGAATGAAGTGCTTGATGCACCACTGAGACAGAACACAGCCCTCCAGGAATCTGCGGACACCAATTCCAATGAATTATTGAGCCTTTTCTAATTAAAAATTTCAGGTAGGCCTACTTTGTGTGAGAAGAGCAGTGTTCTGAAGGGGATCTGCTGATCTAACAGACATAGCGCAACATGATTTAGAAACAGCAATGAATTCCTTGCTGCAGGTCAAAATGAACCCATTTGATGCAAAACCCAATGCATTTCTCCACTGATTACTTATATTTACAGGAACAATTAGTGTTCACGCTGCATTTCAGAAAGACAATCACTGTCTACACTACACAACTTAAATGCATGATACATACGCACACACTGGGCATGAACATATCTTGCCAGCATCTGTAATTGTTGCTTACTGGTTGCATAATAGTCATATGTGAATGGCTAGACAAATTAAGGAACTATATATATATTAGTCCAGATGACCAGTCAGAGAGCGAGTGTTGATAGAAAATCAAAAGACTATATCCACTCTCAAATGCAGCACTGCCATTTAAATTATACAGAGTTTTCAGCATTTTTTAAAAGACTTGAAGAGGTTGGAACAAAAGGAATGCGTTTTAAAACCTAAAAGCACTAGTAAAATCTTTGCCTAAGAATGACTGGAAAAGCTTCATTGCGCTTTACCTGATACCACCACCAATGAAGGCATGTAGCTGCTGTCAGCTGGATCTACAATCATTTTCAGTTTGTGGACTAACATGTCTGGGAAAAGCTCCAATCTGATCCAGTGCTATAGAAAAACAGAGAAAAACAAAAATTAGTGATTTCAATAATTCTCAAATTTGCAGTTTTAACCAGGGTGCAAATTACACATTGACGAGACTTTTTCAACTTTTTCAGTAGTAGTTTGGTAATTCATGCTTCAGTGAATCAAATTTATGAATTACATCTCATTTATTAATAAAATGTATACTTTTTTGGTGTTTTGAGGGATATTTAGTGACTATTTTAGAGGTTACTGTCGGTCAAACTATACAAATTATGTCTATTTTTTCTTTTTTTAGGCTTCATGCAGATAAGAACACCTATTTTACAAGAAGTATGCTTTGTGAATACTTAAGATGTGCTTCAGTGTTCAGTGGCACGATAATGCATTCCTAATGGTATGAACCATATGGGGAGGAGGGGGGGTCAAATGTATTTATTTTTTATATTTTACATTTTTATTTATTATTATTTAAGATATAAATCAGAGAAAGCTGTTTCTCATTATTTCAGGAGTAACATTACTTGTTGTTTTAATGTCCTTGGGGGAGGGGGGGGGGGTTAATTTCTTATTTATTTAATAAATTTTTTCAAATAAATTTGGGGTGTCAATCTCCCCCAAACACCCCTGTAATTCACTCCATGGACATAAGGTCCTTTATAAATCATACTAATATGGAGATTTATCACATAATATGTTCTGTTATTATTATCATTAATGTTAAAAATTACAGTGCTACATAGTATTTTAAAGAAAATGTGATCATATTTTTCTAGTACACTCTTATAAATGGAAATACAACATGTGTTGGATAATACTTCTGAGTAAACTTACAGTTTGACAAAAGAATTTAACTGTTATAGCTGATATACTGTACATGTAGTTCACTTATGAACCTATACATGCAATCTGCATACAATCACATCATTACTGCATGGAACATTCTGAATGGCCGACTGATTCTGCAAGCCTTTAAAAATTGCGTTCTTAATATTTAAACTTCTCAATATTTAAATCCTGGTTTAGGATTCAGCACCAGCACCACCTGTCTAGTTCTGCCTCTGATTTTTTTCATGTGCAATTATGCAGCAGTGTTTGTATTTGTATGCATATCTTTTTTCTGGCTGTCTGTTTGTCTGTCTGTCTTTGAGAGAGAGACATTACTAGAATATACATTACTACTATAAATATATTCTTCTTTCATTATTATATTTTTAATCCTCATATTAGTTTTTTTATATTTCTTATTTGTGTATGCATTTATATTTTTCTGTATGTATATGTTTAATATAATCACTATTAATTTATTCATTGTTTATGCAATCTGCAACGCTTTGGCATAACTTGACAAGTCATGTCAATAAAGTCATGTTTTTTATTGTATGGAATTGCATTTTATTGTGAGTGAGTGAGCACCTATTTGAATGGTAGTGCATGTCTATAATGAGACGGACCTTGCCCTGAGAGCCTGAGGACTGCCAGCATTGCTCTCCACAGTCGATGAGTCGAGACGCCTGGTTAACAGAAGACGATACGCTGAGGTTCTTCACCACTCTTGACCACTCGTCGATCAGCATGCCACGCTGACTGCTGTGATGTCTTTTCAGCTGCTTTCCTGAGCGCCCACTAAAGGTGGGTGACTGACCTGAAGGGAAACGATTAAGTCAAAACCAAATTATTACTTACCAATAAAGAAGTTGACATTGTTGTAATGTTAAATTACATAAAGTAGCTTTCCCCAGACCTGGTTCGTTTATCCTCCCAAATGAATGCCTAGGATTGTGTTTACGGGTCTTGAAGCAGCTCTCACAAAAGTCAAAGTCATCACAGCTCCGACACTTAAACCTTGGGCCATTTATAGGGAACATCTGACATCCGTCACACCTGAGCACAGCAAACAATACAAAGATGATTACTAGCTGTTCATTTATATTCAATGTCTGGATGCAACTGCTACTTAACATACCTGACACCAGGATGTACGCTGGGCACAAGCTCCATCTCTGACAGCAGTCCAGTCCAGTGCGACTGCTGAGGAAAGTCCACAATGACATCCTTCCCATTGGCACTGAAGGCTGGACACAAATATGTATACATATTTACACACCATTGTTATGGTTCTTTAAAGTTTTAGATCTAGAGTTAAAGCAGCATTTAATTTGGGACTTCTTTTATGGCAAGGGAGCAGAAAAACAACCAAATATGCAAAGAAATAAACAAAATTTTTGAAAAAAAAAATTATTTGCAAATTGAATCAAGTATAACAAACCACAAGATAAATACAAGACAAAGATTGCAATAAACAAACAAAAACTTACAAATAAATGGTTGTAATAATAAGGACGAGGAATGAAAGAAGTCCCAAAGAAAAGAAAATAATATAACTAAACAACACTAACTTGGACCAACAATCTCTAAATTAATCTAACAAAAAGAAAAGTCCAGCATTTTCAAGCCCTAACTAATCAGCACGCTCAAAAACTCAAATGCAGAGATGCCCAAACTATTGGGCCTACAGGCCAAAGTTGGCCCATGGCAACCTTTGATTTGACCTGCCATCTCATCTGCGAAGAGAGGGAGTATGATGGAGATGGTTTTGAGATTGTCAATTCAATTTTAATGTAAACCTTTGCTTGTTTGTTTTGTTTTTAACAACTAACTGAAATTAAATGTTTCAATTAAATGGTGTAAATTAATCAGATTTAGTTTAAATGTACATACAGTACGGTCACCCAACAATGCAGAAACTTTGGTGAGCAAATCAAGTCAAAGGCAGATTCTGCTTGCCTAGTGTTTTCAGCATTGAACTCCACTGTTATAATGTTTTTGTTATAAGTACGACTATATATGATTTTATTGCCATAAGTTATCATTTAAAAGTTATACTTTATTAAAAATTAAAATTTAAAAGTAAGGTTTTCTATTTTTTTTTTTTTCCATGGCAGCTTTTATATAATATAGTTTGGTGCATTTTCCTTTGGCTCACGGCTATCAATGAAATTTGTTTTTGGCTCTTCATATTAAAAAGTTTGGGCACCCCTGCTCAAATAAAACATTTCTAATTTACACTTGAAGACAGCGTCCTGTGCTACAGACATGAGAACTACAGCCAAGAAATGTTTAATAATAATAATTAATAATTAAAGATGATAATAATGATAACAACAATTTGTGCATCCAAAATCAGGACGTACAGATTTAAACAACAGAATATTACTTTGAACTATTTCTGAATTTTGTTTAACATTACCATATCATTAAAATGTCCTGCGTATCTTTGGATTTGCTCTTCAGTGTTTTAGCTTTCAACAGTGACATTTACATAACACTGAGCAGTACTAAACTGTGCAAACTGGACTGAAGCAGATCAGCAGTTTAAATTTACCAGAACTTCGTCCATGCTAAGCTTCTTTGACACAATCAACATTGTAAAAGTGCTATAGAAATAAAGATGAACTGAATTTAAACACAATCGTGTTACCTTTGACCACACCCACACTCCTATGAGTGACTGACCCCCACTTGTATTTTGGTGTTGTGACCGAGGGCTTCACTCGCACTTTATCACCAATCTTTATATGAGATGGAGAACTCTGAGGGGGAAACCCTGGAAAATAGAAGTTTATATAATTTTTTTTTCAATAACTATACAACCGTACATTTCTATAATGACACAATTCCAGCTTCAATTAACAAATACCTATAAAAATGTGTAAGAGAACAGAAAGAGTATTACCCAGCAGCTCAGTGTGGATGTAACGGACCCAGTAAGTTCCTCCTTTCTGCTGCCAGTCACACTGAACATTCAGGTCATGCAGGCCGTCTCTGTCAAGCTTGATCACTTTCCCCACATCTCCTTCATACACTTCCTCATATGTCCTGCAACACCGTACCATCATGCCCACCTGCAACACACACGGAGCTCAGATCAGTTACCACCCAAACTTTAGAACACAATCTGAATATTAAAAATCATGAAAGAACACTTTAAAAAAAAGAAAAAATATGTTATTATAATATAATTTACTATTGATTTCATTATTATTTCTTTATTATTTTTCTTGTTTTTCCAGTAAATGTCATTTAAAACGACAAACATTTACAAGAAAAAAGGCTTTTTTTTTTTTTTTTACATAATTGACTTATAGCTTTTTCCTCATTTTATGTATAAATTTGGGCTCATTTTGAGATTGTTCAGACAACAAACCTAAAGGTTTATTACACATGAAAAATAGAATGTTTTATAGATCAAACCCATTGTTTTATTTCATGGATATTATTAATTAGTTAATATTTTTATATATTTATGAAATTACTAAAGCTTATTTATTATGTTAGGTTTTTATAGTATTTCTGATGTTTTTTTATGTTCTTACTGGGTGTTGGTACAACATAATTTTGTTCTGCATTAAATCTACGCATAAACATCTAATGTTTTGAATGACAAAATCTGATGTAAATTCACTTATATTTCAAAGCACATTACAAAACAAACAATGTAAGAAAAAAAAACGTAAGCATTTGGAATATGAAGTTCATTTACCACATGGTGACATTTTGCTTTAATGTATACTATTCATCGCTTACATTTCTGTTTTGAATTCTGTTGAATACTATGGAGAAGTGGCAGGAACTAAAATACATAATTGTAAATGTTTCAGTTTATTCAGGGCTACCAGTAGCTGATTTCACATTATTTATTTTCCAGAAAATTAAGGAATATGAATAACACCTCACCTGAATGTTCTCTCTCACGTAAACAGCATAATCGTCATTGCTCTGAAAGTCCGACCTCTTTTTAAACGTCTGACTCTCAGTCACCACAACCCCAGGAGGCTGACATGCGAATGAAAGAGCATTAGTCAGCCACACATTTGATGACAACAAGTGAATCAGCACCTCACATCTGGATTGTGTGATCAGTGTATTTGTATGTACCACAGGAAAGGCAGGCTCAGGCTCCTCAAGCTCTTCCAGCACCTCTTCATCAGAGTATTCATCTGATACAGTCTCTGCATCCGACAGATCTGTAATGAGAACATCTGGATGGTCCAACAACCAGCCCACCAATGCCTCGACACCTAAAACCAAAGCAATAAAGAATCAGTTGCTTGCAAAAATTGCTCTATGTATTCTTACAGGTTTTTTTTAACAATCACTAGGACACATTTTTTAATGACAAAATGACAATAAATATCTATATTGAAACATACGGCATACATCATGTCTAATTTATTCATGTTTAGGGTATGAATAAATTAGGATAAAGGATATTTTCTTTAAGACAATGATAATACCATGCTCCAACGTAAGCAATTATGTTTTTACCTGGCACTCCAGAAGCACCTGTGGTTCCAGACAGTGATTTAAGAGCAAACTCGATGTTTTTCCTTTGAAAGCCCATCTCCATCAGCTGCAGGACGATGGGAGCAGGGGGCACAGGTGACGTCTTGTGTTTCTTTTGTTTGGGTGGACGCATGTGCTGCACAGTGACTGGTGTAGTGGCTTCGCTAGAGCTGCTGTCCTCAAACAGAGGCGATGACGGGTGTGTGGATTCAACCGCCAGGTACTGACACACAGCCAGAGCCGCTGCCTGAACACACATGCACACTTATGCTGACTCTTTGAAATGCTGAGATCTTAGAGAGAACGAATGGCCAATAACCAATAACTTGACAATATTGGCCTATATGATATCACACCATTTAACTTAAACATGCATTTGACATAATATACATGTTTTACAAACTAAAAGAAGAGAGAGCATATCATACATTAGGGATAGGGCCACACAATATATCCTTTCAGCATCGATATCGCAATTTTTACAACAGTTCTATATGGTTCTCGAATCTGATTGGCTGAAAGCAGTGTGATTTATATCAATATCAGAACTCCTACAGCATCCTCACCCTTCTGTATTACTCCGCCCAAACAGGAGAGCAGATCAATAAACTTACTATAGTTTGACAAATATTGCAGTTGTTGGACAACATAATGTAATTGTGAGGCTTTTTTAGGCGAGCATTTAGTTGTTTAAATTGCAACTATGCAGTTTATTAATAACGATAGTGTCCATTTTAAATATTAATAATTTCAGCGCCATCTACAAAATGGCGAAAGAAACCACATAATAAGCCCTTAGAGGAGGAAAAACCTACCGTAATTTTTAACTACAGATGATCAAATCATTTTAAAAAAAGTGAGTGAATTTCTAAGTTGATCTCTTTTTTTTGTATGTTGTAGTGTCGTATTTATACCATATAATTGTAGTGTGTTGAGTGTGAGATGGGACTCGCATATTAGGATTATGTGTGTTTCGTGTTGGCCTCTCTTTGTATAACACAAGTTAGTTTTTGGTTAGCCATTTTTTTGTTTCTAATGCGTCTTCCGTTTTCATTTCTGCAGACTAGTTCAGTAAACAGAAATAAAGAAGAAATGCCCACGTGTTTAGCGTTTTTCTTATTGCAAACACAGCAGTAATCTGGCAGTGATTGCACTGCTTTGGCTTTTTTGGGGGTTAATTATTTTGATCTCCCGATTACAACAGAGAAACACTGGGAAATCTCTGTAGACTGATGGCATTTCATGCCATTCAGCCTTATAAGCTTAAAACGTGAGCAAAATCACCTGATTTGTCATCACTTTAGACATAACACTAGAGAATCATTCAAATACTAGCTCTAAGGTGACGTTTGTGAATTAGCAATGGTTTCTGTTGTTCTGACGTCAGCTGCAGATTTCTGTTGTTCTGATGTCAGCTGTATTCATGCTTGATTTCCTTTTTTATATACTTAATTATGCCTTTGAACTGTTGTATAAATGCAATAATCACACTTCTAACAGTGTCTGCGACCTCGTGCCAATGCACACCTCCCACCAGTGACGATATACAGCCCCATCACACTTCTACTCGTGTGATATTTCTCATATACGCATTTGCAATGGTCACATCACATGATATGCAATGTGGAGTTTAAATTATAGTTGACCAAGAGCTACAGAATTGTAGTTATTTTACTGTACTCATACAAAATGTATACGGTTTATGAAAAATAAATAAATAAATAAATACTTTTTTTTTGCTTCTAGTCCAAATATCTGCATTTTAAAATTAAATCAAGATTACTTTGCTTATCCCACGGGCAGATAATTTGACTTGTTTTAGAGAAAAACTCTTGATCTTGACCTATTTTTTCTGAAGTTGAAAACAAAACAATATTTTTACTTGATCTAAGAATTTTTAGATATTTGGACTAGAAAATAACTTTTTTGCATTGTGATTATTCAATTTCTGTACCTGAATATTAATAGACTCCCAAGAAAACTGTCAAATAGAGCTATTAAAACCATCTTTTTAAACTGTATTCATATATTTATATACAATATTTTTTGTAGAAAAACAAAATATCGCAACATCTGATTTTTCCAATATTGTGCAGCCCAAATTAGGGCTGTAGAAAAATGTAACATTGTGATGTTTTGTTATTCTGCAATATGTATATTTGAATACAATTTCACCAAATATCTCATTTTGGAAAGAATGTATAACTTTAGATTTATTGGGATTATTCTGTAGGGGACTGCATCTGCTAAAAATCCAATAAACAATCTACAAGCATGGATAAATACAGTAAAGGAAAAAAAGACACAATTAAAATCAACTGTGTTTTATCATTTGATGAGTCTAATGGCGTTCAAGTAGAGTAATTAAATAATAAAGATACAAATAATTCAATAAAATTAATCATTATTAAAGTTACAGACGTAAGATTCCCTACTCACGTTACACTGCAAAAAATGCTTTTCTTACTTAGATTTTTTTTTTTGTCTTGTTTCTAGTCCGAATATCTAAAAATTCTTTTATCAAGTAGCATTTTCTAGGCAAGCAAACGTCTTGTTTTCAGAAATAAATTAAGTCAGTTTTTCCTTAAAACAAGCAAAATAATCTGCCAATGGGGTAAGCAAAATAATCTTGTTTTTCCTTTTAACATGAGATAATTTTTATTACCCTATTGGCAGATTATTTTGCTTGTTTTAAGGAAAAACTCACTTCAATTTGGAATATATTATCAAATCAATGTTTTGGTTGTCTAGCAATTCTTCTTGATTTTAGAACTTTTAGATATTTGGACTAGAAACAAGTACGAAAAGTATTTTTGCAGTGTAAGCTTTCTTGGACAACGTATATTTCATAAACAAAAAACATATAATATATATATATATATTGAAACATACAACATCATGTCTAGTTTATTCCTGTTTTGAATTGAATAATAAAATACAAATAATCCAATAAAATTAAACGTTATTAAAAAGTTACAGATTATTCAACTTATGTCGGAATGCTTTTAAAATAATTATACAGTACCTGTTCTCAAAAACACATGCAAATGATAAATCATAATACAAACTCAACATTGCATATCCTGCGATGAGACTATCAATAATAGTTGCTAAACAATATATTGTGCAGCTCTGTTATACATCATTGGTGTAAAATAAGTTTGAAACAACTGAATCTTCTATAAAGGTAATCTTTGCAGACAAAAGCATGTAACTTGACATATATTAAATTAAAAGCATTAATGGAGTCTCTGACCTCTAACTCCTGGCGGTGGAATATGGCTTTGATGGGTGAAGGTTGAGTGGATGCTGACAGCAACTGCTGAAGGAGGATGAGAGGAGGCTGAGGACCCTCAGGAGACAAATCTCCTACATCAGGAGACGACGCGCACTGATCCTCTGAACACAAAAACACAACCAAAATAGTTGAGGGCTGTGAGTGGGTAGAGCTGGATTACTTTCTTATGATGACACAGCATGGAAATAACATTGCACACAGAGGAAAACAAGCAGCTGTGAGTTAAAAAATGTTCTGGAACTTGTAGAAAGATCAAGGATGAGACTGTAAACTTACCTGTAGGATTGGGGCTGACATCAACCACGGCCGCCTGAGAAAGGATCTGTCTGAGTTTGTCCTGATGGGAGAGTAGAGCTCGTGCAGCCTTCAAGATGTACAGCCTGAGCTGCTGACAGCGCAACAAATGTACATCTACCTGATCCGCTGCAATAACAAACACATACATGAGAATATTTATAACAATACACAGATTTGTTTATGTGGTAGAGATGCTTCTGCGTGATCTTAAAATACAAATAGGTACTGTGGATTTCCAGTGTACAGGGTTTCCACTCTTGATGGTTCTGTGGGTCTCGTCTGTCAAATCTGATCTTTAATTTGTATTCTATATTGGATTCAAGTCAGGTGATTGGCTGAGCCATTCCACAGCTTCATTTTCTTTCTCTGACCATTTGAGAGTTTCCATGGCTGTGTTTGGATTATTGTCTTGCTGAAATGTCCACCCTGCTTTCACCTTCATCATCCTGCTAATGTAGATGTTGGACAGAAGCAGCTAATATTAAATGTACACTGAGAAAGGGCAGAGGGTTGCTGAAAGACCACTGAGAGATTTCAATTGCTGTCTGAACTTTCACTGCCTTTCTACACCTTCCTTTCTTCACGTGTAATACTTTTTCCGGTGTCATTTTATTTGATTGCACCTAACTTCATTTTTAAGCTAATTAGTTTTGTTTTCTTTGCATATATGTATTTTATTGGTTATTACCAATATCCGGTGAAAATTTCAGGCCTTTTCAGCAAGTCTTTCATGAACAGCAGATTAAATAACTTTTAAAGCACCATTAGTTTATAATTAAGCTTCTTTCTTAATTGCCCTGAAATATGCAGTGCCATGAAACTCCTTACTGTTCTTAACAGTTTGCTTATACTTAATATTTACATTAAAATAGTAGAGATATTATGATGTTTAGAATGTTTCATTTTCAAAAAATGTGAAACGTTTTTATTTTTATGTTTATAAAATGTGATAAAATGTGTTGAACTTGATACTGGCAATGTTCAAATGTCCATTATTTCCCACAGTTCTTGTACAAAATTTATTATTTTTAAAATTAAGAATTTATCTTTTTTTATGGCAGCACAGTACACTTGCTCAAATAACAGCATTAACAAAATTAATTTAAAGTGTAATTCACACACTTTGAAAGACCTGTGTTTTTTTTTTTACTAAAGTACTTTTCAGTCCTTAACCATATGTCTGACATTCAAGTACTGTTCTTTCAGGAAGTGTGGGAACCCTGTACCATGCAGAGGTCAAGTAGGCCAAATATGGACTGATCAAGTGAACAAATATGTGTTTTTCTATGGATCTGTGCATGTGCTGTACCTGTAAGTCCTCTACTAAGAGATTTCTTCATGCGTTGTTTCTCCAGCTTGCTCCCAGCCAAGTTGACTAGCTGGGCCCACACCATTAGCATGGGCTCAGCGAAGGGCAGATTCTGAACGCTGAATGGAATCATGTGAAGCTGCAAAGACATCCATAAAACAAAATTCACATCACACAAACCTTTATTTTTAAATTTTTAATATATATCTGCAGAAGTGCTTTATGAATATTATTTATAATACATATTGCCATTAAAATGTTTAGGTATGCAAGTTTTGGCTAAATGTATCAGCCGTTTTAAATAAATAGCTTGTCAGGGACTTGTCAACACCTATACTTGCAGGTTTGGGGTCATTTTTAATTTTTTCATGAAAGAAAAAATTTGTCTCATCCCTACACTATTCTTAACATGAATCTCCAGGGTAACGAATGAACAAAAAGCAATACTGCATGTAAGTGCATATGTACCGGTTTGAGCTGACTGAGCAGGCACACTTTGCAGTTCCTCATCTCATGAAACTGAACAGTGATTCGTCCTTTAGGTGTGATGCGAGTCACTGTGCCTTCTCCATACTCCTCATGGACCACACGTCCACCCAGACGCAGACGTCCATCAATCCCCCCGATGACTGCCAAAACAGCCATCAGACTGCCCACCGCTGCTGCTTCCGCATTGGGGAGATAGTCTTCAAGCAAAGCCTGACAGAAAAAACAGCATAGGAGAACTAACCATCCTCTAGTCATACCTCATTATCAATACTGAGCACCTAAATATAATTTTGTCAACTTTAATATATCAAAAATTCAAAAACATATAAAAATGTGACTTTTACCACTTCAGTGTGTCGGCCTGCCATGACATCCCCGATTCCACTGAGCTGAGAGTTAATGTATTCATTAATCAGGGCATTCCATTGGCTGAGGGAGTGAAGCGTGCGCAATACTGTCACTATTTCCTCTGCCAAAGTACTGCTATGAGTGGCTGTCAGTGAGGCCTGGGGGCGGGACTTCCTCCTACGCATTGAACCTTCTGTAAGTCACAAAGATGTTAAGGTGAAATCCTGATATCAGAGTTTGCTCGACCTATAATAAAAGAACGGAGTAACACATTGAGCAAAGAAATAACAAAAGTAATATACCCCTAAGAAGAGGCAGATCTGAAGAACAAGTGCTGAGCAAGCTGCCGAGGAACCCAAACAGTTTCTCCACCAAGAACTTCATATCCTGAGAGCGTTCAGTCTTATCCCAGGAGGGCAATACTGCCTGTAGAAGCCGCAGGGCAAGAATCTGCCATAGAGGGAGGAAAGATGGATTAAAACTACATGGATTAGCTGTACAAACAGGTTTTCTGCAAGTTTTATGAGTGTAAACTTAAGACCTTTTAAAAGGCATCAATTACAGAAAAGCAATTTAAGAAGTTTTAAGACTTTTTTTTTTTTTAAGACCAGCGGAAGCTCTGACTATTGTGTACTACACAGCTGCACACATTTCAACTCTACGGTACTAATGAAAGTTTTGGAATAGCGTTTATACAGTAATGAAAAAAGGAAAGATCTCAAAATCCACCAAGTGTTACCTGTCTCTGTAGTGTGATTGCAGTGAAGGACTGATGACCCTCCACGATGCGTATAAGCAGATTGATCCAGGCAGAGGAGCTCAGGGTACTGCACATCTGAGGCATAAGAGCTATACTGCGAATAAATCCCAGCGTGCACCAGCTCCTGTGCTGCTCTCGGGACACCAGCTTGTGAGAGGAGCAACCTAAGAAAAAGATGGAGCAATGAGAATTTAAAAAATGTAGAAAATAATAGAATATAACTTAATTTAACCACAACAAAAGGTTACCAGTCTTGTCGTTGGCTCCACTCTCCACCAGTATCCTGAGTAGCCCGCACAGAGTACTGACCGCATCGACCTGCATCACCTCTGCATGAATCCCAGAAGACAGTGACAGTGTCTTCAACAGATTTACTGTACTAGTCAGCATGATTGCCGTGGGGTGGGCACACTTTTCCATCACCTCCCCTTCTGAGAGAAAGAGAAGATTTGGCAAGGTCAAACACAGTGAAACACTTTATTTGAGGGAGTAAATACTATAGCTGTATCTGAAATCGCTCCTACAGTATATCCTTAAATAATTAACTATTTGAAGGAGCAGCCATTTCTAGTGTTGTCCAAAACCACAGTAGAGATTGTAAAGTGCACTCATTCAATCCACCACAATAATAAGTGTACAACCTGCATACAATCAAATATTTCACAATAATGCTTAAAGTTTTAAAAGAAAGTTAAAGGAATTTAAAATATTAGCCTATTACAGTAATGCTTGTATACATGACAGAAATCAAAATACTTTAATGAAAAAATGCTAAAAATTCAATTAAGTTAGTTTAATTGTTTTGACAAATATAAGTGGATTGAACTTGAAACAATTATGATGTCCCAACAAAATCTCAAGAATCTCAAGAAAATTGCAATGAATTCTGTTGAGCATGAGAAAGCAATGGCCAATCTGCATCAAGAATGAGCCCAAAAGTGCTCAAATGTTAGCAGGAAATGTACATTATTTTTATTTTTCATATTTCAGGACCAATTGATATCAGACTATATACTATTGACAACCCTAATACAAGGAATAGTCAATGAGGGTATATGGGTTAATTTCAGATACAGCTATTTTTTACAGCACAATTTTAGAATGCAGCACAAACCTGTGTCATCCTCCGTGTCAGAGTCTTCAGTGGCTGGTTGGGTGGCAGGTGGCGGCTCAGCCAGTTTAAGGTCATACTTGCCCTCTTTTCCCATCCTGTAGGAGTTGGTGCTGCCGGTGTCCCATTGGACTCTTATCCAACCATCTTCTCCCAACTCCCCAATCACACGACCCAGGCCTGGTGATGGGCCATCCTAACACACGCCATAAAGGAGTTTAAAATAACAGACCGGCCACTGCCATATTATCTACACACTAAGGCCTTGATGAACACTTAACACACCACACACAAAGTCTTTCCATACCCCTCACTGCATACCATTAAGATTCAATTCAATTCATCTATATTTCTAAAGCTTTCCATAGAAGTTCTAGTAAACTGAAACTGCGTCAGTCCAGTTTTCAGAGATGAAGTTTAGTTCAGTTCAGTGTGGTTTAAATTTCACTGCTGAAAGTCTAAACCAATGACTGTAAAAAATATGGACGACGCGACAGCCCTTTTTCCCATTGAACGCCTTGAGGGCAAAACGCCTGCTTGACGGGCACAAACTGTCGCAAAAGACTGCTGAAATTGGAGCCAGACATGCGCAGAAGGATTGACTGATGGAGCCAGAGGAGGAGCCGCGAAAATGAGCAGAGTCGAGCTTCCAATCAAACGCTTTATGTAAAATCAACTACGCCCCCCGAACTTCTCAGCATGCGTTTGCTGTCATATCAACACAAATGGATGTAATAACGTTAACAAATATGAGGGTTTTATATATTCAATCGCGCCAGCTCCGGGCCACAGCGCATAACTTACTCGCGGCGTCGCGGGCTGATTCCGGCTCGCATGCGGCAGCGCCTGCTCGCTCGGCCGCCGCATCTGGCTCGATTGACTCGGGCTGGAATTCGGTAGTGAGTCCAGGCATCCGGAGTAGGTCCAGCAGAGGTAACATTAGTCAGTCTGAGCTCTAAGAGATAAGTCTCCGGCAGGCGAGAATCTAGCCGGAACTGTGTTTTGCTATCTGGGTGGCTAGGCGTGTATCAGCAAACTAATAAAGCCCGAAAAAAGCCCTGAACTTAGCGAATAAACAGTGTTCCACCAGGATCATGTATGTCAGAAACTATAGTTTACTGCTGAACTCATTTTGTCATGGTAAAATAACACAGAAATCGAATAATAACATTTCAGTCTACTTCAGTCTCCTGCCGAAGCTCAGACGCCGCGCTTTGAGAAACTGTCAATCACAGCTGTCAATCACGATGACACGCCCAGCATTAAATTACTGCTAAAAACAAACTGTTTACAAAAATGAAGATCTGCACCTATTTCAGCACAATAACCAGTGCTTTAATCGACCAGAACTATCTTTCGGGACATTTTATTGCAAGTGTAATATTTTTTTTATTTGGGCTCAAGTCTCCTTCATTAACACGGAGGAGGCGGGCTTTATGACTTGTACTGCAGCCAGCCCCCAGGGGGCGATCTAACGGCCGAAACCTTCACTCAAACGTAGGCTTGCGGCACACTTGGTCTAAACACTGAAGAGCAAATCCATCGATGCGCAAGATGTAGCATGCACTGCACTTTAACCAAATCCTTCCTTAAAACAATATTGCCTATGGTTATTAAACAACTACAGTCAGACTATGCGTACACCTTAAAAAAAAAAAAAAAAAAAACGCTCAGGGGGTTACTGAAATAATTGGTCGGTGGGCTTTGGGTAAGTGATTCATCAAAACAACAACAGAAATCAGTCCAAGGCACTCGAAAAATGTAGAAAATTTAAAAAGTCTTTATTTACATGGCTAAATCTTAAAAACCTACGCATTTCGGCAGGGAACTGCCTTCATCAGGGTAACGATGCGTACACCTTTTTTGTCCACTGTGTACTTGACTACATGTGTGTAATGTATGTTTTTCTTAACGCATTTAGTGTCTTTACTATCAACATTGCTAATAAAATATTGTTTTGTTTTGAAGTATGTTGTTGTATTTTGCGCTGTCTGTATTTTGCACTGTCTGGAGCCAGCACCTAAGCTTTTCACTCAGTATAGTACACGTTTTGCTGGTGATGTGACAATAAAAGTGGTTTGATTTGATCACAAACACGATTGAAAGACTCCTTTTTTGAATGGTTTAATATTAACCGCGAGCGTTTTACATACTGCTTATGTGCCCTGTGTGCCTTGCATTTTATGCACTGCTTATGCACCCGCTGTGCCTCATGTTTTAACTGCCTGATGCTCCTTATTTTTGCCATTGCAAATCACGCACCAGCAGTTGGAAGAAAGTTAACTTAGAGAGGAAAACGAGCACTACATTAGTCATTTTTGCTTTTATATTTTCCAATCAAACAAAAGCAGATGCAGGGTTTCCATT
Source organism: Danio rerio (assembly GCF_052040795.2). Classification (NCBI taxonomy): domain Eukaryota; kingdom Metazoa; phylum Chordata; class Actinopteri; order Cypriniformes; family Danionidae; genus Danio; species Danio rerio. The sequence goes on along the minus strand of NC_141026.1, from coordinate 39,979,354 downwards.
GAGGTGACAGTAGTGTTTGTGTTGTCGACTGTGGAGACTTGGAGGAGAGACTAGTTGTCACTGCTTCGAGTTATCCTGAGCTGTAGGACTTCAAAACTCTTGAATATCACAATATTATATAATATTACAAGGGTGTCACGGTGGCGCAGTGGGTAGCACAATTGCTTTACAGCAAGAAGGTCGCTTTTTCAAGCTCGGCTGTCAGTTGGCATTTCTGTGTGGAGTTTGCATGTTCTCACAGTGTTCGTCTAGATTTCCTCCCGGGGCTCTGGTTTTCCCCAGAGTCCAAAGTCATGCGCAATAAGTGAATTGAATAAGCTAAATTGGCCACAGTGTATGTGTGTGAATGCAAGAATGTGTGGGTGTTTCCCAGTACTGGGTTGCAGCCGGAAGGGCATCCACTGCATAAAAAAATGCTGGATAAGTTGGCGGTTTATTACACTGTGGCGATCCCCGATTAATAAAGAGACTACGCCGAAAAGAAGCTGATTTAGTGGTTGCCTAGAGTCCCTAAAAGTGCAGCGCATTTCTTTTTTTGCTTGTCAAAGTTTTTCTGCACCTCGCGTTCTCAAAACGGTAAAGCGTGTTCAATGTGATCGACCCCTAAATGTAGAGGTTTTTACTCAAATATAAACAGCTCTCACTCACCTGGTCCCCCCACTTCCAGTCAGGACCTCTCATCACCCTTGTGCTGATCTTCATCATAGCTGCCAGCTCAGGGCCGGAAGCGGGCAGAGGGGTCGGGGCAGTCTCCTTTCTGGACTCTTCCAGAACTGTGGCAGAGCCTCCATGAGCTACAGAGGTCAGCTCCTCCTCACTGCTATCACAGCTAGGACCTATATAATGCATTAGAACACATTCATGTCAAGAAAACCAAGAGCAATAAATAAACATAACCCCTGACCCCATAAAACAAAATTCACATGACACCACAGATCAGCAAGAAATGTAATGGCACAAATGTATGAGAGAATTTCTCTGTTAAATTAAAATAATAGATCACGATGTTCACAGTAGACACATTCAAACGCATCACACATTTCCACATCTACATGCGTGTCTAAAAAAAGACAACGTTTTCATCATGACAGTCACAGTTAATACATAGAGGACAAGAAATTCCAGAGCAAATAGGACTTGATGGTACATGTAAGCCTAACTCACTAAAGTTGTAAACATAATACAGGGCTCAACAATGAGGACTGCCCAATGGCCCGGGGCCATGTTGATGTTTGAGACAGTAGAGAAAATTGTTACTGGCCCGATCAGGCCAGTGCTGCCTTTTCACAAAATTTTTTAATTTGCCTGGACTATTTGTCAGTTGCGTGCATATATACAGTCTTAGAATCAAGGAAAAATTTGTGCTTTTAAGTCTTTGAATGTTGCATTTTCTATTAAATGGTAAACACTATATTGCTTTTTGGTTTCTTTTATCTGATTTGATGTTGTGAGCACGTTATTTTTTTCCACAACCTGGTAAAAACCAGTATAGTGAATTATGAAATAATTCTTATATTATGCTATAAGAAAACGTTTGTTTCTAACGTTGCGGAAACAGATATTTACATGACTACAACACTATGAAAAAAAATGAAGTGATGTTTTGCATAGTTTTCCATCACTTTTAAGTCAGCCACCTTTTGTTTTGCAATAAAATACCAGCACATTTTCCATACTGCTTTATTTTACTGCGAAATATATATATTTTAAATATTTAAATTTATTCTATTCTAGATTCATAGGGATTATTTTTGACACATTATTTAAAATATGTGGCTAAGAATTAGCTATTTTTATATTTAATTTTTTTGGTGGGGTTAGTGAAAATTTAGGCAGGGCAAGTAACAATCTGAACCACTGACCCAATCGGGCCAGTAGAAAATATCCTTAGCGTTGAACCCTGTAATAGATTTCTTTTTGTAGTGTAGAACCAACAGATTCTAAAAAATGCATTGCTGGGGATCAGAGCCAACTTATGTGTAGGCATGAATCTGCAAAGGCAATTGATTATTGTGTGTTTGGGTGAAAGCACAGTTTGTCAGCAATTTACCTTGCTTTATCGCATCACAATGAGTGTGAAACGCAGTAACACTATACAATACAGAGCGCAACAGCTCTATGAAGTAAACAAAAAGGGTGCTGACCAATGAGTCGGAGGACACTCTGGGTGAGAGCGAGGATGCCAGAGTTCAGCAGGAGGCTGAGGCTGTTGGCTCCGTGTTTGAGAGTGAGCATATGGAGCATAGCCAGCAGGAAGCGTGCCTGAGGGATGGTACCCAGACTGGGGCCTGCTGGGTTCTCATTAGTGATTGTCTGGAGAGGCACTGGTTGCACACCTGAAGGGGAGGAAACAGCAGTCAATTCTGGCAAAAGAAATTACGTTATACTTAATGGAATAAGAGTAAGAATGCTTTCATTCTTACTGTAGTTTTTCTCAGTAATTGGTAACATATTGGAGACTGTAAGGGGCTGTACGTGTTCATATGTTGCATTTATAACGTGACATTACAGTCGACTATTTTTATCATTGATCTGCAGCTATAATCAAATCCAATTCATAGAAAGGTTAGTCATGAACATTATACACAAGTATATGTGTATAAAGCATCTGTTTTGTGATAAGCGCTTCTCAAATAATGTAAACAACCTGTACAGCTTTACTTTGACACTTCTTCAAGCAAGAATGAAGTTGACTGATACTTTCTGTCGTACACCTTGCCCACCATTACCATTAGTACCCTTTTGGCAGTGGAAACTCAAGCCTGATATAGGTGACCCGTACCATACTGTACCACTCAGTGAAAACGGGCCATAAGACTCCAGACTGGAGTAATGACTACTGATGTAATGTATTTTTTATTTAGTGCCATGTCAGCAACCAAGGCTATCTTCATGGCAGGAATCTTTCAACAATAAATATACAATTTAAAAATCAACAAACAAAATAAAACATAAATTAAATAAGATTTTTTGTGTTAATACATGATAAAAATTCTAAAATCTTTTCGGGTGTTACTTTGTCAAAAATGTCCTTAAAAGAGTTCATTTCATAAAAAGTCCTTCTGGAATCAGTAAAAGCAGTAATGACTACTGAAAAATCATCTTAAGTTATTATTATCAAATTCTTTGTGCTAGAATGAAATTAAAGTTCTTGATCTTACATACCCAGTTCCTTGAACTTGACACTAGCCTCCAACAAGATGTTGCGGACGTTCTGTATGGACCAGGCATAGAGCTTCCCAAACGTCACCTCTAGTAGCATGCGGTTGAATGGAGGAATGAGATCTACATCCTTTAGACAGTCAGCCAATGGCTCTCTATTAAGGCAAAACAGATAAAAAAGTAAAAACAAGCATATAAAATCTACATAATTGTGCAGAAAAATACTCAAATATGTTGCAAAACATAATAGAATCTACAAAACATTTAAATATAACAACAACAAACACCCTGCTTGAGTTTAAGTGTTTGCAGTTTGAAGACACATTGTTAATATTGTTATACTTGCCCAATATTGGTCCCTTCAGGTATGACTCTCTGCCAGCCACAAAGCATGGCATACTGAACAGAGGGCAGGAGGAAGTTTTTAGATGCCAGCTTCAACATAGTGTCAATACCCTCCAGGCGGACCTCAGCTCTCTCCAGCTGCACACAATAATGCAAGTTAACTAAACATTCAGAGCTGTTATTTGAGCACACCTGTGGCAGAGGTTAAAGTCTGCCTTAAATACCTGTTTAAGGAGGCACTTTCTGATCTTCTCCACATCCAGCGGCTCCTCTTTCAAAGAAAACTCAACGATGGTGCTCATGAGGCTGGACTGAGAGAAGGAGCCCTGAACGCTGTGCCTTAACCAGCGGTACTTCTGAACACTGCCGATGGTGTTTAGCAGAGGCTGCCACTTATCCTGCTACAGGAGTAAAAAAAAAAACAATTTAATTATTAAAAACATACATTACAGCTCAAAACAATGCATCTAAATAATAAAAATACCATAATATGTTAGCAGATATTTAAGAAAAATGCCAAGCGAACAATTGTTTATCTGAAAAACAATGCTAAAGTCAGACATTCTCCTTTTAAAATGTGCGCTCTGTAGCAGAATGTCTGTCTATGTTTTGGATTGTGTAACTCAGCCTACTGCCATTTTACTCAATTATACTTCAGCACCCCAGGTTGCCTTGACTGAAAACATTTCATTCATGAAGGTTGCCTAAGTGAATGCGGATACAGCCAAAAACTACAGAGGGCAGTAGCAGCCTCCAAAACGAGATACAAGTTCATTAGGTGGTCTTTAATTAGCAAATCATGCAAATATTACAGATGTAAACATTAGCTAAACAGCTTGCATTATAAAGTGGGTCGCACACCAGATGCCCTGTCGATACATAGTTGTGTAAGGGTTGTGTACTAAGCAATGCGAACAGGAGATTAATAACAGCTTCGATGTGCATAGTGCGTCACAGTGTGGCACAGAGCAGCGTGTCTGGTGTGCGACCCAATTATCAGACACGCTTACTCATGTTTGTGTCATCAATCTGGTAGCCTGCATGCGAATTAAGTGGTTGGCAGGAGGACCGGGTGGGGAAAAAAAAAAATATATAAAATATATATCCAATATTTTGTATTTGGACTGCAAAACCTCAACCACTGGGTAGGTGTAAATCATACATGCTGCACCTTTAAATAGTTCTAAAAGGACAGTGACTTAAAAAATTAACGTAAATAGAAAGTGGCAAACCTTTGCAGATTTGACAGTTGTTTGCTTCTTGTCAACAGGAGCGGGGCTTAGAGGAGCAGGTGGTTCCTCATTGGTCCCTTCCATCTTGCACTCCTCCAGATCAGCTGACTCCGACTTTTTAGGCACTGAAAGATCAAGCAAAACGTGCTATAATTATAGACTCTACATCCTTACACACATTTAAAATCATTGGTTAGACTCATCACCTCTCTTTTTGCGGCGGTCTCTGATCAGTTTCTGTGTGATCCTCTTCCAGCGAGGCTGAGAGCTCAGCAGTTTGAGTTTGGACACAATGGACAAGTCATTACTGACGGCAGGTCGTAGCTCATTAAACAGGAAACGCAACCTCTCAATAACAGGAGCGCACACCTCTTTATAAGAACGACCCTGTTCCTGGTGTGTCTATAGAAGGGACAGAAATCATAATCAATCATTATGATGTAAATAACCAGAAAGACATGATATGCTTCACCTAAACCCAATATATCTGTGTATTGAAAGATATTAACACCTTCAATTGGTTCCCCATCTTTATGAATTTTTTTTAGTTAAACTCAATATGATTTATTTTGAAGAATGTTGGTAACTTGTAGCCACTGACTACCATATTAAGGAAAAATATACATTATAGAAGTTAATGGTTAAAGATAGGCCCACACGGAATCTGCACGCGAAGAATTCCGCAGATTTTTAGCCAATCATTAATTCTGTAAATCTTTATTTATTCAGTTTATAAATTAATGACAATAATATTATTGATTAATATGAAAATGCAGTTTGTACAGTAATAAATTGTATTTTAGTAGATATATTATATGAGATTGCTTTGTTGCTTTGTTTACCAAATAATAGGAATCTAATTGGATTTGCATTTTAAACATTAAATAAGTCACATATTAAGGTTTTAGTTATAATACTCCCAAAATAATTCCACAGAAATTCGCAGATTTTTACCAAAATTCTTCGCAGATTTAGCAAAAAACGTTTGCAGATTCCGTATGGTTTTGTTGTAGTTTTTGAACAAATTGTAAGATTTAATTTAAAAATGAATTCCCAAAAATTACCACTAAAATAAGAGAACACTACAATAAAATAATAATCCAGGAGTAATCTTATTTAAATGCTCACTTTTATCAACGAACACTTGGCCTGATACACCATTCGACACACATCAATCACAGATTTCGGGAGGGACCTCTGTTTCCCCTGGTCCATACCCAAGGCACATTGATCAACTAGGGAGAGGGCGACATGACCTGCACAAGAACACAAATGTCTCCCTCAAATAAAAAACAGATTTTTTTTTTTTTTAATTAAGCAACAAAATGCAACATTCAAATAATAACATAAAACAATGAAAGAAAAACCTGACCTCCAATAAAGAAATAAATAAATGACAACAAAAATACTATTAAATCGAGATGTGAAATGCACAGCACTGTTTTTGGTTAGTTCAAAGAGTAAAAATCTGGAAACTATACATAGATTTTAGCTTCTGCCATTCAAACAACAAACTATTTCTAGCTTACCAAGATCCTGATGCTTCAGAAGGCAGCAGAGCAGCAGGCGACCCACTTCCTCCACAGGATGTTCAGGTGGAAAAGTGATGGGAGTGATGAGATGGTACTGTTTACAGCACCGCTCGATTTGGCATAAAAAGTCCTGTAGCAAATAAAAAAAAACAATTCAGTCATTAATAAATCAGTACATGCCACATTATCCTGAATTGACTTTGATTAACAGAGTAACAACTAAATATTTAGATTTATAAAGAGAAATCTGTATTATACATAATATTAAATGAGGAGACAAATAAATGCTGTGACCTTCACAGTGTGATCCTGGGTGGTGTTGTCAGCGATGGCCTGCAGGAAGGGCTGGGCGTGATCACTCAGGGTGATTCTGCGGCAGTACAGTTTGGCTTTGTCTGGTGTGGTGGTCCCTGGAGAGCTGCAGTGGTCCTCATCCTTCTCCTCGTTATAATTATAGTGGATCTGACTGGTCTGAAGTCCACCGAAGAAAATAGATGACTGGAGCCATTCTGGAAGGTATAGGAGCAAGTGACTTTTTTTTTACATGCATTAAAATCTTTTTGCAAAAACAGGTCATTCTACAGTACAGTACAGTACAGAACAGAATGAGTTGAATTTTTCATTACTTTACTAAACTATCAAGGGAAAAAAATGAATTGTAAATTTATTAATTTTGAACTGAATGCCAGTCAAATCAACATACTATTGTTTTTGACTTTAGATTCATTCTTCCAACTGGCTGTGCCATTACTAAAATACTATTATGATAATATGTAATACAGTTCAGCCAGACATAATTTACTGATCAATAAATAGTTAGAAATAATTTTACTAGTTACATTATCTGCTATTTTATTTATTTGAAGTTGGTAATTAAAATTTCTTATAAATTGATTATCATGTCTTGTTATTTTTTTTCCTGTTGTTTTTTTTTTCGTAAGGGAGGGGGGTGATTTCCCCATCAAACATCCTCCTAAAGCAGTTTTCCGCCACTCTTATTTAAAAACCTAAGAACAAAGAAAGTCTCAAACTACAAACTGTTCACTTTTTGTTTTATAGATAACGGTAAGAGTGATTGTGTTTATGTATATACATGGACACCAATCCTCAGTTTTTTTTTTTGTTTACAATTAAGATAATACTCTTATTAAGAGTCTACCATGTAAACAGCTATTTTTGTTTACATTAATTTGTGAAATGCCAAAGGAAATTATATGACGTTAGTTGAATGATGTGCTTTAACGTGTAAAATGGTAACATGAAAGGACCATTCAAAAGGCAACTCATGTAAACACCTTAATCATTCTATTGGCCTATTCAGATTAAGGCAAATGCTTAGAATACAGATGTACATTTAAACATAGTCACTGTTTATTATACTAAACATCAAGACAATCATTTGGACTCAAAAGCATGTATTTGGCAGCAATACACAGCAAAAGTGAACTGAATTCAGGCCTTTTGCGCAGTTTGAGAAATAAGTAAACTGACAGTTGTCATTCCACTTTTTTTTCATCTAAATTTCTTAGAGCTATGACTTAAACAGTGTGTGAATTATACATTGCAGAGCGGCAATGTAATTTAAATAATTTATGTATTTATTTTTAATTACATCTAGTTCATTAATAAAACGTATTTAAGTTGTCAGTGTTTTCGGGATATTTAGTGCATTCTGACCAACAGTATTCACTGATTAGCTATTTCAGATGTTACTATAGGTCAGACTAAAAACATTATTATGCATCTAATTTGACTTTATTTTCACGCAAAATAGCTGTTTGTATCTACATTTAGCCTAAAAAGTAAAGTCTTGCGAACATGATGTCTATTAATGCTCTAGATCTTGCAATTTCTAAGACTGATTAACGGGATTGTGCATTCACAATGGTTTGAACCGTTCTAGCGGTGGTCAAATGTATATTTAAATTATTTATTGTTTTAATTACTTAATTACTTAAAATGCATATCAGAGTGAAATATTTCTCATTATTAAAGAACTGACCCCCCCAAACATCTTGTTTTGACGTCCTTCAGGGGGATCAAGCATTAATGAATGTCACATGCTGTCCATGATAATTGAGCTATGGCATGAATGCAGCTAGCTGACACCTAACCTAAATGGTTAGACTTACTGGCACATTCTAACTCTATGCGGGAGAGAGGGGTGCTCATAGCCAGATATGAGGCATGTAGCCCCAGAAGCAGACCAAGGTTCCTCTCAGCATCTATAAGAGGAGAGGACAGGCTGCTCAGGTCAGGCGTTGTCACCATTTCTTGGTTGGGCTGGAGAAAGACAGAACCAAGAGGAAGAATGAAAACATTGAAAATATTCTTTGATAAAGGCAGGTTGAATTCGAAAGTTAAACTAACCTCCATATACTGTCCCACACAGAAAGCTTGCATGGACTCTCTGGTGTCTTCAAATTGGAGGGCAGCCTCTAATGCCACCACAGGGTCTTCTCCTGCAAACTGGGCTGTGGAGAAAAAAAAACACAATAATTAGATTTTTAATATTATTTATTTGTAACAAACTTTAAGTGACAAACATTTTAAGAATTTAAGGCATACCAAGGATGCTGTTGCCAGTTAGAGTCTGAGCTTGAAAGTCCTTTATGTCATAGACCTTCCCTTCAATTACAGTCCAAAAGCCGCCATCTTTGTTGTGATTCTCCAGGTCTGCTTTGCGGATAAGTGACACCTCCTCGTTGTTCTTTGAGCTCGGTCCATTGAAAAAGAAACCTGCAAGAAAAGAGAGGTCACAGCTACTATATCCGACCCTTACAGAAATATCACACGAGTTTCATATGTGAATTTGAATGTGATTACATGAGAAAACAAAATAAATCATTTTAAATTATTAAAATTCCTGTTTTGAAACAGAATTAAATAATAATAAATGTAATAATTTATTATTACTGTAAATATATATAACATAGAGTAGCAACTGCAACGGCTTTGTCTTCTTTCGATTTAAGACATGTTTATGTTAAAACCACAAGGTGAAATATATTTATATATATATATATATATATATATATATATATATATATATATATATATATATATATATATATATATATATATATATATATAAATATATATATATTTTCCATGTGGTTTTAACATAAACATGACTTAAACCGAAAGAAGACAAAGCCGTTGCAGTTGCTACTCTATGTTATATATATTTACAGCTTATTACCGTTATCCACATGTGGTGCACACATGGTCATGTTCTTTCAAAATTCGAATTCTTTTCTCTAATAAATCACTGTTGTTTCTTCACTCCATTGTGCATTTTTGCTTTGTCATCTTACCACTAAGATGTTATCTATTTGCCATCCTACCACATTCTCTTACACTAAATTCATAAATATAGCAATTCATCTCATTTGCTATAATTTCATTCATGTTAAATAGGATTGGATTTAAGCATAACTCATATACATTAAACAATAGTTTAGAGGGATTTCTCACATACCCATGAGTCCAGGCCAGGCAAGATCCTCATTGTCATCTCTTTCTGTACCAGGTGCAAGATAGTTAAAACGGTCCAAGTGCTCCAGAAGAGCAGCGAGCAGAGGAATGGATCCAGTCTCTTGCATTAGTCCAGCATCATGGGTCAGCAGCAGCACAATGGACACAATGAGCTCTGGTAGCAGAACACCTGGTGGGTGAAGAAACCAGACAGTCTGAAAATGCACCACCTATTATTTTTAAGAAATATGTGAAAAAAAAAAAAAAAAAAAAGATGTTCAACCCCAAGTCTTTTAAAGGAAGATCATTTGTAAACAGTTCAAAAGTTGAGTTTTAACATTTTTACATTTTCAGAAATTTTAGCTTAGCTTAGAAGTTACGGAAGCACTTTTAGCTTAGCTTAGTTTAAATAATTTAATTGGATTAGACTATAAGGATCTTGCTCCAAAAAAAATCATACCAACAATAATACATTTTAAAAAGTTTAAAATAAATACATAAATACATTTAAAAAAATAAATAAAAAGTCTTTCAAGTTTTCTAGAGCAAGATTCTTCTGTGGATTTTCACAGAAGTCATTATTGTCTGATGACATAGCACTGCATTTCACCTGTAAGATCTCCCTCAAGGACACGAGCCACCTCTGCAAAGTGACGATGGCTGTTGAGGGCAATGCTGGTGGCCACAGGAAGGATATCACCGATGTGTGTGCAAAGCAAAGCCATATACTTCTTCAGGAGAGAGCCAACTCCCAGAATTTCTGAGTGACTCAAAGCTGTGACAATGAGAGATGCTTCTCATTAGATGTACAGATGGTATAACTTCCATAATAAATTCACTAAATTAAGTTCTTTTACTTACTGTATCCTCCCACACCCACAGTGCCATTGACTCCGACATACAATTTGCAGACCAAAAGCCTCTGAAAGCGCAGCAGCAGGTCCAGAGAGGCTGAGCGCTCCTTGCTGACCTGCTCGGTGTCTTGACAATTTGAGATGCGTCGGGCCACATCCTTAAGACGGGCTATAGTCTGTGAAGCAATGTTCCTTCAGAACAAACACACACAAAAAGTGTTACTACAGGCAAATTCAGTTAGTTAGAAAAAAAAAACCCTGAGACACCAAGTCACCAGTCTCCACCCAAATTTGGGTCATCGTTAAGCGCTGGTCAGCTTCATTCAATAGCATCCGAGCTAGTTGAATTGGCTAAGACTGTGGCAGTGTGGTGAATAATAATAAAGGTAAAAGTGATGAAAGAAAATTCAAGATGGCAAAGACAGGTTGCTGCAATTTTGTCATCTTAAGAATAGCAATATGCAATTATATTCATACTGACCTGAATTTCTTCACTTTTTGTACAGTGAAGAAAGTGATGAGAATCATTCCAATTCAAAAAACCTTAACCAGGAACTTCCTAGTTTACAGTTTGCATATGTGCAGTTTTGGGTTCAATTTGCTTTTTGAATGATGAATATAGACTAGAAACATGCACAGTAGTTTGCCAATAATCTTTGCAGCGTCTTCATATTTAACTTTTTAACCAGGATGGCATTGACCTGGGGCCTCATGTATCAACGCTGCGTACGCACAAAAACTTTGCGTACGCCAGGTTTCACGCTCAGAATCGCTCACGTTTGGATTTACTAACAATGAACTGAACGTGGGAATGTGCGCACCTTCACGGCAGCTTTCTGGCAGGCGTACGCACATTTTTTGTGCGTGTCTGTTTTATTTCCATTGGCGACTCCTAGAGGCAGTTGTGTTAAATTCTTCTCTACAAAGTGTCTGAGCCTTGCAATGGCAGCTGTATGAGACGGGTTCATATAGTAGGTATGTAAGATTTCCATACCATACAGTTGACCAGCTAAACATTAAAGCACAATTTGCAGCGGTCGCCTGTTTTCCCAATGTAATCTGAGCTATCTACTGCACGCACATTGCTATAAAGACACTATCTGAAGATAAATTTGCATGCGTGAATCAGAAACATTTCCATTCAATAAATGTGCAAATAAAATATGATGCACAAACTTATTAATGATTCCTACTTGTCTTTCTCGTGATAAATAGTGGGCAAAATCTGATATGTAGCGGGAAAAAAAAGAAGAAAGAATTCATCAGACGCTGGATTCGAACCGAGTTTGTGCTCGAACGAGTCAGCATATGATCATATGCTTCTTATGAGGTGCGCCACTGAGACTGCTAAGGGTACTGCAACAGTTTACAGATATAAACCACACTATTTCTTTTTTAAATGCACTCAGTGCGATGTTCAGACCCAACTGTGTTAACCGTATCAGCTAAACTCTCCCACTCTATTTTTTTCTTTTGTTGTTAATTCCGGAGAACAAACTTGCAAATAACACCGCTTTTCTCCGTTCTACCTCCGAAAGCAGCACCTCCAATTCACATTCTGTTCAAAGTTTCTCTTTTTGTTTGATTTTGCCGTTGCTTTTTCGTTGGGTTTTGCCTTTAGCATAGTCATTAGCATATTCATACGGGGGAGGAGGCAGGGAGGGGTTTTGCGCTCGTGCATGTTGCGCTCAGTTTCACGTTCATTCGGATGTACAAAAGAATATGCGTGAGATTCGGCGTACGCAGTGTTTCATACATCTGAATTTTTTTCTGCGTACGCACATTTACAGCTTTGTGCGTACGCAATGTTTTAGTAAGATTTCCACACAAGTCTTCGTACATGAGGCCCCTGGTGTGTCAGGGCTTCAAGAATCAGAGAAGCGAATCTCTGCAGTACCTGAGCAGCTGTTGGACAAGCTGGACCAATGGGAGGCTCTGTTTGTTGGCAGACTCATAGATGCCGGTGTTGATCAGGTCTTTGTCCAGTGTGGTGCGACAGCGATGCAAAGAAGAGGCGCTGGCTTCCTGCTCATCGATTTCCTTCTCTTTCTGAGCCTCTTTCTTTGCCTCAATATCCTAATGGAAGACAAGCAAAGAAAGCAGTTAACTGGAGAGTCAAAGCAAAGAACAAAAGCTAACGCCAACAAAAACATGAAGCAAATCATTAAACCAAAGCATAAAAGTAAAACATAAAATGAAAGCAAAACAACCCACAAAGCAGTTCAAATAAAGGCAAACATCAAAAAAAAAATTAAAAAAATACAAAAGCAATTGAGATACGGTTTGGACAACAGATCATTCCAAAGCAAAAATAAAACAAAAACAAAAGTGAAAACAAACAGCAAGACAAAACATTTTAAACCACAACAAAGCAACTAAACTAAAAAAAAACATCTAAATGAAAAAGTGATAACAAAACAAAACAAAACCAAATCCAAACCACAAAGCAACCTTAAAAAAACTAAAATCTAAATACATAAAGGAAGTTTATTTATAAACAAAATTCGAGAGGATCAAGTTCTTACGATTGCTTGCGGCTGGTCTCGCATTATTTAATTCATGATTCACCAACCAGAAGATTTCTAAACCACTATAAATACCCGAAGTTCCAAATCACAGCCATCTTCATTTTGAAGAAACCCCCCTTCCACCCCTACTCCTCCTCCTTTCCTAAATGGGTGGCACAGTGGCCCAGTGGATAGCACTGTTGCCTCACAGCAATATTGTCACTGGTTTAAGTCCTTACCAAGCCAGCCGACGTTTCTGTGCAGTTTTCACGTTCTCCCCGAGCTCACATGGGTTTCCCCCGAGTTCCCTTCCACCGTCCAAAAACATGCAACTTTAAATTTAATTGACTAATCCAAACCAGCACCATAGACATGCTCCTAGTAAGTAGTTATCTCTTAAGAGCAATCACTATCTGTTCATCAGCTACTACAGCAGGGGAGTTCTGGAGATCTACCTGAGCTCAAACTCCACTCTCGCCTTGCAAACACGAGGGAGCCCTGGGCTCAAGGATCTTATGAGCTCAGGGCTCTCTCCTACGACAGCATGCCAAACAAGCTTTATTATCAATCGTCAGCTAAGTGTAAACTCTTGAAAAAAAAAACTAAATGAAGAAGAAAAAAGTGCTAAACAGAGTGAAAGACAAAAACAATGCAAACCACAATAATACAATCCTTCAAAAAACAAAATACATATAAACACATAAGCAAACTAAATGAAGAAAATAAGTGATAAACAAACAGAAAGACAAAAACAATCCAAACAAACCCAGCAAAATCAAACACTTCACAAAAAAATTTAATTCTGAAGATGAAAACACACCAAACAACAACAAAAACAACAAACTTGTGTTTGTAGTCAAGTTTTGGATAACCGATAACATCATTATTTAAAATTTAAATGATTTCTGACACTTTCCCCTGAGGGGTCATGAATCTGTTTCCTCCTCTGTCTGTTTTTGGCAGGGTTCTGTGGGATGTTGCAGATATAAGGCATGGAGGGTGAATAAATGATGAAATGACTATTAAATAAAACATGCTGACCTGGATCTCGGCCGTGATGGCAGCATTCAAAGCAGACTCCAACCCTCCATCTGCCATCAGACTACTAACCAAGAGGTCGATCATGAAGCGACGGCCAGGACTTACACTCATCTCATTAGCAGATGCTAAAAAACACAGAAATGCTTTTGACCAACAACACTCTGCTGGAAACAGACCTCGACTTATTTTTTGACTTTATACAATGGTGCCAAGATGACACTTATCCACAAATGATAAAATAAATGGAACACTTAATAAAAATAAAGGAAAACAGATGCCAATAGTATTAAGCATTAATTCAAGCTGTTTTTCCAAGCACAGATTTCATGCACTGACCTGCATTGGGCAGCAGTGAGGACAGGGCTCTTGCTCGTTCCTCTGCAGTGGGGAGTAGCACTGACCAGCCACTCTGGAGCACGGTCTGGGCGGCAGCCTGCACAGTGTTTAGCACCCCGCCGTTGCTGGCCAGAGTCACCACCGTCTGCTTGAGGTTATTAAGCAGCACACTGCCCAGACCCAGACCCAGCTCCTCGGGATCCACCTGATTACTGATGGCTGCATGAAGCTGGACACAAAACAAAAATCCCCATTTTAAAGCACTGTTCCAAGACATTCCCTACCAATCAAACTGATATTTTTGAAGCAATAAGCCTACAAAACTCATCAAGAGGTTTGAATGTGAAATTTAAACTACTCGGTTCAACAAGACTGCATTTGTTTGATAAAAAAAAACAGTAGAAAAATAGCACAAAGGTTAAATATTATTAAAATAAAAAAATAATAATTTCTTATGAATTATAGTGCAAATGAAATCAAAACTAATTAAATGATTTTGTTACCTTACATTGATTGTTTTGCACTTGTAATCTAAAATTAAAATCTGAACATTATGAATGTAAGCTATATAAATGGAACTTGGACGTACTAAATCCGCCATTGTGTTATCATCATGTGACCCACCCGTGTTAATTGCATCGCTTCACTCCCATTCATGAATTCTCTCACGGTGCATCATGAAATAGTGCAGCGTGCATCGGATGCACACTTCAGAATCTCGCTGGAAGTAGTTGGTCATCCAGGTATATCTCGCATACTGATTTTCGAATTCTATGAATGCTACTCTTTTAAGCGTGCTATATAGTAAGAAGTATGTGATTTCGGACACAGCCTCAGATTAGGTGATTTTGAGGTATCGGGCGTGGCTAACATACTTAACCACGCCCTGTCTAACTATCAGTTTTGAGAACAAACAGAAATGGTGAAGAGGATGAGTCTGTTAGGTTGTAAATACTCTCGGAACCCTTTTATAAAACATTCTGAAAGAAATGGCTACTTTACTACATCCAATCAGCTCGCAGTATAGAAAACAAGCCTCGCCCACTGTGTCACAATACAAACAAAAATTTTAAATGGTCGCAGCTTCCAGTACATGCGCACTTTAAAATCTTATTTATTCCTGTGATCTAAAGCCGAATTATTACTCCACTCTTCATTATCACATTACACTTCAGTAAGTATTACAATATTTTCCATTGTGCTCAAGAAGCTAGGTTGGTTTGCTTCAGAATTTTACATAAATTGTTCAAGACCTAAAATAAAGATTTTAATTGAAAAACAAATCTTGTTGTTTTGAACTTACATTTAATGATTCTGTAATAAAAGTATCAAACTCGGGTAATTGCTAAAATCATTAGTAATGATTAAGTATCAGTAATAATAGATCAGGCGAGGCAGTGGTCCAGTAGGTAGTGCTGTCGCCTCACAGCAAGAAGGTCGCTGGTTCGAACCTCGGCTCAGTTGGCGTTTCTGTGTGGAGTTTGCATGTTCTCCCTGCCTTCGCGTGGATTTCCTCCGGGTGCTCCGGTTTCCCCCACAGTCCAAAGACTTGCGGTACAGGTGAACTGGGTAGGCTAAATTCTCTGTAGTGTATAAGTGTGTGTGAATGTGTGTGTGACCCCGGATTAATAAAGTGACTAAGCCGACAAGAAAATGAATGAATGAATGAATGAATGAATAATAATGGATCATAACAGTACAGCAAATCTGTGTCAATGCAAGACTGTATGGGTATTTCCCAGTACTGGGTTGTGACTAACTCCAATACAGCAAATTGCCAGTTTGATCCCAGCACAGCGCAGGTTAGGTGCAATAGGACCGTCGGGTTACACATGGGGACTCACTCGGGATGGAGAGTTGAGTGTAACGGAGGCCAGCTAGCGAAGTCCTATGCAGGTAAACCTCACTCCTCTGATCTCAAAAGATGCTCTAGCGACATGCAAGAAACGCCGGTTTGATCCCAGCTTACACCGGGTTGGGTACAGAAGGACCGGTGGGTTACACATGGAGGCTAGTCCATATTACTCTTTTATTAATCTATTGTAAATGGGTGAGGAGAAAAAAAACACACACACTGACCTGTAGTCTGAGCAGGTTGAGAGCTGCCACGACCATGCATTCTTTCTCCTGTGGTGGTGGCCAATCAGAGCTGCCGTCCATGCCCTCACTAACCTGGCGCAGAAGCAGGTCCAGCTGGTCAAAGGTCATAGTGCACACGTCTACCACGAAGGGTACCCGGAGACCCACAGACCACTCAGAGCAGGATGACCATGAAAAACTCTTTGAGAGAGACGATAAAGATAAGTACAATGCAATATACAATGAATCACATCTTTGTGGAAGAAGGGACCTACCTGGCCAGGACCGCAGGAGATGCCTACTATGTGTTTGGAGTTGAGGCCTGGCAAGGCTTTGGGCTGCTTCTTATTGGAGAAAAGTGTGTCAAAGTGCTGTAGTTTGTCATTACTGCCCCAGCTGTGCACCTCTCCTTCTTCTGTAAGGGCCAGGCAGTGTGTGGAGCCAACCGCTATGTCCACCACCCTCTTGCCTGAATTAACAATGATTGAATGGTAAGAGCAAACTTCACATCAAATGCAAACTCAAGCCAAATGTGCCATACTTTAAAAATGCTTGTGCTGATTAAGGTTAACATAACATGACATCTGTAACTTCCATAGAATTAAAAATTTTAAGCCATCCTGTGAAATAAATGTTTTCAAATATTGATGTTCAAGTAATACACTTTAATGAAACACAATGATGAATAAAGTCACATATTCTGTCACTGCATAATAATCACCTGCTATAAGCTGTTTTTCTACCCCATAAGCCCTAAAAACATGCTGGGTTGATTGGCCCAAACACTGGGTTAAAATATGTCATTAAAATATAACTGAAAAAAAATGGGTTTGTTCAGTTTTTGACCCAATGCAGGTTTGCAACAACCCAGCATTCTTTAGCGTGTGTTTTATGACCTTAATGAAGCAACATTATCGTTTTTAATTAAGAAATAGATTAAAAAACAATGCTGAGTTGTTTTAACCCAATGTTGGGGAAAATGTGTTTTCAATTCAATTTAAATCAATTTAATTTTTTTTACTTAAATGTTGGGTTTCAACATATTTGTCCAAATACAGGGTTAATGTTTTATGAATGTTTGCATTTCTTGCATTTGCATTCGTTGCATTTCTACAATAATCACCCATCATTCCTAAAAAAGAATGTAGTTCTATGAAACACAAATGCTGTGTTGTTTTAACCAAACACTGGGTTGAAATATGCCATTTAAATCTATAAGATGTCCATATTTGACCCAATGCAGATGTGCAACTATCCATTATTCTTTAGCATGTGTGTGTTTTATGAGCTGAATGTAGCAATATTCTTGTGTTTGACCCAATGTATGGGTTAAAGGTGTACAAACCCAACCGTTGTGTAAATTTTTTATAATTTTATTTAAATTACATATTTTAAACCTAAATATTGGGTTTGTCTATATTTGACCCAATGCTGGGTATATATATATATTTATTAGGGTTGGGCCGATAGACGATGCCATCGTCCATGGCCAATAGACAACACGATGCAGAGCCAGCATTGCCAATCCTACCCCCCGCCCCCTTTGCAATCCTGCTCACAAAAAATACACACTTAGGCCCCGTTTACACAAATACGTCTTAGTATTAAAATTACATTTTAGAACGAAAATTAGCCACATCCACACCGTGTTTTACCTAGCCTTTCTGAACAGCCCACCGTCCGCTGAAAATGCACTTCAAGTGACTACACAAACAAATAAGTTGCGCACCCTACTCACCCCTGGATCCCTCCTCCGCCTTCAACCCCAACCACTACCCTTAATTATATACATAAAAATTTGTATTCCTTCAATATAAAATCACATGCATTTCTACAATAATCACACACCATTCCTGAATCAGATATTTAGTTTTAGGAAACACAAATACTGGGTTTTCCTATAATAATTTTACTTCAAATTTATTTATGCAAGTTTGACTGAAATAAAGGCAGTTTCTATTTTTTTATAATATTTAGGGGCAATATTATTAGGCCTTTTAAAATTATTATTTTTTGATTGGCTAAAAAAAAAAAAACACTGTTGTACCATGACTTGCCTAATTACCCTAGTTAACCCCTTAGATGGCACTTTAACACTAGTTTACTCTTATCATGGCAAAGGCAGAAGAAACTATTTATGACAAATTAGTTATTAAAACTAACAAATTATTATTTTAAAAATGTGTTGATAAAAGACCCTGAAAAAGCACTTGGCAAATAACTTAAAAACAATAATTTCATAGGAGGGCTAACAATTTTACCTTCAAAAGTATATACAGTACTATTCAGTGCAGGGAAAGACCTATCTGATACTCATAAGATACAAACTAAGAAATGTGTCAAGACATTGTCATGTTTGGTTTGCCTCAGTAAACCAAACATGTAATTTCAGTACAAGTAATTCCAGTAAATAAAAAAAACAATGGTTTGAAAATAAAGGAAAACACTGAACCTTGCAGACTGTCAAGTAGTTTTGGATAGCGGACATGTTCATCAGTGCCATGTCCAAGTCGTTGATTGTCTCCTTTGCCCCAGGTGTAAACTTGTCCATCTTTAGTGAGCGCTACGGAGAACTGGCTCCCACAGCACACCTTCACAATATCCAGATCCTGGAGCTTCTCCACTAGTTTTGGTGTTTTGCATCCATCACTGCCCCCTCGGCCCAGTTTCCCATAATCTCCATCACCCCATGACCATACCTGACCTGTAAAGAGCAATCAAGAGAAAAGTGATTGTTTCACTCAATCATTACAATAAAAGCAGTCAAATGTCAGATATCACACCATTCTCAGTCACAGCAAGCGTCTGAGCATCTCCGCTTCCACAGGCCACATCGATCACCTTCAGCCCCTTCAGTGCAGTTACTAGCATGGGAGTGGTCTGGTCCTCACTGGAGCCTTCAGGATCAATAAACACATATGTGTCATTTTACTTCGTCCTAAAGTCAAATACTGCATGTCATGGTATAAACAGGATTCTACTGCATTTACCATGGCCCAGTCTGCCGTAGTTTCCTCGGCCCCATGTGTGAAGCTCTCCATCTGCTGTGATGGCTGCGCTGTATGTGCTGCCACAGGCAATATGTACAACCTGCTTCCCTACCGGCCTCCCTGAGAATACTGAAATCATAGTGGGCTCCTCTAAATACCTGTGAATGCGCAAGAAAATATACATTATTTACAAAGACTTACATATACGTTTTATGTTTATATAACTGGTTCAGCATAATTCTTGATTTTAAACAGGTCAAACATGGACAACCACTTCTAAACTATACATTCCATAACAGTCATCTGGAAAAACATTCAGGAGAAATGTGTAGAGGTCGCCACAAAAATATTAATTAGCAGTTTTATACACAAGCAAAGTCTAAAAATACATTTATGAACCGATCGCCATATGTTTTTTTTCATTCTCAAAAAGGTTTGAGGTTTCAATGACTAATATTGATCCCAAATCTTATATGGGGGGAAGGGGGGCTTTTACTGTACCTTTTAATCATAAATCAAATGTAATGCTTTACCCCAGTATTTTTGTCATTCCCAATGCAAATAAAAAAAAATTAAAGGATCATGTTACATTTACATGAGAATTCAAATAAGAAGATAAGAATTTGATAAGAACTTAAAAATCAAAAAACTGATGCAATGAAGCAAATGCATGATAAAAACATGTACAAATTCACAAAAAACAAAAGATAACTTCTGAAATTATAGTTGATATACTGTAAGGATGAAGAATGTCTAGATGCTTGTATGGGAAAGCAATATAGAGAGGATTCAGAAATCGATTTATTTTTTGTTTTTAATCTGTCTATGAAAAGTGGCAGTAAACATTGAAGTGCTGATCCTCCCGATACGTAACCAATATTGCCAAACTACCAGGGGTGGCCCCCTGCTCTTAAATGTGAATCTGTTCAGTGCTTTCATTTTATTTCGGCATGAAAACACTTTAAAATAAACAAAGACGACAGGATTCCCTTCCTTTCCATTACAGGCACCATTACCCCTCCTATTCAATCCTCAAAACAGTTAGTTCATGTATCGTTTGCGTGACTGTTGGACGTGCTTCATAGTAATTAATAGACGCTGTTTCCCAAATGAATTCTGTACACATGATTTGAAGCAGATCGAAAGTGGACAATCTGGATTTTGGGTGTGTTTGAACAGACATATACACAAAATAATACAAATATTAATATCTAAACATGTCGATCTTGGTGGGTTTTCTTTTAAACACAACAAATTTCGTCTTAAAGGGCACCAAGGTTACCCCTTTTTTCAAATTTAATACAAGTATTTTGCTTCTCTAGAATGTGTATATAAAGTTTCAGCTCAAAACACCCATCAGATTGTTCATTATACCTTTTACTAGTTCCTGTTTTATACATCTCATCCCTTACTTTTACATCCCAATGTTGACAGGTATGAGCATCAGTTACAATTATTGCATTTTGCTGTCATAAATACAACAAACACAAATAAATAATATTATTTATAAAAAAAAAAAAAAGCCAGCAAAGATAAAACATGCTTTTACAATGCATCTCACCACAATGATCCTATTCAACCTTGTCCCACCTTGTCTGACAAACTTATCAGGTAGTCTATATGTCATTTTTTTCATATGCTGCCACCTTTCCCAATTCCATAACCTAATCTTGAAATGATGGTGAACCTGCTGACCGCCATCCCCTTTTAATAACTGGTCTTCAAATTATGATAATTATTGAAATCCACTCATTTATCTTCACATCAAGAGCTGATGTTACTTTAAATTTAAATGAAAGGCAAAGATCTTTAGATCTGCAGAAACTCTCTGACATCGGTGTGCTCTTACGTAGTGTCTCCATGTCCTAGCCTGCCTCCATCTCCACAACCCCAGGAGAAAACCTCTCCATTGACTGAAAGAGCCAAATAATGCTGGCCATCAGGATGAGCTGCAAGCTTCATTATTTTCCTGGACGTCAGTGCATGGACTAGCATAGGTGCCTGAAAGAAAATAACAGGTTTATTGATTTAGAATGCAAAAAAAAAAAGACAAACAAACCAGCAACAGTAATACACAAACACTTGCATTGGTTTGAAATGTAATGTAAAAAAAACTAAATCAATCTAATAAAAGGGAAACTTACTAGTGTAGTACTTTTGTAGTTTTGTGTGTAGACAGCACCAGTGATGGTCAGGATGAGGAAACCCTTCTCTGAGCAGACAATCTGCGTGACACCCAGATTTGATAGTGCCTTGCACTGAATTGGTCCATTCACATTAGCATAAGGCTTCCATCCAAGCAGACCCCAACCAATCACCTCCTGCAGTGTCCCCTAAAAAATGGAAAGAGAATGAACTCTATTAAGACCCAATCCTAATTCTACCCCTTAGCCCTTCCCCTAACCCCAAACCCTCGTTTTACACATTCACGTGAAGGGGTAGGAGTGTCCCAATTCTCTTTAGCGTGAAGGCACAGGGCTTAGGGAAAGGTCTAGATAGCCCTTGAAACAGAGATTTTTCAGGACCACACTCGAAACCAAGGGGTAAAGAAATTTTGGCTGCACACGGAAGTAAAAAGGTGCACAAATAAGTATTTTTGTCATTATTACGAATTTTTACGACAAGCAAGCATATGTTTTAACATATTCATTCGTGTTTTACCATCATGCTTTTAAAAAAAATCTAAAATAAAAAAAAAACGCTAAATTTCGCTTTCTATAATCCCTGATAATAACTCCTGTATATTAGTCCCACAAAATTCTGACACTTGACGACATTCGAATACCCTGTCAAAAAAAGTCTTGTGGCTGGGAATAACCTAAGAATGATCTTATATGAAGCATGAAATCGCGATGACATATAACGTGTGCAGGTGCTGTAGTAATGTCCCATTTCTTAGGAGTAAATTTTAAAGGCCTTCACACTCTGTTTTAAGGGCTAAGGGGAAGGGCAAGAGAAGGGTTAAAAAAAAGAATAGGAATTGGGCCTTAAAATGATTTTGTTTTTCCTCATAGAGCGATTACATCGCAGCATACTGACACTACAGGGACATCATCACACCTAAATGAGTGTTCCCCAGAGGGAGAATCACTGTGCTCTAGAGAACATCTTCAACACAAACAACTAAAAGCAGAATCTAGGCAACCAGGTAATAGTATTAAGACAACATGATGCTGCTGAGCCTCTGTTACTTCCTGTATGACACAGCAATTAAAATGTCAGGACACGGTTGTTTGTTACATGCAGTACCTTGTTAGAAGTGGGTGAGCTGCACTGCGGGGGGCTGCATGGGGCTGCCAGGCGGTCCAAATGTGCCATGATGACTACAGCTGTCTGCCGCAAATCAATGGCCAGGTCATTATCTTGAGGCAGTGTAAGGTAGCGCAGAAAACTCTCATTCGGGCTCAGAGGGGCCGAAAGGATCTGTGAGCACAAGAAGTGAATGTAAGAACCAGGACACACCAAGTCGACAGTCAGCACTTGAGGAATGTCAGGCAGTAGGTGAGCATCTGTCAGGTTAGTTGGTTGTGCGCCAGAACTTGCCTCTCATCAATGCGAGAGATGCTGCGAGTCGCAAGAGTCAGTGAGAGCGCTCTGACTTGCTGGTCAGTCAACTGTTCAGTTAGGGGGGTGATAGCATTCATACTCTGTTTGAGGTTCAGAGTGATAGCATTTTCATTAAAAGAGGAATCAGTATTGAAGCTTACTAAATCCATTTACAATTACTGATTTTTTGATCTAACAGAATAATACACAATCTAACTATGAAGTTTTATTTTTCTTTATTTTGTACTTCTTTTGCATCACAAGTAGTTTTTCAGTTCTGTAACTGATCAGAATAAAAAAATTTTAAAAAAAGAAAGAACTGGAACTCTTTGTTGTACCATACCCATATCGTACAGTGACCCAAAAAAAAAGAGGTAGGTTCTGAACCGTGACCTATGTCAGAGTATATACAGTTATCAGAGAGTGAAATTCAATAGCTTTTAAAACATGTTTTAAGACTCTTTCCATACATTTTAAGACCTTATAACCACTTTAGGTTTCAACCGGAAACACTGGCAAGATTTTAACTTGCAGTATATTTACTTAATATTAATGTAAGAAAATAATCCAAAATCAAAACATTATTCATAAACTGAATACGAATCTATTAAAACTAATTCAGCAGGTTGGCTCCTATAGAACTGCAGAAATAATGATGTTTCCTTGATTACTGCAGTAAACAAAGCAGCATGATGTCAAATCTAGTGGGATTTGATTGATTTCAAAAACTATACAACATCCTGTTATTTGCAGATTTAATTTCGGCAAACTTTATCATATAACCGTACATTGCCTAATCAAAAATGATATCACATTTAATACCTTGCAAAATAGCATTTAAGACTTTATCCTTTTCAAGAGTCTTACATTTCTCTACATTGATTTATCAGCTTTTAATACTTTTAAAGACCCCACAGACACCCTGTATGTAGGGCTGGGCGATTTTTCCGTTTTTTTCAATTAATTCGAATTTACGTTTTAAGACGATTTAATTTTGAATGAAATCGAGAAATCGAGATTTTTAAAAATATATATATTTAATACATTATAATGGCGCCAATGCACTTTGGTTCACTCTCTGTATGAAGCAGGAAGCACACCAGAAGCACCTCTCGGCGACGCGCCGCACAGCACAGCACCACGCCATGGATTTTAGAATTCTAAACAGGTTTTTATACACACCGGCGCCACCCAGCCATGATTCACGAAGCAGTTCATGTTTCAGCCGGCTCACAGAGCGCCATCTGATTAGTTTCATGTAAAATATCAAGTGAATGTGCACGTTCGTGTGTAAAAGTTTAAACTTTCATGTCCGCGCGGTGTCGCAGTGCTTCTGGTGTGCGACCCGCTTGACTGCCTGTTAAAGTGTGAAGTCATGTAGGATTTTACTTGTTGCACGTCTGTGTGGATTGTCAAGACATATTCCCTCATCAAGTCGATAAACTCGATCTCAACATGTATGAAGGACGTAAAAGCCTGCCATGTGAAAAACCGTGCTGGTCTTTTGGTTTGAACACGAGCAGAGGTTAGGGACTGTAGCAGTGAAAATGAAAGTGCCCGCCCCATGACGTCATTTAGCGGACCTAGTTGAAAACCAGACAGATCAGCCAGCATAATACAGAGAGTGGAGCAAAGCGCATCAAATGATCGGTATTTAAAAAGGGGAAAAATAAAAATAGATTCAATATATTATTTTATATTAGACACACATCTGGTGCTTTTTTTGCTCCTGCTATACGTCCACAACTTCACACATTGGGTTAAATTAGGCTTTACAGTTTCCATGTTCAGTCCTTTTTCTTCCACTGTATCTTTTTAAGAAAAAGGCAGCAGCATTACAACCCGTCATTCAATCTAAAGACAAAGTCAAAGCCGAGCTGACAGCCAATCTTTCCTAGGCTCAGCAAAACTAGCAAAAATACCTCTGTATTCCTGCAACTGCAGTATTTACACAAATATTTCTTATTCAAATCTTCAGCAAGGCTATTTAACTCGTGAATTTGTTTTACATTTATTTTCACCTTGACCGATTTTTGTATGACATGGCCATTAAAAATACAATGTTCCTTAACTAGATGGTTTTTCAAGTTACTTATAAAGAGAATGTTACTTCAGTCATGTTGTTGTAATGTTTTGAGAAGACTAGTAACACAATAAAAAATAAAAAAAATAAAAAAATAAAAAAATCGAAATCAAAATCGTGAATCGGTCAAACTTTATAAAAAACCTAGATTGTTTTTTTTGCTAAATCGCCCAGCCCTACCTGTATGTGTTCCATTAAACCCCTACTGTTCAGATAACTTTGAACTCCAAATGCTCTAAAGGTTTGTAATCAGCATCAGTGCTCGTGTTTGACTGTCTGTTTCAGTTTATTCTGAGCTTCACGTAATCTTGAATCCAGCCCTGGAATGCTGAAATGTTTCCACAACCTGAAATAATATTTCATGGTTTCTTTCAGTCTGTTCCTAATCTATGTTAAGCTGCTTTGAAACAGTTTACATTGTAAAAGGGCTATAGAAATAAAGATGACTTGACTTAATCTAAAATGATAAAGCCAAGCATATAGTAGGTCAAGAGGGAACACAAGGAAGCCCACCATGATCACATTTGTCAAATATTTGTGTAAGATATGGATTAACAGACAAGCTTACATGAGGGAATCAACAAAGTACTGTGAACATGTTATGTAAATGCTTCTATGATTACAGCTTGTATGTGTAGCACTAGTTCCGGTACCTCTTTGTGGAATGACAATACAGATTAGCACCACTTGCATGTATGTAAAGGTACATCCTCTCAAGCAGGTGCAAAACACACGTTTTAGTTTCAGCTAGATCCATTTGTAGTGTGTACGTTATGACCCAGGTGCCACCAGATGAAGCTGACACAAAGCTTGTTTTTTGTCGACCCTCATACTTGAACGTTAGCTTAGTGTGTTCCGAGCTTTAAACCTGGAAGAAAGATAAAGTTCTAACTATTGTTTGGTGAGCTTACCTCAATCTCCTCTTCAGGAACAGGCTCCTCTTTACTGCTGTGGATGTTCTGGAAGCGCTGCAGGAGGGGCAGTAACGGGGCGCTGGTGCCTTGGGTGGAGCGCTCATTATCCATCTCTCTAGTTCCACTGTCCCAGAGCCTCAGAAGCAGCAGAACTGCAGACAGCAGCTGACTACAGTACAAAAACATGAACAAGCAGTTTAGAGACTGGATTTATGAATGAAAATGCTTCAGTCTTGAAAAAAAAAAAATATATATATATATATAATAAATAAATAAAAAAAGTTTTTTTTTTTAATGGTACACGCAAGGTTTAAAATAAAAATTTAGGAGTGAAAATGGCTTTTGGTCACAGTCAATATTTCTTGGAAAATTCATGTAAGAGCATGCTGAATACCTGAGAGTTCCTCGTTGCACTGCGAGCTCCAGCAGGATGGCAAGGGCCAAGTGCTGATCCTGCAAGGGAATGTTACTGGGTGCTTTTCCACTGGCACTTCCATGGATGTCACTAAAAAACAAAATATAGAAAAATAAGCTTAAAAATGTCAGCAATCATTCAAATTGTGTTTCTCTTATTAAGTGATGGCATAACAGGAATTAATTTCTTAACTATAAATATTTTAAATATATTAAAATAAAGCTGTTTTTAATTGTAACATTAATTAAACATTTTTCCACTTCATTTTGTAATCAAATAAATAAACATTGATGAGTAAAAAATATTTTTAGACTTCTTTAAACTTTGAGAATTTATGCAAAATCATAATATGTATGCTTTGAGAATAGTGTAAATGACAAGACAACCTTAGAAATTTAGTAGCCCTCTCAACCACCTCCAGCCAAACAGGAGATACAGTGCCCTCATCAAACAGAGTAGCTTCTGGAAGAGCCCGCAGAGCATCCAGAGACTCCTGCAGTAACTCACTGCACAGGTCTGCATCATCTCCTGACAGGGCACAAACAAGCAGGCAGTCTGCACTGTCAAACGCTGAGATTTTTTTAATTCATCCCACTCAAAGCACTGTCTGACAGTCACTTTATTCATGTCTTCAGCTTGTTTCTTTAACACATGATCCTGAGCCATGCACTTGACTGCATATATGGTTTAAAATTGTTTGGAGTTAAAAGTCTGGACACATTTCTGCTTCTTTTTCTTAGACCTATTATTCATGTGACAGGTAGAACCATTCATTATCCACTTTTTGTCTTGTGAATCATCTCCTGAAATAGTTTTTTGAAAATATGAAATTGTGCATAAATGAGGAACGGTAGAGAGTGTACATTTTGATATAGAGATAAAGGCAAAATTATTAGGATATGGTATTTTCCACCATATACAGTTGAAGTCAGAATTATTAGCCTGCCTTTGAATTTCTTCTTTTTATAAATATATATTATTAAAACTATTATGTTTAGAAATGTGTTGAAAGAAAATCTTCTTTCCGTTAAAGAGAAATTGGGGGGGGGGGGGAAATAAACAGGGGGCTAATTATTCTGACTTAAACTGTACCTTTTATATGGTTAGTGCATTACTGCTGTTTAACAACTTGACTAGCTTAATTAGGTTAAATACACGTCAGATTAGTTAGGCAAGTCATTGAACAACAGTGGTTTGTTCTAATCATGAAAAAAATCTTAAGGGGTTTAATAATATTGACCTTAAAAATTATTTTGAAAATGTTTTTATTCCACGCAAACTAAATAACATAGTCTGGACTTTCTCCAGATGAAAAAAACATAATAGGAAATACTGTGAAAATGTACTTGCTCTGTTAAACACTACTTGGAAAATAGTTGACAGGAAGGCAACTAATATTTCCTTCATCTGTACATCCATTATTAAATATTCATTAGTTATCTATGATAAACTCCATACAATTAGACAATGTTATACAGTTAAAAATATATTACATTTCCAAGCAAGTTAAATAGGCTAAAGTTTGGTGTTAATGTCGAAATACATTCATAAATAAAATTTATAATCATAGTATATTAACAGCGAATATAAACAAAATTACAGTAAAATTTCTGCCTTAATGTTATAACTAACATGTGAGAAAAAATCTTGGTAAAATGTTTCATTCTAATTCAGTATGACAGAAATATTTATGTACAAATTACACTAGATACTTATAAAGATCTTTACATTTTAAAATTAATGAAAGAGTAATTATACTAAATGTGATTATATTTTAAATATAACAACAATTCTTGAGTTGCAAATATTTCAAATAATGAGTAGAATGTTTGGGCAGCACTATGAGCTTTAATTCTTTCAATTTGTGATGAAATGACTCTTGTTCTAACTATGCCAGTTTCCACTTTTTGGTACATAAAATGTAATTATTATAAACTGAATTCAATATTAGTGGGTGTCATTAAGAAAACGCATATCTGTCATTATTTTTTCTCATACAAATCTTCAGTTGATTCTTTTCTTTTTAATTTCAACTTAAATGGACTCAATCCTAAAGATAGGATTACCTTTAAAATTATTGGCAAAATACAGCAATCCTCAAAACAGTAAAACTGAAGACGAACATATATTACACTCGAAATCTCTAAGTGTAAATACTGTAAAGCAGACCTTCTAATAACGCAACATCCACCTCTTAAGTACCATCACCTCCAATCTCCATTTCCTACCAAAAACAGGAAAACCTGGACACTATAAACTTTATCACAGGATAAACATTCACCCTTCCTCTCACACATCTGCCTCCTCCCTTTCCTATCCCCTTCTTTTCTCTCCTATCCTTACGACTGATCACAATGCAGCTCAAATCCAGCTCTCAGCCATTCAAAGGAATGTGCATATGGCTCAGGTTTCAGGTCGGCTTTATTTCCCGGGCCAGAGCCTGCATCCACCCATTCCCTGCGGACACTGTGCTGCACCGCTTTCAACATCTAAACCAATCACCAACTAGTTTGAAATCTTCCGCCCAGACATGAGAATTCAGCTGCAAGGAGAACTTTCTTGCTCACATCTGCTCTTAAAGAGACAGTTCACCCAAAACTGAAACTTCTTTCATCAATTGTTCACTCTTAATTCATAACAAACCAGTTTGAGTTTCTATTTCCTGTTGAACACAGAAGAAAATATCTTGATGAACATTGCAAACTGGTAACCATTGACTTTTTTCCTACTATAGAAGTCGATGGTTACTGTTTTCTAACATTCTTCAAAATATCTTTGATGTTTTATTTTCATTAAAAGTTTAGAAACATTTGAGGGTCAGTAAATAGTGAGTAAACATACATTTTTGGGTGAACTATACCTGACAAACAAAGACTAATGAACAGCTGAACGCAAAAACAATACGCTTCACATGTTCAGTGTTGTAAATGCAGGTTTAATTGAAAGATTTGACCAAAACTCATTAGAAGTGACTTACTGATTAGGTCAGAAACAGCAAAAGATGTTCTGATACACTTTTTTCTCTTCACTATACCGAATCCAATACCTGAGCTCAGGGTATCGGCCGAGTACTGAACCAATACTTAAGAGTGTACTTGCCCGATCCAAACCATGCCCGGGCACCTATCCTGGTTTGTTTGGCAAGTGTGAGTGCTCTAAATAGGGCCCAGGCATGGTTCAGTCGGACGGCCATGGCCCGGTTGAAAGAGGTGTGCCAAAGCGCATTCAGTTGGTCTTTGGCACGGTACGCTTGTATTGGGAGTGCAAATCACGTCTGAGATCAAAACTCAGGGTTTCTGCAGATATCATAATGTCAAATTTAAGACTTTTTAAGACCATTAAGTATTAAATTTAAGCCCTATATCACAATATCAAAAACATGCATACACATAAAGAGAAAATGCTAAATCACATAATTAATGGTAAAATAAATGTATTAAAATTGAGCAGTACTAAAGACAGGTTAGATCGGGGGTGGGCAAACTCGGTCCTGGAGGGCCGGTATCCTGCACAGTTTAGATCCTACTCTAATCAAACACACCTGCTTATAGTATCTAGTGATCTTGAAGACATGATTAGTTTGTTCAGGTGTGTTTGACTAGTGTTGGAACAAAACTCTGCAGGGACACCGGCCCTCGAGGATCAAGTTTGCCCATCCCTGGGTTAGATGCACCATTAAACTAAAAAAAAAAAAAGAACAAACAAACATCTTAAGGTTGATTTATATTTTCGCCTGGCTCCACACAGCGCACCTCATGAAACGGACGAGGCTTTTATACTTGAAGCATTCGCCATTGAGATTTCCTTTTAAATGACAAGGGGCAGTCAAAAAAAGAAACAGACAGTAAACTCAGACAGATAAACAGAGAAGCAGAAAGTTTCCAGAACTAGGTCATATCATTAATATCATTGAAGATTTTTAAACTAACTTTTTTTATTTTTGTAATTTATTATGATTATAAAGAATTTTATATCCATTCAAGATTTTATTTTTTTTTAAATAAAAAACTTGCTTTACTCATCGCTTGCTTTTGTTCATATCTCGGACAGTTCTACCTATTAAAGTTAAATATTAATGGCAACAGAACATGGTTTGCTCTACAATTATATTTTTTATTATGGCAAAAATAAAAGCAAAAAAAAAAGTAGACTTACTAAAAATACAGATGTTTTTTTTTTGTTTTTTTTTCACTCAAGAATTCACACATTACTAGCTAGTTTCTGTCCTCTACTTATAAGCTAAAAAAGGCAATAATGGTTGACAAAAAACAAAACAAAACAACCTGGAAATACAGGAAAAAGCTGTAAAGTAGCAGCATATCCTCTGCTTATGTTGAACCACTCTTTTCAAGAATTTGATTTCAGAAGGCCAGGATATCACTGAGATGATATTATAGATGTCATAACCTTTTGTGTTGTTTTACTAAAAGCTCATTTTGGGCAATGGATGCTGGGTAATGTACAAATGAACCATGTCGGAAAGGGCTTACCTGATCTCCAGGCTCGGCGGAGAAATGCAAAGGCAAAGGAAAGAGCTGCCCTTGAGCCCACCCTGGCCAAACCTTCCACCCCTTTACTAACTGGCCGAGCGCTGAGGAAACAAACAAAAACATTTCGGTTGATTATTTTCATTCCTGGGGCTACGTTGCCAAAAGCACTGTAAATCTAAGTAGATTGTAGAACTTTTACCAGCAAAGGATTCTAGGATCGACTTTTGTAAAACTCTGACGCTTTTGAGAAATGCAGCCCAGAGCGGTTTAAAATGTAACCCGGATTAAAGAGCTGCTTTTCTCGTACCTTTTGTTGTCGACAGCAGAGAGTGGAGGACTGGGAGGGCTCTTCCACCGTACTTTGTACTTCTCCTCCATCATGCTGTGAGTGAGCGAGATGAGGTAGCGCTCCAGGATCACCAGTCTCTGGCTTAGACGCAGGGCTGAGAGTGTGCTCTTAGCCGTCTGAGAAGACAGCTTCTGTTGGTCGTCTACCAAAGCCATCAGACAGTCCCGCAGCTCGCTGGTTTCTAGACAAATAAGGGAGAGAAAAAAGAAATGTTACACATACATACATAAAGAAATGCATGAATTTGTTATAAACAATTATTGGTTGAATAAATAAATAAATAATATAAACAATATAACTGCAAATATATCCATTAAATATGGAATATTTGAAAAAGCAGATAAATAACACTAAATAAGATATATTTAATAGCTAATATATATATATATTATATATATATATATATATATATATATATATATATATATATATATATATATATATATATATATATATATATTTATATATATATATATATTTATATATTTATATATATATATATATATATATATATATATATATATATTTATATATATATATATATATATATATATTTATATATATATATATATATATATATATATATATATATATATATATATATTTATATATATATATATATTTATATATATTTATATATATATATATATATATATATATATATATATATATATATTTATATATATATATTTATATATATATATATATATATATATATATATATTTATATATATATATATATATATATATATATTTATATATATATATATATATATATATATATATATATATATATATATATTTATATATATATATATATATATATATATTTATATATATATATATATACATATATATTTATATATATATATATATATATATATATATATATATATATATATATATATATATATATATATATATATATATATATATGTGTGTGTGTGTGTGTGTATATAATATATAGCTTAAAGGGGCTAATAATTTTGACCTTAAAATGGCCATTAAAATTATATATATATATATATATATATATATATATATATATATATATATATATATATATATATATATATATATATATATATATATATATATTCAAGTGTGTAAATAAATCAATAAATTCTAAGAGTGGCTAATAATAATGCCTTCAGCTGCAACACACACACACACACACACACACACACACACACACACACACACACACACACACACACACACACACACACACACACACACACACACTAAAATAACTACAAAAATATCAAAAATATATAATTTAAGTTTATTTAAATATGGCAATTACAGCAACTGTTGTCATTTTGTATAATATAATAATATATTACTAAAAACACTATTAATAAAACAATAATAATAATAATAATAATAATAATAATTATTATTATTATTATTATTATTATATTTTGTTACATCATAAAATACAAAATAAAAATATTTACGGGCATAACTATTATTACTATTACGATTATTAGTAGGATTATTATCAGTATCACTTTGACAAATTTCATATTATATTACATAATGTACACACAATATAATGGCAAATGTACCATTGTTATAATTACATTGTAATGTCAAATATATAATACAGCATTAAAACCATAGATACAGTTGAAGTTTTTATTTTTTCCCCATTTTCTGTTAAACAAAGAGAAGATTGTATTCCCATTTCTAAACATAATAGTTTTAATAACTCTTTTCTAATAACTGGTTTATTTCATCTTAGCCATGATGACAGTGCATAATATTTGACTCAAGGTTTTCCAAGACACTTCTTTACAGCTTAAAGTGACATTTAAAGGCTTAACTCGGTTAATTAGATAACTAGGCAAGTTAGGGTAATTAGGCAAGTCATTGTATATTGATGGTTTGTTCTGTAGAGAATCGAAAAAATATATTGTTTAAAGGGGCTAAAAATGTTTCAATTAAAATATTCAAAAACTAAAAACTGCTTTTATTCTAGCCAAAATAAAACAAATAAGACTTTCTCCAGAAGAAAAAAAATATTATCAGACATACTGTGATAATCTGCTTGCTCTGTTAAACATCATTTGGGAAATATTTAAAAAAAGAAAAATTAAACGGGGGCTAATAATTCTGACTTCAACTGTATATGAGAACTCAAGAAGGCTTAAAACTTCAGCTTCTCAAACTAGAAAAAGTTCTAAACATATATTGTCATAGCACTAATTTTCCCCCACCTTTCTCTCACTAAAAACCTTTTGCTTATGTCAAACACAACCTCAAATCACAAAGTGCAAAAACGCAAGTCCATTTGGAAATGATCTAGTGCTAATGATGCTGCATAACAATGTCCACTGCAACATAAACCCTTGAAGTGCATTCCAATCTAAAGCCTTCATTATGCTGGTCTCAAACTGTCTGTCTGGCTCCAGAGGACTGTTGTTACGGATGTGCATGCATTCATCTCTACACAGCCTCTGGATAAAAGCCTCATACAGGCAGACTGGGTGAATTAAAATAGCCGATCTGAAATCCACTTAAGCCTTATGTAAGCCAAGCTGCCTAACCCCAACAGGCCCCGAAGCATTGCACTCTATACAGCAGGTTATAGTGCATGGCAGTGGGAGTACAAAGTGAAAAAATGAAAGGGTTTGAGGCATGTCATACAAAGAGAAGTAAAGAAAAAGATTGCGTATCCACGTTGCTGTTAGACATTTTCTTTTTTTTGATTGAATGTTTTTTTGCTTTAAACGGCCTCCCAAAGAAGAAAAAATGCACCAGTATTGATATAATTCAATCAAATGATTTTAGTGCAGCAGTTTGTGCTGCTATCAGTAAATGTTCACTTCTAACCCCTTTTATTGCTAGAACAATAGAGAGGTAACAGGAAATGATAGTGCTCTTTAGCTGCTAGAAATTATGGGAGAGATGCTCCAGGTCAAAACTCAGTTTAACATTCACTGGATATAAAAACGACTCTAAAAAAAAAAAGATGTTTGTATAAGATGCATTACAGATTCGTGATATCAATGTAATTTAACTTGTGAAATAAGGGCAGAATTAGCCAGATTTTCCTGTTCTGTATATTTGTCTATTTAATTCATTCATTCGGCTAAGTCTCTATTTCAGAGGTCGCCACAGAGGAACGTTTTACACAGCGGATGCCCTTCCAGCCACAACCCAGTACTGGGAAACACTCATTCACACACATACACTATGGTCAATATAGTTTATTCATTTCGCCAAACTACACATCTTTGGACCATAGGGGAAATTGGAGCACCTTGAGGAAACCCACGTGAACATGGGAAGAACTTGCAAACTCCACACAGAAATACCAACTGGCCCAGCTGGGACTTGAACCTGCAACATTCTTGCTGTGAGGCGACAGTGCTAACCATTGAGCCACTGTACCACCCTTGTCTATTTCAAAGAGAAAAAAAAAAGCTTGATTTTTTCCTGCATGGTTTTCTTTGAAGTACCTTATCAAAAACCAAGACAAAAAAATGACAAATCTGAGTTCAAGGTCTATTTTAATGTTGAATTAATTCATTTTACGCATGTAAATCATGAACATTCACAGAGACAGTATTTATTTGCATTTAGTCACTTTTTATGTAATGACTAATAATAAAACTAATAGAATAATCCTATACTGATTGAGTGGTTATGTACATCAGGGGTTCTCAAATTTATCTTAGGGCTCTTTGATTTCGGAGATGCAGAATGTGGAGATCAAAAAACAGGAATTTACTACGCACTGAATGTTTAAAAAAAAGCCAGCTGAAACGTTTCTGCTCTGACAGTCACAAGTATTTAATTTAGAATTTTTCAAACCAAAAACTCTGGATGCACTTGTCTGTAAACAGAAACCAAAACTGCTTTGTACTAATTAGTTATCATTTTATAATTAATATAATTTTGCAAGACTTTTTATTTACTTCTACTCAAGTTACACTAATAAAAACATGAATACATTCAAATAATCAAATCTTTGTGGCATTTTACAGCGTTGCCATGACAGCACAGTACTGCTATTGCAAGCAGCAGAAACAAGTATACTACATTAAAGAAATGTCCCGTCGCCGTGTTATTTAAATTGACTTTTAGGGTTCATCTATAGGTAACGGTACATGAGCGGAAAAGCCAAAGAGCAGAATATGAAGTTGATTTGAACTTTAACCGCGGCATGCACAAGCTTGTTCATGATTCGCAGTTCTTGCGTTTTGGTGGCCACAGCAATAAACCACCTTTGTGTGGCGCAAAAACTAAAACTTTAAAAGCTGCGTTACACTGCAAAGTGAATTCTAAGCTGGAAGGCGAGTGAAACTAGCGTACAAGTGAGAGTAGCCTTTTTCGGGCATATGTCATATTTCTCTTTTGGCAGAAACCTGAAAAAGCCATTTTCGGCTAACAATTTGGTTTATCTGTCTATACAAAGAGAGAAATGTCAAAATAAAAGCTCAGTAAAAATGTATAAACCAAATAAAGTACTACTGTGTATGTATTTTTGCAAAAGGTACTATGAATTAAATATTCATGATTTAATTATTAAGGTTCAATAAATTAAAATACATGACAACATACATTTAATTCAACCATTAAAAAGAAACACCCAAAAAACATTTTTAATACAACAGTAATACAAGTAATAGTGACTCACTAACTAACTCACTCATTAACAAATTTATTCATTCATTTTCTTTTCAGCTCAGTCCCTATATTTAAACAGTGGAATGAACCGGCAACTTATCCAGCATATGTTACTATGCAGCGGATGCCCTTCAAGCCGCAACCCAGTACTGGGAAATACCCAAACACTCTTGCATTCACACACACTCATACACTACGCCCAATTTAGCTTATTTAATTCACCTACAGTATACCACATGTCTTTGGACTGTGGGGGAAACTGGTGCAACCGGAGGAAACCCACGTCAACACAGGGAGAACATGCAAACTCCACACAGAAATGCCAACCGACTCAGCCGAGGATCGAACCAGCAACCTTCTTGCTGTGAGGGGACAGTGCTACCCACAATGCCAGTGTGTTGCCCTAACAAATTTATTATATGCACCAAAGTTGCCATAAACTAACAATATTGATGATTACCAAACATATTTGTTTTTTATGTAATAGTTAATAGGTGTTAAAAAAGCAATAGTGTTTAACAATGTGATAAAACTTGTAATTGTAGGGTGGATTTCACAATTATGGTATTTTTGAACATTATATGTGACTGTAATTGGGTGGGAAATGTCATTAATCACATGGTTTACTATCATGTGATGTTGATGGAAAGCCACATTGGCCCCCCATGAAAATGTTCTTATCATCACCCAGCAGAAAGCTGCTCCACCTAAACCTGTCTGTAAACACACAGGGCCTACAACTACACATAGGGTAAAAATAACCTTGCAGACAGTATGTACAGTCACCCGAGCCCCAAACACCTCACACGCCAAGGGGAACCAGAAAACACACACACACACACACACACCAGACTGACACCCATGGAGGGTAAGACACACTGTTGAAGGGAGTAGGTCACCTGCGTGGTGACAGGGCTGAATAACTAGGCCACATTTAGATGTGGCAAATCCATCTGCTATCCTACACTACAGTGCTGCGCTGATGAGAAACACGGCCGATGGAAACTGCTCAAGAGTTTGCGCTTGGATGTCATGTGCTGATGAGGGTGAAAAGTGTGTGAACTTGTATGATTAGATGCAGGATGTCACAGGTTGGAGATGAAAACTTAAACCTGTGATGCAATGAAAGTGGTTCTCTCTATTACGGTCTACTCTTGAGTGCAATGCATTACTGAAGAATATACATGCATGTTCATTATTAATAATAGCTTAATTTTAATAAATAGCTATTAATCTCCATCCACTGCAGCTTAACAAATTTATTAAAACACCAACAAGCATATTGTACTACTAGAGCTGCCATAATCATACAGTATTAGCAACTACCATTTGATGCAATGTTTAATCCACCAGTATGTGTAAGCTCTTTGGTCAGAATGAGTTTGTTTGTCAATCAATTCAATTCAGTCAGTATTTTTTTTATATTGTTAAGAAATTTTCAAATAGTACAAACAACCAAGACAAAGACGATCAGACAAACAAACAAACCCCAAGCGCTGCTAATTAAATAAAACGTACAAATGTATCTGTTTAACACAAAACATAAATTAAAACAAAATTTGACCCCTTATTCAAGATTTAAGATAAGTATTTTGTGTTTCAAGAATGTGTCTGTAAAGTTTCAGCTCACAACACCCATCAGATTATTTATTATATCTTTCAGAAAATTGGAATTTTCTGCTCTGAACACTATGTAGCTGTTTTTGTTGCCTGTCATTTTTTATTCTAGCTCTCCCCACCCTCAATTCCCACATGCCTGTCAGAGTGTGCCTAAATCTCTGGCTGCATGCGTCAGATAAACAGCACAGTGACCGACATGAAGGAAGCAGATCTCACGTAAAGTTTGTGAGAAATATGCGTTTAACTTTGCACAGCAGATGTGACAGGATGCACGTTAATAGCCACTGGTGAATGGATATGCCTTATGTTAATGTACAAAATAAGCCTGATTTAACGTCCACAAAAAAGGACGGAAGCGTCTTCTTTTAGAATTGTACTGAAACACGGCTGTGGTGTAAAGAAGGTAAAATGCGCTGTTTTAAAAACGTTTTAAACTTGTAAAACTCATTCTTGATCACATTTGATGATGACTGATGATCACAGCGGGCTGAACAGATCTTTTAATTCCAGTCGCTTTGCGCATGTCCTTTCTTGTTGATATGATTATACGCGTCACTACGGAGACATCTTAATGCTCGGCTGTCAATCAATTCAGTGGGCGGGGAAACCACACTACTACGTCTCGTTGTGGTCTGCCTTAAAATAGGAGAGATTTAGATTCTGTTATAACATCAGGAAATTTAAAAAAAAAGACACTTATTGTCTGTGGACACTACACTACACACAGTTGTGTCCAAACAGCTTACAAAGATGATTTTCATCGAAGGTGCCCATTAAAATAAATAAAAAATCTAGGTTTGTGTAGGAAGGATTGAAGAGGTTCCCAAAGTCTACTGAATTTGTCCTGTTTGTGGCTGAAGTTATAAGTCAAAGCAGTATATTCAATGCAAAAATAGAATTATTGTTGTTATTCATGAATTTTAGAATGAACCATTTTACAAGGCAGAAGTAATACAATAAAAGTGAGTCATTGTATTATTTTTCATTTATATGCCCAATACAGTTGTTTTCTTGCTGTCCAAGTTAATGGTTGAATGTTACATCTGATTGATTTCTGAGAATGTGTCAACTCAAATTTGCTTATAAAAATTGGATTTCAAAATTCATAAGTGATTCAAGTCGTTATTTTTTGTTGCCCAAAAATAAGTGTGTTCAGCAATAAAA
This sequence comes from Danio rerio, assembly GCF_052040795.2. Classification (NCBI taxonomy): domain Eukaryota; kingdom Metazoa; phylum Chordata; class Actinopteri; order Cypriniformes; family Danionidae; genus Danio; species Danio rerio. Next base: position 39,940,580 of record NC_141026.1, on the reverse strand, counting down.
CAACACAAAAGGTGAACAAATAATGACTGAATTTTTATTGTTGTGTGAACAGGAACTATCCCTTAAATTTTAGAAGACTTTCTAAAATTTCGCCATGCATAAGCAATAGTAATAGTGATGCTTGTTTCAGTATGAACTCCTAGTGTAAAACTAATTTCCCATTGTGAGAAGAATAATAAAGAATAAATCTATATTAGTCTATAAACCGCATGCAATGACGACTATGCACTATAGATACTCCAACTGATCTATATTACGTGTTAGAGTACACAAGTACTTGAATACTTGGAAGAGACGCATGTGATCAAAAACGAATGGTGAATTCAATCAATTCTAACAACAATCATTAACAAGCATGTTGTTAAAGGGGTGGTCCACTACAATATCATATTTTAAACTTTAGTTCATCTGTTTGTGACCATAAATCACTGAATGTAAAATGCTCAAAGTTCAATGGAAAGGGAGACCTTGGCTTTTACAGAGTTAGCTTAGCAAAGCCTATAATGAACAAACTTTGGGTACTACAAAAAAATACATCCGTGCCAGTGAGATCACAATGGTATTTTTACCGTGCACACACACTGCACATCTAAGGGGCGTGGCCAGAGGCGCTGTAATGTTACAGCAGAGAAAGCTAAAATACTGTCCAAACGCTGCTATTTCCACAGAGCTTGTTCTGTTTCTGTATTTGGGCTTCCAAAGGACACGACACAAAGACAGAAGTGCTTACAGTTCAATATTAATTATTCATTAATTTTCTTGTCCCTTTATTAATCCGGGGTCGCCACAGCGGAATGAACCGCCAACTTATCCAGCAAGTTTTTACATAGCGGATGCCCTTCCAGCCGCAACCCACACCCACAACACACACACACACACACACACACACACACACACACACACACTACGGACAATTTAGCCTACCCAATTCACCTGTACCACATGTCTTTGGACTGTGGGGGAAACCAGAGCACCCGGAGGAAACCCACGCGAACGCAGGGAGAACATGCAAACTCCACACAGAAACGCCAACTGAGCCGAGGATCGAACCAGCGGCCTTATTGCTGTGAGGCGACAGCACTACCTACTGCACCACTGCTTCGCCCCAATATGAATTATGTTCCAGAGAATTATAAAATATATAGCAAGCATATGACAGCACAGCTTCCAGAATCTCTCTCAGTTCAGTGCTGGATTCGGTTAAAATCTCCTCAAAGAAGGTGCAGCTCCAACAAGCAAAAGCTGTGGATTGTGAGTCAAAACCTGTAAGTGTTTTTATTTGTTAAGATTGATTATGACACCGTTAACAATTTAGCTACAAATTCATATTGAGCAGTCAAACCGCTGTAAACACACACAATCTTCACCAGTGCGTCGGTCTCTCTATAAGCAGCTTTTCTGTGCTTTCTACATCTCAGATTATGAACTCGCAAAAGATACGTGAACGATTCACATTACTTACACATGCATTTTCCGAATATATATGAAAGACGTCATGTAACGCGTTGAGTTTGAAAATAATACAGGATAGCTCGCCTATCTCGTGTTTCAGCAGAAAAAAAAATAAAAAATCGATCAAAGCTCACAGGCCGCATCTTGCAGTTTATTCTTCTGTCAACAGCATCACTGTGTATCACAGAAGATAACTTAATCCGAGCATCACAGAACAATAAAAATAAACATCGTTCCCGCACACATGCGGTTCTTGTGTTACACGCGTCTACAGACAGTTCACACACACATACACACACACAATGGCGATCTCGCTTAAAGGAGCCGCACCCCTTATTCACTCGTTACAGACATTTGTCAGATTTTATTTTAGAGAGCAGACATGACGTTGACGGACTGTTTACACAGCAAAAAAGCACATGCTTGTATAGGGGCGTGACGTGGAGCTGATCCACGAATTACAGCACATTATGTGAGATGACCAATCAGAGTCACTTGAGGGCAGGTACTAGGAAAGAGGTACTAGGAAATATGACACTCGTTTTCATGTTAGCTAAGTAGCTGTATATAATCAAAGTAAGATATATAAAAAAAATAAGGCAATTTTCTTCAAGTTAAACATGAGCACACGTTGCTTTGCATCTTATAAACACAACCAAATCTTAAAATTACAATCTGGACCACCCCCTGGACCTTTAATAGGTCTCATGATTGGTTTTCCCAGCAAAATGGACAGCAACAAACACTATTTAAGCTTGTTTAACAGCATAAAACTGGATGAACTGAAAAACAAGATCCCACAATGCATTTCAGAAAGGATTTTTAGACTTTTTTTTTTGCCATGTGGGAAATCCTATGCAGACAGACCCTGTGACGTATGTGTGGGATGACCTTGCAGGATGACAGGATGCAGTAATCAGCATGCTGAGTTCAGCACTTTTCATTTGAAGCGTGTCATTAAGCTTCACCACCCACCTGGCTGCCTCCCCCAGTCCCACATTTCAATGATGGAGTGATGGAAAGATGAAGCCGCCGTTGCTGCTGCCTCCTCCTCTTCCTTCTTTTCTTTATCATTGGTGTCATCTTTCTTTTGGGTGCAATCAGCACAGTCCTCTGCAAAATAAAAAAATGAAATGTAGTAAAGCAGAACATCAAGAAAAGAAGCACTACATCAAAAGGATGCATTAGGCGACCAGTTTTTTTTTTACCTGGATGGGCAGACTCTTCTCTGTCAAAGACGATCTCTTCATCCTTCACCATCTCGTTCCACATCTCGCTCAGTCCTTCATGAGAGAAGGCGCGCTGTAATGAAGACAACATTTAACTACAAATACTGCATGTTATTTAAGTGCATAAAAAAGTTGCCAACAAAGGTTGTGCAAAATTAAACAAATCACATACTGTGTACACAACACACACAAACAATTATTCAAAATGTAACCCTTGTGTTGTTCACCTTTACTACCATTTCATTATGTTTGTGGCTGTTTTTGCCCAGTTGTCTTCTATTACAACATAATAATATAATAGTTATATATAAAATGGAGTTCTATGGGGTATAACAAAAAATTAGTGTGCATGCATAAATACACTTACTTTTTTCTGAAATTTGAGGGGCTTATTTTGATTTTCTCAGACGTAAATTGCACAAAGGTCTCCCTTTTTTTCTCTCTCTCTCACACACACACACACACACACACACACACACACACACACACACACACACACACACACACACACACACACACACACGCGCACACAAAATACTCCATATAAAGTCAGAAACTAAGCTTTGTTTTGCACTGCAACTGTTGATCAAGAGAAAAAATTACAAATTGTACCTCTTCTCAGGAGAAAACCACCAACAACCAAAAATACATAGTTAGTGTCATGGCTTTGCAACTAATAACAAAAAAAGTTTTTATAAATGGAAGTCACAGCTTTTTTTTTTTTTTTGGAGACAAAAACAGCCACTAACATAATGATAGGGTAGTAAATTTGCCCAAAACATATTCTGGATTTTTTTTTTTTTTTCAAAGCATTTTCCCAAAATATGTGTCAAAATAAGATTTGTCACCAAATGCAAAGGGAGACATTGGCTTTTACAGAGTTAGTTAAGCAAAGCCTACAGTGAATGAAGTTTGGGGACTACAAAATTCAAGTTAATATGCCATCCAAGTTAATGATGCCATAAACCTTTGAGGTTACAAGCAGAAACCCTGCATAGCAAAGGGGCGTGGCCAGGTGAGCTGTAATTTTATAGCAGAGACACTTGGTGATGGAGCCAACCCACGAATCACAGCACATTGTTAGTTAAAAATACACTCTGGACCACCCAGTTAAGGGTTAATGTAAACTCAAACTCATAACATAAATTTCGTTTTAAAATTATAACATAATTATAATAGGTATGTATATATATATATATATATATATATATATATATATATATATATATATATATATACATACATAGATTGGGAGGGGGGGGGGGTACATCAAACATGATAAACATCAGACTTCAACAGTAACAAGAAGCGAGAATTTCTCAACCTGTGCTGAGGCTAATAACAGTACATTGAGCAATACTCCAGACAAATGTCAGAGAGACCCAAACATACAGCAACTCATAAACATCAATTTGGGGTGCTGATTTCATAAGTCAGTACTTCACTACTACCAAGAATTACTGCTAAATTTATTGAATGTTTTGAAATAGAATCTGTTACTGTGTTACAATTATGAACAAGTATTCACAGCGCATTCATTTTAAAGATGTCAACTAATAATAACACACCACATTAACAAAATCATGTCATATCAACAATATAAGAGAAATGCCTGCTTCTTAAAGAAAATGTCACAGTTTCAAAGAACAAACTACTGAGGCAGGCAACAAAATTATGTAAAATACACATTATAAATGGAAAACCAGATTAATTTCAGAACTAGACAGACCAGAAAAAGCCAAATTGCTACATACAGTACATGTAAACATCAACTTAGCATTATTACTGCTACCATAAGAAGTAACATCATCATTTTAGGACATGTACTATGGCAGTAAGACATGGATACATTTTAAAATAATTATTTTATAATAATAATAATAATAATAATAATGATGTTATTAAATTTTTTTTTATAAAATCACATCATTAAAATGTTAGGTAAAACCTAACAATGAACAACATTGTTTTAATTAGCTAACATGAACAAAGATTAATAAGTGATGTAATAAATGTGATGTTCATCGTTTCTTTTTGTCAGTTACTTTATTAACTAATGAAACCATATTGTAAATGTTATCCAATTTTATTCTGAATCAAATTTTCATGCAGCTCTGTTAATAATATTTGGGATGTTAGAAAGAAGAACAAATCAATTGAAGTCACTGAACCACATGATAAGCAATTATCAACATGGTAAGTTAACTTTCAAAACTGACAAGCTAACACATTTTAATTCAAGCTTTTAATAACTTGTCTACCAAATTAAATAGCACATTTAAAAAAAAAATAGACCCAAACAGCTTCTGGCAGCCCCAAAATAAACAGGCCGCATAAGAAGTCTCGTTGTTCACAAACAACAGGAGGTCAGAAAATGAGCATAAAGAAAAATCTGTTCACTTTAAGAGCTCTGACAGCAAGGCACATTGACTGAAATGCTGTTACCCAACTGCTGAGGGAACACAATATAAGCTTTTCAACAGCTGATGACCTCAAGCGATACTTTTAATATGCTACAGACTAGAAGAAATTATCTGTCTACTGCCATTCAGCATCTGTACTCACCAAGAGACACGATATAAAAGATTTTCAGTATCAACAAACAAGTCCTGCTTTGGCTGAGCCTTAGAAACCACATTGCTCATCTTACTAAACACAGTAGAAGTGTTAATGTTGACCAACAGTGCACCCAAGTAGCTTTCGAATAAGTACTTCTATAAATGCCTGCACCCCTAAAAAACATCAACACTCTATATTTAGCATCAAGACTGCAATATCCTAGAGGATGATATTTGTGCCGATGACAAAATCCTTTTCCCAAATTTACCTGCAAGTCGATCTTCAGCCATTTATCATGGAAGCGCAGCTGGGCATTCAGGGAAAATGATGGAGAAGGCATCCTTCCCTCGGCTCTCCTGGCTGCAGACGCAGCCTTCCCTAAAGATGCACGTTCACAAATCAAACAAGTTAACACCATGAAGCTTTGGCCAGCAATACAAATCACGTCATGCTATCTATATCTCATTAAATCAACTATCCTCCCCCGAAGTTAACATTGATTCTTTTCATATGGATTTTCCCAAAGGCTCAGTTGTACTGTGCGAAGTTGATGATGCAATCTGGAGGGTTATCAATTAATTCTGCATTTGTTTAATATTTGTTTTTAGGAAACATATTCAACGCTAGGCATGGGACGATAACTGGTTGCAAAGTTTACCGGGGTTTGGAAAAATCAAGCTTTTAAAATTTTCTGTTATATCATTCCTATGGTACAAGTAGGCTAACGTTTTTTTTTGTTTTTTTTTTTAATTATGCTGTAAAATAAATCTGTGCTTTAGAAACTAATAATGATAGCAGAAGTCATTCATTTATTTTAATTATTTAGCCCGACATCTTTACTGTTCCAAAATACTATAACCGTTTCCTAAAATGAAATATATATATATATATATATATTGTGCTAAATGGGGGGAAGGGGGTGGGGGTTTACGCAGATATTTTAAAAAAAAACTTATTTTAGAGCAGTTATCACAATATCGTGATATTTTTCCAAGGTTATTATACCGTCAGAAACGTATACCGACCATTCAACACCATATTTAAAGAGTCAGAAATTGCAGCAAGAAATTTTAAAGGATCCACGTTTAAAAAAGGGTCTTTCAAATCGATCAGAGAACTTTTTGAGATATTAAGCATTGTCTTTTACATTAATGGAATAGCGACTTTTATTTATTGATATTCTTCACCTCCATTGAGCTGTTAAATATTTAGATTGAATCCTTAAGTGGATGAGCAGGACTTAAAAAAAATTAAAATAAATAAAAATATAAATAAAAATTGCTTGGACCTGAAAATTCTAAGAAGTAAATAAAACAATTATCGAAATATAAGCTGACAAGCAATTTAGGTCATTTCTGTCATTTTTATGACCTGCACTTGACATATCTACACTCAAAAAAAAAAAGAAAAAAAAAGTTTGCCATTCAAACTACTTATTCAAAATAAGCTGAAACAACAATGCATACGTTTTTTGAGGGACAACTGAATTATTATATGATCAGTACACTTAAATTTGTAAAAAAAAATGATTAAATTAACTTAATTAGTTTCTGTTGGGAAAACCTGAAAAAATTGTGCAACAGCATTTTTTTGTAATCACCATTTATTTTCAATGCACAAAATATGCTTCCAGATTTCTCCTGTTGTCTTCCATAACGTCATACGGCTTTAGAATAATATAAGGATCAATGAATATTGCCATATTTTTCATTTTTGGGTGAGCTGTAATGTCTAATAGACCTTGAAATGATCACATGTGTCTTCCACCCTTTATCACACTGCATAAACACCAGACAAATGTGCAATGTTTAGCATACAAGCTGTTAAAAAAATGTAGCAAACATCATTAAAAAGGAGTAACGCTGTAACTGTCTTAAAGCATACCTGCTGGAGCAGGAGAGCATCTCTAAAAAATAATTTATTAAAACAACCTGGGTGTTGGCTTGGTCACATTCTCCTATCTTAACAACCTGGGTCTGTGAAGCCAGTAAACGTTTACTGTAAAACATATGCTTTTAATTAATCAACAGATGTTGCTATAATGCTGCAGGTTGCTATCTGTGATCGGTGTTGTTGATGGAACTCAGGCTGTCAGCCGTTAGCAGCTAAAAGACAGGACGTTCCCCAAAGCTGACAGCGCTTTGACCTGCTAATCTTGAGCACACAACAGCATTGAACTACCGTTACTTAGCCTTCTTTTTATGTCCTAGAAGTCATTACAAAAACAACGCATCTTTTACCTGTTCGGTTGTCTTATTGAATCTTTGCTTCTTCGGTCCTACCACCAGCTTTACTGCACTTTAATGTCGGCCATGTCGTGTTTTGATTGACACCCACGGCAGCCAAACAAATGTGGAAGAATCGGATGACGTTCTTCGAGCGGAGGGCGGGACGCCGCAAGAGCCAATCACAGATAGGGATGGACACACATGGAGCACGACGTTCGTTCACTTGTAAAGAGAATTTATCAAATGATGTACATTTCGTCTTGCCGCATAAACTATGATGTACAAAGAACATTTTCCCCTTTAGACTTAGCTATATGGGAGTTAACATATTATATAGATAGACTAACATTTATATAAACGTATATGGCAAACTACATATGTAGTTTGTCCATAGTTTTAATTCCTTTTTGAATCCACGAGGTCACTTTAAATGTTTTATATGTACAGTGGTGGAAAGAGTAACGTTAGCCTACTGAAAAATCACACTCAAGTAAAAAGTATCATTAATTGTCCAAAGATGTAGTGCAAGTAGAGTAAAAGTATCTGTTGTAAATATTACTTAAAAGTATTACCAAATAGTAGCCCTTTAAAGATACCCAAGGGTAGTGAGTCATGGGTATTACACTGTAAAAACTAAAGTTGATGCGTTTACATGCAGTTTTTTTCAGGGATGTGTAAACATAACATTCTGTAGTGCATTCAGTGATCTTCCTATAGAATTTTTGTTCTGAAAAATGTAAACAATTACAAAGGTCTTAATGTAATTCCTGTTTTACATTTTTATTTTCCATAGCTTCTGAGAATCCAAAAAGGTCCACATATTACTGAATAATGTTATGATAGCTGTTTTAATGTTAACATATGATTGAATTGCCTCTTGTTACGGTTATGAAATAGTATGATAAGAAGCAGGAAATGTTCATGGGCCAATGACATCACCACATCGAAATGGTTTATATTCGTTCGTTCGTTCTTTCCAGTTTTGTTCATTCACTCCTTCATTCATTTGTTTCTTTCTTCGTTCCTCTCTTTATTCATTCACTCATTTATTTGTTCCTTCATTCTTTTGTTTCTTCCTTCATTTGGTTCTTTGTTCATTTATTCATTCGTTCATTCCTCCCTTCGTTCCATAGTTTGTTCAGTCTTTCCTTGAATCTTTCCTTCATTCATTTGGTCCTTCAAACCTTCAATAGTTCAGTCCTTCCTTCATTAGTTCAGTCCTTCCTTCAATAGTTCAGTCTTTCCTTCTTTCTTTGGCCCTTCCTTCCATTTCTTGTTAGTCCCTTCCTTCATTCAGCCCTTTCTTCCATTCTTCATTTGTTTCATTTAGTGTTTGGCAATTTCAGCCATCATACATTCGACATTTGTCTCTTTCTCATCAGTGACATGCATTTTTAATGCTTCCAAAGGGTTTGCTGCATTTATGAAGCACCCATGATGTCTTGAGGTTGTTCAGCATGATGCGATTTACTTTCTATGTGCCATTTCATTGAACAGGAATCGCGGGACTGATTTTTTTAGCCGATCAACACAGACAAGAAAGACACGAAGTTGTCATGTTGAAGAAAACTAGTAGAGTAAAAGTAACGATACTAAAATGAACTCAAGAGAAAGTAAAAGTACACATTTTTAAAAAATACTTAGCAAATTAAGTAATTTGCACAGTAATTGGAGTATTTGTAAATTGTTACTTTATACCACTGCATATTTAAGACATCTTTAGCTAATACGAGAATGTAAAACTAACGTTAAATGTGTTAAATAATTAGTTTAATGATGTGAATGTCTTTAACATCCCTATTTTAATAAATTTCGGTTATTTTCAATTAGAATTGTAAAATATATATTCTAATTAAATTATTATTTTATTGATTACAATTAATTAATTGAATTAAATGTTATTATTTAAAATGCTTTTGTTCTGATTTACAGAATTTATACGTGTTTTACATTTGTCTTTATTATTGCATAAATTACTTTCTTGAGTTAAAAAATAAATAAAAATAAGACAAGATAGTAATCCTAATAATCAGTAAAATATCTCTGAATTTCTCTGAAAAACAAGAGTCATAAAAAACTATATTTATTTTTTTAAAATTGGATTTGTTTGTTTTGATTTTTTATTTTGGAAAATGTGTATTAACAAAATAAACATCATAATGTCTTTCAAAGAATATTATGTATTTATTATAATTTTTTATCATTGATTATTCAGGGGAGAACAGAATTATACATAAAACAGTATACAAGGGAATTAACAACAACAAATTATCGTATGTTGAAAAAAAAAATCAGCAGTTGAGATGTCTTAAGAGCTTTGGGACTACTCTGTATAAAAGTCAGGGAATCCTAAATAAAAAAATGTTTGGATCAATGAAAAATAGTTTACAATTTGGTAAAGTCAGCATACATTTTATTTTGTGGATGTAATCCTGCGAGATAAAATAATAATTTTTTGTCATTTTGCCCATTTCCAATAATCCAGAATTGCAATCCACAAATAAAATCATTTTATCAGTTTTATTAATATATGTATAATACACTTCAAAAAGTAATTAGAAAACTTGGGACCGAAACCGTTTCGTGTTACTACAATTGAAAAATAAATGAAGAATTGTTTCCGGCTACATATTACAAAACTAAATAAATAATTGCATTGATAATATCTATGTAATATTTTAAAATTTGTTTCTATTACTTTATTAGAAATTAAGTATTTTTTAATATCTGGCCAGATTTTTTGGGTGAAAAAATAATTGAGGGAATGCTTGTTTCCATTTAAACATTGCTTTTGGAAGAACACTTTTATCTGCAGTTAGGATTTTCCAACCTGAACTAACAACCTGAATGAGTCACCACCACTCACTTTTACTGCATCTTTTTCCCATACAATAAAAGAGTGAAAGGTGGATAAGTCTCATCGTTCTCTCTTTTTATTACAACGCCACCTGCCGTTAACAGCCTGAAGCTCCACTTGCTAACATCATGTTGTTGTACTAAATAACGAAGGTTAAGAAACTCATAAAGGAAATGAACGTATTTAATAATTAAATACATAAACTATTTTTTATTTGTGTCAAAATGCGCATAACTTCATCTATTAGTATTTATTAACATGATATGCCCCACTTTGACCAGTAGAGGTCATTCGTGTGGCAAAGAACTGTTTAGAATGAACTTCCGGGATGTAGTGTACGATAACTGTGATTTTCTACATGTCTAAACGAATACCAAAGTCCACAAACCTATGAGGTCTTCATCGACAACAATAAAATCAAAGAGTGATCTAAAGACCGTTCATAAACTCGCACATATTTATGGACGAGACCCCTTTCCCAGTCGTTGGTGTTGTGATTGCTGTAGTGTCCAGTTTTATCAATGGATCCACGTTTGTGCTCCAGAAAAAGGGGATACTGCGAGCCCGCAAATCAGGTATTTCACATCACTGTTCAGCCCCAAAGCAAAGTTAACCTTTATTATCACATTATTAAATTGACCACATATGTTATAACAGGTGGGACTTACCTGGCTGACTGTGTGTGGTGGTGTGGGACACTTGCAAGTGAGTAGTTCTCTAATATTATAATTAAGTTACTTTAATTATTGCCATTGTGGTATTATTGAAAGTATGAATCTATTTGTTTTCATAGTGATTGTGGGACAAATAGGGAATTTTTTGGCCTACAATGTTGCCCCAGCAGTTGTGGTCACACCTCTTGGTGCCCTTGGAGTCTTGTTTGGGTAATTTTCTTTATTGTATTGTCTAAATTGTTGTTGTCGTTTACTAAGTGGAATTCATTCAATACGGTTGTCTGGGCTTTCTCTAAATAACGGCAACGGCATAATTGTACATTTTGATCACATTTACTGTAAGCTCCTCTAACTGTGAGGTGATTCATGTGATTTTTGTCTTCTCATCGTTAATTAGTGCCGTTCTGGCATCCTGGCTCCTTCAGGAACATCTCGATCTCATAGGGAAACTTGGCTGCATTTTGTGCTGTTGCGGTGCAGTTGTGCTCATCATTCACTCACCCAAGTCTGAAAATGTCACATCAAGAGCAGAACTAGAGGAGCGACTGATGGACCCAGGTATGGAAAAACATCACTGATGGAGTCATGTTTCATATATTCTCAATGGTGGCCCAGTGGTTAAAGACATAGTCCACTCAAAATTCTGTCATCATCACTTACTCTCATGTAATTCTAAACATGCATGGTCAATTGCTTCAGTCTCATACAGCCAAATCTCAAATGTACTTCATAACTTTAGTGCTGTGTATAGGGCTGCACGGTTAATCGAAAAAAGATCACGATCTGATTCGACCCCCCTCGCGATTTTAATCCAGCATTTCTTTGATTTAGCCAATTATATTTGCAAGTTTTGGAGAAGATAATGATGAAAGAGTCATATTGTACTTATAAGGTATAATTCACCCCCAAACTTATTTTCTGTCTAAATGTAATGATGTATTTTCGGCTGCAAAATCACTCTTGACCTGACACTGTTTGTTTACTTTAGTGTTGTGCATGAAAATAAATGTTTAACAGTGTCGGTATAACTACTCTAGCCTATAAATAGTTGAATATATTGCATGAGGTAATCTGATAATAATGTTTCATTTTACCAGTGAACAAAATGGTCTAATAATGTTGTCATTGACAGATTGCAAGCATATTTCTCAAAAGCAATAATTCAGCTTTAGAATTATGAATAGTAGCATTCTGATGCCATCTTATTACAGTGCATTAACAACTAGGACAAATTTAAAGTCTACTCAAGTCCTCCATTCAAAAGTATACAAAATTTTGTGTTTTTAACCAACAGTAGACCTACACCTAGGCATATATATTGTTGTTTTACAGTACGTTTTAGAAATAATAATAATAATAATCTATGCATATTAACCTTTATTTTACATCTACAGAATTGTGAGAAAATCGTGATCTTGATTTTAAGCAAAAAAAAAAAAAAGGCGATTCTCATTTTAGCCAGAATCGTGCAGCCCTAATAGTGTATTTCAAGATGATCTTCTCCAGAACTCTGTAGTAACAAGTGATTATTCTAGTTACTGTTACCATTTACATTACGTTTTTTCACCCACAAAACTGCTGCTCAATAAATATTTTCTCTTTTCTGACCATTCTGTGTGAAGACGGTTGTATTTGAAAATCGCATTGCAGCAATTTCTGAAAATAATTAAATGAACACCAACAAATTTTATGTATTTATTTTGCCCTTATAGTTCACTGATAAGTTTTGAACAGTAAATATGCTCACATTACAAGTGAGAGATTTTTGAATGAAGGGTGCGTTACTTGAATTTAAAGTCATTGAAGGAAAAACACTGTATACTATCTATGATTGTTAATTGAACATCAACATTGATCAACTGAAATTAAAACACAGATTGCCTAAAACCAACAGTCACTTTTTTTCTTATGAAAAAAAAGAGAAAATAAATAACTTGCACTTTTGGAAACAAAATAAATACTTTTCAATGTTTCTCATATTAAAAGTGGAACATAAACAGTATCTCTTCTAAATAAAATTACTCTTGCATATCCTGTAAAAAATATTTTGAACAGTGCATTTCTTGCATCTTCTGTAAGCAAATTTTAAATAAAAAAAAGTTATTTTAATGTAATGGAAAGTATGCCATCTCGGGGCATCTTAGGTGCAGCTTTGTCAATCATCAATCTAGTGTAATGTAACACAAGGGAAGTAATTGAAAAAATTGACCTAGAAAAATGAGATTGATTATTGGTTCTGAATGTAAATAAGTGTAAGTGACTTTAAATTAGTTTTCTTTAATTCAAAGTCACTTACAGTACATCACCTTTCTTTCTCATTCTGACGCTCTTTTCTTCAGCAGACCATCTAGAACATGTTTACATGCCTAAGCGCATTGAGCTGCTGTCATGTGACTGGCTGATGTTTGTGTTAGGAGCTGTTAAAAATGGCCAGTGATTGTATAGTCTTTAAAATGATTGTATTTTATGTTCTGCAGAAGAAGAAAGCCATACAAATTTAGAACAACATGTGGATGAGAAAATGAGCACTAATTATAGTTTTTGCTACACTGTCCCTTTAAGAATGACTGGTAATACAAGACTAAGATTAATTGCAAAGTTATGGAAATCATTTAGTATCGTATTTTCGTGCAAATAATTTAACAGCTGTTTTTTTCCTGCAAATAATGTCAAGTAATTTACTTTGAACAAGAGCATCTGCAACTTGCTATACCTGATGAACAAAAGATGACATTTAAAGGTCCATTTGTTTTCTCTGAAATCTATTAGTCCCGCTTCATCGTCATTACAATAATTGATGTGTCGAGGGGCATATGATTAACTCTGTCTCATAATTTGTCCCATTCTGTGTTTTTGACATTTTAGTGTTTCAGGTGTACATCTCACTGGTGGTCATATTATTGATCATACTGATCGGCTGGCTGTCTCCAGCTCACGGAAAGTCCAACATTATGGTTTATGTGGGCATCTGTTCTCTCCTTGGGAGTTTCACTGTTCCCAGCAGTAAAGGTTTAGGATTGGCTGCTCAAGAGGCCTTCAGTCAAACACCTTCGAGTGACGGCAGAGCATTTTTCCTCTTCCTGGGGTTGCTGGGAGTTTTAGTAGTCAGTATTCTAATCCAGTTCACCTTTATCAACAAAGCCTTGGAGAACTTCAGCTCTAACATGTTTGAGGCCATTTACTATGTGACTTTTACCTCCTGTGTCATCCTGGCCTCAGCTGTTCTTTTCAGGGAATGGACAGCACTTGGCATTGTGGACTGTTTGGGTATTTTGTGTGGTTTCGTTACAGTATCAGTGGGTGTTGCCTTATTGCGCATTTCTCAAGAAGCTAAACTTACTTGGAGCCAAACCAAAGATAAAGAGAACTAACTAATTTTGTGTAAATATTTTTAACAGTAACTGGAAGTGGACTTGATGTGTTAACAGTAACTTCTGTAGATCCTTATGAGGGATATTTTCATCAGTTGATCATACCTTTTGTTTTTTTTAAAATGGGATTGATATTGATTATAAGGCATTAAATGTAACTCACTAATGGATAATTTATTTTTAAGATATATTTTCTTTCATAAATATGCTTTTATTTATTTTTAATCATGATTAAATGAAATTTTAAAACTCAGATTTGTGTTATCTCTATACTTTTATTATATATATTTGTTTATTTTTAACAAACAAAACATAAATATGTTATCCTTATCCTATAAATAAACACTTACAATGTTTGTCCTGGAAAATTGTGACCGTTTTGGTCAGTCTACCATTAATTATTCAATGTAATTGTAAGCATGGCATGACGGACAGCAGGGGCTGATTTCCTTACCTTTGTACACAGCAATTGGCTTCCTAGTCGATGGACTCCATCCTGATCCCGTACCACAGGAGAGGGAAAATAATTCCATTCCCATTTGTGAGTTATTTTTATGAATTCCACCATGGAGTACTCATTGCATATATAGTTGATCTATTTGTTTTCTTTTTATCATTTTCTTTTAAAACATTTTATCAGCTGTGGTTGTTTGCCGAATGAAACCCGGACCCGATTTAGATAGGGTGCGTGCGTACGTGTTCAAGATGCCGCCTCCGTAAATTTGATCAATGTTAACTCACGTATGTTTATAGTTTACATTGTACATTGTTTTATTGATCTGTGGGAAATACGATAGTTTTATTGCCATAAAAGATTCTTTGAGTTACTGCACCCGACTCAACATTTGTAACTACTGAACGTAACTCGAAGTACGTAGCTAGTTCAACAACTAACGTTACTCATATACTTTAAACACCAATAAAGGAGAGGGGGATTTGACATATTCTTAGCTAAAACAAGTTTTTATTTTCCAATGATGACAAAGTATTACTTTATATTTGGCTACAACGGGTGAATGGAAGACTTTTAGACAGGACGTAAGGTGACAGACCAATCAAAAGAGAGGTTCGGTTCTGCGCATGCGCACACTGATCATATTTTACTGTACCGCTGCAGATCCGACTCAGTGCATTTAAATCGGCTCTTTTGAACAATTCATTTCGAAGCAAACCCAAAGTCATTATTTCACATGATTATTTGCGAGATCCTAAAACCCTGTCAGTAAATGCATTTAGTCTGAACAGTCATGTAGAACCTAAATAGAATTTGCTTTAACACAAATATCATATTTTCCCAGACTTAATTCCAAAGGACTTAAGAGAATAAATGTGCACTTTTTTATTATGTTAATGACTCATATTTTGTTAATAATTACCTTTACATTAGCTTTTCTGTTTGTGATCACTGGTAACTAAAATAAAAGATTCAGTTTGATCCATGGGTGAAGTGTTCGGATTGTTTTTTAACCGGTTCAATTTATTCGTTGAAAAGATCCGACTCACAAGAACGATTCTCTCGCGAATCGGAACATCGCTATGGTGTAGGAGGATCTGAACAGGCTCGCGTCAACATCGCGTCTGAATTCATGGTGGCGAGAAAAATGTGAAAGTCAAATCCTTGAAATCTCAGTGACCGGACAGAATGTCGAGCTGATTGCTGGAATACAGCTAGGTACTCTCAATGACTTCGTGACTTCCGTAAACCACGCGTGTGTTTTTGCTTTGAATTACGATGCTAATTGGCTAGGCTATCCGGCTGGGTTTGGCTGTATGAATAAGGTAATTGTCATGCTGTCATGTCAAGAAGATCTCGCCTAATGTCGCGACAACGAAATGCTCACCCTTAAGATAGAGAGCTGCTTTACAATTGAGAAAAATAAGACATGGGATGTTGTACGAGTCAGTGTTCATCCTAAATTATACTGTAAAGTTTGCTGGATCAGCTGTATGCTCATGTCTCGCGCCTTAAAGCGATAGTTTACCCAAAATTACAATCCTGTCATTATTTACTCACACTTATGTTAAGACATTACTTTCCCTTTTTCTGTGGACAGTACTTAATATACTTGTAACAATCTCAGTTAGGAAAACTGAAGGGTAACGACGGGAAGAAAATGAATCTTTATCTCTGGGATGAATGATCAATACTGATAATGTTTCTTTCATGTCAACATGTGTAGAAGGACTTCGAGCCGGCGTGGTTTATAGCGTCATTTATTGCCCTGCTTATGTCATCATGCAAGGCAGCTATTGTTCATCCTGTCGTGTCTTCATTCCTCGTCTGAACGGTGTGTGTATGTGTTGTCATGAATGTAACCTCTGGTCTTATGAGCTGCAATGTGTGTGGTGTTGCCTCTAAAAATGGTAGGATTCAGATTTACATTTACTCACAGCTTGAAACTTTTTACATAATTGTGACATTTATTTCTCCACAGGTTTTGCAGTTGGCCAGGACTGTTCCTCTGGACTGAATCTTTTGTGCGTGTATGTCAATGTGACCAGAGGAAACTTAACCAACGGCACTATGGGTCAAGACAGAGGAAAATACGATTTTTATATAGGCCTGGCTTTGGCCATAAGCTCCAGTATATTTATTGGGGGTAGCTTCATCTTAAAGAAGAAAGGACTCCTTCGTCTGGCCAGAAAGGGCTCTATGCGGGCAGGTTTGTTTCTTTGTGTAATCCTTCAATCTCATAGTGTCGGTAACACATATGCAACTTTGTCAGAGAGGTTTAACTGGTATAGGTGGGATGTTTTGTTGGCACATACCTGTTCGGTAGATGTCATTGTTTAAACTTAAGGGTGCAGCACAGTTCAGATCACTTCCCACAATTTATATTAATCATTAACTCCGTTTCCATGTCATTGACTCTAACATACTCTGACATTTAACCCTGTATGAACTCGTGTCGACTGTTTTATTGTTGTAAGGGTAACTATAATTGAACGCTTTTCACTTCTATTAAGTCTCAAAGGTGTTTGTTGTTTATTCTAGTTCTGTATTTTGTAAGGGATTAGGATCATTTAGTTGACAATATCATGAGTGCAACTGTTTTAATCAACTGATGTATTTAAGTACCTCAGCCAGGTTCATTAAAAATAAAAATTAAGGTGTTTAAAACTTAATTATACCTTTTTTAAATCAAACAAACAACAAATGTTATAGTAGGCTTTCAGATAGACGTTGATAAAAGACATCATGAAATACATTTAGCATTGCAATGATTATGTGCACTGATGTTTTGTTTTCAAAAAAAATTAAACCAGCAGTTACGCGTTTGGAAAAATTAAGTTCTACTTCTTTCATTAAATACATTTTACTTAATATTAAAGTGCCATGTACTGTAGTGTAGATAATGTACTATATTAATACAGGGTGTCCACAGGGTCTTAAAATCAGAAAATGTCAAATCTATTTATAACTGATATTATAGTCTGTTGAGCATACATTTAGTTTATTACATTTTTGAAGTTTTTTTAGTTTTTTATTTCTTTTTTTTTTTTTTTGAAGTTATGTAAAAAAAATACAGTATATACAACTGGGGTCTTCTTGTTTTGGCACATTTAAAATATGTGGCTAAGAAATAAATTTGAATGAATTTTTTGATTGGGCAAGTAAAATTATAATAATATATTATTATTTTTTTGCGGGTTGCCCTATATGTGTCTGAAATTTCATTCTTGATGGTCTTAAATATGACTTGGTGAAACCTGCAGAAACCCTGTATTAGGTCAGTGCAGATTTAAAAAACTTGAATTTGGATTGGATGTATAACTTTTTCTTTTTACTTTCACAAATGTTCAAAAGTTAGTTTTTTTTGAGCAAAACTTATTTAATTCTCTAGCGATGCATTATGTTGATTACTGGTGACTGACAATCTTTAATGTTTTTTTCATTAAACAATAAAAAATATGAAGTTTCCACCAAAAATATTAAGCATTAAAGCACTATTGTAACTACTAATAATTCAGCTTTACCATCACAGTAATAAGTTGCATTTTTAATTATAATTTTCTTCAGTTGTCAAAAATATAATGCAATATTTCAGTTTTTAGCATTCTAAAAATAAACAAGCTTGATGAACGTGAGACATCAAAGTAATTAAAAAATATCCTACCAACTGCAAACTTACTATTCACTGAAAAAAAAAAAAAAAGTCCTTCATGTTCTCCCAACATAAACCAATTAGGTTAACTTAATTTTTGTGGTTTGAACATAAAACAATTAAGTTGTCCCCCAAAAACTCAAGAATTGTGTTTATTCGGCTCATTTTAAATTAGTTTGAACAAACTGCAAACGTCATTTTTAAAAATCTGTAGTTAAGAGAATATTGATCCTCTATTTAGCAAAATACAAATTTCTGTGTTGGTAAACTGTGACGTTAATTTTTCTTTCCGTAGCAGTTTAGTTATTTGTATTTTAACAGTTAAAATCATTTCTGAGGAATTGTAGTTTTTGTATAATCAAATAGTAATGAGTTTTTGCAGCAGATTTTGGTGAAATATAATGTATTTCCAGCAGGGTATGCCCATGTTTGAAATGCAATGCAACTGTATTGTGAAGTAATGTTAAAATGTTAATCAACTTGCTTTTCAGGGCAAGGAGGTCATGCATACTTAAAAGAATGGCTTTGGTGGGCCGGCCTGTTGTCAAGTAGGTGACACAGATTAAACTACTGCTGATGTGCACTATATATTTATCATGTTTTGTGGCTGAGCTCGTTAGAAGTAACTTGCTTTTATGTGCGCTTTGACAGTGGGGGCCGGTGAAGCTGCCAATTTTGCTGCATATGCCTTCGCTCCCGCCACCCTCGTCACTCCCCTCGGCGCTCTCAGCGTGCTAGTCAGGTTTGTAAACTTTTGCTGCATTTTTCTGATTATTGAAAACCTGTTGGATTTTAGTGGTCCAGAAAGCGGAAAGAATAGCAGAAATGCAACTTTGCTTGAGACTGTGGACATTGCTGTCTCTCACTGAGTGCTATAGTGTGATTCATGTTGGAGGTTTAGCAGTTCCGTGTGGTTTCCTTTTTGTATATTGAAAGGAAGTACAAGCATCAGCTTCACAAAGTGCTACATATTTTGAATATTTAATGTCAAAGTCTTAAAGGTGTTAAGTTCTCAAAAGGACAAATCGAGCTAAAACACAAGACTTAAGACGCCTGTTTCAGTACAAAGCAAACAATCAAAATGAGCATTATTAAACTTTTTGTTTTTTTCTATATCATTTGGCATAAAAATTATCTTTAAAATAACAGTGTTCCAAATTTTCTAAAAAAAATAATAACCTTTTACATTAGAACATGGTTACTTTTAGTGTGATTTTAAACTTAAAATGTCATTTGAGATTTGTTTTATGAAGATATCATTTTTAGGTATGTGCATCTTAAAACATTTTGTAGTTTTGAAAATCCTTATACAGTAAATTGGACATTTGTTGTGAACAATAAGCTACCTTCAAAAAAATAAATAAAATAAAATCGAGAGCCCCTAAAATAGATGTTAAATATGCAATCTCTAAATTATCTCCTTAATAATTTCATATATATATACTCGCTGGTCACTTACATGAACCTTACTATTAGTGAGATGGATCCACTATTGAGTTCAGAGCTACTTTAATGAGATATTTAACCCAAATAAATAGTTTACTCACTGTTGTTTCAAACCTGTTTGTCTTTGTCTTTCTTCTGTTAAACACAACAGAAGATATTTTGAAGGAAGTTGAAAACTATTAACTTCCTTCTATTTTCAGCTGTCTTCAAAATATTGTCTTTTGATTTCATTCTCCTTCGGCTTAGTCCCTTGTCCATCAGGGATCGCCATAGCGGAATAACCCGCCAACTATTCCAGCATATGTTTTATGCAGCTGCCCATGCACAACCCAGAAATGGGAAACACCTATACATTCACACATGCACTCATAAACTAGGGCCAATTGTGTTTACCCAATTCACTTATTGCACATGTCTTTGGACTGTGGGGGAAACCGTAGCACCCAAAGCAAACCCACACGAACACGAGGAGAACATGCAAACTCCACACAGAAATGCCAACTGACCCTGCCGGGACTCAAACCAGTGACCTTCTTGGTGTGAGGCAACAGTGCTAACCACTGAGCCACCGTGCTGCTGTCTTTTGTGTTCAGCGGAAGAAAGAAACTCGTGGACCACTTGAGGGAGAGTAATTAGTGAGTCAGTTCTCACTTTTGGGTGAACTATCCCTTTAATGCTGTGTGGCTTAGATTCAAGATACTGTAAAAACATTCCTTACAGATTTTGGATTATGTTGAAATGATTGCTTCTCATAGTTTCTTCCGAATCGTAGGCTACACATCCAGGATGCAAATCTCCCATTACACCTCCAATCTAAAGGTGCTCTATTTGATTGAGGTCTGGTGCTTTTGCAGGTCATTTGAGTACAGTGAATGTATTGTAACGTGCAGTAAACCACTCTGAGATCATTTAACTTTTGTATAATTCTGCTAGAAGTAGGTAAGTCAAGGTTGGTACACTAATCATAAAAAAATGAACTCAGCCTGCAACAATACAGAGATAGGCTGTGGATTTTAGTTTGGTACTAAAGTGCTCTAAATATGCACAGGGTGTCTGTGGGGTCATAAAAAGTATTAAAAGTTGATAAATCAATGTAGAGAAATGTAAGGCCCTTAAAAAGTCTTAAATGCTATTTTGCAGGGCATTACATTTTACATCATTTTTGATAATGCAATGTATGGTTGTATGATAAAGTTAGCCTGAATTAAATCTGCAAATATCAGGATGCTGTATAGTTTATGAAATCAATCAAATCCTGCTAGATTTGACATCATGCTGCTTTGTTTACTGCAGTAATCAAGGCAACACCATTACTTCTGCAGTTTTATAGGAGCCAACCTGCTAAATTAACTAGATTTAATATATTTTTATTTAGTATATGAATATTGTTTTAGTTTTAGATTAATTTCTTACAATAATATACATTAAATATACTTTAAGTTTTATAGAATTTTGCCAGTGTTTCCTGTTGAAAAGTGGTTATAAGGTCTTAAAATGTATGGAAAGAATCTTAAAAGGTCTTTAATTTCACTCTCTGATTCCTGTATATTCCTGTATAGCTTTAACCACTTATAAAAAGTCATTCTCTTCTGACCTCTACAGCAAAGCATTTTTTACCCACAGAACTGCTACTCACTGAATATTTGTTTTCTTTTCAAATCATTCTTTGTAAACCCAAGAGATTAGCGTGAAAACCCCAGTAGATCAGGTCATCTGACACCAACAACCATGATTACATGATTCAAAATCACTTTTTTTGCTCAGTTTAAATTTTAGAAGGTCATTCTGAACATGTCTAAATTCCTAAATGCATTGAGTTGCCATGTAGTAGATATTTGTGTTCATTCAGTATGCACTGATATGGAACTTTTTGTAACATAACCGGTAACTATATAGATTTGGAAGCCAATAGTCGATAAATATGCATTTTTCTAAATTTTCTGCACGATTGAAAAAACAAAGGGCAAACAGATAAAGCGAACAACTGTTATTATTTCACCTTAACTTCAGAATAGCTTAAACTCATATCTGAACTTTTTAAAATAACTATTCAATTCTAGGGCCAACTTTGTTTTATTTAAATAAAAGTTATTCCCAAAATAAAACATAAATAAATCAACTAAACCATTGTACAACAAACAAAATTGAAATAGTGTCCAGTAAATCACTAGTAAAATGATAAAAAAAAGTGTCAGGGAGTAAGCATGTGAAGTAAAACAGCCAAAGGAAATAATACAATATTCATTGGTTTAAAAATATCCAACTGATTGTGATGTCTGACCTAGAACTAGGGCTGCACAATATTAGAAAAAAAACTGACAGTGCGATATTTTGTTTTTCTGCACCATACATTGTGATATGAATGTAATTACATAAAAGATTACTTAAATAAGTCTACCTGTAAACAATTCATACATCTGCATAAAACATAATAAAAAATTGCAAGCTTAATCAAATAACATTGTGTTGTCTTCATTGTATAAATAATTAAATATAAATTAATCATTGTTAAATTGAATTTCTTGGTTTAAATTCGCTTGATATTTTTGTTACAGTTCTATTCACTCTATTAGGGCTCAAATTTGTGATGGCTTCACAAATCACGTTCTGAAACGTGGTTCCAGGTCATTACAATCACAACACAAGGTTGCAGATCCTGCAATGTGACTATTACAGTTGCTCACATTGCGATAGCGATGCCAAAACAATATATTGTGCAGCCCTACCTATAACAATAATATTAAAAATAGCATTTATCGGCTGATATCAACTCGGCAATATGCGTTATCTATTTCATGCATCCCTGGTTGTTAATGAGTGGCTGAACTAGTGTTCCTAATAGTGGCCAGTGAGTGTGTGTTCATAATAGTGAGTATTACTATTTTTGGAATTATCCCTATTAAGTACGTATGGATGTTCTAGATATTCAACTATTATATATACACCTTTGTCTGCTGATCTGTGAATATCTGAAAAGTGTCTGTAATAAGTCATGAAGTAAGTTCAAAAGTTGTTCAAACATAAATGAAAATTTAGATGACTTGAGGGTGAGTAAATATGATGATTAATCTGAATTAAAGTGTGGCTGTTTTTGCAGTGCGGTACTGTCTTCGTACTTCCTGACAGAGAGGTTAAACCTGCATGGGAAGCTGGGCTGTCTGCTCAGTATCCTGGGCTCAACTACCATGGTGATCCACGCACCTCAGGAGGAGGAGATCGACAGTCTCAAGGACATGGCCAAAAAACTGGTTGATCCAGGTAAACTATGACATGTGGAAACAATGAAGGATCTCCTGGAATGCAACTTTCTTCTTTTTGTTGTTTTTTGTTTTTTATGCAACTCAGCAGCGCAAATAGAAACACGTAATGGAGAAGTTGAGTTGTTGTGCATTCGATAAAATATAAAATAGGCTAATGGAAATGTGCTTGCAGTTAATAAGACAGTGAATAAGGTGAAAAAGAAAGAAGTCTTTAATGCTCACCAGGGCTGCATTTATTAAATCAAATAAAGTAATAGTATTACTTTCATTATCAGAATTAAAATCATATTTTTTTTCAGTGTTCATTTAGATTTTTTGATCAAGAAATATTTCTTTGGCTTACTAATAATGTTTTACAATTATTTGATGAGTAAACTGCTAAAAAAAGTAAAGTCTTTAAACTTGTCACATTTTCTGTGAGTAATACATACAACTAGAACAAAATTATTTCCTACTGACTTCTTTTGGAAAATACTTTTTTTTTTTTTTTTTTTAATTGAGACAGTGCTGCAGTCATCCATGTCTGACTAAGGCGGCGTTATCATTGTATTTTAAAGGCATTGGGTTTGCAGTCCTTAAAGGTTTCAACAAAACATCTAAATCACAAACAACCCCCGGTATGAGCTTAAGCAA
The DNA here is from genome assembly GCF_052040795.2 of Danio rerio. Taxonomy (NCBI): domain Eukaryota; kingdom Metazoa; phylum Chordata; class Actinopteri; order Cypriniformes; family Danionidae; genus Danio; species Danio rerio. The sequence continues at coordinate 39,916,765 of NC_141026.1, read as the reverse complement.
AGATTACAGTGGCAGAAAGTTCAAGCAGCACTTGCTCACGACAACTAGTCACATGTAAACATTCTTACACGTTTTAACTCTCAGCAGGAAGATCAGAGACTGGCAAAACCACCTCACTGGAAACTAAATTGAATCTAAACTGTACCATCCTCTTTACTTAAAGGATTAGTTCACCCCAAAAACATATTTTTTTAATAATTACTCACCCTCATGTAATTTTAACCCACCTGAGATCTTCACTTATCCTCAAAAAACAAATTAAGATATTATAGATGAAATCTGGGAGCTCTCCCATCCATAGAAAGCAATGGTTCTGACTCATTCAAAGTGAAGAGACCGATATCCTCTAAATATGCTTTCAGTGGTTCGATCAGAGCTATGAGAAAACTTTTGTGCACAAAAATTCCTTAATTCAACAGTTTCTTCTCTTCAGTGTCAATATAGGGTGCGTGTTCATGTGTGGCACTGTGTCATTTGCTCATGTATTTCCTTGGAAAACCCCTGTAATTTGTTTCAAACGGTGGAAGTCACACACGAGCATCCGGGGTACGCACAAAGACTAATAAAATTAGTAGAATAAAGCACTGAGAAGCATCTTTTGAATATGATTGCGATTTTGTTTTATGTGCTCACAAAAATATTATTTAAGGCTGATAATATTCCAGCTTGATTGAACCACTGAAGAAGACAAAGAACAGTTTTGATAGTTTTCTATTACCGTTTCTGGACTATTGAATGAATCCGGACCTAGAGCTATCTATGGAGGATGAGGGAGTTCTCAGACTTTATCTAAAATGTCTTCAATTAAATTTGATGATGAGTAAACGTCTTAGAAGTTTGGAACAACATGAGGATAATTACTTTAAGTATGTGTCTATACTCACAGCAAAGTGTGTAGCAACATAAAACAAGCTCTTCCATCGAAGACAATGATAATTTAAATCAAAAGCCCGCACTGTCATTACCCTGACCATTTTTTTTAACCACCATCTCGGATCCCTCTTGAACAGGAGTGCCCCACCTCAGTCATAGAGGGCTGGTGTCAAGCATAGTTTAGCTTCAGCTTCCTTCAACACACTTATCTGGAAGACAACCCCCCCCCCCCCCCCTCCTCTGATTTTTTTTTCCAGCCTTAGCGGCAGGCCTTTATTTTACACAGATCTACCAACTAACTACCTGTGGTGTTCTTTCAAGAACAAATCTCGTGACTGCAGTATTAGAAGATGAGATCGCATTTATGTTAAAGCCTACGAGCATGCGGATCTCTTTGCTTGTGTGCCGATTTCCTCTGCTCTAGCACAAAACTTTTTCCACACCCCCTCAAATTAAATGAAGTGTGATTTATGTAGTTTATGTAACGAGTACGTCTCCAACATTTATTTTTTGCTAGGAATATTTATGAATGTCTCCAATAGGCCTACAGAGCGGGATTAATGCGTCCTAAAGTGAAGTTAAATGGCTATACATCGTGTTTGCTGGCCTCACGCATCATGCACCTGTCTGTCAGTCAGCATGTCACCTTAAAGGGTTAAACAACGCACAGCACTACTACGGTTACAGAAAAGTTTGCGCTGTTATAATTCACTTACCCTTTAATAAGTTTTGGTGCGATTATCACCCGCTTTTAAAAAAATTAAATGTTTTAAATAAAAAGCTGTAATGTATCTGTGGCGGGATGAATTTTGGCGTGCCGCCTCGCCATGGAAGAATGAATGTAGTGGAAACCATGGATGTTTTATCAGCATAACTTAAACATTCTTAAATGTATAATCCCACACCTCACATTTTTGAACCGTTGCATACAGAAATACTTGTGTTGCTAAAATAAATGTTACTTCAGGGATTCTTCTGTTATGTTAAAAATAACTAATCAAATTTCTTACCTTCTCTTCCAGGCTTTGTGGTGTTTGCGACAGCTGTCATCATCATAGCTCTCATATTCATCTTCGTATTGGGTCCTCGCCACGGCCAGACCAACATCCTGGTCTACATCACCATCTGCTCTGTGATTGGGGCCCTGTCCGTCTCCTGCGTCAAAGGATTGGGCATCGCGATTAAAGAGGCCATCGCTGGGAAGCCAGTGTTGCGAAACCCACTGGCCTGGCTGCTGCTTCTGAGCCTAATAGCTTGTGTTAGCACGCAGATCAACTACCTGAACAAAGCGCTGGACATCTTTAACACGTCTCTAGTGACGCCCATTTACTACGTGTTCTTCACCACCTCGGTGCTCTCCTGCTCTGCCATATTGTTCAAAGAATGGGAGCACATGGGCGTCGATGACATCATTGGCACCTTGAGTGGCTTTGTTACAATTATCGTGGGCATTTTCCTTCTGCATGCCTTTAAGGACGTTAGCATTAGCTTGGCGACTCTGGCTGTGTCCATCAGGAAGGACGAGAGGAATGGCCCTGTATCCAACGGCATGGCGGCTCACAACCACTCCAATTACGAGCTGCTACGTAATGAAGTCACAGAGGACTTTGAGGACCGAGAGCCCGGGTTGCCTTTCGACAGCGTTTCCAGAAGAAACGGCACCATGACGGTCTCTTAGGTTCAAGGAGGAACCCAGAGAAAATGTTTCAGCTGCTCTGTGGACATTTAGTGTTTTTATTTTCCTTTTAAGATATGAAATAAAACCTAAGACAATCAACTCTAAAAGCAAAAAAGAAAAGAAAGAAAAAACAGATGGACCAATCGATTGTACTAAAGGTTTTGTTTTTTGTTTGTTTTGTTTCAGATTAGACTACATGGTATGCTTCATCTCATTCCTCATGTAGCACTGTAAATATACAACTGTACGTTTTTAAGAGACTTTTGTTATATTTTATGTACAGATATCTGTATTTACATGCACTGAGTTTCTTTCTACGAAATCGTAGTTGCTTTGAATTTGTAATAAAGTCATAAAAGGGTACTGACCTTGAGAAGACCTTGTCAGTTCATCAACAGTGAAATAGGGTATATGCCGAGCTAGTGCTGTTCCCATGCTGATACACTTCCGGTTACCTGTTATTGTAAACTTTTTCCCATTTTACACGGTTCCTTATACAGCATCGATGTTGTGATGTCATTAAAATACACTCAGTTAAATAAACTTTAGCATTTATTTAGTTGTTCGAGCGTAAAACGAGACAAAAAGCTGTTTACTCGCACGCGCCCGTCAGAATCAGAAGGCTAACGCAGAAATAAATGCTCATATTATAAAGATATGGCGGGGAACATGTAATTTAATGCAGTGCTTCTTGTACAATCTGAGACCCAATTTATAACGGATATCATTTAGCTAGTGGAGATCGCTGATTTTTTAAAGAAAACAGACCTTAAACGCGACGGATTTTGCATTGGCATTCAATTCGCCGGAAGCGCATAACCCAGGTTAATGGCAAATTAAAAGTCCTATTAGCATGCTTCGGCATATACTCCATTAATCTACTGTAAATTGATAGCTAAAAAGACTATATATAAATAGTAGTGTAGATCCAAAAGTTGTTTTCTTCCAGCTAAAAACCTCTTGAAGTTTTACACCCGAAAATAAGGGTAAAACGTTTGAAGTCTTATGACAGTTTCTCACATCAACCAGAGGTGAGTTAATGCTAGCACATGAAAATCCATTACATTATTGTCTAATTATGCCATTATGAAACGGCAAAATTTGGTCAACGAGAGTAAAATTTAAACAAAGATACAAACAAATTGAGCTACAATGAGTGATTGTTGGTGTTCTAGCGGCTGTACATTTTTTATTATCTTTCTCTACGTTTCTTTGTGGCTTTGACGAGTCACGCAGTTATGATGACTAAAGTTACTCCGCGCCCGGGAAAATAGTCCCAATATAAACACTCATCGTAGAGATTTTGGGACTATATTATTAAATGACGTTCTCTGCCGGGAACAGGAAAAAGACTCGACGAAGCAAGAAAACTATTTGTGACCAGACTGAAATAACGACATAATAATATGTGCACTATCAATACAGATTGCGAATTATGCTTTATATTTTGCCTGTATAAAATGAGGTCGTCTTGTCACAAAACATTAATGAAATATCGACAAGCACGTTTCTAGTTCATTGCAAGCCCTAAGTCTCAGGTGAGTGTGTAATTTGTATTTTTTATAACATGGCTACTTAGTTGAAGACAAATGATTAGCCCCTCTGAAAGGAAATATATTTAAAGTACCGTCTGACGGAATGAAGGTTTTCCCAGCAAATGTAATCAACCGTTTTATAACCAATTTCTTTTGACTTTGACGATGACAGTACACAATATTTTACAATACACTTTTAAGTATTCAACAAAGTGCAATTCAATGGCTTAATTGGGTTGAACTCATATGACAAGTCGTTTACAGTCATCGGCCACTTTATTAGGTACAACTACTTTATTACTGTCCAACTACTATTTAACGCAAATGTCTAATTTGCCAATCACATGGCAGCAACTCAATGCATTTTAGGCATGTAGACATGGTCAAGACAATCTGCCGCATTTTAAACTGAGCATCAGAATTGGGGAAAAAAGGTGGTTTAAATGACTGTGGCATGGTTGTTAGTGCCAGACAGGGTGGTCTGAGTATTTCAGAAACTGCTAATTTATTATGTACAACCATTTTTAGGGTTTACAGAAAATGGCCAGCAGTTCTGCGGGTACAAATGCCTTGTTGATGTCAGAGGAGAATGGCCTGGCTGATTGAAAGGCAACAGTAACTCAACCACTCATTACAACCAAGGTATGCACAAGAGCATATCTGAATGCATAACATGTCAAACATTGTGGCGCATGGGCTACAGCAGCAGAATACATTGACCAAAATTAGACAATAGAAGATCAGAAAAACTTTGTCTGGTCTGGTGAGTCTTGATTTCTGCTGCGACATTCGGATCATAGGGTCAGAATTTGGTGTCAACAACATGAAAGCATGAATTTGTCCTGCCTTGTATCAAGGGTTCAGGCTGGTGGTGGTGGTGTAATGGTGTAGGGGATGTTTTCTTGGCACACTTTGAGCCTATTAGTACCTGTTGAGCATTGTGTCAATGCCACATCCTACCTGAGTATTGTTGCTGACCATGTCCATCTCTTTATGACCACAGTGTACCCATCTTCTGATGGCTATTTCCAGCAGGATTACATGCTGTCATAAACTATGAATCATCTCAGACTGATTTCTTGAACGGCAATGAGTTCACTGTACTCGAATGGCCTCCACAGCCAAATCTCAATCCAATAGAGCACCTTTGGGAGGTGGTGGAACAGGAGACTGGCATTACGGATGTGCAGCCAACAATTCTGCATCAACTGCATGACAAAATGTCAATTTGGACCAAAATCTCTGAGGAATATTTCCAGTATCTTGTTGAATCTATGCCATGAAGGATTAAGGCAGTTCTGAAGGCAAAATGGGTACGGGGAGTGTATGTAGCCAATTGAAAAAAATATATATAGACCTTAGCAGTTTTTCATTTAGATTTTTTTTGCTATTTACTCCATCCGACCAATCACACCACAAAAAAATATAATAGAAAATATTTAGAAAAATGTCCTTGCTCTTTTACACATTACTTTGGAAATTTTCTCTTTATTATATATTGAAGATAAAAAGCAGGAAACTAAAGAAACCTGAATTTGATACATTTTTTATTGAATTAAAATTTGATTACACAATTCAAATACAAAAAAGGCACGTTTATGAGGAGTAAGAACTTGGCTACGCTTAAAGTTTTATTAAGTATAATAGAAGAAAAAAAAACTTGCATGCAATCATTCAACACCACATAGAAAAAATACCGCTGGACTCGCACTACAGCAAAAGCTTAAATAACCCTTTGATAAAACCCACTTGGCCATTTTGGAACCATTCCCCACTGCTGTTCCCAAGTATAAAACATGAGTAGTGCTGTGCTATCATTAACATATAAAAGATTATAGTCAATTTATCTATAATAAGGCACGAGTGTGTGTGTATGTGTGTGTTTATGTGTACAAAAAAAATCAACCTGAAATACGCTAGTAAAACTGAGCCATGTTTGTGTACATCATAAACATATCTTGGCCTGATTAACCAAAGCCTGAGTAGGGTGCAGTAATTGGTGCAAATCAAATCACTCGACCAATCACAAGGCAACTTACTGGCTCTGCAGAAACTACAGGGTGGCATAAGAAAGGCATCATTAAGTAGAATGTGACAGTGAAACTGGTCCTAAACACGTTGCTAAATATTTCCCTCTCTTTTCCCATCTCTTCCACTTCAAACTGGTGCAAATGAACAAATAAATCTCAGTTACTGGCCAAAGACTGATGGATGGGAGGCTGAAAGCACCGCACGTGTTCTACTGGCATGTTCTCTCCATCTCCAGACTTCAGGTACTTGTTCAAAATGGCGAAGATCTCATCGTTCAGAATCTGGAATTTGCGAATTCGGTCAACCATTTTCTTCAGAGGCTATATAGTAGGAGGAACAACAACAACAAACATGCTTTAGATAAAGTAACATGAGAAATACATCAAAGCAAAGCCACTAAAACTCACCACGCTCTTGATGATCTCATCTTTACCGTCGTGTTTCTGCACCTTCAAGAGATGGTAGCTGAAGTCCAGGATGTCAAAGCGTCTGTGCTGACCGAGTAAAGTGATGATCATGCAACCAGCCCAGTTCAGACCGTCTCCGAAACATTGCCTAGATAGAAGATTCAATACTTCAATATCACAATATTTGAAAATTATTACTCAAGTTTAGTTGAAGTGCTTTCTGGGCATGGGCCGGTATAAGATTCTGACCATATGATAACCTTGGATAAAAATATTACGGTATCAAGGTATTGTGATTACTGCTCAAAAATAGATTCTTTTTAAATGTCTGGGTACAAAACAAATACTTTTTCCCCTTTGAAAACAATATATTTTATTTTTTGAAAGATTTGTAACATTTTGGAGCAGTAAACATGTCAGGCTAAATAATTCAGATGAATCTTTGACTTCTGCTGTCTTCATTAGTTTCAGAAAGACAGATTTAAAACAGCATCTTTGGATATATTTTCTTCTGAAGATACTGTTGTCCTAAAAATAATAATGATAAAAAATAAATAAATAAAAATGTAAATAGAAACGGTATTACATATGATTTTGGTGGTTTTAAACCTTGACTTTTCCAAACCGCGGTATACCTTGAAAACGGTTAACGTCCCATGCCTAGTGCTTTCTCATAATAATTATTGTTTGAATTACAATAGGGTTTGCACTTTAGTACCAATCGGTACTGAAATTTTCTCGCTAATATTCCAGCGCTATTAAACACGTTCCTAAACAGCGCTGATTTGCCATAGTGTTCACGTGCTTAACAGAAATGACAGTGATTGACCGTGAAGGTCATCGGTTCACTGAACTCACAACTGTTAACCGATTGTAATCACAGATACAGGGACATTGGAGCTTTTTAAAGCTGCGGTTCATCTGTGGATCGCTCTTATGTCAGCATATAGACAACCCAGCTGATCGACGTGGCTTTGAAATGCACCAGTGTCCCTGTATCTGTGACCACTCAGTAAACAGCTGTGAGTTTGGTGAACTGATGACCTTCACAGCCAATCGCAGTCATTTCTGTTGAGCGTGTGAACACAATGGCAAATCAACGCTGTTTAAAAACGTGCCCAACAGCGCTCAAATGTTACCGGGAAATGGACGTTTTTAAAATTTCAATATCAATTGATACTGAATTCCAGTATCGTGCAATCTTGCATTACAACTAAATTTGAAAAAGTTGAGGTTATTACTTATCATAACTTTATTAATTATTAATAACTTTAATTAATTAACTAATCACTAATAACAGTTAAAGTTATTATACATAAACACAGTTACCTTGCAGTTATATAGTATAAAGGTGATATGTATGTGTGCATGTTTAATGAAGTGTATTTGTGTATGTCAATGATGATTCTCTATGATTCACTCACTCAACAGTGAACTCATGTGCGCCCACAGGGATGCAGTACACAAACTGCATTGCGCTCCACAGCCGGTGAAACTCCACACACTCGTCTACATGCATCACTCCATTGCTGGGTAAAGGCCCACGCCAGATCGGGTCGTCCAGGTAAGCGCGGACGCGTGTCAGAATAACCTCAAATATGGAGAGTCCGCAACACAGACGCTCTTTAGTCAGCAGGTCTCCCTCACGGGCGATGGCGATTTGCTGTGGAGAGATTGTACAGGGTATTCACTCAAACCTGAACAGTAGTGAAGAGCACTTATATCTGCATATAGATAAATCCCACATGACTAGACGGATTTGACCCCTAACAGTGCTGGGTTGTTGTACTTACCAGCTGATGCCTTTACTAATTTCAAGTAGACTGGTGAACATTTAGGGAAGTTACATTTTAGATCACATATCTTTGGATTACTTTTGACTTAACCTGAATTTTTAGTTTGGTATGGTCACCAGATTTAGACACATGGATTAAAAATCAAGAATCTATAATCAGAATAATAAGTACAAATTATAATATTGTGGGGTAAAAAGGGCAAAAATACTAAATTAATGAAGAAAATTGAAACAGATGTCAGTGGTAAAGTCAAATTATGGCACTCATGATTTCATTAATGTCCCATAAAATTAAAATCAAGTTTTTTTTTTAGATGTTAGTATCGATATTGTTAGTTTTTAAGATATCTATAAGCTAGTGTGCTCCAAAACAGTGACAAAATTCGCATTTAGAAAATATAAAACTGAAATAAACATGTGAAGATTGTAATTTCACTTCTATGTGGATGAAGGGTTTATTCACCTCCCCTTATACTACAGTTTTTCATCAAATCATGACCAATCAAAGGCTCTCATGTCATAAATGTCTCATGGCTCTCATCTCATGCGGGGCATGTCATAAAATCTGACATGCCCCGCCTCCTTCAAGATGCTTCTCATTTGCTTTCAATTTGATGCTCTTGAGCTCAACCACTCTCACTGTCAGAGCGGTGATAAAATGCTATTGGCCGTTTTAAAAAATGGGATGGGCTACACTGTCCCACCCTGGGGTGTTCCGATTGAGATAAAAATTAAAATATTAACAATAAAAATGCACATTTCAAAGCACTTCACGGGATCCTTAATGTCAACTTTTGAAATGACCAGTCCAAAATCCTAATTACCCTGCCAGTTTGATTGAAAAATCAGTGACCATTCAAAATTACTACACAACCTGACAAAGGTCTTGTTGCCTATCCAAGTTTAGGAACAACAAATAATAACTTGACTTCTAGTTGATCATTTAGTACCAGGAGGCAAAGGCCTCTAGATTGTGCTTATTTTACCAAAATAAAATGTAATCATGACTTGATTTTTAATATTTAATTAGGACAGTAAGATCTGACTTTGCTAAGACAAACGTCTTGTCACTTAACATAAATAATTTATAGGATAGAATATAAAGTTATGGTGCAGTGGAAATAGAATTAATATTGTGAATGACTCCCATGAGCTTGGAGGACTGCATCCATACATCTCAGCAATGACTCAAATCACTTATTAATAAAGTCATCTGGAATGACAAAGAAAGCGAACTTGCAGGACTCCCAGAGTTCATTAAGATTCTTTGGATTCATCTTCAATGCGCCTCCATCTTACCCCAGATATGCTCAATAATGTTCATATCTGGATACCGGGCTGGCCAATGCTGGAGCACCTTGACCTTCTTTGCTTTGGAGCTTTGATGCGGAGGCTGAAGTATGATAATGAGAAGCGCTATCCTGCTGAAGAATTTGCCCTCTCCTGTGGTTTGTAATGTACTAGGCAGCACAAATGTCTTGATACCTCAGGCTGTTGATGTTGCCATCCACTATGCAGATTTCTCGCACACCCCCATATTGAATAACCCCAAACCATAATTTTACCTTCACCAAACTTGACTGATTTCGATGAGAATCTTGGGTCCATGCAGGTTCCAATAGGTCTTCTGCAGTATTTGTGACGATAGGGATGCAGTTCAACATGATTTAGCAGAAAAATTTACCTTCTACCTTCTGAAGTCAAGTTGTTATTTTTTGCTTTTACAACTGGGATCGACGACAAGACTTTTGTCAAGTAGTGTAAACTGTTTAATATTGACTATGTTAAGTAAAAATTATAAAAACAGTCATGACATGCTTCAAAACTGTGATATTTGAAGATTAATAACTTTAAAAAATCAAGCTGAAATCGTGACATAAATGTCGGTTTTTGGTTGAAATTATGACTTATTACCAAAGTATTTTTTTATGTTGCATAAAAAACAGCTCTCCTAAACATTAGAAAGAAAGCAGCAAAAAAAAAAAAAAAAACCTTCAAACTTTTTGGTTACAAACTGACCAATAACAGCTTGTGATCAATGAAGAACTAAGCCTCTCTGAAGCAATTTTTGGCAGAAATCCCCATTTGTTGTTTAATAAATCAATTTTCCCATTACTACCGACACAACGCATCAATAATAAATGAATCTGGAGGGCTCAGAGATGAGATCAAAGCAGCGGTTAAGTGTGTAATTGGAGATGCTAATGACAATAAGTAGACGTGTTTGCCGGAGGCGGTAAAGCAGCAGAGCAGGACCAAAGCGGCTGTTCACCCACCTGAGGGGTTCCCAGACGTTCAATCAGAGGCACCAGATGCAGCGCTGTGTATTTGGCCTCCAAACGCTTCATCTTTGCATCCAGACGCTCTCCTTCTGCATAAGTGAATTGTGGAGGGATTATTACACATGTATGAGGAACACAAAGCATGCTCAAAATACTGAATATCCTTGGCAAACACACAAAAGTGAGCTTACCTTTGACGTGAACCCTTGGTAGGATGTTCTGGAAGGGAGCTGCGTGCAACAAGTCGCACACCTCCTCTTGGGACTGCATTAAAGAGAGGAACTCATTATAGAAAATGAAGCCCAAAGAGAACGAAAAGCTGAGCAATCAATGGAAGTGTGGAGAGTCAAAGCCTGAGTTAAATTCAAATAAGCAGGCTGAGTTAAAGGTCTTGGGAAATTAAAATAACATTTTTTAAGATTTAAGCACAAGTTTTAAGGATATCTATAAACTAGTGTGGTTCAAAACAATAAAAAAAAATGCATTTACAAGATATAAACTTCAAAACTTAGTAGATTTTCCACTTCCGCCTAAATGGATCAACAATTTTTTTTCATGTCATCTCATATTCTCATCACATCTTGACCAATCAAATGCTCTCTACTAACTGATATGTCCCGCCCCATTCAAGACGCGTCTCATTTTCAATCTATTTGATTTGCTAGAGCTCAACTCCTCTCATTGGCAGAGCGGTAATCAAACTAAATGGTATGGGGAAGTGGTCCCACCCTCTCTTCATGTTAAAGTTTAGACAATATTTTAAATATTAAATAAACTGCACATTAAATAGAACCTCACTGGACCTTTAAATATTTACTGTTGCTTTGATAGTTACATAATCACAGAAATTTTATGAATATATTAAAGGGATAGTTAACCCAAAAATGAAAATTCTGTCGTAATTTAATCACCATTTACTTGATTTAAACCTTCATGAGTTTTTTCTTCAGTCAAATGTTAGAAACCTGTAACCAATGACTTCCAAAGTATTTGTTTGTACTATAGAAGTCAATGGTTACAGGTTTTCAGCTTTCTTCAAAAATCTTCCTTTGTGTTTAACAGAAGAAACTAATAAGGGTTTGCAATCACTTGAGAAAGAGAAAATAGTGAGTAAATATTCATTTTCTGAGTGATCTATGCTTTAATGGAATGTCCAATCTGTTAGCATTACTTAACGCTATAGAGATCATGAATTAATGGACAATTTTTGAATTATTTATATAATACTCAAAGCTAATTTAAATAATTTATACAACTTGAAAAGTTAAAAATGTAGACATTAAACAAGAATATATCAGACAAAAGCCACATTTCATCACCCTGTATTACTGTGCATTTTGAAATATCACATGAGAAACAAGTAACGGAAACAACAGATTTTGAATAAAAATAGCTTACTTTGTAAAAAAAAAAAAAAAAAAAAAACTCACACTCACTTGAGGTGGTTTTAAGCTTGTGCAATAAATGTTCATGCAAACAATGGGATAAAACGCATTTGCTGAATAAACCCATAGCGAACATTACACCCATGTGACTAATCAGCTGTCTCCATTATGGTTGCCTTGTTTACTGTTGGTTACCAAGTTACCAATACTGCAGTCAGCTGCTCTAACTTGAAATGCACCCAATTCGCATTTGGGATTTCCTTGAAAAGAATTACTTCAGATTAAGATGTAAACCTGGCTATTGAATGTAATGTGGTAAATGTATCGTCAATCAAACCTTTCAGATAGAAACTGTAGAGCTAATATACTAAACTTTTTTTTTTCTATTCTATAGACCAGTGGTTCTCAAACTTTTTTCATTAAGTACCACCTCAGAAAAAAATTGTCTCTCCAAGTACCACCAAAATGAGCAGTATTGAATTACAGTAGCGTAGTCGGCTCAGTAAAGCGGCTACAACTCTGCACAGTTAAAAAAACGTGGCAGATTACCTCAGAAATATAGGCTATATGTCTTATATGGCATATTATATACATCATTTTTGATAAATTTTGAAATATATGTTGCATGTACATGACATATTTTATTCCTCCGCGTACCACTAGAAGGAAGCCCGCGTACCACTAGTGGTACACGTACCACAGTTTGAGAACCAATGCTATAGACCTTTTTCGTTGCTGCATTGAGGATGCCATAGCGACCAGCGTCTTCAAGGTAGGATGCCTAGAACTTCAGTTTACAGTGTTTACAACTGGTAAATATTGATCCGAAAAAGGTTATCAATACCGTTTTGAGTGGCTTACGGAGTGTTTTTGTGATCCACAACTTTGATTTTGAAAGGTGTGTTATAAAGCTGGTATAGCCTACTTCTGCCAGACGTGGTTCAAGCATGAGAGAAAAACATTCTCCTAATTCAGCGTGTGCCATCAGACAAGATGCTAAAATATATTATTAGTGTTCCTGGTGATCTGTCAGCCGTTATACTGTACTCTGCCGGCTTTTCAAAGCACACCCATCAAACACGCATGCATCACACACAATACATCCCTACATTGTAGAGCCTTGCCGGGTTTAGCGCCAACTTGCCTCAATACACCTGCCTGGGTGTTTCAAGTATACCTAGTAAGACCTTGATTAGCTTGTTCAGGTGTGTTTGATTAGGGTTGGAGCTAAAATCTGCAGGACACCGGACCTCCAGGAACAAGTATGTTGATCCCTGTTATAAAGCAAACCATATTACTGGCATGAATCTTAACAGGTATGTAACGTTAAGCTGTTTATTTTTTTGTAATCCAAAAAAATAAAAGTACGTTACTGATACTATACTGACTGATTTGCATGTTGATTCTAATTAGGAGCTGTTCATGTTTCATTTAGTTCCGGGGTGGCCAACCCTGTTCCTGGAGAGCCACCTTCCTGCAGATTTCAGTTGCAACCCATATCAAACACACCTGCCTGTAATTATCACGTGGTGTTCAGGTCCTAATTAATTGGTTCAGGTGTGTTTGATATGGGTAGCAACTGAAATCTGCAGGAAGGTGGCTCTCCAGGAACAGGGTTGGCCACCCCTTATTTAGTTAGTTTGTATTGTGTAGAATTGACCACAATATGTTTTATACAGTCATTTTAAAATGCCACTTTATTTTCACTTTGTGCCACTCTTTCAATCAATTTGTCAGTGGGACAGTACAGTACGTGTGTGTCGAACATTTTGGTGAATTACATTGGTTTAGGTTTGTTAAATATTTGAAAAAATGCGATGACGAGGCTCCATTTAAATGGTACAAGAAGCCATCTAACGATAACTCAGAGATGTTGCTTTTAATTCTTATTAGATCACATTTTTAAATAATCAGTCCAGGAGGTGGAGCTGATTGACATCAGTGTTGGTTTCAAGACTTTAAAAGCAAGTAAAATTGATTGAAACTATCGTTTCGAAGCTGTCCAAATGTGACAGTTTATATACATCAAGCTGCTGACTGGAAGTTCAAAGCATCCTGCTTATGCATACAAACAAAGCATAATGGATACTTTTGAGCTCTATGAAAAAGGTCTATAGATTGTGCATAGATATATATACACTAGATATCGCATATGGACCTTGAGCATATGTCAATAGCACCGCCACATTTGTACAGTGCTCCCAGCACAAATGTCATTCAAGCGCACTAGTCAAGACTAAAGCTAATGTGAAGATGCTGGACTTTAGGGCTGTGTATGCTAAAACATTTTTTATGTTTTTATATGTTAAAGTATTTAAACTTCTCTTATGTAAGGACGTGATGACGAAAGTTAGAATGATGACAGTAGTCAATATTGTTATTCTGATTATTAATATTCAATTCCTGAAAAGATATACAATATATTCAGTTTAATCTTTTATTTTTCAATAATTATTACACATTTTATACAGCTGCTGAAGAAAAGCTTCTTGCAGTATTGAGCATGATTTATTAATTTGCAGCAGAAATGTAATGTGGCATATTGGCTGAACAAGAAACGTCCCTTCATGTCAAAAAATGCCATTTAAAACATGTCTGTCAGAGTTTTGTATGATAACCAGGCGCAGTTCCAGTAGATGGAGCCACGCATTCACACACAACACCACTGACAGGAAATATGTAAGACGTGGCTGTTGACATTTAAATGAAAAGGCTGAGAATTACAGCGGACGGCCCTGATTGCACTGACCTTGCCATCAGACAGAGCAGGTACTTTCATACAGCCATAGATTTTTCTCTGGCAAGGCTTTATTGAAACAGACAGCCCTTGATTGTTGACACTATGTAATTTGAAGTTGAATGTGTAGGAGGGCTGAAGACAACTCTCTGGGAAACTCATAATTGTCACTAACGTCTGACATAATTAAACAGCAGCTTATCACTTCTCTGAAGAGCCTCCTGAGCGTCTGGATGAACATCAGTTATTCTCTGCTTGTACCGCAGTGATGTTGCATTCATAATAAAGTGGAAACTTGACTAACTTCCTCACAGAATATAATGTTTGTTGATTAAAAGCTTACAGATAAAATGTTGCATTGTTTTTTTAATCATCATTAACCAACTGCTGATAATGAAAAAGGTAGAATCATATGAGACTTTGTGTACCGTACCTGAAAGCCATTTTAAATCCTCACTTTGAGTTATTGCATTATAAATTAATCAAATCACCAATTTTGGTACCTGTGAAGTAAATTTGTCTATTCATAGAAAATATATGTATAAAATATGGACCCCCTTTCAACACTTTCTTAACCAGGTGGGCTGTGCAACATTTTTTGATGTTTGAGCTTTCAAACACTTGGTGTCTTATTGTATTGTTCAGATGTCTTACATTTCTGCAACAATAAACAAATCTGTTTAACCAGCACACTCTAGAAAGCTGTGAAATGCAAGGTACAAAAATGCAACATTGTTATTATTTATTTATTTTTTAATTATGTATTGTTATTATTTAAATTTACGTAATTTATGTACATATTTATTTTCACATTTTTAAGTATTTGTTATTTTATTTTTTATTTCGTTTTTATTAATTTATTATTATTTTTTTTTTGTTCTACAGTTCAAACTAAACTCAAAAAATATATTTTTTGGGGAAAAAAGAAAGTATATGAAATGCCAAGTGTCTAACGTGTCAAATAAGTTTTGTTTGACACAAAATATTGCTCAAGTATAATAATCATAAGCTCAAGTAAAATAAAGCTCAAGTATAAAACAAACTAAATTTATGATTATTTCACCACTTACTATAAATATTAAGGTTAAATAAATGTCAAGCAAATGTAAAACTAATAATGGCTGAGAAATGTGCAATATAAAGACTAATGTTTCTCTCATTCAGCACCAATTTGTGTGCAGTATGTGTGTTTTGCTTACTGGAGGAGGTTAATAAATTATCCTAAATCTTGACTCAATATAAAGTAAACTTGCTAAAGTCAGTCATTTACCTTTATTTACAGTAAGCTGTGATTTGGATTTATTAGTGCCCTAAAGAGGTAAACTCATAATCAAATTATAAAACAATGATTTCAATTAGCCTATAATAGTAATACAACATTGATTCAACCATTTAAGAATGATTCATTTACACAAATGTAGAACATTAACATATTGCTGAATGCTTTTTGCCAAAAAAAAAAAAGTTCAAAGTTAACAGTAATTAGCCTGCAACGTAAGCTTGCAATATCCCTTATATTCCATAACAAGAATAATATTCCATGGACAAGAAATAGACATTTTAAATGTACATGATATTCCAGAAATTTCACAACCAATGGGAACCAATCAACTTGATTTGTTATCATCCAAATAGATAAATGAAAAATAATTAATGGAAATTGGGCAGCAGCCACAATTTAAATCGTTCAGTATCAATATTGTATTGCGATCATTTGCAATCCGCTTGGTAAATGTGACGCCACATGAAGCAGCTTCAAGGTCTAAGCGCTCTATCAAACTGCATGGGGAGACTCAACAAATGGTAATAATTAACATTTACAAAGTAATGTAATACTTTCAAAAATCATGATCACAAATCTCTGTCAGGCTTACAGCTCAAAATCTGGGCTCATTTGCAGCTTTCATTGGCCAAGGATCACCAGAGAATGTCTGATTGACAAGTAAAGCAACCAAACAGTTCATTTTGCAACGTAGATGTCCCAAAGTTAGTCTACTGTACATCCTAAACTACACACACTTTTGAAAACCCAGAATGTATAATATATGTTTTTAAAGTGACTACACTCAAATATAGAAAATAATCCACTTGTTAAGTGTGACGTCACGCGAAGCGGCATCAAAGTCAAAGTGCTCTGTTAAACTATATGGGGAGACTCGCAAATGGCAATAAATGATAACAAAGCCATGTAATACTTTTACAAATCACAATCATATATATCTTCATGCCTAATATCCGATGGCCAGAAAGGTATTAAGTTATTATAAATCGTTAAAATATCTGTGCCTGTGATGCCTATTGACTAATGTGTACACAATGATTTTATATAAAATTCACTTTGATGTGTGATTTGACTAAAAAGTGGTCATAAACAAATATTTTCTCAATTCAAATGAGTAGCGGCTTATATCCGGGAACAGTATTCCATTCGTCACGACCTAACAAGCGGATAGACATTCATGTGGAGAGTTAGATCTATAATCAGTCAATAACAGTCACTGAATTATATATAAACTTCTTTTATGTATAGCAAGAATCCGACCTTACTCTGTTAAACCACTGCTGTACAGCGAGCACTGTTTTATGGACTCTTTGTTGAAAAGAGTGCTAAAAATACATATTTGTAAAAAATTTGAAGAAGATCATCATCTTAAAAGGCTTGAAAACAGTGCTGCCACATGCAACACACCCGCAGATGCGTTTCCATGACAACAGCGTGTGTCAGACATCATAAACACTGAGCAGACAGCACAAATAATGGAAATCACCAATGCTGTGTACTATGCGTGTACACAGTATATTAAATATGTCAAAATGTAGAGATTCATAATTGAAGATATTGGCTACTTTGCGCTTCACAAAAAAAAAAGAAGAAGAAAACAAAGGAGCTAAGCCATAAGGAGGTTAATTAAGTTCACACCACACTCTTTAACATAAGAGAAATAGTTCAAAAACACATTATCAGTCAGTTGAAGAATAACTGTTTGGTGATGTTAATCGACCTTTTGCTTAGCTGTGATAAAAGTTGTCAAAAAAGATTAGAAGTTTTTCATTTGTTGGAACTTCTTCAAAGAATGCAAGATGGCAGATAACAGTAGTTATTAAGGCAAAATTTGTCAGGAAGGTTTTTAAAGAGGTGATTTACTATGATATCATATTTTAAAGTTTAGTTGATGTGTAATGTAGCTGTGTAAAAACAAACAATTTCTCTGAAATATGCTCCAAGTTCAATGCAAAAGGTCATTGCAAAGAGAGACATTTGTTGCGTCCCAAATCGCATACTTATGCACTATTCTACGCCATTTTGTAGTATAAATAGTGTAAGTAGTGTGTTCACACTGAAAACTCTAAAAATAATAAGTGCACTTTAATTACCCGGATGATGCACTCATTCAGCCGCTAAAATGAAGTGTGTAAAGATGGACACTTCACGCACTCAATGACCGCAGGTTTGCTTACGTAGCGGAAGAGGCGGAGCTATCGGACGCACATGTTGAATAACTTTATTTATTTTGGATGGTGAGAGCAAAATTCTTCTACGAGAGTGATTAAAGCGCCTCCCGATGGTGAATGCGGCAATACTCACGGCAGGTATTATTTGATAATTCGGTCGTTTATTTCACTGATTTGGCAACCGTCAAACGTCATCAGGGAAACAGTTTGAATTTCCGCTTAGTAAAAAAACATTAGTGTGCCATTTGGGACGCCACTACATACATGTACTATCCTGTTGTGTGTAAGTGCATAAGTACATAGTACATGAGTGCATAGTGTAAAGGGTGCCATTTGGGACGCAGCTGTAGGCTTTTACAGAGTTAGCTTAGCAAAGCCTAAAGCGAACAAAGTTTGGGGAGTACAAAAAAAAATACATCTGGGCTAGTAAAATCACAAACGTTACAGGTTACGCACATTCGAATAAACCCTATGCAGAGAAGGGGATGGCCTGAGGCCCTGTAATGTTATAGCAGAGAAAGCTAAAGTGCAGTCCAAACACTGCTATTTCCACAGAGCTTCTTCTGTTCCTGTATTTGGGCTTCCAAAGGACACAACACAAAGAGAGAAGTACTTACAAGTTAATTTGAATTATGTTCCAGAGAATTATAAAATTATATATAGCTCCAGCATTTGACAAAGGACAGCTTCCAGAATCTCTCTCAGTTCAGTGCTGGAATCGGCTAAAAACTCCTCAAAGAAGGAGCAGCTCCAACCATTACAGAAGAAGCTGTGGGTTGTGTGCCACAACCTGTAAGTGTTTTTCTTTGTTAAAATTGATCAATTACGTGCACAGTTTCTAGCGTTGAGGGTATGTTGTAGTGAGAACATAAACAAGGATGTAACCAATGGAAAATGCTGCTCTTTATGTTCTGTTTGAGTCAGGCACAAACTTATACGGCTTACAGTTTACACGAAGCAAAAGTGCATGCTTGTAGGGGTGTGACATGGAGACGATCCACAAATCACAGCACATTATGTTAGCTGACCAATCACAGCCTCTTGAGGGTGGGCCTTTCGCAGGAACTAGGGAATATGATAGTCGTTTCTATGTTAGCAGAGTAGCTGTGTAGTATCAAAGTAAGATATATGAAAAAACTGATTTTCTACAAGTGAAGCATGAGCACACATTGCTTTGCATCTTATAGACACAACCAAGCCTTAAAAATACACTCTGGACCACCCCTTTAAAGGCAATCACTTTAATCACCTTAAAGTTCAATCATGTGAATGGAGATGTTGTGTTTTCTCACCAAGCTCTGTTCAGTCAGAAGGCAGAAGAGCAATGCGTTTCCAACCTCCCTCAGGTTCTGGAAGCACACAGTCTTCAGCTCAGCGTACTCCACAATGTCTTTCAGCTGGTGGTGGAAGAACTCCAGGATACCTGCATCCGGTAAACAGAAATTGTATTTACTGCTCCTAGATTAGCATTTCCAAAATCAATGTCTAAAATCAGGATGTGGTCAGACATTCAAGTTTACAACACAAAATCTGAACTCATTTGCAGCTTTTATTGGCCAAGGATCACCAGAAAATATTTGATTAAGAAGTAAAGTAACTAAACATGGTTCATTTTGCAACGTAGATGTCCCAAAGATAGCCTACTGTACACCAAAAACTACACACACTTTTGAAAACCCGGAATTTAGTTCATCCTACTAAGTGCTAATTGTCAAAATTGACCGCTTTCTTCTATGCAAGGTTTGCCATCATGACGGCTTTCAGACGAATCATTAAAGAATGTGAGTCACGTTTCACTTTGACTGCTTTTGAAACTCCTGAAGTGTTTCTAATTTGGTACTCCACATGGCTCAGACGTTCAGTCATGGGAATGACGTCTGAGGCGATAATAAATATTAAACCAAAGTTTTGTTTCAACCCATATAACCAGCCTTCAAACTTCTTGAAGAACAAAAAGAATCTCCAGGGACTGATCTTAAGTTTACTCTTATGCCAGTTACTTCCACAAATCCAAGAATAAAGAAATACTCCAGCAAAAGCTTTTAACTACATAGACGGACCCCTTGCTGATTTTCTACCCTCTGCCTTTCTCTTGGTCTCTTCCCCCTCACTTCAATTCACTGTTACTCTCATTTCTTTTTTCTCCAGGCTGCCTGAAACCCACATAATCAGACGCAGTCACGATTTCAGTGTGGAGTGCACCTTCACAGTATGGTCACCCAGAAAGAAATGATAAACAAAACGAGAGAAAGACGGCAAGAGGCAATTACTAAGCATTCTCAAGTCAAGAGGGGTCTGAATAAGTCTTATAAAACTCTCCGCGTCTGCTGCGTGAGCTCTGCTAAAAGCACCACTGTGACTGACACACAGCCAATCTGCCCAACAGCACAGCTGGACCCTGCCAAAGCTTCATAATTCAGTGCTTATCTACTACTTGCTGGTATTTGCACAGGGTCAAGTTGCTCACTTGGGTCAACAAAAAATAAAAGGATTGTTTCGGAGTATATTATTCACCTGGTGAGCCATACTCATGGCGAGGCAGACGGCAAATCTTGGGCATCACTTCCATCAATGTCTTCACATACTGAAGGATGGTGCCTTGAAGCTGAACAAGAAGACAATAATGTTTACCAGTGCCCGTACATCTGGAAAATGACAGACTTTCTTCTTGAAAACTTTAGTTGTGTAATAATTAGTTCTAATAACGATAATAATGTGTTAAGATTCTTATAAATGACAGGTTTGATATTCGTGAAATAAGGAATTTGGTGTAGATAAAAACGATTATATGCTCATGTCTTTAAAACATCCTCAAATGTCTGTATTTATATGAAAAATCTTACCAGGCTTTTGACAACTTTTAACAGCTCCTCCATCACCACAGCGATTCCCTGGTATCCCAGAAGTCTGCAAATAGCCTTAATATGTGGAGGTCCCACAAAGTTGCGGTAGAGGCTGTATATGCTGCTGTACGCCAAATTCAAGGCCTAAATAATCATGAAAAACAAGAAAATGAAGCAGTTTATTATGAACAAATATAAAATCTCATATACAGTTAAAGTCAGAATTATTAGCCCCCCCTTTGAATTTATTTTTCTTTTTTAAATATTTCCCAAATGATGTTTAACAGTCCAGGGACATTTACACAGTATGTCTGATAATATTTTTTCTTCTGGAGAAAGTTTTATTTGTTTAATTTCGGCCAAAATAAAATCAGTTTTTATTTTTTTAAAAGCCATTTTAAGGGCAAAATGATTAGCCCCTTTAAGCAGTTTTTTTCCAATAGTCTACAAAACAAACCATCATTATACAATAACTTGCCTAATTACCCTAACTTGCCTATTCAACCTAATTAACCTAGTTAACCCTTTAAATGTCACTTTAAGCTGTATAGATGTATAGAAGTGTCTTAAAATATCTAGTCAAATATTATTTACTGTTATTATGGCAAAGATAAAATAAATCAGTTATTAGAAATGAGTTATTAGTACTGTTGTGTTTAGAAATGTGTTGAAAAAAATCTTCTCTACGTTATCAGAAATTGAGGAAAAAAATAAACAGGGGGGCTAATAATTCTGACTTCAACTTTATATTGTACTCACCATATACAAGTACACCCCTCACAAATCTCTCTTTTGAATGAATATTTAATATAGGATGCTTGAAAGTATTATATTTGTGCATATACATTACATTAGTCAGCACTGAAGCCAAAAAAAGTAAATTACGATAACAGTCCAAAAATAAGTAGCCCACCCAAATGTACAGTTGAAGTCAGATTTATTAGCCCCCTTGAATTATTAGCATTATAATAATTAAGATAACATTTAAAAAAGAAAGAAAAAAATCAAAGGCTAATAATAATAATAAATAATAAAAATAATAACAATAAAAGGGCTTATAATTCTGACTTCAACTGTATATGTCAGGGGAAAATATAAAAAAAATGAAAAAAGAAGAAAAATCAAACAAAAGATATTAAATTTGATTCTCCTATTTGTTGCCGAAGGTTTCCTCCAGGTCCTACGGTTTCCCCCATAGTCCAAAGACATGCACTATAGATGAATTGAATAAGCTAAATTGGCCCTAGTGTATGTGTGTTTCCCAGTTTTGGCTGGAAAGGCATCCGCTGCATAAAAAAATGCTGGATAAGTTGCCGGTTCATTCCGCTGTGGCGACCCCTGATTAATAAAGGGACTAAGCCCCCAGGGCAATTTGTTCCGAGCCTTCCAAATAATGTGACAAATTGAATAACTCTGGCCTAGTGGTGAAGTGCCTGAGTTTGATTCCCAGCTTGAGGTACTTTGCAGACCCTTTCCTTCACTTTCTCTTTCCCAATATTTTCTTTTCTGTAACCTCCACTGTCCTATCCCATTGAAAGGTGAAAAATTATAATAATAATAAAATATAATATAATAATAATAATAATAAAAACTCATCTCTTGCCCAATTTGTGTTACTTTTGATTATAATGTTATTTTATTTATCTTATTATATATATTTTGACCAAAATATTGCTTTTGATGGAAGAATTTATAATTGTTTAATTCAAAGAAAATGAGGCCTAATTTTGTTTTCTGCTGATAAATAGGAACTGAAAGAGAAAAACCTCATCTCTTTGTATTCGCATACACAACACAAACATAATCTTAATAGTTAAATCCCTGAAGGGAAATGTTAAGCTACATTAATTAGAGCAGCCACAACTGCGCACACTTTCAAAAACGAAATCGTAAGAATCCACAACAGCAGACGTCAAATATCTCCTCATGAGCTTTTCTTTCTTACATATTTGAGCAGCAGTGAAACTGGAAAGCAACAAGTATCCTTCTGTTTCTTTAATTAGTTTCCAGTGCTTGTAAGATGGCTGATTAAAGTTTAATGGTGACTGCATAAGCATATATATGTCTGTAGGTGTTGGGCAGTGAGTCAGGGAAGACAGGTCACCAGTCTGAATGGGTAATTGAGAGTGGGGGAGGAAAGTGCCATGTGCTCCTCCAATGATTGAGCCAACAAGTATGCATAAGGGATCGAGAACGAGTGAGAGAGTTCAAGCTCTCCCAGCCGTATTTCTGTTTAAAATGCACTGTACGCAAAAAAAAAAAAAGATGTGCCGTCTCCCCCTCCCCACAACTCTCTCTCTCTGCTTCATGTGCTGTCTGCTGTTCTAATCAGATAGAAGAGCTTTTCTGTGCAGTGCTTTGGATGTAGAGCTGGATCTGCAGCAGATTTTAGCCATGCCAAACGAAGACAGGTACAGGTCAGATTCTCTGAAGGCTTCAAGGCGATTCGGTCTGCAACAGTGAGGTGATCGGACTCTGACGTGACTCTTCATCTCTTATGGTAAGATCTTGATTATATCTCAGTGTACTGAACATTTGCTTTGACACAAAACTGTGTGGATTCACTGTAAACAATTATTAAATATTAATTCAGGTATGTACTGTGGAAATACTATTAAAATAACAAACGATAGTGGCTTTACGGACCTGAAAAATATCTGAAAGAGCGGCAGGTGCATAGGAGAGAGAATATAAGTCCTCTTTTTTTCTGTCAGATGTGAGTGACTAGACTGAGCATTATTGACAGCGTGCTTCTGGAAGATCAAAATGATTAGCGTTCAAGCTTTCGCCCAGTGCTGACTGCAGAGTAATTACAGCGTGCGTGTGTATCGTAAAGGGTCACCACTCACCCGAAAGTCTAATGCAGTGATTTATTGATTGAGTTAATGGGTAAACGAAAGCCTTCAGCGGGAAAAACAAAAACAACCCACTGTCAAGAATGATGGACAAACTGAAAGGCAATTTAAGCCAAATAAAACATTTAGAAAATTCAACAGAGAGAGCAGCAGAGATTGAAGATAGAGATTGAAAGTATTGAAGATAAAAGAAATTAATTTATTTTTATATTTAAATTTGTATAAATTTAAGCTGAAAAAAGTAAATAAAATAAATAAAATATATAATCTAAAAAAAAAAAACGAATCAGTGTTTGATCTTTAATAATAGAAATCCTAAAATAAAAAAGGTTGAATACATATTTCTATATATATAAAATAGTTTTAATCTAAAATTATATTTATTTAGCTGCAGTACCATTCAGTTATTATAACGAGACAATCCCTTAAGAACTTTTCTCTTGGCAAGCAGACATATGGATGTAAAGCCAATTGGATTTTTTCCTCAAACTCATTTATATAATCCTGCTTTAGAAAACCTGATATGTGGTTTTGCAGAGAAAAAATAGATCCCAAAGCAATCAAGGTGGACAAAAAAAAAAAAAAAAA
Organism: Danio rerio; assembly: GCF_052040795.2. Classification (NCBI taxonomy): domain Eukaryota; kingdom Metazoa; phylum Chordata; class Actinopteri; order Cypriniformes; family Danionidae; genus Danio; species Danio rerio. The sequence continues at coordinate 39,892,303 of NC_141026.1, read as the reverse complement.
ATGTTTTTGTATTCAATAACCTGGTTCTTTCTCCCTCTAGATAAATTTGATTTAGCAACCACTGTGATGGAGCAGAGCAACTGTACTTGGTTGTCAAAGAAACCTTTTAATTAAAGAAGACACATTTCTGTTACCTTTTCAAACATTTTCAAATCAAATATAATAGAAAAAACTGGAACATAATTGCGTGGACTACTGCAAATGTTCAAATCATCAATCTGCAGTTTTATTATACCCTTCCTCCTCTATCAGTATTACTGATTCACTCCTTTTGATAAATAACTTTAATTCATGCTAGCCCCAATGCCAATAACTCAACTTTTGAATAGTTTAAAAACATATTTTTATGCTGAAAGAAAGCCCATCACCAAAATAGAAGACACTTGTTGTGCAACATTTAAGGTTACAGCTGATCTGCATGAATGTTTTTCCTTCATTCCTCCATACTATCATTAGGATCGACTGTGTATATAACACGTGTACATGTGTAGTCCTACAATGTGACAAAGCCGCTGACAATATGCACAATTATGATATCTCTTTGAATGCATGAAACACTTTTTACAGCCTATAACACCTTAAATTTAATACCTGAAAGTGTGACAAGTTTAGATGATATTACAAAGTTATAATCAATTAAAACTAAGCTATTTAAAACAGGGACTAATCCGAAGGGAAAGTGAAAGTGATAAATTCTTACTAATGTTTTGGATTAGTTTTTTCAGGCTGGAATATTAAAGTATATCCAGTAGTTTATTTATCACGTTGGCATAAAGAATCGACTAAATTACAGTGAAAGTTATTTTCTGTGGACACAAGAGATCTAACCTAGTTAGTGACGCCATCTAGCGGTGGTGTGTGGATCTGTTCTGACATTGAGGTACAAAGTAGAGGTCTGCACCAGATTTTTTTCGTCGCGGAAATAAATTTCCGAATAAATCGCGGGAGCAGGCGGTAACTGGTGAAATTTTGGACAGCAGCGGGCAGTCAAACAATATCGCTCCCAACTCCCAAGCATGCGTATGTATGTGTGTTGCTGTGTGTGTGTGTGTGTCTGTGTACAGACAGCGTGTTATAGGCTGCCTGAACACTGTATAGCTGAGTGGTTTTCGGTTTTCGCAAATATATTTATATATGTTTCATCTTCCTTCCATTTGGTCCTTGACTGATCACATACCTGAGAAGGATATAATAAAACTGCAGATTGATGAGTTGAATATTTGCAGTAGTCCATGCAATTATGTTTCTGTTCTTTTCTATTGAATTTGTTAAACAGAACATTGTAGCCACTTGTTGTGCAGCGTTCAAGGTTACAACTAATCTGCATGAATGTTTTTCCTCTATTTGTCCAGATTCTTCTAAATCGCTTCAAGAGCCTCAAAACAGTTATCATCATCAAGTTGTCGTTGAGCCTCAACTTAAAAATTAAAACTTATCTGAACAATTTCCTTTCATATTCTTCAAAAATAATTGCATGACATCTTAAACCAGTCTTCATCCTCAAACTCTGTGTGCATAAAAAATATCGACCTAAAAAACATGACTATCACTATTCAGAACATCACAGCCACCTCTGCCATCGTCAGCTGGCCATCTTCTCCAGGCTGTATCGACACGTTCTACAGTGTCATGTATCACCCAAACTGGAACAGTCTACTGATGGGTTACACTCGCAAAAGTTTCCTGCGTGAGGACAGGGTTCCCGTGAGTCAGACGTCCACCAGTTTGGGCAACCTAAGTCCACAGACTACATACATCCTCTGTGTCACCTGTCAGTCTGCCAATCCCACCAGAGAGCAGTGCCAGGTCTTTAATACCCTAGATGAGGGCACTGAGCTCGGGGAGAGCGGCAGGGAGCTGGCCATGGGAGTTTGGCTGGCCAGCAGTATCCTCTTGCTGATCATCGCAGTGGCTTTGCTTTGGGGATGCCTTCATACCATGTGTCCAGCAAAAAGAGACCCGGATAGAGTCAGCCAGTCTGGTCTGAACCCTCCACACCTGGCTCTGACCCCTATGGATGGGAACATGGGAAGCGAAGGAAGAAAAAGTCTGTACACTCCTAGTTGCGGTGAAGAGGAATCTCCAAATGCGACGGTGATTGAGAATCCTTTTCGAGCCGAGAGAGAAACGGCAAACGGGCAGAGCTGTGAACTTCAAACTCTTAGTAATAAACACCCCGGGGCAGAATAATTGGGCTGCCAGGTTGCCACTGTAGTGTGCTGACCCCAAAACTTCAAACTATTAATCACCCGCGTACACAATGTGGACAATCAGCAAGGAGGAAAACTTTGAGGAACTGAGCCACGTGGGTTAAGGATTAATATAGCATTTAAATGTCAGATGAAAATATCAATCGCTAATTCAAACAAGAAAACTGAAAGAGCCCCCTTTGTCTTACACTACAACTCAGTGAAATTTAATGTGCGCAAAGTATAGTGTTTTCATACTTATGAAGAGGTTCAGTTTGTTTAAATGCCTTTAAACATTTTTTACCCGAAAGAGATTCTGTTATGAATTATTTACCCTCGTGTTGTTCCAATCCTGAGACCTTCATGCATCTTTGGAACACAAATGAAGATATTAAAATAATCATCCTCAATTGACAACAGCAATATGAAAATGACTTTGTTTGGTGATGTCTTCTCTTCAGCTGCCTCAGGCCACGTTTACACTAATATATTTTAGTTTTAAAATGCATACATTTTGCTACGGTTGCGTAAGCAAAACATGAGATCCAGCAGTATATCCTTCATGAACTGTCTGACGTGCACTGCTTATATCTGGGGAGATGTGCTTAAAGCACCTGCTGAATGCCTGGAGCTCAGACAGGTGCATACGCTGCAACGCATGGCAAAGTGTGTGTGTGGTCCCTTGATGTGCGTGTTCACTGGTAAAGTGTGGACGGAGATCTTTTCAGAAATGCTAGGTGAAACGCCAGTATGGACTTGGATCGTTTTCCTTCTAAAACGTTGTTTTAAAACTAAAACTTAGTGTAATCAGGGCCTCAGATTGGGGTGTGCACCCTATCAGAGGAAATTTTTTTTTTTTCTTATTATATACTTTTTGGTGCTCTAATCATTCTTAAAGCGTTGTATGATAACAGTTAAACCACTGAAGTCACATGAAACGTTTTGATAGGTTCTTGCTTCCTTTGAACATCTCTGGACTGTGTTTATGGAGGATGAGGGAGCTCTCAGATTTCATCGATAATATCTTAATATATGTTCCGAAGATGACTGAAGGTCTCGAGGGATTGAAACCACATGAGGATGAGTACTTAATACCAGAATTGTCTTTTTGGAATGAACTAATCCTTTAACGCATTTAGCCACAGAACTTATTCATGTTAGTTTAAAACATTTTTACCCATTTCTGCAGAGTCATAATTTATATGCATGTCTTGTCAGGTTTATGAGTTTGTCAGTTTAAAGATAAGCAGCACTATCATGTTGCTTTTGTGAGACGAAAGCAAAGCCAGCAATGTGTTAAACGATTTGATGTATCTTTACCTTCACCTTTAATACGTCTATACGTGTTCATCAATATCTCTGGAAGTGGAGTCTCTGTTTCTTTAGAAAATCCTTCAAGGCTTAAAAATGTACCTTGCATACCTATCTATCTTGCTTAATAATAAAATAAGAATATTTCTCTGTGTTGCCACGTGTTTTGGAGACATACTATAACTGCTTCTGAATGCCAGAAATGTATTTAATGTCGTTTTGATATATAATTCCTGTTTACACCCAGTGTTAAGATGCCTGGTTTTACTGGAGACGACACATTCCTGTTTACATCTGGAGTGTCAATCTGTCTCTTTTGTCCACTTTACTTTCACTGACATCAGGGTTTAGCGGCTGATGTATGGAACAGAAAAAAAGTAGAATGGCACCAATGATTTTTGCTTAGCTAACCACAAAACTGCATTGAACGTTGTGGATTAATGTTAAAAATCAAGACTGGTATCACAGTATTATCAACGTTTTTTTTCACCTTCAAACTTAATCTTACAATGTCAGACAACAAAGTTTAAATCCCGTCTGGCTCTTCAACAGCATAATACATAAGAATTAGGTCAGTATGCAGAGAGGAAACAACGTTTAGTGGCTGGTTGAATGCTTTAAATCACTTTCAGCATTTATCCTATGAAAGAAATCTGGTGCATTATGTTTTGTCCTCGGGAAGTGGTCAAAAGTGAATGAGCTCAAAATATTTTAGCCCGTTTAAATCAATATTTAGCCTTGTATACTTAAACAAAAAAAATGGATCTTAACTGGTTTAAACTCACCTTTGAGCCATACAGGTACTGTGGCTGAGCGTTGGGAGGCTTGTCTCTCTGAAACTCCTGTGAAAACGGCAGAATGGTGCGAACAAACCTAAAGAGACAGGAAAATGATTTTAAAAATAGATTCGTTTAGCCATTTTTGTGTTGCAAGGCTTTTTTCGACCAGTTGTTGTCAAGTGTGTTCAATCAGGCTGTGCTCAGCATGTCCACTCTTGCCCCATTCACAGATAACAATACAGTGAAAAAAAACTCATCACACTCACAACCGCTTTCAGAAGAACATGTTCTTAAAGGAAAATGACAAAAAGCCATAAATATCCACCGTGTCATGACCAACTTTTAGGAGTTGTTGCTCAAGTCAGTTGGCAGTGCGTATAATATAACAGGAGCAGGTGAGAAGTGGTATCAGTGTGCTTTGTCTACCCATCCATCACTCAAAGTCTCACAAACCCAGCAGAAAACTCAAATGAATCACCCCCTTATTGCAAAAATAAAAAATGTAAAAGTCTTCTCTGATAGCTGAGACTTTATTAGCATGCTGGGATAAAGCCAATAATGTGTCTAAGTTGTTGTAGAGATGGCAGTATCCCACCAGTTATATGAGCCATATTGGGAGCACAGCTGTACCCAAAAGGCATCAATTCACTTTGATACTGTATAGCTACATCTATGATGAAACTGTAAGATATTAAAAGGTTCATCTCCCATTCCCAAAGGTCACATTGTGCTGAAAAAAAGATGTAAAGAAGAATTTAACCTTTTTATCTTACCACGTTTAAACGTTTAATGCTTACCTTTAATAATAATAATAATAATTCCTTAGATTTATTTAACGTTTTTTTGGATACTCAAAGTGTTTACACTTCTTTGGGGAGAATCTACTCTTCCACAGTGTGGAGCATCTACCTCAGGGGTGCCAGAAGGGGTGTCCTACATCTTTTAGTTCCAACCCAATTAGACACAGCTGAAACAGCTAATCAAGCTCTTTCTAGGTATACTAGAAACTTCCAGACAGGTGTGTTGAAGCAAGATGGAGCTAAACTATATAGGACAGCGGCCCTCCAGTACAGAGTTTGGCACCCCTGATCTACCTGGATGATGCAACGACAGCCATATTGTGCCAGACCGCACACCACATACCAGCTGGTTGGTGGAGAGGTGACAGAGCGATGAATCCAACTATGATATGGGGATGGTTGGGAGGCCATGATGGACAGAAGCGCTCACTGAGCAGAATAGAGTCATCCCCATCAATTTACAGGGGTGTTAGGACCCACACAGGCCGCAGGTTGACCCTGCTGGTCTCACTAACACTACTTCTGGCAGCAACCTAGCTTTCACATGTGGTCTCCAATCCAGGTACTGACCGGGCCTCCGTAGGCGACTATGTGAGAGTTGCAGAGAGATAGTTGCCAGCTTAGTACCTTTGATTTACAACATTTCCCATCTCCCTATGGTTCTTTAGAAAGCCCTTAATTTGTCTCACTTGTTGTCATATTTAATTAATGGATCAGATTGTACCTTGTGTTGAGGAAAAATTGTGTGTGCTATTCGACAGTAAATTAATCAAATGGCAGATAGTAGACAAGCATCAATAATTCAGCAGCAACATTTAATAAAAAGGTAATTGATTTGTCTAGACTTGCTGCTGATTATACACTTCTCACAGCAATGCTTCAGTGCAAGCAAAAACGCTCTCTTAACTGTGGAAAAAATCACATCTGAGATGTAACAGTCCTTTCCTGGCTGAAATGAAAAAGATGTTCATACATATCTTTTAATTTTTCACATTTAAGCATAGACTGACTATAAATAACCAATGAATTAACTTAATAATTAAGCATTATCTAAAAAATTGAAGATGAAAGTCTCAAGGCATCTGGCTTTTTGATATGATGAAAGAAATGCTCCGTGCTATTTGACTTTTAATCTCCATCACATCTGTTTAACTGAAATATGGATGATTTGATACATATTGCAAAAGCTGTAGACTTAAAGTCAAGTCCACACAGTTAAAGTGCTGTCCATTTATGACATTAACATTTAATCATTTCACAGTCTTATAAGTACAAATTAGCAGGAAGATATACACAAACACATATCTATCTATCTATCTATCTATCTATCTATCTATCTATCTATCTATCTATCTATCTATCTATCTATCTATCTATCTATCTATCTATCTATCTATCTATCTATCTATCTATCTATCTATCTATCTATCTATCTATCTATCTATCATAAATATGAATCATATAAAATATTATATTACATATTTATACATTAAATGACATAAATATACATACAAATATTATTTATTATAATGTATGATATATTTGTATTAGATTATATTACAGTGCTTACCACACATAGATTGTAGTTGGGCAGGTCACCGACATCTAGGTATATAACATCCAAGTATATTTGGTGACATTTGTTTTTTATTATTATCATCCTTTCACACTTTTTTTTCTATCCCTCCAATTGCCAAAAACCCACGATCGATTTACCAGTGGACAATATTTTCTCGCCCTACACGTTTCCAACTTCTCATTGTGTGTGCACGTGAACTGTCAACACTCCCACACACAATCTCATGTGCTTTACAGACCCATTGACACGCACCTTGTTGGGACTGCGTTCGTTCGGGGTTTCAAAATCTCCGAAAATTAGGCTTTCGGATTCACTTTTTAAGCTATTGTCATTTTTATTTTAAGCTTGATTTACTTGCGCATACAGTGTTGGAATACAGTGTTGGCTCTATGCACAGATAGAGTTTTAAAGCCAATGATAAACTTCCGGTGAAAACAAACAAAGTTGTTTTTACAGCATGGATTTTGTAAGGTAATTACAGTACATTTATTTAAATAGACTTAAGCATTCATTTAGTTGTTCAAGCATAAAACGAAATGAAAGACCGTTGTAATCACTGGCGCGTCAGCATTAACAGGCTAGCACAGAAATTCTATTGAAAATACTGGGGTAAAATAGACTGTCATGTTTTAAAGACATAACAGAGGGAAATGGTATTTAATGCAGTGCTTCTTGTCCGATCTGACACCCACTTCATATCGTATATTTAACAGGCAGAGAAGGTCGCTGATTTTTAAAGAAATCAGATCTTAAACGTCACAATTTTGTAATGGAAAGACAGTTCACCGGAAGCCGCCGGGCTGAAAATAAAAGTCTGTGTGCATATAGCCCATTCACTCATTTGCCCAATTTAAATAGTCTACACTTTTTATTCTTGTAATTATTAAATTTTTAGAGATTTTTTTATTCAATATATGTTTTTATTCCTTTATGTCATTTATTTCATCATTTGATGATGTTGATATATTTCATATTTTTTACATAAATTATACTAACATGCTTTGGCAATAGAGCACAAAATGTCAGCAGCAGATTTTTCCTGTCAGTGGGTGCACATGGCTCCTGAATAGAATAAAAGTAAAACAAATTGTGGATTTTTTTTTTATTTCAACAGTCTTTAAAAAAATCTTCAACCCATTAAAAAGTAAAAGTGTATAATAAATAAAAAATATTGTTAAAATTCACTTTTTTGTCACATGTAGGCAGCCATGTGCAGCGAGTAAAAGGTGTGTTCAATTCAGCTACCACCGCAAGTATATCTCAAAGCTGTGAGAATCACTGTTATATTAATGCCATTTATATTTCACAAACAAAACCAGATTGTGTTATGAGGGGGAGGGGGAGGGATCTGACCCACCTGTTCGTGGAGCCATTGTAACAGTAGTTTGGCAAGAAGTCATAGTTCAACTCCCAGAAGACATGAAGAGTGATTCTGCCGTAGGGTGCGGAAACGTTGTGGTTTGCCTCTCGGAACATGGCGTCGATGCTGTCCAGTGTCAAATACTTACTGAGGAGTTTATGGGTCATTCGGTTTATGTCCAACAAACCTTCCAACTCCTGATCAAGGACAGAGAGACAAAAAGACCTCTCAGTCTCCAACTCAACGATGCTTTAACCACAACGGACACACAAATGTGCACACACAGACAGACAGACAGACAGACAGAGAGATACACAAAAACAGAGAGAGAAACACACGCACACAAACACAGATACACACAGACAGAGACAAACACAGAAGCATACAGACACACACAGACAGTGATAAGAGTTACACAGACATAGACGCACACACACATAAACAGACACAGAGCTACACAAACACAAGTACACACAAAAACAGAAGCACACACACATAGACATAGACACACACACATGCATGCACGCACGCACACAAAAAATACAGATACACACAGAGACACACAAAAACAGATACACGTACAGACGTGCGCGCACACACACACACACAAAAAACAGACAGAAAACCACACACACCAGACACAAACACACACAGAGACACACAAAAACAGACATACACACACACATATAAAAACAAACATACACACGAACAGACACACACACACACAGACATACAAAAACAGACATACACATGCACAGATGCACACACAGAGACACACAAAAACAGAAATCAGAACTTGCGCGCACACACGCACACACAGAAAGCAAACGTTAATAAAATGATTCACTCTCTAGGCGAGCCAGACTTGGCTAAATTATTTCTGCTGCACTGAATTTAAATGACGGCATGAGAGACAGCCTTATTTTCATTAAAAACCCTGAACGGGCAAATAGCCAGCAAATGTCTACAGCTAAAACAAGCGGAACTAAATCAAGGTCTCCATCAGACCAAAAGAACAGAGCTTGTTTCTATAAAATAGAGATTAAGGACAAGGCACCATGATGGAGGTGAGGTCCTCGCTCTCGAAGCGGCTGATGGCCAGCTCCAGGGATTTGTAAAGCGCAGAAGACACACGCTGAGTGATCAGGCGGTTCAAGTCAATCGATCGTCCAAGGAGCTGCAAGAGAAAAAGGACAAAACAAGACGAGTGGCCTCAAGGGTGGCATTAATAAACAGAAATAAATACATGAGCACAATGAAGAGTTGTCGTGCGTACTTGGACGTGTCTCTGTTTCAGGAGTGTCTCATAACGATTGGAGGAAGGCCATGAGATGTTTGCACCCTGGTTCTTACATTCGGCTCTTAGTCTTTTATCCAGAAGAAGACTAGAGAAAGAAAAAAATATATATAAATATTAGAAGATCATTTTAAGTCTCTGAAGTAGGGCTGCTTGATATTGGAAAAATACTGACGTTGTATATGAATATAATTTCACAAGATGACAACATTTTGGGTGGTGCAGCTAGAAGATCGCTGGTTCCAGCCTCGGCTGTGTCAGTTGACGTTTCTGTGTGGAGTTTGCATGTCCTCCCTGTGTTACTCCGGCTGCTCTGGTTTCCCCCAGAAGCCCAAAGACATGTAGTATAGGTGAATTGGGTAAGCTAGATTGTCCACAATGTATGTGTGTGAATGAATGTGTATGGATGTTTCCCAGTGATGGGTTGCAGCTAGAAGGGCATCAGCTGTGTAAAACATATGCTGGATAAGTTGGCGATTAATTCTACTGTGGCGACCCCAGATTAATAAAGGGAATAAGCCTAAAAGAAAATGAATGAATGAATGAATGAATGACCCCATTTTGGATAGAATTCATCATTTTACATTGATAGGGATGATTTTGTACAAGAGCACATCTGCACTATACACAAACGCACAAAATAAAAAATCGACTTAAAGCACAGAAGAAAACAATTGAGCAAAGATCAAAAATAAAAAATTAAACAGTGCTTTATAGTTTTCCGTGGAGTCTAACAGCATTGAAGTACAGAAAAACAACTATCAAGTCTATCTAGTCTTTCTTGTATAAATAATTAAACATTTACTCTGTTAAAGCTTTGAAATGCGCGTTTTTATTTGATGTTTGATGTAATGTCAACCGAAACACAAAGAGAGGATGGGAAACAGTGTGGCTCCTCCCCTTTTAAAAAACAACCAATAGCATTTTGTTTTATCACTGCTCTGCCAGTGAGAGGGGTTGAGCTCAAGTGCATCAAATGAAAAGCCAAAAAGAAGCGCCTTAAAGGGGGCGTGGCATGTCAGACACTAGAGAGCATGTGATTGGTTATGATAGGATGAGAAACTACTTTGAGATGACGTGAAAAAAAAATGGTTGCTTCATATAGGAGGAAGGTTTTTTTGTTTTGTTTTTTATTAATTCAATGTCACAAGGACAAGAGCTATTACTTAAATAGTTTTCTAAGAGAGAAAATATAAAAATATATACATTCATTCATTCATTTACTCATTCATTTTCTTGTCGGCTTAATCCCTTTATTAATCTGGGGTCACCACAGCGGAATGAACCGCCAACTTATCCAGCAAGTTTTTACGCAGTGGATGCCCTTCCAGCTGCAACCCATCTCTGGGAAACATCCACACACACATTCACACACACACTCCGGACAATTTAGCCTACCCAATTCACCTGTACCACATGTCTTTGGACTGTGGGGGGAGCACCCGCAGGAAACCCACGCGAAGGCAGGGAGAACAAGCAAACTCCAAACAGAAGCGCCAACTGAGCCGAGGTTCAAACCAGAAAACTATTAGATTATTAACCAAAACTATAAGACTACAGTTATACTTTGCAATGGGTCCACATTTCACGTGTGCTGAACTGTGGTTCTTGGTTAGTCAATCCCTATTTGACATCACATAATCAATGCTGAAACGATATATTGTGCAGCCCTACTCTAAAGTAACTACATATATGCGGAATAGTAATGTTATGTATATATATATATATATATATATATATCTGTCCTGAAAGCAAATCCTGTTTGATTACATTTTTAAAAAGAAAGACATACCTTCCGGCAATAACCTTGTAGTAGGCAAATATTTGATCAGCAAGTTTGTAGACAAACTGGTCAAAGCAGAGGTTCACCTGAGATAAAGAGAGAGAAAAAAAAAAAAGAGTCCAGATTCGCAATCATTGAATATAAGATTGGAACAAAGTTAAAGAAATGAAAAGAGAAATGCAATAACAGCTACAAAGGATTTTGAGATGAATACAGAAGGTCAAGAGGGCTTTACCTCCGCTTCAATCTCATCATAAAGGAACTGCTTTTTAAACTTAGTGAGAGCGTAGTGTGCACTGTCGTTGTACAAATCCAGAGAATATAACACGTACCTGTGGACATCAGACAGACTTAGAATTGCATTTCATCAAAGCATATCTTTTCCACATGTACCACACTAATTTATGCATTTAGGAAAAAAATATATATATATTTCTTACTCCATCATAGACGCCTCTTTAGTCTCCAGGATGTGGTCGGTAAGGATCCAGGGCATGGACATCTCAATGGGGAACTGGATGCGGCGGCCCATAGTGAGCTCCAGAAAGAACTCCCGAAACCAGAGCTGGGACAAATCACAGCACTGCTGCAGAGTCTCTACAACACAACACGCATGCGTGAGAGATTAAATATCAACAGTTGTGACTCCTTTTCACAGTTTACAAGTTTTAAATTCAGCAGTATGTCGTGTTTACATGCGGAGTTTGGTTCTCTTGGTTCTTTTAGCATAATAAAAACAAGTTACTTCTGGAGAGATTGAATTTTTGCGCAATAATATGTTGATTGTAGCAAAGTTTTACATGCACAAACGTGGATTAGCTATTCTTGTTTTGACGTATTTAAAAATGAGTTTAGAACTTCTAAATCCTAAATCTTTAATCCATAAAGCATTTAATAGCTCTCTAAATGTCAGCAAACATAAACTGACCCCCTCATTTAATTTGTGAAACACTGAGAGAAACTGGAGTTTACCCCTAAAGCCTGCTGTATCATATTTGAAAATGAAGCCAATTGTTTGAAAATAAACTCTAAATAGTCTGTGTAGACTGATGGCTATGTGAACACATTGATGGAAATGATGCAAAGCTTGTGCACTTGTGTGTGGGCACACTTTTGTGTCTCTGTGTGGGAGGCTACTCTTATGATGACAGATGAATATATACAATATACAAAAGTTTGTTTAGAGATTGATGCAACTGATGTGGCCTGGTGGTAACAGGCTTTGAATGTGTTGCGACAATGTCACATGGCGTGGATCACACACTGGATGACAAGCGTCTACTGACAACTCAGAGCTTTGGACACAAGTCGAGCACATTTTATTGATGAATACTATGTTTTTAAAGGTAAAAATATACAGATGGAGCTCTGTGGCACAGACATGCACGATGTTTGTGGAAATTTTACTAGAAAACTAGCTATTGTATATATACATGATTTTAGGACATTTGCTTGATTTTGTGTTAAATTCAATGATCGTGTAATCCCAAAATCCTGGAGGGTCTTGTGAGGATATACATTTATATAATCTAGTTTCAAATTAACAGTGATATACAGTTGAAACCAAAAGTTTGTATCCACTGTATAAAAAGGCACATTACCATTTAAAAAAAAAGGCAGATGTTAATGTAACAATACTTTTTCTCTTTTAGGTAAGTTAGGATTATCATATTTGTTTCTGTTATACTTAATAGCAGAACAATGAGAGAGATATTTTTTGAGAAATTGTTATAACTTTTCTTGAAAGTCAAGTTTATATACGATAAGATTATTATGCCTCTGAAAAAGCTCAAATGATGGTGTCAAGGTTTTGGAAGATTCTTATTGGCTAATTGACAACATTTGAGTTAATTAGAGGCACAACTGTACAATAGTATTTAAGGAAAACCTCAAACTCACTGCTTCCTTGTGTGACAACATGGCAAAGTGAACAAGCCAGGACCAACCAAAAAAGCCAGATTACAATTTGCTAAATTACACTGAGGAAAAGAATCATTTTTGGAGACATGTCCTGTGGTCTGATGGAACTTAGATTGAACTGTTTGGCCATAATGACCAGTGTTACATTTGGAAGACAATGGGGAAAGCTTACAAGCCTAGGAAAACCACTCCAAATGTGAAGTATGGGGGTGGCAGCATCATGTTGTGGGGCTGTTTTGCTGCAGGAGAGACTGGTCCACTTCACAACATAGATGGCATCATGAAGAAAGAACATTATGTAGAAATACTGAAGCAACATCTCAAGACATGAGCCAGGAAACTAAAACTTGGCCACAAATGGGTCTTCCAAAAGACCATGACCCTAAGCATATTGACAAATTAGTTAAAATGTGCTTTAAGGACAACAGAGTGAATGTTTTGGAGTGGCCATCACAAAGCCCAGAGCTCAATCATATAGAAAATTTGGGGGCAGAGTTGAAAAAGCTTGTGCGGGCAAGACAGCCTACAAATCTGACTCAGTTACACCAATTCTGTCAGGAGGAATAGGCCAAAATTCCTTTAAACTATTGTGAGAAGCTTGTGAAAGGATACCCAAAACATTTGACCTAAGTTATACAGTATAAAAAAAATTGCCTTCAGCGTTTTTAAAAAGTTCAGTTTTCAGAACTCATAAAAAACTCTAAGGGTAGTGTGAACGGAAGGCATAACCATAGCAAAACTTACGCATTTTAAAATTTAAACGTATTAGTGTAAATAAGGCCTAAAACAAGGAATTAAACGAAAACTTCTCATGCCTGTTTTCTTTACTTTGACCCTCCTAAAAACAAAATATAGACAGGACAGCTATGTGCCAAATCAGACTTATGATAGACTTATTTTGGACTACTCTTATCACTGTAAGAGACTCCTGTAGGTTTTTGCAGACTGTAAGACGTCTTGAAGACGCTATTTGACTGCAGAACATCTAATATGTCTAAATAAATTCTGCTTGAAATGAGTCTGCTGGATTGACTTCTCTTACTTTTCCGACAGTCTGGAATTAATACAATTTGAAATCAAGTGGTATATCCAAAAAATTTTGCAATTCTTTTTTAGGCTTTTTTTTTAAGTATGGAAAATTCTATCTACTTTAATTAGCAAAAAATAAATAAATGCCGTTTACCATTCATAAAGCAGTGACATTTAAATGTAGCTTAACTGTCCATACTTTCAGGCCACATTTATTGTATAGTGGTATTTTAAAAAAAAGTCTAGTTGTACAATAATATGCTAATCCTAAAAAAATCTTTAACAGCTGTAAAAAAAAAAAAAAAAAAAAAAAAAAGATTAAATCTAAGAATGATGAGGGCAAGTGTTCAACCTGTTCCTTACCACTGAAGTTGAGCAGATGAGTGTAGAAAAAGGATTCGCGATGAAACTTCTCGATGTCCAGAATGGTCGGCCCCTCCAGACTACTGCGCAAGGTCTTCTTTGATCCGCTCTTATCTGCGACCAGAGACTCCAGCATTGTTCTGACCATATACAGCTACATAGAGGAACAGAAAAAAAGACTCAGATGAAAGGACAGCAAGTCCGATGCAAAGTTTGTTCTTTACATATGCATGGTTATCAAAGCTCTCGACACAGACAAATTCACATTCCTATTCTGCACTGGTCATCCCGCCGCAGGTGGGGGGGTTCTCTTCTGCATTATTCTGAGTGCATTAACATGCTGATGGAGGGCAAACAGGTGTCAAAGCTTCCCTAGACATCTCCGACAGGCATCAAAAAGGTTGGGTTGTCTGTATTTGTGTCCTTGGATTCCATCTGGAAATGTGGGTGAATGTGTGTCCGCGCAGTACTGTGTTCAAATTTACAAGGTCATTGTTTGGGTCAAACTGTCCTGCAGTGTGGCAGAATTATGACCAGTATAGCATTTTGGGAAACAACTATCCAAATATGTATTTGTAGCTATAAAAAAAACATTTATACAAAATTATTAAATCGAATATTCATAAAATTAATAGTTTAAAAACGTATAAGTGACAAATTTATCGGATTGTGCTAAAGAAACTAAACGACTACTATATGAAACAAAAATATGGAGATTTGTTTAGTTTGAAATAGTGTTTCTATTAAAGTAAAAAAAAAGAACATTGAAATATCAGGATTTATTAGAATTTTTTTAATGCAGAACAATATATCCTCTACAAATGTTACAGTAGTTGATTACACTTACAATATTTAATTAACACTGATATGTACTTCACGTTAACTTAAAATAATAATAAAAATAATAATAAAAATAATATTCTGAGCCTAACTTTGAACTGACACACTTATTTGCATCAACAAAAATAAAAACAAGTAAAATTTTGTTGTTGCATCTTATTTGTTGTTTACCCATGCGCTACTATCCCGTGACTTAACAAATACGTGTTGCACATTCATGCAGCCAAACTTAATTTTTATTATTATTATTTTTTTATCATTTAACTGATACCATTGGTAAAAAACGCACCCTTACGCTTAACACATAATCAGTTATTATGAACATCCCTAGACTTAAACACAAATGCACTTGTACAATTAACTATGCAGTGTATGAGTTTAGTGTCATCCCAAATTGAACACTTACATTTCTTTTTACTAAATGAAAATTCAAACCGTTTCCCAAACCGTCCCATGACCAGTCGTGAGTATAAACGCAATCCAAAATCCAACCTCAGGCCTAAAGCTATGATCGTTGAGTGCATGAAGTGTCCAACATTCCACACTTCATTTTATGAGTAGAATAAGTGCATCATCCGGGTATTTAAAGTGCACTGATGAAGAATAGTGCATTAGTGTGCTATTTAGGACGCTCTTATGTTGTAAAAGAGAAAAAAATATCAAAATCATTTAGCCTGAGGGTGTGTAAATGAACAGAAAATATTTTGTGTGAACTTTCAATTAATTTAGACCGAAAAATACAATTTGGAAAAAAAAGGATTATTTTAATAAACAAATAGTTTACTAAATTAATTTACAAAAAGCTTGAATCAAAATGTTGGTATTAATGTAAATATTTCAGAGACATAAACCTCTTAACAGGCACTGTGAAAAAATCAAGCCCCCTCCTACAGAGCTCAATGACAAAAAAGCTTGATTTCACTCCACACCAACAAAAAAGATTGATAAGCCAATTAACTAACCACAGAAAGAAGAGAAAAAAAAACACGGAAACCATTCTCACAATGAGAGTCAATCAAATTAAAAAGGCTGTTGAATCAAACCCATGCATGAATATCTCTCTCAAAAATGCCAGTAGCAAAGCACTGAGATCACGTTGAGAGGCAGCACAGATTATAGCTCAAATCCCTGAGGCGCTATTGACATTCAATACGACACCTTTCCACGGCACACCGGATCAGCCGTGCTTCATGCAACATCTGCAGCAGAAGCGACTGGATGATTACTATCTCTTCTGAAAGACACTGGGGGAGCCGGTCAGTGTGTGTGTGTGTGTGCTTGTGTATAACAGGTAGGAAAGCAGATAATGGTGTGATTGGTTAAGCTATTTCAGGTAAGGTGTTGCATGAGGTGAAAAACGGGAAGAGACAGCCAATTCAAAATCAACAAATACAGCTTTTGGACTATACAAATGGCTTTATGGAAAATGGAAACAAAATTCTCTCCCAGTTCTTTGATGACTTCGAGACCTGATGAGTTTTATTCATTTAAAAAAATTAGATATGCAATGAAAAGCAACATAAATACTCAACTAATTTGGTAGCCATTTATAACAGCTTTTTTCCTCAATATGCTGATATATTAATCAATATGCTTCTTCGCTGATCTATTGATTAAAGGGATAGTTCCAGCTAAACTTTTAATTCATTTACTAACCCTCAACTAGTTCTAAAATTTTGTGTTTCTTTTTATTCTGTAGAACATCAAAGATATTTTGAAGAAAGGTGAAAACCTGTAACCATTTAGGAAACACAAATACTATAGAACTCAGTAGTTACAGGTCTCTCAGGCTTTCTTCAAAAATATTTTGTGTTCAACAGAATAAAGACACTCATAAAGGTTTAAAACAACTAAATGGTGAGTAAATGATGGCATAATATTCATTTTTGGGGGAACTATCGCTTTAAAGCCCCTAAATACTTCAAATTAAATTAAAAAACAAGCTGAAATAAAGCAATTTCAAACTAAATTTGACTGAAAAAAAGTGAGTTTTGCATTTGTTTTAGCAGTTCGTAACAGCTCACTAACTTGGGGTTTATTTTTGGCTCATAAACAACTTGGCTTCTATTGATCTGTGGCAATAATGATGTCTGATTTGTTCCCCACAAGATCTGTCTCTTATTCCACAGAGGTCAGATACAACATAACAACATAAAAGGTGCTTATTTTACCCCCTTTCAAGATTTAAGATTCGTCTTTTGTGTCTCCAGAATGTGTCTGTAAGGTTTTAGCTCAAAACACTCATCAGTGTATTTATTATACCTTTCAGAATGTTGGATTTTCTGCTCTGAACAACCGTGTAGCTGTTTTTGTTGGCTTTAATGCTAGTTCTCCCTGCCCACTGTTCCCACATGACAGTGTCAGATTAACACCACAGTGACAGACATGAAGGAAGCAGATCTCATGTAATGTTTGTGAGAAATACTACAGTAACAACTTTTCCAATGATTAATTGATGTATTTGTTGTGAAATGAATCCAAGGACACACACACATAGACACACACAGCATGCGCATTTAACTTTTCACTGTTTTTGCATGGCAAATGTGACAGGATGCATATTAATATCCACCTCTGTATGAACATCCGTTATGTTAATGTCCAATATAAACCTGATTTAACGTCCACAAACTGGGATTGAAGCGTCTTCTTTTCTAATTGTACTGACATGCGTCTTTGGTGATAACGATAAAATCAATGTTAAGCCTAATGTATACTTCTGCGTCAAGTGACCGGCATAACCCACGGCGCATGCAACTCGCGTGGCTGTGCATTTATACTTCTGTACTTCTTTATACGCACTGTCTCCGTTGGTCTGCATTAACACTTCCGAAACGCTAGTTGGCAATGAGGTGTAAATGTTCCTCTGTGTCAAGTTTCTTTGCTGTTTTTTTGCTTTTCCTGAACACTTCCGGGATGTACAAGTGGCTCAAACTCGCTCATTTTGATGTAGGAACCGGCGGACGTGCAACAACTTTAACTATGAGGTAAAGACAAAACAAAACTTTCCATCCGGAGCTCCTTCACTGGACTCCACACTTGTAAACAATCGCTCGTGCCATTCGCGCGGCTCTCGGTCCCACCCAGACTCGTCAGCGCTACCAAGCCGACCAATCACAGAGCTTACGCTACGCTTCGTTGCGACCTGTAGTTACATTTTTTGAGAGGTGCATGTCAGTGACGGCAACGGCCACGGCGAAGGGCTATGCGTCAGCGCCGTAGCATACGCCGGCGTTTGACGCAGAAGTATAAATCAGCCTTTATTCATTACAAACCTGCACCGTTTTAAAATCGTTTTAACTTTTAATCGTTTTTAAACTTTTAAAACTCATTAAGAATCACATTTGATGATGATTGATGATAACAGAGAGCTGAACAGATCTTTTAATCCTGGTTGCTTTGCGCACAACCTGTTTTGTTAATATGATCATACATGTTACGGAGACATGTTAATACACGGCTGTCAATCAATTCAGTGGGCGGGGAAACCGCACTCCTACATCACCTTGCAGTGGGCCTCAAAATGGGAAGGATTTGGATCCTATTTTACCATCAGAAATTTAAAAAAAGAGACTTATTGTGTTTCTATCCCTCCAATATGACAGTGGACCCACTATACCTACACACAGTTCTGTCCAAACAGCTTCAAAAAGATGATTTTTATCATAAGTGCCATTTAACATGAGTATACTGGAGAGTCAATTAGCAGAGCTTGTACCATCACCATAATGTTTACCGGGTAACAGAGCATCGTGACATGTTTACAACCCCCTCTCCTGTAGCACAGGTATGTCAGAATGTTCAAAAACAGAATTCCATTAGTCAGCCTTTTTGAGTTTCATTTTTCCCCTCAAAGAAAGTATGATAAAAAACTTCATTTTAAGTATATTGAGCCTTTAAGGTGTCATTTAAGGTGTGAGCCTTTAAGATTGTGCTTAGAAGATTTGAATGTGGAAGGCCATGTACACATACTAAGTCACGCTTTATTTCAAGGTACAATTCTCAATGCGTCAAGACACATTCACTTCCACAGATTGTAGCCAAATAAATCATTTTGTTATGCTGCTTGATGTTACAAACTAGTATTTTCTTATCAAATTATGTGAACGTATACACAAGCACATTTGCTTGTAGTGCAAGTGTTTTAGCAGTTTGTTTTTCCTATATGTTATTCATAGTCATTTACTCAGAGCTGTAATTAAATTCCATGTTTTAACACATTTGCAGAAAAGTGCTATCTTCAGCATTGTAAAACAGTTTATAAAGTCAATTGGAAAGCTACAATGGCTAAATCTGTGCAGATTGCATTTCTACTCATTTTAAAAACTGGGAACTGAAGAGCTGCATACTTGAGTGCTGGAGGGTCCAACAGCGCGACGAGGGACTTTGATATCAAATCCCCCTTTAGGGTCCTTCTCTCCCCGCAGCGCTGGGTCATTATGTGGCTCTCTGCCTGTTTCCCAATCACAGACGGTCTTACGGATGGCCTGGAGGACACTAACACAACAACAACAACAACATCAGTCAGTTTATACAGATCTAAACCACTACAGCAGAGTCTGTCTGCACTATTGTACCTCTGGACGACATTCTTTTTTTTCTTGATGGCCTGGCGCAGCGGTTCACGGAGCGTGACTTGGGCAAAGTCTTGCAGAGCTGAATAAATGGTGTGACGGATGGCGTGGTTAAACACACTTTCCATTCGGCCCATCAGTACCTGCAAGCCCTTTATCATGGCGAGGACCTAAACACAAGCAGACAGAAGCACATTAAAATATTGAATATATATATATATATATAAATGTTCAATCTATATATATATATATATATATATATAAATACACACACACACACATACATGCATAGTTAACTGTAGTAAAGGCTACTAATACTTATTGTTACTTATTGCTACTAATATATTATTGTATTTACTAGTTCATTATAGTTACTAATGAAACTACATTATGAACTACATTAATGAAATTGTAAATATACAATACAATATATTGCTTATTCCTGAATATTTCTTTAATAGAACTGCCAATGAAAGATGAAGCATAACTTTTCTGTTTAGTTATTTACTGTAAATAATATGCTGTACCAAGGAGAAACAAATGATAGTATATAACAGCAAAAATAAAATAAAAAATCCAATAAAACCAGGTGTTGCACATTTAAAATACTATATTATTTTATAGTTAATCACTTCTATTATTCAATTCTATTATGATTGACATTGATTTAAGTTGCTTCGATGTAAAAATGAAAATTGCAAAAATAGCTTAGATGTAGCTACTTCTGCCAAGTAGCTTTTAGTTTAGCTTGCTACATTTCCCAGGGGTAGCTTTTATTGTAGTTAAGCTACATTTTAAGTAGAGTATCTAGTAGCTTAGCTCACTACGTTTTCCAAGTAGCTTGCTCAACACTGATTAAATGACATCTGAATTAAATTTTTAATAAACAGCAAAGCCCTCCCCCACACAAACAATGACAGATTGTTGTAGCAAGCTTCATTTTCATACTTGGTTTGGCATTGAAAGAGATGCAATGACCTAAATTGTATGTGGAGAATTACACAGCTAAACATCTTTACTAACCTCCACCAGAGCAAATTTCTCCTCACTGGTGTAGTTGTATCTGGTAGCACGCTCATACTCTTCAGCATTGTCAGGGCATTCTTTGTTGGAGTATTTGTCTGTAGGATGCACCAATTTCCAGGAATACTGCAAAAAGAACAACATTTGACTGTCTTTCATGTATAACTGATGATGCAAAGGATGTATGAATATCAAATGATATCTTCAAAGCAGCTTGAAAAAATAAATAAATAAAAGCAAACAGCAACACATCTTAGAAACTGTGATCCATCATATCCAGCCTAATTACCTGGAAAATCAAAATACGTCTTATTAATTGCAAAGAATGGATGTGTTTCAGGTTGTTTCCATGGCAACATTTGAAAAAGCTTGGTGGTACTATGAAACATTTTATTTAAAATGACTATTCCAAGAATGAATTCAAAAAGCATTGCTGATCTTCTGGAAGTAAGTGAAGAAATGAACACCACTGGTCTGACAAGCCCTCATCTACTTATTCAGTATAGTTCAATCTTTTGATATTGATGTTGGTAGTAGCAATAATTAGAGGTTTGTTAGTCTTTGAATCTTTCCTGCCTGATCAAGTGTGTGGTCTTTTTGACACAGAAAAAATATTTCTGAGAAGGAAAAAAAAAACATCTTTGCATATTTATTAAGTAACTCAATTAAGCAAATACTGAACACTTCTTTCAGACGGCCCTCATTTAAGAGCCTTTGACAGGCTGGTATTAGTTACCACTGTGAGGCTTTTGCAAAGAACTTGGCATGTTCATTGATCTGTTAGAGAACTGAAAATTTCATTCAGAACACAAGAAAAAATGTAGAGCTGCCAGACAAACACCTCACATGAATATGTATACAATATGGCCACAATACCGTTATTTATGCATTGAAGTGTGAGGGAGAAAAATATCTCATTACACTTCAGTGTCTAAAAGAGCTACTTTCGTAAAAAGGCATTTTTATGCACATAATTACTTATTACAGTAAAGAGAAATTAACATCAATATCAGGCAAACTAATTGTCTCAATTTTGTATTTTTAAATACATTTGTTTTGGCTATACAAATTCTTTAATGTGTTACACTACGACTATGACCTGACACATCTAACATAACAAACTGATTCTTTCCGTTCCCCTCACTGCATTTCTACCACCACCATATAATTATAATGCAATTGAATTTTTTTAAAAACAATACTGCCTACATAAATCACTCATCAATAGTCAAATTATGTGTATATGTTTACATATGTTAAAGGTGTATTATGTTAAATCTTGCACACTACTTGTCTTTGGGTCTATATGCGTGTGTAACACGTGTATATTTACAATATAAATCAATTTAATAATATCAATTTATTTATACACTGTATTTAAATGTAATGTAATGTAATTTTTTATTTATTGCCATCTCAGCAACCAAGGCTATTTCATGGCAAAAACATTTCAATAATAAATAAACATTTAAGAACAACAAACAAATGAATACACAAGTTAAATACAGATTTTTTTTGTGTTAATACATGATAAGAATTCTTCCTTAAGTGAATTAATTTCATTAAAAAAGTCTTCTGGAATCATTAAAAGCAGGACAGTCTAGTAAAATGTGTTTTACAGTAAATGGAGTTGTGCAGAACAAACATCGTGTGGGGTCTTCATCTTTAAGTAAAAAGGCGTGAGTAAATCTTGTATGTCCAATACGACATCTGGTAAAAATCACTTGATCAAATCTAGTCTTAAAATGTCTTAAAAGTCTGTTTGAGATTTCAGGTTGGATTTCATGTAATTTATTATTTTCCAATGCATCCTGCTCCTCTTGCCACTTATTTAAAATGTAAACGTTGATAAAAGATCTCATATCTGATGGAGGAATTTGGCATTTGTTCACCATTTGCTTCAAAGCATCTTTAGCATCTGCATCAGCTCGCTCATTTCCTGAAAGCCCGATATGTATTGCAACCCAGCAAAAAATGATGTGATAAAACTGATTTTGTAGATGGTGAACTTTGGTCAAAATATTATCAATCAAAGGATGATCATTCTTTGTAGGTTCCATCACTTGGACGCATGATTTAGAGTCTGTAACATAATGGAGTTCTTCTGCTGGACATTTTCTATATACAACAAAGCTAAGAGTAAAGCACGGACTTCAGCTGTGAATATGGAGCATTCTTTAGACAGACTGACTCCACTATATTGAAACGTATATTGTCCTAAAAGTATGGTATTGTATTGTGCACTGTATTATGTATATTTGTATCATGTATATTGTCTCAAATGTACTGTATGTTACTATATTTTGCACTGTCTGGAGCCTGCACTTAAGCTTTTCGCTCATAGCGCACTAGCTGCTGGTGATGTTATAATAAAAGTAATCTGATTCGATTCAATTCGACTACTTCTGTACTGAGTTCTGTTCTGACAGTTTCAATTAAATTTTCTAGACTGACAGTTTCATTTAACTAGAACTTCTATGTTCAGCTGCTTTGACATAATCTACATTGTAAAAGCGCTATATAGATAAACATGAATTGAATTTTTTTATTAATATATTAATCACCAGTGTTTACCTAGTGTCAAATTAAAAATAAAAATGGAAACTTTGTGTTCTAATATACTTTTTGACAACACTGTTCAGACTTGAGTTGTCCAAACAAACAAAACTTATTTAAAGGGCACCTTTTTTACCAGATGTAAGATAAGTCTTTGGTGTATCCAGCATGTGTCTAAAGTTTCAGCTCAAAATACCCATCAGATTATTTATTATAGCCTCCAGAATCTGCCCATTTTGGTGTCTGAGTACATTGCCGCTGTTTAGTAGCCTGTGGCTTTAAATGCAAATAAGCTGCTTCTCTCTGCCCACCATTCCCATGTGCGTGTCTGCTTATCATGTGTAATGTAAGAGCCTAAATTATCATTTGCATTTGTTTATATGACAAAACATGTCATTATGTCTCAAGAAAGTCCATACTGACTCCACAGGCTGATACTGATAAGATCAGGGCCTGGTATGTGGACTTTGGGGGTTTTACGATGTGGTCACATGCTGATTGGTCAGTTAGAATGTCTCAGCATTTCGGCTTTAGTCAAGAAAGATATAAAATAGGTGTAAAATTCTGCTCTGTCTCTTTTCCTGGCCTGTCTTTTCTGTCTTTGAGCTTTCCTGCTCTGCTCCTCTCCTCCTCTGGAGTCTCTGACTCTACTGCAATCAGGCTAACTTCTAGGCCTGCTCTCTTTGTCTTTCTCCCCCTCCCCCTGTGTCTCTTCTTCTACCTCTAGTAAGTCTAATTTTACATTTAAGCTGGGTACAATTCATATCATTTGTTTTATCATTTCATATTTGATCATTTTATACAGTTATAAATTCATTTGTAACCATTATACATCAGATAAACAGCAGTCAGTGATAGAGACAGACGCATGAAACTGAAATACAGCTCATTAATCAAAAATACAAAGTAAGTTTATTTAATGCATTTGTGGTGGAGTTTATTAAAGCTTTTCTGAAATGATGAGTCACACACAAATGCCGTTTGCTATTCACACAGACAAACACGTATTAGCATTTACTGACACCATGGTGATTATAGCGGTTAAGAATGACATATTGATTTTACTGTCTTTACTACAAACATGCTCTGTTTTAATTTTTTGTTTCAAAACATATTACTTAAATCACAACAAAAAATGTTCTACGGACGTTAGGGCTGTAACGATACACGATATGAAATCGAAATCGCGACACTCAGATCTACGATCCTGTGTCGCGGTGTGATAAGGGAGAATCGCGACACACCACGTGACTACCTTTTCAATAACGTCACGCGTGCCTGCAAAAGTTGAGCTAATTATCACTTTTTTTCCGTTCGACATACGAGCACTGCTCCGTTTAAGCCCTTGCAATATTTAGCCGGGAGAGCTCGCACGGAGCTCTTAGTAAGGGACCATCTGAATGTGTCAGGAATATCAAAAACAAAACCAACTTAACCCCGCTTGACAACCGACAACGCCAGAAACATTGCCAATGCTGTCAAAGCGACCGGATTTTCAGCGCATATAGGTTGATTTGCTCACACTGTTAATGTGGCTGCGCAGAGAGGGATGGGCGTTCACCAGATGTCAGGTAACAGCGCAAACTTTTCTGTAACCGTGCTGTGCGCTTTCTGTTTGAACCTTTGAGAGTGCTGACTGACAGGTGCGCGAAGCGTGAGGTCAGAAAACACGACGAAGCTTTCAGTTAAGATGAACACAGTTTCTATAGCTATACTTTATTTATAGATAAAGGTATATGGCTCTGTATATAATCACTTTATCTTGCTGGAGTTAGCCGTTTCGCTTTACTTCAGGACGCATTAACACCGCTCTGATGGTCTAATCGCTGTTTTAAGTTATCCAGAGCTGTATGAATGTACAAATCATGAATATCACAATATTATTAAATATTACAATTACAACAACACAGACAGCAACACTTTTGCACAATCGATACCCAGCTGATTCAGTCGTTTCATGAGAGGACCGCGCCTCTTTTTTTTTTCCTCCTTGTCAACATAAAGGCAGTGAAGTGCGCCTTGTATTCGGCCCCTTGTTTAACTGCAAGACATACTTATTTTGCGGGACGATAACATATAACCCGTGCCTACAGACACATTTTCCAAAGAAGCAAAATGGAAGAAGAATATTGCTGTTTGATACAGACGTGTTGATGCTGCAGCGCTTATGTTGACCTGGATCTGCGTAATAAACGCAACAAATAGGCTTTACTTTTTATTTTAAAGCTTATAAAGCATGTTTGCACATTAATGCAATATCATATTTTAACACCAAAACTGTTTACAAAAAGTCAACATATGCGCGCGTGTTGTTGTTGTCTTTTCATCACGCAGTGCGCGCACTTGAGCCGCGAGGGAGAGAGAGGAAACCATAGGCTATATCAGGACATATTCTTTAAAATAATGATTTCTATTAAAAATGTAAAAGGGTTTTGTGATTATAATAATAACAGCGGGGCATTAAATAAATGCATATTTTCCGTGGCGCAAGCAATTTGAGGAAGTCTGCGATTTTTATTTGACGGAAGAAAAAAACATATGATTGGAAAAAAAAGCCTATGCCGGTTACTAAAAAGAATCAGTCAGTATTTTCGTTTTGTAATATAAATTAATTATTTAAGTGAAAATAA
The DNA here is from genome assembly GCF_052040795.2 of Danio rerio. Taxonomy (NCBI): domain Eukaryota; kingdom Metazoa; phylum Chordata; class Actinopteri; order Cypriniformes; family Danionidae; genus Danio; species Danio rerio. The sequence continues at coordinate 39,866,270 of NC_141026.1, read as the reverse complement.
TTTAGAGCAGTCCTATTTGTTTTATTTATTTTATTTAGATTATTCTGCTCTTCTGTGCTAAATACTGCAGTTGCGTGAAGATGCTCCGTTGTTATGTTCTATTATTAATATAACAAATAAAAATAAATCAGTATTTTAAAATGCAATATTTAATGTGTCAGACACAAAATAGACAGGTCAATTTGTTTAATATAAAATTAATAGTAATCTGACCAGTTAACCATTAATAACTTAATGAGCAGCGTTTGTCGGTTAGCAAAATTAACGAAATGAGCATCCCTAGTAGCTATTTAATTTACTTTTTCTATATAAGAGAACTTGATTGAAAAAGAATTTTCAACATGCTTGAACCATCTACACAATGGATTTTAGTTCTGTTTGGTTTTTCAACAGTATTTTGTTACAAAGAAAACAAAAGTGATATAGCCTTGGCTATTTATTTATTTTATATATGGCTATTTATATTGTTAATAATTTGCATAGGTAATATTGTTCTTTGATGTTTAGTTTATAAAGATTTTTCAAATGTTATTTAATAAAAAAAGTTTTAACAATCTTTTTTTTCCCCACCCCACAAAAAAAAAATAAAAAATCGTGATACGAACCGAATCGTGGGTCAAAAATCGTTATACGAACCGAATCGTGGGTTTGGTGTATCGTTACAGCCCTAATGGACGTGTGTATGCATGTTATTATAGAAACATGGCGCCTGTCAATCAATTTGCTGGGCGAGGAAAACAACACACCTATGTCACTTGCAGTGGCCCTCAAACTTTGAGATTTGGATCTTATTTTAACGTCAGGAAATTTTTAAAAAGAGACTTGTTGGGTTTATATTACTCCAATGAGATAGTGGACACACTATACCTACACACAGTTCTGTTCAAACAGCTTATTAAAGTTGATTTTTATCATAGGTGCCCTTTAAGTAAATCTGACCTTTGTGTCAGAATTAGATAGTCATCTTAAAGAAATACTATTTTTACATATCTTCATTTAGTATATCTAAAATGTATGATATAGGACTTTAAAAACTAAATGAATGCAAACAAAACAAACGAACAAATAAATACAAAAATAATATTTTCATATTTTCAATGTGGACAGATTTGCACATTTTAACAACATTAAACCAAAAATTAATTCATGTATAACCCTACATAATCATCACAGCTCAAAAGTTGGAGATCAATTTTCCCCTGGTTTGTGATCACATGCATAAATATGAGTGCGCGACAAGTCCACTCACCACTTCCATGATCTGAGCGCTCCACTGAGAGAGCAGCTGCAGGCCCTGCAGAGCCAGATCAAACAACTTCCTGTACTCAGAGTCCGTCTTCTGAGCGTCCTGACGCCCAGAGCCAGTCACCACCTGACAAAATGAGGAAAAGAGCTAGTAAACAACATGACATAACACCTAACACAACCAGCATCATTAAATGAGTAAATGAGTAAATTAATGAAACGCAGAAAAGCTAATGGCAAAACACCAGGAGCCCCGACATAGAAGCCAATGCATCCAAAATGAGTAAACAGAGGAGGAAATGCCAATGCTCAGTATCTCTGCACTTGTTTCAACAGTTCCTGACAGCAAAAGACGCAAGCACTGTGTCAAAACCCTTGACATCTGACAACCAGAGAGCGGTGCACTGAACAAACTAATTCAGCCCCGTTTCTCCTTTTCACTGAGCTGCTGTCACTGATAGCGGAGCCCAGTTGTCCTGTGGCTGCCAATACCTTCTCATTATAGCCTCCTGCCGTGTCTTGATTCAATCCCAGGCTGACGTCCTCCCTGCACATTTCCATATTCATCTGCAGAAATATTGACCCCAGTGGCTGTGAATGCAAACTTGCGGAGAACGAGTCTTGGAAGCATTTCACCCGTGGAAAAAGGGAATCATGTATGAAGCGAGAGCTGCTCGGCCTCCCACAGCTAATAAATATTCATGTTAAATACTCATATATGAGCTAAAACCTAATAAGACACAAACTTTTGATTTTCATTAAGCTGAATGATTACAGAAAGACATCTGGTCACCCTTTATAGTAAGCCATAACTAATATAACCATAACTAATATAAGCCATAACTAATATGTAATTACACTGAAATTATTGTGCTTTTACATTGTATTTATGATCGATAAAATACCTGCATAGAGTGACAAGGTGGCTCAGTGGTTAGCACTGTAGCCTCATAGTAAGAAGGTCTCTGGTTCGAGTCTCAGCTGGGTCAGTTGGCGTTTTTGTGTGGAGTTTGCATGTTCTTCCCGTGTTGGTGTAGGTTTTTTCCAGGTGCTCTGGTTTCCCCCAAAGTCGAAAGACATCTGACATAGGTGAATTAAATAAACTAAACTGGCCGTAGAGTATGTATATGAATGAGTGTGTATGGATGCTTCTCAGTACTGTGTTGCACCTGGAAGGGCATTCGCTGAGCAAAACATGTGCTGGATAAGTTGGTGGTTCGTTTCAGTGGCAAAGGAAAATGAATGAATGAATGAATGAATGAATGAATGAATGAATGAATACCTACATGTGATTACATCTGTAATTAAATTTTTACACATAAACCTACCCATATCACTAAACCAGTCACTAAGGCTACCCGTATCTCACCTCAAGGGAAGCAGAAGTGTTCATTATGAACACAGTACGTACATTGTATTTAATGTTTCAAGCAAGTACATTGCAGCCTAGTAAAGTCCACCTATGATAAAGTGGAACTTTATTTTTCAGAATCCATTATGCTGAAGCATTTTCAGTTCAAGGTGAATCAGAGTTCTAATAAGTATACTTTCCTTTCTTTGATGGCAAGGCTGAATTTTCCAGGTTTCACTTGTAAAACATTAGAATGTGCTGGTCGAAATCTAATCAAGAAATATTTTTCTCATTATTATCAATGCTTAAAACAGTTGACAACAGTGCTGATAAAACATCTTTGTGGAAGGTTCAAAAGAAAATAATTAATAATAATAATTTAAAAAAACTGTTTAATGTTTAATGCATGAAGTGGGATACAGTGTGCTCAGATTTAGCCCCTGATCCAGTCTGCACTATTGTAGAGCAACTGCTTTTTGATATCAATTATTCAAGGTAAAAAAAAAAATAAGTTTAAAACTCAGGTCCATTTTGAACCAATGTACTTTGAAAAAAAAGCAAGTTACGTTGCAATACATGAGGGGCCCATTGTGTACATTTTGTCAAAATGAGACCAATTGTCTGAGATTTTGACAATTCCCAACTTACTGCATCCTTGCTGAAGGAATACATTTAAGGGGAGGCAAAATCAGAAAAATATAATATACATCTTTTCATGTTTTATTAAGTGCCATCAATAGTCCATTTGACACTACTACAGTACTACTATTAAAATATCAAATGTGAGCAACACTTTGTATCAACATATAACTCAAAAAAGTTGCTTCTTCAATCTACTCATTTATGAGCTGAAATGACAATTCTTGAGATTTTTGGAGACAACTTATGCAGAGTTCAGACTGCATGATTTAAGTTTGGGGAAGAAGTTAAAATTGCTTTTTTTCAGTTAATCTGGACCCAGGAAATGAAGGAAAAACTAGTGTAAATTTGACAGAAGCACTCGTGTCTGTTTGACATGTCATTTAAGCAATGTCACAAATGGGTCGAAAAAAAAGTTGAGAAGTTGCTAATTCCCTTGTGAGCAAAGGCCAGGGACCTCAGGTACGAAGACTTGCGTGGAAATCTTACTAACACATTGCGAAAGCACAAAGCTGTAAATGTGCGTACGCAGTGTTTCATACATCTGAATTTTTTTCTGCGTACGCACATTTACAGCTTTGCCGAATCTCACGCATATTCTTTTGTACATCCGAATGAACGTGAAACTGAGCGCAACATGCACGAGCACAAAACCCCTCCCTGCCTCCTCCCCCGTATGAATATGCTAATGACTATGCTAATGGCAAAACCCAACGAAAAAGCAATGGCAAAATCAAGAAAAAAGAGAAACTTTGAACAGAATGTGAAATGGAGGTGCTGCTTTCGGAGGTAGACCGGAGAAAAGCGGTGTTATTTGGTGTCATTTGTTTTCCGGAATTAACAACAAAAGAAAAAAATAGAGTGGGAGAGTTTAGCTGATGCGGTTAACACAGCTGGGTCTGAACATCGCACTGAGTGCATTAAAAAAAGATATAGTGTGGTTTATATCTGTAAAATGTTGCAATACCCCTAGTAGTCTCAGTGGCGCACCTCGTAAGATGCATGTGATCATGTATTGACACGTTCTAGCATAAACTCGGCTCGAATCCAGCGTCTGATGAACTCTTTCTTCTTTTTTTCCCCGCTACATATCAGATTTTGCCCACTATTTATCACGAGAAAGACAAGTAGGAATTATCAATAAGTTTGTGCATCATATTTTATTTGCACATTTATTGAATGGAAATGTTTCTGATTCACGCATGCAAATTCATCTTCAGATGTGCGTGCGGTAGATCGCTCAGATTACATTGGGAAAACAGGCGACTGCTGCAAATTGTGCTTTAATTTTTAGCTGATCAACTGTATGGTATGGAAACCTTACATACCTGCTAGATGAACCTGTCTCATACAGCTGTCATTGCAAGGCTCAGACACTTTGTAGAGAGGAATTTAACACAACTGCCTCTAGGAGTCGCCAATGGAAATAAAACAGACACGCACAAAAAATGTGCGTACGCCAGCCATAAAGCTGCCATGAAGCTGCGCACATTCCCACGTTCAGTTCATTGTTAGTAAATCCAAACGTGAGTGATTCTGAGCGTGAAACCTGGCGTATGCAAAGTTTTTGTGCGTACGCAGCGTTGATACATGAGGCCCCTGGTGAGCAAAAAAAGTACATTTTCTACCCCACTAAAGACTTCTTTCTAATTATGTAGAAAATATCAAAAGATACTACGTGACCTCACATTGTTTCCATGTCAGTTCTCGTGTGTTTGGTTGTGAGACATAGTTTGTGGATCGAGACAAAGTTGCCAGCGATTCTTCCTATTGTAAAGTCATGCAGTGTGAAACCCCCTGTTGCCGATCCATCTTGCAGTGTAAACGAAACAGCAATGAAACGCTACCCCAGATAGTCATGCAGTGTGAAAACATCTGTGACACGACTACTTTGAAAATCGTGCAGTCTGAACTCGACATTAACTGTTAAATGTTTAATCTACTTAAATTTGTTAAGTTAATTTAATCGATTTGTGTTGGGACAACATGAATGAATTATGTTTAACTCTGTATGTTTTACAATGTAGTATCCATTACTTTATTTGTATTTTTAATGATTATTTTATTTTGCCAATAACAGACACAACTCATTTGGAGCTTATGTCCAAAGAAGTAAGATATATTTGTTATAAATCTTATTACTGACCTAAAATTAATTCATAATTTAAAATATTTTTATATTTTTATTTTCCAGAAACAACTTTATGAGATACTGAACTCATTTGTGTTTACCAGGGTCTGAATCGAAGAACCACTCTTCTGCTTCATCGGAGATCTTATGTTTAGAAAGAGCAAATGATTTGGCAGATTAGGTAACAGACATTTCATCTTCCACCACCGTCATGGCATTATGAGTCAGAGCACTATGACTGAAGAGCCTGTGCTGCATCTGTTTAAAAAGAGAGCGAGCAAAATGTTTTCTTCTTTTAAAAAGTGCTCACCTCACTGTTGCTGTATCGAGCCAATTCAGAAATGAAGCGCATGTGATCCTCCCGGATTTGAATCATCTGTTCGCAGACATTGTACTGTGGGCTACTGCCTGCTGACGTGCATGACCACCTACAGAACAGAAGAGGACAGACAATTACAAAAACATGAACGGTTTCTAGTAAAGATTTTCAGGGATCCTATTGTACAAAACAAAACACTTTTATAAAGGGTTTAAACACAGTTGTGCAGCAATAGTGTGTGAAAATAAGCAGCTTCTAATGAGAAAATTGTGTTTTGAAGAGTACAATCGAGGATTCAACCTCTGTTTGGATCTTTTGCCTGCATGCATCGACATCAATACCAGACATCGCCAAATATGAAGTGCTGGTTCTGGTAAAACATAAACAAGCCTTTCGTGGAATCGTGGGATTGATCGTGACATGAAAACGTACTGCATCACTCAGGTTAAATCTTTATAGGGTTATTCACATATTGTCCAAGACCATGTTGAAAAAGCAGCGCATGCTTCTGCTTTTACTGATTTAAATGTGTTTTGTACTCACTATCTCCTGCTGTTTGTTGCTATGGCCATCGTCAGCTGAAGTAAAAAAGTGTCCCTCACACACTGCACAGCCATTTTTTCAAAATAGTTCAACTTTTGCCACTTGTGAATTAATACTGAATGTGTGTTGTTGATATTACTTGGGGTTGTGTTTAAGAATAGAGAAATGCTGGTGTGTAACTACATTGCTTTAATGCATTCCTGCATTGGCCTCACACACTCTGTGCTCCGAGTACTTCATAACTGTGCTGAGTGTTTCCTAATGTCTTGCACTAAACGCAGTGGACCAATCACAACAGACTGGCTCATCAGACCAGTCAGCGCAGATTAGCCTCACGCAAAGGAAGAATTTGGGACAAATGAATCTCTGAACAACTTATATGGGGTCGTTGGAATAATTAGGCAAAAATAAATGCCTATTTTAAGACAATGAAAGTGTTTTTTGACATTGCAAGCATATCAGCCTGTTATTAAAGACCCCCAAAACCAAAATATTAAAGCGACAGTCACCAAAATGGCAAGATTAGGATCAAAGCCTTAAAGGGTCACAAAACACCAAAACACATTTTTTGAGCTGTTGACAGTCGTATATGTGTCCCACACTGCTAAAAACACTATTAGGACACCTATATTTCACTAAAAAGTGTAAATTGGTTGTTTTTGCGTTATTTCAAGCAAATTCGTACTTCCTGTTTGAAACGAATTTTTGAAGCTGCGTCACGGTCATGACATAATAGCGTTGTATTCCAGCGTGCAGACTGGGCGTCTGTGCCAGAGTGAGTCTTATTACGTCTTACAGTGTGATACATTAATGCATGAGTAAGGCTTGGTTCAAACCAATCAGCGAGCTCTATTGTGCAACTTCATTAATATTCATTAGTGTCACTGTTTACACCACAGAGACGCCACGTTGTGTTGGCAAAACAAGCGTGAAGTGTTGCTTTTATAGTTTGCTGCCATTAAGTTTCGTGTTCCTTTTCTCTCTGTGAGAGCTCAGACTCACGTGTGGATTAACAGTGTACGCGACGCTCGACAACAATAACTTACGTGTCTAAGGAGGAACATTGTTTACCTGAGAGCTGTTCTCATCTGCAAATGCTGAAATCCGGATTTGCTTGTAGTCTTCTCCTCATAAAGACGCGGCTCTAGTTGCTTGTGATTGTCCTGTCTCTACAGATTTGGTAAGTGAGCGACCAGTGCTCTTTGTTTATTCAGTTTGTTCGTATCGAATTAAGTTAACTATTGCACTGAGTGCAAACTTGTTTGCACCGCATTTTGTGACCGGAATAACACACGCGGCTTTCTGACGATACCTGCCGTGTGCATCTAAGTTTCCGGCTATTGCGGAGTTTTTTTTTCTCTCATTTGCCGTGCGGTATCAAACATTGCATGAAAAATACACGCTTAGAGCAGATCCTCGAATCAAATATTGCGTTTGTCGCGAGGGGCATGAATGAATTCCCTGAATGAAAGAGCCAAACTGCAGTTAAAGTCCAACATTTAATAATTTGGCAAATAATTCGACTACAGATGTCCATGTAGGTTAAACACCATTTTCTCATGTGTGTGTATTTTGACTGAAACCCGCGCGTGCCCAAATAGACACTCCCACACCCTCCCACTTTAGTTCCTCCGACACTCCCCCCTAAACACAGCTGGACACGCCCACTTTTCTGACTTTTTCCAAAGTAGAGGTGTGAAAACACCCTGCTGAAACGAGGGGGTTTCATGGCCCTTTAAAGGGCAGTTTCAAAGAGTTCTAAAACAAAATTTTTGGGGCATTTTGAGTTGAAACTTCAGATTAACACTCTAGGGTACACCTTGTAAAAAGAAGCATAATAGGTCCTCTTTAAACATTGTCAAATTTAAATGTACTTCTTGTTCTTTCATTACAAAAAAAGCAATACAGAATACTTTCTTGATTTGCGTTCTCAATTTCTTTTGCATTGCAAAGTCTTGGAAAAGACCAGCTTGTAGTTTCTTAAAATATCTTAAGAGAGATTATGGATTATGAAATCAGAAGAGATCAATTTTCGATTAATGTCTACTCCCTTAATTAGAGAGGGATTGATTGATGCCAGCTTCTATGGCTATTTTCATGGTGAGAGAATGTATACTAGCGACATAGATTATATTTACAATTAGTTATAATATATTTACAATTAGTTTTTGCTAAAAACTTTAAAACTGTATTTGGATAACACTGGTAAAAATCTCTTCAAACAAATGCACTGAACACAATAACTTCCTCACAGGATTAAAACCAACACAATCTAACAAAGCATGCTTCATACTTAAGATGCTTTTACAGATAGAGCATATGGGATGGTCTTCTCTAATATACAAAGTCTTGTGTGTCAACCTAGAGTGACCGATTCTTCAACAGGTAAAAACTATTTGATTGCTGGAAAATGTAGTTATTTTTCACCCAAAAATGAAAATGTACTTTAGGGTTTATTCTCAAACTGGTTCCAATTCTTTTTAAGTGTTTTTTCTCTTAAACACAAAAAAATACATTTTAAAGAATGTTGGTCATTGACATTGACATCCATTGTAGTAATAATATAATAAATGTCAACAGCAACTAGTTTCTAATATTCTCTAAAATATCTTCTTTTTTCTTTAACAGAAGGAAGAAAACCAAGCATGTTTAGAACAAGTGTTAAATAAAGAAAAGACAGAACTTTCCTTTTGTTGGACAATCTAAGCCTTTAGGACACTCACCTAGACTTGTTTTCCTCGTAGTGAGCGCTGGTTTTGATATAGCGAGCCAATTCAATCTGCATGTCACCAAACAGAGGCACTACCTGCAATTGCTGTAGTGGTAGAGCAGAATGTTAAACAACTTCAAAATCCACCTCAAGCAACTGCAGATGAGACGGACCACTTTACAGCTAAACTAATATGCATTTTATTTATTTCCATTAACACTGTGAACGGTGCGCACATGCCCACGCACACACACAAACCTTAAAGAACTTGTCGATCTTTGTGAGGTTGATTCTCTTCTTAGCTTCCAGTTTGTAGATGTTGCTGTTACTTCCATCCATGAGATAGAGACCAAAGCCCATTACCTACAAAACACAGACACAGCAAACTATGTGGGAAAAACTATAAAGAAAATGAATTAATGCGTTTATATAATGATTTTTAAAGTTCAAAATAGAAAAAGATTTAACATTTTCAATCTACTTGGGAAAAGTGACCGTTTGAAAGATGACAAGGCAGAAATATTGATACTGAACATTTTGATTGCCACCAAGAAATATCAGCCAAAACATAGAAACTAGAAATTCAATGATTTTTAAAAAGATTAAAAATAAAACACTTTTTGTATTAAGAATTTATACTATCATTTGGACATTAAAAATTAATAATTACATTTTTTTAATTAAATCAAATCAACGTGACAGTAAATACATCTGTATGTTGTGAGGTAAATACTTTATTTTTATTTAGCTGTTCTTCTTTTAGCTTCTATTTATATAAACAATTGAGGATTAATGTTTGTAATATTGGGTTATCAAGATATATGTGTATTCTGTGCAGTTTTTTTGTAATTTATTTATAGTATGTTTATTTTTTCTTCTTTTCTCTCTTAGATAAATGTAATTTCAACTTGTTTAGAGGGTAAGGGTTGGAATAATATATTTGAATTTCTCTGTAAAATTACTTTGCTATATCTGTAAAAGTGTAATAAAAAGATTTTAAAAAGAAGCTTCTATTTATTACAAGTTTTTAAAAAGTAAAGTTTCCACAAAAAAAGGAAAAACAACTATTTTACAGCTAATAAGAAATGTTTCCCGAGCACCAAATCAGAAAATTAGAAGCCATATTCGTATGCTCTGAGGGATCATATGACACTGAAGAGTGAATTAATGCTGCTGAATAAAATCCCCCCTATATGGTCACAGCATTTAATGCAACCATTTTAATAATAATAATAAAAAACTGCTGTTTTAAATTACAATAACATTAAACCATATTTCTGTTATTATCTTTTTTTTCAGAACAGACTTTCAAAATTACATTAAAAAATCTTCCAAAACATTAAATGAACATGTTTAATGTTTGAGGAAAGTAGAAACTTTAATTAGAAAATAGATTAAGTTATTTACATTATACAGGAAAAAAGTGTGCACAGTATGCTCCATAGGACAGTGTGTAAAATGTCAGCGAGTTCAAGCTTACTTTGAGTAGCATGTGTTTCTCACTAGGGGTGAGGTACATCTTGTTTTCATAGTAATCCACACACAGGTTAACAATGTCTGCCAACAGCTCATCGTATCCGTTAATCACTTCAAGCTGCTGCTGCAGGGACTGAAAGAGAAATGCCTGTTAATATCAGAAACTCATAAACAGAACACGTCTCAAGCAATATAGCAAGTATTTGCATTTATTACATTGCTCTATCAAGGGACTGGGAGTCAGTTTAGCAAATGTCAGTGTTTAATAACAGCTCTATGCTACTGTATAACAATTAAGCAAATGTAATGAACGCAAATCAAGTCAACACTATTTGTTTGTCACAATACTTTATATTCACATTATTTTCTCTGCAATAAGGAGACAGTGCAATACCTGAGTGATCTTATTGTGGTTGGCCAGAAACATAGATAGGTTTTGGGATTCCTGAATTGATGACGGCTCTGACATTTTCCTCAGGAATTGAGCAGCTCTGATGGACAGAGAGGAAAATATATGCAAAACAAGAAAGACTGAGGCAGAACACACTACAATAAGGCCAATTCTACAAATGTTAAGCTTTCAGGAAAAAAAAGCATTATTTATCTGCAAGAAAACCAACATCAAAAAATTGTAAGATGCATATATGTTCCTTTTTTTTGCAGTAGGGAGATGGAAATGTTAACAGAACAAAATAAAACCTACTGGCCTTCAGCAAAAAAATAATAAATCAGGAAAGATGTAAACAGAATTTAGAAATGACAGCCATGAGGACATAAAAAGACAGCAAGAGAGAGTGATGTGAAAAGTGTTAGATGACAGGAGGTGGAAAGCTGGAAGAGTGGTTGACAAATTTGACATTTTATGAAGTGTGTTCAGCGGGTGGGCAAACCTAAAATAAACTTAAATACAGCAACTCACACAAACACTGAAAAAGCAGAGAGTACAAAACTCTAGTATCTTTAGGGACATGATGACAGTTTAAGACACTCAGGACTCTTCTGTGCAACATATGAGCAGAGAAGGGCTGTGTGATATATACGATATATTACATCTCAATTTTTTGGGATTATTTTTAACAATTGTAAAAAGGCGGTTTTTGTATATAAATATGTTTCTGTTATGGTACCATAGTTGGTTTAGGCCTGCGATGTAAAAAATTACACTTAAACCATCATTGGCAAGTCCCTGTGCTAATGAGTGGCTCATTCATTAATTCATTAAAATAATTGTTTATAAGTGGTAGGTTTGTTTCAGGTGACCATCGCTGTGAATGAATCACTAAATCAATGACTCCATGGATTAGTACAAAAATAGATTCATTCATGAACAAAACACCACAGTGTTGCTTTGAGATGCAACACTGGCTTTGTTTGAAATTGTGTTTCCAAAATATATACATGTTTTTTAAAATCTAACAGTGTTGTCTAAATAGTAACCTACTCAACGATAACCTGCTATTAACTCTTATTACATTTTAAAATACCTGTTTAGTATTGTATATACGTTTTAGGCACTATAACAATAACTGTAGTTATTGTTTTCAATGCCACAAGATCGTTCTGTGTTCATCACAGTAAGGTGCTCCTTTTTGCACACTTCCGGATCACATGATCTCCTACTATGATCTCAAAACCAAAAAATACAGATTTATAAATTATATAAATTATAAATAAAATAATTTATAATAAATTTCTAAATTAAATTATACAACTTAGAAATTCTAAACGAAAATACAGAAAAAAATCCATAATATTACATCACAAACTATGTAATATATAATAACAGAATATAATATATAATATAACAGATATAATATAATATAACAGAATATAACAAGGAAAAACAACATAATAATTCAACAAAATATAGCCAAAAAAAAAAACTTTACCCAAAACACCTACTTAAACATTCAAAAATCCTTAAGAATTATTCAATTGAATAATTTACATAGCCTTTAAAATTTGCGTTTCTGAACATCGATGTGCTATTCGACATCATGATCCTAGAAGTCCTGTTGCGCAGCACTTCTCAGTTTTGAGAGTCCACTCTACAATACATAGGGATTGAAGTTGTGAAGTGTCCATGGTGGGGGGTGGGGGGGATCTTTTGGATCTTCACTCTAGACACATTGTCTCCAAGAGGTTTAAATAAGGAGTGTGACATTCCTTCTTTTCGTTAATAATTCTTTAATGTTTAATTAGTTGTTTTGGACAGTTTTTAGCTATATTTGTTGTATTATTATTTCGTTTTTCCTTGTTATATTCTGTTTTTTAATTTGTGATGTAATATTATGGCTTGTTTCTGTATTTTCGCTTTGAATATCCAATTGTATAATTTATAAATGTATTTTTTGTTTGTTTGTTTTTTCTTGTTTTCAGAAAATAGGAGATCATGCAATCTGGAAGTGTACAAAAAGGAGCACCTTACTGTGATGAACACTGTCTGATGAAGAGCCGTGTGCTCGAAACGCTTCACGCTTTGTGTCAGCCTTTTTTTATTTAAGAAATTTGTATTTTTGGAGTTTTGGTGTTGCCGCCTTTGTAAATATATATTTTGCACTGTTTGCGCTTTGGCTGAGCACCCAGTTAAAAGTGATGTGCGTGCTTTTGTACATTTGTTTACATGATCCTAGAGAAAACTGTATGAAAAAAACCACTCACCACTAATGAAAACAGGTTATGCTGCTTAATATTTGTGCGATAACCATGACACATTTAAACTTAATTATTGCTTATTTAGAACAGTTTAATCCATCATAAAGTATACAAAGTGAATAAACATACTATTTAACTAAAATACAAAAAACTGCCACCAAATTTTTTGTAGTAGTAGTATGTTGATATATATCATAATTATTTCTTAGATCTGCATGTTTATTTAATGTCAACAGAGCAGCCAAAATGTGAGTTTGCTTTACAAAAACAGATGTAGAGGAATCCCTTATTATAGACAAAACTAAATGCAGTATGTCACTAATACACCATAATTATTTCATAGTTCTGCATGTTTATTTAATGTCAACAGAGCACCTAAAACATGTTTGCTTTAATATCCAGATGTAACATGACTGCCATCTAGAGGAATCCTCTTATTAGAGACAGAACTAAATGCAGAAAGCAGTGCGTGGTTTACCTCTTGTAGGCGGAGTGGTCATTTTTGACGCTGCACTTCATGTTCTTAAGTTCATCCAGCACCGCAAACATGTTGATAAACTTTCCCAGAGTGAGCAGATAAGCTTCAGACACAAAGTCTTTCCTCCGCTCTGCATGACAGAGACGACGCACTTCACCACAAAAGCGATCTATTGCTGTCCTCTGAAAGAGAAGCAGAAGTATTAATGCACATTATAATATCCAGTATTCTGATGCAGGAAATAGTGTTAGGCTTTACCTGAAAGTACATGAAGTTCATTAGTTTGTTGACTTCGGGTTCGAGCACCTCCACAGTCTTCTCGTAGATCTCCACTCTGTTGGGTTGTTCATTACACTTCACCTGTGACAGGAACAGATGATGAGGAGGATCAAAACTATAGACTGGTTGTTGGTGATGATGGTGGTCTTGAGTTTGAATGTAAAATGCTTTGGGATTTACTAAATTACCTGAGGAATAGCTCTCGAACAGCACCTCCACGTGTACAGCATCACAGCATACTGCTGACCTTCTTCTAACATGTCATTCTGTAATGCACAGCAAACAGTTCATCATTACACTTATACGCGTTTATGCAACTGAATGCACACAGACTTCTTTTACATACAAGATGTGCAAAATAAAGCCACATAAAAAAAAACTGAATGAAAAAACGTTTAATATTGTCAATTTTTCAATTAAGCTATTCAAATAATTATGCATAATTATCAATTATCAGCACAAATATAAGTAATTATAATTATATACAGTGATAATCCTACTTATTTATTTATCCAAAAGATTAACAAAATTCCATGATATTCTGGTTTTGCAGCTAGGCATGGGCCAGTAAAAGATTTTGACAGTAAGATAACCTTGTATAAATATATCACAGTATCTCGGTATTGTGAATACTGTTCTAAAATATATTCTTTTTAAATGTTTTGGGAAAAAAAAAAAAAAAACGTTTCCCCCCATTGAATGCAATATATTTTATTTTGAAAAACATTTAAAATATTTTGGATCAGTGAACAAGTCAAGCTAAAAAATGTATCATTAACTTCTGCTGTCAAAAACACTGATTTTACTACAATTTAAAACAGTATCTTTTTAGACATCTTTTCTGCTGGAGATATTGTTGTCCTAAAAAAAAAAAAAAGTAGAAACAGTAGAAAATTTTATCCGTTTTAAAACCTTGACTTCCTGAAAATGGTTATTGTCCCATGCCTGTATGCAGCTACTTTAGTTTTTAGCACTGGATTCTGCTATAGTGTCTGTAATTTCCGCATCGCATAATACATATTTATTAAACAATAATAATTTATTTTCAATTCAATTCAGTTTTATTTGAATAGCGCTTTTACAATTTTCACATATGCTTGTGGATTCTCATCATGGAGCAATGGTGGAACCTAACCTTCAGAGTTGAGCGATATTATATGGTCCATTATAACCTAGTATACATTTTTTCATGCTAAAAAGTTATATTGTGATATTAATTATTAATAGGGCATATGCACAGGGACTTATTATTGTCGCTACGCCAGCTCATATAATTTCAGTTGTTCCATTATAAAATCATCTCACCTAAGATGTAATCTGATGTTTTTTTTTTTAAATAATGATCTTCACTGCCTTTGAAGTTATTTTTAATGGAGTTTCTGTGCTAACCTGCTCCTCCTGAAATGCTTGTCTTGCATCTCAATTTATGCTTAAACAACTAAATGAATGCATAAGTGTTTATCTGATTATATTTCAATTCAAGTACATTATAAATGCTGTAGGAACTTTAAAATTGAAAGTAGCCATACTAGCCTTTTGATTAGAAAGTTTATGGATGGCTGAAAAACACTAGCGGTGCATATAGCCCATTATGACCTTGTTTGTGACTATTAGGAACCTGTAAGTGAATCCTCAAATGAAACACTTTTAACTAAATTGCATTTATATTTATGTACATTAAATGTTCATTGAGTTTCAACAGTTTTATGCATGGTTCTCATTTACTGTAATTACACGCATTATATCACCCAATTGGCCAAATTCATTTCTCATTATTGGAACTGATAAATGCCTGCCCACTTAAATAACCAATAAAACATTGTTCCATGCTTTGTTCTAAAACGCCATAAATGTTACAGCAAATATTCCTTAAATTTGGTGACATTATTTTGAAGCTATTTCACCCACCCCACTTCAGAGCAAACCAAATTGTAACTGGTCATCATTTGTGGCACGTTTCTTTATCAATACACATGATGATGAGCTCTACATAATCCAGTGCTGGCACAAAACTGAGAGTTGTCCATGCAAGTTTAATGCATTAAGATGAAACTAACAAGCAATACATTAAACAGTCTTTTCTATTGTTATTAATAAAGATGTACCGCTGATAAATACAGATACTGCTTTATCACCCAGCCCTTGTAAACATACAAATAAAGATTCAACAATAGACCTTTATTGCATGTTGAATGCAATCCCAAAGAACAGATTAACCCACTTAATCTTAAAAACCCTCAAAGGAACTTAGAAGAAAATCTCCTCTAGAGTTTCCAAAAAAATAAAAAAAAAACACCTCACTGCGACTATTTAGCACCACACTCCTTCTATCTTCTCACTGATGCCAAACAGTCGCTGACAGCTATTACCTCTCAGTAATAGAGCACACAGCAGTTCACATTCAACACAAAAAGCATTCAGAGCAGCCCAGTTCGCTTGGCCAGACTCCTGTAATGAGCGCGGTGAAAGTGGACAATGAGTGATTCTAATGGGCCCTCCTGAATCCATTGAAGCCCTTGACAGACTCCTTTAGCAGGGCTTCCAGAGGGCTGGCTTGATGGACTGGTTGGGACAGTCGGGGTCAGCTTTACAGAGCTGTGATGGAGTCGAAGTTTAAGTGTAGCCAATGAAGGTGGAGTAGAACAAGCTGCTCTGTTTTGTGGAAACACTGAGAGGATCTTACCATGCTGGAGTGGACGGTGGCCTGTTCGATGTAACGGGCGATGCCGGTCACAAACGCATTGCGGTCCTCAAAGTTGGTGTTGAAGTTGGGCTGAGGGTGGCAAAAAGAGCAGCATGGTTATGCAAGCACTGTGTTGTGTTTTTAGGGTGTATAATTGGGCTGCACGATACTGGAAAAAATTTTACATTGCGACATTTTTTTCCCTGCGATATATATTATGATATAAGTATAATTTCACCACATGACTTAAATATCTTTAATTGGAAAGTCATTACGTTAGATTGATTGGGATAATTTTGTATGGGGGCGAAATATAAATCTATTTTGTCAATTCTGGTATACTTATAATAAACATTAAAAAATATATATGCAAAATAAACAAACTACCGTCATAAATAAACACAAAGGAGCAAATGTTAAAGTGAAATAAAGAGCGCTTTAGGGTTTTCTGGGCAGAGTCTAACAGTATTCAGGTACATAAATTGAATAATCAAATTTGAAAAGAGCATTGTGTAGTCTTCACCATTTAAATAGTTCCATAAAATATATCTGTTTTTAAACTTCTCCATGCTCTTCATGTTCTCTTAATTCATTAAACGCTTAAAATGTTCAAATTTGCTTTTAAATCTGTTAAATTTTCACTCTATAATGGTTAGACTTTGCAGTGACTCCACAAATCTCATGTGTTTTTGACCTGTGGTAACTATAATCCTAACTCAACACTCCACATCTTGCGATGTGACTATTGCGGACGCACATATTGCGATATCAATGCTCAAACGATATATAGTGCAGCCCTAGTGTATAATATTCTAAAATGTATTGCAGATACAGAAGAAGGGTTGCTCTTGCCTGGTAAATGAGTGAGGAGGGCAGAGGCTCGATGCAGGGCTGCTGATCTGGAAGTGGCAGCTCCTCCAGCAAGTCCACATTGGACAGAGCATCTTCCAGAGTCACTGTGGACGCCATTGCTCTAGAAGAAAACACACATACAAAAAACACATGTGAGACATGGCATGCAAGACTTCAAGCAGTGAAACCAGTCGTCATCTTAGAAATAAGAAAAAATTAAGTAATTTTCACTAGGGATGTCCCAATTTCCCAATCACTCGAGTCTGAGTCATTTGATTTTGAGTATCTAAAGATAGTGAAACCCGATCCGATACTTCTATAATGCATAATAAAAGAATAAAGAAGAGCAAAGAAACAGATCCAGGACATTCCTTCTTTATTTTATTTAATTCACCTTATTTTAACATTCAACAAGTCTGTTAACAAACAGAGCACTTCTGTGAGGTAGCTTGAACAATCAAGTAATGAATAACAACAATTCTTCACTTTTGAACTTTAGTGCAACAGTTCATATGAAAAAAATCTACTATAAAAACAAATAGCAGATCAACATAAAATACCTGGCAGGCAATGCCAAGGTTACATATCTCACAGTTTGCTATGGAAATGTTGTCATCATCAAGTTTATAATACCCCCAGACCGCAGACATACTCGCACTTTACGCTTCATGCTGCTTCTGTGTTCTACTTTTCCAGCATTTACCCAATAGCGTCTCTGCAACAAAAGTGATGTCATGCCATACGTGTAGCTGTTTCTGTCTGAAGTCAAGAAAGAGGTCTGTCACCGCATAACTATAGATGTGTTCAAAAATAATGAGAATATAAATATATATACCTATATAGTTTGAATGACTCCATATGTATATAAGAGTCTGAAACTGCATGAACTGGTCCGATTTTCGATCACGTGATCGGATCTGGACATCCCTAATTTTCTCAGATTTAATGTTTATGTGTAAAAAAATGGTAATATTATCAAATTGTAGTGAGCAGCAAAACTGGGGTTGATATTTTGATTGATTCATCACTTTTAAAGTAGATGTTCAGGTCAAGCATGTTCTCAGGCTTACAGTATTCCTGACAAATACTACGTTTACTTTAATGCTGATAATAAAGCCATTTTTTTTATGTGAAAACAATGTGTGTGCATTTTTTACTAAGTTTGTAATAAAATAACTGAAGCCTTCCTAACATTTTAAGTGCACAGTCAGTCATGCACTGTTTAACAGTAGTTTAGTATGTCCACAATCAAATTTTATATTCATTGCTGTTAATGTGTGGGACATTTTATTAATTTTAAAATCACATTAGCAAGATTAATGAAGTCACTAATAAAGTCTTTAAAACTATCAAATGACAAACCAAAGTTATCCTCAATAAGAGGCACTGTGCAAAATATGGTTGCCACTCTAAACACCTTTGATACCACAGATAGCAAGTATTACCAAAACTAAAGGAAACCATGGAAACAGAGCAAACACAAACAAATGGTTTAATAGTCAGCAGGGAAATAAAATATAACCTCAAAACGAGCAACAGGAAAAACCTTGTCGCAACTACAGGCAACATTTTCACACCTCACAGAATCTGCTGTCAGAAAGAAAGTGCCCTCTGCCTCTTATTTCCTCTTAAAATCTCATAATCATGTCCTAATTCACTATGCAACAAATCTCTTTCCTTATAAAGGGCCATTCATGTTGGCAGTGATTTGACAGAATTTTCCAACTACTACTGCAAAATGCATCTGTTTGTCATGGTAAATGGCTGTTAAACTTCTGTATATACACACACACAATGGTGTGAAAAAAAGTGTTTGCCCCTTACTGATTTCTTCTTTTCTTTGCATGTAAGTCACACTTTAATGTTTCAGATCATCAAACAAGTTTAAATATTAGTCAAAGATAATGCACGTAAACGCATCATGCAGTTTTGAAATGAACATTTTTATTAAGGGAAACCAAATTTCTAAATGACATAGTCCTGTGTGAAAAAGCATTTGCCCCCTAAATCCCCTAAAGTCACCCTTAGCAACAACAACTGCAATCAAGAGTTTTTAATAACTTTAAATGACTCTGTTACAGCACTGTGGAGGAATTCTGGCCCATTCATCACTGCAGAATTCTTGTGATTGAGCCACATTGGAGGGTTTAAGCATAAACTGCCTTTTAAAGGTCATGCCAAAGCATGTCATTCGGTTTCAGGTCAGGACTTTGACTAGGCCACTCCAAATACTTCATTTAGTTTTTCTCCAGCTATTCAGAAATTGACTTGCTGGTGTGCTTTGGATAATTGTCTTGCTGCAGAACCCAAGTTTGCTTCAGCTGGAATCACTAACAGATGGTCGGACATTCTCGTACAGGATATTTTGGTACACAGCAGAATTCATGGTTCTATTTATCACAGGAAGTCTTCCAGGTTCTGAAGCAATAAAACAGATCACCACACTACCACCATCACATTTAATTTTTTGATATGACTTTCTTTTACTAAATTGCGATGCTACTTTTATACCATACATAATGAGACACACATCTTCCAAAAAGTTCAATTTTTGTCTCGTTAGTCCACAGAGTATGTTCTCAAAAGTCTTAAGGATCATCAAGATGTTTCTGGCAAAGCTGAGACTAGCTTTTATGTTATTTTTGCTCAGCAGTGGTTTTCATCTTTTAACTCTTACCATGCAAACCATTTTGTTCAGTCTCTTTTTAATGGTGAACTCATGAACACCTTAACTGAGGCAAGTGATGCTTGCATGTTGTTATGGGCTCTTTTGTGACCTCTTGGACGAGTTGTCACTGCTCTCTTGTGGTAAATTTGGTTGGACTGCCATTCTTGGGAAGGTTCTCCACTGTTCCATTTTTTTCGCCACTTTTTCACACAGGGTTATGAAGTTTTGGACTTTGTTTTCACTTTATAATAAAAACATTAAGCCATTTAAAAACTGCATGATGTGTTTACTTGTGTTATCTTTGACGAACTTTCAAAACAATAGGAAATCAGTTAGGGGCAAACACTTTCACACGACTGAATTAATGCTATGGCTGACAGGACAACTGAGGGTCATCAAAACAGGAAACAAGCTGCAGGCCTGAGGAAGTGGAGATGGGCTACTGTGGTCTTTGTAGAGAAAAGCAATCCTAAACCTCAGATTAAAAACTGCACATTCTTTTATTTCAGTTTAAATCTGATAATAAGATCCATTTCTGCTAACCTGTTCACAACTGGATGATGCTAAATACAGGCGCCATAAGGGTCTGAAATGCATTTAGCGTGAAATGCATGTTAGCGTGTTTGAATTACCGTTAATTAAACGTTAAAGCTTCCATTAAAGTGACGATGAACAAAGAGAGAAGAATCAAAACAAAAACAACACAGAGACTCTTCACCTGACCATGGTGGAGCATGGTGTAGGGAGTTAACAGAGTGTGAGGAACTAACTGGAAAAAAAGCAGAAGGAGATACTCGACCCGGAAAGAGAGCAGGCCTCTGCAGTCTATCATGAAGAACAGAGAAAGTCTCTGGAGAAACAGAGAGGTTAGACACGAACACACACACGCACACACACACACACACACACACACACACACACACACTGACACACACTGACACACACTGACACACACTGACACACACTGACAGCTGCTTCTGCCTAGAGCTTTTGACTGAGCAGCTGTACTGAAAAATCACACCCATTGAATTAAAAACATGTTGACCTTCAAACACCGTGTAATGAGATGAGATGAGTAAAAGCCACTTGTAGACTGACTTCATGAAGGAAACAAATGAGCAGATCTACTTATAAACAAAGTGGTGAAACTTGAAATCCCACACTCCTGAGCATTTAAATCTGGAAAATGAAAGGGAGAATGAATTCTGATGTTAGACTAAAATAAAAACAAAAATCTGTCAAAAAAAAATCAAACGATGCATTTTAAAATTCAATTGAACACCAAAAAAAAACACAAAATATTTCATGTTCTGACCAATGCAAAAACCATTTTAGGACTCTTTTAATAGATCTATTAAGACAAAATCAACTCATTAGTATTACAATTTACAATAAATGGCTGACAAACCAATATGAGTCCATAACAGTGTACCGATGCTTTTTGGAAATTGCAGACCATTACTAAAAAAATCTAAATTAATAACAATTATGCAGCCCTAATTGGGTTGTCACAATACTGAAATGTGCAACTTTGATACAATAATTTGAAAAACATTAATATTGTATAGCATTTTGATAATGTGAGGACACCCCTCCACACACACAAAATGAGTAGTTCATTCATTTATTCATTTTCTTTTCAGCTTTATCCCTTTATCAATCCGGGTTCGCCACAGCGGAATGAACCGCCAACTTATCCATAATGTTTTTACGCAGCGGACACCCTTCCAGCCGCAACCTATCTCTGGGAAAAAATGGGTACTATATATTTTTTATTCCATTTTTTCATTAATACTTTATATAGAAGGCTTTTTTTTGGTAATGGCAGCTTAAAGACTCCTCTCATAGGGAAAATGAAGTCATTGTTCAGGTGTGGGTTTATCACAGATATCAACAGAGTGTAAAAATCTTGACGGTTCTATGGGTCTTGTCTATCAAATCTGATCTTTAGTTTTTATTGGATTGGAGTCAGGTGTATTACAAAGTATTACTTTGCAAAGTGTACTGTAAATTATTATGTTCATAAATCATATGAACATTTTCATACCAGTCAATTCTATTACTGAAATTCATTTTAAAATTGAATATAAATTTAAACACATTTACACAAGTAAATAAATAGACTAGATTTCTCTGCACACAGATTCCACATAGGCCTACACATAATTTAATTTGTAAACTATTAAATTTGTTTTCCTTGCATATATGGATTTCTTTGGTTGTTATACATCTGGGGAAAAAAAGACAGCAGCACTTTTAGCTAAATGTTTTCAGCGAAAAATGATGACATGTTTTTTAATTATTATTATTAAAGATAAATAAAGCTAGAACATGAGAATGAGGTATGTATTTACATCAACACAAACATCTTGTAGTAGCACACCGGTTTAAGAGTAAATCTTTGTGATTGCAACCTCAAAATGCAATAAATATGATTTATATTTTTGCCAACATTAAGCCCTATTTGTAATCAAACCTAAACAGAAACCTGTATTTCTCAATAATCTGGCCTCCGACAATGAACTGAGATCAGTGCAAAAAAAAAAAAGAGTGACTCAGAAGTGACATCACAGGATTACCACACCCTCTCATGAGCTGAGACAGTGTGAAAGAATTTACAGTATGAATGTGCGCTCGAACAGCAGCTGGCATTACTTCATGAGGCACTACAACAACATCAACTTCTAGCCTTTTTGAATGGTCAAGATAAATATTCATACCATGCTCATCCATGCAACCAAACTGGACAAAATAATTCACCTTAAACAGCACACTTATTGCCGTAGGTTTAAAACACCAGAAAACCATACAGGTTAGTAAAAAAAAGTCAAAAAGGAAGTGGGTAAGAGACTGTGGACAACAAGAAAAGACAGTTTCATGCAGTGGTTTTAACTTGCAAAGCTGAACACGTACAGTAGCTGTTGAATTAATCCGGTTCACTAAAGGTTTGAATGGTTATAATACAATTTAGATGGATTGGGAATAAATCACAATGCATACGTTCAGGTTTCTTTCAAAAATCTTGAAGTGTTTTGTTTTTAAATCGCTTTAAAATAAAAGGGAAGTAGTCTCAAGAAAGCTGAACATTGTTCCTCTTTGCTATTAGAGCTGTGAAGACTTCTTAGACGACATGTCTTAAGAAAAACACATGCTGACATGCAATGAGAAATCTTTTCTGATTACTCTCTGGCAGTAACCCCGATCATTAGGCAAAATAGTGGTCTAGTCATAGAGAATGATGTGTTTCGACCACTCCAGTTAAACGCAATGCAGTGTCGTTAAGAGAGACCACAATCATTTCACATGCTTTTACAAGCCTCGTCACGTCCTTGAAGTTCTACACATGCCTGATTATTTTCAGTGGGGCAGGTCACCATCAAGCACTGCCATACAGATGCACTTTTACAGGAAGTGTTTTTGCTAGATTGAGATTAAAGATCACAAACTGTTAGCAATTATAGTGATGCAAAGTGTTTCTCACTAGATGTGATGCACATTTCACAATTTTTGATTCACTTTAAACGAACCAAAGAATCGATTTAAACGAGAATCAGACTACACTGGTAGTAGGGCAGCACGGTATATCATTTCAGCATCTACATTAGAATGTGAGCAACCGCAACACATCACAGGATATGCGATGTTGAGTTGGGATTATAATTGATTACAATCAGCAGAGTTTAATTACAATGGAGTAAAAGTTTATCTGCATGCATTTTCTGAGATCCAGTATAGTTCACATAAAAAAATTACTTTACTTTCCATTTTATTTTCACTCTTCACTTGTTTAATATGTTTATGAGTTTCTTTTTTACGTTAAACACAAAAAAAGATATTTTTAATAACTCATAAATGATTGAAACAAGTGAAGGTTGAATAAAGTGGGTTAAATTTCATTTTAGGGTAAACAATCTCTTTAAGGCCTGTGACGGTGTGAACATTTCAACCGATTAAAACATCTGGCCACCACAAATTATAATGAATAATTATAATGAATAATAAAGATTACATTATTTATAATAAAGATGTTGAGTGCTCAATATCTGTAGTCGAATACTGTTGGACTCTCCAGAAAACTATATTTCACGTTTATTTCTGCTATATTGTATTTATCTATGCTTGTAAGGTATTTGTTTATATTATTCGAGATTCACCCCCCTACCAAATCATCCTAATCCATCTAAAGTGAAGAATTCTTTCAAAATAAAGCTGCATTTACATTACAATGTACATCGCGGAAATACAATATATCGCAATGTCAGATTTTACAATAGACTAATTTCAAATAGAATTTTCCAATAATGTGCAGCCCTAACTGGTTGTGCTGCACATTTCTGATTCACTTTAGAGATTTACACGAACCTCATGAATAAGATTGTGTCGGTCAGCTGGGTTGTATGCTTTTGATTTTCTATAATGCACTGCCTCCCCCCAAAATCCCTTCAGATTAACTAGTAAAATGTTTGTATTTGCATGCTGCCTGTTGTTATGTTGCAGTAAGCTGTCTTTTAGTCTCACCACACTCAATTCTTAAAGCAAGATTTGGCAAAAATATTTTTTCTTGTTAGTGCTGTAACAGCTGTAAAGAAAACCAGACTTGATGGTCACTACACAAGCCTGTTTAAGACTGCTTAATCTACTCAATTATAGTTACACTGGACTAGGGCTGCACAGTACTGAAAAAATATGCAATTTGGTTGTAGAGTATCGCCATAACAATATATTTTTTTACAATTTAGTGGTAGTATGGAGAGACCCCCAATGACTGTAAAGCTCTTTGGGTGTATGGTCATACACAATAAATGTGCTATAAAAAAGCACATTACTTATAACATTTTCTTCACTTGCTGTTTTTAAATGATGTAATAAAAATTGAGATTAACAGGTAAATGATATTTTATAGATCTAATTCAGACTGTCAGTGTGCAAACATTTAGTCCTTAAATCCTTATGCATCTTGTTTTAACTCCCGCCATTAGTATTTATTGTCAGCTTTAGGTTCACCTTTGGGCTGCTCCAACTAATAGCAAAGCAACTGGGGAGGTAGGGATAAAGGTAGTAAGGCCCCATCTGATTTGGTTAAGTTCAGATAAACAAAAAATGCATAAAATAAATGTGGTTTATCACACATCTGTGAACATATATTGCATGTAACATTATCACAATTACAATAATTTTGAGATACAACAGGGAAAATAAGTATTGAATCGTCAAGTTTTTTACTGGGAATAATATTTCTAAAAGAGCTGATGACATGAGATTGAGCCAGATGTTGATAAAAAACAGCTTTTCCACAGACTTTAACAGAGTTTAAAAATCAGATTAAATCTAATCGAATCTGATCTTTAATTGGTATTTTCTATTGGATTCAAGTCAGGTGATTAACTGGGCCATTCTACATCTTGATTTTCTTTCTCTGAAAGCATTTGAGAGTTTCCTTGGTTGTGTTTTGGATCATTGTCTTGCTGAAGAATCCACCCTGCATGGTGTCGTCGTGATCATCATCCTCATAATGTAGATGTTAGACTGAAGCAGCTAATATTAATTTACACTGACGAAGGGCAGAGAGGGTTGCTGAATAACTACTGAGAGATTTCAGCTGCTGTCTGGGCTTTCACTGCCCTTCTACACCTCACTTTCTTCATGTGTTCAATACATTTTTCCCTATGTCTTCCCTTTTTATGATGCACAACTTAATTTGCAAAACTAATAAGATTTGTTTTCTTTGCATATGGATTTCTTTATTTTACATTAAAATCTGGGCAAGATGTCAAGTCAGCTGCACCTTTAGAAATATGTTTTCTGAGAAAAATGGTGACGTGTTCAACACTTATTTTTCCTGCTGTATATTGTGCAGCCCTACACTGGATATTGAAAATCAATGTGTCTAGATGTTGGACTGTCTCCTGTACTTAAGGCATTGTGCAGATAATAAGAGATGTTAAAACATGAAAAGCAAGCAAAGACACTTAAGCTGCAGTTTTAAGTCAAACAGACCAATAAAAGTTCTGGTCAGAGTTTCTAAAATATCAAAAACATCACAATCACAATGAAGTTAACAATGCTCTTCAGCACATCACCCCTATGCTCCAGTCAGTACAGTGACTCTTTTATACACACCTAGAAGAAGAGTTTAACTTGTGCTGCTGATGGATATGAATTGGTCATGCCAAAACATGACCTAAGCTCCAGCTGCATGATAAAGGTGTTTTTGCACGATGTGCAACACTCTGCAGATTCAACACCTGCTACACACGTGTCTTCCTCCTTGAAATTCTCATATCTTCACACATGCTTTTTTCCACTCATTGGCAGCAGAGGTGGTGGCACACACACACTAATATTCCACAGCATCATTATGCACTGGTGTGCTGTCGCAACAAAAATGCAAACAGCTTTAACAAATGCAACTTTTGCAACATACTCTAAACATACTTGAGAAATGCACACATAAGCCAAATCATATATGTATAGGACAAAAACATTAGCAAGTGTTTACAAATAAACTTGTGATTTCTTACTAACTAAAGCATGACTGGATCTTTCAACACTTTTTTTTATGCTTTAACACTTTTTTATGCTTATGAGAAAGTCTATTTCCATAATCAGACCAGTGTGCACAGTATATTATAAACTAAAGGTGTCAACACTGAACCATTGCTACAGTTTCACAATTAGAAAAGAAACGGGGATTAAACAAAAATAGCAACTAAATACTGAAGACAGCAAAAAACAACAGACATTTTGACAAACGCTTAAGTAAGGAGATTAAAACATGTTCATAACATTACTAAAGAGCACAAACACATTTTGACAGTGAAAATATTTAGAGATGAAGGGTGCAGAAATTGGACCAAGATGAGTCTGCGTGTGTGTGTACTTTTTTTATATCCTGGTGGGGACTTAAACCTGAATGCATACAGAAAGTTGGGTTATGGCGCTGTTGTTTTGCTTTTCCTGTAAGGTAACTACTGAATATATGAGAGTCCCCTCCGGGATACAGCAACAAATCTGTGTTTGTGTCTGTGTACTGGTTTTCACACATACCATCACATGGAGAATACTTTAAAAACTTGTTCATTTAGCTGTGTGAATACATTAACAGTCTATTATATATAATATAAATATATAAAGTTATTTATATATATATATATATATATATATATATATATATATATATATATATATATATATATATATATATATGTATATATATATATAAAGTTAATAAATAAAAACATATACCTTAGGAATGGTATGGTTATAAATTTTGATGGTTTTAAAACCTTGACTTTTCCAAACCACAGTAAACCCTTAAAAATGGTTATGGTCCCATGCCTAGCTGACGCTTGTTTTTTATTTTTAAATAACTGAAGAAATTTGAAGCTGTTTTGTTAGCATACCCCAGAATAGCAAAAAATAAATAAAAAATAAAAATTATAAGTATTAGTTCAGCCATGTTTAGGGTCTAGAGCCATTTTATTGGCGTTGCTTAAAAAATGTAAAAATAAACCTAGGCACCAATTCATTTTCTAAACATTTATTCAAAACTACCCATTTTGCAGAAAAAGTGTTTAAAGAATTTAGTGAAGAAAAAGCGAATACCTTTCTGTTCCACAGTCAAGAAGTCAAGATCCAAAAAAATTAATTTTTGCCCAAAGGCTAGTGTTTTCTTCCCGGCGTAACCCACGGCGCAGGCAACGCGCGTGGCTGTGCATTTATACTTCTGCGCGCTGTCTCTGTTGGTCTGCATTAACACTTCCGAAACGCTAGTTGGCAGTGAGGTGTAAATGTTTCTCTGTGTCGAGTTTCTTCGCTGCTGTTTTGCTTTTCCTGAACACTTCCGGGATGTATAAGTGGCTCAAACTCGCTCATTTTGAGGCAGCAACCGGCGTACGTGCAGTAACTTTAACTATGAGGTAAACAAAACAAAACTTTCCATCCGGAGCACCTTCACGGGACACTTGTAAATGGGTTCGCGCCATTCGCGCGGCTCTTGGTCCCACCCTGACTCGTCAGCGCTACCAAGCAGACCAATCACAGAGCTTGCGCTACGCGTTGTTGCGATGTGTAGTTACATTTTTTGAGAGGTGCACGTCAGTGACGGCGATGGCCACGGCAAAGGGCTATGCGTTAGCGCCGTAGCATACGCCGGTGTTTGACACAGAAGTATAAATCAGCCTTAAGGGTGTACTCACACTATGCTATCCAAACCATACCCAGGCTTGTTTCCCGGGTTGTTTGACAAGTGTGAGTGCTCCGAATCAGGTTCAGGCAAGAATCAGTTGGCCGGCACTGGTGCAGTTGGAAGTGCCAAAGCATGGTTCAGTTAGGTTTTAGCATGGTATGCTTGTAGTGTGACTGCAAAGCCTGCATGAGCCCAAATCTGAAGACCTGACGTCACTTTTAAGGGACTGTTTCATATGAATTTATTAATCATTCTTACTTTTTAATGAACGAGAACTGTCATGGTTTATTATAGATGCATACCCCTCACTGCAAGTCAGTTGCCACCTTCAGCAAACCTGCAGTGCGATGACTATGATTGAATTGATGAGCGTCAAAAGTGATGGATCTGTTTGGCAAAATATTTGACTGCGTGCCACTGCGTACCAACTGATATAGCTAAAGCAATGTCCACTGTGCTGAGCAAGAGAGCTTCTCTTTTGTTAAAATGGGCAGTCGCATTATCGATGATGTGAGCGTGCTCAGGTTCGGAATGTAAAGATGCAGTGTGAGTGCAGACTGTTGAGGGAGAGGGGAGGGGGGACAATGGCACTTCGGCACGGTTCAAGGAAACTGTACCTAATGCGAGTATACCCTAAAAACGGATGAACTGTGGTTCATTGTAAGTTACTGACAGCACATAAAATGGTTGAATTTGTTCTCAACAATCTGCTGGATCATAAAACCAACTCGGGCTACCACAGAGGAACAAATGACTTCCTAAAAGCATCATTATCTTCATCTCAAAAGGGTGTGGGCTGATGAACCTCCAGCCTGAACTTTCAACAATCCCACTGACCTCCAGCCAGTGAAGACATTTCCTTTCTTTAGCTGTCTTCAATACATTCAGAGCAGAAAAGAGCTGGATTTACAGACTATGTGAGAGGAATGACACTAAAGAGTTAGTTTACAGACATAGACTAAGCCTAAGCTCTAACTCTAAAGGGATTTTCAGTGGAGAAGCACCCCGGACAGAGCGGTTTAATCCACGTTTGGTCTTAATCTTCACCTAGGAAACAAACCAGCAGGGTTTCAGAAGACAAGCTGAAAGTTTACAGTGCTTTAAGTTGATTGCTATGATTAGAAGTTGCTTAACCAGCATGAAACCCAATGCAAATCTTTCCTTAAAGGCATAGTGCAGCCAAAAATGAGCATTTACTATTCATTTACTCATGTTTTTGCTTGTGTGTCGTTATGTGAATGAAGGTCACACCACAGACTGTTATGAATAACTAAAATAAAGAATAAAAATAAATAAAAAAGTTATTAAAATATCAGATGGCGTATGAGGGACAATTGTAATCATTTCTCAAGATTTGGGTGACCGATTCCTTTAAATGTTGCTTAAATAACTGAGTTAAAATTGGTTTTATTTTCGCACATTGGTTCATTTTTGAACAGTGACAACTTGTGACAGGGTCTCTATATTGTTTACCACAGTACTTTAAATATTCGGTCTGAAATTTCATGTAAATATGACCAAAACAACATTAGCACTATTTAATTGACTGTGAACAATGCTGTACTCTGATAGTCATTGGCTGGTAATATGATTTCACTGTTTTGTATTTGCAAACAATACTTTTCTGACATTATATTGAGGAGAAAGGCCAAGTGTGCGAACAAAAAAAAAACAACTTTACCCCAGTGCTAAACAAACCATTGTCATACTGATGATCTAGTGCATGTTGTCTATAGATGATTTGTATTTTCAACAATTTCTTCCAAATGTTTTATCTAGAATAATCTTTTTACTAATTTAAACAACATGTGCCAACAATGTTTCTAAAAGAGTTTTGAATAATTAATTATTATTTTCATATCTAACAACTGTCTCAAAACAGATACGTTTTATCCAATTTTAAAAATCTGTTGGGGATATTTGGATTCTGAAGCAAGTCTAGATAGATAGATAGATAGATAGATAGATAGATAGATAGATAGATAGATAGATAGATAGATAGATGACATTACAAAAAGATAAAATAAAACAAAAATTAAAATTGGAACGAAAACCCTACTCAAATTTGCAAAAACACCTCAAAATAAATACAAAACTGTTCTGTTCCATAACAGAGAAAAGTTGTTTGGACAAAGCTGAAAGTTACAGCATACTATGAACAACAAGAAACTATGAATCTTTTAAGCAAATTAGATTTCTTAAAAGATTTGTAATGCGTCGATAACTTTTAATGGGAGTGTTTCGCTAGTGGCGTCGCGTTTTAAACGCGCAGCGGCGTGAACAGGCCCACCTCACCCGACCTGAAACTTCAAACAACTCAAAGGAATTTAACACGACAAGACTTTCCATTCCCTCATGCACACACCGAAAAACACAACTTGTAAAACAGCAAAACTACGCGAACGCTAACTATTCAGCGAAGTAAATAACCAGAGAGCAAGCGTTAGGAAAAAAGACAACACCCAGAATGAAAGTAAGTCAAAGCTCCGCTCTACTCACCCGTACTTGGGTTTTCCAGGAAAAAAACTATCCGCTTCGACTGTTCATTCATGCATTTTCTGGTGGGGTTTCCAGTCGTGAGGCGGCTGAGAGAGTGAAGTCCACTGGTGAAAGTGTTTTCGGTGGTAATGAGCGGCTGTTTGGAGAGGTTTGAGGGAGTTTGCGGAGGAATCCTGCTCGCGGTGAATGTTGTCGCAGGCGCAGCTCGGGCTGGAAGTTCCTGTTGCGCTCGACAGGGACATTCAACAGGAAACTCCAGCGCCGCGCTACCGCACACCGCCGGCAGGGGACGTTCAGGATCAGAGGCGTTCAGAAACAAGTAGCATACTGTAGTCACACTGTAGGTAGTAGGCTGTGTTAGGTAAATTACTGATTACCACTGAAAAACTGTAATCTGATTATATTACTAATTACTTCAAGTAAAAAGTAATCAGATTACTGTTTACTTTGAAGTTACTTTTAAAATATACATATAAAAATACAAAATAAACTGCAGCTCTTTCTGTAATTCAATATTCACTGAAAAAAATAATACAATGGGTTGATCACAGCAGCTTAACCTATTTAAAAGACTTAAAGAGTTCACCCAAAACTTAAAATTCTCTTTTTATTCACTATTTTTCAATCCTGTTTGTCTTTTATTTATTAATTTATTTAACACAAAAGACATGAAGACAACCTGTAACCACTGACATCCAAATCACTGCAGTGTTTGGGCATTCCACGCTTTTCCTCAAATTCAGAAGATACCTTCACTCCCGATCCTGCACAAAACTCCTATTTAGCCTGTTTTGGGTGTAGCATGTTTTTGGGCGCCGGTGTCCTCCTTGGTGACGAGTATTGTCATAGAATGCTTTCTATTCAAGTGCTTTAAACAAGTTACTGGTCGAGTTAAAATCAAAGTTCTTTAGAGGCTGGAAATAATCTGCATTTCACAGTCATATTTTTGTTTTTAAACTGAATGAAATCAAAGTAGTGTTTGTATTTCCACTTAAAGCAAATATTCTCATCAGCAACCATTCTAACTCGCGTTCTCCAGCAATTTAAAAGCAAATCCTCATTAACTTACGTTGCAGTGCAAAACGTGATTTAAAAGAAGCATTGTTTTCTTCTAAAAACTATATTTGTAATGTAAGTAACGTAATTACATTGACTTAAGTAATTGTAATCAAATTACACACATTTAAAATGTAATAAATTACACTGCGTTCCCCAAAATGTAATTAGAATACAGTAACGCGCTACTGTGGAACACGTTACATTTTAAACAATATTATTATAAAAATATTTTAGTAGAGGCTGCGTCATATTTGCAAATACATACATACCTACTGTATTATTTGCTTTTATCTTATCAATATTTTTTCTTCATTTTACATACGTCCGTACATATTTGTTTTCCAATTTTGTGTATTTATTTCCTGTAAGAAATGCATTCTGATTTTTTTTTCTCTCTTCACAATATAAATTCAGATATAAAATTTATAATTTTTTTGTAAACCGTAACCTTAATTTGATGGATCAGAAACATATATAATGCTTTAAAAGTAAAAAAAAATAATAATAATAAAAATAAAATAAAAACTAGGGCAAACATCATGAGAGTGTACTGAATTTTAAGTACATTTTCATCCGTGACATGGAATTTTGTGCTATTACGAATCAATTTTTTATTTTAAATACTTTCGAACATATTTTTCCATTTTGTGTATTTATTTCCTGTAAGAAATGCCAGTTACATTCAGAATAGATTTTAAAGTATTATTACTGGTCTATAAATCACTAAATGGCCAAGGACCTCAATACATTACAGATATGCTCACTGAATACAAACCTAACAGATCACTCAGATCTTTAGGATCATATAAACTAGAAGTTCCAAGAGTTCAGTCAAAGCAGGGTGAATCGGCTTTTAGCCACTATGCCCCCCGCTGCTGGAATCAGCTTCCAGAAATGATCAGATGTGCTCCAACATTAGGCACATTCAAATCAAGACTAAAAACACATCTGTTTAGCTGTGCCTTTACTGAATGAGCACTGTGCTGCGTCCGACAGATCGCAATATTATGTTTTTCGTTTTCTTTTTCATTCTTTTATAACCTATTAACTCATTTTAATTTGTTTTTATCTGTTTTTAATAATTTTTATTGTCTGCATTTTATGTTCCTAAACTTGTCTTTTGTATTCCTGTTTATGTAAAGCACTTTGAATTGCCACTGTGTATGAAATGTGCTATATAAATAAACTTGCCTTGCCTTGCCTTGCCTTGCCTAAGAAATGCACTCTAAATTTTATTTTATTCTCTCTTCAGAATGTAAATTCAGATAACAAATTCATCATTTCATATATAATTCTGAAAAAAGATTGATCTTTTATAGTGTCGATTGATCTCGAAACCAAATATCCTAATTTTATATATTAGAATATAACTATAAATAATACAGTGCTTAGCATATATAAGCAGACCCCTCACAAATCTCTCTTTTAAATTCATATATGTTTAATAGGAATTTCTACAATATTATTTGTGTGCTTATACATTAGATTAGTACTGAAGCCAAATCTGTTGCTTATCTAACAAAATAACTTCCGATAATGATCTAATAACTATACACCCAAATTTATGTTATAGAAAAATATTAAATACAAATTTTAGAAAGAGGAAAAATCAAGATTTTTTTTAAATAAATTGTGTTGGTTGTATATATATGTATATATATATATATATATATATATATATATATATATATATATATATATATATATATATATATATATATATATATATATATATATATACTTTTTACAATATTTTGCTTGAATTTAATTGCATTATCTTTCAATTGCTAGATATGTTTGGAGAATAAGATATTATTTTAATAAATATATCTGTTTAATAAATCTGTTTTGTTTAAATGCACCAAAATACATTGCCTATATTCACTGAGAAATGGATCAAAATATTCATTTTCAAAATGTGGTGTACTCCATTATGCTGAGCACTGTACATTTGTATATTTAAATCAACTGATAGTCAATTTAAAAAAAAGAAAAAAAAAGGAAAATTGAAAAGTTTTTATAACTTAATAAAACTCTATGAACTATTAATTTGAAATTGAACTTTGTGACAACATAAGTTTTCCAATTTCATGAATTTTTGCTGAAAAAAAGTAATATTAATTTAGGTCAAATTTAACATTTTAAAATAAAAGTGTTTTATAGTGTAACTTTAAAGAACATAAGTTTGTTTATATAATGTAACCAATGTTTTCAACATGTTGTTATGTTTCCTTACTGAAAAAAAGTTAAAAAGTCTAAGGAAAATCATGAGTTTGAAACACAATTAATTATTAAAGTCATGAAAATTATTTTAATATGCAGTAGCCCATTCATCACAATGAAAAATGACTTTACGCAACCACAACATATATAAATATAAGCTTGAACTGCATACAAATGTAGTCTACAATTTTGGATTTTAGCTTATGTTATGTACACTACTTAAATTCGAGCGTGCCTATTGCATGTTATATACATAATTGGGATTACTGGCATGTGCGCTTCATATATCCGCTACACGTACAGGACACTTAATATTCACATCTGACACTTTCACCTGTAACACTGAGTATCTTGATGCAGCAACTGTTTTATAGACAAAGTAGACGACGAAACACAAGATTCACTGTTCACACAAACAAAGTGCTACTTCTGTACCAGTGGAGTGCTATTGTGATTTTGCGTCAGACGTCTGGCAGAAATGAAGAGAAACAGTACAGTAGCCTTCATGCAGCAGTACAATAAATAATCTGTCTTGTGTTCGCTGCTCTGGATTGACAGCATGTTCGATCGGTTAACACTGTTCAAATCCAGCCATTAGTGACATCGCCAAGGACTCCACTGTAAAATAATAAAGAAACAGGTATGGTAAAACAACATAATTCTGGTCTGTAAAAGCATTTCATTCCATTATAAATTTTTAATTTATATGAATTGTTATATATACAGTTGAAGTCAAAATTATTATTAGCCCCCAACCCCCCCGGTATATTTTCCCAAATTCTGTTTAACGGAAAGAAGATTTCTAAACAGTAGTTTTAATAGCTCATTTCTAATAACTGATTTCTTTTATCTTTGCCATGATGACAGTATATAATATTTTACTACATATTTTTCAAGATACTAGTATTCAGCTTAAAGGGCAATTTAAAAGCTTAACTTGGTTAATTAGGGTAATTAGGCAAGTAGTTGTATAATGATGGTTTGTACTGTAGACTGTAAAAAATGTATATGTTGCTTACGGGGGAATAATATTGATCTTAAAATTATTTTAGCCGAAGTAAAACAGATAAGATTTTCTTCAGAAGAAAAAATATTATAGAAAATACAATGAAAAATGCCTTGCTCTGTTAAACATCATTTGGGAAATACACTCACTGGCCACTTTATTAGGTAAACTGCCCAACTGTTTGTTAACACAAATTTCTAATCAGCCAATCACAGGGTAGCAACTCAATGCATTTAGGCATGTAGACATGGTCAAGACAGTACAAGACTGGGCATCAAAAGGGGTGAAGAAAGGTGATTTAAGTGACTTTAATGGTGGCATGGTTGTTTGTGCCAGAGGGGCTGGTCTGAGTATTTCAAAAACTGCTGATCTACTGGGATTTTCACACACAACCATCTCTAGGGTTTACAGAGAATGATCCGAAAGAGAGAAAATATCCAGTGAGAGGCAGTTCTGTGGGTGCAAATGCCTTGTTGATGCTGGAGGTCAGAGGAGAATGGCCAGACTGGTTCGAGCTGATAGAAAGGCAACAGTAACTTAAATAAACACTCGTTACAACTGAGGTATGCAGAAGAGCATCTCTAAACGCACAACACATCCAACTTTGAGACGGATGGGCTACAGCAGCAGAAGACCCCACCAGGTGGCACTCCTGTCAGCTAAGAACAGAAAACAGGCTACAATTCGCACAGGCTCACCAAAATAGGACAATAGAAAATTGGAAAAACGCTGCCTGATCTGATGAGTCTCGATTTCTGCTGCGACATTCGGATGATTGGGTCAGAATTTGAAGTCAACAACATGAAAGCATGGATCCATCCTGCCTATCATCGGTTCTGGCTGGTGGTGGTGGTGTAATGGTGTGAGGGATATTTTCTTGGCAATTGAGCATTGTGTCAATGCCACAGCCCACCCGAGTATTGTTGCTGACCATGTTCATCCCTTTATGACCACAGTGTACCCATATTCTGATGGCTACTTCCTGCAGGATAACACGCCATGTCATAAAGCGTGAATTATCTCAGACTGGTTTCTAAAAAATGACAATGTAATGTGTATTTATATAGTGCAATAATTGTGTATGGCCATACACCTAAAGTGCTTCATAACCATGGTGGGGGGGTCTCTCCTCACCACCACCAGTGTGCATCATCCACTTGGATGATGCGATGGCTGCCACAGGACAACGGCGCCAGTGCGCTTGTCACACAACAACTGTAGGTGGAGTGGAGAGACAGTGATAGAGCCAATTCGGTGGATGGGAATGATTGAGAGGCCATGATCATAAGGGCCGATTGAGGGACTTTGGCCTGGACACAGGGGTTACACCCCTACTCTTTTTTTTTTTTAAGGAGAACTGCCATGGGATTTTTAATGACCACAGAGAGCCAGGACCATGGTTTAACGTCTTATCCAAAAGACAGAACTCACTGTACTCAAATGGCCTCCACAGTCACCAGATCTTAATCCAACAGCGCACCTTTGGGCTGCGGTGGAACAGGAGATTCGCATCGATTCTATTATGTCAATATGGACCAAAATCTCAGAAGAATATTTCCAGTACCTTGTTGAATTTATGCCACGAAGCATTAAGGCAGTTCTGAAGGCAAATGTGGGTCCAACCTGGTACTAGTAAGGTGTACCTAATAAAGTGGCCAGTAAGTGTATTAAAAAGATAATTTTGACTTAATTTCATTAACACATCTATGTAATAATTGTATATATTTGGTAATATTCAGCAAATACATACTGGGGGGGGTAAGGTTCTATATTTTCTTCAGTAATCAAGTGTCAGATTCAATTTAATTAACAAAAAGTGATTTTATATACATGAAGATATTAAATGCAACTTAAGTTTTTAAAGTTTTAATTACATTTGTGAAACTATCATTTCCAGTTAGAGTGAAATAATGTCCAAGTTAATATAAACATTTATATGCAAATGAACAATTGTCTGACCTGTACATAATTAAAAAAAAAGTGATTCTACAAAATTGTATTTTATTTGACATGATTAAAAAATAACTGCCACCAACTGGGTGAAACCTAGTAGTTCAAATGATATTGTCAAAGTATAAAGATTTCAAATGGTATATAAAATATTATTGTACAGAATGCTACTTCATGTTTATTCTGTAATTCAAGCTAAAAATATGTGTGAAGTCATTATTTATTTGCTCAGAATAATTAATCGAGACATTTTATGTCTTTATATCAATTCATTTTAACTTTTTAAAAACATTTAAAAGACATCTTTTTGCACAAGTTCTTAATTACCAGTAAGGTGAGCTGGTTTTTACAGTCGAGTAGTGTTTGTACATGGATTTTAACCTTTTTTCTTTTACTGTAAAGCACTTTGTGACTTCTTGTCTGGGAAATGTGCTAAAGAAATAGTACATTATACTTGATATTTAAAACCCACAAATTGATCCACAAACATTTAAACATGCTTTCTTTTCTTCACACTATTGTTTTAAAATGCACTGTAGTTTAGGACTTACGATGAGGAAATGAGCCTCTGCAAACAGCCTTGTTTAATATGGTCACCAGAAACATGTGACAGTTTTTAAAATCCGACTCCATTTTGTCAATCGACTCGATTCTGGGGAAAAGAAGAGAGACGTGAATATTGCAATCCACAGTCATGAGGAAAAAAAGAAAGCTAAAGAGAAGTGAAAGCTCATGGTCATCAAGCTGAAGTGAAAGCTGTGAGATAGGGATACATGTAAGATTTTTTTTACTTACTTCCAGGCCCCAAAACCAGCCTGCCATCTGTCAGAGAAGATGAGAACTAAATTCAGCACTTTCATGATGGCCTCCTTGACAAAACTGACCTGCAAAGACACAGTAACCCCAATTTGATGGATCAGAAATATTCCAAATATCTATACCGGTTTAAAAGATTAAGAAAACTAGGCCACCCATCAGAAGTACATTTTCAACCGTGACATGCAATTTTGTGCAATAATAAGTCAAATTTCGAGATTTTTTTTTTTTCAATGTCTAATTCCAGCGTACTTTCTCTCTGAGCAGACATCGGTCATGAATGGTGGACAAGTATCTGTAGTGGATTTTAATGAGCTGGTCCAGGTCTTTTGCCTCCTGTACTTGGTGTTGAAACTCTAGACCCGTACTATGCAATATCTGCGAATAAAATGAATCAAATAAAAACAGATGTTAGAAACACAGTCTGAACTCAACTACAAATAAAGCAAGCTTTCTGCACGTTTTATGTAGGAAAATTTAAGGCTTTGAATTATTTTAAGACCTTGTAAGCAAGCTTTAATAATACTTTGAAGGGAACACAATATGTCCAAATGTTCTCTAAATGTATAACAGTTTTATTAGCAAGAACATAAGAACTTTTATATTTTTTTATTTATTTTATAGCTTGAGATTTAAATAATTCCAAAACTAAAATAAACCTTCTGATCACACTGTAGAAAAAAAAAAAAAACGATGTTCTTCTTTAGTATTTTTGTCTAGTTTTTCCAATGTGAATGTCGATATACATTTACTTTAGAAGCAAAATGAGATTTAATAAGCTGCCTAATAGGTTTTCTATAAAAAGGAAGTTTCTTATTGGGTAGAAAAGTCTTTTTTGTAGTCCTTGTAGTTTTAAGTATAAATTCACTTTTGTTCAATTTATGGGATGATAATCGGTTTCAAGGTATACTCTAGAAATCACAATTTTAAAACCGCTAAAATGTTCTGTTATACCATTTCAAGGGTTATTTGTGTTTTTAATTTGTTTGTTATGTATTGTTCATGAAATCTGTGTTTTTAAAACTAATGAAGAGAGCAAATGTCAATGATTTATTTTAACAATTTAGCCTTACATGTTGACAGTTTCAAAATATTATAAATGTTTCACAAAAATAAAATTGTGTTCAATGGAAAAAAAAAAGTTTTAAAACATTTAAAAAGAACGTATTTTAGAGCAGTAATCACAATATTGTGATACCATGGTGCTTCTTTCCAAGGTTATCATACCATCAGAAACATATATCGACCCATGCCTAGTTTAATTTCATTATTTCTTCTTAAGTCAATGTATCCTAATAGTTTAGATGTTTATTTTGGAAAACAAAGATCCTTATGAAGATATTACTCAATTAGTTTAAAACTCAACGCTCTAAAATTATCTATAATAATGTTCAGTTTCTTACACAGATCAATGGTTTCATTTCATACGACCTCAAAATATCATCAAAAGCCATGGGTATTACTTTCGTGTTGCTTTTTAATAATACTCTAATAATTATAAAAAACATCGACTTGCATTTTGTGAATCACTGAAGACTACAGCTTCAGCTAAAACAAATCTTTGTTAAAGGGATAGTTCACGCGGAAAAAAATACTCATCATTTATTCTCCCTCATGTGTTTTTAAACCTTTATGAGTTTCTTACTTCTGCAGAACACAAAAGATATTTTGAAGAATGTTGGTCACTGATTTTACCATTGATTTACCATGGAAAAAAATAGTGTAAAGGTCAATGGGTATTAGATACCAGCATTCTTTAAAATATCTTCTTTTGTGTTCAACAGTAGAAACTCAATTAGGTTTATAACAAGTAAAGAGAGTAAATGATGACAGAATTTTCATTTTTGGGAAAACAATCTCTTTAATATTATATTAGATAAAAATAAAAAAATCAGCTACATCTTGAATGGCCTGAGAGAATGCAAAGTACCAGCAAATTCCCGTTTTTGAATGAACCATTTCTTTTAAAGCCTTAAATTGAAGAAGAACAAATGATGATAGAGCTGCAGAAACCCTGATAATGACTATTACCCATATATATTCGACCCACCCTTGTCATAATGTAATTGTGCAGGCTGTTGACAAAGTGCATGAGTTTGACCCTCAGGAGAAACATCCTGTGAATCTGCTGGTTTATGGACTCTTTGGCTGTGTTTTCCTCAGGCTGGCCTCCTTCTTTCCTCTTAGCAGCTACTGTCAAATCTGTAGGAAAACCCATTATTAATATCAGGTACGAACGAGTGAACCTGAGAATAGAGTGAATAAAGATAACTCTTTTGTCACTGTAAAAAAAACCTGGATTGTGGAACTAATATGATTTTCAACTAAAATGTGAAGCTGAATAATTATGATGTACACTCACCGGCCACTTTATTAGGTACAACCTACTAGTACCAGTTTGGACCCACTTTTGCCTTCAGAACTGCCTTGATCCTTAATAAAATAAATATTTCTCAGAGATTTTGGTCCATATTGACATGATAGCATCACGCAGTTGTTGCAGATTTGTCGCCTGCACATCCATGATGCGAATCTCTCATTCCACCATATCTCAAAGGTGCTCTATTAAAATTGAGATCTGGTGTCTGTGGAGGCCAATTGAGTACAGTGAACTCATTGTCATGTTCAAGAAATCAGTCTGAGATGATTCATACTTTATGACAGCATGTAATCCTGCTGGAAGTAGCCATCAGAAGAAAGGTACACTGTAGTCATAAAGGGATGAACATGGTCAGCAACAATACTCAGGTAGGCTGTGGCATTGACACAATGCTCAATTGGTACTAATTGGCCCAAAGTGTATCAGAAATCGAGACTCATCAGACCAGGTAACATTTTTCCAATCGTCTACTGTCCAATTTTAATGAGCCTGTGTGAATTGTAGCCTTAGTTTCTTGATCTTAGTTGACAGGAGTGGCACTCGATTTAATCTTTTGCTTTTGTAGCCCCTCCGCCTCAAGGTTTGACGTGTTGTGCGTTTAGAGATGCTCTTCTGCATACTTCAGTTGTAATTAGTGGTTGTTTGAGTTACTGTTGCCTTTCTATCCACCGGCTATTCTCCTCTGACAACAACAAGGCATTTGTGCCCACAGAACTGCTGCTCACTGGATATTTTCTCTCTTTCTGATCATACTCTGTAAACCCTAGAGATGGTTGTGTGTGAAAATCCCAGTAGATCAGCAGTGTCTGAAATACTCAGACCAGCCCCTCTGGCACCAACAGCCTTGGCATGTTCAAAGTCACTTAAATCACCTTTCTTCTCCATTCTGATGCTTTGTTTAACTGCAGCAGCTCGTCTCGACCATGTCTACAAGCCTTAATGCAATGAGTTGCTGCCATGAAATTGGCTGATTAGAAATGTGCGTTAACGAGCAGTCAAACAGGTGTACCTAATAAAGAGGCCGGTGAGTGTATATGGATATCTGTGCTAGCTATAATTTCTTCTCTTTTTATTACAAATAAAAGCAAAGAAAACTTGAGAAATGAAATCAAAACTCACCACTAAATCGTAATGTGTCCAGACTATACTTGGCCCATTTGATCTGAAGTAGCAACAGGAAGACTTGATTGTAGATTTTCTGACACTCTGAACTAATGACAATATCCACAGGCCATGGAACCTGGTGAGAGAAATTTAAAAAAAGTCAAACAATTAGATATAAAAATAATAATAAGTACAATCATCATAAAAATAAATACATTCAAGAGTCCTCAAAGCTAAATAATTTTCGAAATAAAAATATTTAAGGACAAGTATAATACTGGGATGGCACGGTGGCTTAGTGGTTAGCACTGTCACCTCACAACAAGAAGGTCACTGGTTTGAGTCCTGGCTGGGTCAGTTGGCATTTCTGTGTGGAGTTTGCATGTTCTTCCCATGTTCACTTAGGTTTCCTCTGGGTGCTCCGGTTTCCCCCACAGTCCAAAGACATGCACTATAGGTGAATTGAATAAACTAATCATCTTGAATAAACTTAGCCATAGTGTATGTGTGAATGAGTGTGCATTGGTGTTTCCCAGTGCTGGGTTGCAGCTGGAAAGGCATCCGCTGCCTAAAACATATGTTGAAATAGGTAGTGGTTTATTTGGCTGTGGCGACCTCTGAATTAGAGACCAAACCGAAGGAAAATGAATGAATGAAAGTTTAATATTTAAATAGTTTATTTATTACTCAGTTAAAATCAATTCAAGTTTATTTGTAAAGCTTTTCACAATTATTATAGTTCCAAAGCATTACAAAACATGTGTGATGTTACATAACAATTAAAATCAGAAAAATTAAGGTGTGAGTAGAATTAATCCGCAGTTAAACAATATAATGTACTCAAAAAAGTGATGAATATTTTCTATTTTTTTATGCATTTACTTATTGTTATCTGATTGAGTCTTTGCAACTTAAAGCGATTATAAGAAAGTGTTGTTTGCATATAGAGAGTAAATATGTGCTATTATTATTCTGAACGCAGATAAAGCAAAGTAATCTTTAAAGTGGATCTAAAATTTGTAGTTTGTAACCTTATAACTCAGCGTAAGACCATCAAGGTTATTCACTGGCTGCTTTTTCCTCGCAGGATCGATAGTTTCAAGAAAGATGGACAACCTAGAAATCACGAGAAAGAAACAAGCATGAACCACAGGATATGGAGTGGTAAGTTTCGGGGTTAAATGGTAAACCGCAGTGCAATACCGATGACTGTCCTCAGGATGGCGCTGTCCGACAGACTCCTGAAGCTGCACGTTGAGGAACGCCAGCTGCTGCCAGCTCTCCTTCTCCAGAACTTTGTCGAAAATGGCTGTGTAGAAATCATACATGGTATCCCCAGCCTCCAGCAGGAAGTAGTTTCTCATGGCCTGCAAGTACCCCAGTAGCCTTAGAGGACAAAAAAATATATCAAGTCAAAAATAAATAACCTTTAAAATGTTACCAGGAGATTTGTGCACAAAGGAAGCCTTGTTTCCAATTTTATTTACACTCCGTGATCTGTTTAGCCAAGAAAAGTTCAGATTCCTCCTGGTATTTGGTGCGTTTGAATGTGCGTCTTGTGACCACTTGTGTTTGGATTACATTGAGATCCTTCAT
This sequence comes from Danio rerio, assembly GCF_052040795.2. Lineage (NCBI taxonomy): Eukaryota > Metazoa > Chordata > Actinopteri > Cypriniformes > Danionidae > Danio > Danio rerio. Next base: position 39,823,420 of record NC_141026.1, on the reverse strand, counting down.
TGTTTGCGCTCAATGCAATGCACGACTAATGTACTAGCTTTTAAAGCAAACAGGAAAGCCAACAAATGAAAAGGATGTGGATGGCAACTGCAAAAATTTGATTATAATCTGCTTTGATGTATCAGACAGTATCATGTATTGGTGCGCTTCTCATAACACGTTACATAATGACCATGCTGTATTAGGTCAGTAGGCGGATAATAGGTGGCCTTTTGTACTTGTTTGAACTAGTCTGACAAAATAAGAGTCTAAGTTAATGCTAATTGAATAATTTAAGATCTTAAGAGTTGGCTGAAAGTGGTCAAGCTTAATATTTTGAGGGCAGAAAAAAGAAAAAGGCTATTGTTCTTCTGCTTTCTGTATCATTTCCCACTGTCTACTTTTAGATGCTTACACTCTAACATGTTATTTAGTGGCTTTATACATATCAGAATAATAAATAATATGCTACCTTCATAAGATCTATGAATATCACAAAAGTAATATTGAAAATTATACTAAAAGCCCAAAAACATATTGTTTCTAACATTTATAGCAAAATGTTTTTTTTTTCTAATACAAAAAGAAATATTTGACAACTAATTTGATTTTTGCATTCTCTTTGGAAAGCAGTTCTAACAATGCACCTGTTAATTGGTGTTTTTTTTGTCCTGAAATACAGATTTAAGAATGTTGTTTTTTTACTTGCTGTTAGTTAATTTTTTTTATTCAAATTAATATATAGACATGTGCTTTTCCATCACAAAAACATTGCATTATTGGCCTTTTGTCATGATGAAAACTATTGATCCCTTGCATGTATATTTTTTTAGAGTCAAATTTAATTACAACCAACAAATTTAAAAGTCAACAATAATGTATATAGGGCCAAATTGTATAAATGTTCTATTAGCAATTCATAAATAAAGGATTATTATATTTGTACTCCGCTACATTACTCATAAAACATATTTCGCTGATTTCACTGGTTTAACATTTACTTAGTGTTTTAATCTGTAAAAATATTTCAACCAAAAATGAGTCAATCTGTCCTGTTTTGTCTTATTTTTGGGAATATATAGTTGACATTACAGATGTCCAACTTAGCTATGATCCTAGAATCTGGACATTAGGGGACACTGAACACCTAGATAAATCTCATCATAAAAAAATACTTTACACTTCTGGCTGGAACGGCTGAGAAAAAAAGCATTTAATTAACTGGAAATCATCTCACTCTCCAACTACAAAACATTGCATCAACAAACTTTTTTTCCTACTGTACCCCTGAGAAAATACTGTTCAGTGTCAGAGGATGAACAAGTACTAATAAAAATTAATTTAGGGACCTTTTATGGTGTATCTACCTTCTTTTTTTATTTGCATGCTTTAAGCATTTTTATTTATTATTATTATTAATATTTTATGACACTGAAATTTAGTTTTTTTTCTTTGTTTGCTATTGGTTGAACGAAAAAAAAAGTCAGTTAATGTTTGTACAATAATATTTGTTTTACATCTATGTGAAAATAAACTGGAATAATAACTAAATAAAGTATTTGACTAAATCAAAGTCATATTTTTTGTCCACTGTAGAATGGGTCAATTATGTAAGCTTATTTAGAAATATCTGACTGAAAGTTCCAAAAAAGCCCAAGCACGCACCCACTCCCTGATCAGAAAAAGGGTCAAAAGCGAGCAACAACGAAACACTTTAAGGAACAGTTGACCCATAACTGAAAATTCATTCATCATTAAAAGTGCTGTATGTAAGTTTGACTACCAGTGGTTGAACTAGGTATTGCATTCCTGGATCAAACCAAACACAAGCGCAGGTTGCCAGATTGACAACCAACAGGAGCGAGTAGACGAGGAGACTAAAGGCAGATTTAAATCATGCCCTAAATAAAAGCAACGACACCCAATAGAAGGAATATTTGCCATATTAAAAGAAGTTTTTGTTCTAAAAAACACTTCAAATAGATATATTATAAATGGCCTCTATCTCTTCCAGCTGAACATAAGAAAACTATGACAATGATCATCTCAGGTACACTTTGTGTGCTTTATTCATTGTTAAATGCTAATAATGTGAGTATGAATGTCATTTTACATGACATTTATTGCCATACCACTGAAAGCAGCAGCAGATAGCCTACCTCAGATCTTGAAAATAAAATAAACCGTCTATAAACAGAGCTGTGACTCAAAACCAACACATATCAGTGACTCACCATCTACATTTAATACTGTTAAAGAGGTTTAATATGTATTAATTAGATTAGAAACCTTAACAATTCGTGAGTTAGTGTATATTCTGTGCTTCTGAATGGCTGTACTTCAATTTCTGTCATGTTGTGTCTGGTGCAAACAGCCCAATTGCTTATCACTGCAAGTCTCGTTATGTACAGTGTTGTTAGGACACAGGGATTACAATGTAACCTGCTCATCTAACATTTACATTAATAATATTTGTATTATTTGCTAATTAATAACCTCATGTGGAACTCTGAATCTGCTTCTCATTTCGGAGTCTGCTACTGTCTACCGGATGGCGCATTTTGGTCACGGGTGCATGCTTTGAGAGCCTTTCTGAATTGAATGAATTAAATTTGCGGTTTTCCCATCAGAGCAACCCGGAATGCTGAAATATAATTGGCTAAACTAGCAGTGGACAGGGTAAAAGAAACAAAACAAAGACAGGTGTTACGGCACGTAACACTCACATTTTCAAAGCAGAATTTCTGACTTCATCATTTTTTTTTTCATATAGTCAAGAATGTTCACTTGGCATGTTTCCTTAATATCTGCAAACATATTAGGGTATTTATATGCTTTAGAAAAGTCAAAACTTACATACAGCACCTTTAACACATTCTTTACCTGTTCCAAACCTGTCTGTGTTTCTCTCTTCAGAATACCTTCTTTTGTGTTGAACAGAATAAAGAAAACCATAAATGTTTGCAACCATTTGAGTTAAAATAGAGAGTAAATCTTCATTTTTGGGTGAACTATCCTGTTAAATGCTAGGTGTGAACGGCAGTGTGTGTCCCTCATCAACCAAAAGCATCTTAAAACCAAGTGTAAACTGCGCTATCCACTGTAAACAGGCTGACAAAACGCATCTCAATAGCGGAGGTGTAAACAGGGCTGCCTTTCCTGCATTCTCTCACCTGTAGTCTTTCTTCAGGGTTCTCATGAGGTTCCCACAGCATTCAACGTATCTCCTCTCAATATGTGGATACAGACAGGAGCGAAGTGTGAGCTCAAACGTCTGGCATGTCACAGACTCAGAGGAGCGATCCAGAATCACACTGCCACCAGAGAATTTCTCATGAAAGTCATTCTGCTCTAAATAAAGCCTGCAACAGATAACACACATTACCTCAGCGGAAAAACAAGCAAATGAAGTTGTGAGTGAATAAATACCAGGGTTTCTGCAGGTTTGACCAAGTTAAATTTAAGAATTTTTTAAGACCATCATGAATGAAATTTTAGACTCATAATGGGCCAAAGGCTAGGGAATGTTTCAAATAACCAAGATGGAAAAGACTTTTATTTGTCCTATCATTAATATAATTTAATACATTTAATAATACAAATATAAATTATTAATACATAACTACAATATTTTAGATATTTTTTAGCAAAAAAATTTAAGGTATGCATACTCTTTTTTTTAACATAAACTTTCTTTAAAAAAATAAAATGATCAAATGTTTTAAAAACTAAATCTATGCACAACAATCTGTCCAGGTTGGTGTTCTCAGCAGTCAGTACATGGAGCACTTTTAAACAAATGTTATTGTAAGAAAAATAATTAAACCATTATGATAAATAAAGTTAACAATTATCTTTTTAAATAAACAGTTTAAAGTTTTATTGAGATGGATTGTTGGTGATTTTATGGGCTTTGGCCAGAGCAATACATGAACAAAGGAAAATAAACACCTGTTTAAAAAAAGATTTAAGACGTACAACACAATATTTCAGTAAATCTAATACTTTTTAAGGTCTAAACTTTTGATTTTGAGATTTAAGACTTTAAGACCCCACAGAAACCCTGAAATACAGTTCCATGTACTTGAAAATATGAATCACTTTTGATAAAATTAGTTAAAATTTCAAGACAATTTACTGAAATTCAAGATGCTCAAGTTCTTTCATTAACTAAAAAGAAATTAAAGGAATATTTTAACCTAAAAACAAAAATTCTGTAATCCTTTACTCACATCTGCACTCTTTTCTGTTTAAGACAAAAGATGATATTGAAAAGATTTGAAACTGATAGCCATTGAATTACATAGGGTTTTTGTTACTATGGATCTCAATGGTTACAAATTGTTTGCAAAATTTCCCAAAAAATCTTCTTTTGTGTTTTGTTGAAACCACTTGAGAGTAAACAAATTGAGTATTTTCAATTTAGGGGTGTATTATCGCTTTAAAGTCATGGTTCATTTTCCCTTTACTTATTTCGAACCTTGAATTATGAGTTTCTTTCTTCTGTTAAACACCATAAAATAGGTTTTGAAAAAAGCTGGAAACCAGCAACCACTAACTTCAATAGTTGTTTTTTCTAAAATAGTAGTCAGTGGTTACAGGTTTTCAGCTTTCTTCACAATATCTTCTGTTTTGTTCAACAGAAGAAACAAACTTAAAGTTTAAAAGCGCTTGAGGGCGATGGAATGTTGGTGAGCAATTGATAGGCGAGTAAATTTTCATTTTTAGGTGAACTATCCCTTAAAGGAAAACACTCCAGGATTGTTCTCTGCATAGTAGAGTTCAATGAAACTAAAGCATTCAATTCCTATATTTATACATATATTTCTTTTAGAAAATAAGTAAATAAGTGAGACCCTTATTGTTCGGCTGAGATCATGTAGAGCCCTTTGAATCCTGCAATGTTTTTGCCCCAAAATTCAAATTTATTTTCAACTTAAAAAAAAAGACATGAATATCTTGGACGACAGGAAAGTTAAATTCTGGGGTGGATTTAACCCTTTAACATCCTTTGTTGCTTTGTAAAGTCAACGTCAAATCTTTTCTGCATTCTGCGGTCACCTTGCAAAATTAATGGCCAGCAGGGGGTCATGGATGTCATCCAGCTCCAGATGACGTGCCACGATGGACTGCATTTTGATCAGGCTCTTCTTAGTGGCCTGTTGCTCGGTAACTGTATTTGTGGGTGACTCTTCTCCACGCCGAAGACGAGTCTGCACCGACTCCAAGAAGAGCGTGTACAGACTTTTTCTCTCAGCATCTGCAGACACGTCAGAAATATTAAGACAATTCAAACCTTTTTTACTTGTAGAACAAATGTAAACTGAAACTAATAGACCCTTTTTGCATTTCCTGTTTCTCACCAACAGAAGGCTCCTGAATGGGAGAGTAAAACAAATATTTTATTACAATCCTATTTGCTTAAATAATAAACAGAAAACCACTATCCACGATGGTTTTATCAAGACTTTAAGAAAAAGCAAATGAGACTGATGACGACAGGCAGAGAAGAGAATAACGTCAAATTTACTCCCAGCCTCTCAGAAGCTCCATTACAAACACCTCACATAATTAAGCTATTAAAAACTATACAAATATACAAACAATGTCCCAACAGTCTCTCTGAATGATTGTAGAGACATTCATAATTAAATCAGCCTGACATTGAATTAAGTTCACTCCTTTTATGGACCTCTTTGCCCAAAGCAATTTTCATAGATCCACCATTTAAGTCAGTTCCACTATCCTCTGCCACAATGACAAAGTAGCTTGTTTTCATCAATTTTTTTCAAAACAGAAGAAATAATTAGACTTATCTGCAATGTTCTTATGGGTGAACTTGACTTCGCTTGTGATCACTTTCATTTTAGTTTTGGATTTGTAATATTTGTAATTTTCCATTTAGAAGAAACACAGAAGAATCTGTTTTCCTTTGTTTTAAACAATCTGAGACCTCGTTAAACAACCAATTTAACTGATTTCTTTTTCAAAATACCATCTAGTACTATTATCTAGACTAGTACTAGACTAATATAATTCAAACAAGAACTAAACACATATTTTCCACAATCACCTGAGCCCCTGTAAACAAAACTTCCTGTCAGAGAAATTTCAGGACCACACTCAAAACGAATGGGGGAAGGAAAATTTCCCAGAAAACACCATCTACAGCGGTAGCATGGCTCCACACGGAAGTAAGGAGATGCACAAATTAGTATTTTTTTGTCGTTATTATGAATTTTGTTTTTCAAAAAACAAGCACATGTTTTAAAACATTCATAACCGTGTTCTTCCGTCATGCTTTAAAAAAAAAAAACACTAGAATGAAAAAAAAATAAAAAAAACCTGCTAAATTTAGCTTTTTTTCATCCATAATAATAACTCCTGTATAGCAGTCCCAGAACATTCTGAAACTCAATGACACTCGAATACCCTGTCAGAAAAGCCTAATTGGAAAGGACCTTTTTACAGTGTCTAGTAAAATGTTAATGTTATTTTCGTGTGTTTACATACATGAATATGGCCACTGTGTAAATGCGCAGTACAGTTATGACCTTATTGCCACATTATATCATTATGATAACATAATATATTTATTAATTCATTATTTATTTATTGTCATAGCAGCAACTTATGGTTATTTCATGGCAAAATGGATATACATAAAAACAAATTCCTTTTACAATAAAAAGTTACTTAGACAAATATATAAAATATATAAAAATTTATTAAATTCACACTCATGACTTGATTTATTGAAGATAAATACCAAAAAGTAATGCAACTGGAATAACTACAACATTTACCATCGTCAATCTCATATGAAGCAAGAGAGCGCGATGACATATGCATGTGTTGTAGTGCTGTCCCATTTCTTAAAAATAAATTTTGAAGCCCTTTCTCATCACACTTTGTTTCAAGGGCCAAGGGGATGGGGAAGGAGTAGGGGTAAAAAAATAGAATTTAGATTGGGCCTTATTTCTTGGAGCACAAACAGTTAATCTGTATCATCAACACTTATTGTCTGTATTCTTCTGTATTGCTTATTGTCTGTATTGCTTCTTCTTGTTGAAAAGCTGAATGCCTCCTCAACAGTAGGTGACTTTGGACAAAAGCATCTGCTAAGTGAATAAATGTAAACGTGGTTTGAACTAATTGTGCCAAATACAGAAAACAAAGATGACTAATTATTCTTTGACGCAAGCCTCCATCTGACGCAAACCTCCAGCTGACACTAGATCTCTGTAAATCCAGTCCATGATGCTGAATCATATGTGTGTGTACATGGATGATGCCAAGCTGCTGCTAAATGTGGAAGTACTGGAACATTTACAGCTGACATTTCCACTAAGTGCTACACTGTTATTACATTTGATCACTTTATAAGCATGTCATCGTAAGTAAATAGAACTAATTGTTTTTTATGTAATAAAGAAAGAGCAAAGAAACACTAAAAATGTATTAAAATAAAAAATTCATCAAATAAAACAAAAAAAAATTACCTCTAGAGGAGCCATCAGATTGTTCAGTCTCCTTGCAGTCCAGGTTCTTGAGGAGCTGCATGGATTTTCCAGCCATGATGATCTGCTTGAGCACTGGCTTGAGGAAGGACACCATGGTGTGTTGTCTGCTGCTGGATGTCTGTTCTCCACCTGAGCTTCCACTGGCTGCATCGCTGAGCCTCTCCTCACTCTCCACCATTTCAGACACGCTATACAGAGTGTAAGTGGCATACCAGAAGTCCCTGTGGTTTACCGGTACATCCTTGTTTCTAGAAAAACATGTGCATAGGTTTAATTTATTTGCAAATTAAGGATGTAAGGAGAATAATAGCTGTGGTGAGTGCAAAATGAACATCCTGAAATGACACGAACGGAGGTATCTTATATCACCCTGAAGGGGTTTATTTTGTGATCACCAACTGACTGTACATAATACCCGAGATACAACTCCATATAAAAGATAGGGTCAGAGGTGTTGTTGTTTTTTTAGTTATTTGTTTATTGGTTTTAATATACAAAATAAAATTGTAAAAATGAAATAATTGAGACACTCAGTAAAAAAGGTCAAATACAATAAGAAACATTTTGAATATTTAAATATAATAAACTGGTAAAAGATACAATCCAAGTGCAGTGACTGAGTATGAAAAAGATGATTTGAATAAACAAATAGAGAGAAAAAGGTAAATAATATTACTTTTCTGCTGTAGTTCTAGGTATGGTCATACACTTTTAAGAGCATCCGGAGTGGCCAAAAGCTTAGAGATCTATGAGAGGCATCCAAATTCTCTCTTATTTCTTAAGCAAAAGGTAGTAAATTGTTATTATCATAATGCTTCACTTACAAACTGTTTGAACAATTCAAATGTTGCAAAATGCCTTTTTAGTCAAGTATGATATTATGCCAAGCTTTTTTACAGATACAAGTCAAGAGTACTGTCCAATTTTGTACATTTTTATTGTTTTTAAGAGGCTTATTATGTTCACTAACACAGGATTTATTTATTCTAATTATTTATTTCTCTAAAAATACAGTGATACTGTGAAATATTATTGAAAAGTATTTATATCAACTTTTTCCTGACGACCCAGAACAAAGTGGAACTATTTCTGGTTTATATACTAAGCTTGCATCATTATTATTTACTTCTAGATCTACAAAGAGACTCCTGGCAACTAGACCTTAATAACAGTTTGACAGAAGAGGACTGGAATAAGGTTATATGTAAAATCTATAGATCTTCTATTTGTGCTAGACCTAGCCTTATTTAATCTAAAGTTATTCCTAGACTTCATCTTTCCAAGGCCAAGCTGGCAAAGATGTATTCCTCTGTTGACCCCATCTGTACAAGATGCAAGCAGTCCCCTGCTACATTAGCCCATTTGTTTTGGTTATGTCCTAGATTATCTGTATTTTGGTACATTTTTTAATCTTACTCCAGAATATTTTGTAAAGATGTTTGTGCAAATCCATTAACTGCTGTCTTTGGTATCTTATATGAAAATAACAATTTGTCAAAAAGTGAATTGGACTGCATTGCCTTTACATCTCTTCTGGAAAGGCGCTTTATTTTAATCAATTGAAAACAATCATGTCCCCATTGTTTTAAACAGACAAATATAATTGTAAATGGACAAAATGATGGTGATGCTGCCAGGGTTTGCTTGTATTGCACTGATGATGTCTTTATTTTTTGTCTTTGTTTATATCTACAATGTTAAAGCACTATATTTATATAGATATATTATACAGTTATTACACCAGTCTTCAATTTAAGACAATTGTTGAGAAACCATTTTTTTTATGCTGCTTAGGTGCATAAAAAACACTTATCACTTATCAGTGTTGGGCAGCTTATTATTTTTGTTAAAACCATATTCATATTTTCTCATGATTTTCTGACAAATAGAAGCTCAAATAAACTGCATTTCAAATTTAAAAGGCTCATTTGATTAACTTAAAAAGGCCTTGATGAATGAAGTATTATTCTTCCACCAAAACTTAAAAAAACACCCATATCCTTTGAGTTTTTTTTGTGTACCTCTGAATGATGAACTCCTTGGCAGGGTCAAATAAGTGACCATGAACAATCCATTCATCAACAATCTCAAGATATGGCCTCACCGTTTCTACCCAGAGAGAGAAAAGAAGTGCCACCTGACAGGAGGAAAAAATGATAAGAAACAAAAAAAGACGAGCAGTACTCTCATAAAATGTGCAAATTCAAGCATCTAAAACTACAGACCCACTTACAGACTGCTCAGAGGCTTCACCCACACTGTCATACTCAATGATGGCCTTGTAGAGGGTGTTGAGTAAGTGCGAGGCTCGTAAAACATTGGGCGTTCCGGGCGGCACCTCAGCCACTCCTGTGCAGAAAACCCTGTGGAGCATTGTGATCTGAGCCAGATGAGGACTCAACCGTTCCAGCACAGAAGACAGAGTCACAGTCTCATCTATGAAAAATCATCACAGAATTAAAACTACAGCAACAAAAAAAACTAAGTATTTTTAGACACACCCAAAAAGAAAAACAACCTTTGGCAATGATGTCTTTCTCGATAGCATTGAGCTCTTCTTTAAAGCTGGTGAAGTATTTATAAAGGGCCCAAACAAATGCTTGGTAGGTCCTAAAAGGAGGCTCGGAACTCTTCTTGGAGGATGACGAGGAAGAATTGAGACCTGGAGGACAGGGTTCTGCGCTGTGGCCTGTCACTTCATCAATAAACTTTTGCAGGCGGGAAACAGCCTGCCCATAGGCCGCTATGTGCTCCAGTACAGAGTGAAGACAGTTCTGTGGATAGATATACGAAAATACTTTCTTTAACAAAACAAATCCCAGCAGCACTTAGTTTTAGTCATGTTTTCCATGTATATTCTATGTCAGTGGTCTCAAACTCAATTCCTGAAGGGCCACAGCTCTACAAAGTTTAGCTTCAACTCACAGCTGCTTAATACTTAATTAAAACTGTGCAGAGGTGTGGCCCTCCAGGAACTGGGTTTGAGACCTATGTTCTATTCACTTCTCATAGTCATTGCATACATTGTGTAATAACTAGGTAGTATCACTAAACCAACTCCTGCAGTAGATGTATTTAACACTTCAGTTCTAAACCCGCTTGACTTTCTTCTGTTGAACACAAATTAAGATGTTTTGAAGAAAGCTGAAAACCTGTAACCATTGACTTCCATAGTATTTTTGAGGTTTGGAATCACATGAGGGCTAATAAATACAACAATTTTACATTTTTGGGTGAACTATCCCTTTAAATACACTAAGAAAACTCTTCGCTCAAAATCTTGACACAGTAACTTAAATACTCCATTAATAGTTAATATGAAATAATAACAGCTGATTAAAACTACACTTAAAAGCATCTAAAGTCCTGTTCACACCAAGGAAAATAATTATAACAATAACATTAAAGATATAATTGTAACATTTTATTTTAAGTCACAATTCACAATATTAAAAAATACATTAAGATTAGATTAAGATTATAAGCTTAGCGAACTACAAATTAGCAGCTTTTAATAATAGTTGGTAAGGTAGTTGCTGGATTTAGGTATTGGATAGAATAAGATAATTTATAGCTACATACTAATAAACAACTAAAATATTAATAATAGGCGTGTAATGAGCCAGTTGTTAATAGCTTGAATTGACTTCAAATAAAGTGTTATCCAAGTCTAAAAATCACTGTAAAATTAAAAAAATATCAGAGTCCATATAACTACAACAGCACATGAGTCCTGAAGATGCGCAACATAAACAATGACAGCAAATAAGTATCCATACTGCAGTTTCTTGTGCTCATACAGTTATTTTTCTTGGTTTGAATGGTTCTTAATTTAGCCTCAGTAAAAAGTATCAATTTAAACATTTTTAAATACAACTAGAAAACATCTAAGGTTGTAAATGGAAAAATGTGCTGTTATTTTTGCTTTTTGCACATTGCTTTAATGATAAATATATTCTCAACATACTGTTATGTAATGATTGTTGCATACTGTATGTTGGGACCCACTCAAAAACAAAATGTCACATCTCAAGGAGTTTATCCCATTATATAAATACACTGATTTGCATTTAATGTCTGACTGGCTCCTTTCATTTATCGTTTACGGGATTGTGAAATCTACCAAATCCTCTGGATGAGTTTTGGGAAATGGTAAAAACTTACATTCGTTAGATGCGTGACCACCACATCATTCCTTACAGTCACCTTGCCGTCATTGTGCTGGAAAATGAAAAGTTTCTTCACGCCAGAGAAAAGCCTGAGGAAAGAACATAAAATAACATAAAAGAGCACATTTTATCCTTGGAAACTGGGATATGAGCAATTAGTTTTATTTGTGATACAGCTTCTTCTAGGTATGCAAACATACAACAGTCAGTAACCAGTGCAGATGTAATCTTGAAAATCTTCATTCCAGAACTGCTCGTTCCCTGCAGGTTTCAACTTGCATCTCATTCCATATTCACATTTGCAATCTTCATAACACGATTATGAAATATTATTAGGATATCTATTTTAAGGTTACCTCAAAAATCCAACTATATTGACTAAATTTACTGAAGTTGGCCTGTTCTAAAGGCTTATGGGTTTATTTTTTGTTCTGTTGACGATATCTTGAAGAATGTTCAAGAAACCCGCAGCCATTGCAATCCATAATTTGAAAAAACTACAATGAGATGTGAATGGTTATGCTTTATTAAAAATATGCGGTTCAAAATAAATTCATGGTAACACTTCATTTTAAGTCACAGTTCATGGTATGAACAAACCATTAACTAACATTATGGATGCAGAATATGATCATACTTTGAAACATCTTATGAACAGATAATATTTTAATAATAGGCAGGTAATAATAATAGGCAGGTAATAAGCCAGTAGGTATTAACATAAATTGTGACATGCTAAAGTGTTACAATTTTCTAAAGGAGAAAAAAAATTTAACAGGCTTTGAAAAAGTGGAGGGTGAATGAATGATGACAGAATTTTCATTTTGGGGTCCACAATCCATTTAACTTTTTATTATTCAAACATTTGGGGTTAATTTTTAAGAAAGACAAATACAAAATAATTCTGTTTTAAATAAATGCAGTTTGTCTTGTTTTTATTCATAAAGGGGGAACAATCCCCAGTTTTTTTTACATTATAAAAGGGTTTATTTTTGAGCCTTAGATAAAATTTAACATAATTCAGTTTTAAATGAATGTAGCTCTGTTAAATGCATTTTGTATTCATAAAAGAAAAGGACAAAAGCACAATTTTTAAAAACTTTATAAAAAGGTTTATTTTTAAGCCCAAGAGAAAACATTTAAAAAAATCTGAGTGATTCCAAACCTTGACTGGTAGTGTATATACTGGTGGCGTGGATTTTCTGATGGATGTCCACTCCAGGATGGAGTTACACATATGCTTTATTTTGTCTTTATGATTATTATAAAGTTGAATGTTTAAGATCATTGATTATAGTATGATCTCAGTGTCATCCAACTTCAGAGTAAAACTGGATAATATGTGTGTGTGATTGTTTTTCTGTATGCCAAATGATTTGTTTCCTCAGGATCTACCCAGCCAAGTAAGAGGTCATGGAGATCTCTTGAGCGGACCTAGACTCTTGAAGAATTGGAAACAACTGTTTCCTGAGTTATTTGCCATTTTAAAAGTTAAATATTTTAAAGCTAATTCCTTTGTATGCAAGCTGCCAGTTTGGATGTAGATTATACCGGTTTTTAACCAGTTTTGATAAAGACTGCTGAGAGTACACTCATCCATGAGTAAGAAACAGATTGTACTTTGTGTGTGTGTTCTATTCCTTTGTAGATCTTTTCACAGGTCTGGGGTCAGCTCTTAACAGGCTAGTGGCTGTCTGACATTTATATGCTTGAAATATTGAGATTTCGTTCACGATTGTACGTGCACACACGTGGATATTTTCTTAGTCTATCTGTGTTTTAACCAATCAGCTTAAAACCCTTATTTGTATGATGCAGTGAATGACGATATGTAAGAGTTTAATTATTGTTTTGAGATTGTAAGCAGAGCGGCCTACAAACTTATTGCGAGTGTTGAAGCTGACTATTGCTGATGAAACTGCAAACTATCTTTAGTAAACTTCCTTTTTAATTGAATCTTTAACTCTGGCTCTTCTTCATCTGACAGACTGGTCATTTAGGAGTTCAAGCTGTAAAATATCCATAAAATACAAATGTAAATAATATAAACAAATCATACCAAAGAGTTTCTCGAATTACTTGTGTCTCAGTAACAAAAGATTTCTCCTCAGGCAGGTAGAGAGGCCCAGTGTTATACAAGTGCTGATCCCTGGAGAGAAAGAAAAAATATAGTACATTCTTTAAAAAATCTAATTTAACCTATAAAAAAGTCCCAATGAATGGACCTGCCATGCTAAGAACAAGATATTTTAAAAGCAAAGATGTCATACCAAACGTTGTAGAGGTTGGAGTGCAGGTGAAGACTGTGTGGAAAACGGGGAGAGTTGGGAACCCAATAAGAAGTGACAATATGCTGCTCCAACCAAGCCCTGGAGTCCGGCTCACCAACTGCAACAGGAAATCAGTAAAACCCCTAAGACCTGTTTACAACTATCATAAAATAACGTGCTAATACTGTCCACTACCGGTCCAGGTGACTTGAACGGTCTTGTCGTTCTGCTCGTGGTCCTCCTGCGGCGTTCTGTCCACCTGTATCCCAGAATCCTCTCTGCTCAAGGGCTGCTGGCTGTCGTCTTCTTCGCTTTCCTCCTCAGACCACTCCTGCAAAAAGAGCACATCAGTGATCAGTGGTGCTCTGTTATTATTGCAAGACTTCTTTACATGTATTAAAGTTCTCGTTGCTATAACAGCTTTCAGTCAACTGCAGAGTTCCCGCCAGGCTTTGTAATAATTGTCTTAATTGTAGCTTGATTAGGTCTTAACATAATGTGAAACGAATTGTGTATTCAGCCAGCTGATCAAAGCCCAGGAGCAAAAGCATCTTCCTCTCTCTAATAAGGCTTCTGTATAATCGCTCCCTTGAGGATCCACTGCAGGTTTTCCATTTCGCCTCACGGAAAAATCCTGTTAAGTCCACTTTAAATGTTATTTATATGTTTACAGCTTTTATTTCATGAACACCACATGTATAATTTCATCTTTAATGTTTTGGAAATTTTTTGACATAGTTAATGAATAAAATTTACGCAAACATGTCCAAGTGTATACCTAAAGTGCGTGCCTCTTCCCTTTATTTTCCTGATTGTAGCATGTTAAAAGTGTTGCATGTAAATTATTGATTCTACTAAAACATATAAATATTTTTTGCAGATATACATTATTTTTAAATGTGCTAAGCTAACATACTTGGTTAAAAATAGCTTTAAAATACACAAACTAGCAATAATAAAGTGGTTAAAAACATCTACTCTTTAAATTCTATTTGTGTTATCTATTTAATGAAAAGTGTTGATTAAAAATGCTGCCTGGAAAAAAGCAACCAATGTGTTTAAAACAAATCTCGGTGACGTTTTAGGTTCTTTCAGTGTTTTGTTATATATGCAGGCGAATATTGTTGTTAATGTATGTTATATTAGCATATATATATATATTTTAACAACAACATTTTTATTAAAATCATTCTAAAACTCCTGAGTATCACATGACATAAACTAAACTCATAGCAAAGTGAAAAAGTAACTGCTAGTATTGTTTTATTTATTAAAATTGAGCTACAACACATTGTCTTGTTGTTAAAGCAGTTATTATTTACATAAATTAATAACAATTTTAAGAACTGCAAATTTACTTTGCTTTTAAATATTCAGAAACAGAAACAGTCCGAGATGACTGATGGTGTGGTAAATATCTATAAGTTTGTTAATGAATGGGATGCTACATTTAACTTTTTTTAAAGCAAAGCACTTGAATTCAACAAGCTCATAGCCAAAATAGGAAATTAATATTGAAATGTAATGTAAATGTATGCAATCTGATAAGATACAACAAATGCACTATAACTTCAACTGAATTCTAAATAAAAAAATATTTTATGAATGTATAAACCCATTTGAATGAAACCCATCTTAAACATTTAAAATTTAAACAAAAGGGCAAAACAAGAGTGCATTGTTTAAATATATACCATGAAACTAAAAAAATTTAAAGAGAAAACTATAAATATTTACATTAGCAGGCTTTGGAATATTTATACAGGCTGACATATTTATATAAGGCTACATCGCTCATTCAGCATTTTATTAAATAGCAATAGACCAGGCAGAAACTGATCTGACATTCACTCACTGGAGTGTCTGGAAAAGGTCCAGGATCAAAATCTTCTCCTTCCATGAGGTACTTGGCCCAGTCAAACGTGTCTTCTTTCTCTGGAAAAAATAAATAAATAATAATAATTGTAGACACATTGATAACAGTGATAAAGCTGTCTAACTAAATAGAAAAGTAAACAGCAGAAAATCCTAACCTGTCTCTTTCAGTCTGGGTCTTTCACAGTAGTTTGTATTGGATGGAGAGTCAGACAGGTGAAGTAACAAAGCCAGGATGCCATAATGGATGTCGGTCTGAAATCAGACGAAGTATTAGATTAATTCAGCAGATGCAGTTTTCTCTGAATAATGTCAGTGTGTTATCTCACCTTTGTTCCATCAGTATTAGGAAGAGGCGAAGTGAGAAACTCTTCAGTGAGTCGTGTCCAACTCTCCGCTTTACTCAAGTCAGAGTGAACCATGAGTTTCTCATGAATACTGGCAAAAAGGTAAATACAATGAATCATTTTAATTAGAGTTTTAGTAGGTTTCATAAAGGTAAATGTAACATTAAAACATGTTTTTAGTTCAAGTAAAGAAGTTTAATGATTAATTTAAAAGAAACGCTAAACATCAATATGGTATTTCAATGACATTTTATAGAGAGCACAAAATATAATTGCATAAGCAACATCTCAGAGTTTGAAAACACTACTTCTTGTATTACTAGATTTAATCTCCATGACTTTGTCTTCACTTTACAAAAAAATAGCTCAAGAATAGAAGACCTGTGTTTACAAATGCTAAAAATGAAATTATCTTTTACTGTTCCTTCTGCTTACATTTCAAAAAGTGTTGTTCTTCAGTAATTTCTCTTGTTTTCCAGCACAATGTCAAACAATTATTTTATCAAGACACATTTACTCAAGAACCTGACGTTAAGGCTGTTGTTTTTTATGCAAAGTGAAAGTGATCAAAATTCTGTGAGTTTATAATTAAAACAAATGTCTACCAGTGGGTTCAGACATACACAGTAATTTTCTTGAATTTCTACTTGTCACCATTTTAGTAATTTCTCTGAAAACAAGGCCTTTTTTCATTTTGTTTCTTATAATATAATAATGCATCTCGATTTCTTTTTAACTGTATTTATATTGGAAAATCCTTTTAATGTGAAATTATAAATTAGGACCCCCCCAAAAAACTTTATAATTCCAATCAAAACATTAGCAAAGAAAAAGAAAGTGCAAAAAATGTGGAAAACTCATCATACCCATTAATGGAGCGCTGCACATTATGTCTGTTTGCTTCAAGGAAACGATGAAACCTATCCAGGGGAGAAACATTATGATGAAAGCTTCTTATTAAATGCATGTGCAAAAACACAAGAACTTGAAGTGTAAACAGAATTCTAAAGCAATTATTTGCTTTTTATCCAAGTTTAAGCTCAATTTCAAAAGGACGAATAGACGCACTTACTTAAAATTAGACCAGGTAAACTTCAGTGCCATTTGAAAGTTTTGATCTTCCTCATCCTGAATGGCTGTGAAATGTGAGATGAGTCTCTTGGTCTCGAGCTCAAGCTCCTTTTCGAACCTACTCCAGTGAGCCATTCTGATCAGTTAAGACTACATTGAAACACAAGAGGAAATATTTGGGTCAATATAAAAAGTGTCACCGACAGATAATGATTGAGAGAAAGATGACCAAGTCTAGATCAAATACAGCTGTGGGCACTCACATCAATATAACAATTTTGTGACACTGTACAATATAAATTAACATTTTTACATTACTAGGAGGGTTAGATTTATGGCTAGACATTAATAAAACACAATTTAATGGGTAATTTAATAAATATTATAAATACTTCTTATTAGGGCCGTGCAATTGATCGAAAATCCGGTTTTGATTTTGGCTTCTAACGATTATGAAAAAACATTAATCAAGATAAATGATTATTGCATCCTATACCGCCCTCTTTCCAGCGGTACACATTTGTTGCACTGCAAAGCTCAGTTCCACGTGAAAATGACTAAAAGCATGTACTGTAATGAAATGTTTGCAGCATGGGATGCGCATCATTCATATTTTTAATATGAGTGCTTAGCCTCAGACAGGCTCGGAGATGAGCAGAGCACACACATCTAACGGCATCTTTATGTGAGCGCTTTCATGCTCAAATACATGCACATTTGTGTCAGTGCGGTGTTTAGCGATTATTCGTATTAAAAAGACATGTGAAAGAGAAATCATATCAGAGCAGCACTATTCTTAAAGTGACAGCGTGCAATATTCCTGCTGCCGACTGTTTTAATCCTTAATCAAACAACAAAAGGAGAAAATCCCTCACTGCTCTTGACTGAAGAACTTTTGTAGCTGAAGTTTTTTTCTTAAAGTGAAGATGCTTAAAACAGTTTAAACCAAACAGATTTAATAACTCATTTCTAATAACTGATTTATTTTATCTTTGCTATGATTACAGTACATTATATTTTTACTAGATATTTTTCAAGATACTAGTATTCAGCTTAAAGTGACATTCAAAGGCTTACTTATTGTAATTAGGCAAGTTATTGCATAACAGTAGTTTCTTCTGCAGACAATCAAAAATATAAATTGCTTAAGGGGGCTAATAATGTTTAGCTATTAAAACAGGTTTCAAAATATTTAAACCTGCTTTTATTCTAGCCGAAATAAAACAAATAAGCCTTTCTCTAGAAGAAAAAATATTATAAGAAATACTATGAAAAATTCCTCTGTTAAACATCATTTGGGAAATATTTATATTTAATAAAAATTCACAGGAGGGCGAATAATTTTGACTTCAACTGATAATCGTTCTGAATAATCGTGATTATGATTTTTCCCATAATTGAGCAGCCCTACTTTATATTGTAATTACTCTTTTTACATTACTGTGATGGTTTGGTTTGATTTGGTTTAGTGTTGGAGTAGGTGTAGACGTTAATAAAATGCAATTGATGGGTGATTTAATAACTAATATAAATAACTATTTTAAACATTCGGCCACAGCTGTATCTCCTTTAGCAACAGAGAAAGGGAGTAAGAAAGAAAATATACAGCACACCGATAAGATACTGTATGGAGTGATGTACTGCTGTTTAAATAATTATGACTAATACCATGTAAAAATTTGTTCATATTTACATTATATAAGTGGATGTGCTTTGTTAATTATGTATAAATGCACAAACATATATTATACGTATATGTGCGTGTGTATGTGTGAAGAAAAATGTTTGTTTATATATAATAATCGTACACAATTAATAGATAGATAGATAGATAGATAGATAGATAGATAGATAGATAGATAGATAGATAGATAGATAGATAGATAGATAGATAGATAGATAGATAGATAGATAGATAGATAGATAGATAGATAGATAGATAGATAGATAGATAGATAGATAGATGAGCACAAACCTGCTTTCTAGTTGTGATGCTGACAGGGGCGAGTCGTTGTCAACAGCTTCGGTTAGCAAAACAAGAAACCCATCACAACGACGTATGCTACATGTTACAGATAAAGCAAAAAATTTGTCGTCTATCTCACGAACATAATACGAAGGACAAATTGAGGACTGAATTTCAATCTTAATATTTTAGTACGAGCATTAGATGTTTTACGATTTCCCCCGTTGCCGCCTCCATGACTTCAGACTCTTCTTCTGCGGTGCATTGCCGTTGTGAGCGTTCATGCTGCTTAATTGAGCTTTACTGCCACCTATCGTCTGTCAAAAACAAGACTAGACACAACAAACCATAACAGCCAGACTAAACATTTGTGCTAAGAGTCCAGGAACAAAGAGATCTAAAATGATTTTGGATTTATGGAAACGTATTTGTTCATGTGTAATCTGATTAGTATTTAATATAATATTTACTTAAATTCTACTTTGAATTCTAGATTAGCATGTTAGCATGTTTTATTGCAACAGCAAATTCCGTGTAAATAAATAATATAAAAAAGGTTGGGAACCACTGGAATAAAACATCTACAGACATTTCATCATGTATGAAGACCCAATTTAACCAGAAATAAATTATATTGTAAGCAAATCATAAGCATTTTGGAAAAACAACATTTTCTTTCACTTTTTTACACAATTGTTGAGATCCATTCATGAATGTCAAAGTATTTATTTATTTTATTGTTTTAATCTCACTTATTTTAATAAGATTTTGGAACATTTATTTGACATTTAATCATTATTTTTATTTTAAACATTATTATGTATTTATAATCAATTCAGAAAAATATGTATGTGTTTATTTGCTGATTTTTTATAATCTTGTTTATTTGTTTTACATTATTCATTTTGTTATATTATATTATTTTATGCTATTTCTTCAAAATTTTCCACAGACCACCAGCACTGCCTTGAAGACTTCTTTAGTCACTGATTGATGATTGCGTATACTCACTTTTATAACATTAAGTTTTGTAAAATATTCATAAATACATTCAACTTAATAAATATAGTTTATATACAGAATATACATTTAACATTTCAGTTATTATTTTGTTGAGTTTCTATCAAGTTGCTTTAAAATTTTTTCCTTAAATGTAGCACTGTATTTACACATTTTGTTATACATTCTAATACAATATTTACATATGAATACAACTTTATATTAACTTTTATATATAATATCAATTTTAATCTAATTTGTATTTATTTGTTTTATTTTTACTCCATTTTTTGGGTAATTTATTTAAGTCTCACTCAACATTTTTGTATTCTTTTAGAAATACTTTTACATTTATAAATATTTCTGTTTTTATATTCTAATGTATGATTTAAAGTGTCTTGATTATTTATGTTTAGCTTCGAACATTTTCAGCCAAAACACTCTTAGTTTTAAACTTAAAGCTGATTATGATTGGCTAATTCAGGTTTTAAATTAATTATCCATCAAATTAATTGTAATATCTAATGCCCAAAGCAAATATACTTCTGTTTGTTACCATTGTTTTGATGTCAGGGATTTGTTATTGTGCTCGTATTTTGTAACCAGTCGAAGCTTTTGTATTTTCCCCGCCTTTTACTTGATTTCTACTGGATACAGTGAGCTCAGCTTTATGGATTACCTCCTACCCATCCAATCACAACCGTCCTACCCGCTTCTTTCTTCAGCCAATCCTGGCGCAGGAGGCGGGACTCGTCACATCACGGCTGAGAAAAAAAGATTCCACCCTCTAAACTTTCCTGCTGTAAAATCTTAGCGGTGTTTATTCATAACGGCAGGCGAGGCGCCTCATCTGGAGTCGAGCAGCTCAGCCGAATCCCTCCGCTGAGGCCATGAAGAGAAGGCTTCAGAAAAAATACATCATCTTAATTCTAGGATACTCCGTGGCGCTGCTTTTAATTCCATACGTACTAGATTACCGGAGCAAGTCGCCTCACATTAAGGATGGATACCAGCAACAAAAGTGTCCCGATCTGGAGAGCACTATCGCCCTGTGGAGCAGCATCAGGTCGGCCAACTCAACGGAGGCGGAGGACAGCGGCAACAGGAGTCAGTCCAGAACACACATATACCTCCACGCGACCTGGAGGACAGGCTCTTCCTTTTTAGGGGAACTATTTAATCAGCATCCCGATGTGTTTTACCTGTACGAGCCCATGTGGAATATGTGGCAGGCGCTTTACCCGGGGGACGCGGGCAGTTTACAGGGAGCAGTGAGAGACATGATGAACTCCCTGTTCAGGTGCGACTTCTCGGTCTTAAAACTCTACGCAGGCTCGTCCAACGTGAGCACCTCGTTCATTTTCGGCTGGAAAACCAACAAGGTAATTTGCTCCGAGCCTCTGTGCAACGCGTACAAAAAGCACGAGATCGGCTTGGTTCAAGGGGACGTGTGTAGCAAATGCCAGCCCAAAGACCTCAGAGAGCTGGAGAAAGAGTGTAAAAAGTACCCGGTGATGGTGATCAAAGACGTGCGGGTTTTGGACTTGGCGGTTCTGGTGCCTCTCATGCGAGACCCCGCCATCAACCTCCAGATAGTGCAGTTGTTTCGCGACCCCCGGGCCGTGCACAACTCTCGGCTGAAGTCCAAGCTGGCACTGGTGAAGGAGAGCATACAGGTGCTGAGGAGCAAGAAACAAAGCGAGAAATACAAGCGGCTTCTGGTGCCCAGCAACAGGGTGCACCGGGCTGAGAACTATGTCTCCAGCGCGATGGAGTTAATATGCGACAACTGGCTGAACGACATGTCGCTAGTTCTGAACGCTCCGCCGTGGGTCAAAAGAAACTACATTCGGGTCAAATACGAAGACCTGGTGCTCAAACCCGTGGACGAGCTCCAGAGGCTATACCGCTTCGCTAACCTCACTCTTTCTCCAGCCATGGAGAAGTTTGTGATGAACATGACCCGCGGGCGAGGCTATTCCTCGGATAAACCCTTCCTCATATCATCCAGAGACGCCAAAGAGGCGATTTTTGCCTGGCGGGAAAGACTGAATGTGGAGCAGGTGAAGCAGGTTGAAGCTTACTGCAGTGAGGTGATGAGACAGCTGGATTATCAGAAGAGGAACATGGACAAGACCTAAAACCACCCGCACACCAGTGTTTGGTACGTCTACACGTAAACAAAAAGTTGCTCACCTACAGGCTTGGTGATGAAACTCCATGGTTTAGGAGTTCATTAGGTCACCTCTACATTAGTGTTCATTTTGAAGTATTATTACACATGTACAGAGTGTGTAATTATTGTGCAGATAATTTTAGCTCCAACAGAAACGTGGGTTTTGGCTAATATATTATGGTAAAACAATGCCTTTTAAGCACAGGGGTATACTAGTCTTCTTGGAAAAGCAACAGGAATAGTTAACCCAAAAATTACCATTTACTCACACTCAAGTGGCTTCATGAAACCTTTATGAGTTTCTGATGAACACTAAAGAGGGTATTTAAACCTGTAACCGCTGATATCAGTAATTGAAAATAAAACATGCTATGGAAGTCAATGGTTACAGATTTCCAGCTATCTATAAACAATTATTATGTGTTCAACAGAGGAAAGAAGGTCAAACAAGATGTGCATTATATGTGATGCGTATTATATGTGACAATTTAAAATTTTGGATGAACTATTCCTTTAAATATCACAAATGATACTTAAGATTAAAAAATCATTACCATAGTAGCACTACCATTGAAAAGTTTGGGGTCAGTAAGTAAAAAAAAAAAATTCAGAATACAATGTTGTCATTTAGAGCAGTGGTTCCCAAAGTGGGGGTCGGGACTAGACACGGGACGATAACCGTTTTCAACAAAGCTGAAAAAATTTTTTTTTTTGTTAATTCATGACAATTTGCTTTTGTATAATTTTATTATTATTAGCAGTATTATTTATTATATCCATATTTATATTTGTTTTATTAAAAACAAGCGTAGATTTGTCCACCTGTAAGGTTTTAGACCATATGGAGCACAGCATGTGTATTTGGATATAGTGTGCACCACACTTCGTTATTATTATTGTTGTTCATTTATTAGTTTGCTGCAAATTAGAACTGAATTTAGAAAAAGTTTTTAAACAAATCTTTGCGCTTAACAAACAAAATAAATTATTTATAGGCTAATTTATGTCTGTGCGTACAAGTTTTCCCTGTCCACGAGAGCGAAAGTAAATAATGAGAGGCCTTATCTCTCATTCTCACGCTGCAGATGCTCTGTTTAACTGTTTTCTTGCTAGTGAAATGCTCCATTTTTCCACTTACAAAGTCCGTCATGTAAATAGCAAATGCGCTATGCACGATGCAACTGACTCTTAAAGGGAATGGGAGATGAGACTCTGATTGGTTTATTCTCAAAACACACCTACAACTTAAGAATATAAGCTCAACCGTTTTAGACCATGCGCCATCCGCAAAGCGGAGTTTTCCGCCCTTAAATTAGCAAAAGTGGATTCTGACACGCCCTGAATGTGTTTGCGCCCTGCGCTTTGCACTTTGCGCATGGATCGCCAAAAGTTTCTGCTATTCCATTGCGTTATATGCAAGATTTTTATTTACATTTTGTGTAGTTTTTAGTTAACAGTATCTCCAGCAGAAAATATATCCAAACATGTGATAATTTATTTTAATCATTTAGCCTGACATGTTTACTGCTCCAAAACATTATAAACATTCTTAAAATAAAATATATTGTGTTCAAAGGGGAAAAAGCTGTTGGTGTTTACCCGGACATTTAAAACAAACATATTTAAGAGCAGTAATCATAATACCGTAAAACCCTAAGCCATTTTTTTTTATCTAAGGTTATCATATCGTCAGAATCTTATACCAGCTCATGCCTAGTAGGGACCCCCTGGGGGGTGTCGAAACAATTGGGGTGGAGCCGGGGGGTGACTTGGCAATTTTCAAAAATAAAAGTAATTTTATAAAACTATTAAAATGATCATATTTTTTTCCATAGTTTACTGAAGAACAAAATAGTAGTTAATAATAACATTGCTAACATGTTAATAATAAACATTAAAAAGCAACATGCAAATAAAAAGACATCAGCCTTTCGATTTTTTTTTGGTGACCCATGGGGTGATTACGTGAATACTAAAGACACAGTAATAGTGTCAGATGCAGCCCATTGATTTTATGGCACCAGGATAAACTTTCTGACACCTTTACGACACTCACATACATCAAACATAAATACAGGCCAGAACTGAACATGGAGATTGTCTCCAGGTTCTCCTAAATAAAATAATGAATAGACTTGGACCTATTGGTATGTGTGCATCATTGTGTGCAAGGATTATATGTCACCTCAGATTAGGGCTGCACGATATTGGAAAAAATTGACATTGCGATATTTTTTTCCCCTGCGATATATATTGCGATATTTTATATATATATATATATATATATATATATATATATATATATATATATATATATATATATATATATATATACATATATATATATATATATATATATATATATATATATATATATATTTACTCAAAACTAGGGCTGTGACGGTCACCATGACAACCGCGTCACCGCGGTGGTCATTGCCACCTCGGTTGTCCATTGCCACCGGCCGTAGTACGTGAAGTCACGCACTTTAAAACACAAATTACTGTTATGTTGCCAAGTATTACATATCTGTTAGAATATAACATTAGGCGCGATTCAGCAAGTTCAAGTTCAACCATGAATCTTGTTAGAAAACGAACTCTTACATCTGGGAACATTTTGGATTCGTGCCGACCGAGAAAGGTGAACGAATCAATTTGGATTAAGCTTTTTTTATGGGGGTTTTAAGTAAAGTGTGTTTTAATATTCACTGCTGAGTGCTGAGAGTCCAAACACTGAGGAGCAAATCCATCGATACGCAGATCCACGGGTCCCGAACCATGCAAGCTAGTGGCGATTGACGGTGAGGGAAAAAAGCCATAGGCTTAATCAACTCCTGTCTTCTAAACGCAGAAGCCCAGCTAAGCCAGGCATGGCAGAGGCATTTGCAAAAATGGCCAGATACAAAAGAGAAAGTGATAAATGAAAGACATTGACGAGAAATTGAGCATATAGGCTATTTGGTAACTACTTAAGAACGCGCCGCTCGGAACAGAAGGAGAAGCCCTCTCTCGCATGGTTGTGAAAAAGTAGCCTGTCTGTGCATTATCGCTACAAGCACACCGTCTGACAGTGTATTGCTGGAAACATTATAACTCCATTCTTCACTTAAACCGGACAAAGTCAACATGTTAGTTTTTCTGGCAAATAATTTAAAATATGAATACAAAAGGTGGAGAGAAACTACGCTGTTTTTTTTAAACATCTGACTTATATTGTTACTAGGTTAATATTTTCTTTTTACTTATAATTATTAATATTTATATTATTATTACACTGATTAGTAAAGTGCCATTTAGACTATTTGTTAAGTTCTTAAAAATGTAACGTTTAATTGTTATTATTATACAGTTTCAAGCAGTTAAAGTAATTTAATATTTAACTACAATATTTATAAACAGTTTTGTGTTGTTTTATTAACGAAAGTTCAAAAATAAACATGTACGTTTATACGGATGTTTTATTTATTAATATTAAATTCGGTTATTCCTTAATTTTTACATAAAAGGTAAATTAACTTAAGTAGGCTACATTATTTGTTGATGTACGAGATCGAGGAACATGTTTGCCAGTAAATAATGTTCGCACCACTTAAAAAACAAAACAAATGAATAACTTGCGAAAAGGATGCAATAAAAAATGCAAGCGCTTAATCATTCTTCACAATCGGATTCGTACGTGCAATAAGCCGAGGCTATATTGCGCCGACAAGAACAAGCCCTAAAACTAAGTCTAGAGAGAGAATTAATACTAGTTAATATTAATGATTATAAACACGAACTGCGTTGTATGATAAACGCATCACAATGATGTCGTGATCTTTGCTGGAGAACTGATATGTTATCGCCGTCTCCCCAGCCAGGTTTTCATCTGCTTTTTTCCCCTTCTTCTGGATACAAACAATAAAGTATCAGCGCCAGACCAGTGGTTTAAATTATATTTTACTCTCCTGATTTCTTTTCTTTTCATTAAAAAATAATTAAATGTTTAAAGTTTTGTATTGCATAGCCTATATATTTTTAAAGATTATCATTCAGCCTACCTGCAGCGCATGAGGTTGTGTGCTGGGCAAATCCCCTTTACTCATGCTACCCATTTCATTTATGACACTGTAAACTTGACTTGGCAGGCTGATCATCTTTAAACTCAAAAGGTGTTTTTAACTTGAGACTGCATGCTTCTGCATAATGTGAGGTTTCTTATTACAACTGTTAGCGGTGTCAAAATGAAAGCAAACATTAAAAAGGGTTTTGTTTTATCAATTGTATAGTTTAGTTTTAATAATAGCTAATGTATATAATAAATTATAATATCGATTATTGTGTAGACTACAGTGTTCAACAAAACAATTTTATTAGGTTACTCTAATAGACCAAATCCCTAACTGAAAAACTAATGTGAAAATGACAGGCAGTTGCGTCTTTGCTAAAATTAATTTAACGACAAATTTATTTTGCTTTTTTCCCCTTTAGAGATCAAAAGAGATGTATTTAAAGAATTATTTCACTAAAACATGAATTGAATGCCCAGTTCTTTCCCGTGTGAGTTTAGTGCGCCTCCGCCGCGTCTGCGTTTTTAAGGTTAGGTGCACCCTGACCTGACGCGGGACCAGATCTCTGTATTGCTTTAATTTCTCAATTTTCATAACTGCATTGCATTTTCATATGGTAAAATATCAAAATTTATGCTCTGAAAGTAGTAGGAATGACGGGAGTGTTAGTAATTAATAACAGAAAGAACTTTCACTTTTGAGTGAACTTCTGACACGTGTTATTTTAGTATAATAAAATAAACAAAAATAGTAATGCAGAAAAGTATTTTTCGCTCTGCCAAGCCTTCTCTGTTGCTGTATAGAGAAGCAGCCTGCTCAGTCTCCTTACCCCGGCCCCACCCCGCCCACCGACTCCTGAACGTCTCACTCACTAACTCACTCACTCACGCGGGCATGCAGTGCGGTCTCATGAGGAAACGCAGCTTTTTGATATAATTTTTTTCTTGTTCCCAAATACAAATAATTTATCAAGTATTGTTTGACATAAGTATTCGTAAAAAACACTCTATTCCTGCTTTTCCGAATACCGTATTCCGGTTCGGCTCCACCCATAATATATACATATAATTTATTATTATTTTTTTTTTGCATCGCACCCTCCTGCGATGTGACTATCGCGGATGCGCACATCGCGATTTCGATGCTGAAACGATATATCGTGCAGCCCTACCTCAGATATTATTGGGGGCTGTGAGTCACTGGCATTGTTGTTTTTGGGAGTCCTGGACTGAAAAGTTTGGGAACCCCTGATTTAGAACATGTTTATGTATAAAATAACAAAAAAGTTTATAGATGACATAATGCCAGTGTATTGCCACAGCCATATTACACTGCAGCACAAGACTTTTTGCCCACTGAAGCCAAGCAGGGTAGAGCCTGGCCAATACATGGATAAGAGACACTTGGGGGAAAACTAGGTTGCTGTTGGAAGTGATGTTAGTGAGGCCAGCAGGGGATGATTTCTTATGTCGGTCCTAATGCCCCAGTATAGTAACAGGGACAATGTAATATAAGCACAATCCTCCGGATGAGACGTTCAGATGGAACTGAGGTCCTGACTCTGTGGTCATTAAAGTCCCATACAGTTCTCATAAAGGGTAGGAGTGTGACCCCAGTGTCCTGGCCAACTTCTCTCTATAGGCTCTTGCCCATAATGGCCTCCTAATAATCTCCATGCATAGGCTCAATCACTGTCTCTCCTCTCCACCTGCAGTATGCTGAGACTCTGGTGCCACTGTCCATTCAGCTGGAGCTGCACACTGCTGGTGGTGGTCAGGAGAGACCCCTTATATGATTGTAAAGTGCTTAACACGATAAAGCATTATTAGTTAAGCATAGTTAGGAAATCAATATTTTAAGAGTTCAGTTGCAAAAACCTCTAAATGCCGTCTGGAATTTTCTTTTTAAATGAATATTTTTATCAGGCCCTGTATGTTTGTTCAGTAATTTCACTTTAATGGCAAATAATAACTTATTTTAGTGGTCTTTAAATTGAAATAATACAAAATAAACAAAGGAGGCTGAGAAAAATGCTATTTTTTGATGGAAATTTCAGACGGCAATTGGAGGTTATTGCTGCTGAACTCTTCATTTGCATGAATAACCTTGATTTTTACAGCAATTATTGTATATTTTGAGTAAAAAGAATGTTATCAGACCTTTACAGAGTAAAACGAATATTAACATTTCACTCAAACCTATAAGTTATAATCAGAAATTGATAATAACTAATAAGTGAACATTTTTAATGAAATATATTCGCTTATTTGAAAATAAAAATCACAAGTGATATTAAACAATACTTACAAATCTTACTGACCACAAACTGTTCAACTGTACCATGGTATTGTACTTTTGTTTAGGAGCATAGTAAAAGAATATAATGTAGTACATGCACTACAGTAATCTATGGGATGTCTTATAAATACCATCTGTGGTAATACAAAAAGTACTCAAGGGAAATACAGTGACATTACATAAGTCCAAAGTTAATACTCAATCGTGTACATGTGTAATTATTTTTCAAAGCTGATTATAACTCAAAGAAAAAAAAACCCGGATTTTGGGGATGGTATTACAGTAATGCCCTTTTTTTGGGACATGATATTATCATATCACCACCCTGCTCTTTTTTTTTTGTAAGTGTAACATTTAACATTATTACTGTAGTGTAGTTTAATAGCAATTACTTTTAAAATATTTGTGGGGGAATGGGGTGGAGGGGGGGTTGTGCATTCTACTACTCTACCACTATCAGGCCAAACAGATACAAGCATGCATGATAAGAGGCGGCATTTTTTTCTGCCTGTTTAGGTCAGCGTCGTTGTTGGATTGGTTGGTTTTACATTTGTGGACTATACATTGACGCTTCCAACCAGTATCCAGTGAGAATAGTGTCAGACTGAGATTGATTATGCAACACTTTAACCAGTGTAGTTGTAAGGATGTATATTGATTTTATTGGCATTTTGCTGTCATGCAGGATATCTGAATGCCATGCACATTCACTGACTGACTGACAGCTTTATAACGCGAGTTGAAGCACGGTTTCTAGAGTCAGCCTAGATCTATATGGAACCTGGGTCTTTCACAAGAACAAGTTTGATAAAATAATGCTCTGTGATACTTTGGGGAAAGGAAATGTGATGTTTTGTAAAGTTAGAACAAAATTCTTGTTCTCATGAAATGTTTAAAATCATTGGTTCTTATGAGCATACTATGGGCCGGTATATGATTCTGATGATACGATAACCTTGGAAAAAAAATCCAATTTCACTTTATTTGTGATTACTGCTCTAAAATATGTTGTTTTTACATGTCCGGGTAAAAAACACTAACTTTTTTCCCCTTTAAACACAATATATTTTATTTTGAGAAACATTTGAAATATTTTGAAGCAGTAAACATGTTAGGATAAATAATTCAAACAAATAATTGACTTCTGTTCTCTTCATTTGATTCAAAAACACGGATTTCTTTACAATTTAAAACATCATCTTTGCATATCTTTTCTGCTGGACATACTGTTGTCCTAAAAAATAAAAAACAAATAAAATAAAAATTCGTACACATACCTTGCAGGAACAGTATAGCAGAAAAATTTGGCAGTTTTAAAACCTTGTCTTTTCCAAACCATGGTATACTTTGAAAACGGTTATCAACCCATGAATAGTGGATACTCATTGTTAGTTCATGGCAGGTTTTTATTAGTTAAGTAAAAGAAATTAAAAACTACAAATAAGCTATATTTATTTGAATAACATTGTATTTAATACTAACTAAACCACCTTAAATATTCACTATAACCTGCTACTACATTTTACATAAGCATAAAATATAGATTTGTATTGTATTGATCTTTATATGTTGTATTGATCTTTATTTTGCTTTAGCAATTTCAAGGATTACTGTTAACAAAGAACCTTTTACTAAAGTGTATAATTTAATCAATAACTACAAAATCACTAGTAAAGGCAAAGGTCTAGAATCAATAATGATGCTATTTTGAACTTTCTTCTGAATCTGAACTACAGAAAGAAGTGATCAATCAGCACTAAGTTTCACGTGCATAATGCCCACATCCCCATTGGCGACCGGGTAACAGTGTCTCAAACACTGGAGTTGGTTTGTGTTGTTGACATAGAGTAGCAGGTTTGACAATATTTTTACAAAAATATCCTGTTTATAATTATTGAATCTGCAAATTGGGTATATTGCATCTTGTTTGTGATTGTGATAATTTGCTAAATTCAGTCAATGAGAATAAGGGCTGTACAATATTGGGAAAAAAATGATTGTGATATTTTATTTTTCTGCGACAAATATTGCAATATGAATATAGTTTCACAAGATAGCTGAATAGCTCTATTTAGCAGTTTTCTGTAAAGTCTAACAATATTCAAGTACATAAATAGAATAATCACAATGCAAAAAATGCTTTAGTTTGCTTTAATTCTAGTCCAAATATTTAAAAGTTCTTAGATCAAGGTTGATTTGTTTTCAACTTCAGAGGAAATTGTTCAAAATTAAGAGTTTTTCCTTAATAGAAGCTAAATTATCAGCCAATGTGGTAAATAAAGTATTCTTGTTTTCGCTTTGAAATGTAGATATTTGGAATAGAAACAAGACAAAAATTCCAAGAAAAACATTTATTTTGTATTCCATATATATATATATATATATATATATATATATATATATATTAGCGCTGTCAAAATTAACGCGTTAAAAAAAATTAACGCAATTAACGCAGTTCAGGTTTTTTTTACTTCCTGTTGTGGTGGACGTGAGTTCAACATGCAATAAATGTGGATAAGACCAAGGAAGCACTTTTTGAAGGCAAGTTCCAGTATAAAACAATTAGTTGCATCACAAGTTATCCAGAGTTTCATGCCATTTCGGGTGTTTCATTTTTAACTTTCGACATCTGTTATAAGTTGATACCGCATGTCGAACAGAAAGAAAATCCTCCGCATTTCGTGACTCTGTGTTCCTTTAAGGTAAGGTTCC
Organism: Danio rerio; assembly: GCF_052040795.2. Lineage (NCBI taxonomy): Eukaryota > Metazoa > Chordata > Actinopteri > Cypriniformes > Danionidae > Danio > Danio rerio. The sequence continues at coordinate 39,791,983 of NC_141026.1, read as the reverse complement.
TTTTAAGGCTACACGGTAGAATTTTAATAAGAGTATTATCTTAATCATATTAAAATCGGAGTATTGGTGTCTTATGTAAATGTACTCAGAACGTTTCTGGTGAAGTCGCGAGCTGTCAAAGACAGGGCATTACTCGAGAGGGTGCTCGCTGCAGAGCCATTTGAGGAGAGCTGAGCTCCAGCGAGGGGGAGCATGAGCTGTCGCTCCTCCTCCTGTAAGCTGTTTTAATGCGTACACCAACCCCACCCCTAACCCTACCCCCAGTGACATCACTCGTAGAAGAAGTGCAAAAAAGGTGGAGCTCAAGCTCAAGCTCCCCCTCGCTAGAGCTCAGCTCTCCTCAAATGGCTCTGCAGCGAGCACCACTTGCATTACTCTGCCTTTCAGCATGAACCCTCCAAGTTTAGCGTGTTTCCTCATTAAACGCAACGAAAGCGTATGCTTCGCGTTGTTGTGTCAGAATCCTTGTGAAGTACAGTAATACTTAAGGACGCTTAGCAAATTTCATGAACGTGATCATGCGTGTTGAATCTGAGGGGAGTCGCTCCAGTATGGAAAGCCTTTGGGGCCAAAACGTCTGCAGCGCGTTGTGTGTGTCTGTCTGTGTGTGTGTCTGTGTCAGGTCCGTTAAGGGGTGTCAGGGGTGGAGTGAGCGACGTATCTGAGTAGGGGCGAGAGGGGTGTGCAATGTATTTAACGACCGGTTTGCAAGAAATTATCATTCATTTGCGGGCATTTGGGAGTCTCTGTGCACTTGCTGGATACTCCTAGTCTTAGCAACTGGATGAATGTAAAGGAGGATTAAGCAAAATTGTTTCTACTCTATAATTAATGTTCTCAACTCACAGCAATAAAACTTTACAATGAGTGCAACAGTTTGTATTCTATAGTTTATTATTATAATTTTTCATTTTCTATATCTGCAATTCCTGTATTTTGGCATTTTTTTTGCAGTCCATTTAGAATCCAACATGGAAATCAATGTTTTCTTTATTGGCATTGATTGTTTTGAAATTTAAATGTCATTAACATGCCTGTGTTTTAATTTCTTTAATAGATATGGCTGTCAAGCCAGGATCTTGATGGTTTATTGTGGGTATGTTGTTTACATGAAGAAATCTGTTTTACAAGTTAAACAAAAATTCTATTAAACAATATTATTTTGAATTTAAATATTTTTTTCTTGCGTTTACATTAATTTTACATTTAAATAGGCAAAATTACAAGTTACAGTATTTTAAATGCGATTAATCGCAATTAATCGCAAATAATCACATATCTTGGGATGTGATTATTGCAGATGCGCACATTGCGATATCGATGCTGAAGTGATATATTGTGCAACCCTAATGAGAGTTCACTCTATAAAAAAAAAGGCTCAAAATTTGTGAAACTCAAAAACTTATTTAAGGCTTGCCTTCCACAGGCTTTGACTGAACTCTCTGCTATTGAGAGGATACAACTGAATCAGGTGTTTGACTAAGGAGACATGAAAAATGTGCAGTTTTAGAGGGGCCCCAGAAACGTGGTTGAGAACCACTTCCTTTCTTTATAGGCAGGGTGTACACCAGAAAGTTGCGATATAATGTTATTCTTGCTTGAAGAAAAACAAAGTTCATTACTTTAAATTTGGATGCAGGGCCTAGCACAAGGAATGGAAAGACAAAAAGATGTGGTTTATTGCAAACTTTAACCATAAAGGAGTGAAAGTTTAATATTTGCAAACATTTTGTGACTTTTTTTTGCAAATTTAAAGCATTCTTGCACAAGAAAGTATTATTTACAGCTTTAACAAAAATTTATATACTTTATTTATTTGGAGAAAACTGCACAGTGTTATTTTATGCTTGATTATTTATTTCTGTACCTACATAGTGTTAGACTCCCCAGAAAACCATAAAGCATTGCAAATTTCTTTTTTATTCTGCTCTATTGTATTGATCAATTATTGTAATTTATTATAGTTTATGTAATTAAATGTTTACGTATGCTTTCACATTGGAATACATATACAGTCAGAATTATTAGAGTTTTATTGAGTTTTTAGCCCCCCTGTATTAGCCCCAATTTCTCAAATTTTGACCTAAATTTTTCAACATATTTCCAAACATAATATTTTTTTTAACCAATTTTTTTTTAAATCTTTGCAATGATGACAGTACATAATATTTATCCAGATATTTTTTAAGATACTAGTAATCAGCTTAAAGTCAATTTTAACCGCTTAACTGGGTTATTCAGGCTAACTAGGCAGTCCGGGTAACTAGGCAGATCATTGGTTATGTTTCCATCGTTTCCAACTAATTTTTTGCGGATTTTGGATATGTGCATAAAAAATAGTTGATGTAAATGCATTCATTGCGTGACGACATCGTCTTCTAAAGTGCAAGTCATTTATTAAACAAAGAAAAGATTGACGCAGGTTCTAACACAGTAAATTCCGTCTTTACTGTTGATATTTCGCACCAGTAATCAGGAAGTGATATTGTTCTCTTTCACTCATTGGATGAAAATTGTTTGCAAATCTTTTATGTGTTACTCCAGTTTTGTGCATACGTTTAATTTGCATCATTGGATGAAAATATAGCTAATATATAACAGTGGTTTGTTCTGTAGACAATCAAAACAATATTTAGCTTAAAAGGCCAATCAAACCGAATGCGCTTTTACACTCCAAAAACTGGGGGTGCACTACACTGCCTTTTTTTTTTGTTGACAAGAAAAAAAAGAAGCACAATGCGCTTTTTTTGTCACTAGGCAACCAATGAATCAGCTGTATATTGTCCGCGACTATTGCTGTTTATATTGTTATAATTGTTACAGTTGTGATATTCAAGATTTGTAAAGCCATACAGCACCAGTTAACTCAAAACAGCGATCGTTAGTCGTCCCTCCATCTTTAAAAGTCTTTGTAGTTGTCTTGACAACACAAACACTGCTGTCGTCTTAATGAAAACCCTGCTTTCATTTGATTGGAGAATAAAAGAGACACGACTGGCATAAGAAGCTTTTTTCACTGAGAGTTGACTTTTTTTTAACTGTTAGTCAGGCATGAGACGATTACCGGTTTCAAGTCAAACTGTGGTTTGAAAAAGTCAAGGTTTTAAAACAGCAAAAAATTCTGTTATACCCTTTTTAGGTATATGTAAAGTTTTTAATGTATTTTGTATGTGTTTTAAAGTAATCTGTGATTTTTAAACCAATGAAGCTAGCAGAAGTCAATGATTCATTATTTAGCCAGTTTACTGTTCAAAAATATTATAAATATGAATTGAAAAATGTAAATTGCAATACTGTATATTGTGTTTAATGGGTGAAAAATGTGTTGTGTTTTAACTAAGACGCTTGAAAATAGCTTTTTTTTTTTTTTTTTTTTAGAGCTGTAATCATAATACTTTGATACTATAAAAAACCATGTTATTTTTATCCGAGGTTATAATAACATCACAAACTAATTCCGGCCCACATTAAACAGTTTTTTTGCATATATATATATATATATATATATATATATATATATATATATATATATATATATATATATATATATATATATAAATATAAATCGTAATGCCATTTTTGTTGTTTCCAGTATCGTCTAATACTAATGCATATGCACTTATTGTAGGAGACCTCCGAAACTAAATCAGGACCTTTATAATAGCATAATAGGATCAGTTTAAAAAGAGACAAAAGAAGAGACGAGTTTAGCCGAGGTCATTGATCCATTGTGAAAGCGATAGCCTTTGGAGTCACAGGGTTAAAACTGTCCTCTTGAACTCTGGGAAGTTCCATGGTGGCGTAATTTTATCTTTCCCAGACAGACCTAGTTCAGCAAAATCACTAGCTGTATTTTTATTCGAGCCTATATCATAGGGGAGAGAATGCAGTATGTGGAGTCAGCACAACATATTTGACCACAAATATGGTCTGAGTAATACTGCAAGCGGTAAAAGATATCTGACAGTGCTGTACGTGTCAAATCAATTAGCTTGAGTCTCATGTAAACGGCGCTGTATAACAAACTGATGGATCATGATACAGGCCTCTTTGTCTGTCGCTAGCAGGGCCATGTGATGTGACTGGTGTGACCTAACAGACCCAGCACACGTGGTAGGAACAGGCTGAAATAGGGTCTGCTTTGTGCCCGTTAGTCCCTGGAGGGACCAGTTCTCCCGGAGATCAGCCTGTCACCAGCTCATTCTGCCATGACTAAACGGAGACACGCTGGCACCACTGACCAATACAGACCCCCGACTGTCTCTCAGTAACAGATGAGACAACCTCTGACACAGAGACTTCATCACTAGTTATTTTATTTAAGATAGAACTCGTTTATAACATGATTTGATTTTTTACACTGTTTGGGCATGGCTCTAAAAAAAAGTTATGTAGTGATTATTTAAATAGATTTTAGTGAATATTTAAATAAATAATTATTATATATTGATTTGAATTTGTAGTATTAATAATATAATAATAATACTAATAATTAAATAATCTGCTACAAATATATTGTGAAGAAACTAGGGATGTAACGATTCATCTGACTCACGATTTGATATGATTCACGATACTAATGTCAAGATTCACAAATTAGTTTTTGAACAAAATTATTTGAAACTAAGGTGAAGAGACCTTTAATTTTTTTATTAAATGCTGCACATTTTTGCAAAATATAATATATTTGCTGCCATAACCAAATTGCTATTATTAAAAACAAAAAAGACTAATAGAAACTAAAGAAGACTCATTAATAGAAACAAAGTAAAACGGTGACTGTGCTGGTATTTTACATTTTTAAAAAGAATTATCAGCATATGTCTGTTTTCTAACATAAGCTGGGGTCTTTGCACATTTACAATGTCCCCTGCTGATGTAAAAACTCTTTCACTGGGGACTGAGATGGCTGGTGTGGAGAGGAAAGCCTATCCTAAACCAGAGAGCAGCGTGTACAGAGGTGGTCAATAGGCCCTCTGATCCAGGGCACTGGCCACTAGCATAAAATACTGATTATACAATGACTAATTGTAAAGTAGGATAGAGACAGGAGTGGTACATGACTATATGAAGGTGACTAATTAATATTACTTGTATAATTAATTAGTATCCATAATAGACACCATAAGTATCAGTGTGATGCACTTAAGAAGAGATACTCTTGAACATGTTTAATATTATTAAGCTAATTATTAAAATATGCATAAACAAATTTTAAAAAGGAGAGGATAAAAATAGTCTAATACCTGCTTCTGTAACATAACTTTCTCTTTCAGTCTGAAAAACATCTACAGACTTTCTGTAGCACTTGTCAGGGCAAGCGGAGTTGCAAATCTTTACACGTCTGTGACAGCAGTTTTTTATTGTGCTGCATCACATTCGTTGTTCTGCTCTGTGCAAGTAAACGTCTTTTTGCAGTATTGGCACAGTTTGTGTGTGGCACACCGCTGTCATTTTACTCTGCCGCCCCCCACCTCTTGCTTGTTCCTGATGTGCAGGTAAAGCGCGATTGCGAGATTTTTGGGATACAGATCAAGCATACATTTAATCTGCTGTTATTATTTTTATTAATATTAATTAATATTAATTATAATAATATTAGGGATGTACGCATTGACATAAAATGTATTACAGCTGTTAAAATTGTAAATAATAAGAAAAATAATGACAAATTTATTATACAAGTTGTTTGTTTTGTTGTTTAGGCTTGCCCATGCATTTGAGAAATAATTGCAATAAAGTCATTAAAATATATATAATACTAAGAATTATCTTGTAGGGTTGTTTTTTTATGTATATACAGTAGTCGACATTTGAAGTGGATCAAAAATATTTTATTAAGTTGTTCTTAAAGTATTAAACAACACCCGTTCTTGTTTTTTCTGGTCCACTTCAAATGTTGACTACTGTATGTATGCATGTACATATACAGTGGGGGGGGAAACATATTCAACACATCATGATTTTTCCTTAGAACAATATTTCTAAAAGAGCTGTTGACATGGAGTGTAAAAATCTTGATGTTTCTGTGGGTTTTGTCTATCAAATCAGATTTTTATTCTGTATACTATATTGGATTCAAGTCAGGCGATTGGGTGGGCCATTCTACAGCCTGATTTTCTTTCTCTAAAGGCATTTAAGAGTTTCCTTGGCTGTGTTTTGGATCATTGTCCTGCTGAAATGTCCACCCTGGTTTTATCTTCATCATCCTGATATTGTATTTGTTGGACTAAAGTAGCTGATAATAATTTACAATGACAAGCGGCAGAGGGTTGCTGAATAACTACTGGGAGATTTTAGCTGCTATCTGGGCTTTCTACACCACTGACTTTATACACCTTCCTTTCTTCATGTGTTCAATACTTTTTTCCTGTGTCATTTTATTACACATAACTTAATTTGTAAACTAATTAGATTAGTTTTCTTTGCATATATGGATTTCTTTGGTTGTACCCAACATTTGGTGAAAAATTCAAGTCAACAGCACCTTCAGAAATATGTTTTCTGAGAAAAACGGTGTTCAATACTTATTTCCACCTCTGTATATTTGTATGAATAGAGTTACATTGTTTTAATTTTGATGGCCATGCAAAATATCTGTGACTAATAATACTAGCACACACTGTATGTGCACTATTTAACTAAAACTTTGTTGACATTTTATACAGAATATATGTTTTCCTTAAACACTCTGAAATCCCCTGTCCATAACAATAACAGAAGCCTGAATTATGCGAGTGATTATCTCTCTCTCTCTCTCTCTGCTAAAGGAGCCTGATGTGTTGGAGGAACAGGAGGACAGTGGGGGAAACAGCCTGACATGAAGCTACACCAGAAGGGTACGACAACGCGGACCGGAGCTGGAGAGCAACACCCCCGAGATCTCCCTCACAGGCCCGCCACGGGGCACAGAGTATACCACAGAAGAGTCTGACAAGAGAGACACTCACAAACCCACCGGCCTCAAAACCATACTGACAACAATCCTAGAAAACAAAGACTAACAATAACACAGACAGAGAAGGAGAACGAAACGGCCATCAAAGGCTCAGAGTGTCCCGGCAGACAGATTTCATCCACAATAATCCCTGCCCAATCCCCAGACGCCTATAATCAGCCACACGGGACAGACGCTACAGGCTCTTTACACGCATTTGCATTATTGCACAAGCGTTAGGGCCTATTGTCAGTTTGTTGGAAGGATTTGATAATGAAAGCATCCCTGGGCATTTCTGTATTCATCAACAACAAACGAAGAGGATTGTTATCACTCGCAAGTACTCTCAATGAAGCACGAACTGCAATTGAGGAGCTGGAGAAATGGGTGGAGAATTCCTCCCAAAGGAAATCTAAAGTTCTCTACAACACTCCCACTGGTGTGAGATTTCCCGGATCCCCCTGGACATCACCAGTTTTATTTTTTATTATTGTATGACGTCTAGCCCTGGGCTGTTAGATTAGAAAGATTGTTGTGTTGTGTTGTGTTGTGTTCACCTGCGGCCTTTTTTACACCTGTTATTCAGATGCGTTTTGGTTGAGCAGATCACAGGTAGATGAGAGAGACATCCTCCCTGTATAAATACATGACAAAAACTCAATGTTTTTAATTTACTTTAACTAAAATTAATTCGTTTTTCTAGTTATACAGTATATGAAGTTAAACTTAGTATTTTAGTCAGTTTGGCTGACATAAAGTGAAACTATAGAAGTTCCTTTGATTTAACAAAAAAATTGTAGACAGTAAGAGTATTTTACAGTGACTAAATTTACATGAACATCAGTAATCAAATAACTTGCCTTAGTCTGATTATGACAATAGTATGATTGATGCGTTTAAATGTGTTTAAATGAGTTGCTTTCTGAATGTTCCTTTCATGATCCCGTTTTACATGTTACACCACATTATTTGATTAGCGTCATTGCGTCACCACACTATCCACATTTGCTCCAGAGTTTCATGTAATTTCGGGTGTTTCATTTTTAATCAGTCAACTTTAGCTGCAGTTTGGCACTTTTACTTTTATTAAGGAACATTTCAGAGAGTATGAATTAAGGACTGATGGAAGAGTATGTTTTAATGGAATTCAATGCCGCAACTCCGTATTTCACAGTGTATGTGTCTGTGGTTCTTCACTGACTTGATAGGTGCAGAGAATAGTGTAAAACAGCTGTATGTGTATAGACCACCCTGTCGCAAAATGCGCTGAAAAGTCCTACGGTACATGATGGTAATAGATTGATTGCAGTGTTTACATGTCTGTACTAGGGATGCTCAAAATAACCGTTAACCAGAAGGGTGTGCTTTGTATTAATTAATGGTATCAGTTAAATGATTAAAAATATTATTTTTGATATTTTTAAAGTTTGGCTGCACAAGGGGCCGATCACAGGATCACAGGAACAGTCTTTTGGCTACACTTTTGAATGGTTTACTAACAGCCGCGAGTGTTTTGCGCACTGCTTAGGGGCCGATCACACTGAAAGCAAATTTACGTTCCGTGGATGGAAGTTATTCGCAAATCTTTTATGTTATATTCCAGTTTTGCGCAAACATTTAATTTGCATCACTGGATGAAAACATAGCTACTGTAGAAGAATGGTTTGTTTTGGAGACAATTGAAACAATATAAAGCTTACAGGGCCGAACGCGCTTTTACGTTCCAAAAACTCGGGGTGCACTACACTGCCTTTTTTTGTTGACAAGAAAAAAAAAACGTACGATGCGCTTTTTATGTTGCTAGGGAACCACTGAATCAGCTGTGTATTGTGCGTATTGCGCGAGTGTTGCAGTCGATATTGTTATAAATGTGATATTTAATAATATTGTGATATTCAAGATTTGTGAAGTCATACAGCTCCTGATAATTCGCTAGTCTCCCCTCCATCTTTAAAAGTCTTTGTAGTTATCATGACAACACAAACACTGCTGTCGCCTCAACGGAAAGTTGCTTTTATTTGATTGGAGAATGAAATAGACGCGACTGATGCAACAAGCTTTTATTTTCAACGTGAGGCAGAGCTGTATTACTTTTCAAGGCCTAAATATCACAATATTATTAAATATTACAATTATATAAACATCAACAGCAACACAATACACAGCTGATTCATTCGTTTCCTAGTCACATTAAAAAAAAAAAACAGTATCTTACTCATAAACAGTGATTTTTTTTTTTGTCTCATCAACAGAAAGGCAGTGTCACATTTGCCACATTTTTGGTGCGTGAAGATGTTCTGTTGTTCTGTATGCTGTTGTGCATTAAAGTGCAATATTTAATGTGTCAGACACAAAAGAGATACATCAATTAAATTTTTTTTTAATTAAATAATAATTATTTAATATTAATCTGACAAGTTAACCGTTAATATTTGGTTAACGTCCGGTGGTTGTCGGTTGGCAAAATTACCGAAATGAGCATGCCTAGTCTGTATTGCACTTAATCGGCATACTCAATGTCTTAATCTTAATCCGATTTCTGTTCAGTTCGATTATGGCCTTAATAATCTGATTATGGCCTTAATCGGAATAAATTTATCAGAAATCACCGTTTACATGGTCGACTCTTAATCAGTCTTAAAGATATTAAAATCTGATTATTGGTGTCATGCGTGATCAAATAGTTTGCCTTAATCTGAATAAGATAATAATATGATTGGGTGTTTACATGAGTTGCTTTTTGATTCTTTTCATGTTCCCGTTTTACATGTTCTAACGCAGTTTGATTGACGTCATCGCGCCACCACGCTATCCACATTTCCTCCAAGGCTTCATGTAATTTCTGATGTTTCATGTCTAATTTGTCTACTTTAAATGCAGTTCGGCAGTTTCACTTTCGTTTCGAACATTTCAGTGATGATATATGGTAATAGTTTGATTGCTTCTGTCTGCATCTGCATCACACTTCAATAATGCGACTAAAATCATCATACTCCACATTTCTTAATTCCATTACTATTTAGTTCGATTATGAACTTAATCAGATTAAATTAATCAAAAAATCACTGTTTATATAGTAGAGTGTTGTCTTAATCGTATTAATATCGGATTATTGATGTCCATGTAAATGTACTCAATGTTCCTGGTGTTTTAATCAGTCTATTTGTGCTCATGCATGCAATTCATGCATGAAGTATAAATGACAATATGGAGATCAGCAGCAGTTTTTTCTGCTCTGGCAAATGCAGAACTACACCAAATTAAGAAATAAATGTGATTTTCATCATGAAACTCGACTTGAAGTTATAATTCAGCCCAAAATGAACATTTACTCAATTTATTCAGTAAAGTTAAGATATTTAGAGGAAAGCTTAAAAACCTGTAAACATTGACTTCCACCTTAGGAAAAACAAATACTATAAAAGTCAATGGTTACAGGTTTTCAGCATTATTCAGTATATCTTTTGTGTTCAGCGGTTTTAAAGAAGAGTGAATAATTGATGACAGAATTTACATTTTGGTTTGAAGTTTAAATCTAGCTAATCAATCTTCAACAATGTACCTCAATGTTTAAAAATGAGGTCAGTATGCAAATATGAAACTATGTTTAGTGGTTGTTCGAACACATTCAACAACATGAGCATTTACACCACATATACATTTTGGACTACCTCTGGGAGTGGTCGAAAGCAGATTCAGACGTATAGTTTTGTGATCGGATCAACCAAAACTCATCTTAATACCAGATATAAAAATGGCCAACGTATGAAGAGCATAGAATTGCAGATTGAACTCATCACAGGCTTCCAGTTCCTGGAGGGCCGCTGCTCTGCACAGTTTAGTTCCTACCCTGCTCCAACACACTTACCTGTAGGTTTCAAAGAAGCCAGAAGGACTCAATTAGTTGGATCAGATGCGTTTAATTCGAGTTGGAATTAAACTATGCAGAGCTGTGGCCCCCGAGGAACTGGAATTGACACCAGTGGAATAGATAAATGGGTGAAATGTCTAACCTCAAACTAAAACACACAATCATACTTGGAGGATTACAGGTGTTACTGTTCTCTAATAGAAATGCTTTTACTGGTCAAAAACATCCACGGTATTATCATTTTGTTAATGCAGTTTTTTTGATGTGAACTTCACAACTGATCAATGAACAAATCTCTTATTTATAAATAAAACTTGTACATATGTTTTGTAGTAAACACTAGTTTCTTGTTTTATTATTATTATTAGTAGTAGTATTTTCGAATGACATAGAAAAGAAACCAAATACCTTATTTAGGCATTGCTACTGAAGCCCGCTTTGATACATTGGCTATTTTCATGAATGTACAATTGGTTAAGCTACAATGCATACCACAGTTGTCACTTTATTTGACAAGAAGAATGCATCTTTATGTATAATATTAATCATATTATTATAAATAATAGGGATTCGCGTGAGGAGGGGAATTAGCATCATAGACATTAAAAAATGGCAGCTTGATTATGCTTTGTTGTTGTTTATATGGCAGATACGTACATGCAGAACAGCAAGTAAAAGATGAATGCTACAGGAAAGAGTTACATATCCTGAAGGTACACACAAGTCCACCATAGAATGTTCAAGAAAAAACCCATTTCAGACACGTCGGAGGAGCCATTCATGAGAGTGACTTAGTCTTTTGCTACAGCCAGTTTAAGGTTGTTCAATTGCCACAAAGCCCATAACGCTCATTATCTAGCCAAATCTCCATTCATTAGTGCAAATCTCAATTCACATTTAGGTTTTGAACTAGATACTGTGGATGACATTGAAGGTGAGGCATCTTTTCACAGCTTAAAAAGCAAACGACAGACAGGCACGGACTATTGAGACAGTCGTAAAAGGCTATTAAATCGAAGGAGTCCAAGGTTAGTTCATCAAGTGGAATGAAGTCTTATTTCAAACATCTGAGTTAGTTATTAACCAAATGTTCGGACTTTAAACTTGCATTCATTAACAGCAAGCATAATTCAATTCTAGACTCAGAGGATAGAAAGAATCTGCATTGGCGGTTGATGGAATCTGTTTACTCTATGAAAAGACTCAACAGCCGGGTCAACGTCATGCCAAATGTTTCAGATTTCGGAATCGTTAAGTTGCCATATAGCAGCAACTCCTACAAGATCTGCATGTGAAGAGGCTCAAAAGACAAGCCACACACACACACGCATTCACTAAAAACCTTCTTCGATCATCTCACGTCACAATTTCAGACTGTGCAAGTGGTTAATAATCCAATATAATAAAGCAAAACATGCAAGGACTGCAGCTCAACTGCAGCTAAAGTGCATGGTTTATACACTCCGGTTGCATCCAGCTGTTTTATCGAATAAAAAGGAAAGAAATCCCACAACTGTGCAGATCAACATTCATATTTACATCAAGTTGGTGTTGACAACCAAGATATCAAGAGGAAATGTAAACCACAACTCACTTGGAGCTGAGTATTACAAGGATCCTGTATGCAGTCATGAGATGAACATGCACGCATATCAAACAATGATCCCATTGTGTTCGAGGGATTTTACCGAACACCACCACCACGTACAGTCTGGCGTATTTACAGATATGATGAGCTGCTTGCTCATTTGCCTGACGGCGAAGAGGAGCATTTAAATGCAAATGATTAATAATACTGACTGCTCATACATAAAAAACCTGAATTTTTCAAGAGAAAAACTGGCTCAGTCATATTTCCGGTTTGTAGCAGCAATGCTAAACAAAGTAATAATGGCGTAATGTATGATAAATGCTGCGTGTGTGAATGTCTGAATGTGTCAGTGTCATTTAATGATCATAAACGAAAGCTTATTCCAAAGCTTTCCTTTTCCTCCACATTTCCATGAGGAGAAACTCAACCTACCACAGCTTCGACACCTCCATTCTGGTAAACAAACTCATCTAGAGCACAAACCCATCCGTTTCCTTGAAATTTCAGCCCCCCGTCTTGAGATGTTTGTGGATGGTCGGATGGAGCGGTGTGCAATATGAGAGGAGGTATGGAGTGCGGGGTGTTTGAGGAATGGGTGGTGAGTTCAAGCGTGGTCCTCGATGGGGAAAACCAGACGTGTGCCGCGGCTCAACAGCTCATGTTCACGCGTGTCCAGTTCTCTCTCCAGAGCGTCTTCTGACGTGCTGTCGCTGCGTTTGCCATTCAGGCCCCAGATCCCAGCCGACCCTTCGGGACCAGAGGAGGATGAGGCTCCGTTGGCTGTGATGGCGGTGTCGCCGTAGGTCAGCGTCAGGTCTCCTTCGTTCAAGATGAGGTCTGAGTCATTGTCCCGCAGCGGCTCATGGGTCTGTAGAGCACAGGGACAAGTCGGACATGAAGGAGGGAGGACGGGATGCTTGAAGTGCACACACATACACACACACACAGTTCAAGCTCAGCACAGAGGTTCATGAGGGACACTGGAATTACAAGAAGACAGGACAAAGAGAGAAATACACTTAGATGTCCTTATGCGAAAGAGAAAAAGAATAAACACACACTTACCTGTGTGAAACGCATTAGTTTTAAATAATGGAATTAAGTTTTATGAATGTCCAATTCATTCAGAGGTGCAAATTAAATAAAAGGTGTGTGTGTATATGGTACCTTATGCCTTTAAAAAAAAAAGGAATTATGGAATAATTGATAACGGTCAATCTTTGAAATAATAGAACAAAACACAGATCTATATGGTGGCACAACCAATCCCAAACATCTCATTACACAACTCCAAAATTTAGCTTTAGCTAGTAATGAAGCCTTGATCCTTTTATATAGAGAGAGCGAGAGAGAGAGAAACTAAAGACTGAAGCGTGTGAATTGATTGCATCTGAGCATCAGATTTTAGCAACCACATCTCTTCTATCTGTTTAACAGATACAAGAACAGCAATATTGCTGCCTCGCTACGAAATGTCACATATTTTTGGTTGTCCAACTGTTTTACTGATAATGTTAAAAGTTGTGCATGCTTAAAAAAAAAAAATCACAGTGCTACGGTTTCAACACATTCCTGTGAATGTACATCTGCATGTTATCTGTGTTTGTACAGGGAAGAGAGCAGGAAAAAGTGAGTATGCTTTTCATAGATGATAATAGAATGTCATTTTCATCCAGTTATTTAGTCTGCTTCATTCTTACTATGGTTGTTTGTAGATTTTGGTCATTTTCCTTATGTCAAATTGTATGAAATATTTGAAATCTTTGTCAAAGTTAAAGGTGCAGTAGGTGATAGTCTTTGGAAACACGTTTTGTTGTTCTGGTTGAGGATCTCTTCACATTTCAATAGTAATGTTTAAAGTAAATGACCTAAATGTATTTATATGTCATTTATATTCTGGGTAAGGCATAAGACTAAAAAAGTGTAGGGTCACACTTTATTTTAATGGTCCATTTGAATATTAGTAGACTGTCTGCTTAATATCTGTTGATACGGCTCCTTCAAGAGACATTTAACTGACTATAAACAAAACTTTGCAAGTACATGTCAACCTACACTAACCCCAACCTAACAGTCTACTTATAATCTAATGAGAATTAGTTGGCATGTAACTTAAATTCAACAAACCGACCATCAAATTCTGACTCTCAGAAACCGTTAAGATGCCATGAGCTGTTTCTATGCAACATTCTGAAGTAGAAAAAAATAAATTAAAATAAAAAAAAATTACAAATGAAGGAGATTTAGAAATAAACTGTGGGGGAATAGCCTTCTTTTAAAAAAAAAAAAAAAGATTTTTTAAACATGAAACATTTATGGTTTTAAGTTTGATTACTAACTTGACGTCTGAATAATTAATTTATTTATTCAGTTATCACTGAATCCTAACCTACACAGCGGATAATCAACAGATGTGAAGCTGCACACCTTATAGTTTAATTTAAAAATAAAAGAAGTCATTATGGAATAACTGATGATGGTCAATCTTTGAAATATTTGAAAATAATGCAGACCAATATGGTGGCACAACCAATCCTAAGTATCTCAACCCACAACTAAACAAAAAAAAGTGACTTTAATAGCTAGTAATAAAGGCTTGATACTTTTATATGGAGAGAATAAAAGAGAGAAACTGAAGACTGAAGCATGTGAATATTCGCATCTGAGCGTTAGATTTTAGCAACCACATCTTTTCTATCTGTAAAATGATGTTTAACAGCTACAAGAACAGCAATAATGCTGCCTCGCTACCAAAGTCACATATTTTTGGTTGTTCAACTATTTTACTGATAATGTTGAAAGTTGTGCATGTTTATAAAGTCACAGCGCTATGCTGTCAACACATTCCTGTGAATGTATCTGTGTTTGTACTGTGAAAAAAGCAGGAGAAAGAAGGTATGCTTTCCATAGATGATAAGAGAATGTCATTTTTATTCCAGTTATTTAGTCTATTTCATTCTTACTATGGTTGTTTGCAGGTTTTGGTTATTTTGCTTATGTTGACTTGTTTAAAATACCTCAAATCATACGTCAAGTTATAATGAAAACTAACTGTACACTTTCATTTGAAAAATTGTACACGTTCATCAGCCAATCAGAATCAAACATTCAACAGCCCCCATAATAGAATACTTTATGATTATGAAACATCCTGCGTTTTGTTTTTCAGACTACAGATGTAGGAGCTTTTCAAACGCACTTGAAAACTGCATCAACAAGGACCGCAGAAAGCAGATTCAAACACAAGACATATGTAACAGTGAAACAACCACCCGCAGTTTAAAGACTTGCTATTCACAGAAGGCTGGTTTAATGGGGCTTCAGAGAGTCACTGGGTGCTACCGAAGGCGGTTGTCACTGAAGCACAACAATTACACCAGGAGATTACACTGTGCGCTAACAGATCAAACCAACTAAACTCGGTTACATAACAGATATATTCACATATAGCTGCTGTTAAATCCTTTGAGAAGGATCTAAATAATGCCTGCTCCATGTTAACGGTTGGAGGTGGTGTGATTTAGACTGTAAAGATCACCTGTTTAAGTGCTCGAAGACTCTAGGTTCTAGACCTAGGCTCAAGGCATGAGGAGAGCCCTTCCTATCACAGCAATGCTTCATTTTGATAGGTCAATAGTGGCTTTCTCAGAACATATTTTTAATATACAGACAGTATAGACCAGAAATGCCCAAACTAGAGCCTGTAGGCCAAAGATGGCCCATTGTAACCTTTGATTTGGCCCACCATACCATCTGAGAAAGGAGTATGAATGAAGGGCAGGATTGGGGCGAATGCTTTTAACAGAGATTTTCATTTCTAGTTTAAAATAACCTTTTTAGTTTGTTTGTTTCATTGCTGAGCTACAAAAATCCAACTAAAGTTAATTGTTTGATTTAAATGTTAATTGCAAATACGTAAATGAATACTTTGTAAAAATATAAATGTCACTTGACAGACAGAGGACAATGTAGAAGACATCTGCGAGTAAATCAAGGCAAAATCAGGTGTAGCTTGACTAGTATAACTCTGTTCTGTTATAAATTAGATCTTTTTACTGTAAGTTCATTATAAAATGTAAAAAAAATACTGTATTAGTTAATACAAAGCAATGTTTTCAAGCTATTTTTAAATACTATTAAATAAATTAGGAAGTACCCATGGCAGCTATATTTACCTTTGGACAGTGGTGGAAAGATTACTGAATAATCATACTTAAGTGCAAGTGAATATGGTAATAATAGTGTTGTAAATATTAATGAAAGTATGAGTAAAAAGTAGACCTTTCACGAGTTCTCAAGAATATTGAGTAGAGAGTACTACGCTGTAAAAAGCTGATGCATTTACATGTAATTTGTGGATGTGTGTAAACGTAACATTCTGTAGTGCATCTTGTTATTGCCTAGCAGGCACACAACATCATAAGGCATTAATATTAGGTTAGATTTAGGTCATGACGTCTGGTGACCAAAATTTAATGTCTAGCCAGTGTCTAAGGACAACAATATTTTGACGTCCAAGTAACAACTTCAACTGACTTTGATATTTGGTTGATTTTAGATTGCGTTAGAAAGTGACCAAAATTCAACAATGAGCCAACATTCAAAATTAACGTCATATTGAGGTCAAATATTTATTTTTCAGGTATGGCAACCAAAATCCAATGTCTGATAGACTTCATAGTGGTAACGTCCACACAATGTCAAGCTGTAACATCATTAGATGTAGAATTTAGGTTGGACACTGACGTCGACCTGACATTGAGTTCTGACGTCAACACGATTTTCATTTCGAAACAAAATGGAACATCCACACAACATTGGGGTACAACGTCAGTGAAAATATGTTGACATCTCATGCCTGCTGGTTGTTTAAGGCCATTTTAGTCATCAAACAGTAAACATCTGTCATCTTCTCATTAGTAACATGCATCTAAACAGTCACTAAGTCAATGCGTGTAAAGGTTTCGGAAATCTTCTTTTGGACATTTTTAATGCTTCCAAACAGCTTGCTGCAATTATAAATCACCCATGCCTTAAGGTAGTTCATTATGATGTGATTTATCTCCATGTACGATTTGATTGAATCACAGGACTGATTTTTTGAATCCCTATAGACAAAAAATAATAAAGTAGTGACTGCATGTTGAAGAAATGGAGTAAAAGTACACATACTGCACTAAAAATGTACTCAAAAGAGAGTAAAATAATTTTAAAACTACTTAGTAAATTACAATATCTGAGAAAAACCCCTCAATTACAGTAGTGAGTATTTGTAATTAGTTACTTTACATCACTGACTTCGGCCCACTAGTCTCAATCCGGTTTGGTTTTTGGCCCATTATAAGAAAAAGTTTGGACACGCCTGGTATAGACAGTAGTTTCTTGAAAAAAGAGACTATGTTTCTTCATCTGTGATTGAACACTTTCAAAAGGTGGCAAGACAAAAATATAAATAAGTCATTAGAGAAAAATCAAACTTCTTTTTTTAAGAACCTGTAAATCACATTTTCGATGTCACTAACATGTGCAAATTCATCAGTCAACACCAATGCTACAAGCATTTCTCCTTAAAACAGCAGTATACAAAAGAAAGCGTAAAAATGTGGTTTAAGTCCTCCCCCATTTCCTGGCATGGTAAACATTACATCACATTACACTTTGCAATGCATTTCTACTGAAGGATGTAGGTTTTTAGTAGGACGCTCTAAAAAGTGCTGAACTGTTGAAACCCAATGCTGGGTCAAATATGGAAAAACTTTAAATGAGATTCAAATGACATCAGTAAACAGTGGCTGGATGTGAAGGTGGGCTAATTATTTTTAGTTTAGCTATAAATGTGTGAGGTTCAAATTGGAAAAGGGTTTATTTATCATTAACAACACATAATTAGCTGTTTGATAATGTAGCCAAGCCAAAGCTTAATAATATCAATTACTAGTACTTTGACAGCCAGTGGGTGTAGAGATGCCAAGCACCCTCAGTTAAGGCTGTAATATTAGGATGCTGGCAAAAATCGCTGGTAAATGCTTCATTGTGCACTTGTGTTTGTGTTTTAGAATCAAAGGTTTCTGCTTACTGTGTTTGTGATGTTGAGCTATACGCAGCCAATCCTACAAAATAGATGTTGATTTCTTTAACACGATGGTCAATCGTAAGCGTTTGCGTAAATGGCCCTTCACACTAAGCGCTACCAAATGGTGTGAATGTACAAGGTGATAATGCTCTTGAATCAAAACAGTAAATCTTTATGGAGCCGTTCACACCAGGAATGATCAATCACTACACTATTAAGCAAAGAAAAATGTATGATTTATTTTCCCTGGTGACGAAATGAGTTGCCTACTAGTTAAATTGTGTAAACCCTGATGAATTGCGGTGAGATTTGCTGATTCAGATCAGAGAATGTTCTGAATAAAGTCACAGCAACTACAAAAAGCTTCAACAACAAAAATGTTGTGTCTAGGAATTCAAGAGCAAATGGGATTCAGTTTGTGTTTTTGGTGTAGCAGAAAACGTGTCTCAATTTACGGTTGCAATTTGTAGAGTGGAAAAAAGCCAAATGGAAAAAAGTGACAAAATACAAACACAAGAGGGGCAAATGTCACGATCAGTATGAGTGTCATAGTGGGCAGACTGCCCAAAAAGGCATTGTCATGGTCATCACCATGTAAGGTGAAAATAGTCTGGTGTGAAAGTACAGTTTGTCAGAGATTTACTTCATTTTATTGTGTCACTGTCAGTGTAAAAGACATATAGTGTGCAGTATTTATAAGTATACCCCTTACAAATCTATATTTAAATTCATATTTCATTAATAGAAAGCTATACAATATTATGTTTGTGCATATACATTAGAGTAGTCCTGTAGTACTGAACGCAAATCTGGAGCTTATCTGACAAAATAACTTACGATAATGCTCCAAAAACTAGTACACCCAAATTTATGTTATATAAAAATATTAAATACACAATTAAAAAAGAGGGGGAAAAATCAAGAAGCAAAATCATGTAGTTAAAATTTTGTAGGCTGTAATTTGTTTGCAATATTTTGTTAAAATTTAGCTGTATTATCTTTCAATTTCTAAATATTTTTGGCGACTAAAATATTATTTGAATAAAAATATCTGTTTAATAAATATATTTTGTTTAAATGCACCAACATACATTGCCTATATTTTCTGATAAATAGATACAAATATTCATTTTCAAAATGTGCTGTACTCAATTTTGCTGAGCACTATATATTACATATATAAGACCATATAGATATATTGAAGATGGCCACTTGCTCTTCAAGCATACACTAGTGTTTATGTCTTGGATCAGGTAAAACTGTGACTGAATAAACACAGACTAACCAGCATATTCTTCAGATACCACAGATGAGGTAAATGTGTTTAGAGATGTATTCAAGCCATTTTAAGATATTTGGTAAATGTGTTGTTTAGCATCACCTTCAAGCCATTTTAAGACAAATGGATCAAAAGTTGTCCTGAAACCAATTACCCATTCTTATCTTTGATGACAATTTGGATCAATTTTTGATCCACTTCAAATGCCGACTATTGTATTTATCTCTGGATTGTATAAATGTGCCACCTGGATAACCAAAGATGGATTTTAAAGCCATTTGTTAGTGCAGATAACTTTTAAATATTTTACAAGAACCCACAGCTAATGACATGCATATTAGGCACACTATGGCTTGTTTTTTGCTGCCCCACTAAAAACATAGTCCATAATAAGAGTCCATCTCTCCAAGCCACACGTCAAATTCCCTGACTTTCATTGACCAAAAAGCTGAATATCCATGACCTATGGTGAACAGAAAAAAACAACTACAGATAGTATTTTAAGAGCCAGCAAACCACGTTTGATTGCTGGTTAACAAGTGAGAAATTAAATAAAATGGCACTGAAAAATAATCCAACCATAAAAATAGACAAGACAAGCCATATGAAACAGCACAAAAACAGCACACAAACACTGTGCAGAAAGATTACACTTTGCTAAATACAAAAGTCAATTTCTGTCCATTGTCTACACTGTCCTATTAATAAAAGTTGAAAATGTCTAAAAAATAAGGATAAAAAATAATATTCCTCCATTTCTACTATTTCTATTTTGATGATAAATCAGATATCTCCCCTAGATAAGATTTAGAAAGCCTGGGAAGAGGACTTTGGCAGTCCACTCTCAGATGCTATGTGGAATGGTGTTCTCAGTCAGGTTCACTCATCATCCATTTGTGCACGACGTTCTCTTCTTCAGGTTAAAATAGTATACAGAGCTCATATATCTAAAGTTAAATTAGCTCAAATGTTTCCTGGTGTCAGTTCTTTGTATAATAGATGCCAGGTTGCTGAGGGTACCTTAATGCACACCTTCTGGATTTGCCCTAAATTAGAAAATTTTTGGAGATCAATATTTTATACTATTTCTGTTGTGCTTCAATAAGGATCAGAGCCGGAACCACTTGTGGAATAATTTGGAATCACTCCAGAAGACTCGTGTTTATCTGTGTCAAAGTGTAAGATTCTTGCCTTCTCTTCTTTATTACCACAATTCTGTGAAAGAAAATGGGAAGATTCCCTTCCACCCACCTTTATTCAATGGACCAGAGAGATGATGTCTTGTCTTTACCTTGAAAAAAATAAATACTCTTTAAAAGGATCAGGTGAACAATTCTATAAAATATGGCATCCCTTTATTGATTATGTTGACCATATTAAGTAATAGCCTACAGGTATATATGTATATACAATATTTTTTGTTATTATCATTATGAGCATTGCTATGATTCTCCAAATACTGGTAATTTTAGACCGAGTAATTAAAAGTAATTGACCGATATGTTTTGTTCTATTCTAGGTGCGGTTTTAAGGTTTGTGAATTGATATATTTGGAAATTACGAAAAAAAAATATTCAAACAAAAATATTTATCCAGATATTCAGTGACTCATGGAAACCTTGTATAATATGCCAGATCTAAACCAGAAAAGAGTGTATGCCCAATCACAAGAGAAAACTAGAGCAAAATGAAGCATATTATGTAACAATAACCAGCTACCTGCACACTTTGCCTCCATAAAGTAACCACTGTCTTTAAGAGAACTATTCTTCAAAACAAACAGACCTTCAGTGATAAAAGAACAGAAGACAAGTTTAACACAAAACACTAATTCATTTTAATAATAAAATGCCTAACGCTGACTTGAAACACAACCTGTGAACCAGAATCAAAGAGAAAATTAGAAGGGAGGGGGCTGTATTTAATTGTTATTATCATTATTAAGATTGCTATGATTCTCCAAATACTTGTAATTTTAGACTGAAGTAACTGATCGCTATGTCTTGTTCTATACTAGGTACAGGTTATAGGGTCTGTGAATTAATATATTTGGAAATTAATAAAAACTATATAAAAAAAAAAAAAGATAATCTAGATACTCAATGACCCACGGAAACATTGCATAATAAGCCAGATCTAAACAAAAAATAGTGTTTGTCCTATCAAATGAGAGAACTAGAGCCAAATGTAGCATATTCTGCAACAATGACCAGCTACCTGCACACTTTGCCTCCATAAAGTAACCACTGTCCTTCAGAGAAAAATTCTTCAAAACAAAGAGACCTTCAGTGATAAAGGAAAAGAAGACAAGTTTAACACAAAACCCAGAATTCATTTCAATAATAAAATGCCTAACACTGACTTAAAACACAACCCCTGAACCAAAAATCAAAGAGAAGATTAGAAGGGAGGGGGTTGTATTATTTTGTTATTTTCATTATTAACATTGCTATGATTCTCCACATACTTGTAATTTTAGACTGAAGTAATTGACAGCTATGCTTTGTTCTATTCTAAGTACGGGTTATAGGGTTTGTGAATTGATATCTTTGGAAAGTTTTTAAAATATATTCAAACAAAAAATAATCCAGATATTCAACGACCCATGGAAACCTTACATAATAAGCCAAATCTAAGCAAAAAAGAGGGTATGTCCAATCAAAATAGAAAGCTAGAACCATTTGTAGCATATTCTGCAAAAATAACCATCTAACTGCACACTTTCCCACACTTTGCCTCCTTTAGAGAATTATTCAGAAAACAAAGAGACCTTGAGTGATAAAGGAACACAAGACACGTTTACCAGAGAATACATTTGAATGATAAAATGCCTAACATTGACTTAAAACACAACCTGTGAACCAGAATCAAATAGAAAGATTAGTGAATCAAAAGAATGAGGAATACACTTAGACAAAAAGAAACATTGAACAAGACGTAGGAAGTGAAAATAGAAACGGTAGCTTTGCTTTTAACCTAGACAGCAGAACAGAGACAGAGTCAGAGTGAAAACTAAAGAATAAACAGCAACACAATTTAAGTTAAAAGTAAAAGAGACAATAATTCTTAAGATATCCGTGACCTAGAGAAAACAATTGAGATCAGATAAGAACTGAAATGTACACCAACAGACACACTGTGGTTTTTAGATGTATTGACCCAGTTGCACATGTCGCAAACATCATGACTCATAAAAAACAGACAACTCTTTAGTGGTTTTCATCCTACACGGGCGGCTATGAGGGGCATAACTGTGTTACGTGGGAGAGTGGTGGGCGATCAAGCAGTTCTGCAGGACATTTAGCTCATTGTGACCCGACAGCACAATGTAAGACTATAAGACGTCGGTGAGCTCAGCCAAGCAGCCGGAGCTACAGTATGAGCTCTGTGATGAATAGGGGAATTTGGAGTGACTGAATGAGCCTGTGACCACTGTGAATAACTGTGTTCTCCATGCTTGAGATATTGGAACGCCTCTCGGGCTCGCCATCATCGGAGTGGCATCATGAAAGGCTCTTTTGTGACCGGGCACACACTGAATGCGTCTTCCTTCGGGTTTGTGTCCAGTCTAAAAAGGCCCAGTGCTTTTGTGCTTTTGTCTGTCATTCTCTCTTTTCTTTTCAAGCAGGAGCTCGAAAACAAGCAGCAACACCAGAAAGCAAGCTATGGAAACCAAAGTGTGCTGCTGAGGAACTCAGAAAAGCTACTTCCTTGGATACATGGCAAAGTGGGGTTTGAAGTAATGACCAGTCTAACTGGCAGAGAGTGGACATTTGGAGAATATCATTGGTTTTATTCCAAAACTGATCAAATAATGTTGAATAACTACTTTGTAAATGAATATATAGTGTTTGCTTTAATTAATGGTGTATATTAAAGGTTTTATTTTAATTAGGGGTTTTATATACTTGTAAAATTATATAGTTTATAGTATATACACCTTTTATACTATAAAATGCTACATATTTCTATAATGACAGAAACAGAACTTTCAGTAGCCATAACTCATAATAGGGTATATGCAGAAGTATGCAGAGGGACTTTTCCAGTAACCTGGGTCAAGTGCTTTCGGTGGACTGTATACGGTTAAAAAATTGCTGCGTTTAAGGTCTGTTTTCTTAAAAAATAAGGTCAGTTTTTTTTTTTAAAATAATGATCTTCACTGCTTGATTGATATACGATATAAAGTGGGTTTCAGAATGTGCAAGAAGCACTGCATTAAATTACATTTTTCAGCATCATGTCTTTAAAATATGAGCATTTATTTTACCCCAGTATATTCAATGGAATTTCTGCGCTAGCGTATTGATCCTGACGAGCACATGCTTTTTATCTAATTTTACGCTTAAACAACTAAATGAATGCCGACATCTATTTAATTTATTATATTTTAATTACATTACAACATCAATGCTTTTAAAGGAACCATATAAAACTGAAAAAAGTCACATTAACCGTTCACCGAATGTTTATAGATATGGGAAGAAACATTAGCTGTACATATACCCTATTAAAGGCTTCAATGCACACAAACCTTCAGACATTATTCCATGTTGATTTTGTTAAAAGAATTTTAATTATTTTCAATGCTGCAAACAGATTTTTCTGCTTTGTCATTTTGTTGAAACTGCACAGTAAAATTCAAGTGTTTTGGGTTAGAAATATTGTAATAAATAAATTAAATAAAAACATAAAATTATTATTAATTATTTTAAATGAATTATTTTATTTCCATTTAATAATTTGGTGCCAAATCTGCGTATTAGAACGACAGATCATGTGACAGAGTACCAATGCAGTAATGAATGTTGAAAATGTGCCTTTTATCATGGGTTTAAACTACATTATAAAATAAATTTATATAAAAAAGTTTCTTCTTTTTTTTTTGTTTTATAAAAAATAATGTCTGTCTGTCTATTCATCCATCCATTCATTCATCCATCTATCTGTAAAATATACACACATAATACACATGCACACATAAACATATCTATATATCTAGCAGACAGACAGATTTAATAATCGTGTGTTATTATTACCTCATATGCTTGAGGGCTGGTCAGACATCGAGCCAATGGGCCGCAGCAGGCGGGCAGGGTGGAGGTCAGAGGGGGTCCGCTATGGGTCAGGATAGGCTTCAGGTAACTGTACTCAGGTTAAGGGAAAAAAGACTGGCTGAAGTGCCAATGTGTCTCTGTACAGAAATAGCCATGTCCCTTCTTTGTTAAACTGCTCTATATGAAAAAAAAAAAACAAGCTGAACCATAACATTAAAAATATGATAACTTTATAGCCTGGTTTTCTTTAGTGAGCTCATCCTGTCAGTGGTTGTGATGTCAAAAGCTAAAGATCTGCATATTTGTGATCCATGTTGAAGAGACACTACTCCCAAAAATGAAGAACTGATCCAAAATACAGGTGGCATTGGCTGCGTCCGAAATCGCCTGCTACTCAGTAGGTGCTGCATTTGAATTTAAACTAACTACTCAGCCATAGAAACATATGTTCTATACTGTATAAATGTGAGTAGTATGATTGGAACTCGGATGTACTACATCCACCATTTTGTAATGTTGCCGTGATCTACCCGTGTTAACTGCATCACATCATTTTCATTCATGATATCTCTCGTTAAGGCATCATAGGATAGCGTAGCGTGCAGGGGATGCACACTACAGAATCTTGCCGAAAGTAGTAGGTCATTCAGATACTTCTCTCGTACTGATTTTCGAACTATGTGAGTTCGAACATACTACTCGACTACTGTTTTTAGCATACTTTGTAGTATGAAAGTATGCAATTTCAGATACAGCCAATATTTTTAGTAGATCTATAAACAACTGTTTTTTTTTTGTTTTTAGGTTCATTGACAAATCATTAATGTGAAGTCAATTGCCAGCACTGTGAAAGTCAAAAATATACAAACACAATTTTGGCACAACAAACTTCATACACTAAAGTACTACAAGGCAAAATAATTGGTCTGTGCAAGAAACCGAACATTATTTACAACATTATAACCTTTAATCTACAGTCATGTTAACAGTCATCTCATAAGACAGTAGTGTCAAACTCAGTTCCTAGACGGTCACAGTCCTGTTTCAACACACTTATGCTGCGTTCACACTAGAGTTTTAGCATGCCAAATTCTGTCTTACAGCACTGCAAAAAGGGGCGGGATTAAACAAGATTATTCGATATTAAAAAAAGAGTGATTGGTCCATATTTTAAACTTTTGTCCAGAGAGATCGTGTTCTGATCTTCGATTGGTCTCATGCAGTCACGTGATGCGATTTCACAGGTCAGAGTTCACCAAGCTTGAACTTTGGAATGCAGCAAACTGCAAAACTTGTCGTACAATCTTGCGTGTCCGGTTTGTTGTATTCGTGTGCGTATAAGTCTATCGGGCGAAAATGCAGTGTGACCACGGCTAAACCTGTAGGTTTTAAACTAGCCTAAAGAACTTGATTAGTTTGATCAGGTGTGTTTAATTATAGTTGGGGCTAATCTCTGCAGAGCAGCGGCCCTCCAGGAACTCAGTTTGACACCAGTTTCATAAGACTTCAATATCTATTATTATTCATTCATCCATTTTTTTTTCGGCTTAGTCCCTTTATTAATCTGGGGTTGCCACAGCGGAATGAATCACCAACTTATCCAGCATATGTTTTACGCAGCGGATGACCTTTCAGCTGCAACCCATCACTGGGAAACATCCATACACACACACACAGACGCACACACACACACACACACACATACACTCATACACTACTGTCAATTTTAGCCAATCCAATTCACCTTTACTGCAAAGTTTCATTTTTTTCTGAGCTGCAATTATCTACAGTTCCTACTGCATTACCACATTATCTATTTAAGTTCATAACAGAACTAAATCAAAAATAAAGTCCATTTTATGAAGTCTATAAAGTTCCCATATGACTAATTTTAATTTCTATAAAATTTCACTGTACAAAAAGAGTAGCTTTGAACAATTTTTCAGTTCAAAAGCGGAACATTGGTTTTCAAACTCACATGGGTGGTTAAATGGCGAAAATGTATTTAGGTTAATTTATACCAGCCATAAAAACAAAATGACTGCAAGACTTTTTCCTTCCGACATTCATCCGAGTCAAACATTTCAAAACACCTGACAAATTCAAACCATTTAAAAATAGCACTGCTTATGAATGGAATCATCTAAATTAAGCACAGCCGCAGCATTCATTTCAAAACAAATACAATCGAGACTCAGTATCATAATCATGGAGTAAACAGATCGTCATCCCCCTAAATAGTTCATAGAGTCCATAGCACAGAGATCCAAACAGGACAGCGAGTACCCATTTGGCAGGAATACCGAGTTTCTAATATTTGACAGACGGGGGATAAAAATAGAGGAGGCGGCAGTAAAGTGTGGATGGCTTCGAACCAAGAACAGCCCATGATGGATTTGGAAGTGTATAATATTTTGAGGGGGCTTGAAATGGATGTCCCCTACAGAGTTAGAGAGGTGTAGACTGAAAAATAACACTGTAGGAAGTCCAAAAGTGTGGTTTGCTATCCACAGAGAAATAAAACAAGCTGTTAGCCAATCCGATAGCACTGCCCTTTTGAAAAGCGCACACATACAATTTTTACTTCAGAGAGGCCTGTGAAATAGAAATTGAATGTTGTTTGGTGGGCTGCAGTGTATACGACAAAACACTTGTGAGCTCAAATGCATGGTTGTGGGTGGACAGAAAAAAAAACAAGTTAAGACTCCTAATAAACATCTGACATTAGCTCTGTGGACCTGTGAGTCACCACATGTGGAGCTGCTGGCCACAGCTGTGCAGGAAGTGGATGGAGAAGTGCCTATGAAAATGTGTGTGTGTGCTACTTTCACCTTTGAGCTTTATTTCTAGCAGCCCGGAGCTAAATAAAACACCTCTCCTTGCTATTCTGCTCCTCTTACCACCCACGTCAGTCTCACTGAAAAGATACAGCTACAGTAAACCACTCAGCATTTAATAATGGCAGTGAACGAGACCTGAGGAGAACTGGAAATTTATCGACTGCTTCATTCGAGACCTTTTGCAGTCGTTTCATTTGGCTTTCTGTAGAAAGAATGTGTGGAATGACATTTGCAGGGGCTCATCTTGAGGTGCAAAGCTAAGACTGTGTGTTTTTTTATGTAGGAGTTGCGTGAGAAGGATGAAATCTCTCAGTTTGGGGCTTTGGAGGCTCAGTTTAGGCCCCAGAGGAACTCCTGAGTAGATCAAAACAGCCATCTTAAAAAAAATCTGAGAAACTTCAACCGTCTTACTCTGCATTTACATTCATCCCGATGCGCTTTAGTGAGCTTCATCTACCCGTCTCTCTTTTGTCATTGTCTGTGGTGTGGGAGGAATTTTTTTTAATAGTCATTTGCATGGAGCTGAAGTAATCTCACTGGCTAGGCTCATGGAAGGAGCAGAAAAGAGAATGGTGAAAGCAAGAAGTAATGCTCAACCGTGCTTGAGTTGTTAATGACAAGACCACACAAAAGCTTGTAAGTGTGTGTTGTTGTGAATGGCATGCTAAAAGGATACTTGTGGTCAAAAGTATACCAAAGTCTGAAAAGCCAGGCGCTCTCCTGCTTGGTCTTGCTCTGCCCTTCTGACTGGCTCCCATCCTGAGGAGAAAAAGAGAAAGTTGGTGTCATTTGTTTAATCTCGGACATGCTTAAGGAACCTTTTTAACATGTATATCGTGCAGTTCAATCAATATTGTTTCATTTCTATCACAATTAAGCTCAAACATATATGTCAATAACAAGGGGGCTGGACATGTCAGATACTAGAGAGCATCGAATTGGTCAGAAGATTTGATGAGTAACTGAAATTTGAGGTGATGCTGAAAAAAAGTTTATCCATTTAGGCGAATGTGACAAACTGCAAGCTTTGGATGTTTATATCTTCTCAATGTGAATCATCACTGTTTTGGAGCATTCTAACTTATAGATATTATTATGACTAACCAAGTGGCAACATGCCGCTTTCCCTCAAGAAAGCTAATATGGAAGTAACTAATATTGCAATTGATGGAAATTCCGCTAGTCTTGGCTCCAAAATAAAGCACATTTCTATTGACCTAATGTAAAATGCCCAACTTTACAGCAGAAAAAAAGGTGTTTACAGCCTAGTACAAAGAACGATTTAGGTTCATATAGCTAATATTAGACTTCATGACAACGGTGAGGGGGGTGCATTTTTTTATAACTCATCTGTTTCATTTATATTGTTATATTAAGTCTGCATAATTAAGGGAGTGGCCAATTGAATGACAGCTAGGTCTCGCTGCTCACAGTCACGTCATTTCGGCTGATTAGCCGCTGAACTTAGCATATACATCATATTTTTTGTTGTTTTATGTACCTTTACATAGGCAATTGCCATTTGGAATTATTTCCAACAATTATCAGATAATATAGCATGCTGCATGCTTTAATTGTGCTCACAAACCATTCAAGTGGCCTCCATTTCCCAGGTGACTGAAATTCTTAAGTAATTTGATAATTTAAAATCATTTATTATTTTCTTTATAACTGTAATGCACTTCAGAATCCGACCGATTGATTAGCTGTAGGCTATAGAACAGTAGTCTAAAATGTTTTCGTAAAGTGTTATGCCTGGATTACATTGGTGACGGTTGGCCACATTTGCTTCATTTGCACACTTTAGAAACCTATGAGTGATTACACGGATACTACATCCATATCTTTTAGAGTCTACGAGACTAACATATTGATACTAACAACTAAATATATATGTATTATTTTGATTTCACAGGGAATTCAATTTATGTTTAAGAACCACAATTTCAGCAAAAATAATATTAATAATAATAATAATAATAATAATAATAATAATAATAATAATAATAATAAACTTGTTTTACCTTGTTTCATAGGGCACTCACTAAAAACCTTATGGAGAAAACAGTGAAGTATTACAGAGAGTTTTTAAAAGGTATTTGAACTTGACTTAAAAAAAGATTTTTATGTTGCCCCAAAAAAGGTTAATGTTCTATAAATAAAAAGAACAACTGACTTAAGTGGATTTGTTTAAAAATTCACCACAAATTTTTAATTTCAGAGTGAACTACCTGTTTTTATTTCCACAATTTAACATGTATTTCCCCTATTTAACTTCAGCCTACAACAACAATCCATGTTGCAATCAAGTTATATGACGATATAACTATGAAGATAATATCACGATATATGTCAAATCTGTCTAAATACTGAAGATACTAAAGTATATCTAAAATTTAAAATGCTTTTTAGAAATTGAAATGTTAGCAAGAAATTCAGCCATTTTATAATAAAAGGTTTAAAAACCCAGTGTGTAAAAAAAGGGTTTAGCATCTCTACTGTCATTCACAATACGTGCCACATGATACCAGGCCCCACAAATGAATTCTGCATATGGGTGGAATGAAATCTGATACTAAACCTTTATCCTATACAATAAGCTAACACACTTGCTGTTCATCCACTGATTTTGCATGTGCAGTCAAACCTTCATTGTTCTTCCCAGTGACCAGTATGTTTATCCCAGTTCATCTAATCTCATGAGTTCAGGTTCAATGCATTTAAAGAGATTACAGATTAACACTATCACAAACAAGCTCAAAGTAACACAACACTGCGATCTACCCTAAGCTTGCTATATTCCTTTAGCGTAATACTATAGAGAGAGGACCACTGTTAATAAGATATGTTTGACAAATATAGAAAGTGTACATCAGGAAAAGTTACGCGATATGCTTATTAGGGTTGTCACAAAAAAGAAAGAAGAAATAACAATGATTGAGCAAAAACAGCTTGAACATGATACACTGGGAAAAAAGACTTGAACTGCTCATTCTACTTGCTTATGTAAAATGAGTTGAAATAACCCAGTTCTTAAGATTTCTTTGTGGACAACTTAATTGTTTTATGTTCAACTCACATACACTTGTACAAACAATTAAGTTAATCGATTTGTGTTGGGACGACATGAAGGAATTATGTGGAATTCAGCATTTGTATACAGTGTATGTCAATATAAAAAGTCTGTTGTTCAAAATAATAATTAAAATAATAATAATAGCATGTTGTAATGAAATAATAGAAGCAGTGAGTTTTTCTTATCTTGTTAGTTGACTGATTAAAATGATCTACACTGTAAAAAAACGCTGGGTTCCACATATTTCCTTCATGTTGTCCCAACCCAAATCGATTAAGTCACTTCATTGTTTTTTTACAAATTTAAGTGAATGGAAAACAAAACAATTTCTGTCATGAACACTGTTAGTATGGACAAAGAGCTTAGAATGATTCTATGCTCTTTGGTATGGATTTAGTATGGTAATGAATATGTATATGACAATGCTGATGTATTTGGTCTTGGTGGTATAGATCTGCTACGCTGCTGCTGCTTTGTTTATTATGAGAGAGCTAGTATCGAGACCTGCCAGTATATACACAGGCATGCCGTCTGAGAATATAACATGCTGGTGTGCAAACATATAAAAACCCCTGCAACAAATCTAGTCGAGTTGTGCATAAAGTCTCATAGCAGATATTTAACCAAGTTGTCCCAAAAAAAAAAAAAAAAAAGTTTAAAATTGGGTTTTTTCGACTCATTTTAAATTAGTAGTCTGAACAAGCAGCAAGTCTTTTTTTGTGTTTGTAATTTTGCAACAATAATTATACTCTTTATAATTCAATTATTTGTAACTATTATTTGTATGTTTTCTCATTAAATGATTATAAAATGTTCTGTTTTAAATTTTGTAATACATACAGTACCTTTAAATATATATACATATATATAAAAAAAGCGAATGATGAATTGATTTGATCTTAGATCTTCAATCTAATTGACACATTTTCAATTATTTAATAATTTCCTCAAAAAAAATTAAACTGTTTTATACTACACACTATTCTTGACTGCCCATAGCCAGTAAGTACATTCACAAAATTATGATTCCTCAAGAAACGTTATTAATGTCTGTCTAACAGTGATGTTGAAAAAAATAATACAGTGAAAAGCCCTCTCTCCTGAACATCTTTAAAAAACAGGTTGTTTGAAATCACGGTGTTTTGGTGACACGTAAAATTATGATGGAAGGCAAAAAGTAAATCAACTGAATGGGAAACAAAGGAAAGTCCACATTTTATAACACATTTTAGGAGATATAAGGAGATATAACTAGAAAATAACCACATATGTTGGGCAGGATCCTTATATCTAAAATATTTTCGCCTGTCATTGAGGCGGAATATACCGTACAAGCTATTACATTTAATGAAAAAATACTATAGTTTGGAAGCATACTATAGATAATTACTTGAGTTAAACTGTTGTAGTAATTATATTGTCGCTGTGGTACAACACAACTGCAGTAATGATCAAACTATTCAGTAGGCTTCAGTTTTCTATGCTATAATTATACACCATCACAATGCAGCAGAGTTTACACTAACGTTACAGTATTTATTACAGGTTACTGGTTTACCCCACTACAGTATTCTGTAGCATTCATTAACAAAGAGTTGTACACATTATACAC
The DNA here is from genome assembly GCF_052040795.2 of Danio rerio. Lineage (NCBI taxonomy): Eukaryota > Metazoa > Chordata > Actinopteri > Cypriniformes > Danionidae > Danio > Danio rerio. The sequence goes on along the minus strand of NC_141026.1, from coordinate 39,759,647 downwards.
TTTACTGTGTGGTTCAAAAACAGGTTTATTATAAATTTCTATAGTTTTTTCCCATGCGCATATCTTCCAGACATCACGGAATAACAGATGAAAGCCTACAAAAGCATGTCACACAGTCTACATTATTATTTCTGTTTGTAAGAGGGAAAAGTGCACCACAATAATAACCATGTAGTTTTGTCGCAAGAGTTGCATTTAATTTTTGTTCAATCAATGAACTTACCATCAACAAATATTTATCACTGCTGAGCATCTCGATGTTCACGTTACAGTTGTTTATTCCACTTAAAGACTTGGATTATTGCAAAACAAGACGAAGATTTCATTACAGCGATTACATAGCAGGGTACAGCTTTTTATATTCTCCTGGATTTTGTATAAGTGTGGGAGTGTTTGTATCTGATTTTTATCTAACACATTAACATGTTTATAAACATAGCAAGGCCTGTATATAAGCTTTATTTGTGCTGCCAAATGAATTATCATGTTCAAAAACTGTCGCATTTTCTGCCATTTTTCAGTCAGTTTCTTGATCTTTCTTCCCTTTATGAGCAAAGTCTATAAAAGCTGTTTGGCATTTCCTATTTTTGCCGATTTAAACAATTATAAACATAAAACAGAAACATTTTGATGTTCTGATAGTGATTCCTATGCAGAAGAACCACTTCCTGCCCTCCATCTGAATTTCGTGCGTCATCAATGGCATAATGTGAAAACAACCTTCTTTGCTTCATTCAAAAATTGCACTTACTATAATGACCATGCTTTGTTTTAAAGAAATGGTTCACCTAAAAAAAAAGAAAATCCTTATTTATTCACCCTAATTTTTGAAATCTTATGTAAGAAAGAAAGTCATACAGACTTGTGACAACATGAGCGCGAGTTAAAGTGAGCTTGTAAACTATGGCTTGATAGTTGTTAACTGTAGCTTTAAGAAGACTTTCGTAAATCTGACCCTGATTGTTTGATCAACCTATACGGTTATAAAAAGCTGATGCTGAAAAGTATTTTTACCAGTTCTCATTTGACCAGCGCGTGCAGTGTGTACAATGTGATTTCGCAGAAGCCAAGAGGATGATTGGCTTCTACTGATCTGATTTCTGTCATTGCCCTGTAATGGAACCAGTTAACCCAGGATGAAGAGAGGAGAAGTGTCATTAGTTTCCAAGGTCTCTACTCGTAATTAGCTTTGCCGTTCTAATTTCAGTAACAATTCTTGATATAAAAAGCAACTTGTGTCTCTGGATTGGTACATGGGCAGCAGCTTTCACAATCAACATGGGCATTAGTGTTGACCCACTTTGCTTAGCTGTTGAAGGGGTATGTAATTCTTATCTTCAAACAGATCAAAAACACTTTAAAAGCAAAGCTGGCGTGACCTTTTTATATAGCCAAAGAAAAACGGAAGTATGACTTTGCATGTGGTTTTGTTCATGACAAAAGAAAGAGTGTGACAAGCTCAACATTGGAATGCTCTTGGAATATTATAAAGCTGATCACTTAAAAAGCAAATCTTACCAAGTTGCACAATTTTGAAGCACCAATCAAATGTTTAAGACTTGAAATTTAGGGCAAGAGAACAGAAGGAGACATTAAAACTCACTCCCTGAAGGACCTGGAAGCTGTCCCCGCATGGCTGAAGATCCTGATCGGGGTCCACTCCAACTCTGAAACAGACAGAAAGGGCACATCATTCTGTCTGTGTGCAAATGTGACGCAACCATTTTAGCCACAGTGCAGTCTGTAGCCACATGAGCACTGAGACCTTTCAGCAAAGCCCACAGCGAGCAGCAGTAGATCAAGAGATAAAGACACACAAAAGACTCAAGCAGAGAGAGATTGATCATTATGATTCAAGTTCACACAAATGCAGCTAAGCTGTGTTACAGAAATCATTTAGGTCAGGGGTTCTCAACCTTTTTCATTTCTTGGCCCACTACTTTGATCAATTTTAGAAGGCCCACCTGTCTGACATTAAAAAGCACACAGACTCGATGAGAATCACAGGCCAACACTGCAAAAGACCAGCTTCGGCATTTAACTGGACAGACTGAGTATCTACTATTAAATATCTACTATTTAAAAATATACAAATGTAAAATACTGTAAAACAGCCTAAATCTGTAAAAACGCATCAATCTGATGGCGGTTGAGTTTGCAGCTGGATATTATTGGGAGATCACTGACAGTAACAGTGAACTGCTTCACCAGAAGCTGCGTCTGAAGCTCATATGAAAGTTTATTTAACTTCTATGGCAGAAACACCATTAAGCATCGCTAGATCCTCCTTTATGGTATATGTAATACTAACAGAACATTAATATACACAACTATGTAGATATTTTGAGTAGTTCACAAAAAATACACAAAGCGAGATTTTCCCTTTTACTTTACACAGTTTTTTATGAACAGACAGAATTTGAGAACAGGAGAGTGCATTAGTTTGATCATTTTAATATAGCATGTTAATAATGAAAGCCAAAAATTGTAATATTGAGAATTGATTATAATATTCAATATTAATTATAATATTGAGAGTTAATTTTAAGTTTGCGGCCCACCCGCAGTATCGCTGAGCCCCACCGGTTGAGAATCCCTGGTTTAGGTGACTTGCTGATAAATCCACTCATAAGTTTTCTACAGCTGGTCACATGTCTAAACTTCAAGAAATTATTTGGGGTTTTTCATATCACCTAATTTATACTACCACTAAACGGAATGTTTAAACAAAATAAACATGAGCAAAATCTGTAGCATATTGTGAAGTTTTATTTTATCACCAAGAAATGATATTCAAAAATTAACTTGTGCAATTATTCTATATCAAATAATGTCACAAATGTTTTCATAGTGTTGCATTTTTTGCATTTGCATTATTTTATTCTACATCCCAAATCCTAACCAATACCTAAACCCAACTACCTTACTAACTATTAATAAGCAGCAAATTAGTTCTTGATTGAAGTACTAAACGTCTTGCCTAATGGTCTGTCAACAGCAAGAAGTGTTACTTAAACTAAAGCAGAGATGCCCAAACTAGGGCCCACGGGCCAAAGTTGGCCCATTGGAACCTTTGATTTGGCCCACCCTGCCATCTGAGAAAGGAATATGAATGTTGAGCAGGGTTGGGATGAATGATATTACCAGAGATTGTCATTTCTAATTTAAAATATCTTTTTTTTTTTAGTTTTTTTTTTTTCATTACTGAGCTACAAAAAAATGTCCAAAAAATGTTTGATTTAAATGTTAATTGCAAATACGTAAATAAATACATTTAATAGTTTTTTCCTGTAATGAGTTCATGATAAAAAGTAAAAAAAAAACGTAAACTGTGTTTGTTAACACAAAGCAATGTTTCAATCTATTATTAAATAAATTAGGAAGTTTTAAAGACATTAGCACACCCTTCTAAAGCCTCCACGGCTGGTTCGATGTCAGTCAAACGGTCTTTTCTAGTATCCTGTAAGTGTAACACGCCATGGCCAGAACAAACTGCAAAGTGCACAATACTTCCGTCTAGATCAATGACCAACCTTGCGTGAACCACCGGCCATGTTCTCCCATTCGCTTGACTGGTTGAAATCGGAGGAGAACCCAGAAGACCTTTAGAGCTCAAAGGGTGAGATTCTGCTGAGATAAGTGATCCACTAGGTGAACTTTCGCTCTGGCCTTTAAGTACATTGACTGATCCAATGGCTCGTCTTTCATTCTCTCTCTCAATTAAAGCAGTGGATATGATGTGGACATTGGCTATTGGACCTCAAGGACCAACAGAGACTTCATTGTGAAAAGTGTTTTGAGGGTTAGCAGATGCTGAGACTCTACAGTGCAGCCCATGTGGACGCTCGCCAATAAAAACAGAAAGAGCTGACTTATTATCTCTCTTTGCTCTCAGAAGTTGTTAAACGTTTACTGAATGACTTATCTTTTCACAGTAAGCAAGGAAGGTTAGGTTCTCAAAAGCTGGGCGATGATAATTAAAATAGTGAATTAAAAAAAACTGTTAACGTTCTTCTGTGAAAGCCAGTGACGCATTTCTGTGACAGACTGGGTGTCTTAACAAGCTTCTGTTGTTTCTGCCACGTCTGGGGGAGAACTGTCTGGAAAACTCTGGCTTAAAGAAAGACTGCCTGAGTTAGTTGCCCAAACTGGATTTACAGCTCTGGATAACACATCTGTACACATATGGTTTACACTGGGAAAGGGGAAATGGTGGGGAAGGAAGAAGCTTGAACTATGTACAAATCAGTAGCTCCCAAACTAAAAGGCGGGTGTTAAAGGGCCGAGGCCAGACTAAGGCAGATTGTTAGACAAAAGAAATGTCTTCCAAGGGATATAAGAGCACACTGTATAATCTTCCTACTAGTTTGCAGGTCTGTTATTTATGCTTAAGGTGTAAATAATGAAACGCCTATCTTTATTTTAATATTTCAAATATTAAAGGGCACTTATGATAAAAATCATCTTTTTGAAGCTTTTTGGACAGAACTGTGTGTGTTGGTATAGTGTGTTCACTGTTATATTGGGGTTATATAAAGACAATAAGTCTCTTTTTTTAACTTCCTGACGTTAAAATAGGATCCAAGTGACTCCCATTTTAAGGCCAGCCGCAACATGATGCAGAAGTGTGTTTTCCCCACCCACTGATTTGATTGACAACCGCGTATTAACATGTCTAAGTAGTAATGCGTACATAATATCAACAAGACAAGACCTGTGCAAAGCAACTGGGATTAGAAGATCTGTTCAGCTCTCTGTGATCATTTAGTACATTTTCAAAACAGTTACTGAATTACAGCGATTTTACCATCTTTACTTTATCACCACATGTCAGTACAATTACAAAGGATGATGATTCAATCCCGGATTGTGGACGTTACATTAGGTTTATTTTACACATTAACATAATGGATATCCATACAGCTCTGTATATTAACGTGTATCCTGTCACATTTGCAGTGCAAAATCAGTCAAAGTTAAGAACACGCGCTGTGTGTGTGCGAAACTTTGTAACGACATTGTGTGTGACTCATCACAGACTTGAATTACCTCCACAACAAACACATCAAATAATCATTGGGTAAGTTCTTACAGCATTATTTCTCCCCTTCTTTCATGTCTGTCACTGTGCTGTTTATCTAATGTACACAGCTGAAGATTGAGACATACTCCGACAAGGATGTGGGTACAGTGGGCAGGGAGAACTAGCATTAAAACCACAGGCAACAAAAACTGCTACATAGTGTTCAGAGCAGAAAATTCCAATATTCTGAAAGGTATAATAAATAATCTGATGGGTGTTTTAAGCCAAGACTTTACAGACACACTATGTAGACACAAAAAATTTATCTTAAATCTTGGGAAAAAAAAGGGTAAAGGTGCCTTTTAAATGTTTTATATGGCTCAAAACAGCGCACACTTGAGTAGTCTGTGATTAGTTTAATCAGTCACAGCCATGCAAAAACAGAAAACTACATGGGACGGCTGAAGAATCAAAATAGTTGTATGAAGAAGTCCACTATATTGAAATATTAATGAATGAATGTCTTTTTTTTTATTATCTTCAGATAAGTTTGTGAAAGGACGGTCAGCGCCATGTGAAGAAGTGTCAATAAGCGGGTGCATGAAATCTACTGTATAACTCACAAATAATTCTTAAGGCGAAACAGGACGGCATTAATAATAATAATAATAATGATAATAATCCATTACTACATGAAAATGGAATGTTTGGAAACCATTGTTGGCAGTTATGAATAATAATGTGATATATGTAATATGTGATATATGTAATATATGTAATATATTGACCAGCATGTAAAAAAATAATAATAAAATTGTGAAAAAAGCAAGAGCCAAAACAAAACAGGAAACGGAATGTAAGCAAATTAAACAATATCTTGCAGTGAAAATGGAAATACTTGGCTGGCTACTGTAATGGCTAGGCCTTCAGCTGCAGGATAGGCTACTGATAAAGGGTTACGAGGAGGTCAGAGAGGACATTTCAAACAAAGAGAAAGCAAAGATTGAGGAAGAGAGTCAAAAGCCACCCCTGACTAAAGTATGCACACGCGTGTCAGTGTGGTGGATATTTAACATTTCCTTCCTGTAAGAGAAAGCTGCTGTGCGCAGATACACTGAAGCCAAGGGCAGCAGATTGTTTGCAGTGGATGCAGGTATAAGCGGATGCTTATTAATTTCGAATGACTAATCTCATCTCTATTGATGCCTCGGTATTACTCATCTGCAGTCTTAAGCCAGGAGGCTGTCGAGTCTATGCCAGTGAGCTTTTATGTACAGATTTCCTTTGGCACCCCAATGTTAAAAACAGGAACGACGGCGCACACATTCTTTCAAAGTGACTCCCACCAGATTTAAATACAGCCCTGGAAGAACAGCACTGGCACATTACAGAGACTAACTATTAAGGACAAACATTTGAATGTGCAGAGGAAGTTAACAGCATACAAAAGGAAGCTTTTAGTGAGTAAAAGAGAAGATTATTGCAGGTGCAGAACAGATGAATAGAAGCAGTAGGAAGATAAAAATCAGAAGAAGAGTATATTGCTTTTGGAAATATATTACAATGTTTGCTGTGAAATTAGACACCATTTCAGAGTTCAATTGATAGAAAAAAAAATGAAAATAAAAGTGCTACTGTGAATAACAAACAGGATTACTGGAAAAAAGCTGCATCAGCGCAGCTAAATATCTTAATTGCATTTAAACTAGTGCTTATCTGATCAAAATTGCTATTTGAAATATGATTTACTATAATTTCAAGAGTTACATGTTTGATGTAGTAGTTTAACATCACCAAAGGAAGACCAAGCATAATCACAAAGTACGCTACACTATGCCACTGTGTATTTAAAACCATGTTTTTCCAATAAAGTTGTCAGTTGTCATGACAAATTAAGAAAATAACAACAGTATTATAAATTTAATTAAATACATTAAATATAAAATCTTATATATAGATATATAAAACCTTCACATTTAGATCACATTACACTTTTCATATTGATTTCCTGACATTCACGGTGCACTGACAATGCTTTCCATACACATCTAGATTTTACTTCACAGCACAAGAATTCTTGTAATAAAATGTATAATTCATAAATGCATTTATATTTATATCATATTTTAAATACAATTTTGCATTTTAATGCAAGCAGTTGGATAAAAATGTACTGTACCTTAATTTAATGAATTGTAAATCAAAGAAATCCCTCTTTTTGAATGTATCAGACAAAACTCAAGGACATGCACAAAAAACATGAGCATTTATAGGAAACAAATCAATGTCTTTTTAAATAAATGTATTATCCCGCTTGCTTTTTGGCCGTTGTCAAATGAGTTCTTAAACACCTGTGATTGGTCATTGTGTTCCTGCACTCAACAGAAAGGGCTGTGATTGGATCGAACGGTTATCGCAGCTCAAGACAGTAGGTTCTGCTGTAACAGTTGTCTGCTTTTTAAGTAATGTTAATTGGATCATTTCAATTTCTTGCGCTTGCCTCCTTCGCCATAGTAATTATCGAAATAATCGCAGCTTTTGAAATTAGAAAACTGTACCTTTTCAAACCGCGATTTCAGTTTAAAATCGATTAATGGTGCAGGCTTAATTTAAACAGTTACAGATTATGATATATGTTATAATACATATATAGAGTAGTGATTGACCTTGGGCCCCATTTAAACCTGATATAAAATTTTACTTTCGTCAATTCAATCAGAATTAAGCCATGCAAAATACAGGCTAAAGCATTTTAAGCTTGTCCACTTTCTACTTCATCCAGGGATATTTCAAATAGATTTGATCAGTTTGCTTTCATAGTTTCAGTGCTTATCTAGTTAAATGTTTAATGAACAGCCACAAAAACAACTAAAATGTATTAATTTTAGTAGGCCTGTCACGATACCTACTTTCTGTTATACGATATATTGCACCAAAATATATTGCGATAAACGAGATCATTGTCACTTTAAAGCCATTTTATGCCACTTAATGCCAGAATGACAATTTTATATCATCATAATGCAAGTACACTCGTTAAAAGAACATATTTTATTCTTAACAATATTTAATTTTAATCATTTTAAATATTTATCATTAGACAATGGAATCAGAGTGTGAAAAGAGCATATCCTAAATAAATAATATTAAATGTTAACCAAAAAGGTGCAAGGTAAAAATTAATATTTGCTACCAGATCTATTTTCAGTCCTCAGACACCCACATGAAAATATTCTATAGTAATTTATAGTAAATACTATAGTGTTTTTTTTTTTTTTTTAACCAAACTGACACTAAAATTGGTTTTGATCTAAGGGCTATATATTTTGCATCACCAAAAATAATTGGGGGTCATGTCCATGTGTTGTGCAATAAGTCGATATATTGGTTATTGTTAAAGGCCTACATTTTAGTTGCAAATGCAAAACAAGGTATTCATACTTTGTTGGATTGCATTGCACTTGGGACCTAAGTTGTAAGTTATTATGGACTTTGTGTTTCACTTCCTCAAGCTAAATGGTGTCTTTATAGTATATAAAAAGCATTTTTCACATGTAGTGTGTTGTATAATATTTTATTAAATGCTATTCCGCATTTTTAAAGTTGTTGAAATGTTACCGTAGAAACCCATTTGCAATCATTTAGAAAATATAATAAAATTAGGAATTTGTATAGTTATTTGCATAGCTAGTATAAACCTGTTCAAATAATTGCTTCAGAAATAAATTTTCATTTCCATAGAACAAAATGTAATAATTGGAACAGGTGAAGAACAGAACAGATTTAAGCAATAATAATGTACTAACAGGAAATGCAGTACAACAAAGTCAAAGCAACCAAGAGGAATGTGCTGGAATAAAGCGGAAGCCCAAACATCAAAGCGTCAAGCACCAACATAAACAACTGCGCATTTTACCATGTGAAGCCAAAAGCTTTCCACCACCACCTGTATAAGACTGTAAAGTCCATCATCACCTGTCGTAATTCCACAGTCTACGCATCCTCTCCTTCTCAGCATCAGAAGACTCTCCAACCCTGAGCACAACACAGAACTATTGAGTCCGGCCATCAAACATCCTGATAAAAACTGCTGAAAAAAGTGAAACATCTTCAATGCCTGACTGTGAAGGTCGATTTGTCTTTGTGCTTACTGTATGTATGGCTTTTGTGTTTTGCAGAACATAGTTGCACATAACATCACAAAGCATAAATAAATTAAACAAAACTAAATGAGGAGATGAATACATCCAAAAGAGGTAATGGTTAAAGTGATAGTTTAGACAAAAATTATTTATCATACCACAACAGAAAAAAAAAAATCAGACTCACACTCATACAAATAAAGACAGGAAATACAGTGACCAAAAAAAAGAAAAGAAACACACACACACACAAAAGCATCAAAAAATTATTCATGTGACTTGCCACATATTACTGTTGAAGGGAACTGACGAAAGCAACTCAAATTCAATTTAGTAATTGAATTTAGAAAATCCTATTTTTGATTGTTAGTCTGCACATTCACAAGAGAGTTGGTGTAACAGTCCAACAAATAAAAACAATCGCCCAAAAAGTCAAGCTTTTAGAAATCAGGATAAATAAAAATGCAACACAAACAATTCAAGAACTTTCTTTTCTGAGGTAAATGCATCTGCTGTGTTTGTTGCAGCTAATACATTCTTTTGTCCATGCATGAGATGATAACCGGTTTCAAGGTTTGGAAAAGTCATGGTTTTAAAACCTCTAAAACTGTCTGCGATATAACATGTAATTATTATTATTATTTTTTTTTGTGTGTCAAAGAATATTTTTAAAACTTGTTTAGGGCTACATTCTCGATCTCGAGCAGCAAAGTCAATGATTCATTTCATTTCTTTAGCCTGACATGTTTACAGTGCCAAAATATTTGGAATTTTTCTGAAAATAAAATATATTGTGTTAAATGGGGAAAAAAGTTGCATGTTTTTTTTCCACCAAACATTTTAAAACAATTTATTTTAGAGCAGTAATCACAATATTGTGATGCAGAGAAACCATGATATTTTTATCCGAGGTTATCATACAGTCAGAATCTTAAAGAGCCATGAAACCCCCTGGTTTCAGCAGGGTTTTTTCACACCTCTACTTTGGAAAAAGTCAGGAAAGGGCGTGTCCAGCTCTATTTAAGGGGGGGAGTGTCGAAGGAGCAAAAGAGGGATGGTCTGTAAAAATTTGCATAAAAATGGGAGTGGCGGTTTGGGCACGCACTGATTTTCACAGTGGCAAAACACACACGCACACACGCACACAGGGGAGAAAGACAGTGACTGTGTTTACATGGACATCAGTAATCAAATTATTTGACAAATTATTAAATAGTGGACTTTAACTGCAGTTTGGCACTTTCATTTAGGAATTTCATTCATGTCCCTCGTGACAAACAAGATATTTGATTCGAGGAACTGCTCTAAGCGTGTATTTTTCATGCAATGTTTGTTACCGTACGGCGAATGAGAGAAAAAACCTCCGCATTTTCCGGAAACTTAGATGCACTCGGCAGGTAGCGTCAGAAAGCCATGTGTGTGATTCTTGTCACAAAATGCGGTGAAAATCCTACATGACGGTAAGTTTGATTGTGGTGCTCACATGTTTACACTCGGTATGATAGTTAGTTTGATACGAACTAACTTTGCCATCTGAATAAACAAAGACCACGGCTTGGTAGCTGTGACGTTTGTAGGCGGTGGTGAGAGACTCATGGCTACATCTGTCAACTGTCATCTGACCACTGGTCTAGAGATACTCAACTCAGTGACGGAACTATATGAATAATGGTTTTGGGGCTGGTGTTGATTAGATGTGGCAGTTGATGGAAATGGCAAGATGCGCATAAATTTTGAAAATGTACGTAAAATATTTACGCGTCTGTGCTCTGCATCTCACACCTTCAGATGCTACCACGTGTTCATTGCATGTCGGCATCCTCTTCTGAGTCGTCATTTATTAAAAAGTGAAAAGATTCACACAGCTTCTCCTACCTCAATAAATTCCATTTTTTACTTTGAAATTTGGCACCATTTAATCAGGAAGTGATGATTTTGTTTGCTTTGACTCACTGGATGGAATCGCTGCTTTATTTGCATGTCTTTTATGTGATACTGCAGTTTTGCGCATAAATTTAATTTGCATCTTTGGATGGAAGCATAGCTATTATCGACTCACCCTTAACTTGTTTTAAACCTTTATGAGTTTCTTCTGTTGAACACAAAAAAAGATGTTTTGAAGAATGCTGAAAACCTGTAACCATAGTATTTATTTTTCCTACTATGAAAGTCAAAGGTTACAGGTCTTCAGATTTATTAAAAAAATGTATGTTGTGTTTAACAGGAAAAAAAAGAGAGAGAGAGAGAGAGAGAGAGAGAGAGAGGGAGGGAGAGAGAGAGAGAGTAAGAGTGAGTAAATAGCAAATAGATTTAAATTTTTTTGAAAGAACTGTCCCTTTAAAAGACAGGTTTAGCATTTTTAGATTTTTGCTACAAAAATGAAAGATGAGCATTACACAGCATTACAATTACAGAGTGCGTAAATTTAAAATTTTTGGTCCGAATGGAATGGAATTTGGTGGAATGTCCGTTTAAAAGCATATTTTTGGCATTTAATAAACAAAGGGACTTAATCCAATTTTGCAGTTGAACAAACATTTAAACCAGAGATGGCCAAAGTAGGGCCCTCTGGCCAAAGTTGGCCCATGATAACCTTTGATTTGGCCCATCGTGACATCTGAAAAGAGAGGGAGTAGGGATAGGAAGAGAAGGTGGAAGGGAAAGATGGTTTGGGTGAATACCTTTGCCAGATTGTGATTTCGAATTTAACATAACCGTTTGTTTGTGTTTGTTTGTTTGTTTGTTTGATAGAGGACAATGCACAAGAAATTGGCCAGAAAATCAAGGCAAAGGCAGGAGCAGCTCGAATGTATTTAATATTGAACTCCATCGTGTTATAAATGGGATTGTTTATAAATATTAGCAAATAAATTAGGAAATTGTCCATGGCAAATTTAATGCAATACAGTTTGGTGTATATAAAATATTCGACCCTTAGCTCTCAGGTTGATTTTTGGCCCGTTATAAGAAAAAGTTTGGGCACCCCTGATTTAAACTCTCTGCAAAACAGACTTTCTTTTCCAATGCATACATAAAATGTGTTTGGTGCTTCACATTCCTGCTCTGAAATGGCTCTCTGTGCACAGAGCTCAATGTTTACAGAGTAAGTGGAACCACCCGGGACTGCTCTAGAAAAGAGAGCACTGGACAACAGAGGAAGAAAGTCTAAACCAATGCTAAAGAGAGCTCAGTTTTTAAGCTAAAGGCAATTTCTAAAGTGTCCAAACGCTGACTTCAGGCTCTGCTAAATGTTCATACAGCTGTTTATTCAAATTAAATAACATTAAACATTAGATAAATAGATCTATGATTGTAATGAAGTACAAGAACTGTGATCAGTACAAGATCTGTTTATCAGAATTGTGATTGTAAGAGTCCCCATGTTTTGCATTCAATCTTTTTTCCCCAGCACTTAGACATTACATTTACAAATGCCTAAAAGTAAACCAGTGATTCCAGTTTCAAAAGAGAGCCATGCAAATAGCACTCCTTAATCTTTGGTGACCTGGGGCCTCATGTACGAAGACTTGCGTGGAAATCATACTAAAACATCGCATTCAGATGTATGAAACACTCCGTACGCCGAATCTCATGCATATTCTTTTGTACATCTGAATGAACGTGAAACTGAGTACAACATGCACGAGCACAAAACCCCTCCCTGCCTCCTCCCCCGTATGAATATGCAAATGACTCTACTTTGGCAAAACCCAACGAAAAAGCAATGGCAAAAGCAAGCAAAAAGAGAAACTTTGAACAGAATGTGAATTGTAGGTGCTCCTTTCGGAGGTAGACCGGAGAAAAGCGGTGTTATTTACAAGTTTGTTCTCTGGAATTAACAACAAAAGAAAAAAATTGAGTGGGAGAGTTTAGCTGTTGCGGTTAACACGGTTGGGTCTGAACGTCGCACTAAGTGAATTAGAAAAGAAATAGTGTGATTTATAGGTGTAAAATGTTGCAATACCTTTAACAGTCTCAGTGGCGTAGCTCGTAAGATGCATGTCAACATGTTTTGACACGTTCGAGCATGAACTCGGTTCGAATCCAGCGTCTTATGAACTCTTTCTTCTTTTTTCCCCCGCTACATATCAGATTTTGGCCACTATTTATCACGAGAAAGACAAGTAGGAATCATTAATAAGTTTGTGCATCATATTTTATTTGCACATTTATTGAATGGAAATGTTTCTGATTCACGTATGCAAATTCATCTTCAGATAGTGTCTTTATAGCAATGTGCGTGCAGTAGATAGCTCGGATTACATTGGGAAAACAGGCGACCGCTGCAAATTGCGCTTTAATGTTTAGCTGGTCAACTGTATGGTATGGAAACCTTATATACCTGCTAGATGAACCCGTCTCATACAGCTGCCATTACAAGGCTCAGACACTTTATAGAGAGCAATTTAACACAACTGCCTCTAGGAGTCGCCAATGGAAATAAAACAGACACGCACAAAAAATGTTCGTACGCCAGCCATAAAGCTGGCGTGGAGCTGCACACATTCCCACGTTCAGTTCATTGTTAGTAAATCCAAACGTGAGCGATTCTGAGCGTGAAACCTGGCGTTGTCGTAAATTCTGACTTATCAATTAGAAATTATCAGACCAGAGGTTTTGAATATCAGAAAATAGACTTTATTCTCCATAATAAAGCCGAGAAAGAGCAGAGCAGACCCCAGAGCATTCTGAAGTCTCTCCTGGACACCTTCTGAAGTCTCTCCTGCACCTTCTGAAGTTTCAGTGTGTTTGTTACAATTTTTATACAGGATTATGACACACCCCTAAGTCTCTTTTTAACTCTTGACCATTTTTGAATAGGTTTTTAGTCTAAGGGGCCCTGCTATTCTTGGCTCTCAGCCCACTAGCTCATGTCAGCAGAGATGTTACAGGTCTATGTCAGCAAAGTATAGATGCAACTTATGCAAAGGAACTAAGTGTTTACATACATTTGTCATGATAGGATAATAACTTGATAATATGTTACTCATTCTAACTTCTGATACAAATACCTTCATACAAGTATTCAACATATATGATCAGTGCTTTACATATTCAGTTATTCTACACAATCAGTCACTCAGCCTTCTCCTAGTGTTGCTCCTGTAGGCATACTCATCTTACACAGATATATCACTGTATTTTTAACACACGCTGGCATGTTTGCTGCAAACACTACATACATTTTGAGAAGAGAAAATTAACTGCTTTACACTTAGAAAATACTTCACACTGAGAGAATAGAAATCTTCTTCAGCGTACGCAAAGTTTTTGTGCGTACGCAGCGTTGATACATGAGGCCCCTGGTCAGTTTGAATAAAACAAGCAGATGGGATACCACGGTTCTTTGAGCTAAATATGAGCCTCTTCTCCCATCCCAACTTAAGTGCCATAGCCTTGCACTTTTTTTTTCAACGAGTTATCTGATTGCTCATTTTAATTGCACATTGATTAGCCTGCAGTTGCCCAAAGCAGGAGACAATCACAGCCGAGTTAAGAATAGTATGTATGTGTGAGTATGGAAGAGTAGCCCTCAGTCAACATGGAAAAACGTGAGCCAGTCTAGAGGTCAGTTGTAGTGCGTTTGTGGAAATGGAAACCCTTCAGAGAATGAGAGAGAGAGGGAGAATTACAGACATCAAATTTAAAATAGAACAGCAAAAGGCCAGAGGTGGATTTCCAAAATGCTCAGGAAACACAGCTGGCAGGAAAAATCACTACTGTTAATACACTAATGCACCATGTGGCCAGAGGAGAGTTACTCTTTCTGTGCAGAATTGAACAATTTGAGAAAGCCCAAATGTCCGTTTAATCTGGAAGTGTATTTTCTGATTATTGCACAACAGAATTTATATTAATATTAGAAAGTAAAAATTCATTGAACAATTTGATTCTCCGTAGCTCTGATTAGCAAGAGAGTTGCATGATAAATGACAATACAACGGAGTGCTTTTTGAAAAGTAATTAGATAAACTTACCATTTACGCATGACTGCTCGAAAACAACCATACCACTGTATGCAGAAATAAACAGGAAATGCTGAATATCTGTATTCACCACAATCTCCCATAGCAGAAACCCTTACATTTTTGCGCTGAATGCAGTATGCATGCAAACATAATGTAGTCATTATCAGTTTGTTTAAAACGATCAACATATATCCAGTTAAGATCATGTGTTGGGCACTTGCCTATTCATATACCTTCGCTTTGTCCCTTTATTCATCTGAAATCGCCACTGTAGAAAGAACCACCAACTTATCCAGCACATGTTTTACGAAGTGGATGCCCATCCAGCCGCAACCCATCACCGGGAAACATCCATACACACCCATACACTACAGCCAATTTAATTCATTTAATTCATCAATAGCGCATGTCTTTGGACTGTGGGGGAAACCAAAGCACACGAAGGAAACCCACGCCAACACGAGGAGAACATGCAACCTCCACACAGAAATGCCAACTGGCCCAGCCAGGACTCGAACTAGCAACCTTCTTGCTGTGAGGTGACAGTGCTAACCTCTGAGGCACTGTGTCGCCTGGCATTTTTGTTTTTGCCTTTATTTGAAAGGAAGTGGAGAGAGAGAGGGGGCAGAATCAAGAAAGGTCCACGAGCTGGGATTCGAACTTGGGATGCCCAGAGCGATGTTACGTTATATATCAGCGGCGCTTTAAAAATTAAGCTATCAGAGCCGATTTTATTGTGATTTTTTAATGGCTAAGAAGCTAATATTCTAAGTACATTTTTATAGGTAAATCCCCTGACGTATTTGCGATTTATTTGCCAATGCAGGAAATGATAGGAATAACAAACAACAGAAAACAGTCTACTAAACTACTTGCTCTACGAAAAAGTGTTTATTACTATACATTTAACCTGCCAACACTCTTATATTTCTTATATTTTCAGTCTCCTATATTTCAGACCTATCTCCCGCCACCCTCCCGTTTTGCTATTTCTCCCGGAAAACTCCCATAATTTCACCCTGCCCCCAGTTTTTTGGAACAGTCTGTAACACCCTTGGGTCACCAAATTTGGCATGGCATCAAATTACACTGGCCGCTCAAAACCCAGTCCATAGTACACTTACTTACACCACTGACAACTGTGAAAACACATAGCCACCCCTCACCCGGGAGACAATTTCGGAGACAAATGTTGGCAGGTATGCTATACATTAGAATAAAAAATAACATAAGGCAATACAAGTCAATTAAAAAAATCTACAGAAGCTGTTTTATGGATAAAAATCAATTTCAGTCAATAATATCAAACACAGCCATTGGAACATTCAGTAAAAGAACTAGGCCAATAAAGGTCCAATTATCAAGCAGTGACTTCTCATACACAATTTAACATGTTCCCTTTCAACTTTTGGTGCAACTATGGTGCATTTATTAATATTAATATTTTGACAAAAAAGGATATTTAAATATAAGAGTAGTTTAGATATATTATCATTACTTATTTGAATATTGTACACTTTTATTTGTTCCTGTGTCATTGAATATATATTTTATTACTACCCCCTATAAACCTGCAGTAAGTGGAATGCAGCCACAAAACAAATACTCAATTAGACACGCACTCGCAAACTTCCCTTCCCTCGTTTCCTTTGAGGAATCCTTCTACCATTTTAAAGTGAATATAGGAAGTTTACATGGACATACCCTCGGTTTTTACTGAGGGGGTGAGTTGGCTTTATATGTGTACTCCAGCACCAATATGTCCCAGAATGTGATGCAATTGTGACATCACAACAGTGTAGTTCCCAAGTGCTCAAGGGTTTAGGGCATTCGGTTAAAACTCATTCAGTTGTTCTGCTAGTAGTGGCATCACTTGCGAAACGTAATCAATGACGTACATCAGAGGAAATGAGATGGAGGGAAGTCAGTCAGTGAAGGAAATCAAAACTAGACTGGAATGCAGCCGGTGCTTGTACAGCACAGAGGAGACACAAATAACTCAACTGGTTCATAACTCGCAATAAACTGCGATTCCCTCATGAGGGCTGAAAAAAAGACAGAAATTCATCTGACCATCTGAATGCCAGTCTAGAGAGGTTAGTGACCTCTTCATTTCCTCACAGCATGATAAATGACACATGCCAAAGCTGAAATTTGGCTGACCCAAAAAAAGTCATAGAAGCCAAGAGTCACACAATCAACTGAGCTTCAAATCTGACAAAAATCACAGTGTATGCACAGCAACTTCATGTGAGGAGAACAGTGATCTGATCACTGCTTAGTGAACAAGTTGTAAAAACTCAACACAAACAAAATTAATTTATACCGTTACCATGATCCAAACACCAGAGACTCGAACAATACACTCTTTATGGTGTGTTATGATTTTTAATCTGGTGTTCCCTGCATATTGCAGAAGTGCTTGAAAACCAAAGACCTTTAAATCAAACATGTTTGTACAATACATTATTGTTTATAGAACTTCCTTCTAGAACCCTTTTATAGTTGGACTGACAGCTAAAGTTTTGCTTTGGTACAGTTCCAGCTCTGAAGCTTTAGTCAAGTGTCAAAACATTTGGCAACATAAAACAGCCTCTGTTTTAAAGCACTGTATGCAGCCTAATGCCATCAGGTTTGTCAAAGAACCATGTCAGCAAAGTAAAGCCATGATCCACTGTTACAGTCCCTAGCTAATATGTATAAAAACTGGGTAAGGTCCTTTTTTAAAGGCTTTAATATAAATCTTTATGTGATGTTGCCTACGTTAAACTGATTACTAAAAGGTAGACAAAAAAGGTATTTATTTGTACTTTTTGGCTTGATGTTACACTATGACTAAAATAGTCTACTTTTATGCTTCATTTGTTTTGTTTTGTGCAACAACCGCCAGCTACTTTTGGTAAAATATACTCTTAGATCTTCCAATCTGTGCACCAACATAAAATAATAAAATGAAAACAATACAGAATAAAGGCTAATTCATTGCAATTTTAGATTTTGGTGTCTTTAGGTGTGATGGTAATTATTCAAATTCAATTATAATGAATATATACTGTATATTTATATACAACTATAATTACAATTATAATATACAATTATAGTTAATTTTAATATGATTTAATTAAAAATTTAATTCATTCATTAATTTTTCTCCATCTAAGTCCCTTTATTTTATCAGGGGTCGCCTCAGCAGAATGAACCGTCAACTTATCCAGCACCTGTTTTACACAGCAGATGCCCTTCCAGCCGCAACCCAGTACTGGGAAATAAAACTATAATATATAATTTTAATTTATAAATAATTTACATATAAATAATTTAAATAAGATTCCATTATAAAACAACAAATATTACTTTATTAATGTAGATTTATTTATTAACAATTTTATAATTTCAGTAAACATTACAAATGTTGCCATGGCAATTAAATATTTTATTCTGCTGTATTTTAATTCCCCCAAAAAAACTATTTTAATTAACACTGGTTCCAGTGCAAAACATTATTTCAGTGTTCAAGCAACATGAGGAAGGAGTGAATCATAACAATATTTAAATATTAGTCTGAACTATCCCTTTAAACAAATCAAAAGAACTGACACTATGAAAACTTTGTGCTGACATCTGCCATTGTTTTGGTTCATTCATTAGCATTCAACACATTCATTATTTATCTGTACTTTTTTGCTTGATGTTACACTGAGTAACATGGTCTACTTTTATGCTTCATTTCTTTCATTTTTGGCATCAATCGCCAGCTACGTTTGGTAAAATATTCTAGGTAAAATTTTCAATTCTAACTTACAATATTATAAGTGTTCCAATCAGTACACTGACAGAATAATTTAATGGAAACAATGCAAGATAAAGGCTACTTCATTACAATTTTAGACAGAATTTTGGTTTTAGCACTTTGGGTGTGCTTGTTACTTTAATACAATAGAAACTATTTTATTTACTTGATTATTTATTCATTAACATCTTTCTCATTTTAGTACACAACGCATAACAAACATTACAAATGTTGCAATGGCAAAAAAAAAAACTTTATTTCACCTGTACTTTAATTACCAAAAAACTATTTTAATAAACATTAAAACACATGGCAAACGTGTAAAGTGTAAAACATGGTTCTAGTTCAAAAAATGTTAATAATCTAAATGTTCAAGCTACATGAGGGGCGAATAAATCATAACAATGTTTAAATATTAAGCTGAACTATCCTTTAAACAAGCAAACCAAAAGAAATGATACTATGAAAACTTTGGGCTGACATCTGTCATTGTTTTTGTTGCAAGCTTTTTGATGGACATGCAAAAAATCTCTGAAATGCCATTAGTTCACTGAGATTGTGAAGCATGGAGGGAAATGTGAACCAAGCAAAAAATATACATGTATATTAATAACAACAATAATAAAATTCTTCCATTAAGAGTGTCTTGCAACAGCAGGAGACAACAGATCACTTCTGAGTGAAGTCTATTCCTGTGAGCCCACGTAAAGGCCAGTACATTAGCTCTCAATTACGCAAAGCCATTTAGCTGGTGTTTGAAAAGAATTTAAACCCGTATCGCCCTGATTTGTTGGCATTAGGTTGACAAATGCAACTCATTTATAGATCTACTGTTGCTGACGCTGCATGGATTCCCGTCCTCGTTTTTACTTATCCCGCCATGGTCATCCTAGACATGTCTGCAGCTCAATGGGTGCACAGCAGTTTTGCAGATAATAACCTGAGCTTCTCAATCCCATTCTACAGCAGCTGCCATCAGCACTGGTCCTCAATAATCCTCTTTATTCTGACAAACTCGCAGCTCTTATTAATGGCACTGTACCAGCCAGCCCCTGCTGAGACCAACCAGACAAACACCAGTTTTTAGCAACATAAACAACAACTATTTTTTTTGCCCATATGCTTTTTTAAGGCAGAACTTTGGTGCATTTTCTATGTAAATGTAAAAAAAGGAATGACTATGCACAGCTGATAAACCCAATGGGGCATCAGCAACAGACTCAACATGATGCCTGTTATATCTTCAAAATCACATCCCATGATGAATCATGAAAGATTGTAGAAAGGATTATCAAGCATGACCTCATTTGTCAAAATCTGCTTGATTACTAAAATGAATAAACATTTTTCTGATCAACTTTTCTGCCACCTGCTGGACAGACTGTGTAGGTTTATATCTAATGTGATGCAAGGCTAAAGCCAAAATTGCGCCTTATACCCTCATTCACTGTTGCAGGGGTGTAGATTTGGCATGAATAGAGGGGATGTGTCCCCACCAATATCCAGCAATGACTGAAATGTCCCCACCAAAAATGTAATCACCTTTAAAAAAAATGCTCTGTCAACCCTTAGTAAACTAGACATGCAGAAAGGGTTAAGTCACATCCTTCCTCTCTCAAACACATAAGGACATTGTGATTGGCTGGACCTATCCATGCTATTAACGACAGCTGCAATTAAGTTTGGATGTGCGAAGTGCCAAAACAAGGAATTTTTCCAGTCCTCTATCACTGTACAAGATGTGAACATTAGTAGCTACTTTTCAGAGATTCAAGTTTTTAAAATCCAGTCCATTATAATAATATTAACCAAGGCTGTGCAATTCAGTTTTGATTTTGGCTTTCTTGATTATAAAAAATAAATAATCAGGATAAAATGGTTAAATTGTGTCTCGTGCTTCTCTAAATTTCTTTACATTCATACCTCATCAAAGCCAACTTTATTTATGTTTTTTAAATATAAACTATAGCTTAGGGATCATTAGTCCACTTGAAAGAGCAAATTCAAATGAGTGAGAGTTTAGTAGTAACAAAAACATATGTGATTTGATCTCTGTCATGTATACAAACATCAATTTAAATTCATGAAGTATTCAGTATGTTACACTTGTAGGATTTTGCTGTGTATTCTTTTTGTCAGATGTGGCAATTCATTTGGCGTGCAACTTTTACAATGCATTATGGCATTCTCTAGCTGTTAAGCATAAGAATTTGAGTATGTCCACTATGGTTTTGAACACCACTACAAATGTCTGTGCCTTCAAATAGTGTAATACTAAATACTATAGACAGAGATTTGACAAATCGCGAGGCTACCCATTGGAAAGAAAAACTAAAATTTTAAAATTGGCAAGAAATGGAAGTTCCTAATGGAAGTAGTTTTTTTCCCCTTTTCAGACATATAACCAGTAACTGATTGAACAGTTTGTTCTTCACTTGTTTCAGTAAGCACATAATGAGAGAAGTGTCATTTCAAGATGAAGGGGAAGTTTGTTTGTTTGTTTTTATAATGAGGAGGAAAATATGTCAATATTCTATATTCTAAATACTTCAATATTCTATTTAAAATTCCTATCTCAATGTGATTTCCAGAGAGTTGCTTTGGTTGCTTCACATTACAATTGTTATTTTTTACTGATCCAAAAAAGCCTATGCAAATTCTCCATGCATTATGGCATCCATACTATATGTAAACACTTAGATTCCCCAAAATGCATTTAAGGTATGGTCAATCAGCTATTTTTGAAGGTTTAACCATGTGTATGGGGTGCAGTGTATTCTGCGTTTATGCTTTGAATAAAATTAATCCACACATTTTATCTTTCTTCTACATTGTCGTTTCAGTTCCCCTTCCCGATTCTATAAAGCTCCTGCCTTTTAAACACCCAAAGGGTTATGACTGGTCTAGTCCGGTGTGTTCTCATTCACTAGCCACCTAGTGCACTTTATCCAGAAACCTCTCGCCCATGAGCAGGGTTTATATTAATTTTATTGTCTGTGACGCAATCAACTGCAAAAGTTCATTGTAGTCATAGGCAGAGTTGAGGGAACACATCCCAAGCAACGCGAGTTACCCAATAATATTACTTTAAACAACTAATAAAGTAAGAAAATACATTGAAACTAATGCATTAATGTAATGCATT
Source organism: Danio rerio (assembly GCF_052040795.2). NCBI lineage: Eukaryota > Metazoa > Chordata > Actinopteri > Cypriniformes > Danionidae > Danio > Danio rerio. The sequence continues at coordinate 39,737,578 of NC_141026.1, read as the reverse complement.
ACTTTCTAAAGTAACTTTCCCCAACACTGGTCATAACCAACCATTTGTTGTATATAACCCTTAAAAAGCTGATTCTGTATAGTTCAGAAAATATCTCCAGTTGCACTGATCTTTGAGCATTGTAACCCTGCAAATTGCACACCAAATCAAAAAGTGAACCAGTGTTTCATAATCCCAGACCTCGCGCCTCACCATGCTGCACATTTCATATGCTTCTCTTCTCATGTCAGATATTTATTCTAATTCAAAAAATAAGTGCCCTGCAAAGTGGATATTACACCATGATTTCAGTTTGAAGGTGTATGTAATACAGTTAAAGTCAGAATTAATCACCCTCCTGTGATTTTATTTCTTGTTCAAATAATTTCCAAATTATGTTTAATAGAGCAAGGAAATAATCACAGTAATTCTGTAAATATTTTCTCTTCTGGGGAAAGTCTTATTTGTTTTATTTCGACTAAAAAAAAGCAGTTTTTATAAAAATAAAAAAATAAAAATAAAAAAACATTTTAAGGTCAATATTACTTGCCTTCTTAAGCAATATTTGTTTTGGATAGTAGTCTACAGAACAGAATACGGTAAGCTAAAATTTACCGTTGTGTATGTGTGTAAATGAGTGTGTATGGATGTTTCCCAGTGATGGGTTGCGGCTGGAAGGGCATCCGCTGCGTAAAAAAAATGTGCTGGACAAGTTGGTGGTTCATTCCACTGTGGTGACGCCAGATTAATAAAGAGACTAAGCCAAAAAGAAAATGAATGAATGAATGAGTCTACAGAACAAACCCCTGTTTGTACAATAGCTGTGTCCCAAATCCCATACTTATGCACTATTCTACGCCATTATGTAGTATAAATAGTAGTGCATTCACACTAAAGATAAAATAATGAAAATAGTTAAAAATATTATAATAAATAAATAATAATAAAAATACTATCTAAAAATAAATATAGAAACAATGAGTGCACTTTAATTACCGGGATGATGCACTGCATTCAGCCGGTAAAATGAAGTGTGTAATGATGGACTCTTCATGCACTCAACGACCGCAGCTTCGCAAAAAAAAAAATTAATAAAAAAAATTTTTCTTTGCTCACGTAGCGGAGCTATCGGGCGCACATGTTGGATAACTTTTATTTATTTAGAATAGTGAAAGCAAAATACTCTCATGAGAGTGATTATAGCGCCTCCCGATGGTATTATTTGATGGTTTGGTCATTTATTTCCCAGATTTGGCGACTTTCAAACATTTATTCATTCATTTTCTTGTCGGCTTAGTCCCTTTATTAATCCGGGGTCGCCACAGCGGAATGAAACGCCATCTTATCCAGCAAGTTTTTACGCAGCGGATGCCTTTCCAGTTGCAACACATCTCTGGGAAACATCCACACACACATTCACACACTACGGACAATTTAGCCTACCCAATTCACATGTATTTGGACTGTGGGGGAAACCGGAGCACCCAGAGGAAATCTACGCGAAGGCAGGGAGAACATGCAAACTCCACACAGAAACGCCAACAGAGCTGAGGTTTGAATCAGCGACCCAGCGGCCTTCTTGCTGTGAGGCGACAGCACTACCTACTGCGCCACTGCCTCGCCCCGACTGTCAAACATCATCTGGGAAACAGTTTAAATTTCCATTTAGTTAAAAAACATTATTACTCCATTTGGGACGAGACTACATACATATACTATTCTGTTGAGTGTGTAAGTGCATAAGTACATAGTGCATGAGTACATAGTGCATGAGTGCATGGTGTATAGTGTGCCATTTGAGACGCAGCTACTGACTTGCCCAATTACCCTAACTTGCCTAATTAGCCCAATTAATCTAGTTAAGCCTTTAAATATCACTTTAAGATGTATAGTAGTATCTTGAAAAATGTCTAGTAAAATTGTATGTACTGTCATCATAGCAAAGATAAAATAATTCAGTTATTAGAAAGGAGTAATTAAAACTATTTACTTACAGGGGGGCTAATAATTGAGAAGGGCTAATAATTCTGACTTCAACTGTATGCTTTTCATTCAAAGGGTATTTTAGTGTGTGATATGTGAATTACATCTTTTTTGGGAGGTATATTATGTCACACTTCCCTATTAGGACGCTGCAGGCAAAGTCATTTAAAAAATCCATGAATGAGGTGAAATAGAGATTTTTTTGTGTTCAGGTAGAGAGCAATGAAAGAGAAGGCACTCGAGAACAATGCACACTGTGTAGAGACCTGTCAATCACAACTCAGTTCATGCATGGAGCTCCTACAACAAGCTAGTTATCTAATTCAGTGTTGTTAAATAAGAGGAAACATGCTAAATGTGCAGGTCGTGAGGACTGGGATCGAGAACCACTGATCTAAAAAAAAAAGGGGTCAAACAGGGCACTGATGAAGCCTTTTGAACTCTAACCTGATGTGCAGCCAGGATAGCATTGGCGTGGTGCCTCCTCCGAACACCCACACTGTGAAGAACACAATGAGCAGGGTCGTAGTGAACATCATCTGCCGCGCGTATGTGGCAGTGTCACGAATGGCCAGAGCGAACGCCATAGCCCCTCGCAGCCCTGCAGAGCACAAACACACACAGAACAGTCATAATAGATTTTAGGAAGAATGACAGCGCTGCTACAAATAGAAATGGCAGTGCACTTAAGCCACCAAACAGAGGCATCACACTCAATCGGCTGTGTTTAAGGGCACTGCACTTCGCTGGCCTTTTAGCTGGGTGGTGTCGCTGGTCTGGAGGGAGCTGCTCCACATGAGGAGCCGTTATTAGAGATGGACTGATTCTGATGCCTCATTTCACTCTTAATTTAGATCTCGATAAGATTTAGCAGGGTGCCGAAATCTACAGGGAGTTCACATCAAATCGTTTGACACTAAAGGACGCAACATAAGTAATCCCGCTGTATGTATTAAATAGTTCTGCATCTATAAGGTTATATGACAGAGAAAAGGAAGTAAATCAGGTGTGATCACGGTACCTGCGAACATCATCATGTGCTGAAAGTTTCCTCGGATTTTGTGTCTTCGGCCCAGGTTAATCAGAAAAGATAAGGGGTAGATGTTCAAGGCCCGGCCGATGAAGATGGCTAGCTGAGTGCAAATGTAAAGGAATATGTTCTCATGTGTGACATATTAGATTTCAGAAAATTGAAATATTAAAACACAGTGGTTGGTTTACTTCCTCTTATTTTTCTTTGTTAAACAAATAAACATATTTATTAATCAGTGATGCATTAAATATTGTTTCCTCAGCACTTTAGTTAATTAAAAGAATCTTTACAGTTTCAATTTATTAGAAAAATGCTAACTAAGATTTAGAGAATCCTTATAGCAAACTTCTGTGTTTTTTTTTCAAAAAAGCAACCGTTTATTTGTGTTGTGTTTTGTTTCATTTGTTTATATTCATTTATTCTTCATTTAATTATTTTATTTAATCATATAATCATAAGTCATTTATATAATTATAATTTTAGCATTTTATTGATTATCACTTAAAGATTTTATAATTATAATTATTATTATTATTATTATTATTGATTATTATTTTTTGTTTCGTTTTGTTAAGTTTTATATTTTATTATTACTATTTTCCTTTATTTACTACTTTATTATAATTTCATTTTTAGAAAATTGAATTAATCTTATGACTGTGTGGATTCAAGTGACACTTGTTTTCAAAAGTAAGAGATAAGAGAATGTCTCTATTTCAAGCTATGTATTGTCTCTGGACAATGTTGTGAAGCAGTACTTTTCCATTACTGTTGCTTACGGAATAATATTACTTGTTGGATTTCTCGTGGTCAGATGAAGTCTGAGCACTGAATCATACACAAGTAAGATTATTCAATAAACTCTCATTCAATAAGCTCTTTCAATAAATTCAATAAGCTCTTTCTTTATCATCTTTACTTTGTCTCCTGTTTCTGTTCCTCTCTGGCTTTCTCTGTCAACTCCTATACTGATAGGAGATTGTTACTTCACTTGAATACTGGTTAAAAGGTCTGAGTATTGGGCAGCTGTGCTAGCTTGTTGTCTGGATGCCCAGAGAAACAGATATTTTCTGACAGAATCTGGCGTCCGGGGCAATATCTTATTTATCTGACATGGAGAGTGTGATCTAACATGTTAAACAATCGGTTTTAAATAGTTCGCTAAAAGTGTAGCTACATATCAGATATTAAACTGGTTTACTGTTGAAAAATATTTTTTCTCTCAAATTATTATTATTTTTTTATTTAAACATATTTATTTCTATAAGTTATTCCTGTTCTTATAACAGACATTTAATGTAGAGGCTATAGAACCCTGTACACAATGCCTCCTAGTGGCTATAAATGACATAAATAAAAGATTTTCTTAAACTGCCTTAAACTTTTCTGGATTTCTAAGCAGTTTGGTTCACTGGTGCATCATCTATAACAGGGGTTCTCAAACTCGGTCCTGGTGGGCCGGTGTCCTGCAGATTTTAACTCCAACTTGCCTCAACACACCTGCACGGATGTTTATAGACAGCCTTGTAAGAGCTAGATTAGCTAGCTTAGGTGGATCTGATTGGGGTTAGAACTAAACTTTGCAGGACACCGGTCCTCCAGTGTTGAGTTTAGGCATCCCTGATCTATAACTTGCTGTCAAACTATCCAGATAAATCCTAAAAAAAAATCAAGCTTAGTTTATTATACATTAACCACCTTTTTATGTGGAAAATACATTTTGTTTCAGCCTGAAAGGATACAAAGGCTCCAACTATGAAAATAGGGCTGAAGACGTGATTCTGGAAAGTGAAGAGTGCTAGGCCCATGTAGGAGAAGATGAAGTTCTCAGCCAGGAAGTGCAACACCTCAAACAACTGCAACAACAAACAGACCGGGCATTAAGTTGTTTACACTACACCTAAAGCAGCATTAATCAACAAAACAGCTGATACGACACTGACACAAGCGAATTGTAATGTTTTCCTAATCATGCTTTAAGGAAATTATAGGAGTGTCTTTCACATTAGAAGCGTTTAAAATAAAATGGATACAAAAAAGCTGTCATTCACCTTTAAGTTCATCCAACAAATAATACAACTTTACTTTCAGAGCACAGCATAAAACTCAGTAAAACAAGTAAGAACAAGTGTTTATATGGAAATATTAAGAATGTGTTGAGTATTTAAAGGAATTCTAGAGGAAACAACAGAACTCAAATGAGCAGACATGCTTGAGATTATGATGTCATTTTAAAATACCAAGCATGACATTATTCTTATAATAGTTTTCATAACAGATAGGGAGCACAACCTTAATATTTCAAATGATTTGTTTTAGTACTTTTGAAGAGAAGTTCAGTCAGAAGTGCAAGCTTCAGACGTCAAAGTTGACAACACAGTGGCTTTTATAACATTTAAAGCGGAGGCTGACATTTATGTATTTGTGCCTACAGTCTACAACTTTACCCTTCTCCTGGCTTTGATAATAATAAGCGTGACTCCCTGCAGAGAAATCCAGTGCCACAGGGGTGTCATAATTACTGCCTGCGCTTCACCTCTCACTCCATCACACCGCACCGCTCTGACGACACCACAGGGGTGCTGGGAATTCACTTCACACACTCCCTCGACTTACAGCCTCAAAGTATCTTTTGAAGTAGAATATGCAGGGCTCCATTCCCGAAAACAAACTTTTTTTCTTATTTTTCAAGCTACAGCTGATATCTGTCTTCTTTATGCCTATAAACCAGTTCATGCATTGAAAACAGGAAATAATTCACCTGTTTAGTGCGTTTGGTCGACTCCTCTGAGAGATTGTTGTAGGTATAGTGAGCTTGTGTGATTCCACAAAACAGCACAGCGACAACACCTGAAACAAATCAAGAAATGTGCATCATTTTTAATGGATCGAATACAATTTCTATTCAGGCTAGAGGCGAAATCCATTTAAATGACTGCACACATTTACATATGAAGGATATCACTGTCTAGCCCTTCCAGCAAAATGGAGAAAGTTCCTGGGTTTGATTTGATTTGTATGCAAATAGTAAGAATTGTTATTTTGTGCCAAGAGGGTATGCAGCTGTGGTGTTGTATTGTATGATATATTACGCTCTCGTTTGACCTTTGGGTTACTGCTGGTGAATTAAACAGCTTTCCTTTACCACCCACCTGTGAAGCCACATGCTTCAGCCAGTAGAAAAGTACTCCAGGACATGAGGAAGAACAAAGCCGTCTCCAGTAGAGGAAAACAGTGCAGCTTGGTGAATTTTGTCACGTGGATAAAAGTTAAGAATTAAAACCACACATATGGTCAGCAAATCAGCACAGAGAAAAACCAAAGTACTGTGAATGTAGAATAAAATTGTACGTTTTTTTTATGCTCATCAAGGCTGCATTTATTTAATCAAACCAGGCATTCTAGTGAAATCAAATTATTCTTGCAAATAAATACACATTTTTGACCCCATATGTATAACCAATGTCTATACAAACTGCATTTACTATGCTCTAAACCAGTGGTTCTCAATCGTTTTGCCAGGAGATCCCAACATTCAAAATCTGGATTATCTGCCAAGAACGTATCTGGCCGATTTGGCCTAAAGCCAAAATCTTGATTAATTAAACATTTTAACTCGATTACGATTCATTTTTTTGCCCACATAGTTCACTGACAAGTTTTATATGAAGTCTATAGGCATTTCTGGCTTTCAATTATCGTCAGTGTAGTGCAAAGAAAGACTCAAGAATGAGTCCATCGTCCTACTTGAGCAGAGATCAGATGTAAAGTAGCTGCAGAAGTAAAAATCAGCCACAACCTTTAATAGAGCAGGGTCATGTGACACAGAGAAAAAAAATTAATCGATCATAGGCTCTGAATGTTGATTTTGATTACTTTTCGATGAATCACCTGGCCTCACCTCAAGCCCTAAAAACAAAACCCTAGCAGACAAGAATTTAAAAATCAGTCGTAAGGAGTTACATTTTTTGTGTGAAACACCATGTTATCTACATATCTTTAAAAATCCCCCTTTTTAAACTGTTAACTGTAGATGCACGATATGATTTCCCAATCCCAATGAATAATTTATATATATAAATAAATATGTTTGTTTGTTTTGCGCTGGTCTGAACTAGTCTGGTGCTTATAAAGCCGCCATCCTTTCAAAGACTGTCGGCTTCATTCAGATACACATTTATATAATTAATTAAAAACTTTGATTATTAAATTATATTTTTAAGGTTTATTAAATGGCATTATTAACCATCTTGAATTTACTTTTATCATTAAAGTGGTACAAGGTTCACTCCTAGTTGCAACCATCAATCTAAAGTGAGTGGCACCTCTTCATAAATCTTTGGTGACCTCTAGTGGGGTCCTCACTGCTCTCTCAACATCATTTTACAATATGCTAGAGAGTAATTTAATGACAAAATGCAAAAGGATATAAGCGCGGTGACCACACCAGTGACTGCACCCATAGCAAAAGAGCCGCTGAAGATGCCTATGAAGACGCCCACCGATTTGAAGAAGGCAGAGGCATCGAATGTGTGTGTGTTGGCTCCTGAAGGCTGATATGCCACAATCGACCTATAAAGCAAACACAAAACATCTAAACTTACTGACTGTGCTGTTCTTTGACCAAAACATCTGAAAAAAAAAAATAGGATTATAGACTACATTTAAACTAGCTCTTTTTAAGATGTCAAAGCAATATATATTTTCATTCATTTATTTTGTTTTTGGCTTAGTCTCTTTTTTTAATCCGGGCTCGCCACAGCAGAATGAACCGCCAACTTATCCAGCACGTTTTTATGCAGCGGATGACCTTCCAGCCGCAACCCATCTTTTGGAAACATCCACACACACTCATACACTACAGACAATTTAGCCTACCCAATTCACCTGTACCGCACGTGTTTAGACTGTGGGGGACACCGGAGCACCCGGAAGAAACCCACACAAACGCAGGGGGAACACGCAAACTCCATACAGAAACGCCAACTGACCCAGCCGAGGCTCGAACCAGCGACCTTCTTGCTGTGAGGCGATATCTCTACCTACTGCGCCACTGCGTCGTGCCATATATATATATTTTTAAATGTATATAAATATTAAGTCCATGAAATGTTTCTGTGATAATCCAACTCCACAACATTTAGAAAGGGATGAACAAGGGAATCAGAAATAATCAGCTCTAGCTTATGTTGTCCAAAAGGTGGAGTAAGAGTGCCGTACTGAAATTCCACTAGACTTGCAACACACAACTTTAATAGTTTTTTTACTACTCAGCACTACAGTGAAAATTGTCCCCAGAAAACCCTGTACTGGCAGCCAGGGAAATCCCACCAACTGCCGCAGACAAAACACGTGATATTGTACCTTTTTTGTAGCATAGAATGGGAACAAGAAAGTGATACAGTTTAAAGAAGAGACTTACGATGAAAGCACTATGGAGACCGCATCGTTCATGACACTCTCTCCAAACAGCAGAGCGTAGAGATCCCCATCAGCATGGAGCTCATTAAAGATCGCAAGCACGGTGACTAAAATCACACACAAATTACAAACAGAAATGACTAAATGCCAATGATCTGCTTATGTCAATGTCATACAAACAAATCATTTAATTCTCAGCTTTTTCAAATAGTGATGCTGAATTTGAACATTTAAAAGCAACAGCAAGTATCTACTATTGGAATGATGAAAAAACAGACAATGACATTAAAATAAATGGAGAAAGAGATGAAATACCTGGGTCTGTGGCAGATATGATGGCACCAAAAAACAGACAGTCCGTGTAGTAAAACTTGTCTGTGAGTTGACCCAAAACCTGCATCAGTTTTACCACGCCATACATGAGGTTTCTATCAAAAAAACAAGCAAACATATTGTTAGAATTGAAACCAATGATACTAATCATGTTGACAAACAACTAGACCTCACAGTTAAGAATGTTGTATCTTAATATGCAATGTACTTAACTTCACTTTCCATTTCTAATGTGACAGACAAACCTTCTGACTTTAAAGAGTTTTCTGTGTTAAAAATGTCAAAGACATTCACTCGAACCCTGCCGTTGCTGGCACTATCATCTACTAATTGAGCTAAAGGACATGAAGACTTACCCGATGACAAAACAGGAAATTGCAGTGCCCAGGAAGGCATACGTTATGATGGATCCCAGGTTCCTGAAGAAGTGTCTCTGGAAATAAAAATAAAGTATGTAATGGTAAATGTCATGCAAGGGTATAATTAAGTGAATTCACCAAAAGCAATAAAAAATATTCTAAATAATCCAATTAGTCAAACAGTTTTCAGCAGACATTTATAGTATGAAAACAATACTGAAGAAGTCAGTAAGTCAATGGTGTTTGCATGAGGTAGTTATAGGAAATACAAATAGTCAAGAAGAACTTGTTTCTCTTAGACCCCTTTTCTGTAGGACATTGTGCTTGGGGCTGAAAGATATTGGAAAAATTTGACATTACAATATTTAGTTTTTCAGTTATATACGTCACAATAGGAGTACAATTTTAGCAGATGGCTCTATTTGGAGGGTGGATATTTCATTTAGATTGAATGGGATGATTTTCTAAGGGTGTGAATCATGTTTAAGAAAATATTAAACAAATTGCTGGAAGTAGCCATCAGAAGATGGGTACACTGTGGTCATAAACGAATGGACATGGTCAGCAACAATACTCAGATAGGCTGTGGTGTTGACACGATTCTCAGTTGGTATTATTGAGCCCAAAGTGTGCCAAGAAAATATCCCCCACACCATTACACCATCACCACCAGTCTGAACCGTTGATAAAAGGCAGAATGGATCAATGCTTTCATGTTGTTGATCCCAAATTCTGCTCCTACCATCTGAATGTCGCACCAGAAATCGTGACTCATCAGACCAGGCAACATTTTTCCAATCTTCTATTGTCCAGTTTTGGTGAGCCTGTGTGAATTGTAGCCTCAGTCTCGTTTTCTTAGCTGACAGGAGTGGCACCCGGTGTGGTCTTTTGCTGCTGTGGCCCATCTGCCTCAAGGTTGGATGTGCTGTGCGTTCAAAGATGCTCTTCTGCATATGTCGGTTGTAACGAGTGGTTATTTAAGTTACTCCTCCTGAGTGGAATTTGAGCATTCTCCTCTGACCTCTGGCATCTACAAGGCATTTGCGTCCACAGAACTGCTGCTCACTGGATATTTTCTCTTTTTCAAACCATTCTCTGTAAACCCTAGAGATGGTTGTGCATGAAAATCCCAGTAGATCAGCAGTTTCTGAAATATTTCTTCCCCATTCTGATGCTCGGTTTGAACTTCAGCAGGTCGTCGTGACCATGTCTACATGCCTAAATGCATTGAGTTGTTGCCATGTGATTGGCTGATTAGAAATTTGCGTTAACGAGCAGTAGGACAGGTGTACCTAATATAGTGGCCTGTGAGTGTATAATCTCTGTTGTATATGTAATGTTAATAATAACATCTCACCATATTAACTTATCAGAAGGTAAATTGTGGAAAGATGACACAATCATATCTAGAACAAAAACATCTTCCAGATACCATCAATAAAGACTCATAGTCTAGCATTTGGCTGTCTTACACGCTGCCGTTCTAGCTCTTTTATTTCCTTCTATTTTTGCTTGTTTACAGAGCAAGGCACAGCTTTTTTCCTGTCTGACTATCAGTCACAAGAAGCTGAGTCACTCTGTTGCTACAAAGCGAAGCAACTACACGATAATTTGACGTAAACCTCGCTCTCTTTCTCTGCCAAAAGGGCTTCTTGTGTTGCATCTGTAAATGGCTGCACTGCTGGTCTGTGACAGATGGGAAATGACAGTGATCAATGAAATTCAAATACAGACAATACAGTTGGTTTACTGACTAAATGGGAGCTCAAAAATGAAGCTGTTCAAGCATGGAAGCATTTATAACAATTCTTGGCAGGAAATGAAACCAGTATTATAGTGAAAGTGTAAATCAGTAATGTTAGCTCAGTGAAACCAAGAAAGGTAAAAAAAGAAGATCAGAAAATAAATGTTGTTACATGAGTCTCTCAGAGCTAATGCACACAGCCTCTCATTCACTATGTATTAATTATCTTTATATGTATTAAAGTTATATATTTAGAAATCTACAGTACAGGTATCGTTCACTGCTGTAAATTATGTTTAGCCTGCATCTTTATCTTCATTCTGAATTCATTCTTTTCACTTCGGCTTAGTTATTTTATTTATCAGGGGTCGCCACAGCGGAATAAACTGCCAATTAATCCAGCATATCTTTTACTCAGTGGATGACCTTCCAGCTGCAACCCAGTATAGGGAAACACCCATGCACACGCATGTAATGTAATATGTGTATTTATATAGCACATTTATTGTGTGTGGCCATACACCCAAAGCGCTTCACAATCATGGGGGGGTCTCTCCACACCACCACCAGCGTGCAGCATCCACTTGGATGATGCGACGACAGTCACAGGACAACGGCACCAGTGCGCTCACCACAGACCAACTATTTGGTGGAGAGAAGAGATATTGCTAGATATCGGTGAATGGGGATGATTGAGAGGCCATGATCTGTAAGGGCCGATGGAGGGAATTTGGCCAAGACAGGATTTTACACCCTTACTCTTTACTAGAAGTGCCATGGGATTTTTTTAATGACCACAGAGAGCCAGGACCTCAGTTTAACGTCTCATCCGAAAGATGGGCTCACTGACAGTATAGTGTCCCCTTCACTATACAGGGCATTAGGACTGACAGACGTTGCGTGACATGGGGTTAGACGCCTCCTGCTGGCCTCACTAACACCACTTCCAACAGCAACCTAGTTTTCCCATGTGGTCTCCCATCAAAGTACTGACCAGGCTCAGCCCTGCTTAGCTTTAGTAAGTAACTGCAGGGTGATATGGCTATGGCTGTGGCATTCACACACATTTACTACAGACAATTTAGTTTATTCAATTCACCTATACTGCATGGTATATGAGCACCCGGAAGCAACATAGTGAGAACATGCAAACTCCATACAGAAAGCCAACCTGACCCAGCCGGGACTCGAACCAGTGATCCCTCACTTAATAATATTTAAGTTAGGTGATATTCTCACACCCATTAAGATAGACTATATATACAGAATCTGCAGATGCTTTTCCCACATTGTTATGCTAAATTGGTGCTGGAATTATTCATTCATTTTCTTTTCGGCTTAGTCCCTATTTTAATCATGGGTCGCCACAGAGATATGAACGGCCAACTTATCTAGCATATGTTTTATGCAGTGAATGCCCAACACTGGGAAACACCTATACACTTGTGCATTCACACACATACATTACGGTCAATTTAGCTTATTCAATTCACCTAAAGCGTATGTCTTCCCTGCAGGCACAGGGCATCAACATGACGTCATATTGAAGACCAACGTCAATGTCTAATATCCTACCTAAAATCAACGTAAAATCAACCAAATATCAACGTCTAATCATATTACACCTTGACGTTGTGTGGACGTTACCACTATGACATCTATCAAATGTCTGATTTTAGTCACTTTCCAACAAAACCTAAAATCAACTAAATATCAGCGTAATTTGACGTCGTTATTGGACATTAAAATAACATTGTCCTTCAAAATAAACGCTGGCTAGACATTGAATTTTGGTCACCTGATGTCATGACCTAAATCTAACCTAATATTAACGTCTTATGATGTTGTGTGCTTGCTGGGTTTGGACTGTGGGGAAAACCAGAGCACCCAGAGGAACACAGGGAGAACATTTAATAAATGATTACACAATGGATGAGGGATTTGTAGAATTTCACAAATAAGAGGAATCGCAATGCCAGGAAAATCAGGCAAGTGTTCTGTGGGTGCAGATTTTGTGGCGGCTTCACATATTTTGCAAACATGTATGAATGATTTTATTTTGTGGAACATAACCTCCATTTTGAAAAACACTTGTTAACCAAGCAAATAAATGCTGACCTATTTCTCAAAATCTGCTTTCTTATGTTCTACAGTACAAAGAAAGTCATACAGGTTAGGTTTGGGTCAATATAAAAGCAAGTGACTTCTTAACTTTTATTTTTAGGTGAACAACTGTTATAATGCACATTAAAACGAGTGATCAGCGTGTGCATTTTTGGTGTGTAAACTTTATTATCTGCCAAAGTTCATGCAAACTCTGAGCCGCCTGCTTTCCCCAGATTCTGTGAGGCTCATCAAAAACCTCAAACGAGTTACAAAGAGAGGAAACAATGTAGCCTTGTGATTGTGTCTCAAACATACACAGCTGGCAGAAACCCTCACTTCCTCAGTGCCTCCCTGCTCACTCAGCACAAACTGAAGCCTAATGTTAATATCTGGAATCCACACAGTATTCACTTCAAAAATCTCACTCAAATATCGCCATCTCTATTAGGGGTGCAAGTGCAATAATTGATTCAGACTAAAATATAAAATTTGCTATTTTAATTTGTTGTTGGACAATAAATATGCCACATGTACATGCTGGCTTCACACAATTTCTTCATATTGTCCCAATACAATTTGATTCAGATACCTTGATTCTTTCCACAAATTTAAGTGGAATTAAGTGAACATAAAACTATTAAGTTGTCCCAAAACTTAAGAATTGTGTTGGTTCAAATTATATTAAATATATATTATATTAAATAAGTAGTTTGACCAAGCAGCAAACGCTTTTGAGTGTAGAACATAATAACTTTGCAGTTTTTGCTATAATAGTAATCAAATAGTTTGGGAAATTTATGGGCTAACTTAAAAGCATTATTTAAGAATGTCATGTCATTTCAACTTTTTTTTAATAATGTGCAGCACTTTCTTAGTTAAATTCACAATTTCTCTTTTCATTTGGGCAATATTTAGCCCTAATTATTAGCCCCTGTGTATTTTTTCTCTAATTTCTGTTTGACAAAAAGTAAATTTTTTTTTTCTGCACATTTCTAAACATAGTTTTAATAACTCATTTTTAATAACTGATTTCTTTTAGGCAGCACAGTGGCTCAGTGGTTAGCACTGTCACCTCACAGCGAGAAGGTTACTGATTCAAGTCCCGGCTGGGTCAGTTGGCATTTCTGTGTGGATTTTGCATGTTTTACCCATGTCTGCGTGAGTATTCTCTGGGCGCTGGTTACCCCCACAGTTCAAAGACATGTGTTATAACCTATTAAGGCCCAAGGTGTTATTTTTACCTGCATTTTTTATTTCTCTTTGCTATTTGGGTTTATTGGAATCTAATAAGTATAAGATTTTGTACACAAAAGTATAATACTTTGATATGATGTACTTTTAGAGAAAAATTAAGTCCATGTATGTGGACTCGTGGCCTGAATTTACTTAAAACACTTTTTCCTGACTGTTTTTGAATACATATCTTTTATTTATTTATTTATTTTTTACATGTTTTGACTATAAGAGAGTAAAACAATTTTTTTTTTTGCCCATTTTGGAAAGTTAAAAATAGTGTTTGGGACATTGCACATGCTGCAAAACAGTTGCAGGATGACACTGTATGTCTGTAACAATATATATATATATATATATATATATATATATATATATATATATATATATATATATATATATATATATATATATATATATATATATATATATATATATATATTTCCCCCACAGTCCAAAGACATGCGGTACAGGTGAATTGGGTAGGCTAAATTGCCCATTGTGTGGAAGGGCATCCGCTGCGTAAAAACGTGCTGGATAAGTTGCCGGTTCATTCCGTTGTGGCGACCCTGGATTAATAAAGGGACTAAGCCGACAAGAAAATGATGATGATGATGATGATGATGAATTAAAACTGCATTAATTCTAGCAGAAATAAAATTAATAAGTCATTTTCAGAAAAAAATATTGTTGGAAATACTGTAAGAAATGTCTTGCCCTCTTAAGTGCATATATAAAAGGGAAATGTATGAAAAAGAAAAACAATTCACAGGAGAGCTAATAATTTTGATTTCAACTGTATACGGACAGACAGACAGATAGACAGACAGATGGATAGATTGATAGATAGAATAAAACAAATTTTTATCCAATTGTAAGAAAGGAAACACAGGAATATATAGACTTCAGCCCAAAAATACAAAGATATGATTTTTTTTGTTCATATTACCAAACCCCATCATAATACTTCTATAAATAGGCCAAAGTAGCACTGTAAGCTACTAAATAACAGGTCACGAGGACCAAGAAAACTAAACACTAACCCAATTTGGTTTTGCAGACCACAATCTGACTTCCTGTTCAATACACTTTAACAGAACTCAGTTTAAAAGATGCCAGTGTGTAATAAAATACAAATCTACACCAGCTCTTAGTCACTCTTAAACAAAATCATCTGAGCTGGTCTGTATAGCACTCCTCTCCTATGGTTAAAGCTTCCACTTAGGAAAAAAAATGGTTGAACAGAGATCAGGTTTACTTGCACTCAATAGATTATATCTCAGAATTGTATAATGTAAGGTAAAGAAGCAATTTAATGTATGAACACCATGCTAAAGAAGCAAATAGAGAGTTTAAAAAGAAAAAGAATAAAGATAAATACCCTGCTCACGATATCACTCATACCTTCTTGAGGCTGTATCCGGCATGGAAAATGATGGGAGGTAGCAGAATATTGAAGAAAACCTCTGGGTCAAAGGTCAGCTGTAAAAAAAGGATAATTAATTGTCAGAAAATGTAAATAAATTGAACAGTTTAAATTTAAAGAAATATATATATAGGCACTACAAGTAGCTTAATGTTAAAACAGTAAATCATGTAGTCATGTGTTTTTCTACTGAAACAAATATGAACGTTTCTTTAATCCACAATCAAGACTGTGGTGATGTGATGTTTTAGTCATGTTTTAATAAAGTGATTAATTCATATTTAAATATTTGCTTAATGCTTTTTTTATCTTCCAGGAGTGTGTTTTTTTTTATCTTCCACGTGTGTGTGTGTGTGTGTGTGTGCATACACTCTCTGGCCACTTTATTAGGTACACCTGTGTAACTGATCGTTAAAACAAATTTCTAATCAGCCAATCACATGGCAGCAACTCAGTACATTTAGGCATGTAGACATGAGCCCCTTTCACACATACAGACCTTTCCGGAAAATTGCCGGCAATTTTCTGGAAAGGTTGTATGTGTGAACAGGTCCTTTTTGCAAATACCGGTAAATTCGTTCTGGCTATTTTCCGGAAAGAGAAGTTGTAACATTACCGGCAATTTGCCGGAATGCTGCGCTGTGTGAATGCAGAAGGAAGATTCCCGTAATAAGCGCGTGCACGTCTAGAACGTGCTGACGTGAGACGTCTGCTTTAGCCAATCACAACAGTCAGACGCATTTACGTCCGCGCGGTTTGGGAGGATAAAAGCCTTTGAATATTTTTCCAGACACATTTAGCTGCTAGAAGTTAGTCAGATCACGTTTATATGTTCTTCTTAATGCCAACTGTGTAAATAATCATTGATGAGATGCTTATGATAAGCCGTTGTTTGTTTACCTTCAAGCTTTGCGTGTGACTGTGAAACACCCTGTGAGCCACTGCACACGCACATATTATGAACATCTCGACATGCGAAAGTGATCCTGCGAAAGTTGTTCACAATATTGATCATCCACTGAGTTTGTAATTTAGTCAAATGTTTACAAATACAAGCGCAGCCGTTTAAAGCTCATTTGTGGTGAATGATGTCAGAATTTACCGGTATTTTGGAATGGATGTGTGAATGCTCTTTTCCGGAAAATTTCCGTAACGTCCTCGCCTGTGTGAACAGCGCTTTTTTCAATATACCGGTAAAGTCTTTCCGGAAATTTTCCAGATATTTACCAGTATCACTGTGTGAATGGGGCTATGGTCAAGACAATCTGCTGCAGTTCAAACATAGCATCAGAATAGGGAAGAAAGGTGATTTAAGTGACTTTGATTGTGGCATGGTTGTTGGTGACCGACGGGCTGGTCTGAGTATTTCAGAAACTGCTGATCTACTGGGATTTCACACACAACCATCTCTAGGGTTTACAGAGAATGGTCCGAAAATGGCCAGACTGGTTCGAGCTGATAGAAAGGCAACAGTGACTCAAATAAACACTCGTTGCAATTAAGGTATCCAGAAGAGCATCTCTGAATGCACAACACATCCAAACTTAAGGCAGATGAGCTACAGCAGCAAAAGACCGCACCTAGTGCCACTCCTGTCAGCTAAGAAAATGAAACTGAGGCTACAATTCACACAGGCTAACCAAAACTGGATGATAGAAGATTGGAAAAATGTTGCCTGGTCTGATAAGTCTCGACTTCTGCTGCGACATTTGTATGGTAGGGTGAGAATTTGGCATCAACAACATGAAAGCATTGATCCATTCTGTCTTGTAACAACGGTTCAGTCTGTTGGTGGTGGTATAATGGTGTGGGGGATATTTTAATGGCACACTTTGGGCTCATTACTACTAATTAAGCATGTTGTCAAGGACACAGCCTACCTGAGTATTGTTGCTCACCATGTCCATCCCTTAATGGCCACAGAGTACCCATCTTCTGATAGCTATTTCAAAGAGGATGATACGCCATGTCATAAAGTGTGAATCATCTCAGACTGGTTTCTTGAACATGACTATGAGTTCACTGTGCTCAAATGGCCTCCACAGTCACCAGAACTCAATCCAATAGAGCACTTTTGGAATGTGGTGGAATGAGAGATCATGGATGTGCAGCCGACAAATCTGCAGCAACTGTGTGATGCTATTATGTCAATATGGACCAAAATCTGAGGAATACTTCTAGTACCTTGTTGAATCTATGCCATGAAGGATTAAGGCAGTTCTGAAAGCAAAAGCGGGTCCAACCCGAAACTAGTAAGGTTTACCTAATGAAGTGTCCGGTGAGTATGTGTATATATGTATGTGTGTGTGTATATCCAGTAATTGAAGTCCCCCTCGACTTAATTCAACCTAAATTACTGAACCTTCTACTTCCTCTTTTTATTTTTCAATTTAGCTGTTCAATTTTTTATCATTTCAGTTTTAGTATTTCATACCAGCTATATTTCAATTAACCAGAACATTTTAATACTTTCCAGGCATGCTGGACAGAGAACTGAAGTTAGACCTCAAAATTAAAATTAAACCTCTGCTGTTTTTATGAGAAGTGTTTTAATAAGAGCGTTTGCTGACGTACCTTGCGCAACATGTCATTCTGCTCCACACTGTGGATTTCTCGAAGGTTGATCTCCCCTTTGAGCGTGTATTCAAAGAACTTCCCGCTAACATTGAGAAGCACAGTGCTGACAGGACCCTCCTTCAGCATGCAGCTCGGAGGAGTTTTATTATGGTAGCTGGTGGAGGGAATGCCATACCTCAAAATAACACCCACCAACAGACCTGTCCAACACACAGAAGATAGACCAGTCACATACACACATTCAATTCATGCACTTTGTAAAAAACGGCTTGCTGAAAGGGAAACTTGTTTGGAAGCAACATTTTTTTGCAGTGGCGCTGAAATTACACCTTCTTCTCCTTAACACACAGTATGGGCACATTTGTTTCTGTGTGATGACAGCAAGTAGAGATGAGAGCCTGCTGTGTCAAATCTGTTGGAGGGTATTTCCATACTAATGAAGTGCCAGAGGAAGTCAACAGCACAAACAGCATGGGCTACAGAAACAAGAACTGAGGCAAAAACACATCACCACATCGGAATTTTTTTTTTCTTAAAATCCAAAATAAACTTCTTTAAATCAATGCTAGATCACGACAGCTCTCCCTTGGCGAGGAAAGTTTTTTTTTTCACATTTCAGTTGTGGATTCAAACATAGTAAAACGTGTTAGATTCAGTGTACTGTGCACACACCATGATTTAATGTGACAAAATATTACCTTTGCGTGTACATTAGTCCATCAACAGAGAAGTATTCCTGAAGAGACATTATAACTTTTATTGTATGTCTTTTTTTAAAGGTAGTGACCCAGTCACAATCCATCATACACCGCAAACACAATGGTGAATATTTGCGGAGTTCCTAAAATCTAACTGAAAGAAATTTGTTTATATTCTGTAATTCAGTAATCTTTGAAAACACACTTTGTATGTTGAAACAACAATCTGAGGCCCTCTTTTTTTACCTCATATTAAGCTGAAGAAAGAGAAGTTGGTCGTTCCAAATCGGTGATTTTGGAAATGTCACTAATAATAACTCAATCAAGTTCCTCAAAAAGGCATACTGCCCTTATGTATAAATAAAACATATGTATATACATATAAATGTATTGCTTTAAGGGCACCTGTGATGCAAAAATCTACTTTTGGCAGTTATTTAGACAGAACTGTGTGTAGGTATAGTGTGTCCACAGTCATACTGGAGGTAGATAAAACCAGCAATTATCCTTTTTAAAATTTCCCGACATTTAAACAGAATCCAAATCCTAGTGATTTTGAGGCCCACCACAGCGTGATGTAAGAATGCGATTTACCTTGCCCACCGAATTGATTAACAGGGACATATTTACACCTTTGCAAAGAAACTGGGATTAAAAGATCCTCTTTGTGATCAGCTGCACCTCAGGAATGAGTTTTACAAGTTTAAACGTTTTTAAAACAAAGCATGTTTGTAATAAAGCAAAAACAGTAAAATCGCAATGGATTTCATAACCGTTGGAATCACCACAGCCGCAAAGTGTCAGTACAACAATATACAAGGAGCAACAATTTGCAAGAGCATAAACAGTGCAAAGCTACATGTGTGCATGTGTGTGTATTGTGAACTTTTTAAATGGCATTTCTGTGTGACTCATCGTTTCAGAAAGGCTTGAATAAACTCAACTAGGACTGCATGATATTGGAAAAATCTGACATTGCGATATTTTGTTTTTATGCAATATATACTGTGATATACTTATACTTGGAAATATTTTTTGGTTGCACCTTGTTTTAAGTTTCAGTTCTGGCTCTTAGCAAACCATTTTGACTTTTGCTTCAATAAACTCCTAATTTGCTCCTTATTAATAGTTATTAAGTTGGTTTAGATACTGGATTAGAGATGTAGGATAAGATCATACAGAACGTGCGTTTTAAGTACTAATAAGGAGCCTATATCTCAGTAACATGTATGCTAATAAGCAACTAGCTAATATTGAGAATTGATCCCTTAAGTGTTACCGAATGTATTAATTTTAACTGACTAACATGATTCTGTAGGGGAGTGAATCATGCATAAGATGTAATAAACAAACTACAAAGCATAAATAAATGCAAATGCAACAAAGCAAAGATAAAAGTGAAATAAACAGTGTATGCATTAAGGTTTTATATACACGTGAAAGTAAAAATTACACTGCAAGTCAACTGAACATATCTTTCCCATGTGACCATATCGGATGCACACATTGCAGTATCGATGCCGAAACGATATACTGTGCAACCCTAAACTCCACCACAATTACATCAAGTAAACTTACTTGATATTTTTGACCAAAAAGCTGAATCTCCGTTTAATCCGTGTCTGTCACCGATTGCTATTTTTCAAACATTAATGCATGAGAAGCAGACACACAAGTGTGGGCGGGGAGAACCAGCTCATTTGCATTTAAAGGGTCATTAAACCACCCTCTTTCACTGTTGTCAGTTAGCTCACAAAATGATACACAAACCGTGAGGAGAACCATGATTTTATAGTTTACAAAGTTAAAATAAAAGAAATATACAGTTGGTAATTTAATGCCCTGCTACATTTGTTTTACATAATTTTACACATAACCACAATTTGTTATGTCATTATAAAGAAAATCATGTTTATATAAACACTATAAATGAGGAGGACTTCTCTCCTCCACAATTCCCTGGTCTGAATGCAGACACAGTGTACAGCAGTGCTGCAGGTCTCTTGCACTGAGTATTTCAACCATTAGCCATTCCAGTAAATTCAAGGATTTTAAACATGGGCGAACACAGCAGCACGGATATAGGCGATGTGTCTGAATGGTAGGGAGTTCAACTGATAAAAAAAAAGTCTGTCATTCTTCAATTTTCAAACAGCTCTCCCAACAAAAATGCTTGCTGCAAACCAACACCTTTGCTGTATCGGCCCTGACAGAATTGTGGAGAAAAATGTGCAACAAACCCCATGGATCATGGAAACAAACACATACGACCCGTGCTGTGCGCAGACGCTGTCTCATCCAGTCATTGCATCACAGTTTAGTAGGTGTGCCTTGCTTTCAGAAAGCACATGCTCATGAAAAATTAAGAAGCAGGGTCTTCTCATAGGATGAGAAAACTCAGTTATATAAAATAATGAGAAACCGACGCGTCATCACGCATCACACACTTGCAGTTTTGTGTTAAATCATCGATTTTGATCCCACCCCGATGATTATTCTAGATGAAATTTCAAGATGAAATTAGCTGACAAAAGCTCCAAATTATCCAGCTTTTCCCACAAGTAAAGCTGACATGTGCTAATGTTGTCTTAACTGATGCTCAACACACACAAATCTGTTAAAATAAAAAAATACTCCTGAACATTTAAAGGCACAGGCTACAAAACCAGCTACAATGTCCTCTGAGCCAAAAACTGGCATGTTTTTGCATTGTATAATAAATAATCTGATAGGTATTTTTGAGCTGAAACTTTACAGACACACTGGACACACCAAAGGCTTAACTTGCACCTTGTAAAATGGGTAAAATAGGAGTTCTTTAATACCAATGCTTATTAGCAAAATGTGATTTTACTTTATTGTAATCTGTTATTAAGATAAGAGGTCACACAAAATAGCTCTCCTGTTCAGAACAACCCTATCTGGCTGAATGTCAGGATGACATCATTTCCATGTAGTTTCAGAGATAAGTGTGTGTGTTGCATGTGTGAGCGTGTGTTGTGTAGACAGGAGAGAGTACAAGCACAAACCAGCAGAACAGAGAAAGAATTTCTAATCTAAACATAACTAGACCCTTTGCTGAAAGTCAAAAATACAAATGCAGCACACGGTGTGAAGTGAGGCTTAAATGAGCATGTGCGAGGCATTAGTAATTGGGTTAGCATCACATTTAGAACCAGCCAAAGACAATGAGTGACCTCTGAGACCTCCCGTCCAATCAGAATCCAGCTAAAGCAGCTTATAGTGCTTGTCTGGCCCTGTGCTGTTGTTGTGTATGCCACAGCACGTGACGTCAGAGCAAAACACAATTACAACACTTTACTGGGAATTTCCTGTTTCTCCAGGGGTGGTAGAGTACTGATAGCCCAGTCTAAGCACTGCCTCTGACATACAGTAGAAAACCAAACATACCCAAGTAGACACAACTGTAGCATTACCATCTGTCCATGCAGACTGTGAGCAGGTGTCTCCATTGTCTGGGCCAAGGCATACTAGCCTTGATTTTCGCATGTATAAAAAAACACCTTGTGCAGAACAGGTTCAATGCAATAGACAGCATTGTATTTGAAAGCGATTCATCATCAAAATGAGGGGACAATTAATAAGAAGTGCAAACTATCAAAGCTAATTACACACTTGAGAAAGCTCTGACAGGGTGTTTGATGGGTAGGAATTTAAAAGATTAACTTTTAAGGATGGAACATTGGAAATAAAGTTATAAGGCATTTATAATCAAATTCAGAGATGAGGTGGCTTAGAAGCATTTTCTTTCCTAATATATACATTAGGGCTGCACGATATAAAAAAATATATAATGTTGCAATTAAGGCTGCACAATATAACGTTTTAGCACTGATATTGCAATGTGGGAATGTACAATATTCACATCACAGGATCTGTAATGTGGAGTCAGGGTTATAATTGACTAGGTACATTTGTGGAGTCATATGGAGTCATCAGCGATATCGATGTTGAATTGATATATTGTGCAGCCTGAATGATATACATGACACCTATACATTGCCTTAATGTTTACTGATTGATTGATTGATACATGTACTGATTGAAACATGGGGCGTAACAATTATTTTACATTTTAAAAGTCTGACATTTGTTCTACATTCAGTTCAATTCATGCTTATTTCTATAGTGCTTTTGCAATGTATATTGGGTTAAAGCAGCTTAACAAAGAAGTTATAATAAATTGAAATTTACTAGATTAAGCCTCTTAAGAAACATATAAGTGTTTCTAATAATAAAAAATATGCTCATCAGAACTGTATTCACTTGATTAAAAAGTCAGCAAAAATATAAATGTTTTTTTTAAATATATCAATATAGAAAATACTTCAGTTAAGAAAATGTGTCATTTATTCCTGTAATGACAAAGCTGAATTTACAGCACCATCACTCCAGGTCCACATGATCGAGCAATGCTCTGTATTTTTTGGAAAACACTTATTTCTTTTAGAATTATTTGGTAAGCAGCATTTAATTGCCAAGGAAATATTTTGCAACACTATAAATATATTTACAATAATTTTCAGTCAATTTAATGTGTGCCTGCTGAATACAATAAACTTTTTTTAGAAATAAAACCTTACTACCATTTGATAAAATAAATGTTCCTTTAAAACTCTGAAGTATATACACAGAACTCCAGCAGAAAACGACCTATGAGCTTCACTGTAGGCGTACTGTTAGTAGGAAGTCCCCCAAAACTTGTAAACGGCTGTTATTTAATCAGAAGAAAACCAGCTGCACACAAGGGTATCATGCTGTCCAGTATGTCACACAAATATGTAAAGACCCCTGGCCCCCCGGGTCATCAATTTAGATGCATGAACACAGTGATAAGTTAAATCTATCTACAGCACCAGTTTTCCTTTCAATGTGAAACCAAACGAAACAAAGAACTCTTTATGTCTGAATCAACATATGGCAAAAGTAAAACAAAAATAGACTGACATCAAACAAGTGGCTGGAGAGAATGAAGTAAGAGAGATCTATTAAGTGGCATCTGACTGCAGTATTAAATTAGACAGATCTGAGAATTATAATCCATTTTTCTGCCTATACTGCAACAGTCGGAACCCTCCTGCTTATTAAATCACTCTGGCCAGTGAAAAATTTAACCAAATCAGACAAACTGATTCCACCAATTAAGGGCAGCATAAATCTTACAACTGAAAACAAAACAGGCCAGTAGGTAAATAATATTGAACCATAGTAATTATAGAGCATCTACTAATGTGAGATCTATCATTTCAATTAAAAAAAAAGGCTTGTGAAAACAGAGGTGTTTGCTGACTTTGCTCAAGGCCTTTAAATTTTCACACGTCTTAATGAAGTAGTCCCTTAAAGAGGCTGATTGTCCATAAAAAAACAATGCAGTACAGGATAAGGTGGAGGACTATCTCAATGACAATTTAGTCAACACAAATGTCGGAAAGCAACTTTAATTTCTTTGGATCTGATGAGAAACATTATGTTCTGTTGAGGGAGTGTCGTGGTTTGGGGGATGTTTTCTGCAGCAAGAGTCGTGCCTCTTATACAGCCACATGGCAGAACGAATGCAAATTTTTATCAGAAGATCCCTCGGCAACAGACTGAAAGAAGAATGGAGCAAGATCGCACTAGAGCAGTGTGAGAGACTGTGGCCACAGATGTGCTCAAGTCATTCACAGCAGGGCCCTGGACACCAAGCACTATCTTTTGACAGTTGTAACCTTCAGAAATATATTTAATTTTATTTACTTAATTAATTAATTGAAGTTCCTTGGTTATTTTGTAAAAGACTAGTCTAGAATGGTAGAGCCAAGAATAAAATACCTTAACATTTTGTACAGACGCGACACAGTGTCTTAGTGGTTAGCACTGTCGCTTTACAGCAAGAAGGTTGCTGGTTCGAGTCCTGGCTAGACCAATAGGCATTTCTGTGCAAAGTTAGAGCATGTTCTCTGCGTGTTTGTGTGGGTTTCCTCCTGTGCTCGGTTTCCCCAACAGACCAAAGACATGCAATATAGGTGAATAGAAAAAACTAAATTGGCCGTAGTGTGTGTGTATGAATGAGTGTGTATGGGAGTTTCCCAGTACAACTTCGTAAAACATATGCTGGATAAGTTAGCGGTTTATTCCGCTGTCGCCACCCTTGATGAATAAAGGGACTAAGCTGAAAAAAATATATGAATGAATGAAATTGCTCATCATTCATTGACTAACGATCTCTATGACAGATGTCTGGTAATAGGCTCTTTTTTAAAATATATGTATAAAACTTTAAATTAATTCTGTTCCCTGTACCAAAAGCTTTCATATGACTTCAAAAGACATGGTCTAAAACCAATTCACATGAACTACTTTTAAGCCAATTTGCTCATTTTGGAAGCTTAAAACAGGCTGTTGCCATTAATGGTGTATATGCACACAGACTTTTAAATTTCAGCCAGCCAGCCTCAGCACTTCCAGAGTACTGCATTTCTATTGGCATGGGCAGGTATAAGATTGTGTTGTTATGATAAATTTTTATAGTTTCATTTTATTTTTCCCCCCTTTGAACACAATATATTTTATTTTGAAAAACATATTGTGGATACATAATATGAAAAACAAATTATGGATACAGTAATAATAATAAATTATAACAGTAAACTAAGTGAATCAAATGATTCAAAATGAATTCAAATGAATCATTAACTTCTGCTGTCTTCATTCATTTATAAAACACAGATTTATTTCCAATTTTAAACAACATTTTTTGGATCTTTTATGCTGGAGATAAAAAAACGTAAATAAAAAAATCATACACATACCTTAGGAACGGTATAGCAGAAAAGTTTGGCGGTTTGGAAAAGTCAAGGTTTTTCAGTGGGGTTTTGACTTTTTCAAACTGTGGTATACCTTGAAAAAGTTATCGTCTTTCTATTTAATTTTTATATTGTAAAACTGCCATGTTTGAGGTCTGATCAGTGATCTTCACTGCTGGATAGATATATGACATAAAGTGGGTCTCCGACCAGATAAGAAGCACTGCATTAAATTTAATTTCCCCCGCCATTTGTTACAAAATATGAAAATTTATTTTACCCCAGTATTTTCAATGGAGTTTCTGCAATCGCCTGATGATCCTGACGGCACTAGCAGTTACAAAGTCTTTCTTCTCATGTTACGCTTGAACAGCTAAATAAATAAAGATTGTTTACCTGAATGCATTTTAATTACATTACAACATCAATGCTGTAAAAAGAGACCTTATGAAATTGAAAATTACGTTTTTTCCGGAAGTTTATCATTGGCTGAAGAACACTGGCTGTGCATACAGCCCACTGCATGAAGAAGAGCAATTCCATGCAAATGTCAACCTTGTCATGACAAAAGGTTTTCACCAAAATAGCAAAACCGTTTCTAAGTTTTTTTTTGTTTGTTTTTTGCATAAGCATGTATTTAAAAGTGTCTCTGTCAATGTTTTCAAAAACTTATCTTTGATTTACCAAAGTCACACAAGTGCCAATGTCACACTTGTCACATCCATAACGAAGCTTTTTCCTCATAAATGCAAAATTGTTAAATAAAATAAAATTAAATCAATCTGATTCAATCGTTTTTGTTCTATAGTGAGCCAACTCTTATCTTATAGCTTGGCATTGTTTTCTTTTGGGTTGTGCAGTTTAATTCACAGAATTCTTACAAAGTATGTTGTTTTGGTCACATCCATGATGCATGTTTATTTCCCTTATTTTAAATCTGAAAAATGTTTGCAGATTGATGTTTTTCTGATCCCATAACTCTGTGGTGAGTTGCTTAGTAAAATAAAAACAGAAGTTTCAATATAATGCTTTACATGTACTTTCTCTATGAGTTTACTGCAAATATCATATCCATAATCCTGGAATTGTTCAAACCAGAGCTGCCTTTCCCAAAATAAATCGCAAAACTATAGGCTAATCGTAGAACCATTGTCACTTGAGCTATGATCAACTTAAGCTTAAGATGCTTTTGGAAAATACAGTCCAGTAAAATTAATCAGAAATTATCCCCATTTGGTGCTCCACAGATTAAAAACATGTGCAACATGTTTATGGTGAGGAAGGCAATTTTTAGACCTTCCAATCTGTTTGCTGACTCTTGACCTAGAAGGCATGACATGTTTCTGTGGATTGTTCAAACCTGAAATGCAAAAGCTGACAGCACTCAAAGCCAGAATGAGGAACTGACAACGTGGAGTTATGTCGTGGAGTTATGACTGAAACACATAAAGAAATTAAACCAAGGCGTATAAGAGACCCTAAAAAACAGTTTACGCATATCATTATGCAATATCAAAACACAGACATGTGTCATCTTGTTATCAGCCACGATCATTTTGAAAAGTCACCATGCAAAACCACAAGGAACGCAGTAATATTTCAACAGCACATTGAAATATGATGATATTCGGTCCACGGGGTTTGTATTAGCACTCGTTCAAGCTAGCAAGCTACATGGGCTCATTCATACCAGGCTTAACGTTAGCTAAGGTTTAACGTGACGGTTGTGTCTCAAAACCTAACAAGCTACCTGGTTAGAAAGAAAATGCGCAAAAAAATGTGCGACTAAAAAATATTCAAACCTCATGACTCGATACTATTTCCGCAAGAAAAAAAACGCTGTCACGCTCGGAGACTCGCTCGGTTTTAAAACACAGACGATGTCTGACGTCTTTCGCAATGTTAAAAAGACGGATTTCTCACCGTATATCATTGCCAGTCCGGTTTCGTGCAGGAAGCGCACTCTTCTGTGTTTGAAGAGCCATATTGTGAGTATAGTGAGTGTCAAAAGCAAAATGAATGTGAGTAAATTCACGCTGTCCTGCCTGTGACTTTCCTCTGCTTCTTTCTCCGTTGCAAGTTCTTCTATGCCGCCGTCGTCTGCGCTTATCCGATAACATTGGCTTAAAATGAACACGAAGAGAGGAAACAGCGAGCTGGGATTCGGTAAATATAACGTCCATGGCTTTGGTGCTTTGGCCGCCTCCATGGTGCAGGATGCTGGCGGCGGGTTTCCTCACTCACTGCTTCAGCTGCGTCAGGTACAGTCACAGGCAATAATGGGCATCACAGCAGATCGCTGAGGCTCTTAAAGACACACGCACACCAATTCACTGATGCTGGTACTTTCCACCGAATATCACCAGATTATACCAATTTGGGACCGTAAACTACTTGGTTTTTGTTACTTTTCTGATCTTACAAAGAGGTGTTTATCCGAAAGAATATCTACTGCAATAAGCTTTTAGTTTCACTGTTTACATTTCATGCTGAACACAAAAGAAGATACTTTGTAAAATGTGGGTAAACAAAATGTCAAGTGTCCCCACACTTCATATGGGGAAAAAATACTATGGAATCAACAGAGTTGATTACCCAACAACAAGTTTGTTAGCCATACTGTGTGTTCATCGGAGAAGATACTGATAACATAAGATAGTATTATATGACTTTTATGTTCATACAGGTGGGCGACACAGTGGCTCAGTGGTTAGCACTGTCGCCTCACAGCAAGAAGGTTGCTGGTTCGAGTTACAGCTCAGACAGTTGTGTGTGTGGAGTTTGCATGTTCTCCCCATGTTCATTTGAGTTTCAATCTACAGTCCAAAGACATATATAGGTATAGGTGAACTGAATAAACTAAACTGGCCGTAGTGTATGTGTATGGATGTTTCCCAGTACTGGGTTGCAGCTAGAAGGGCTGCGTAAAACAAATGCTGGATAAGTTGGCTGTTTATTCCGCTGTGGTGACCCCTGATGAATAAAGGGACTAAGCTGAAGGAAAATGAATATTCATAGATTTGGAGCGGAGGGTTAGTAAATGACAGCAGAATTAAAGATTTTGGGTAAATTATGCCTTTTATCTAAATGACGCAATTACTCTAAATTTTTATTGTAGACATATATAATTGATTACGCCTTATTTTTAATGTAATCTAATTACTCATGGATTACTTTTAGGTTACTTTTGGATTTTGTAACTTTCCCTTTCATTAAACAGTCTGAATCAACAAAATAAAAATTAATAGAATGGAAAATGTAAACATGAAAAATAATTGGGGAGAATAAATCAATTAAATAATTTACTGCCATTGTGGAAACAATGATCATCTAATTCATAAAAAGGTACACTTTGGTCAGCGGCAATAGTGGTTAAGTGTGTCGACATAGAAATGTGGGGATTTCTGGGTCGAGGTCTTTTGCTGATTCATCTGCTCTCTCTGCTCCCCATACATTCCTGTCTATACTTTCCACTGTTGTTCAATAAAGATAAAACTCCACTAAAATATTATATAAAAAGTTTTACATTGTAGAATATTTTACATTACGTGAGTACATTTACTACCCAGAGTAGGTTTTAAGTATATTCACAAATGCAATATCCTTACAACTTAAATTTTATAATCTGATTACAAAATCCAGATTACACGTAGGCTAATCCACTATACTGCTTGTGGTGCATGGATGATGTCAAAAACTGTAAGAATAAATCATTGTGGGTTTCCCCAAAATAATCCTCTGGGTTTTTGAAGAGGGTTTTTTAATTTAAGGTTTGGTAAACATAAAATGACCAATTTGCTCAGCAAGGCAAATTACACACATCCATTTTATGTCTAAAATCGTAAAAAAGAATACTGGTTTCTTTAAAAAAAATTCTGACCCCTCTAATGTTACTGACCTTTTAGTTTAGCTGTCACTGTGATTTAAACAAACAGGAATTTTAGATTTCCTTTTTGCTCTTCTGCATGCTGCTTCCTGAAAAACAGGGTAATTTTTTAATGTTCTAAGTACATGTTTAAAACTATTAGTGTACAAATAGAATACATACAAAATTATTGACTTTTGAATAGTATAAAACATAAAATATTTTAGATTTATTCAAAGTTTATGCAAAGTGTTTATGCAAAATGTATAGCCTTTTTGCAGTTTCTAAAAAACTAAATTCTGCTAAATTCTATTAAATTTCAGCTAACCTGTCCAAATACACAGATGCATGCCTGTAGAGATGGTGCTAGAGAGCATTATGTAAGTTACTTGTTTTATCACATCAACAACAAAGCAAGAGTTGAATATCTAGGTGCAGTATCGAGTTTCCTGTATGATATAAATTTAATTCAGATGTGAGTAATGAGTCATAGACACTAATTGTTTAAAAATAAGATTTCTTTAAAATTATTTAGAGAAATGCACATAAGGCAGTGCAACAATTTCCTTGGTGCTATTTAGCTACCTTGGGTGATATACTAAAACATGTTTTAACTTGTTAATATTGTTAATATTGTTAATATTTTAGTTAGATTAATTTTTAGAAATTTCAGGGGAATTCTATTTTCATTATAATTTGGTTGTTTCACATGCAAAAAAAATGAAATGGCATCAGTTTCTTTATAATATAAAAATCTTTCACATACATTTTATGTCAAGCTACATTGTTTGATTGTAAAGAGTGTCAGTAATTATACCATAGATATATTAAATAATTACTGCCAGGATTATGTAAAGATGCTTCTTTGTGTGTGTGCGTGTCCTAAACCAAAAATATGATCAGTGCACTAATATTAATTAAATGCATAGCTATAATGTTTGATAAAACAGAAGTTAAATATTATTAAACAGGCAATATATAAATATAATACTATAATGGATTATACACTATCATTCCTAAGTTTTTAAGTTTGACAACTTTATTAATTCCACCAGGGGCAATTAAATTAGTAGCATCATGATACAAAAACACATAAAAGACAATTCACAAACAAATAATACTAAGAAAAAAGAAAACAACAAGAAAGAATTAAAATGTTTAAACTTTTAATGCTTTCAAACCTTCTTCCAAAGAGCAGAAATACAAAAAAGGCTTCAGAGGATGGGAATCATCTCCTATCACACTTTGAATGTTCCACATCATTTGTTGTTCATGTAACTCTGCTAGACTCCACAGAGGCGATCCAATAATATTGGAGCAAGTCTTAAAGGTGATTTTTGTCGGTAAAAGTGAGGAGAACCAGCATAAAAAGGAAAAACTTATAATGCTCTCATTATAGGTAGTATAAAAACTTCTCAGTGTGTTTTTTACTACTTAGAAAGAGTTCAGTTTCCTAAGACCATACATTCTCTGATGCACTTTCTTAGTAACAGCTTCTAAGTTCTGCTGGAACTTTAATGTGGTGCCAAGATACTTATATTCCTGTACCCTTTTAACTTGTCTTCCATTAAAATTACACCAAATTACATTTTAATTAGAGGGAATCATTGTAATTTATTTTCACTTTAAAAATGAACTATCTTGCCTGAATGAATTCAACTGCATAAGTCCAAATATTATTATTATCTGAACATTAGACATAATATAAAAGAAAAATACAATTAAGAACCATAAAGCGATCAAAATGCAGTAATAATCCATTATAACTGTATTTTATTATTGCATGTGTTGTTATTACACACATGAGTTTGCAAAATGCAGAAATAAAATGTTTTATATACGCCAGTGATGAAATAGTAACACCCCCTCCCTCTTCTCTGATAGATTTCGCAGATAAGGCTCAGCTTTGATTCGCTGTTACCCTAGTAACGCTGTCCGCTGTAATGATTGGCTGGCTCCAGGGTCAAGGAAACGGGAAGCGCACAGGTTGCGTGTTCTTGATTACTTTCTGGGGAGGAGAAGAAGCCAGAGCGCGACTGCGGCGGATCGACACTTTCAGAAACGCCTGGTATTTACAACCGGAGGGGCGTGCTGACAAATAGCACAACTCGTCGTCCATAAATGGGGTGCTTCTTCTCCAAAAAATCGAGGAGGAAATCTCCCAAAAAAGACGCTGCTTTACCCACCGGGGACGAGAGCGCTACGGGCAATGACCTCGCCGAAACCAACAACACTGCGCTGGGCAGCAACAGCAACCAGGAGGCTCCAAAGCAATACAGCTGGGACAAACGAGAAAAGGTACGACGCTGACATTTTGAACGTGTTTTGTTTTCTTCAGACATATCCAATAGGTGCCTGCATTAGGAATGAAACAGATATTGTCATATGCGTTAGCACAGTTCGCCTTGTTGAAACCAATTTTCTGCCGTTCACTACATTTGTAATCAAGCTAGCGAGGGGTTTGGTTCTTCCTTATTCTTCAGTGTTTATGGATTTATATCACACTTGTTTTCGATTAACCACCGATATTAGAGTCTCTTTGCGATTATAGGTTTTCTAATGCTATGGTAAATTATAGACCGAGCTTATTATCGGCTTAAAGTCAGGCACGTAACTTGTTTGCCTGGCGCTTGCCCAGATAGCGCTGTGTTGGGGATTAGCACATAAGTGGTGTCGCCATCAACATGTATGACAGTATATAAGGGAGGGTGGGAGTGTCTGTTTGTTAGTCCCCTGAAACCACAAAACTATCACCAAGCTTTAATAGCTTTCAAGTGTCCGGAAGTACGAATCTATTACGTTTAAATATTGCCCTGGTCGATGCACTCAAGTCAGATGAAAGGCAGTAAATGCACGAGACGAGTTTGTCAGTTTTCTAATGCGTCAACAGATTTGATGGATTAGACCAGTAGTTTTCAAGCAGATGAAGGCCCAGTAAAGGGCCTAAGCAAAGTCCAATATCCTATTTAGTTAAAAGATTTTAATCTAAAAAGAAAAATACGAGTTTACAGTAACGTTAGCTAAATTTAAACGAGAATGAATATTTAATAGCCCTGTACCTCTGTGAGCTTGCTGTGGTTTGTAATATATGGTATGTGGTCAAAGTTGACATAAATTAAAAGTTCATCATATGCACGACGCACATCCTGTGAACATCAATCCACGATCATGAATTATCAATCATATGATTCATATACCAAATTACTCCGTAGATTTTCAGTGTTTGTTTTTATCACTGACATCTGAAATTAACAGACTGAATATTTGAAGCAGTATTTTCTGGAAAGTTTGCTTCGGCATGCTGCTGCATTATCCATACTAATTTTATTCCCATGATGTTTGAAATAATGTCACACCAATCCATTCTTTGATTGATTTAACCTTAAGTATATTGGGGCTTTTTTCTCCATTAATTTAGTCCACTTAAATAAAGTGCTTCCTCAATCAAAAACACATTCAGCAAAGGATGCATAGAACCAACCCCCACCCTATTTCTTCTTCTTCTTCTTTTAAAATAGTTTGTTAATCTCAAATGTCACAATACTAAAGATAAGATCTGTTGCCGTTTCAGTTTGAACAAGACTACAGCCGCAGCAAGCACATTAAAAGCTATACTACAATGGTCTCAAACTCAATATCTGGAGGGCCGCAGCTCTGCATAGTTTAGGTTCAACCACCTCTAACTGACACCTGCTTAATAGTCTCTAGTAGTCTTGAACACCTTGATTAGTTGGATCAGCTGTGTTTGATCAGGGTTGGAGCAAAACTGTGCAGAGCTGCGTCCCTCCAGAAATCAAGTTTGAAACCTATGCTATACTGTATGTAAATATCTGGTGTGGTAGCCTAAATATCATAGATCATAGTTTGACATAGTTATTACAGGTTTGATCCCTGGTTGGAAGGGATAATCTGTAAGCTCAAAAGGGCTATTTAGCAAGAAGGTTTTCATGGTGTTGCTAGGAGATTATTAGGTGTTTTGGAGTTGTTTCTAAGTGGCTAACGTTATAGCATTTACTGACCCAAATCAAGAGCTCTTGCCAGGTGTTGGTCCATAGATGCAACACAGATCTGCCTTTCTGATCTGTATTTGCCAGACAGAGATTCGCACAGCACCTCAAAAAGAAGATTTGATGTTGCCTATATCAAAATGTAACTCTTTTTGACAAAGTATAATTATTTAATATGATGTTTATTGAACATTACAATTGTATAAAAAAGTGCATATTGTTTGCATATTCATATATTGTGCTTTTGTTAGTATCTTAAATATAGTTCATGCTCAGGAAGGAAATTCATTCATTCATACAAATAGTCAAAAGTTGTACATCAGCATATCAATATATAACATACACAATCAACTCTAAACATGTAATCCAATAATGAGATGTAAATAAACATACAAATTATTGTTTCTTCAATATATGTTGTACTTTAACATGATTTAAAAATGATGTATGAACAATTCAGTAAGCCTAAACTGCTTCAGTCCAGTAAATGTTCATCTGAGAATATTCATAACAATAAAAAAGGACTGATGTTCTATGAAGTGGTGGTAGGACTGCATGATACTGGAAATTAAAAAAATCTAACATTGCAATATTTTGTTATTCTGCAATATATATTGTGATATGAAAACAATTTCACCAGATTACTTGAATATCTCTATTTTGGAAGAATTCTAATCATTTTTTTAGATTGGCTTGGTTGATTCTGCAGTGGGAGTGCATAGTCATAAAATCTAATACACAATCTGTAAGTAGAATAAAGAAAAATATACAATTCAGGGTTCAAGGATTCTATTCTACTGGCCCAGACAAAATTTCACTAGCCTCAACAACAACAACAACAAAGAAGTGAAAAGCTATTTCTTAGCCACATATTTTCAATAAAGCCAAACATACTTGTATACATAATTTTTTTTTATACATAATTTTTTTTTTCAACAAAACTTTTCTTTAAATACAACTGACAGTTTAAAAATGTACAATTATGATGTAAATGTATGGAGAAAAAAAAGTATTTATTTATTTGATCCAAGTGCGATTGCCGGATTCAAATATGCTGAACGAACCGCGCTAACTTGGCAAACAAGACAGGTTCTGAAACAAACGTCTAGGTGTAAAAGCACGCAATTGACATACAGCTGCAGCTAAATTAAATTTTGGTGACAAGGCGGCACTGGACCAGTAACGATACTGCCTACTGTCCCAAGCATCTCGCAAGCTAGTATCGGGCCATCAGGCAGTCCTTACTGTCGAGCCCTGTATTTGAGATGAACAGTGTTTTAATATTTTCCCAGTCTAACAGTATTCAGGCACAGTAATTGAATAATAAAGATACAAATAATTCAATAAAATTAATCATTATTAAAGTCACAAACGGTAACATTTCTTACATCTGAGTGCTTTTAAAATCATTACACAGTCACAGGCCTTCAAAACACATGCGGTATCGATGCTGAAATGACATTGTGCAACCCTACCTGGTGGTAGAGAGATTCTTTAAATTAATTGAAAAGGACTTTTGCTAAACAGGATAATCATTCATCTGTATTATGTCAAGCCCCACTTACTAAAACAAGGTATTTTAGTAGTTTATACTAAGTATAACGGAACAATAAGTTAATAGGAAGCCAGAGAGCAAAGATCGGCAATCATGTTTTTTTTTTTACAGCTTTTTAAGTTCTGCTTTTAGCAACACTAACATGTGTGTTTTTACTTGCAGGTCGACCCCAAAGACTTTATGCTGACAGGCCTCAAGAATGAGACCGTGGGCAGGTTACCAGGCAAGCTCAACGGTCAGCAGTTTGTCATTCAGGACTGCGAAAACTGTAACATATTTGTGTTGGACCATTCGGCAACTATTACCATCGATGACTGTGTGAACTGCCGCATTGTGTTAGGTCCGGTCAAAGGCAGTGTGTTCTTCAGAGATTGTAAAGACATCAAATGCGTGGTGGCCTGTCAGCAGTTCCGCACGAGAGACTGCAAGAAAATGGACGTCTTTTTGTGCTGCGCCACCCAGCCCATAATCGAGTCTTCTACAGGCATGAAGTTTGGCTGCTTCCAGTATTACTACCCTGAGCTGGCTTTCCACTTTAAAGATGCAGGTCTCAGCATTTTTAACAACAACTGGAGCAATATTCATGACTTCACACCTGTCTCTGGAGAAACTAACTGGAGTCTCCTGCCAGAGGATGCTGTTGTCCTGGACCATGTGCCTCTTCCAGATCCTGAGTCAGAGTTCAAGTCTGTGAGAATTGCTACTGAAGCAGGTCGGAGTATAGTGCCTCTGACTAAAGGGAGCCGGCGAACAGAGAGCGAAGAGTCTTGTCTGTTTGTGTTCTTCGCTGGAGACTACACCACTGCTAATGCCCGCAAGCTCATCGATGAGGTTAGAACTTATTTGTGACGCTGCAATACCAAACCATGATGTGGACAATCCAACATCAAACTAAAAATTACTTTAGGGGTATTTAATGTGTCTTTGCTCTTTGGGTAAGGGATACATAAATATAAACAGTAACAGGGGGGGGAGGGTGAAAACATTATTTTAAAAGCCTTTATTAACATGAGTATTCCATTAGAACTGGACCTATGAGTTTCAGCAAACACTCGCCTTCATCAGGGTAGCATTCATTGGTAGGTGCAGTTCTAATGGGAAAGATGTTAATAAAGGCTTTTTTTACATTTCACTTTTTATCAAGTGCCTTGGACTTATAATTTTGCTGTTTATCATGATGTGAACAATATTTGGTAAGATAGGACTATTTGAAATCAGGAATCTGAGAATTTGAGGTGCCAATTGATACAGAAATTTTGAAAATGTCAATTTCCCACTATCATTCGAACGCTGTTGAGCACGTTCTTTAACACAGCTGATAGCCTATTGTATTGAGATGTGCAAACACAGATACGTGGACACCGGAGCATTTCAAATCTGTATTGATCAGTCGATTTGTCAGCAGATTGCTCGTATATCAGCTCATAGAGAGAGATCAGCTGATTGAGACTATTTTGAAATGCTCTAGTGTCCGTGTATCTGTGTTTGCACCTGATGAACAGTGGTAAAAAATGGTGAACTGATGACCTTCTAGACCAGGGGTCACCAACCCTGTTCCTGGAGAGCTACCTTCATGCAGATTTTAGTTTCAACCCTGACCAAACACACCTGTTTGTAATTATTAAGTGCTGCTTTAGGTACTATTAATTGGTTCAGGTGTGTTTGATCAGGGTTGGGACTGAATTCTGCAGGAAGGTAGCTCTCCAGGAACAGGGTTGGTGACCCCTGTTCTAGACTAATCACAGTCATTTCCATTGAGCTATCAGCGGTGCTTAAGAACACACTCAAAAGAGCTCAAACGATGTTTTTAAAGTTTTTGTACCAATTGGTACTGAACTTGATACTTCTGACAACCATTTTCGAAGAGTGCAAAAAATCAAAATATTGAGAAAATTGCCTTTTAAAATGGTCCAAATTGAAGTTTTAGCGATTTTATTTATTTTTTTATTTTTATTATTATTTTTTTATATACTACTAATCTAAAATAGGTATTTTTAAGAAATGTGTCTTAAATCTTTACTTGATATCCTGGGTTGGCATAAAAGAAAAAACAATAATTTTGACCCACAGTTTATTTTTGTCTTTTGCCAAAAAATGTACCTGTGCTACATAAGTCACATTTGATTGAACGAATGCTTTCGAATGGTCACTCATGTTTGCTACATTTGTTATTTGTGAAGTTCCTAAAGCTGGAAGTGAATCGGAATGATACACCATTTCCCAATATGGCATTTCTAAAGAAAAGCTTTGTGCTTGCATCTTCAGTTTAACCTCTAATAGAAAAACTTAGTCATAGTAAATTTCCCATGTACTTTCTTCAGTAACTCCACCTTTTTAAATAGAAAACAGGATGTATACCATTTCCACTTTGCTTACAATGTTAACAATATTAATACTTTTTCTTTTTTTCCATTTTGTGTTTGACTGATTGCTGACCTTTACGCCCAAACATAGGCTCCATATCTGACTTGGTGTCCTTTTTTTAGTTATGTACTTGCATAAGTTAAGGAAGTTGTTAACTATCTGAAAATATCTTGTGTATCGTTAACAAAAATAGGATGGACCAAGCAGTGGAGGGATGCTCTAAGCTGTGCTTTACAGTTATTTTAATGACTGAATGCTGGAATTGCTGGATTGCTCTGTGGCTCCAGGTCATGAGTCCAATTTGTATTTATAGAGCATTGCATATTTATGATCAAATTTACAAACAATGCAGAATGAAGCTGTTATTACAATAACTGTGAAAGTATAAGAAATTGCAAATAAGTGCTCATTCTGATGTTAGTAATGGGTCAAGTTTTCTTTTTTGTGAAAGAAATACAACTATCCTTGATCTATAAGCATCAGCATTTTATTTTTTTTTAAAAAAACGTAACTTTGAAATGTGGATTACAACAGAAATAAAAAGGGCCACAGATATAGTGAATTAATCTGAAAACTGAATCCAACCATGCGTTCAATAAGTTAGTTCTATGTAATCAAGCTAAAGGTTCGCAAACTTTTAGAAATCATCTAAAAATGATTAATGACGGGGAGTGACTGAAGCTGACAGAGAATCAACTGTCATCTGTCTGACCTTTTTGTCACCAGTTCCATTTGAAAATCTGTCACTCTGTACTTTTATTTCTTGGGTGTGTGATACTGACAATTATATCTCTATTTTTGTATTTTGTGATTCATTGAGTCTCATTCTAAAATGCTAATTACTGGTCAATTTTCTAAAATCAACTTTGAATCTGTTATTGTGAACTCTGTTGGTCATTATGGAACTTATGGCCAGTCAAAGAGGATTTAAAACACTAATGTGGCTCTAAGAAGTAGAGAGAACTGCTTCTGCTTTATATGGAACTATTTCCAGAGAGTATTACTATTAGATGACTATTTTATTTAAAATGTGACTTGCTCTATATTAGCTTTTTTCTTAAACTGCTATACGAAATCAATACCATATTTGTTAATGTGCTCACCTCACACACCGATATTGTGCAAACAGGTGGACTGACAATATTTAACAGTATAATAATAATAATAATAATAGTTATAATTATTTATTTTTTTACTTGTATGGGTGCATTTGCTTTCATAACATAACTTTATTCAAATAGGCTTTATCAGTAAATTTTCTAATTTTTTCCCCAAAAAAATGTAAATAGGCACAACAACTCCAAAAATGACAAAATATTTTTTCATTACAGTTTTTGTTTTAACTAATAAAGAGTGTCTAAGTTTGAAATGTAACCTGTTGTGGGAACATAAATAAATATTTAGCTCTTTTTGGAGCTGTGGTGTGCCTACTTGATTTGTTTGGTTTGTGCACAACATTAAGCTTATTGCTTTCTAGATGTCCTCTCATGAGCTTTTTTTGCAATTGAGTGGCATACTCCATGTCAGATTGCAAACCATTAAGACAACATCTTAGGGCTTTTTTATAAACAGATACTGCAATTTTTTTTTTTGTCAAGCTTCATCTCAATATTTTGTATCATAGCTTCTTACTGCTGAAATGCAGTGAGTGTTAGTGAAAAAAGCAACTGAAACGATGCTCATTAACAAATTTTGTTCAAATTTGTTTATAAATATTCAGAAATGAAACACAATTTTTTCTCTACAGCAGACAGTAGTGAGTTATGGTGTTAGTTATCTCCTGGTGCCTTCATGATGTTTTTTTTCTTATGGTGTAACAACTGCAAACAACTCTGAAATTGTACTTTGCTGTTGCTTGCTACTAGATTGAGTGCCACTGGCAATACTTTTAATTGAGTTTTTAGCAAGACACTCCTCATATCTTGCTGTCTGTGGTGCTTTTTTTTGGTGCTGGTTGTTGTATTTCCTCATGCTATGGCAAAAATTCTGCAACAGCTCTCACAAATTACCTGTTTTTGTTCGGAGTCTGTGACTTAGAAACCAAAAATTTTCCCTAATCGCAATGTTTCAAAACGCGATTGCGATTTAATTACGATTAATTGGACAGCCCTACAACAATTACAATACATTTGTAGGCTATAAATATTGGAAACCACATGCAGTTGTCATTTACAGTTATCAATAAAGCACACACATCTAGACATGTCCACCAAGGGTTATACAATAAGAGTAACCAAGTGAATTCTCAAAAACTTAATATATTTAAGAAAATAAAAGTATTTTTTGTATCCACCTCTATGCAGGCAACTGCTAAAGGCTTTGTCCTGATTCAGACTAAAGAGGTTTCCATGCGCCCTGAGGATGTGAGCCGAGTGTTCCAGAATAATGCAGAGAGCCTTACTGAATGGATCACCAAAGGTACTTTAATGCATTGTGTTATAATACATTAAGGCATGGACAGCCTCTTGAGATATAAATCTGATCCATTTGTGAGTCATAACAAAATGCTGCGTGTTCCCCTCAGGTCCAGTGGTAGCGCTTGAGCTGAATGGAGACGGTGTGGTGGAAGCGTGTCGATCCTTTGCCAATGAAGTGTTCAACGGAACACAGGTAAATATAAAAGAAAACATTGGTTTCTTATTTATTAGGGGTGTAACAGATCACGTTTGATCCGTGGTTCGTACTGATCACAAATCACAGTTCGGAAAACTTTTTTTGAACTTTTAGGTTAATCTAACATTTATATCAATTGCAGAGAAATCGCCTCCCACGTCATTCAAATCACATTTATGAAAGCATTTTAGCTTCCCTGCAAAATCTAATGATGACAGAAAAAGTTGTGGTGGGATATAAATGCTTTCTTTGGGTATTAATTAAAGGTGTTTTCTGTCACTGCTTGTTTAGCCTGCATTAATGCATTCAGTGTAAAGCTTCACGATTAAACATTAAAAGATCGTGATCTCAAATTAAACCCGCACAACGAGAATGATAAATAATAATAATGATTATGATGAATGTTTGTTAATCCTAAGCGCTGCATTCAAATCTGCATTTGATCAAGAGAGATTCAGTTTTTACACCTTTTTCAATTTAATTCACCTTTATTTGTATGGCACTTTTACAATGTAGATTGTGTCAAAGCAGCTTCACATAAAAGATCATAGTAAATTGAAACTGTAGTTCAATTTTCAGAGTTTAAGTTCAGTTTAGCTCAGGTGAGAGTGGTTTAATAATCACTATAGAGAGTCCAAACAATAAAGAGCAAATCCATTGATGCGTAGCTCTACAGATCCTGAACCATGCAAGCCAGTGGTGACAGCGGCAGGAAAAAAACCTTCACAAATTAATCTAGTTTTTGGCAAAAGTGAAGAAAAAACCTTGAGAGAAACCAGACTCAGTTAAGCACGACCATTTCCATTTCTCCGCTGGCCGAACATCTTGTGCAGAGCTGCAGTCTCAGCGGCGGTGGCTGGAAGCTGACCTGAAGCAAATCCATCGATGCGTAGCTCTACAGATCCTGAACCATGCAAGCCAGTGGCGACAGCCGCGAGGAAAAAAAACGTCACCAATTGGTGAGAGTGAAGAAAAAAAACATTAGTTAGTTAATAACAATTAAATAACACAGAGGTACTGAAAGAGCACAGTTTATAGTTCAGATATTAACACTGATGTTAATGGTAAAGACTAAAATCACCGTTTAATGAATCTTGATGCTGGTGAATGTTGTAGCAATTACATTGTGTAACCAATAGGTGGTGACAAACAACCATCAAAATTACGTCACTGAATAGGTTTTCAGAAATCATCCACCTATAACGAAACATGAAGTTTATTTTGTGCATTGTTGAATTGTTAATTAAAAGCATTATGATTTGTTGTAATGTTAGATTTCTATATTAAGCATTATCAGCAGCAGTAGCAAACATCATTTTTCGTATTGAATATTTTCCTTTTTTTTTTTTTTTACAGCTGGTTCATTCTTTATTTTTTAAAATGACAGGTTCTAAGTTCTGTTTGTTAAAAGCAATGCTTTTTGCTTAAATACTTTTGTATAAATGGAAAGCAAATGACATTTGTCTCCTCCTTTTTTGCTGATCCTAAAATGGTCTGATCCGTGACTCAAAAATCGTAGTGTGATTCGAACCGTGAGATTTGTGATCTGTTACACCACTAGTATTTATTGAGGATGCCCTGTAAAAGTCTATTTAAGTATATTTAGTCTTTTTTCATGCTTTTTTCTATGTTTTCCTGCAGCTGTTTGTTTCTGAGAGCAAAAATACATCCTCGCGTGATGTTGACAACTTTTTCAACTTTGCTGACATGCAGATGGGCCTGTGAAACTGGGGCAGAGGGTCAGCTCAATTTAACGTGGGTTCAAATTTTCTTGGTTTTGTCAATTTTGATACAGTATAATGAAATTACATCATATGTGATGCCACTGAGACCATTTAATGGGTTAAAACCACTATTCACTTTTTTTTCCTCCAGAAAAAAAACAGAAAATTGTTCTAGGGTGGATCTGACAATTTGACATTTTCATGTTGATTATATTGACATATTGTCAGCGAGTTTATTTGGATCCAATCAAGAAGGCAAGTGCCTTTAGATAGAGTACTAGAACTAAAGTCTAATCAAACATTGCTGTGGACAATTTCATCGCTTATGCTGAAAATAATGAATTTGATTATATAGATATTTATTGAATTTCCTTTTTTTTCATAAATGTATAGCTGGAAATTGTTTTACTCTGTCTTGGCTGTATACAGTACGTCTCCTTTACTTAGTGTATAGTCATCATGCCTGTGTATATTTGTTAGATGTAAAAACAATATTGTTCAGATTTTGTCACATGCCTAAAAACATGAATTGTATTGAATTAGATTTTTTTATATGACCGATATAAATGTATTTTATTTTACAGTTAGCATAGCTTTTTATTTGTATGTTTTTTTCAGTATTGTCTTGTTTTTCAAATGACATCTGTTTTTATTGTATAAGTTTTTACAGTAGCACTGTTCTGAAAAGAATGTAAATGCTGAAACTGATAGGTCGAATGTACTACTAAACAGGAGCATTAATCGTCTCCTTTACATTGTTCTATTTTTCTAGGATCATTTTAAAGAGCACAACAACTTTTCTGTGACCAGAATCATTTGTACACTTCAAAAGAAAAAATAGTGATTTTTTTTTTTTCTTCTAAATGTTCCTATTTGTACAAGACAGTTTTTTAGGGATGAATAATAACTGTGATTTGTCAATACAATCATACTGATCGAAAGTTGTCTCATCTTTTTTCCACATGCAAATAAGCACAACACTAAATGTGAATGTATTACGACAAATGCCAACTAGTGAATAGTTTTGTTAGTTGAGTACATATTTGCTCAGAGAAAGAGATTGTGAGTAACTGTAAGTGGTGTTGTGAAATGTTGTGGTTCTGAATTTTGACCGCATTGCTTTTATAATAATTTCTTTAATAATAATCTCTTTCTGTCAGTAAAAAGTATTCAAATATCATGTTTAAAAAAAACAAAAAGAGTTAGAGTAGTTGTCTGATTTGTTGAGCACAAAAAAGTTGTATTTTCTTCAGGGGTCCAATATAAACATCAGGGGACAGGTTGAAATTAATAGTTTAATTCTGGTAGGACAGATTTTTACCTTGCTGGTTATAAAAGAATCTTAAAAATGCACAATATTAATCATTAAATCAGTTTTCTACCGTGCTAAAAACAAGAAGTGTTATGTTATATAAAGCTATGTGTATAATACATTTATTTTAGTAAATTCCATGGAATGTTTGCTTTGGTATATATTGCAAAATGAG
Organism: Danio rerio; assembly: GCF_052040795.2. NCBI lineage: Eukaryota > Metazoa > Chordata > Actinopteri > Cypriniformes > Danionidae > Danio > Danio rerio. Next base: position 39,694,265 of record NC_141026.1, on the reverse strand, counting down.
TCAAAATGAGATGCATTAAATGCGTTTCAAACCAATTTTGTGATTTATGTGATATAAAAAATATAGGTGAAATAATGTATTTAAATGTATTCAAATTATTTTTATTCTAAATATGACTGACAAGTTTGTTTGGTAGAAAAATATTTTCTTTTCTTTAAGTAGGTTTCTTTGGTGAATGACAGTTCACCAATGTAGCGTTGTATTATACACTATATATATATATATATATATATATATATATATATATATATATATATATATATATATATTTTACCCATATACTCATGACAGCTTTTATTTGGCCTACCATCTCATCTGAAAAGAGAATGATGAGGAGCATTGAAGAGAATATTTTTTACAGAGATTGTCATTTTAAATTTAAAGTAATCTTTTTGTCTGTTTTATAGCAATTTAAAATTAAGCATTTAAATTAAATGTTGACAAGGAATCAGGTTTATAATAATGTAAATACTGTCTCTTGTTGAATAGAGGACAATGCACATTGTGGGCAAATTGATGCAAAAGCTTGACTTGTGTTGTTATTTGCCATTGAACTCCATTGTGTAATCAATGGAATTGTTTTTACTGTAATACGTTCATTATATTTATATATATTATCTTTTAAATTATACTGCATTAGTTAATATAAAGCAATGTTTTCTATTTATATATATATATATATATATATATATATATATATATATATATATATATATATATATATATATATATATATTAGGAATATAAATTAGGAAAATACCCATGTTGACCTTAACTGTTTGCTATATTTATCTTCTGCCCACAGCCCTCAATCAAGTATAGTTTTGGGCCCTTTATGAGAAAAAGTGCTGTATTATATCGTAATAAATACTAATTTAGCTAAAATACTGTGACTTTAATCTAAATTCTAACGTTACCTCCATCACAGCACTGTAAGGGGACATTTAACTACCCCTGAAAAGAAATCTGCTTCCCCTGGCTGGGCAAGCAGTGGGGCCGTGAACGGGGCGGGCTCTAGGACCCAGCGTTTGGGTAGTACAATAGAGCTGTTGTGTCGTGGTGAAGAGGGTGATTTCTGCTTTTGGGATATTGACAGTGGGACAGAAACCAGAAAAATACGGAAAACACCGGTATTTACTGCACCTCAGCGCTGCTGACTTGAAGACAGCCTTGCGGAGTCTATCGGCGCTCACGATCGTCCTGAAGCACAGCATTTTTGGATGTTAGGTAAGGGTGCATCTCGAACAATACTGCTCGTGTCTTCACACAGGGCTCAGTGTGCCAGTTCTCCAGGCTGAGGGGCCTGCTGCCTCCTACCATTCCTCCGAGAAGCGTTTTACGTCCTCATTATTCAACTAGGACAGTGTTGGTATCAGCGATATAATTATGTTTAGGTTAAACATTGCGAACGCGCACTGAACGCGGTTATATACGCACAGTCAGTGGTAATATGTCAGCACAGAGGGGATTGTAGTGACTGGAGAGGGTTCGTCATGTAGGGCGGCTCGAGTTTGGCGCCAAGGCCGTCAGGAACCCTCGCGTGTTCAGCAATGGAGGCCAGCAGCGGTTCATGCTCACACATGGGCACAGTGCTGCTGTTTGTGAGACAGCTAAGCGCTTCTGTTTACCATCCGGTTCTTTATTTAACGTTAACTGTGTGAACTTCTAGAGTTGATCTGTGCATTCAGCACGAGTAACGTTATAAACCTGAACCTTAGTTTAAGAAAATTAAAAGTGGACATATTTCTCCTCGTTGCATCATGCTTTGGGTTTACAAACAGGCGACGTGATGTTTAAATTGTTTTCTTTTGCATGGTGTTTATTAAAGGTGCATAGTTTTGCTTATTCGCTAAAATGCGTCGCTTTTCGTTCTGCATATGGATCTTGTAATGAAGCAACTTTGTTTTTAAAGCATTGCATAATGTTTTTGTCTTTAATGTTCGGTAAAGTAGCGAAATGTGTGATTTAACTGATAAAAATGAGTATGATAATGGAGTGTACTTTGTAAAATGTAATTATAGATGACAAAACATGCATTAACCCTGACGGTGGTAGGCGCACGGTGCATTAGAAAGTTTGGAACGGAAGTGTAGTTGTTGGAATTCGGGAATGCCCTCCTTGAGCTTCCGTTCCCCCCACTGCTTCCCGCGAAATCCCTGACCGCAGGCTTAAACGTGTGTGCTACTCGTCGAGCGTTTTTTCAGCATTATAAATGGACATTAACTAGGTAACATTTTTATTAATAAACATGCAAATGTAAATAATGCTTTGAAAATACAAAGAAGGTGTCGGAGGCGCGTTTGATTCAGTGAGTCGAGTCGTTTGATTCATTTGAAAAAAGAATTGTTCAGTGACTCTAGGTGCCATCATGAACAAGCTCCTTAAACTCGCATATTTAGAATAATTCTGTTAAGTTTTTAGTAATTTATATTTGATTGTAGAAATAAAAGAACACACATATAAATGAATTTTACTCTCCTTCACTCCAAGAATAAATGTTATTGCCGTCTGTAGTTCCTCAAGAACCCCATACATCTGTCAAACCTTTTTATTGCACACAGTTATGTATTAATTTTTTCTTCATTGTAGCTTTAGTGTAGATTAAAGTTTAATATAGGCAAAAGAAACTCGTCACCTTGCAGCTAATGATGATTTGTGTGTGATGAATGAATTACCAGTGCTGTTTTAACACCTTCACACACAGTGTGTTCTTCATGAGGTTGTATCTGATTATAAAATACCATCACATGTACACGCCAACAGTGAGCAAGTGCATTGAAGCATCCTTCTCAATGTTCAGTAAATTCCTTCACAAAATATTTTTGTTGTTTCTTTTGGTTTAGTCTTGAAATTAATTCTAAAATTGTCGTTATTTTTACACATGCACTATCTTTTTGCTCTCATTCAGTCAGTCAGCTGGTCACCAATAGTTTTATTGTTATTTTCAATTTTTCTTAAGTCTTTCTGGTTTATTTAGTTTATGCACAATATTTTGTCATTTATTAATGCTTTCATTTTCATTCATACAAAGTTTACTCCAGCTACACTTCTCTTTTAAATAACAATACAAGCCATTTTGAAAGCTGGAGGAAGAACACTGCATGTTGACCTCACAATGTATTTAAATGCACAAATTCAACATTTAGCACATCCAAAACATTACATTTTGCAGTCTACTCCACTTTACTGTGATGCTGCAGTTCATCTAAATCAGGGATGTCCAAACTCGGTCCTAGAGGGCCGATGTCCTGCATAGCTTAGCTCCAACTTGCTTCAACACACCTTCCTGGAAGTTTCTAGTATAGTTAGAAAGAGCTTGATTAGCTGGTTCAGGTATGTTTATTCGGGGTTGGAATTTAAATATGTAAGACAGCGGCCCTCCAGGACTAAATTTGGACACCCTTGATCTAAATGATCGCACCATGACATGTCAGTCTTCTATTGGTCACACCTCTTCATACGATATAGACCATTTTGAGGGATGTAAACTCAAACAATGGTCCCAATGTATTTCCTGTTTCACATTTTAATTTTCCATAGCTTCTGAGAATCTAAAAAGAGCCACACATTGATAAATAATGTTATGGTAGCTGTTTACCATTGATATATGATTGTATTGCCTCTTATTACAGTTATAAAATAGTTTGATAGCAAGTAGGAAATGTTCATGGGCCAATAACATGACCACATTGAAATGGTCTGTAAGTTTGTAGGGAGTTCACCAAACTTAAACTTTGTAACATAGCAAGTTAAATAACTCCCACACTTGAATACATATAAATAAGTCAGAGAAACTATCTCTTAAGCACATCGAAAACTACATAATTGTTTAAAAATATTTCCTCACTAGCAAACACCACAACTAATCACCAGTGAATCTAAAAGAGCCGTTCACAATCACATACATTTGAAAGATATCAAGAACGTTTAAAGCACCCTTTGTGAAAAGAAAAGCTTTCTTTAAATTAATATCTTCTTCATGTAATCATAAATGGAAACAAAGAACAATTATTATTGAGAGTGTAGGAGTTGAGTTTAGATTCATAGGTCGTTTTTAGAGTGAATTTCTTGCAGAGTCAGTAAATGGGACAGTTTCCTGGCACACTAGGTCAGTGTGAGGTGGCTGTGGGGGTGAAGTAGATTTAGCTGGGCTGATCTGTTAGTGTTGGGGGTGTGGGGTGGTCTTGTCTGGGCCAAGCATTGTGCTTTATCTTGGTGCAATAGGAGTGGGGGTTGCTTTTTAAACTGTGAATTATCTTTTTTTTTTGTCCTGCCATTTTGTGCCAGAACACCTAGATAAGATAGTCGGCCATTTGAATAAATGTTGAATAATGTCATTGTTATTATTATTTTTTTCCGACTTAGTCCCTTTTGTCATCTTGGGTCGCCACAGCGGAATGAACCGGCAACTTATCCAGCACACATTTTACGCAGCGGATGGCCTTCCAGCCGCAACCCATCACTGGGAAACACTCATACACTCCCATTCTCACACTTACACTACGGACAATTTAGCCTACCCAATTCACCTGTACCGCATGTCTTTGGACTTGTGGGGGAAACCCACGTGAATGCGGGGAGAACATGCAAACTCCACACAGCAATGCCAACTAACCCAGCTGAGGCTCGAACCAGCGACCTTCTTGCTGTGAGGCGACAGCACTACCTACTGCGCCACCGCGTCACCCTATTATTATTATTACTATTATTATTATGATTATGAAATGAAATGCAGTTTAGGTCTGCTATTGCACTGCTGGTTAGACCTAAACTGCATTTCGTTGCATTGTACTTGTACATGTGTAATGACAATAAAGTTGAATCTAATCTAATCTAATTTGTAATTTAGTTTTTATTTCCAAAAATGAAAATATGCATTTTTTTTACAATTAGATAGAAAAATTATTTTAACAGCTATTACCCCATATATATCCCCCACCCCATTATATACACACCAGGAAACAGCGGATAACTGTAGTTTAGACCAAGCAAGTAAATAAATTACATTATAAATTAATTTGACTTTCATTTTATCAGATGAGGGATAAGTGATAATTTCCAGTTTAGCATGCTTGATGACAAATCTAGGTACAGTATTTCCAATAGTGAATGCAACCAGCGCTTAGAGAGATCGTGAGGGGGTTTTCTGATTAGCAGCTAACCAAAATTAAAGACCTTTGCATTTAAAGGGCACCTATGGTAAAAAATTTACTTTTCAAGCTGTTTGGACAGATCTGTGTGTTGGTATAGTGTATAGACCGTCATACTGGGGTGATATGAACACACCCAGTCCTTTTTTTTCAATTTAACTACAAAAAAAAGGGTCGGCTAATTGGAGCTGTTTTCAAATCAATCGCACCATTACGTAGGTGTGCGATTCCCCCCGCCCACCGAATTGATTGACAGCTGCACGCATTAAGATGTTCCGGTAGTCGTGTGTATTTGTCAACAAGACCAGGCAGACATACGCAAAGCAACCGGGAATAAAAGCTCTGTTCTGTTCGCTAGGATCAGCAATCATCATCAAATGTGATTAAGAGTAAGTTTCACATGTTTAAAGTGTTTTAAAACAGAATATGTGTGTAATTAACAACAGCGATTTACTTCAGCTTTACTTCATCAGCACAGCTGCGTGTCAGAACAATTATAAAAAAGACGCTTCAATCCCGGTTTGTGGAAGTTAAATCAGGTTTATTTTGTACATTAACATAACAGATATCCACACAGTACTTGAGGTTAGCCTTAACTAAGCTAAGCATGCTCTGTCTGTCTGCCTGCCTGCCTACCTGTGTGTGCGTGTGTATCTGTGTGTGTGTGTGTGTGTGTGTGTGTGCGCGCGCACTAACTTTGTAACAATATTGTGTGTGACTCATCAATGCAACTTCACAATACTGATTAGTAAAGGTTAGTTCTTACTGTAGTATCTCACAAACGCTACGTGAGACCTTCTTCCTTTAAGTTTGTCTGTTGTATGACGCAGCTGAGGGAGGAGGCATGTAGAAACAGTGGGCGGGCAGAACAAAACCACCCCCTGCTGGAAATCAGTATAAAACAGCATCTTGAAAAAGGTATAATGAAAAATCTGATGGGTATTTTGATCTGAAACTTTATATACACATTCTAGAGACGCAAAGACTTATATTAAATCTGAAAAAAGGGGTAACCTAGGTGCCCTTTAAGGGAAATTGAGAGTTATCATTCAACAATAACTATACTGGATGTTTGGGGTATTTTTGTAACTTTAAATAAAATGTCCAGCACAGAATGCCAAAGTTTTTGCACCTCCGGACATTCCCACATCATATATAAAAAGGTATCTGAATGCTCTGGTTCACAGAACTTACAATAAAGAATTGGAGATAAACCTATGATATGTTGTATTTATGTAGTTATACGCCCTATGAATAGTTTTAAAAGTGAATAAACTGGTGATTAGGGTTTGTGGAATCGTGCAATGTATTATCCCACACTGTTTCATAATCAATAGTTTTATTGGGCAGAGACAGATCAGATAGTCTTTCTTTTGAGAAATTAAAGCCTTGAAAGTTTGAGGAAGACCCACTCCTTACCTTCCCAGTGGGGAAATTTCTTATTCATGTAATTAAATGTCTTATTCACAAGTATAAAACAAAAGCACACAACGCAATAAGATTTGATGTTATATTTTAAATAACAGCAAATAAAATGTGATTTTTGGCGGTAGTCGTCACAGCTATGTTTTTTGCTTTTAATCTAAGACATCAAAGATCTTACAACTCTCTGTTCTTCTGAAACGCAGAGCCACAGATCTTCAGTATCATTAAGGTTTCTTTTTTAAACGCTTGCACTGCTTGAATGGGGGATTGTGTGCGTCACGAGCAGATGTTCTTCTGTGTGCTGAAAGCCGGTCTGTTACTGTCACAAATGTGGCTTCTGATCCACGTCAAAAGTCCTTCATGGAGCAGTGAAGAGGTACACTGAGGGCTTTTTCTGTGTGCTTGGTCTGAAGACATCACAGTCATAATGAGCCTGCAGTCTAAACACTTGAAATAAGACCAATGAAAAATCAAGATATTAGGATAGAATTCAATAAATGCTAGTTTTGTGAAGTATAGTAATACATACTGTTCACAAGATCACAGTCAAATTATTATTAAGCAGGTCAGATGTGTATATAATTAATAACAATTATTAATTGTCAATATCCCCAATCCCTTTTTTTTGGAATAAACAACCAAGCACACTTAAATAAAAAGGTTAAATAAATTTTTTCTTTTTCAACAGTTACAAACATAAAGTGTTATATTTGGTTATAAATTCTGTGGTTCAAAAACACAACAAACACATTAATAAAGTTAAATATTGTTACATTTTTGAACACTTTTTTTCAGGGATTGATTAGGTGCTGGAAATCCTGGAAAATGCTTGATTTTTAATATAGTGTTTTTAAGATTAGGAAAGTGCTTGCATTTTGGAAAAAGTGCTTGAACCTGCTTAAATTTTAAATTGTAGGGGTCGAAATTGCGAGCGTTTTGGTTGCATTTGCGCTCTAAATTGTATCTATGCAAGCTCAAAATATATTTGAAAGCATTTGTGGGAAATTGTTGCCGTGCGACCAGTTTTCACTGCAAAATGTTCACCGCATACACATTTAGGGGATAATCATGCAGAATGCATATTTGCACCTAATAATACCAAGCAGAGCACTCAGGAATAGTTTAAAACAGACATGTCAACTGCCTATTACACCCAAAGAAAATCTGACTTTGAGCTAATTTTTTGAGATGTTAACTTTAGGTAGGAAGAGACAAAACTTGAAAAGATTCTTCATCATACTTCACATTTTTTTCCGTTTTATTTTTTTATCCCTATTAATCTCTTCCAGTATTCAACAATCTAAGTTGAAATGTCATATCGTTTTTTTTTTTTTATATCACCGATTTAAATGTGAAAGTACATACGTCACATATAAACGTAATTTACCATGGTTGTTAGGTGCTGATAAAGGATGAAAATGCACCTTGAAAGTGCTGGAAACTTTTAGGAAAAGGTGTAAGAACCCTGTGTTTTGTTGTTTAATGCATTAATGTGATAACAAGACTGAAAATGACTCTTCAGAAATAATTCTTGAATTGGTGCATTTCTTGTTAATCAGTGTTGTGTCGTTGTTTGAACACTTGTTGTCGATATATAAGTTTAACAGTATTTGTTCAGTTTGGATTCATGAATATTAAAAGTATTGTTTGTTTGAATCTAATTTGAATTTAATAAAAAATAAAGACCCTAATTTTTTAAGTTTATATGTAAATCATAAATATTCAGAATATTGTCCCGTTCGGTTGTTTAAAGGGGTAACAGTGAGTATTTATTCACCCTATTCATCTTATTCTTCACATACAACTGGGCACAGCCATTTCAATTTTTTTTTGCTGGAGACTTCCAGTCTTATCCACTTTCATTTATTTTTAGATGTTAAAAACAGCTCGTTATGCTGCTTGATGTTGCAAATTGACTTTTTCTTATTATATGATTCTGCTTTGTCTGTATAATCATGCAAACATGAAAAAAAAATCGCAAAAATGAGCGCACTTCTGCATACGGTCAACAGACTATCATGTCAGACAAATCTGCCAGATTTTTCAGTTTTTGATCAATCATAAATGGTGGTTATTTGATCTTACATCAGTTATCTGTCCTTATTTAATTATTTTCAAGTAAAATATAAAAAGTTTAGTAAAACAAATAAAAATGGTTCAAATTATTTTATTCAGTCGCTTAATATTAAAATTATGAATGTGACGGACCCAATTTCAAAACAAACAAATCCCGCATTCAAAATGACCATAGTTCAATCAGTTGTGCTGCTTTTTATAGCCGTGTTGTATTATTGAGTATGTAGGTCACTGGGTGTATCTGTTCAAGCAGGTCATTACACTCGATTGCTCTTTCTGAAGTTTCTGAACTGTAGGGGGTCTGGCCAGATGCCGCCAGTACTCCATCCTCAATGCTAAACGGTTACATAACACACGCTTTTGTTTCCACATCTTGTGAGCTCAAATTATAGAGGTTTAACACTTGGATTTTCGGGCTTACCTGACATGAAGCGTTTAGCAAAGTTGATGATTGTTTAGCGATTGTCCTCAAAGGGGCACAGTGTATTTAATTCACTTTTAAATAACATTCTGCTCAATGCATATTTCTAACTGCAATTGTTTCTCGTGTGTGGTATTTATTGTGTTTACTCTCTCAGATAAGCCCCTCTCAATAAATAACACAATATTTTCAAAAGACTTTTGCTGCATCACAATTCGACTTCTTATACTACGTCCTAAAAACATGTACTTAAAAATATATGCAAGCTGAAATGGGACCTACTATTTCATCGTTCATGGGCCATTAAGTTTTTGGTTAGGTGTCTTGTCAATTATCCTGTCACCTAATTCACAATTCTTTCATAATTGATTTCCGTCTATTGACCTTATTCTAAAATGCGGAAGTGCGCCTGTTTTTGCGATTGTCTTAGAACTTTCGTTTCAGTCGCCTATGGGAGAAATGACAAGGAATAATAAACGGCAAAAAAACGGTCAAACTACTTGCTCTACAAACAAATGTTTGCATGATTATAAAGACCAAGTAGAATAATATAACAAGGAAATATCAGTTTGCAGCATCAAACAGCGAAATGAGCAGTTTTTAATGTCTAAAAATGAATGGAAGTGAATGAGACCGGAAGTCTCGTGCCAAAAAGATTCAAATGGCAGCGCCCGCTCGTCTGTGGAGAATAAGGTCAATACTGGAGATGCAGCAGGTAATCTGCCATGTGTGTGATAGTCTTACTAGCCAATTAGGTGAGCACACTTTCATTCTCAATCAGAATGTTTCAATCTACAGTTCTGTATTTTTATAATGACTATTTTAGGTTGTATAATAAGCTACATTATCTGCCTAATTTGAGTTGAATGTGTTAACAGAAAGGTAAGGTAATTTTATGTGCACTTACTGTTTACTCAAGAGAAAAAAATTGGTTTAATTTCTAAATATCTAAAAACATTTAAATAAATGTTTATGTAAGTTAATATATTTTCAGTTACTTTTTAGCTAACACTAACACTGCATTTTAACAAGAAGCTACAATACAGAATATTGAGCTGAATCTTGACTACACAATTAAATTGCAAATCAAATCACAATTGCATCATCTGTCAAAAAAATTGCACTTAGATGTTTTCCCCAAATCACACACCCTAATTCAGGACCTATAATCCATAAAAAATTTCCAGGTCTTTTTTTTTTCTGTTACTTTTTGTACTACGTTTAAGTCACGTGACCCCCCTCTGTTTAAACTTTTACGTTGAGTGCACACGTATTGTCTGGTGCAGCCTTTGCATGGTCACATACGCCTCGCAATCTGTGTTTTAATTTCAGTTGTTTAACGTTGATAATCATAGCTAATAGATAGAATAATTGAAGGAAACACACTAAAATCCTGTGATGCACCCTTCATTCACAATTCTGTCACTTATAATATGTGCACATATTACCTGTACAAAACTTGTCTGTGAACTATGAGGGCAAAAAATCTAAAATATAATAAAATAATCGTTGATTATTCGTGATCGAGTTAAAATGAATCAAGATTTAGATTTTTAGCTCTAAGATGAACTTTAAAGGAAAATGTAAATTAAATATCTTCTAAAAGGTTTGATATTAATGAACAATTATTCAAACATCTTTAGCCAGGCATCTCCACTTAACCGTAGATTATGCGCATCTGCCATGTATTTTTATCTTGTATTTGATTTTTTTATTTGTATTGTATTTTTAACACTTTTTAATCAGGGTTGTAGATCTAATCGAATTTACATCCAATTTCGCGATTGTATTGTTGGCAAAATTATATGTGCACTTTCAATTTCTATTTTAAATGAGACTATCCTGGAACTTTGTAATACTCATTTTAACATACTATGATTTGACACCTTATTGTTGGAGATGTAAAAGAATGGTGATTCAGTTCATGCTCTATGGTCTTGTAACAAAAATTCAGAATTTCTGGAAAAGAGTTTATGAACACATTTGCTGGGTTTTAGATTTTCATATTTCACAATGTCTTAGGCTCTTTATAGGTGGTTGGGCAGACAACAAAATAAAATATAAAAGCATCTAATCCTGGGTCTAAAAAAGTTTACTGATTGGCAGACAATAATTTCTCGGAGCTGGAAATCAGAAGTTGCCCCTTCCCTTCAAGAATGGGCAATAGAACCTGCCAGAGTAACCACATTTGGAAAAAATGTCTTATAAGCAAATGGACGAGCTAAACCTATACTATAAAAAATAGTCCAAATTCTTAACCTGTTTGGAAATGGAACAGTATTTTTTATTTTTGTATTTTATTTTAATTGTCTCTTAATTATTTAAAGATAGAGGCTTTAGCTGTATTTAATGATAGCCAAACTGGGGCCTTAAAGTCGTACTTGGGGATTAGTTTTGGTTGTGTTTGTTAATAGGTTAAAATGTTGATTGTTCACAGAGCTATATTCTGTATTCCATTCTTAAATTTGTCTGAGAATCAATGAAACTGTTAAGCTCCAGCATACCATGATTTGAGACATACTTTATTTACTATTTAGGTTGGATCGTTTGCAAATTGGGACGCAGCATTTGATTCTAGCAGTTTCGGCTAAACTTTCTTTTAAATCAAAACATGAAACATTTGAGATCAGTATTCTAGTTAGATGGGATTGTTTATATATTTCGCTTTGCTTATAAGTTGTCTATTCAAGGTGTGTCTGTACATCGTTTCATGCGTGTGGTTTGGCTGAATTTGCCGCTAGTGAGCTGGGTTAATATTTATTTAAGGAGGCTTCTCAGTCAGGTATTGAAGCGTAATAAATCACAGCACAGGCTTTACTTTGCTGGGTGTCTCTCAGTACTGTTACCCTTCTCTGCCTCTTTAACCACCCCACAATTCGTTTAGATCGTAAACGGTTTGTGTTCTGTCCTCATGGTTTGTTATTTGTTTTCAGGCATGAGCGAGAGAAAGAAGCCGCACAAGCGAGGAAAATAGTAGCATGCTTTTTGAATTTATGGTAAGTTATAAAAGACCGTAAATAAAGGCAAACTTTCAACATTGTCTTTTATTTGAATACTTTTTAAGTTATATACCATTGCTACTGAACAATTGACATGCTCGTGAGCAGTGTTGGGGTAAAGCATTACAAGTAACATGAGTTGCCTAATATTTTATTTCCTTTTTTTTTACTTTAAGTAACTAGTAATGCATTACTTTTCAGAATTGAGCAAAAATATTTGAGTTACTTATAAAAAATGTAGTGTTACTTTTTATTGTAGTTAATTTGCTTTAAAAAAATAATAAATACATTTTTTAAATCAACCGAATTTAAATGAACATAGTCACGTTGAATCCCGCACGCAATGAGAGAATGCAAGAACAGACAGATAAGAAGATGGTAGAGCCTTACATTTCTGTGATGAATATATTCTCGTTATTTTACCTTTTAATGAGACAAAAAGTGCACAAGTTGCAAACACATTGCTTTTAATTTTAATAAATCTGTATATATGGCAGGTAAAGCTCTGGGGTCAGGAAGATCTTAGAAGATAACGTCATCCTAAATGCATTTTTTTATGTGTGTGTTTTTTTTAAAGGTAAATGAAAGTTATACAATGCGTTGATAATCGCAGAGCTCATTTATTTGAAGTTCTGAAAGAGATCATACCTCAGCCAGGTAATAAAAAGTAACGCAAAAAGTAACTCAAAAGTAATACAACTAGTTACTTTTTTGGGGGAATAACTCAATAATTTAATGCATTACTTTCAAAAGTAACTTTCCCCAACAGTGCGTGCGAGTCATATACAACTATGAAATAAAAGAAATTTAGAAATCACTTTCGGTTTCTTTGGATTTACAGGATTTATCAGATATGAAGTTGAGTAAAATGTAAATATGTGTTTCATTGTGTATCAGAAGGTCTGATAACATTTCCAACAACAACAACAAAAAAAACAACAAAAAATATGTTTTGCTTGAACGCATACAATCAGAATTATTATAATTTTTTTCTTTTTTAAATGTTTCGCAAATTATGTTTGACAGAGCAGGGAAATTGTCACAGTATGTCTGATAATATTTTTTCTTCTGGAGAAAGTCTTATTTGTTTTAATTTGGCTAGTATAAAAGCAGTAATAATTTTAAACACTATTTTAAGGTCAAAATTATTAGCCCCTTTTAGCTGTATTTTTTTCAATCGTCTACAGAACAAACCATCATTATACAATAACTTGTCTTATTACCCTAACCTGCCTAGTTAAACTAATTAAATATTATTTTGAGTTATTAAAACTATTATGATTAGAAATGTGTTTAAAAATCTTCTTTCCGTTTAACAGAAATTTATAAAAAAATAAACAGGTGGGCTAATAATTTTGACTTTAACTTTATTTTTTTAAATCTAAAGGATCTGAATTTTCAAGTGGCCCCCTAATTTTTGGGGTCTGCATATTTTTTGCAATATATACAGTAATTAGAATTATTTAACCAAAAAATAAAAAGGGGGGCTAATAATTCTGACTTAAACTGTATATTTAAAAACATTGTAATATGAATCAGTAGTTTTTTTTCTAAAAAAACAAAAGTGTTTTGCAAATATTTGCAAAACTGTTTAAAGGTTTGAGACAAGAATGTTTTAAGAAATTCAATTATTCTACAAGGATGACAAAAGTGACCAAGCAAAGGCATGTGTATTGTTGCAAAAGATTTGTTTCAAATAAAAGTTGTTTTTTAAACTTTATATTCATCTTAGAAACATAATATAAATACATTCAACTATCACAAATATTTTAGGCAGCTCGGTGATTTCGGTGGCGCAGTGGTTAGCACCATTACCTCAATGCAAGAAGGTTGTTTGTTCGAGCCCTGGCTGGGTCAGTTAACGTTTCTGTGTTGGGTGTGCATGTTCTCCCCCGTTGGTGTGGGTTTCTTCTTGGGGCTCTCCTCTGGTTTCCCTCACAGTCTAAAGACATGTGATGTAGGTGAACTGAATAAACTAAACTGGCCGTAGTGTGTATGGATGTTTCCCAGTGATGGGTTGCAGCTAGAAGGGCATCTGCTGTGTAAAACATGCTGGATAAATTAGCGGTTCATTCCGCTGTGGCGACCCCCGATTAATAAAGAAACTTAACCTGAAGGAAAATGAATAAATTAATGAATATTAAGCAGCTGTTTTAAACATTTAGGTGTCATGTGACACTGAAAACTATATAAAATGCTATAAAATTCAGCGTTACCTTCTCAGAAATAAGTTTCATTGTAAAATAGATTCATATAGTATGATTTTGAGTTTACAGTAGTACCATTTATACGGTATTTATTGATGAAATGTGCTGCCTTATGGAGCAGTGTATACAAAGTAGAGCAACGTTAACTACTACTGTCAGCTAGAAGTAGTAAGCTAGTTCATAAATAATACTGAAAAATCAAATTGAAATTATTGTACCAAAATAAAAGTGAAATGTGTTTTTCTTTGCAGGATAAGTCAGGATGAAACGACTCAGGACTCCAAGCAGCAGTGACAGTTCAGACAATGAAAGTGAGTTAAAATGCCGAACAAGATTCAGAATCCTTATGTAATATAACAGGGTGTCTGTGGGGTCTTAAAAAGTATTAAAAGTGGATAAATCAGTTAAGCAATTTAGGCCCTGTAATCAAAGGATCATTTTTAGTTATACAATGACAGCTAAAGTATGTATATATGGGATCAAAATGAAATTGTGTTGCCACTAATTTTATTTAACTTTAGATAGTTAAGCCTTTGATTTAAATCCAATTTTGACTCACATATTTATATTTTAGAACTTTTTTGCTTTCTAAAATTCTAAAAATAACTTTTACAAACTGGAAATTGTTATTGGAACAAGCTAATTTAATAACAAAAAATGTTGTTGGTTATAAAAAATCAAGATCAGTGCAGTCACTAGTATCTTTATATAAATGGCAGTCTAAAGTAAAGCTTTACAGTTGTTGTTTTTTTGACTGGTCTAATTTTTACTGGTCAGTTTCTTGTTTCTATTTTTGAGGCACAGTCTAATAAAGAATAAAATCTTTTGTGTGTTGTTCCCACACTTCTGAATTATGTTGCATAGATAAGGAGTTATCTCAAGCTAAGACTCTTTAGTTGTGCTTTCTTGCAATCAGCATTTAGTAAATAAACTGTTATTTTAAAATAATTGTTAAGTTAAAATGTCGTCCAAGTTACCGGTTAAAACCTGATGAGGCAAATCTGGCAATGAGATCTTAAAATGTATGGAAAAAGTCTTAAAATGTCTTAAAAGGTGTTGAATTTAACTCCATGATCCTTGTATAAAGGTCCCTCGACGTCCTTTTCCTCTAACAAGTATGGAAGCAAACCAGGCACCCCCGCCTCTGCTCAGAAGAAACCAGCAGAGGTAAACACTAAAAAATAACACCTCAACATGTTAACATAATTTTAAGTAGTCTTACGAATGTTAAAGTTCAATGGTCAAATCACTTATTTACATTTTTTCCTTCTTTTTAGGTGTTCAGAAAAGACCTGATCAGTGCGATGAAGCTGCCAGACTCTCACCATATTTCTTCAGAGGATTATTACCTGTTGGCAGACACATGGAAGCAGGAATGGGAGAAAGGAGTGCAAGTGCTGGCCAGTCCAGACACTATCCCTCAGCCCTCTGTGAGGTATGTCACTTTGAGTATAAACTGGGGGGAAGAAAAGTATTGGACGTGCACGCTCTTGCATATGGTTTAAGGGGGTCTGGTTATGTTTTTATTCTTTCAGCTTTGCAGTTTTTGCATGAAAGAGATCTTCAACAAAACCTGAATTGAACTGAAATGCATTGAACTCAACGAACAAGCCAGTATTGTGCGGTGAACCAGTCCATGTAAATATAAAATGAGCTTAAATTAACTATTTCTAACAAAGAAAAAAGGAGAAGACATAATTACAATTATAAATGAAAAAAAGAATGAAATAATAAAATAAAACCAATAAAATCATAAGAAGTAGTAAAACTTAAGCTCCTCCTGGGTTATTATTGACATCAGTTGGGCATTTAGTGTTTTAATGTCCTCACAGGTCTAATAATATGGATATGTTATATGAATAATGTTTGTGTTATATAGAAATATTTGAGAATTATCCAAAAATCAAACAAAAAGAGCTCAGGGTTAGCCTAATTATGTGTCGGTGCTTTTTAGGTAAGATTCATCAGAATAAACAATAAAAGTAAGTCCAAGACACTAACTTTTGCTGTTCTTTTTGAGAATTATGTTTGAGAAGGCTACATTTATTTAATTGTGCAAAATAAAAATCATATTGTAGAAAAAAGCTGCATTTGAACATATTTCAAAGGGTCAGTTATTCCTGTAATGTCACATGTGAATTTTCAGTATCATTCATAGAGTCATCAGTATGGATATAGTCAATAATGTAATTTCTGCAGTGTCCATTTTACTACATCCTTGATGAAAAATAGAGTTGTTAATGTAAAAAAGGCTGATTTAAGCCACCCTGAAATAATTAAGTGTAATTAATAAAAAATAATTAAGCCTCCGACTTGGTGGCTCAGTGGTTAGCACTGACACCTCACAGCAAGAAGGTCGCTGGTTCGAGTTCTGGCTGGGCTAGTTGGCATTTCTGTGCGGAGTTTGTATGTTCTCCCTGTGTTCACATAGGTTTTCTTCTGGTACTCTGGTTTCCCCCAAAGTTCAAAGACATGCAAAACAGGTGAATTGAATAAATTAAATTGACCATAGTGTCAGTGAGAGTATATAGATGTTTCCCAGTACTGGGTTGCAGCCAGAATGAAGGTGTCAACTTGACCCCATGATCTATGATTAAGTATCAGTATCAGCCAAAATTACTTTCTAGGAATCTATATTAAATCACACAAAAAATCTTGATCGATGCAATCTTTGATTTATGACAACAGTGTAACGAAAAATTGCTAAGTTTTTCCATTAAATTTTAAAAAGTTTCATGCTTACACGATAACTTTTTTTAAAAGACTCTGCGTTCACTTATATCCACCATAATCACCAAAAATGTTGTATTGTGTGTGCCAGGCCAGTATTTGTTAATTAACAGTACCTGTAAGGAAGTAATGACATGCGGTTGGCGGCATATTGCTGGGGTTTCATTTATAAATGCAACAAACTCAATAAACAGGGGTGAAAATCTTCCCAAGCAAAAGGGATGTCTGAAAAAACTTGACTGGAAAATGATCACAGCTTAAAGTCATTTCAAAGTAAGCATATTTACCTTTAAGAATTGGTTTAATTAAACCACTTAACATATGATTTATAATCATTAATAGACAAGTTATCATTTATTCTGGTTTACCGTCACTTTTAGGAATGCCGATTTTGGAGTGTCTATTTAGGCTAAGTGCAAATAGTGCACCTCGTTGGAAAAAGCTATTTGAGTGGTTCATGCCTGTCACCATATGATTGATAGACAACATAAGAGCACAACAGACAGCAGCGTGAGTGGCGCAGCTTGTAAAGCGCATGGCAAAATGTTTTGACGCGATTGATTATGTCATGAACCCGGTCCGAATCCAGCGTCTGATGAACATGTTCTTCTTTTTTCCCCACTACATATTGCCTACTCTTCGTCACGAGGAAGACAAGTAGGAATCATTAGTAAGTGTGTGTATTATGGAGGACGCCGATTCATAGAATTGGATTAGAGAGGTGTTATAGCCAAATCATATGCATTATAAGTTTAATACATTAAAAATACCCTTAAATATACATTTTAGTACAGCTTCAGTGAACTTAAACAGGTATATTAAAATCCATTAATTTTCACTAGTTGTAATTATATATTTTTTAAAGTATGCTTTAAATGCTTTAAAAATAAGTAAAATCTTTGTAGACTAGAAATATATGTACTGTGTATCATTTACTTTAAAAAATGCCAGCAATGCATTATAGGTTATTTTATTTTAAAAATATTATATTAGTCTTATTTTTTAATACAACTATAGCGGCCAGGTAGGGGGCCTACAAGACATTGTGCCCAGGGGCCCCTGAATTCATAATCCGGGCCTGACGACAATAAGGAATATTTTTGCATTTCTTTGAGGGGTAGGTTTAGGGTTGGGGTAAGCATTTATAAAATATAATTTAATTGGTAATTTAATAAATAATATGTAAAATAATCAATGTAATTACTGTTTTTACATTACTGTGATAGTTTGGTTTAGGGTTGGGCTAGGTGTAGATGTTAAAAAAAGGGTAATTTATTATAAATAATTATTGTTAACTTTTTCCCCATCTGTTGCGTAAAACATATGCCGAAATAGTTGTTGGTTCATTCAGCTTTGGCTAAGTGACTAAGTCGAAGGAAGAAAATTAATAACTTTTGCCCACAGCTGTATCCCTTCTAGCAACAACCAATCAGACCCCTGGTGTGTATTTGCAATTTGCTGTGTGTATAAAATGTGTCTCTGCTTTTGGTTGTTATGTGAAGGAAATCCACACTTTGCTGATGGATTAGCAAACACTTGAGCAACTACAACACTACCATGTGCTCGTTTTCAAAACATTCCACTTTGTAGCCCATATTATGCATTTTCAGTCCCACAAATGCAGTTGTATTGTAAAAGAAGAGGCAAAACGCATGAACTTTCCTGTTTTTAGCTGAAACAATGTGTAAAAAGCACCTTACTTATTGCCATCACACATTCTCCCAATCAGAGTAATGTGAGTGGACAGTCTTTGTATTTCTCTAGTCGGTGTTTCTTAAGTAAGTGTGTGTGTGTGTGTGTGTAGAATAATCACAGAGAAGCCAAAGGAAGTGCTCTTCTCCAAACCAAGGAAATATATTCAGTGCTGGAGTCAGGACTCCACAGAGACGGGCTACGTCAACATTAAGGAGCTGGCGGAGGCTATGTGCAGATACGACCTGGACGATATGGATTTGTACTGGCTCCAGCAGCTCAATGCAGAGCTGGGGATGATGGGTAAGAGAAAAGAGTGTCTTAAGTATTCTTAGTTATACCAGTTTACTCCAGGATTTATGAAAACTAATTCATTTACATTTTGCCACATAAATATTTCTGCTGTAAACGGATATAAATCTGATCTTCAAATCTTGAGCTATATGCAAACTTAACTATGTTAACCACACTTTATTTAAATTTTTACATTTCATTAGCTTTATGTTTTACAATAACTACCAAACAACAGTTCAAGAACACAAATACGTAATAATAATACAACAACAACAACAACAATAATACATACATAATAATAATAAAATGAAGAAAATACAGTAGTAAAAGGGCAACAGAAAAAAAACAACAATCAAGGCAAATAAAAGGTTTCAATGAAAATACAGGGGCTGGGGGCAGTGCATATATTAAGCACTACACTGCTGGTCAGAATCATAATTGTAATGGTCCAGGGGATCAAGATATCTATGGATGCACCGATATGGATTTTTTTGGCCGATATCCATAACCGATAACTCTTAAGATTTGGAGACCGATTACCGATATAGTACAGAATTAAATATGAATATTTCAACATTTTACAACTGATTTTATTTAAAAAACTTCATAAAAGTTTGATCTGATCTTATGCACTAAATAGCCTGCTTGTGCTGTGCAGTTAATCGAAAGTTTACTCGAAAGTTTACTTTCGATTTTGGCTTCTTACGATTATGAATAAACATTAATTGAGATAAAATGATTATTGATTCTATCATGAAATGATTATAATAATTTTCATATGGTTCATATATGCCACATGTACAAGTTATAGCTCAAATGAAAGCTTGTCGGTGCTCATATGGCTCTAGCGTTCTTTTTACTGAATTATGTACACAAATCAAACAGTTGTCGATTAAATCGCGGTGTTTCTATGGCGCAGAAGTGAAAACAATACATTTATAATCAATAAGCAGCCCCAGATAGCACAGACAGCTGTCATCTCTTACCTTATGCTGTGCGCTTCCGGACCATTCTCCTCTGTTTTTGAGGTGATGTGCTTAAGTAATCCTTTTATATGTCTGAGGTGGTCCAAACACAGTGAATTATGTTTGATCAACCAAAAGAATTGTGAAATATTAAAACAAGGATCGGTCCCTGTGGCTTGTATAGCACCTCTCATCAGTTGGAATACAATAACTTTTGCATAGATTATGGTAGAGACATTTTTATTTTTTCCGATGATTACAGACATGTGCAGGAACCACCAAAAGTATTTACAGCACCCTAGACCACACAGAACCTAAAAGGTACACTTTCAAATTTGAGTTTATTAAAAAAAATACAAAAAAACAGCTCTTTTTTTAGGTGTTTATTATAACACAGACAACATATAAATATATTTGAAACACTTTCAATAGTGTTTTATGAAAATTCAAAGGGTTTTCTTTAAAATGATACATTTTTGCATTTACACCTCTGCATGTGGATTTGGGAAGCTTTTAAATTTAGGTAGGTAAAATCTAGGCGGAAATCCCAAAATAGCGCTGGCGTTTAAGTGGTTAAAAAAAAAAGCGCTGTTCACACAGGCAAGAATGTTATGGAATTTTTCCAGAAAGGACAATTCACACATCCCTTCCAAAATACTGGTAAATTCTGACATCATTAACTAGTAATGACCTCTAACGGCTGGCTTTGTATTTGTAAACATTTGACTACATTACAAACTCTGTGGATGAAGCAGTATTGTGAACAACTTCGATGAAAACATATAGAGAAACACTTTCGCATGTCGAGATGTACAAACATGTGTGTGTTTTGGCGCTCACCGGCTGCTTTACGTGCACACGCGTCAGAGCTTGTAGGTAAACAAACAATGCTTTATCATAAGCATTTTATCGATTTTTATCGACCTTTTTTGTGCAGAACAGAAGTGTTATCTGACTAACATCTAGCAGCTAAATGTGTCTGGAACACAGGCTTTTATTTTCATAAACAGCGCGGATGTGAATGCATCTGAGCGTTCTGATTGGCTAAAGTAGTTGTCTCACTCAGCGCTTTGTAGACGTGAATGTGCTCTTTCCAGCAATCTTTCTTCTGCGTTTACACAGAGCAGCATTCCAGCAAATTACCGGGTTATGTTTCTCTTTCCGGAAAATTGCCGTAATAAATTTACTGGTATTTTCAAAAAGGACCTGTTCACACACACACAAACTTTTCCAGAAAATTGCACGTAAATAGTCAATTAACCATTAGGTTAATTAATGCTTTTATTCTAGCCAAAATAAAACAAATAAGACTTTCTCCAGAAGAAAAAATATTACAGGAATTACTGTGAATTAAATTTGTTTTGCTCTGTTAAACATCATTTGGAAAATATTTGATAAAGAAAAAACATCACATGAGGGCTAATCATGACTGTAGCTGTATGTGGTTTCAGCAGGCAAATGCATTTATATCTGTCCAGCTTCATCTGGAACGCGTCCACACTACCTCCTGAAGTTTTGGTTTGAGCGTCTGGATTTATTCAAGTCTTCGGAGGGCTTTTACACCTGAAAAAACAAACAAAACGCATGAAGTAACCAGGTGTAAACAGCCCCTTAGATTAGGTTTCGTGCTTGTAGTAATTAGGGTTGTAACGGTATGAATTTTTCACGGTATGATAATCGTCTAAAACAATACCACGGTTTGACGGTTTCGCGGTATACGGTATGTTACAAATGTTACAAAATAATAGAACAGTGAAGCAAATTTGACTTTTTCCAAATAATATATTTTTTAGTTACTATAAACAACACCACTTACAATGAACGAATAAAAAAATAAGAAAATAATAAATAATGTGTCAAAGTCCAAATAAAGTCCAAATAAACATGGTGCAAATCCTCAGTAAAAAAATAGATATAAATATTTACTATACTCTAAATAGTTACATAACGAAACTAGATTCAATATGGAACATCCTTAGGTTTTATGTGCCAGCATGGATATGGTTGTCTATCGATATGGATTTGGATGTGGTTGTCTGCAATGCAGACAAACAGCTGCACCTTCATTTGTGTCTTTTGAAAACAGCAAGAGCAGCAGTTCGTCTTTGCTGTGTCACTGTTTTGTCATGTTTCTGTGCTGCTGTGCATGCAAAAGTACTTAGTATGAGAATTATTTCATGCAAAACTTTTTTTTTCTGGCGTTTTATTTAGCCGCGCATAAATGTATGCCTATCTCTCATTCCGTGTTGTTCAAAAAGCTTGGTCCACAAACAAAAGCGAAACCTATGCTTATTGGTTGTGATATAGCAAGTTTGAACCAATCTGGGCATGGAGGAGGGACAATGCATCAATGTATCATGTCTGATTTGTCCGGAGACACAGTGACGAGCGTTTCTTTGTCAAATCAGCGTTGTCAAATGTTGATGACGTAACCGCACTGATTCCGGAGCCTCTGAAAGTTTGATCAGCGGATCAAAAGTTATTAAACATTTAAGAGCAATACTTATTTTTAGCCGCGGGCGGCTGTCTAGGTCTTTAAGGGTTAAAACCGTTGATATGCAATTGTTCATGGTATGATAATCGTGCACGTTCAAATCGTGGTAAACCGTCATACCGGTATATTGTTACAACCCTAGTAGTAATATACAATAAAGTCTGTATATTCTGTTTTCAGGTGATGGAGTGGTGGATGAACTGACGATGGAGCGGGTGATGGAGGCACTGGAGAGACAGTGTCATGAAAACATGAACCACGCCATCGAGACCGAGGAAGGTTTGGGTATCGAGTATGACGAGGACGTCATCTGTGATGTGTGTCGCTCACCTGACAGCGAGGAGGGCAATGATATGGTGTTTTGTGACAAGTGCAACATTTGCGTGCACCAGGTGAGTTTTTTCACATTTGTTAAGCATTAGCTTTATATTTGTGTTTAATGCACATGATGCTCTAATTCTCTAAAGCTCTGAACAGTTTAATTCAATTAAATTAAATTCAAGTTTATTTTTATAGCCCTTTTACAGTGTAGATTGTGTCAAAGCAGCTTAACATAGAAGTTCTAGTGAATTTAAACTATCAGTCCATTTTCAGAGTTGAAGTTCAGTTCAGTGGGGTTTAAATTTCACTGCTATGTCTAAACACTGAAGAGGAAATCCATCGATGCGCACCTCTGCAAGTTTAGTTCCAACCCTAATTAAACAAATTTGATCAAACCAACTGAGTTCTTCAGGCTTGTTTGAAACCTATCACTAAATGTGGACCAGGGTTGGAACTAAATTGTGCAGGGCTGCAGCAATATTAGTATGTAGTATATAATAAAATAGTGTGTTAAAGTTAAGTTTTTGGTTCATAAACTTAATGAACTGCTTTATTCAGCAGGTACAGTGAATTGATAAAAAATGAAAGTAAACATTTTTATAATCTTAGAAAAACTTCTATTTCAATTAATAAATATGTTATTTTCTTTTGACATTCAACTTTGAGTAATTAATATATATATATATATATATATATATATATATATATATATATATATATATATATATATATATATATATATATATATATATAAAGTCAGAATTATTAGAATTATTATTGTTTTTTTTTTTTTTTGCCTTTTCATATATTTTTTAAATGATGTTTATGATTAGAAATGTGTTTGGAAAAAATCTTCTTTCCGGTAAACAGAAATTGGGGAAAAATAAACAAGGGGGTTAATAATTCAGGGCGGCTAATAATTCTGACTTCAACTGTATATCTGTGTGTATATATATATAAATTGAAAATGGATAAATTGCAATATTAATTTAACTGTAAAAATGTTTTTGTTTAAAAGTTATATTTGTAGTTAATTTAGTTTACAGTATTTTTTTTGTATTTTGATAATAAAACTTGATAACCATAACATTTTATACATGTTAACATCTCAGTTACTTATAGATGTTTTTTATCTATAAAAGTTTTCCTTCCATCTATTTTTCTTTATTCTTTTTCTTTTCAAATTTGCATTCATTTACTTATTTGTTAAATTAGTAGTTCATTTAGGTGTAATTGTTTATAATCCAACTTTGTAAGCCATTTTTGGTTTATAACCCATGTCATAAAGTCTTTAAAATTTTCTTTTAATTGATTTGTAAGTTTGAAAGCACATTGAAAATTAATCTCGACAATTTTCAGTAAACGTTTCACAAAAAGTCCATGAAACCAAACTTCTAAACAATCAACTAGTTGTTGCTGTAATGTTTTTTAATATTTATAAAATTTTTCATGAAATACATTAGGGCTGGGTGATGAAATTCATTGACCGAACACTATTGTCAATATCGATAAAAAAAAAAAAGTTTGGTATGAAGTTTTGATATGAAGCCTATATTTTTAATATAGTGTGGCTGCTGAGCGAGCGCCTTGGAAGCAACTCCAATAAGCTTAGGGTGTAAGTTTGTCATTTTCAATGGAGGCGTGCAACTTGCACGAGAGCACGTGTTATGCAAGCGGCCACAACAATTTCTAGGTGGATTTAGTTGAAAACATCATTACTCACACCTTAAAGTTTGCTTTGATTGTTCAGCATGTATACTTCACCATCGCATATGCTTTGTAACATTTTATTTATCAAGTTTAAGAGTCTCTTTCTTTAACACTTATGTTTATTTTATTATAAAGAGATCAGATATTTTGTTTAAATATTTTTGTTTTTTACTATTAAAACTATTTGCCTCAGTAATGTTAGTACCCTAAAATAAAGTAGTCTAAAAAAATCCTAATATACCTATATTAAAAATATTAAAATATTAGTTAAGTTAAAAATATTCAATAATTATTCAATTACTGAATAATCTGAAACTTGATATCGTAATTGTTTTTTGCAACACTGCCCAGTCCTACAATATATCCATTGATGCTTATAATAATTTAAAATGAAATAAATGTTTATAGTAAATTGATATTTTGTTGTTATTATTATTAACTAGAAGCAATAAGAATTCAAGTTTATCCTAAAACTCCTGACTCCTCTGTTTCAGGCCTGCTATGGCATTGTGAAGGTGCCAGATGGGAACTGGCTGTGCAGAACGTGTGTGCTTGGCATCACTCCTCAGTGCCTTCTGTGTCCTAAAACGGGAGGCGCAATGAAAGCCACCAGAGCTGGCACTAAATGGGCTCATGTTAGCTGTGCCCTCTGGATACCTGAGGTAAGCTGTGCAACAAGGATGGAATTACACCGCCATTATTATTAACCAAGTTTCTTTTCTATATCGGCCTGCTCTTATTTGTGAATTTTATTGAAGTGTATCACAAGATCAGCCAGTATGAAGAGCCTAGCTTCCTCCACTTTTTATTTTATAGGGCAGTGGTTCTCAAACTTTGGTATGTGTACCACTAGTGGTACTCGGAGGAATGTGTCTTATATATATATATATATATATATATATATATATATATATATATATATATATATATATATATATATATATATATACACATGCAAAATAATAATAAAATAAATATTAAAAGATTTATCACTAATGTTTTATATATGAATATGATGACTATATTTATAAAGTCCAAGCAACATTTCCAGGTTTTGATGAGTACGCTACTATATGTTGCTTTACATTTAAGTCCTGGAGTTTTTTTCACTTTTAGAACAGTAGTTTTTAATTTTACTTTTCAAAGCTCATTTTTATTAAAACATTGACATTTTATTTGTTTTTTTTACCTGTAAGCACAGTACAGTCTTAATCTTGCGACTATTTATAAGTTTAAAGTGGCTGACAAGAATAAATATTCTTAATAATAGGGATTAATCTGCCTGGTTTTTGAACTGTGCAGAGCTGTAGCTGCTTAATTGAGCTTCCTACGCTACTGTATTTCAATACTGTTCATTATGGTGGTAAGCCACCTAAAACCGCTGTTATAGGTTTTTTTTAGGGTATAGGTATATTTAATACAACATGTATGAAGAGAGATTATGTTTGTCTTTAGGTGAGCATTG
Organism: Danio rerio; assembly: GCF_052040795.2. Lineage (NCBI taxonomy): Eukaryota > Metazoa > Chordata > Actinopteri > Cypriniformes > Danionidae > Danio > Danio rerio. The sequence goes on along the minus strand of NC_141026.1, from coordinate 39,668,316 downwards.
CGTGCCCGGAGCGCATGGAGCCCATCACCAAAGTGTCTCACATTCCACCCAGCCGCTGGTCACTCATCTGCAGTCTCTGTAAACTCAAGACTGGAGCCTGCATACAGGTAAAGAAGTGATGTTTAAAAGTCCTGTGCAATTAAAATGAATGTTTTTAGATGTTAGCATCAGTATGTTCATTTTAAAGATATCTATTAGCTAGTGTGCTCCAAGTTGATTATTGGCTGTTTTTTAAAGGGGAGTGGCTACTATGTCCGAGTCTCTCTTTATGTTTCAGTTGAGATTAGCAGTGAGATTTTTTTAAAATATAAAATGCACGTTTTAGATCACTTCACATGACGTTTAATGACTTATGTTGATTAGGCTTATGCCGGTATCAAATTTTCTTGATGCAATGAATAGCAGAAGCTTTTATCTTGTTAAACGATAATATCATGGTATTGGCCTAATCTGCAGAAAAAGGTTACTTTAACAGGTAACACAGGTTTTAACAGGTAAAAGCAAAAAATAATGAAGGTATTGCTTTATTGTATTGGGTGTCATGGTGGCGCAGTGGGTAGAGATGTCACCTCACAGAAAGAAGGTTGCTGGTTTGATCCCTGAATGTGTCAGTTGGCATTCTATGTGGAGTTTGCATGTTCTCCCTGTGTTCGTGTGCGTTTTGTGCGGATGCTCTATTGTCCCCCACAAGTCCAAAGACATGTGCTATTGGTGAATTGGGTAAGCTAAATTGTCTGTATTGGATGTGTGTAAATGAGAGTGAATGAAAACTCACCTTCCTCTTGACACTGTTTTCAACAACAGTTCAAGCCACACTGTCTGCATGTAGGCTCACTTTCCTGTCCATTTCTTTACGGTTAATTTACATTTTAATCAATGTATAATTGTTGATAAGCAGGATTTGTAAAATTTGCCACGAAGCACTTGCTACTGTGACATCATTTTTACAATAGTGAAATGAGGTCACAACTAATTGACTGATCCAAGTACATATTATAGGATTATTACAGTTAACTAAATTACCTAAAACCATTTACTTAAAATAGAAATACCGTAAGTAATAAGTATGGATTAAAAAAAAAAAGTATTTATATTTTATTTTCTGTTACCATAAAATGTGAAAAAATAAAGTAGAAAATAAAAGCAAAAGAGAGACAACTTTTATATTTTATGATTACAATTTCCTGACTTGCTGTTATAGAAAACAAAATGTGTTTTCAAAGCAGTGGTTGCTCAAAACTAAAATAACCAGGGTATCCGCTGGGTCTTAAAAAGTCTTACATTTCAAGATCAAAATTTTAGGCCTTAAAAAGTCTTAAATTCACCAAAATATTTGGTAACACTTTACAATAAGGTTCATTAGTTAATGCATTTACTAACATGAACTAATCATGAACAACACATGTACAGCATTTATTAATCATAATTGAACATTTACTAATGCATTATTAACATCCAAGTCCATGCTTGTTAACATTAGTTAATGCACCATGAGTTAACATGAACTAACAATGAACTACTGTATTTACATTAACTAACGTTAACTAACATGAACAAATACAGTAGTAAATGTATTGTTCATTGTTTGTTCATGTTAGTAAATGCTTTAATCAACATTAACTAATGAACCTTATTGTAAAGTGTGACCAAATATTTTGTTGTAGGTCTTCAATAGTTTTAAATGGGTCTTAATTTTCCTTTGTCCACATAGGTCAACACACGTCAAATCACCATCATTCCATTTCAATGAAAATTTAAGCAAAAGTTTATTTACTAACTCTATTTCTATTTATAAACGTGGTTTCATTATGTTCCTTACAATAACATTTATTTTTCTTGTTTTAACTGGGCCATTAGAAAAAATCCTTAGCATTTAGCATTGTGTAAGTCTGAAGTTTTAATAATAATGGTCTTAATAAGTCTTAAAAAGTCTTAAATTTGACTTGATGAAACCTGTAGAAACCCTGAATAACACCTACTACTAACGCCTAATTGTAACAGTAAGACTATGATTAAAATGTTCAGCATAAAATATTATGTAAAACATAATCGACCCAAGTTTATATCGAAATATTATTTCTATTCAAATATTTGCTCTTTATTTTTTGTAAAAATATTTTTATTCAGTTCATTTAAGTAATTTCCATAAGTTCATGAATAAATGATCAAATATATAAAATAAAGGTTATTGTATTGTCTTCCAGTGTTCGGTTAAGAACTGCACCATACCTTTCCACGTCACCTGTGCCTTTGAGCACAGCCTGGAGATGAAGACCATCCTGGATGAAGGTGATGAAGTCAAGTTTAAATCCTACTGCCTAAAGCACAGCAAACCCAAAGCAGGAGAACCGGGCTTGAGTCCGGCCCGCCACAAACCTCCAACCGAGACTGACAAACTGAGTCTGAGGGCACAGAAGCTTCAGGAGCTGGAGGAGGAGTTTTACACGTATGTCCATCCTGAAGAAGTGGCCCATGACCTCAGCCTGCCGCTCCACCTGCTGGATTTCATCTTTCAATACTGGAAGATGAAGAGGAAAAGCAACTTCAACAAGGCCCTGCTGCCACCTAAAGAAGATGAGGAGAACCTTCTGCTGCAGCCACAGGAGGACAGCATTCATACACGCATGCGCATGTTTATGCACCTGCGCCAGGACCTGGAGAGGGTGAGGGTTTTGAAGCCTGAGTCACATTGTTTAGCAGTGTTTTTGCTGTTTTTGTGCGTTTGTTTGACTTTTAAAAGAAAACTTCACTTTTCTTTTTAAATAGTTTCATTTTACAAATCATCTAGAAAGTTTTTAGTACCATTTTTGAACCCATTCAGATGATATTCAGCTCTGTCAAGAGCACTTTTATCTTAGCTTACCATAGATCATTCCATCGAATTAGACCATTAGCATCTCGGTCAAAAATGGCAAAAAAAGTTTTGATAATTTTTAATTTAAAGATTGACACTTCTATAGTAACATTGTGTGCTAAGACTGACAGAAATTCAAGTTTGCTGTTTTCTAGGCTGATACGGCTCGGAATTATAGGAGTGTAATAGTCAGGGAACTTTACTGCCGTACCATGGTTGCAGCAGGTGCAATGATATTACCCAGTAACATTACGTAGTTACTATGGCAGGGCAATAAATCCATTTTCTCAATTAACTCGAGTGGGGCTGTGCAATTAATCGAAATCGAATCGTATTTGTGATTTGAAATGTTGCAATTAGCTAACACAAGGGGCAGCGATATGAAATGTGTATAATTTATTTCCCCCACCCAAAGAGAATGCGTGACTGCCGTCTGTGTGTGATGGTCTTACTACCCAATTGAGTGAGCACACTTTCATTCTGCCCAATCAGAGTTGCGCAACAGAACTATGCGGAAAGCCCACAATAAAAACAAACAAACAGGACCGCACGGACAAGTGGGATGACGCCGTCTGCCGCTTCAGAAGCATTAATAGACGAATTAATGTCAAAGAAAAACAGCACAAAGCTAATATGGGAATCATAAAACAGGTCATTTGTAAGAGATGTCGCAGAATTGTTGCCACAGCTTGAGGAAATACAACAACCAGCACCTAAAAAAGCACCACAGACGGCTACATGAAGAGTGTCTTGCTAAAAACTCAACTAAAAGTATTGCCAGTTACGCTCAATCTAGTAGCAAGCAACAGCAAAGTACAATTTCAGAGTTGTGTGCAGCTGTTACACCATATGAAAAAACATCATGAAGGCACCAGGAGATAACTAACACCATAACTCACTACTGTCTGCTGTAGAGAAAAATTAGTGTTTCATTTCTGAATATTATAAACAGTTTTGAATAAAAGTTGAAGTTGGTGAATATCGTTTCAGTTCCCTTTTCACTAACAGTCACTGCATTTTAGCAGTAAGTAGCTATGCTACAAAATATTGAGCTGAAGCTTGACTACAAAGTTGAATCGCAAATTGAAATCGCAGTATCTGTCAAAAAAAAAAATTGCCATTAGATATTTTCCCCAAATTGCACAGCCCTAAACTTGAGCGTGTATTTTACATCAAATTGTTTGAATGAAAAATTTTTAATTTTTTTTTTACACATGCGATGCTTTCCTCTGGTCTCCATTTCTCCGAAAACCTAAAGAAAATCTTTTTAAAAAGATCACCCACCCCTACTAGTTACCTAGTTGGGGACTATCTTCATTATGTCATTGCGCCTCCTTGCATAACTCCCTGGTATGGCAGCTCTAGTTCATTGATTATTACGCCAGAATAATCATGACCATTTATCTACACTACTGTGTATTTGGACTAAATTTTGTGAATTATATTACAACTTCTATTATTATATTACATTTAGAACATTTGGTGTATTTACAGGTTTTCCTTTAATGACACTGCTGTTTTCAGAAGGCATTACTTCAGTTTTCAGTGTCGCATTATTTATCAGAAATCATTCATGAAGCAGGAAGCTTCTAATGTGCTGATGAGGAAACATTTCTTAGTGCTTTTACAAAACTCAAGATTTGGATCACTAGATTTTTGAGCCATTGACTCGATTATTTTTCCAAACAAAAACTGGTTAATAAATATAATTCGCTTTCCAACCATGGATGCTAGTTTTATCAATAAAACGCTAAATTGCTAAATAAAATAAATTAATTGCTAAATAAATGTCTTTTTTCATTTTAATATACAGTTATTATTAATAATAATAGATTTTTATTTTTAATAATTATTTTTTTTATCATTCTTTTTGTTTAATAATACTCATTGCAACTTGTTAAGATACCAAATGAGCAGTCTACTTCAAAAATAAGTTGTCAGTAAATCAGTAAATCTAAGCAAATAATCATGTATATACAAAATAAATGTGTGTATTTGAAGCATTAATAGTATTGTATGGTTATAATTCTATATTTTAAACCATCAATGTTTTTTTTTTTTGAACATTATGATCTTTATGCATATTTCTGTGTCATGTTGTCAGGTGAGAAACTTGTGCTACATGGTGAGTCGAAGAGAGAAACTGAAGCTGTCCCAGAGTAAAGCTCAAGAACAGATTTTCAATCTACACGTTAAGCTTGTCAACCAAGAGTTGTCTGCAGGTAACAACTAACTTGTATTTATATTTGTTGATTTGTTGTTTTGTAGTTTACTTACAGTGCATTTAACCCTTGTGTGCTGTTGGGGATGTTTTCATCCACTCTGAGGTGATTTTGAGTGTTAATTTTGCTGAAACACAGAGAAAGTTCAATTACATTCATCTTTATTTCTTTAGCACTTTTACAATGTAGATTGATTCAAAGCAGCTTCACATAAAAGATTATAGTTAATTGAAACTGTCAGTCCATTGAAGTTGTGGCCAATGGAATGATGTTTGGTGATGAATCTTATTTTGACACATATTTTGGGGAAATGCTTTGAAAAGTTTCAAAAACCTATATCAACAATACATTTTGGGCACGTTTATTATCCTTTTTTTTGTGATTGTGGCTGTTTTTGCCCCATTAACTTTCATTATAGCTACATTTTTTATAATAATAATACATTTTATTTATAGCGTTCTTTTCTCAGACCCAAAGCGCTACAAGGCGAACAGTAACAGTACCGTGCAAGGGATGATTTTGGTTGTACGATTATAGTCTAGGGAATTATTACGTGTATCACAGTTATTATGCAGTCATTCATTGCAAAATACTAGTTTAGAAAATCACATGAAAACTTCTTATATTTTAAATTGTTATCAGTAACCAATTAATACAGCACAAAATAACAAAAAATAAACAAAATAATCCATTTATCTTTGGACTTAAAAATAAGTGAAAAATGCTTTTGGGATTTAAACACAAGTAGTAATTTTACACTGAAAATAAATGACAGAACAAAAATAAATAAATAAATAGTTTTTGTCCAATGTAAATTTAAGCATCATATTAGTTAAGTATTTCCCTTTTAAATAGAACAAATGAAGTCAAAGACTGCTGAACACTTGTCTGAAAGGCACTAATATGCACGCAAACCACGTGCCTCCATTGGAAATAACGAACTTGCATGCGTGTAAAAGATGGGATATGTGAATGGCCCTTAGTTAAAAACCTCCTCAGCCATAGTTATAATAAGTCTTTGATCCAATGTGCGTGCGTATTGTGTACAAGCTCAGAACTTTAAACTAGCGCACCATTGGCATAACTTTAAGTTGCAGCAGTTTTGTTCCATGCAGAAATACGGTGTTGAGAAGCCTTCACGATTGATTAACCGTGACAAATTAAACCACGGTTAATATTAAAATCGGTTAATCGTTGCATCCCTGTAGCGTGCAGAACTGACGAGCGGGGTAGAACATGTCCACAACTAAAGGGGTGGGGGGTTGGAGATACAATCTAAGTCCAGATGCTGAACGAAGACTGCCCTGTGGGTGGGAGTGGCGAGAGTTACCAGGTCACAAATGTAGTCAGGTGCTAGCCTATGCACTGCTGTATACGTTAAAATCAAGGTCTTAAAATCAAAACTTGACTTAACAGGAAGCCAGTGAAGTTGCTGAAGTACAGGAGTGATAAGGTGGCGCAAGGTCGGCAAAGAAGTGTGTCAAAATATGATGTTATAAGGAGTTACAGTGTGTGAGAGACCTTCGCACACTTATCTTGATATGTCTGAGAAAATTAAAATTAGCAGCTCTCAGAATAGAGGTGGACAAACTGCAGCCCACTGAAAACTTTCATCCGGCCCTGCTTCCGAGTAACAGTTTAGTTTCAGAATTAGTAAATTAATGAATGAATACAAGTGAACGCCATGTGATGGCAGTATAGCACGCAGTAGTTAGTGCAACCAGTAGAATTAGGACACACTCTCAGATATTAAAATGCACTCGACCGTTAATGACTGAAAATGAGAACGGCAAAAAGAAAAATTGACTCTGAATGTCGTGTGTTTAAGGAAGAATGGACAACACAATAATACTTCACCAATATCAGACAGAAAGCAGTAAGTCTAATATGCCAAGAAAGTATTGCTGTTTTTAAGGACTACAACCTAAGGGGCAGATCACAACGAACACGCATTTACAATCCAAAAACGCGAGGTGCACTGCCTTTCTGTTGACAAGAAAAAAAGGAGCGCTGTACGCTTTTTTTTATGTCGTCAGGCAACGACTGAATCAGCTGGGTATTTTGCGTGAGTGTTGCTGTTGATATTAATCTAATCTTATTTTCAAGCTTTATTTTCTAAAAGCCGTGCAAATTAGATTATTGTAAATTTGACTGAACAGTAAACTTTAAGAATTATTTTTAATGTGTTAATATGAGATTTTTTCTATCAGACATTATCTTTTCTATTTTCCACTGTAAAAATTATTACATCATTATTATATTTTATGAGGTTATTTTATTGTTTTATGAAGATTAAGTGATGATAAATATAATAAGCAGTGCAAATTCATTTGGCTTGTGAATTTGACTTACTAATAATTATTTTTTTTAAATCTGTTTTGTGTTAATGTGATTGTGACATGTTTCGGTCCGATATTACATGATCTATGCATACTGCCACTATAAATAAGTTATTTTCTGAAGGGTTTGACATGTGGCCCTTCAGTTTTGTTTGCAAACTTGATGTGGCCCTCGGGTATAAAAAGTTTCCCCACCACTGTCTTATAACATAGTAAGTGTAATCATGCATACACTATAATTTATTTTTATACTTCACAGAACTCTATATCTAAACCAGAAACAATTTTGTACAAGCCTATCTAAAGGGTTAATGCTGCCAGCTGATGATCAACAGTAAAAAATGACAAATTTGACCTCTTCCCAACAGGGAAAACCAGAAGCACTCAAGAATGCATGATTATACAGTGTCATGGCTTTATCAAAAATATCATATTGAAAGTCAATGGGAAAGTCAAAAACAGCCACAAACATAATAAAAGTGAAGTCCATTTGAACAACGCACAAGGGTTAAATGTTTATTTCAAAAGTGTTTAAAATTAAAGTCCTACTGGAGTTAAACTCGTAGAGCCAAAAAAGACTCCAGGCTGACCTCTGCTTCTATTGACAGGGCTTCCTGTGTCCTCTTCAATAGAGAACCTACTTTTCCACCCTCCTCCCAGAATAACCTTAAAACTCAAAATGCCCAAAGTACAGCTCGGTAACGGCAAAAGCAGCTCCAAATCCGGTAATGGACCCTTATGCCCGGATAACAGCTGCAACCTTTATGACACTAGTGAAGGAGGGATCGGTCAGGGCAAACCGCAGCTCCATCTCGGAAGACAACGAATAGAGGAGCGAATCAACGGTATCCTACCCGCCTCCATATACATCCGACGAGATGGCGGGACGCCACCGTTAGCGGTAAAACAATCAGGCAAACCATTAGCTCTGCACGCCGCCCTTCACGGTCAGTCATCCAACGGGAAGACCAAAAATGAAGCGGAAAAAACGCGGCAAATTAAATCCAACGGCATTCTAGACAAACCCATTCTCCAAAGAGACACTTCCTGCCTGGCGGCCAGCGAGAAAGACCCCCGCAGTGAGATTTCAGGGAAAAGTCAGCCATCGGGATTCCACAAAACCTCTCTTGAGCACTTCAGTCGATCTCTCAAGGAGGCCACTGTGAGTTTAGTACGGACCGAGGACCTTCGGACCTTTGAAAAGAACTCACGCAAGTCCTCCGGATTCTCAAAACCTCTTTCCACCGAGCGGCCGCAAGGGGGCGGCAGAGCGTCTCAGGAAAGCGATGGTTACTGTCCGGATGCAGAGCTCAGTGATTCTGAACCCGAAGCCAAAGGGAAGTGCAGGCAAGGAGGAAGGACTCAAAACCAGAGAGGAGATTATGTCAAGTCTGCCAGTCGAGCAAAACACTCTTATGGCTCTAGGACATCGGTGCAAAGGTGACAATCTTCAAAAAGCATTACAAACATCCCACTGCCACAAGTTATTATGGTTTCTTAGACTTCTGGTGGTACATCGGAAGTGCCAGATTCTAGTTTTCCTCTGTTGAGGATCATTTGTTTGCTTTTTGTTGAGTGCCAAAACATGGCTGGCTGGTTGGGGAAGTGAAGTTAGTCTATTTGTGTGTGTGTGTGTGTGTGTGTGTGTGTGTGTGTGTGTGTGTGTGTGTGTGTGTGTGTGTGTGTGTGTGTGTGTGTGTGTGTGTGTGTGTTGGGACTGATTTATCACTGTGTTTTCTATCCTGCCGATGTGTTTCTGCTGCCCTTGGACTCATGAGAGTATTATGGGTGGTGAAGCAGTGTTGTACATAAAAAGCAAGGTCGTTTTTTTAGACTGTACATAGTAGTTCGTGTTGAGACGTGGAAAACATTGAGGTGTTTTCCACGTACAGAAACATCATACTTTCTTACTGACATGCTTATGCAAAAAAAATAAAAGACTTGAGGACTCTGATCTGACAAATGATGATTGTTCTGACTGTTGCTGTTTCTATTATAGCCCTCAGTTCCTTCCTCTTTGCCTTTTCTTCCTCCTGCTTGCTGGTTTCTGTCATTTCTTTGCTGATGTTAAAGTTGGCATGCTTGAGCTGGAAGAGAGAGTGTGTTGGTGTGCGGCTGAAATGCAGTCTTCCATCTGTGTCTTTGGTGAGAGTGGAGAGTGAATGAAGCGTCAGAGCTTGATCTGTATATTTAGAATATATTTCAGTACAGTCTTTCTTTCTTTTTCTACTCAAATCTATTTTCTGTCACTTCTCAGCATCTGAGTCTTTTTTAATGTTTCAAAACACTATGAAAATGGCCTGTAATAAAGCAAGAATGCATTTTTTGTTTGGCTTTTAGATGTAGTATTTCACCACTAGACAAGTAACATGTTTTGGCTTAAACTCATTCATGTGTCCATCATTTGCAACACTGTATTAATGGCAAAAACAGACATTTATATACAGACATTTGTAATATCTTGTGCAATTTTGGTGATTTTTTTCACTACAAATGATCAAAGATTAAGTCAAAAACAGTTGAAGACAAAAAGAAAGTCTTTTTAGCTATCTAAAAAGTTATACAATGACCATTTTCATCTCAAGCAAATGCATCTTGATTGTAGAATGTTTTGATCTTTTTATTTCGAAAAACTAAATGCTTTGAAAACAGGTTTTTATGCAGTGCATGAAACTTTATGAATTTAAAACTATTGTTACTTTTATACCAATCAATATAGATTATGAATAAGATTATGACGATATAATAACCTTGGATAAAAATTTCACAGTTTATATATATATATAAACACACACACACACACAATATTAATTTTTTTATAAAAAAAACTAAGGATGTTTAATGCTGTAAAAGGTTTCATTTTCAAACAAATATTGTTCTTTTAAAAACTGTTCATTTATCAAAAAAAATAAAAAATCTAATTTTCACCAAGATATTAAGTTGCACAAAATATAAAAAAAAATGCTTATTGCTATTATTTTCATATGAGGCTGAAGACTGGAGTGATTTCTGCTGAAAATATCAAAAACTATATTAAAGACAATATTAACTATATTTACACAGGGTTTCTGTTGGGTCTTAAAAAGTCTTAAATGTCAAAATCCAAATTTTAGCCCTTAAAAAGTCTAAAACAGGTTTTAATTTTCCTTTGTTCATCTATAGCTACCCAATCTGGTCAAAACCCATATAATCACCAACAAATCCATCTCAATAAAACTATTTATATAAGAAGGGCATTTGTAACTTTTTTATGATAATGGTTTAATTTAATTAATTTCCTTACAATAATATTCGTTTTAAAGAAGGAATGCTCGGATCAGGATTTTTGCAGCTGATACCAAATACTGATTCCTTGTCATGGTGATCGGCCGATACCAAGTACCGATTCTGATGCTTCAAGCCTCATAATGCATAAAGCATTTTTCCTCCAAGTATGATCCTTAGGTGGAGATCTCTCCTTACCTAAGAGAATAAATGAAGGATGCTGCATATAATCTCTTAAACATGTATCTTATAACCATTTAGTGTGGACATGTCATGGTCAGAAGCAGCTTTACACCAAATAATAGTTTAAAAACAGATAAAAACACTGGTAAGAAAAACAACTAACAAAGCAATTTAGAAACATTGCAAATGATGGAAGAATTCAACATGTTTCAATCAAGAAAAAGTTTAGAGTGCATATTTGATGCATACGAAGTTAAACCTATAAATACATATTTATTGCAGCAAGTATATGACAAAAAGTATTAAATATTCAAGTTTAAAAATATTAATAAAAATGTTTATTTCGTTAAAATGTTCAGTCAGGTTTTAGTGAACTTGTAATATTGTCAAAAATACAGAACTTTCAGTTCTTCTATATGTAAAAAGGCCTAAATAAATACAAAACCATTCCAATATTTTGCTCTCAAACTATCATCTGGTTCCTCTGTCTGTACACTCATAAACAAACACCTGCCATTGGGTCATAAAATTGACCAGATTGGTGAGTACCTTTCGAGTCATAAAATGATTCTCCAGATGATCGATCGGAGGATCCCTGTTACTGCTGAGGACAACGACCTGGACAGATTGTTGTGCATAGATTTAGTTTATTATAGTTTTTAAAACTTTAAAAGCATTTGCCTCACAGCAAGAAGGTCACTAGTTCAAGCCTCGGCTGGGTCAGTTGGCTTTTATGTCTAGAGTTTGCATGTTCTCCGTATCCTCCGGTTTCCCTCACAGTCCAAACGCATGCAGTACAGGTGAATCGGATAAACTAAAATTGACCGTAGTGTATGTGTGTGTGTGGATGTTTCCCAGTGATGGGTTGCAGCTGGAAGGGTATCTGCTGTGTAAAACATATGCTGGATAAGTTGCCGGTTCATCCCCCTGTGGCAACCCCAGATAAATAAAGGGACTAAGCAAAAAAAAAAAAAAAAGTGTAAGGATACAGGTCAAGCTAGCTTGTTTTTACACAACATTTTAAAATATTTTGCTAAGAAATAGCCAAAATATAATTTTTTTATTAATAATGTTTTATTAAATGTATTCAATTATAATAATTTTTTGAAAGGGCAAATAAAAATCTTTTCCATCTGGGCCATTTGAAAAACTCCTTAGCCTTTAGCCCTTTATGAGTCTAAAATTTCATTCATAATAGTCTTAAAAAATGTCTTTTGAAAGCCTTAAATTTAACTTGGTGAAACCCTGTAAATATATGAGCATTAATAATTTTCTGTTTCTGTATTTATCAAATGAATGCTTTGCATAAGCGAATTCACAATCCAAACTGGTGTACATGTTTGCCACTTCAGATCGTCAGGTCACACAGATCATGTTCATGTGAAGCTTTAAAGCAGTGATTAGCGTTCTGTCATTTTTCTTCAACCTCATTCTTCTCCCAGAGCCTCTGGCTAGTCCAAATGGAAGTGTTCTCTGCAGTTTTATTAATCTTCTCCGCTCCAGAAACCACCATTTCAGCACTCTGTGGAGTTTCCTCGGGCTGCACCTGCCTCCTGCTGTCAACAAGCAGAGAACGCCATAATCACTGAATCATTTACATTTTCAAGAGCTTTAACACAGAGCCTGCGCTTGATAATAATGATGATCGCTGAACAATTTCATTTCTTCATTCTTAAATGTGTTATGTAAAGTCATGGCTGCTTTGTTACCCTCATAAATAAGCTTATCTCTTCAATCATATTAACCTGAAGAACAACTGTGTGTGATTTATGATGGCAATCAAACTTTTCCAGTTTCCCTCACTGGCGTAATTCAACCTAAATTAGTTTCAAGTATGGACTGTTGGTCTAAACTCTTTATATTCCCTTTATACTGTCAACATTTAGACCAATTTGAAAGTTTTTGGAGTGTGCACTGTAAAACTCTAATAGCAAGAAGACAAGACAACAATATTTTAATGCTGTCTTAACTTATTTGAATAAGTTTATCAGGTTTTAACAACATAATTTAAGTTATACTAAGTTTAACTCTATATTTCGATCTAATTGGTGTAAGTAGAGATGACTAGAAAAGTTCATTTGATTCAACTAAAAATGTTACAGTGTGTAATAATAATGCTCACCTGTCAGCTGATGTTCATTTCAAGCTTTAACCAGGTTATCTTCAGACTCAACTGTCTTCTTTTGGTTGAGCGGCTGCTGTGTTTGCGGCTCGGGCAGGACTTCATTGCTGCCTAAGGCTTATTGATCATTTGAGGAAAAAGCTGAGTTTGACTGCGGTGTTAAAACAGCACAGCACTTGCTCTGTTAAAAGAGAAATATAAATCATAGACACTAAAAGAAACATCCACAGCTTTAGGTAGTGCTAGCATAGAATCAGACAGCCATTATTGCAAAATAAGGTGCTAAATGTACAGTATGTTTGATTAAATTCAAGTCTTTCACAAAACAGATGTGCAATAATATTTAATAATGTTTTCAATTTTATTATTATCCCACCGATTTTTGGGGGGCTAATATACTGATATAAGGGAGTAAAAAAGTACAGATATCGGTATATTGGCCGATATTCTTTATATGCATATTAAAGTATGAGTCAAAGGAACACTTACTCGTTATCGGCCGATAAATGCTATTTTCAATGTTATCGTTATCAGTCTGATGTCGAAGTTAGGCCGATATTTTTAAGTCGATAGATTATGTAATTGTACCGAATTGCCTGCCTCATGGATGCATTGGTCGAACTTGTTCAGACTTGTCCAGTGCACTATAATGGAGCTCACCTCACATTGATTATTTCTTTAAAGTCCACCCTTTCTTTGTGTGGTATTGCTGTGCGTTAATAACTTAGTAAGTAACCATAATCCCTATTATAGATATGTTTGATAGGGTTTCTTGTGGGCTTCTTTCACTGTATTGACATTACACTTTTCCCCATTCAAATAGATACAAGTGACATGTCATGTGTTTTCTTTAGACTTTGGCTTTGCATGACTAAAATAGGTTTAAATCAAAACATTAGCTGAATAAAAAAAAATACTTCAGCCATGATGTCATCCATCCTCCAGCATGCAAAACTAACTTTAGTATTGATTCATGATTTTACGAAGTTTTGATTCAGCATTTTTTTTTTCTTGCGCTCTCTCATGTGCAGGTGAATGCAGCGCGTGCAAATGGCAGATCTGCGTGAACGGCTGCCCAAACAGTTTGAGCCACTTATCAGAATTTTGGGAATTATTGGCCTGACAAATTCGGCCAAGCCGCCACTCATTTGAGTTGAGAAATTATTAGTTTATGATCACTTTTTATTCATATCACACATTAAAGTTAATTTTATATACAGTCATTGTGTACACAACAATTTCTGGGCTTGCTGCATAATAAATACCAAAATTTTAACAATTTATAAAAAAAATGAAAAACTTTCTGGCTGTCGGATATTAGGCATGGACATATATATAGCGATCGTGATTTTCGAACGTATTAAATCGCTTTGTAAACGTTTATTATTAACATTTCATGAGTCTCCCCGAATAGAGCGCTTGGACCCGGAAGTCGCTTCACGTGATGTCAAACTTAACAAGTGGGTACTGCATCTTTAAAAAAATATATATGATTCTTGGTACCAGCAATGCCAAGTTTAACTGGTCTGGAAAACCAGTTTGAACCTGTAATCCTATGTTTATTAAGCCACCATTGTGGTAAAGGGTCTTTGTTTCAATAGTTACTTATTTACATCTGTTCTCTGTTCTGTTGATTACTCTCAGTGAGTGTATATTAGTTTAATGATTTATGTCAATGTCTTAATTCAGTGTAATTAAGCCTTAGTTAATTCCTGTGACCTCCTGGGTGATTCTAGTAGGACTTAAAATAAAGAGTGTGTGATTGGAATCTTCTGGGTGTACAGCCAAAAAAGCAGAGAACAGTAGGCATTCTCATACTAAAAATACCCAGATTACCTGCCACTTCTTATAAGATTCACATTTGATGGACACGTGTACTTCTCTATGGGGCCACAGAAGAGTCACGCGACTAACATTCATAGTACACACATTCATACTATATTGAACATGCTTTTTCAATGACCAAGTTTTTTTGGGACAAATCTAATACCTACTATGCATGTAGTAGGCACTTTTGGATGCAGTGCGAGTTTAAAGCAGCTATGATCAGTCTGCTTTAAAACACCCGTGTAATTTGAGTAAACTCTGTGACCTTATTCAGCCAGGTGTGTTTGACTAGAGCTGGATCTGTACTAGAAACTAGATCGCCATAAAACAAACTGGATGAACCCGTTCACGTGAGAATAGAAAGAAGATACCTCCAAATCGGATTGTCAACACCTTTTAACATAAACATATTAATCTTGCAAGCAACATATATTGAATAATCAATCAGCTCTGGACTTGAACAATAAATAAAACTCTTAGGAGACTTTTTTTTAGAATGCACAATGCCTTGAAAATAATATATAGATGCACATTGCTGTTCATAAATATGGGACTTGTAAGTTTTATATATTTACACATAAGTTAATACTTTTATTTAGCAATGATTAAACGTAGCAAAACCCACCAAAAATGTGTTTAATCTTGGCTTAAAAAAGGCATTGTTTTGTTTGTCAGTGAACAGACGTCTAACAATAGTCCAAAAATAGACTAGATGAGATAGATTATTTGATGACGAGTCTATTTTTTAGACTATTTTAGCCATCTAGATTCATTGACAGCCCAAATTTAGCCTTGTTGTAGTCAAGATGTCTAGTTAAAAAACAGAAATGCTTGCTGTGTAAAAATATGGGGCTAGTAAATTGATATATTTTCAGATAAATGAATACTTTTGTTTAGCAATGATCAAAAGTAGCAATACATATCAATACATGTTGTGTTTAATTAGACATTTAAAGAACATCTTGGCTTTAAAAAAAGGCAAAATTTTGTCTGTCAGTGAACAGACGTCTTCTAACAATAGTCCAAAAATAGACTAGATGAGATAGACTATTTGATGACTAGTCTATTTTTCAGACTATCTTAGCCGTATAGATTCACTGACAGCACAAATTTAGCCTTGTTTTACTCAAGGCGTCTCTAAACAAAATAGAAATGCTTGCTGTGTAAAAAATATGGAGCTGGTAGGTTTGACATATTTTCACAAAAATTAATACATTTACTCAGCAATGATCAGAAATAGCAATACATATCAATAAATGTTATGTTTAATAGACATTTAAAGACACATTTTGGCTTTAAAAAAGGCAACATTTTGTCTGTCAGTGAACAAACGTCTAAAATAGTCCAAAAATAGACAAGACGAGATAGACTATTTGATGACTAGTCTATTTTTTGTACTATTTTTAGCCGTCTAGATTCACTGAAAGCCCAAATTTAGATTTGTTTTAGTCAAGACGTCTATTAAAAATGCTTGCTGTGTAAACATATGGGGCTAGTAAGTTTGATATATTTTCACATAAATTAATACTTTTACTCAGCAATGATCAAAAGTAGCAATACCCATCAATAAATGTTGTTTAAGAAACATTTAAAGACAGATCTTGACTTTAAAAAAGGCTACATTTTGTCTGTCAGTGAACAAAAATAGTCCAAAAATAGACTAGATTAGATAGATAATTTGATGACTAGTCTATTTTAGGACTATTTTAGCCGTCTAAATTCACTGACAGTCCAAGTTTAGCCTTGTTTAAGCCAAGATATCTATTAGAAAGAAAGAAATGATTGCTGTGTAATGCGCTATATGCACACAGACTTTTAATTTTCAGCCAGACAGCCCAAGGGCTTCCGTGAACTGTCTTTCCATGACAAAATTGTCACGTTTTAGATCTGATTTCTTTAAAAATTAGTGATCTTCACTTGCCTGTTAGTTAAACGACATGAAGTGGATCTCAGATCGGACAAGAAGTACTGCATAAAATTCCATTTCCCTCATCCATGTCTTTATAACATGACAGTTTATTTGACCCCAGTATTTTCAGTGTAATTTCTGCCCTAGCCTGTTGATACTGACGGAGCTAGTGGTTACAACGGTCGTTCATCTCGTTTTAGGCTTGACCAACTAAATGAACGCTTAAGTCTATTTAACTGAATGTATTGCAATTACAACCTTGTGAAATTAAAAAGTCACATTAAGCTTTCGCCAGAAGTTTATCTTTGGCTTTAAAACTCTAGCTGCATAGAGCTCATTACCTCAACAATAATCTGATGTCAAATAACAATATTTGTAAATATCCTAAACAAAATCATGTTTAGCAAATAATCAGCAAATAAAAGAGTTTAGATGCAAATAAAACCTCTAAGTGCAGTCTAAAATTTTCATCTGTAATTAGCATTTTTCTCAGCCATTGTGTGTTGTTCAGTAATTTTACTCTTATATAACATTATAAATTATTTTCATTGCCTTTAAAGTGAAATACCTGAACATAACCAGGATGTTGAGAAAAATGCTCATTTTATAGGAAAATGTCAGACAGGGTTTTCTTCATATGCTCTTTCTATCACACAAGAGCCATTTCAGTTTGGAGCACAATAACAGAATAACATCTACTTGTGTTCTCAATGAATGCAATAAACATTAGACTATTATTACAATTTGCATAATGTGCAAAAGCCCTTTTGTGCTATGAATGAAATACTGTATTGTCTGTTTTTCCAAACATTGTCTTTAAAATGGGGGTTTCATGGCATAATAAGACAAAGAAGCCCTTGGAGCCACTCCATTCTGTTCTTATGGAATTTCAGTTTAGTAAAAAGAAGGTCAACTGGAGTCAGATTAAGTTGGCTTTGTCAAACTGAAAACAATGGAGCAGCACAGCTGAAATAAAAAGGTTCCATTGCTTCTTTATATTCATAATTCTTTCAAAGATTCTCTTTTAATGTAACAGATCAAACTGACCCGCATAATAGTGCTACAGAGATTCCTCTTGTATGTATGTACTCTGGTATTGGAGAAAAGTCCAGTGTCATCTCTAAACACTGTTTCTCTTACAACACTGAGGTCAGCAGTTTAGCTTCAGAGCAGCAGAGAAGAGCTGCATCACCAGTCCTAAAAACACAGCGAGTAGATTTAAACTTACTTACCCAACCGAGCGTATTCTGTATTAAAGAATGACTCTATATTGACACAGTCATTTATCACGTGCTCCATTGTCTCTTTAGAAAGTACAGTAGCATCTGCCAAATAAATTAACCCCTCGTTCGCCTTCCCGCATGGCACTTTACTAATCCTACTATGGGGAAGGTTTATGAATATGTATTAAGGAAGGCTGACGACGCTTCCTATTAGCCCAGCCAGTTCCTCTACTTAATATTCATGAGGCAAGTTTGCCGTCTCTCCATCGCGAAATCATTTCCTCCTACGGGAAAAAAGCGTCTCCTTACGTCATTAATATTCATAAGTCAAATTCAGCAAATCGTTTCGTTCTGCTAGCCTGAACGTCTAGTCACGTAATTAATATTCATGAGCAAATCCTTCACCGTAGTAGGATTCTATAACTGTCAGACTGGCCGGGTGGAGAATGCGGTGGACAAGTGCGCGGTTTCTATCATCATTTATACCTCTGAAATCGCTCCAAATTGTAACTTATCTTAACGTAGTGTTTAGAATCGTTTGACGAATGAAATGAGAAGGAAAGTGTAAAAATAACTTAAACGTTATCATCATTTTACGGAGAAGAGAGAGTTTCTTCCGGACTGTTTCGGTTATCAACGCGGGATTTTCTTGTGGATACCCAGCCCTGTTCAACCTTGTACCGCCAATGATAAGTTCAGCATCGCGTAGCGTCCACTTGACTTTTCCACGACCACCATGGTGCTTTGGGAGCTTGTAAAGTGGACGAATATTATCTCGTTTCTTCGCAGCCTTCGAGTCCTCCAGCATCAGCGTCTGTCTGTTGAAGCCGGTTTAACCTTACTCACGTGGAGCTAATTAAAATAGTTAATTTATGTAATATTCGTCCTGGATTTAGAAACAAAAAGCCTGGTAAATACTGATATTTTGTAACTCATCGTGATATTTCACATCATTTCATTTGACTGAGATCCTACATTTGAATATACTTCAGTGTTTTCCCTGCTAAACAAACCTCCATGGATTTCCATGCTCGTCCAGACTGGTTTGATGTTGGTTTAAGATGATGTTGGTCATTGATGAAGCTGTCTTGTTTCTGGTTAAGCTATATTACCTGGTCACTCAAAGATAGTCACATAGTAATAATTATTTTAGATATTTCCCCAAAGTTCGGAAATTATAGGTTACATGTCATTCAATCAACTCTTTACATTTTGACAGTAATCCAAGATGACATCGGAGGTCAGTCAAGTGTCATTGAGTGAGCTGCCGATGGACAACTGGATGGCCCATCTGCCCAGTGCACTGTGGGATACCCCTATCTGTTACATGGCTATTCCAGGTAATTAAGCACACATATTCATTAATACATTCATGCATGAAGACTGCTGTTTCGTATTATGCACCTCTGAGTATTGAAAATTTAGATTTTTAAAAAATGTTCTGTGTTGTGACATTTTTTATGGTTAAATGTAAATCCACAGCTTTGTATTGTAAGGTTGTGTACACACTTGTAGTTTGGTGATTTTGGTTTAGACCAAAATAGCAAGTTTTTTTCTTAGGCTTGGTTTCAAAGACTAAACCAGGATTAGGGCACATTTCAGTAGACATCTCATTCATTCATTCATTCATTCATTCATTCATTCATTCATTCATTCATTTTCTTTTCGGCTTAGACCCTTAATTAATCCGGGGTTGCCACAGCGAAATGAACCGCCACCTTATCCAGCATATGTTTTGTGCAGCGGATACCCTGCCAGCTGCAACCCAACACTGGGAAACACCCATACACTCTCATTCACACTCATACACTACGGCCTATTTAGCTTATTCAATTCACCTATAGTGCATGTCTTAGGACTTGTGAGGGAAACCGGAGCACCGAGAGGAAACCCATGCAAACACGGGGAGAACATGCAAACTCCACACAGAAATGCCAACTGACCTAGTCAGGGCTTGAATCAGTGACCTTCTTGCTGTGAGGCGATCGTGCTACCCACTGCGCCACCGTGATGCCCTAAGGACATTTCAGTAAATTTATTTAAAAATAAAAATAAAATATTCCTATTGTTCATCTTGAGACTTAACAAAGGCACGGATATATTGTACAACGAGTCAGTAGAAGTTCAAAAAGCTCAGACTTACATTTTAGATTAGGTTTAAGCCTTGTCTATGAAATCAAAGTAATATGTTTAATCCTGGTTTGCTTAGCATTCTCACTGTCATTTATAAAGTCAGTGTGAACCAGAGGTTCTTACTCTCTTTACCTCAGTAGTGTGACATATTTCTGAATAAAACAGAATGTTCACTTAAGGGAGGAGATATATTACCTTGTTCCACTTTGTCATCTCTCACTTGAAGAAAACTAATAGTTAGGGAGGAGTGGTTAAGAGTTTTCTGTCAAAGCCTTCAGAGTGATGTCATCAGTGAAGGAATGACATTCCAGAGCATTCAGATTTTACTAACTCGCACAGATTAGCGAGCTAACAATTTAAATTTCACAGGGATTTTAAGATCCACTTAAAAATTACAAGACAAATTTTAGTTTAATTTATGACATATTTTGCAACAGAACTTACCGAACATCCAAAACAATGCTGTATGGTGGACTATATGCTCAATGCTGACTTGAAGAGCTTTTAAAAATTGTTAAAGAGCCCCTATTATGGGTTTTTGAAAATGACCGTGTGTAACACAGCTCTAAGTAAAGTGAAATATCCAGCTAAGGCTCAAATCTGAAAGTGCACAGTGTTAAAAACAATTGATTAATCTATAAAAGAGTTGACTCAAAGTGCTTCAAATGATTCGTCTTGATAATGAGTCTTTAGCCGTTTTGGTGTGACGTCGATTCGAAACTTAAGCTTTGCCCAATTGTTGTGCGCGCAAACACGGGAAAATTTAAACCCCCTGGCCCCGTCCACAAACACAGTAGCAGGAAAAAGAGGAAGACAAACACTGTAGTAGATCCCGGTTAAATCAAGTTGTGTAGACGCGGTGCTCAGCTAGATATTATTGGAAGTGTGAGGTGAAGGTTAGAGTTATTTTCTCTACCAAAACATGAAACTGTGAAGAGTCAGTGGTTGAGGTCATTTTTCTAATGCTTACAATGGGGGATTCATTGGCCGTTTGTTAAAGGAAGGATCAGTAAGACTATTGATGTATGGGACTTTATCTGAGCTTGACAGGAACTTTACAGTGCACAGTTCATGGATCAGTTTCTTCCTCCATTTCACAGGTGTAAGTAAGTGTGATTATGAAATATGTGAAATGGTTGCCTCCTTGTTTTTCTCTAACTGGCAAACTATGTATTTAATTGTGTTTTGTTACTTGTAACTGCTTGTACTGTATCTGGTTAACTCTTTATATTCTCATATCATGTCTAAAACCACTTTGATAACGTGATGGGTACTGCTTTGTTTACGGATTTAAATGCGTTTGTGAGCTCGTGATCCACTGCCGTTTGTCATTGCTATGGCCACCGTCAGCTGTTCCTATACACGTGCAGTGGTCAAGTTTCAGAATAGTTCAGCATTTGCCACTGTGTGCATTAATACTGAATTTGTGTCACTGTTTTTACTTAAATAGCAATATGCTGGAGTTTAATTGCATTGCTTTAATGCACTCCTGCATTGGGCTTAGGAGGGGTTTGGAAACAAATGAATCGCTGAACGAATCATATGGGAGTCATTGGGATAATTAGGTAAAAGTAAATGTGTATTATAAGACAATGAAAGTGTTTTTTGACCTTGCATGCATATCAGCTTGTTGTTGGAGACCCCCGAAACCAAAATATGACCCGTTTTAATGTATTTTAGGGGCTCTTCAAGGAGTCATATGAGTACTCATATGCTTGAGGTGTATATCTTTATTTTGGTCACATTTTGCAATGTCATGTCCTGTTTGTTTGGACGCAAACTAAAACCTTTCAGCAGCCTCGGTCTGCTCTTTTGGTGCGCAGGTTTCACAATTATTTAGATAAACCACAATCACACTACTGTGTGTTTTAACTCAAACAAGTCTGACGAGTGTAAAATAAATAGTCTACCTATATGAGCATGCAATCACTTCAAGAAAGTGACCTCAGTTCCAATTTTACATTGACCACATGTCTTATTTATTTATTTTACAGTCTTCTTATATTCAGTAGTTTGTTTATTTGCTAAGTTTTGTGTAGTTTCTTGGTGTTTATGGTCATGGTCTATGTGGGTTTGCAGGAAGCCATAATGCCATAACTTACTGTCTGGATAAGAATGACCGTTCCCCAGTGGACCTTACCCAACCAGATATGTTGCAAAAGCTGGACAAGTACATGAAACCCATCATAAGACCATTTGTTTACAAGTGGGCAATAGCACAGGTATGTAATTGCCCTGACTGACATTAATATTTTATTACGTATTATTTTATATTTAAATTTTTAATTTACTTGATTAATATTTATCATTTTTTTGTCATATTTATCCGTTTTTTTATTCTAACTTCAATGGAATGAATATAATCATCAACATTGATGTTTATTAGGTGTTTTTGTACTTATTACAAAACGTGTTACGCATTAATTATGTATGCATTACTGGAACATCTTTGACAGCATCTTTACAGTTCACATTTCTTTTTAACAAATAGTAAATTGCCTGTATTCATTGAAAGCCCTGGTGATCTTCATATTCATATTTGACATGTTAAATCACTAATACTATACCACAAGAAAGCATAATCAAATCTCTTACCTCCAAATATGTTGACTTTGTCACATTTGAAAAGGCTAAACATAATGCAGTTGTGCTTTGTATGGTATCAAATCCCTGATGAGGTTATAGACCAATTTATGCCAGCATGCATCAGCAGATTCCTGTATTGCACGCGTCTTTAAAATCTATCAGCAAGAGAAGAAATAAATTGCCGTCTGATGTCCTGGAGAAATCCATCAAACACTCAGTGGCTTTGCTATAGCGAAAGCTCAATTAAATTGGATAGTTATGACAAAAGTAACATTGATGGATGGGCAGATTGTCTCAAATCTGTAGGCGCGATACGGAAATTGTATTTCACTTTTAATGCTTCAAACTCTCACTGTTTGTTTCTAGGAAGCCATTCAAGCACTATCGTTGCTGCACCTGCATTGTTAATGATTATGCTTTACATTATTTACTATAGGAGTCTTGCATTAGGGAGCAGTTAGATTGTGGAGTGCGATACTGTGACCTGAGGATTGCACATCGGCCTAATGACAGATCAAATGATCTCTACTTCTACCATGGGGTTTATACCACTATAACTGTGGAGGTAAGACAACCAACTGCACAAAATCATACAAGCTTTTCATTTTGTTGTCCAATGTGCTGTAGTTTAAATTTGTTTAATTTGAGTTTAATGTTTAAAGCATGTAAACAAACAGTTTTTTTTTTGAATGTAACCAGTGTATTGTGTCATTTCAGACTGTATTAAAAGAGATCAGAGAGTGGTTGGATGTTCACCCAAAAGAAGTGGTCATCCTCTCATTTAGCCACTTCCTGGGCCTCAGTCAAGAGCTTCACTCATTGCTTGTCTCAACTATAAAGAGTGTTTTTGATTCTAAATTGTGCCCTAAAATGGTAGGCATCTTTTTTTCTTCTTCTTCATTTTGGCCTTAGTAACAGTATATTTTCAATACAATTCTGTGATGATTTAAATACATTTTTAAAAAGCATGATTTCTGATGAGGTGACATAGTGGCGCAGTAGGTAGCGCTGTCGCCTCACAGCAAGAAGGTCGCTGGTTCGAGCCTTGGCTGGGTCAGTTGGCGTTTCTGTGTGGGGTTTGCATGTTCTCCTTGCGTTTGCTTGGGTTTCCTCCAAGTGCTCCGGTTTTCCCCACAATCCTAAAACATGCAGTATAGGTGAATTGGGTAGGCTAAATTGACCGCAGTGTAGGAGTGTGAATGAGTGTGTGTGGATGTTTCCCAGAGATGGGTTATGGCTGAAAGGGCCTCCGCTGCGTAAAAAACCTGCTGGATAAGTTGGCGGTTCATTCCGCTGTGGTGACCCCGGATTAATAAAGGGACTAAGCCGAAAAGAAAATGAATGAATGATTTCTGATGAATTTCTGATTTTTCTGTCAGGAGCGTGTAACACTACGGAAATTATGGAGTGAGGGTCATCAAGTTATCGTTTCCTATGAGCACAATACTGCCAACTGCAACAGAGAATTGTGGTCCCATATACCTTATTGGTGGGCCAACAAGTCCAAAGCTGAAGCACTGATCGAGGAATTTGAGCGTAGGAAACAAAATGGCCGACCAGGTAATACTTAAAGATATGGTATAAAAACTTACTGTAATAGTCTCCTTATTTTTATTTTATTTAAGAAATTGTTTTTTTATTCATTCATTTGATAAAAGCGCTACAGCCTACAGTATATTGTGGTGATGAAGAGCATGTTGACGTCATTTCGACTGTTTATCTAATTATTTATCTTTGGACAATTGATATTTTATTATCAAAAGTGGCTTTTGTTGTTGAAATTCGCATAAACTAAAATTATTAAATGCTTTAATAATTTATATGGTAACCAATGAAGTAATGGAACCTTATTCAGGGTTCCCACGCTTCTTGAAAATACTTAAATTTCAGACATGTATTCAAGGTCTGAAAAGTATTCGAAAGTACGAACACAGGTCCTTGAAAGTACTTAAATTAAAATTGAAATGTCTGTGCAATGGCGAAGTGGTTAGTGCATTGATACATGGTACTCTGGTGCTCATGGGGACCTGAGTTCGTTTCCCACCTAGGGTCCTATGCCTATCCTTCTCCTGCCTCTGCTCCCTATGCTTTCCTGTCTATACTTTCTACTGTCCTATCAATTAAAGGTGAAACCCCTGAAAAGATTATTTAAAAAAAAAAAAAAAAAAAAAAATATATATATATATATATATATATATATATATATATATATAAAAAAAAAAATATATATATATATATATATATATATATATATATATATATATATATATATATATATATATATATATATATATATATATATATATAATAACTAAAATTTGAAATAAACTTTGTTTATTCTTTTCAACAATTGTACCCAATAGGAGTAAATAAAAAGAAATTCTTAAATTAAAAATCTTATATTTAAATCTTGTACAATAACACATAATGCACATTTTACCAATATTTCACAAACCGCATTTGAACATCACCAGTATTGAATTTAACAAATATGTTTAAAGTTCTTTGTACATGACTTTTTAAAAATAGATTCTGTAAAAATAAAAAATTGTAAAAATGACATTTTAAATTAAATATTAAGTGTAAGGCAAATGTTAATATTAATAATAATTCCTTACATTTATATCTGGATTTATATCACATTTATATCATCTAGATGATGCGGCGGCAGCCATGTTGTGCCATACCGCTCACCACACATGGCTGATTGGTGGAGAGGAGATGAACCGAGGCCAGTGGGCAAATTTGGCCAGGATGACGAATTTGGTCATGGGATTTTTAGAGAGTCAGGACCTTGATTTAATGTCTCATCTGAAAGACGGCACTCAATTAGCAGTATAGAGTCCCCATCAATATATATTGGGGCGTTAGGACCAGTCATTGGTTAGGATCCACACAGACCGCAGGTTGAGCAGCCCCTGCTGGTCTCACTAACACTACTTTTGGCAGCAACCTTGCTTTTCCATGTGGTCTCTCATCCAGGTACTGACTGGCTTAGCTTTTCTGAGCTACTATGTGAGAGTTGCAGAGAGCTAGCTGCCAGCTAAGTACAGTAATTATGTTAAGTACAGTGATGGGCTTTTATGGCACTACATATGCTGAGGTATGAATTACAAAAGTGCTTGATTAAAAAATAAACGGTGCTTTAAAATGTCCTTAAAATCACCTGCTGTTGATGAAAGCATGGCAACCCTGCTTATTGTAATGTGTTACCTATTCTACTTTATTTATGGGCAATTTTTAATACATTGTTTATTTTGTAAACTATAAAAATCACTGCATATTAAAGTGATTTTCCCCCTGTAACAATACCTCCTCATAACCTGTTATTTCATGTTATACTTATGAAATTTTTATTTCTTTTGAATTATTAGTAATTTTATTATATTTTAAGAAATATATTTATTAAAAATATTAATTTTTCTTTATAAAACTATAAACCTTAAAAAATGTTTTTGTAATAGTTTCTCATGAGTTATTTTATTTTATTAGTTATTTTATTTTTTTGTGTTTAGGAAATTTCTTGTTTCTTATTTCTTATCTTTAAAAAAGTGAATTTATTTCCTTGTTAGTTTTTATTTTATTTTATAATATTGTATTTATTTTATAAATTGCTTATTTTACTATTTTGATTTTTAAAAAAAATCTTTGGAAAGATGAAAAGATGTTATGTAATTGTATTTGCTTAAAAATAAAAGGCAGTGAAAAGAAGAAAACATCAGTTCTCACATGTAATATTCTCCACAGGCGGCTTCTTTGTGACTGGCATTAATCTTACTGAAGACCTGAAGTACATATGCTCCCATCCCACAGAATCACTGAAGGATATGGTAATGTCCACATACCCCACGTTACTCAGCTGGGTCAAGCAACAGAAGCCCGGCTCCAACACCGGCTCCCTCAACATCATAGCTGGAGACTTTGTTACAGAAAGCCAATTCATACCAACCGTCATTGCACTCAATGAAAATCTCCTCAACAGGACCATTTTACCACAACCTTGATGCTCTTTTATTAGTTTGCAAAATGTATTTAACATTGAAAAAATAGTGTTTCTTGTTCATGTTTTTTTAACACTAGTCAACTTTGCACTTTTTTATTAGGGTGCTTACACATTAGACTTTATGCTGCGTCACCGCCATTCATTTCAGTGATGGTGCATTGAAACAAGAGTTTGCTCCATCAACCAAAAGCACTTTCCACACCTGTCTGTCAAATCAGAGAGCTCTATCTAATGTGTAAGCATTCTGAGGTTGATATAAATTTGAGTTATGGGTAGAATAACGTAATGCACTGACTTTTATGACTTGAATTTGATCATATTAAGCTTATTTATGCAGTCTTCTATATATACCTCGGATTTTGCAAAACAAAAATGGTAATTATATTTTAGGATGTCATTGGGAAGGTCCGGGTTAATACAACTTTAGCCTCAGACACAAGCACATTACTGGACACAATAAGTAATAATAATTTCACCATTTGCATGAGATTTGCTGAAGACTACTCAATGCAAGCCTGCACAAATAGGATTATCAAACACTCAGGATTGTTCAGTTATGATATATCTTTTCGACTTTGTACTGTGTGGAATGGCAATATGATTCCAGTAAGTACATGTCTGCATGGTGCATACAATCAGACGCATGTAGAGGCACTGGAATATTTTGTGGTTGTGCATATGTTCTCTGACACAGCATGCAGTTTAATCAATATGTATCAGTTGGCATTACAAACAAAAGTGCTTATATTAACTAATATTAATAGTTGGATGGAATTTAATATATTCGCATTTCTTACCTGAGGATTTACAGTGAATTAAACATATCCATAAATGTTATTAGATTTGTCTGCATTTCAGCTAAAATTGCTATCTAGCAAATTTGCCAGAGCCCTAAAGCTGTTCTGAAGTTTGTTTTATTCTATTTAATCTGTAAATGCATTCATTGTACGCAATAAACATGCACTTATGGTTGTGGAAACGTTATTTTAGGTCCAAATAAAGCCACTTTTTAGAGAAAACTAAACTTGCTTCTGTCAGGACACAAACAAGCAAAAAGGAGAAAGCTTACATGGTAAAAGATACTGTGCTGTTTTATTGATTGAAAGCATTTAGTCAAAGTTAACCTTTGACTGATGGTTTTGTGTTATTTTCCACCTCAAAATATGATAAGGTGATGAAAGTTCAGCAGATTTCCACATCACAACCCCCCCAAAAAAACGAAAATTAAATTTATATTGTGTTACTCTATTGTATTGTTTTTAGTTATTAGTTACAATCGTAAAAAGCATGGCAGAAATATACTTTAGTGGCCTGTTGTATCCATAATATGATGGACACATCTAATTGTGCCGAACAAGAATGTCAAAATGGAGAAAACAGTATGAAAAGGCTGTTCTGCAACCAGCTGTGAAGTGTGAGACTGAAGCAGGAAGAAAACAAAGGTAATAGCGAGCTAGCATGACAAGTCAAACGCGTTTTAAAAGTTCACGGATGAACGGTACTGAAATATCAGTTCTGTGTACCACAGAGTTCACTTAACGATTAAGTTTTGTGGTCAGCTTTTAAAGGAGTTGTAATTTGATCCTCGTTATTGACGATGTGTTTATCTGTTGTTTAGCTTAAACGCGACTGTTTAAGCGGAATAGACTCGCTTTGTTTTCACATTCTTCTAGATGCAGTTTTAAAGAGTGTGTGTTTTTTACACTCCGGTAAACTTATGGAACAAATCCGAGAGGATGACAACCAAGAAGACTGGATGTCACGTTTACCAGAAAAACTGTTGGATATCCCTTTAACAAATCTCGCTATACCAGGTGAGACTATGAAAACTATAGGTGAATCAAAAGGTAAGTTTTTTTGTACAAGTTTTAGTTTTTTAATATACTGGGGTTTACTTTTTGTTTTATTGTAACACTTTAAAAGCCATGGTTTCAGTTCAAATAGTGTTAGTTTTGCAACTTGTTAGGTCAATTTTATATTCTTTTTAAATCACGTGCCCTAGTTATATTTCACCAAAAAAGTATGGAAGGCCATTAGTGACAAAATTCTTTAAATGCAAGACAGTGATCGTGTCAGCATGCACAGTTTAACTGTGCCAAAGCATTAACGAACACTCAGTGAAACCGCTTTCTTGAAGTGTTTTGCTTATTCAATATGCTTGCTTGCAATAATTTCAGCTTTTTTTTTTTCTTTTTTTTTAGAAAATGAGCCAAATGGCTAACTGTTTAAGTTCTCCAGTCTGTCCAAAATCACAAAATTCACTTTAATAGTCATAATTCTATGTCATACTATTTATATTCATACCATTCAGGGCAATTAACGGATTCCATTTTTAAAGTACATAATGTCAGTAGTGCTGCAGTCACACTAGAGTTTGTGTGTGTGAAATTCGAGATGTCATGTTTTGATCTTTAATTGGTCTCACGCAATTATGTGATGCGATTTCGCAGGTCAGAGCTCACCAAGCTTGAACTTTCCAATGAAGCTAACTGCAACTTGTCATTTCCAGTCTGACGCATTCGTGTGCATATAAATGGAAGTCTATGGGGACAAAAGTGCAGTGTGACCCCAGCTTAAGTCTGGTTCAGTAAACCTCCAGCTCTTGCTTTCAGATGAAGCAGCGTTTATTTATTATTAGTCTAGCTACACTGATTAGCTATGCAAAATTGCGTTCAGAATTAAAAATTATTTAATCTGACAATAATAACATTGAGATAATCATTATACTAGAACTATGGCTCTATGTAGTAAATGCTGAATGCAAAGACACCACATATTGACTAACGTTATGAAGTAAGTGTTTCTTCTTCATTGGTATTTGGAGTTTTTGAGTCAAAAGAGCACTTCTTTGGAGGAGATTTACCGCTGATCACACAACAATTCATCAATGACAAGATGTGCATGACAGTCGCAGCTTTGCTCAATTGTATTTGTGATTTCTTTTCCATTAATCACCAAGCTTTAGTGGTGAAGTAAAGTTAAATTCAAATGTAGTACTTACTTGGAGAGTACATGACTTTGGATGCATTGATTGTATCAGCAACTGGAGCTCTGGCATCAGACGTAAAATTGGTCAAACTGTGCATCTTTACATGTAGTAAAAAACATGTTAACTTTTTACGTTCACACTTAAAGTCATGGGTATTGATGTATTTACCACACAAATAAATGTTAATGTGGACATCCGTTGTTTTTGTTGTCTTAAGAACTTGTTTATTCTTGTTTTGTCTCATTAAATGTTTTCCAACTGTGAACCAACATCTAGGTTGACACTTGTGGACAAACTAAGTGGTGCAAAAACAATTCAAAGCACACGTGAATTCAGTCACATTTACATTATAAAAAATGGACTGCACATGTTGTGCTAAGGACAAAATCTGTGTTAGAGACTTTTGTATAATAAAAGTAAACCTTAGTGCAACTTAAAAAAGTAAAAGTACAACAATATATCTTGACCATAAAACACCCAAACTGTTTGTTTAGAATTTTGGCCCGAATTACCTTCCAAAATTTTACATTACTCGAGAGGACAGGTTCTTTTTCACTTGGCACTTTCACCAAAGGACATCAATCAATGTCTGATAGAAATATTAAATCATGTCCTTCATTTTTGTTTACTTCTCACTGTACTAAATTGAATGGAAAATTGTCCTGTATGTATGTGTTCGCATGTTTTAAATGTCCTTATCGATGCAAGATAAATCCACGATCCTTCATTTGCTTTCAGGTAGCCATGATGCAATGAGCTACTGTCTAGATATCAATTCTCCACTGCTCCGGTCTGAATCAGACACCTTCAGGTTACTGGATGGAGTTTTCTACTGTTTCACCCGACCATTCATTTACAGATGGGCCACTACTCAGGCAAGAATATCCTTCAATATAATAATTTTGGTATCTCTTTAAAAAAACAGTACATGAATAATGATGTGTAAACTAAACATTACTTAATTATGAATGAATGAGTACTTAAGGCGCAGGCCAATCATGAACTAACTTTAACTACAACACGAGTCACATGAGTTCTTGTGTGAATAACAACTACCCTATTTACTTGGTAGTACATGTTGTTAATTAATGTATTAATTAACATTTATGTTTAAGCTAAATGTAACCAACATGAACTCATGAGCTGTTAATGTATACTGTCATGACTTTACTTGGAGGGGCACATCACCATTATAGCTCATCCTTGACTACTCATGAACTCCTGTGTTTAAACGGTTCATGTTGATGTTGACTGAACACTTGTCTATTGTTATTCAGTGTAAACGCACTAGAATAATGTGCATAAGAAGTTCATAAGTATTTAAGAATGGGTTAATGATGATGTTCCCCTCCAAGTAAATTCATGATATAATTACATTAGAGGGTGGGCTGTTATTGGCGTTAACGTGCTGCGTTAACGCGAGACTCTTATCAGGCAATAAAAAAATATCGCTGTTAATCTATTCTTAAAGTTGGACTGGGAGCTGGGTCTATTCTACTCAAGCTATGATGACTTTCACCTTGACATTTTAGCGCGGATGTATACCTGGCCAAATTGCACTGTGGCGAGAACGAGTCTTCGAACCTGTGTGTATTCCTACAGTGCAATTACAACATCAAACGTGACGTGCATGCAGTTCACTAGAGTGAATCTGATTAATGTTAGCTCCACATCTAACTATCAGGCACCTGTAGAGTTTATGCGTTCGAGTAAAAGATATACAAATAAAATGGAGCTGGTGCTTTTTAAAATGAATGAAAGTCAAACCGGTGAGCAGTCAGATAAAAAAAGTGCCCTTCTGAATTAAATCAGCAGGATGCTCTTCTGGATCCTTCACTTACTTTGAAGACACTACTGACTACGCTTACATGGACATCTGTAATCTATTTATTTGCCTTAATAGACAATAATATAATTAAGGTGTTTACGTGAAGTGCTTTCAAGAGTTTGCTGTAATTTTGGGTGACTTTAACTGCAGTTCGGCAGTTTCCCATTAACTCATGAACATTTCATTCATGCCCCCGTGACAAACTGGGGTATTAGACGCAAATAAGAAATAAGGACTGGTGAGAGTGTTATGGAATTTAATAAAGCACACCAAATGTAAAGAAAAAAAAAACTTCTGCATATCGTGATGTGTGGTTGTGTGTGTGTGTTTGTGCGGTCCTTTACTAACAGCCGCGCTTGTGGATCTTGACAGAAAATTTGGCGATAGGTCCTACATGACGGTAAAAGTTTGATTGTGGTGTTTACTTCAATAAAGCCACTAATATATGCATATTCCACATGTCTTAATTCCATTTCTGTTTCAGTTATGACTTTAATCTCATTAAGGTAATTAAAAATCGCTTTTTCCAGCTTATGTAAGTCTACAGTTCAAAATTCATGTTTAACTGTATAAACAGTTAGTAAACACAAGTACATCTTATAAAACTATTTATTTTCATCACCAATTATCATAGTAGAACAGTTTCTCAAGCAGTTTGTGCAGCAGGAGATGAGCCCCTGGTCTAATGCGCCACCTGGCTTGAGAAACCCGTTCTCAAAGACTTACTTTTAGTCATTATTTGGGTAGCACACATATTATAAATGCTTTCGGCAGAATTCAAATGAGCTATTTTAATCTAGATTATCTCTAAGATTACAGTAAGATTAATCTAGATCAGTGGTTCTCAAACTGTGGTACGTGTACCACTAGTGGTACGCGGGCTTCCTTCTAGTGGTACGCGGAGGAATGAAATATGTCATATACATGCTACATATATTTTAAAATTTATCAAAAATGATGTATATAATATGCCATATATGACATATAGCCTATATTTCTGAGGTAATCTGCCACGTTTTTTTAACTGTGCAGAGTTGTAGCCGCTTTACTGAGCCTACTACGCTACTGTATTTCAATACTGCTCATTTTGGTGGTACTTGGAAAGACAATTTTTTTCTGAGGTGGTACTTGATGAAAAAAGTTTGAGAACCACTGATCTAGATAAAAAATGAATCTATGCCCACCTACAATTTATATATTAATATTTCATGAGTAAATTAAGCATAAACTAATGTAATCAATACATTAATTAACAAACAAGCATGTACTAACAAGTAATTAAGGTAGCTGTTATTCACACATGAACTCACGTGACTCATGTTGTAGTTAAAGTTAGTTCATAATTAGTGCACACTTTAATTCATCTTTAGTTCATAATAATGTCTATTAACACATTCACGTACTACTATTGTAAAGTGTTAGCTAATTATTTTGAGTGCTTACAATACTTAAAATTTCACTGTAGAAATACCAAAAAGTCTCTCTTTCCAATAGCACCCATAGTGGTAGTTTATATCTTGAGTATATGTATGTATGTATGAAATGTAATGTTCTAACATTGTATAAAATCTCCCTATTATTGTGTTGCAAACAGGTAATAAACATTGTGGAGCAACTTCAAGCAGGCATTCGATACTTTGATCTCCGAGTTGCCCACAAACAGTATGATACTTCCAGTGAGCTTTACTTCACTCATATCATTTACACACACGCGACTGTGATCGTAAGTATAAACCCATTGAGATGGATTATCTGTTTACGTCTGTAACTTTAATATTTATTTGCAGTGTGCATTTTCTACCTTCCAAACATGCTTTCTTTTTTAGGAAACTCTAGAGACTGTTAATTTATGGCTTGAATCTCATCCCAAAGAAATCATCATCCTGGCTTGCAGAAATTTTGAAGGGATGAGTGACGAACTGCACGAAGGATTCATCTATGCACTGAAGAACATTTTTCGCTCCAAGCTGTGCCCTGTGAATGTAAGAAACCATTTGGAATGTTAAACATAATAACATGTTTCTTGTACAGTTAATACATTAATGATCAGTTTATGGAATTGATAAACATTGAATTCTCAACACAGCTGCGTTTATTTGATAAAAAATATTGTAAAATGATTATTCATTCATTTGTTTTTTCTTCAGCTTAGTCCCTTTACTCATCAAGGGTCGCCACTGCTCAATGAAACACCAACTTATCCAGCATATGTTTTACACAGCGGACCAGCACTGGGAAAACAACCATACACACATACACTACGGACAATTTAGTTTATTCAGTTCACCTTTAGCGCATGTCTTTGGACTTGTGGGGGAAACCGGAGCACCCGGAGGAAAACACGGGGAGAACATGCAAACGCCACACAGAAAAATGCCAACTGACCAGCGACCTTCTTGCTTTGAGGTGACAGTGCCAATCACTGAGCCACCGTGTCACCTGAAAGGATTATTATCAATATGAAATGTACTCCTTATTAAATATTGTGGTATTACAACATTTAAAGTATCTTTTCTATTTTAAAATGTTTGTAAAAATAATAAATGTTCATAGATTTTTTCATTAAGATCTATTTGACCATGTTCATGGCGTCACGGTGGCGCAATGGGTAGCACAATCGCCTCACAGCCAGAAGGTCACTGGTTTGAGCCTCGGCTGGGTCATTTGACATTTCTCTGTGGAGTTTGCATGTTCTCCCCGGGTTTGCATAGGTTTCCTCCGGGTGCTCCGGTTTCCCCTACAAGTCCAAAGACATGTGGTATAGGTTAATTACATAAGCTGAATTGGCCGTAGTGTATGTTAGTGTGTGTGCCAACATGTGCTGGATAAGTTGGCGGTTCATTCTGCTGTGGTGACCCCTGATTAATAAAGGGACTAAGCCAAAAAAAAATGATTGAATGAATCAATACCTTATTCATTTTTAGTGCTTCTTAGTTATGCTTAATTCATTGTATAGTATTTGTTTTGGTTTTAGGATGACAATTTTAACATATGTCCTGTTACAACAGATGAAAAATAGCCTTGCATGTGCAGCAGTGGTAATTAATGTACACGGTCCCTGCCAAATAAACAAATAAAGTTTCAAGAGTTCACACTTCGATATTGCTTGATAATAATAGCAGGTTTGGCATGCTGTCCCAAGAGAGAACCCTGAGGTCGGGGAAATTTGAGCTCACCTGGTCAATGAGCATGTAAGAGGGTCAGGTAGTTCTTGAGATTCTTCAAAAAACGAAGATAAGGGAGTAATGCTAGACGGGCTATTTATAGTGCGTTTGGAATTATCCGATTGGCTTACTAATGATTATAGATAAGAAAGCAGCTGCGATCAATCATATCACATGCTCCTCTTGAAATTAGTTTGTGAAACTTCACAAAAATAAATAGTATTTAGGATTAGGTAATTATTCCGAAATGTAAGATGATTTGGTGAAACATATTTTTTATTATGTGTTGTTTTTAAAAACCATAAAACACTACCGCAATGAGGTTTTACGTAAGGACACAACAAAATGTGACACTGAAGATAGTTATAACTGTTTTAAACTTCAGACAAATAGCATTCTTTTGAACATTCCATTCATCAAATTCTGAAGAAAGCATAATGATTTTTCGAAAAAGCATCAAACACTTGGGTAATTCATCTTTAAATCACAGGAATAATATTTATATTTATTATTATTGAAATGTAATTAATAATTCATTCATTCATTCGTTTTCTTTTTCGGCTTAGTCCCGCTATTAATCAACCGCCAACTTTTCCAGCATATGTTTTACGCAGCAGATGCCCTTTCAGCTGCAACCCATCTCTGGGAAACATCCATACACACATACACTACAGACACTTTAGCTTACCCAATTCACCTATAGCGCATGTCTTTGGACTTGGGGGGGAAACCGGAGCACCTGGAGGAAACCGACGCGAACACCATGAGAACATGCAAACTCCACAGAGAAATGTCAACTGACCCAGCCGAGGCTCGAACCAGCGATCTTCTTGCTGTGAGGCGATTGTGTTACCCTTTGCGCCACAGCATCGCCATTAATAATCTAAATGATAATTAATAATTATTATTCACATTTATTCAAATAAAAATCTTAATTTGTTAAGTGCAGTAATATTTTGCTATATTACTTTTAATTTAGATTAAATAAACTTCTATGTTTCTGTTTGTACAGATAGCTTTTTACATTAAAATATATACTGAAAGACTTGAAAATATTTTATATTTGTTTTATTGCACTTATTTTTCTCGAAAATGTATATTTTTGTTATTGTTATTACTGTATTTTAAGCTCACAAGTGGCTGTCTAAGAATTTTAATGCATATCATATTGTGTATGAGAAAAACACAGTTTGAATGTATTTAATTTATTTATCACATGTCTGATGAGCACAAAATATTAAGAAAAAAACTCAAATCAAGTTTTCACTCATTTAGACTCTTTTATAAATATGTTTTTGGTTTGTTTCTTCTCATACATGTTTTTAAAGGAGACTCTGGTGACTTTACGGAGGCTGTGGGCATTAGGCTGTCAAGTGGTGCTGTCGTATGAAGACCCGCAGTCAACAATTCGCCATAAGGAGCTGTGGCCTGCCATCCAATACCTTTGGGCCAATAAGCCAAATGCAGAAGAGCTGATCCAGTATATGGAATGTAAGAAGCAGCTTGGTCGACCTGGTGAGAGAAGCTTTTAGTTGACCGTTATTGAAAAAACCTATCAGATCTCTAATCAGCATATTTCTATTGCGCAGAGGGTTTTTTCGTTGCAGGCTTGAATTTGACGACCGATCGATGCTTCATTGCCTCAAATCCTCAAGAGTCTCTCAAAACATTGACCAAGAAGTACTGGAACCGTGTGCAGGAATGGCTTAAAGAACAAAAACCAGGAGCTGAACCCCCGTGTCTAAACATAATAGCAGGTGACTTCATTGGACTCCTTCCAATTTGCTCGCTTGTTATTTCTCTCAACAAAAAACTACTTTAATACTTCCACTTTTAAATTGAAGTGTTCAAATATAAGAGTTTCTCTTAGAACTTCTTCATTAGATTGCACATTTAACTGCAAGTTAAATTGCCCAAAGTGCTACACATAATACATAGAAATGTAAAATACACAAATGGCATGGACTACAAAGTACAAACATTAGATATAAAAAAAACACAACAAGCATTTCTTAGAGTACCTCAAATGCTAAACTGAACAAATGTCTTTAACTGTGACCTAAAAGTTTGAAGATCATTACAAAATTTTGGCCCTACACTCTCAAAAATAAAGGTACGCGAGGTGTCACTCAGTCACTGGGGTGGTACCTTTTCAAAAGATCCACATTTGTACTTGAAGGGTTCATATTGGTACCTCAAAAGTATATATTAGTACCCACAAATTTTAAGAGGAACACCTTTGTACTTTTTAGGCACTAATATGTACCTATGAGATATTAATATGGACCTTTTTGGTACAAATTTGCCTCTTTTAAAAAGGTACAGCCCATTGACAGCTCATGTACCTTTATTTCTGAGAGTATAGAAGAGCACCTGTCGCCTTTTGATTCCTATTTAGACCTCGACTGACTACCTGATCTGAGTGACCTGGTCGACCTTCACATTTAATTGCATAAATCTGTAAATCAACCTCAGTCCTGATCAAAACTACTAAATTGTTTTAAAAAATTACAGGATTTTAACTCTTTAATTGCCAAGTTCACAAATGATGTCACTGATTTGGTGAAAACAAAAATGCATAAAATGACCTTTTCAATACAAAAAGTAGTTTTCACAGTATCTTTTATCACAGTCTTGGACATGTAAACGATTAGTTATAACATTGGCTTTAATGCATTGTTAGATTTTCATTTCCCCCCTAATTTACAGTTGGTGGCTTGTTTTGCCATAAATAGTTTTTTTTTTTTAGTTTTTTTTACTCCATGTAGTTCTGAGATGCATATTTAGATTTTCTCAGACACATCAAGGTAAGTGCTTAAAGGTCACTCTCACACACATATACACACTTTAATTATCTGTTTTACTCCATATAAAATCCAGAAACTAAGCTTTTTATGCACCGGCTAAAGGGTCTAATCTAAAGGGTAATCGTGCCAACTAATGATCAACAGTAAAAATGACTAATTTTACACATTCTCAACAGGGAAAACCAGCAACAATCAAAAACGCATGATTATATGGTGTCATGGTTTTGCAATCAAAAAAATGTGTTTATAATGAAAGTCAACAGGGCAGAAACGGCCACCAACAGTAAATTAGTGAGAAAAAATGGAAATCAATCAAAAAACAATGCATCAAAGGCAATGTTGTTTCACATGTACAAGACTCTGATAAAAGGTTTTAAAAAATCCAGTCCACAACTACTTTATATATTAAAAATATGTAATTTTGTGTGTTTTTTTCTCACCAAATCAGTAACATACTTTATAAATTTGGCAATTTAAGAGTTAAAATCCTTTTTTGATCAAGACTGAGGCTGCTGAACAGATTTATGCAATTTAAAAAAAAAATGATCTGAAGTATTTTTACAGCAGTTTAATTTAGAGTATTTTTTCATCCCTAACATAACAAAAGGGTCGTAAATTTGCCCAGAGTGTATCGTTGAGTTCTTTCAAAAATTCAAAGCCTTTTCTTAAAATCTGTGTCAAAATAAGATTTGTCAGCAAAAATCATTCTGCTAGCTGAAACACAGAAAAAGTTATGGCCAATTTAATACTGAAAATCAGCCCAGAGTGGATAAAAACATCCCCAACAGTACATAAGGAACAAAAACCAGGGATAACATCTTAAAATCAATCCTGCACTTGACTGGCAACCAATGAAGAGAATATAGCACTGGAGTGATAAGTTCTCCTTTTTTGTACCAGTCAGTAACCTTGCTTTAGCGTTCTACACAAGTTGTAGATGAAAAAGGTGTCAGACAGATCCCATTTTCAGGCATAATGTTAAACAAACATAAGGTTTACAGCCTAGAAGCGTATGCAGGTCAATGCAACTGTGCAATATTTAATCCTCATTGTTTTCACCTTTGCTTTTTACTGCTGCTCAATGGACATTTTTGATAAACAGCATTCATGTACTGTTCATATCACAACACATCATCTTTGTTTCTCAATGTGCAATTTTATTGTATCAAAATATAGGCTTTTACATTTTTAAATACTACTTATAAAGCAAATAAATATTTACACATCATTATGTGACTGAGTGCATGCATTATTTTGGACGATCTGGCTGTGCAATGGGAGCAGTCTGTTATGAGGTGACCTGAAAGAGCTTCCTGTAGCGGCCATATGCAGCCTGGCTGATGATGACCTTGACATTGGCGGTGCAGTCGTCTCCTACGTTATCTACCGCTTGAACCGTCGCCTCCTTATACAGCCAACTGTGAAAGGCAGAGGGCAGACATGTTAGTTCACCCAAAAATGAAAACTCTCTTTTTAATTGTTCACCTTCATGTCGTTCCAACCCCCTGAGACCTCTGTGCTTTTTCAGAACACAAATTAAGGTATTTCACGTGAAATCCTAGAGCTCCCTCGTCCACCATAGACAGAAAGTTTACAGACCAATTCCATGTTTTGAAGATGTTTTTGCTATTTTCTAGATTTTGAACAAGTCTGGAACCTTGCTCACTGTTTATAGTTTAAATCAGGGGTTCAACTGGTTTGGCCATGGGACCCACATTTTTACATGGTCATCAAGCCGCGACCCAAATTTTTAGGAACTATAATACAATTTTAGGAATTATACTTCATTTGTATTTATTTGTTAACATAAGAAAGTAGTGACAGATACATCATAAGAAAATCAAGGCTTGCAATTAAACACTATTTAATTGGTGTCATTTAAAAAAATGTATCAATTATAGAAATATTGCAAAGTAAAAACAACAAAAACTGTTAATAAAACATTCACTGCTGAGCTTTCTGGTTTATAAATGTTGTTTTAATTTAGAAGGTTTCATGCTCTCTTATGAGAGCACCTCACCACATATGACACTGAGGCTTTAAGTCTTTTTTTGTCATCAATATATACATCCATTATTTACATATTCGTGGTCGTACTTGCACTTTGACATATTTGTTGCAATAATTAAATGAAATTTCACAGGTCAAACGGTAGGGTTGTCGCGCACACATTTCAAAATAAAAGTCCGGCATAAGCAAAATAAGTAAAAAATTTAACTTTTGTTTTTTTTTGATCACACACTCCGCGACCCACTGAAAATGTTCCCGTGGGTCGCGACCCACCAGTTGAGAAACACCGGTTTAAATCATGTGACCTGTGCAGAGACTTGGAAGGCAAAAAACTATGTGGCTAAATGACAGCTACACTAGCATCTCTGTAGAAACGTAGCACAAACCAGTCATATTTAGATAACATATCAACAGAACAAAACAGAGATATGATCTCAAACTGTAAACTGTGGGCCCTTACAATCTATAATACTGCACCTGCAGACATTTTTTAGTCATTTAATATCTTGTCCATGTCAGAGCTACAATTTAGCAACATTTACATCTATCTTGTGGATATTCCTCAGCGATGTAGTCATTGGTGATTTAGTCAGTGTTTTTTTTTTTTTTTTGCTTGATGCCATGTCGCTTTGCTTAAAGAGTGCCCAGTCTTTTTCTTATGAAGGGCCAAAAACCTTGATTGAGTGTGGTGGGCCAAAGTTAGATATGCCACACTCTATTACATTAAAGTTGCCATTGTTGATTTCAAAATGTATTTAAATTAAAAACATTGCTTTATATGAACTAATGCTGAATATTTTTAATTTATAACGAACTTCTTACAGTAAAAACAATTGCATTTATAACAGAATGGTGTTACACTAGTCAAGCTGTGCCTGTTTTTTTGTTTGTTTGTTTTTTTGCCTTGATTTGCATTGCCGATGTGTTCTGCATTGTCCTCTATTCATTGAGTGACTATTCATATTTAAAAGGTTCATTTACAACATTAATATGAATCATTTATTTTCAGTTTTTTTTTTTTGTAGCTCAGCAATTAAACAAACAAAACTAATGTTAAATTAAAAATAACAATCTCTGTTAAAGGCATTCGCCCCAACTCCCATCATTCTCACTCTCTTCTCAGATAGAATGGTGGGCCAAATCAAAAATTTCCAAGGGCCAACTTTGGTCCGCGGGCCCTAGTTTGGACATCGCTGATTAATATTTGCTGGTAGGGAAAATCTATTTGTTCACTTGTGCTATTTATACTTTGACTTTGCATTTCAATTGATCCTCTAATTGTACTAAATCCGCAAATTAGAATAGAAACTGTATAAAAAGCACACCAACATACTGACAGTTATATATCTGGATTGTTATGTGTCAATGATGCTTCCATTCAGCACAAATGCATACATTTCTCTTTTCTGGCTGTTCTTTCTATGAGGGAATTCTGTAGAAGCACAGCCCAGGCATATCTCATGTCAGTTAGTTATGCTGTATGTTGTTGCACAACAATTATCTAGCTTTCTGGCTAAAAAGTAAGTAAAACATTACCCACAGCCATATCACTCTGCAGCCCAAGACCGGTTACTCACTGAAGCTAAGCAGTTGTTAGGGTTAGGGTCAGTACATTGGAGATCACGTGGGAAAACTAGGTTGCTGTTGGAAGTGGTGTTAGTGGGGTCAGCAGGAAGCACTCAGCCTGTGTGAGTCCTAACGCCCCAGTAAAGTGAAGAGGACACCATACTGTCAGTGGGCGCTGACTTTCGGATGAGACGTTAAACCCAGGTCCTGACTCTCTGTGGTCATTAAAAATCATGTGGCACTTCTTGTAAAGAGTAAGGGTGTAACCTTGTGTCCTAGCCTAATTCCCTCTATCGGTCCTTACCCATCATGACCTACCATTCATTCCTGTTCACTGAATTGGCTCTATCACTGTCTCCACTCCACCTATAGCTGGTGTGAGGTGAGGAAACTGGCACCATTGGACAGGATTTAGAATGACATGAGGGTCAAAAATTAACAGAAATGCTTTGTCGAACTAACGCTTTATATATTCATTGAAGTAAACAACAACCTTTAAGTGTTACTGGGGGTTATTACAAGACTTTTATCAATGTGAATGAAGTATGATCTGGTTCTTTGCCCGGTTTAAAAAAATCTGTGCAGAATATAAAGTAATTTCATGTACTTTTATGTCAAACTTACGATAATTGAGAGGTGTTGAGCTGCACCTTGAGGGTCATCATTTGTTTTCCAGTACACTTAAGCACAGCTTCCTCAATCTTTTCTTTTAATGCCTCCAGACCACATTGTTTAAGAGCTGATATAGGGATAACCTCAGGATCACTGGACTCATATCTGAAGAGCATATGTTGTTGTTAACATTATTATATAGGATAAACCCTATAGGATGCTTTTTTTAAAGGGGTCACAATAGACACATACCATATTCAATACACAAACAAATACATCTCATTCAAAACATTTGGTAGACTGTTTTTGGTGGCTGGTTGCTAGTTGGTGTTTATTTGATGTTAGTGAATTGTAGTAAATGTTTTGTCTATGTTTCTGTGATTATTTGGTGTGTTTTTTTGTCTGCGTTTTGTTTTGTGTTTAAAGTGTTGTGAGTTTTTTTTAGCATGTTGCTATGTAGTTTCTAGGGTGCTCTGGATGGTTTCGTTGAGGACATTGCTATGAGATTGTTAAAGTAATATGTGTAATTTTATTATTAAAAGTTTTTTAAGTTGTTTTAGCATATTGCTAAAGCAGTTGCTAAGATGGTCTTGGTGGTTGATGAGTGTTTATGTGCCCAGTATGTTGCTATTTAATTCCCAAAATGTATTTTAACCAATTGCTATGTTGTTGCTAGGCAGTTTTATTTGATAAGACATTAGGTATGTCCCAAATCACATATATGCAATATTCTATGTCATTTTGTAATATAATTAGTGTAAGTATTCCATTCACTGCATGGTTAAGTGTGTAAGTGCATAGTGTCATTAAGGAACGCAACTAAAAGCATAGTTTTTAAAGTTCAAGCTCCTTTTTTATCTGTTGCTATGTGTTTGCTAGGTGTTTTTGTTGGCATGGCATTTTTCAAATAGTACTTCTTGCATTAAGTCACATGATTTAGCCCAAGGTATTTGTATCCGCAGCATAAACTACAAGGCAATTAACATTGGGAAGTTTATCACATCAGGTTTGACAATAGTATGAGCAATAAAGACCACTTAAAATAACAATGAATTATTTGATTACTGGATTGTTACACAAATGAAGAAGACAGTTATGGCTCACCCCTCAATGAGGTCAATCTTATTGTGCACCTCTATTATAGAGGTCAGGAGTCTTTCTGGGATCTGAAGATTGTTCAGCACATTCAGTACATTGACCTTTTGGCTGACAGTTTCTGGATGACTGATGTCTCTTACGTGAATTATGAGGTCCTGCAAAAAGAGAGGGTATTTACTTTCCAAAACAAAATTGACCTATTATGTCCCTTTTTTCACAAAATGTAAAATAAGTCTCTGATGCCCCAAGAGTGTTTATGCTAGGTTTATACAACACAAATAATTTTGTATAACTTAAACTGCCCCTTTTAAGCTTTGAACCTAATTGTACAGTTTTAGGGGGATTATGTTATGACACTCATCTCTGATGTTCCTAGAGTGTGCATGCTGCTAAGTTTCAGCTCATAATAACCACAGAAATAATGTTTTATAACTCTTTGAAACTGTCCTTTTTAGGCTTTAAACTAGGTTTTGGTTGACTCTCTTTATTAAAGGTTTTGACTGTCTCTTTAAATTTAAATGATATTGTGCTCCCAGCCCTCATTTTTAAAACAGGGTGGTGCTATACACAGCTATGTGTCAGCATAGTGGCAGATTCAAACCTCTAATGGCAGACAGCTGCTTCTCACTCAGGGCTGTTTATGCTAATAGATAGTCACTAACAGGCAGGGCTCTC
This sequence comes from Danio rerio, assembly GCF_052040795.2. NCBI lineage: Eukaryota > Metazoa > Chordata > Actinopteri > Cypriniformes > Danionidae > Danio > Danio rerio. The sequence continues at coordinate 39,624,902 of NC_141026.1, read as the reverse complement.
TTCCTTCGACGATGTGCAAAGGGAAAAATGTCAATCAAAGTGTTTCTACCGACTGTTTTTGTAAAGTGTAATAATAATTTTTTAATAATAAAAAATAATAATAATAATAATAAAAAATCCTATTAAAGGCTGGCTATATTCACACACTGTTGCCACACAAATGTGTTTTAAAAGTGATTTTTGCACTATAGGTCCCCTTTAGGTATTGTTTGGGTACATACAGAATGTATCACATCCTCCAGCGTGGCAGAGAAGGAGTCTATCAGCTGATGAGGGAGCTGCGACAAAAAGCCAATGGTATCTACATACAGTACAGTCATGTGACACGGCAGCTGTCCTGCATGTACTGTAACATCCAGTGTGGCAAAGAGCTGGTCTTTAGGCTGAAGCCCATCATCTCCAGTCAGAGCTTTAATCAAAGTGGTTTTACCTTTAAAAAAACAAAAGACTGTTTAATGTGCTTCCTACAATCTCAAATAACAGGTTAATATGAATCCAAATCTCACCACAGTTGGTGTAGCCCATGACAGAGATGATGGGAAAGTCTTTGTGTTTGCGCTGCGAGCGCAGCAGATTCCTCTTCCTCCTCAGGCGCTCCAGGGCTGATCGGATCTTCAGCTCTCGCTCCTTTAACAATCGCTGCTGCATTTCATACAGGGTTTCACCTGAAAACAACATTTGAGTTCTACTTAAATACATACTGTATTCCCAGGATTGAAAATAACCCTGGAATAAATGTTTTAAGTATTAGAATGTTGTTTTTGTCCTTACCAGAACCCATAATGTACCTTGGGCCACCACCTTGCTGGTCTAAATTTGCAACCTCATTTCTCAGGCGTGATCTTTTGCATTCAAAAAACAAATGTGTTGTTAAAACATTTCAAACTATTGCAATGCTTAAAAAAATATTTAGCCTATCTATCTTCTATTACACTGATCATATCACACCCTCCCAAACCTTTAAACAGTGGTAACTGAAAAATAACAGTTAATTTAATAACTGTCAGAAATGTACATAACTCATAAATGTAATCAGAAAACATTTAGGAGAAGATTTTAATAACTAACATAATTTACCTGAACAAGGGAATCTCTGCTAAAGAGATCTGCAGTTTGGCTTCTTTTGTTTTAGCGTTACAGCGGAAAATGTGCAGGACAAGTGAGTATCTGTCAAGCACCTTAACTCCCCAGGCTTCCTCTAAGTCTTTCTGAAACATAAGCAGAGCACATTGCATGATTCTTTGAAAAATGAAAAACACTTTAACTACAAATGCGTTACAAGATAGAACTTCAGATCCAATAACAGCCACACTGAATCTAATACAATATACCAGTAATAACCATGCAGATACAACATGTGGCATCTTAGAAAATAATCATAATCATAGTATTCAGAAACATTTGTCGCAGCAGTACTAAACTTTTTCACTCCAAGACCTCCCATGGTCTACAGTAATATTACAATAGTATATAAATATGTGTGTGTGTGTGTGTGTGTGTGTGTGTGTGTGTGTGTGTGTGTGTGTGTGTGTGTGTGTGTGTGTGTGTGTGTGGTTTATATACAATAAATGCAATATAATCTAATATATTCATGGTCTGTTTCTTAAATTTAAAAAAGTTGAAGCTGAATAAAAAAATGAATGTACTGGTTTTTACTTCTTAAAATGCTTGGGACTCCTGTTTAAATTGAACATTTCAGCAGTTTGTTCTCTAAATACTCACTTCTGATGAAGGTGAAAGACGTTCCACGTTCACAAAGACAGCTGTGACCCCAGGAGTAGCTCTAATCTTCTCTAGAAATATACTGAAGTCAGTTTGTGTCTAGTTAACTTTTTACAATTCTAAACCAGCACTACACATACCTGTAAGCATCTGAAAGTTTCCTTTCCCGAAAATTCTTTTCTTCTCCGGCGTCTTGGTGGAGAGGATGAGCTTATCAACAACACTCCACTTGTGTAAAGTTTTCACCAGGCCAACAGCCTCTTCCATCTGAAGTGCCGCTGTTTTAAAGAGCAACTATGCATTATGTAGTGTGACTGAGGTAAAGTTGGTTTTACATACACACATTCAGACCTTCTCCTTAATAAATTCATTTCAGAAAAGCATTCTTTGCCAATGTAAAAAGTGAAATGATATCAGCATCCAATGACTATTAGAGAACTACGTTGTTTACAGTAAAAAAATAATAAAAATATTATTTTCAAGTTATAATTAAATGTGTTGTTACAACCGAACATTTAAAGTACTATAGTAAACAATATAGGGGGCATGTCAGTCACAAGTTGCCACTGAACGAATGTGCAAATATACAACCAACTTTAACTCAATTGTAGTGTGACACATTTTAAAATGGTAAAACAAGACTAATTTACCTGTGGTCAGATATTGCTTTCTGCTCCCCCATTTTACATCTGGGTGAACAATGAAGACCCTGTGGTCTTCTTTACCAATACCAGAGGGGATTTGCTCCTGAAACAGCTTCTCTATTTCTGCGTCATCAATTTCATCTTCCTCTACATTATTGTCATCTGTGTTGTCATATTTGAACATGCGAGCTGTCAAAGACAAAGTCCTTGCAGGCAGAACTGGAACCACAAGCCCAGGCTTTAAACTTTGGGATGGTAATGTGTTTACAATTAATTTTGAGGCACACTGAGGAAATCTGACTACTTCACATTTAGCAAATCTCACGTATGACCTGCTCAGAACATGTTTGCATAAAAACACATGTCTGGTCAAGACACTGATTTTGTTCAGATTCATTTTTTTCAGGTTTATGTTACAAAATAATAAACAGCCAAATCATTGAACGTTACCTTTACATTGAACGCTAAACGCACATAAAGCAAAATATTCCAGAAAGCAATTTGTTTGACTTAACTAACACACTAATGATGAGTTTCCGTGTGCATGTTTTGATCCATCTTCTTCTCTTGTGTTAAACTGAGGCGTTTAACTCAACTGCGCCGCCTGTGAAATAGGATAATACTACATAATCTTAGTTTTTCTCTTTTAAATACACATTTATATAAACGTCATGTATTTTATAAATATATTAATAAATGTAAGTGTTTATAGTTTGTTGAATAGTTACACACAACCCTTCCTAACGACAGCAAAAATATGAAAACAGGACTTATATTTTGGAATCCAATCGAGGACTTTTAATTTGACTGGTAGTAGTAAGGGTCCTGCATGATACTTCTGCACAACTTACTGTTCAGAACAGTATAACAATGTCTGGTATCGTTAAGGCAATGTCGAGTGAGTATAAATATATTTTTGGTATACACATTTGCTCAGTGTTTGAATTATGTTATATCATATTTTTATTTGGTGACTATATGAATATGCGTCATTTTACTTTACATTGTGAAAGTTTTGGGCTTCTTCAATGTACAAATATGATTTTGTTTACGTTTTGACTAAAATTATCTATTAAATAACAGATATTTAAAAGGCATTTTGTGGTTCACATGGTGTTTTCTGTTCATTTAAGGTTTTGAACTGCGTTATACGGCAGTTTTATCTCAGCTCTGTCGACTTTTGATGTTGAAAATTCAACTTTTATGACTTTAATTTGCATTTTAGTAGTTTGAGACAAAATATTGTTTAGGAAATAATCTAGAGAGAATGAAGTCTGTAAAATAACTTGTATAAAACAAAGCACTGGCAGTTTATTACTAGGTTTTTGTGCAGTAATTTACAATACAAACACAGGGAATAAATCAAATATCACTTCAAGCTATTAAAAATGTCAACAAAAGTCCGTTTTCAAACTTCTCAACATTATTTTGCTTACTGCAGAGGAAAGAGATCGCATATTGCAATCGAAAAACATAAATAAGTAAAAAAAAACATGAATTGCTAAATATGAAAAATACTAATTTACAGATTTTTTTTTCTTTTTTTACTGTGAAGCCCTATTTCGTATAAACAACGTTTTTACTTAGCCTTCAACTTTAAAGAAATCAAAACTTCAATAAAGCTGGTGTATTTCATTTGACAAATGTGCAAAACTCCCAAAACAAAATCCTTCGGATGAGACTGCTGGTTTGAAGTTGAAGTTGTGAGTTGTGAATCATTGATCTTGCAGTGGCTAATAAACAAACTATTGATCTTCTGCCCTCTAGAGTTTCGACTGGCTGTGGTGCAGTTGCATGTGTCAAAGATTAAAGCAGACAATTTAGGAAGAGCACAAACACTTGTGACGGAGGCTGCAGGACAAGGTGCAAAAGTTGTTGTTTTACCAGTGAGTATTACATCCTTGGGTTATATATTATTCACCAGTATTGTATGAAGTGTTTGGTACATTGTAATTAGTTTATGTAAAACATTTCATTATACATTATCCATGTTTATTTATAGGAGTGCTTCAACTCGCCTTATGGAACTGGGTTTTTTAAAGAGTATGCTGAGAAAATTCCTGGAGAGTCCACGCAGGTGTTGTCAGAGACCGCCAAAAAGTGTGGGATCTATTTAGTTGGTGGTAAGACCCTATGACACAAGCCAGCACATTAGACTTGTTCATGCCAGTCATTCATCATGTGTCCGGGATTTTCTGTACCACACATGATTTTTCTATTAATTTCCATGCCACTGATGTGATTTTTCCATATTGTAGGTTCCATTCCAGAGGAGGATGGAGGGAAGCTCTACAACACCTGCTCGGTTTTTGGACCTGATGGAAAGCTGCTTGTCACACACAGAAAAGTGAGTTGAGACATATATTCATTCCTTCATTTTCCTTCATTTTCCTTCATTTTCCTTTGGCTCAGTCCCTTTATTAATCTGAGGTCACCACAGTGGAATGAACTGCCAACTTATCCAGCATGTGTTTTAGGCAGTGGAACCTAGAAGTGGGAAACACCCATTCACTCACATTCACACACATGCACGACGGCCACAGAAATGTCAACTGACCCCGCCAGGGCTTGAACCAGTGACCTTCCTGCTGTGTGGCGAGAGCGCTGCTCACTGGGCCATTGTGATGCCTGAGACATTTATATTGTTGCAAAATTAAAGTGAAAATTGAAGTTAAAGTAATGATGTGACCAAGAATGTCGGCCCATACTCAGAATTTGTGCTCCATGCACATACATCAGTGAATATACTGTTACTGTGAACACACACCCGGAGTATTGTGTATTGTGTATTACAGAACTTTTGCTTCAAATAGATTCTGTTATTTTGATTAACTGAACTAATTGAATTTCATTTTTATCATCAAAGAATCTTGGAAAAAAATGTGTTTCCACAAAAATATTAAGCACATAGCTGTTCTCAACATTGATACGATTTTTTTTCTTGAGGACCAAATCAGGATATTAGAATGATTTCTGAAGGACCTTGTGACACTGAAGCCATATCACCCTGCTGTCCAAGACCAGTTACTCACTGAAGCTAAGCAGGGCTCAGCCTGGTCAGTACCTGGATAGGAGACCACATGAAAAAGCTAGGTTGCTGTTAGAAGTTGTGTTATCGAGGCCAGCAGATGTACTCAATCTGCAGTCTGTGTGGGTCCTAATTCCCCAGTAAAGTGAAGGGGACACTATACTGTCAGTGAGCACGGTCTTTCAGATGAGACGTTAAACCAAGGTCCTGACTTTCTGTGGTCATTAAAAATCCCATGGCTCTGCTCGTAAGGAATAGGGGTGTAACCCCCGGTGTCCTGGCCAAATTCTCTCCATCTGCCCTTAATCGTTATGGTTATCATCCCCATCCACTGAATTGGCTCCATCACTGTCTCTCCACTCCACCTATGGCTGTTGTGTGGTGAGTGCACTGGCGTCGTTGTCCCGTGGCTGCCATTGCGTCATCCAAGTGGATGCTGCACACTGGTGGTTTGGAGAGACCCCCCTCATGATTATGAAACACTTTGGGTGTATGACCATACACAATAAATGTGCTTTATATATTTATGTATAATAAATACACATTACATTACATAAAGATTGGAGTTATAATGCTGAAATTTCAGCTGTAAAAGGAATTAAAAAACATCATTATATATTAAAATGTAGAACATTTCATTAATATAATGATCATATTTCACAATAATAAATTAAACAATATCATATCTTTTCATCATTATCTTTAGGTTACAGTATGGCTGTAAAAACAATTGTGGAATATTCATGCACTTTATCCTAATTTTTATTCAGATTCATCTCTTTGATATCGACGTACCAGGAAAAATACGATTTCAGGAGTCTGAAACACTAAGTCCAGGCAAAAGTTTATCTATGTTTGAGACCCGTAAGTGTGTATTTGGAACTACAGTATAATACATTTTGGCAAAAATTATAGATTTATTAATTGTTTGTAGAATTTTCTGCATGCTTATTTAAACTTTTACATTCTCACAGTTATAAAACATGAAAAATGTAATAATAAAAACATCACAGTCATAACTACTGTACACCTATTTAATGTCAACATTAAGTAATTTATCAAAAGCAATAAGAACATGATTATTAAATGATTGACATAAATTTTGCCTTTTATACCCTGTGCATTCTTCTTGTCTGTCTTTACAGCATATTGTAAAGTAGGTGTGGGAATTTGTTATGACATCCGGTTTGCAGAGCTTGCACAAATCTATGCTAAGAAAGGTGAAAATCATTACACACCAAAAAAAAAAAAAAAGAAAAAATGTGTGTATATATATATATATATATATATATATATATATATATATATATATATATATATATATATATATATATATATACATATATATATATATATATATATATATACACACACACACACACACACATATATATACGGTAATTTAAGCATGTTTGATGTTATTTACTCATATGTTTGTCTGTGTAGGTTGCCAGCTTTTGGTGTATCCTGGTGCTTTCAATATGACCACAGGTCCTGCTCACTGGGAGCTGCTGCAGAGGGGGAGGTCAGTATCACAGACCACTCTTGTTTACAACTGCTATTAAGATTTTGACAATCCGATCACAAATGGGCACTACTAAATACAGCTGGAAATGGTGTCTAAAGTGTTTGAGCTTGTCCACTTTTCATTAATTTTCTGATGTAGTTGATTGGTAAATTCACAATAAAACATACTGACATCTTTAAAAGATTGATAAAGGAAATAGTGAATGGACATCCCCAAAAAACTTAGGTGCTTGATTTAATGAAACAGCATGGTAAAAGTAAATAATCTGCAAACACTGGCCTATTTTAGGTTCAGATCCTGTTATGAGTTTTTGTCCTCCATAAATCATCTACAAAAAAGCTGACCAATAATCAGAACTTTATAATAAAACATCAGACTTTAAGTCATCCTCACTCAGGGAAACAGTTAAAGAATAAGGGCTCTATTTTGACGATACATACGCAAAGTGCAAAGCGCAGGACACAAACTCATCAAGGGTGTGGCAGAGTCCACTTTTGGTCTAAAAGGGTTGAGCTTATTTTCTTAAGGAGTTATAGGTGTGTTTTGAGAATAAACCAATCAGAGTCTCATCTCCCATTCCCTTTAAAAGTCAGTTGCATTGCGCATAGCGCATTTGCTATTTACATGACGATTTTGTAAGTGGAAAAACTGAGCATTTCATTAGTACTAAAACTGTAAACAGAGCATCCACACCACGAGAATGAGAGATAAGGCTTTCTTATTATCTACCTTCACTTTCGCTCTAGTGGATAGGGAAACCTGAATTGTAAGACATCAATTAGCCTATAAATAATTAATTTCTTTTGTTAAGTGCAAAGAAATGTTTCAAAACTATTTCTAAATTTATTTCTAATTTTCAGCAAATGAATAAATAAACAATAACGAAGTGTGGTCAAAAAACTGAGTTATATCCAAATACACATGCTATTGCCTTTATGGTCTAAAACAGTGGTTCCCAACCTGGGGTCCGCGCCCCCCTAAGGGGGGCGTCAGAGTTCACAGGGGGGGCGCGGGAGAGGATAAGTATTGAGGTAGAAAAAGGCATAAAAATGATCCACTATTATAAAGGGCTTTGCAATTAATCGAATATCCGATTTAGATTTCGGTTTCAAACGATTATAAAAAAGCATTAATCGAGATAATTGATTATTGCATCATATTTCGCCACAGTTGTACACGTGTTGCTCTTAAAAGCGCGAAAGAGCTTATGTGTGTGTGCAGCACGATCACGCAGTCAGAAGCATGCGGCCGGTCAGCATTCACTCTCATTCGCACACTGAGACGAGCAGAGGAGCGCAGACATCTAAAGTCATCTTAACGTGAACGCTTTAATGGTCAAATAGGTGTCAAAACGCGGTGTTTAGTGATTATTTACATTAACCCTCATTTGTGTAATAAACAAACGAGTTGAGGATCAAAAGACGTGAAAGAGAAACCATTAAAGAGACTAGCGCGCTATAATCCTTCTGCCGGCTGTTTTTATCATTATTAAACAAACATAACGAGAAAACCCTCGCTGCTCTTGACTGAAGGACTGCTGTAGCTAAAGTGTTTTTCTTACAGTGAAGATGCTTAAAGCACAGTTTGTTTTATATTTTTATTCTATTGTATTTATTTCTCTTTCCTTTGCAGGGTGGAAAATAACTGTATACAGTTGAAGTCAGAATTATTAGCCCTCTTGAATATTAGCAAACCTTTTCCTGCCCAATTTCTGTTTCATGGAAAGAAGATTTTGTTAACTTATTTCTGAACATAATAGTTTTGATATCTCATTTCTAATTACTGATTTCTTTTTGTCTTTGCTATAATGACAGCACATAATATTTTACTAGATATTTTTCAAAATACAAGCATTCAGATTAAAGTGCAGTTCAAAGGCTTAATTGGGGTAATAAGGCAAGTCATTATAACGGTAGTTTATTCTGCAGACAATCAAAAATATATAATGCTTAAGGGGGCTAATAATATTGACCTTAAATTGGTTTCAAAATATTTAAACCTGTCTTTATTCTAGCTAAAATAAAACAAATAGAAGAAAAAATATTATAGGAAATACTGTTAAAATTCCTTGCTCTGTTAAACATAATTTGGAAAATATTTATATAAAAAAAAAATCTCAGGAGCGCTAATAATTTTGACTTTAACTGGCAATGGTTTTGAATAATCGTGATTACAATTATGACCAAAATAATCGTGATTATGATTTTTCCCAAAATCGAGCAGCCCTACTATTATATATGTATGGGTTAGGGTTAAGTACCAAAAAAAAAAAATAATAATCTAAACACATGCGTAAAATTCCAACATAATAGTGAAAATAATTAAAATAAATAACTTTAAATAATTATTTAAATTTTGGTCACTCGCGCAATCTGCTTGTCAACGTTTCGTAAAGGCAAAATCAAAACAAAAATGGCAGACAAATGTAAATGCAGTGATTCTTCAGAGGCGAAGAAAAAGATTAGACAGTATGACAAAGCCTACCTAAATTTTGGTTAAAAGTTAAAACTGATTAATTAATATTTTTATAGTTTTTTATAATTTTTTATAGATATTACTATATATTAATATTACACAAACACACACACACACACACACACGAAAAAAAAAAAAAAATATATATATATATATATACACACACAGTACATATGTGTGTGCGTGCGTGTGTATTTATGGTGGGGGGGCTCCAATGTTTGTATATGTTCATGGGGGGGGCCCCCAAGAAAAAGGTTGGGAACCACTGGTCTAAAACCTGACAGGTGGAAAAATCTAAGCTTGTTTTAATAAAACAAATATTATTCATATAATAAATGATACTGCTAATAATTATAACATTATTCAAAAGCAAATTGTCACGAATAAACTGAAAAAGCCCCTTGAGATGAAGAAGGCATGAAAGTATGATTTTTATATTTATGTAGGCTAGAAAATAATGTTTTGTAATATTTTAATCCTATATATTTATATCCTATATATATCCTTAATATTTTAATTCTTTTTCATTTGTAAAGATATTTGCGTATTGCTCTACATCTTGTGTGTATTAAGCAGTGTGTAAGCGAGGCGCACAACTAATGTGCCCTGCGTTGGACTTTGTTCTGGTCTATTGAAAAATCTATTATAGTTTGTCAAAATAGCAACGCGCCAGTAATGCGCCTCAACACCCCTTCCTTTTTTGACTAGAACGCCTATTGGCGCACATATGAGCGTTAATGCATTTGCTATTTAAACAGCGGGGCTATAAAACGACTTTTGCGCTTTTTTAGCTGAAACTAGCAAACAACTATTGCATCGCATTATAGGGCCCTAAATGTATTATTTTGTGTAACCCCAAAAATGTCATTTATATGGTTGAAAGTCCTTGTGGCTTGGGATATATAAACAAAGCGTAGTCTGAAAACATGTATTGGTGAAAACTGAAGTAACATACTGAATGATTGAATGATCAAAGACATAAGGATTTTAAACATCATTTATTTATTCTTTGCTGTAATGGTATTAAACAAGTTTAAGCACCTAGAAAGGGTGGTGATATTGTTACAGTTTTTAGGGAAGTATTCTATATTTTTACTCTAAATGTATAAACTCTGTTACCAAACTATTTAAATTTAGAATTTGATGTCAAACCTTTCTTGTAAATGTTTATTTTGTTGTTGTTTTTCTCATCTTATTGGTCGATAGGTTCATTAGGACAGGGGTTCCCAAACTTTTCAGCCTGCAACCCCTAAAACAACAACTCACGACCCCTAAATTCCTCATATGTGGTAATACATATGCAAACGTTGTTAATACAACAAGAGGCTTACATAAACACAAGCATATTAACAACACAAAAAGGTCACACATTATGTTGATGGTCTGTATGTTGAATTAAGTTACATTGCTTCTACATTCCAACTAACTCCTATTATATTTTAAGTAGACTGTTAAGTTGGGGTTAGGGTTAGTGTAAATAAACTTGTACTTCCAAAGTTATTTTTATAGTCAGTTAAATGTCTGTTTAGCAGCAGTATCAACAGATATTAAGTAGACAGTCAACTAATATTCAAATGGACCTTCAAAAAAAGTGTTACCAAAAAAAGTGCAACAGTCTAACAACCATATCATTTTATAGTCATTTATTAATTTGTGTAATATCAACCTGAACTAAAGAGACTAGTGGACACAATGTTTTCAGCACAAGCCTATTATTGGTTTAATTTTGAAGACTGCTAATCCAAGATCATTCTCAATGTTCAGTTCTGGCCTGTGTTTATTTTAAATGTATTATTTTTGATGTATTTGATTGCCATAAAGGTGTCAAAGTATTACCTGGTGCTATAAAATCGATCTGCTGCAACTGGCGCTAGTGCTGTGTTGATAATCTAACCTAAATCCTATGTAAAAAATTAAATGCTAATGGCTTTTCATTTGCATGTTGTTGTTTTTACTATTAAAAACTATTATTTTTATCTTCTGTGGGTTATGATTAAAATATTGTAATTCTAATAGTTAATTTGACTTTTTTAAATCACCAAGTGACCCCCTGACATTGTCCCGCAACCCTCACTTTGGGAACCACTGCATTAGGATAATTATTAGTTTCAGGTATGCTGTTGGTAAAATGATCCCTCTGATGTCTTTTTTTTGACCCGATGAAGGCCGTTTTAGTTCAAACACCCAAGCAAATTGTCTTTGAAGATAACTGTGACAGTGCACAGATTGTTTACCGTCCTTAGTAGATAGCCCTAATTAAATTATTATGCATGCTCAGCATGTTTACTTTCAATTTAGATACACCTTTTTATTTTTTTAATTAATTTCCAAAAGATCTCCAGCCCCCAATCTCTTCAGCTGCAAAAACATAAACACAGTAAATTAATATATAAATGAATATAATTCACAGCCTCTATAAGAAATATTTTTCATGCACAGTAAGCTTTAACTTGCTGTATACATTAGGTTTTTCTCCTCCTCAGCAAATTAGTCGTAATATAATTGGTTGCATCCATGTCTGTTTTTTATTTTTTGACTTAAACTTCATTGTGTTTTTATTGAACATAATTATAATCAATGATAATGACAGAAATCTTTTATGTGGACTTAATTTAACATGTACAGCATGGCTGATAACAATATGAAACAGAAAAATAATACAAATTTTATGTATGTGCATAGTCAAGCCAGAAATTATTCATACTCGTGGTGAATTCTGATTTAAAGTTACTTTTATTCAACCATTTTTTTTTAATCTAAAAGGACGAAGGCTCCTAAAAGATAATAAGTTAATGTACAAGAGGGATTATTGTGGAAAAAATATTTAGTTTTCAGCTTTAGTTTACATTTGAACAAAAAAATTAAGTCAAAATTTGCTTAGGGTATTAATAATTTCATACTTGACTGTATATATATATATATATATATATATATATATATATATATATATATATATATATATATATATATATATATATATATACACACACACATACACACACACACACACACACACACACACACACACACACACACACACACACACACACACACACACACACACAAACATCCATCTCCTTTTCATTCACTCGCTTCTTCACTTGCTCAAAGGCTGCGTAACACGGATTTGTTCATTCATTCATTATTGAAAACTCCTATTAGAGACGTAGAGCATGACAAAATATGAGGGAAGCGTCTTGATGAAACTTAAAAACAAGTGGCCACTAGAGACACATCTGAGAACATGCTTCTCGGCTGACCAGTTGTGAATGGATTGCTGAAACTGCAGGTTAATAGAGGGCCCTTATCCTCTCTAAGACCGTTTATGTGTTTCACAGGGCAGTAGATAATCAAGTCTATGTGGCCACTGCTTCACCTGCAAGAGATGAGACAGCCAGCTATGTGGCTTGGGGTCACAGTTCTGTGATAAACCCTTGGTAAGTGCTTTTTGTCTTATATTAGTGACAGTTTAATATGGTTCACTGTGTTAACTCTGGCCTTTTTTTCTTCAGGGGGGAAGTAATTAGCAAAGCCGGATCAGAGGAATCTGTTGTTTATGCTGACATAGGTGAGTTTGAATGTTTTACGTGGATTTAAACAGCGAGATATTCATGGCAAGCATGGTAAACATACTCTTTACTTCTTGTAGACCTGCAGTATTTGGCTGATGTGCGTCAACAGATCCCCATCACCAAACAGCGACGGAATGATCTATATAGTGTTAACAGTGTTCAGGAGGGCTGAATGCTTGAAAAGAGGAGGCACTGCAGCGAACATTAAGTCTTGATTCAAGGCAGACTCAGTCAGCACTTTGTGTTGGACACAAGCTCTAATGTAGGGAATCACACAAATAAGATTTTACAATTACTGGGAACAACCAAGTGCTGCACTCTTACTGATTTTCTTGCTGATCATTTCATTGGGAATTAAATTTGGAATATATAAAAGAGGTCATTATATTTTATATACTTTCTTTGATACTTTAACATATTAATATAGTGGTGCAAACATTGGACATGATATTTTTGAGCTGGTGTATTGCTCCATCATCATGAGAGTAACATAAAGCAGGGTATTTTCAAATCAGAATAATTGGCCTTAATGTTGTCATTGAATTCAATTCCAAATTGACAATTAAAATATAGTCTGACTCTGGAATATATTTACTTTAGACTTCAGTGTTTGTTTGCTATTTTCTACTGTCAACTGGAGTTTCTAAATAGCTTTAGAAATGATATCATTCTAAAGCAGTAATATTTATTAATATCTAAACGGTTGTTAAAATTAGTTCAACTTCTTGAATATTGTAAGTTAACCATTAGGACTGCACAATATTTTAATTTTTTTTCTATTCTGCAATATTAATACAAACAAAATGAAAACCAGATGAACTGAATAACTATTTTGGAAGAATTTATAATTTTACATAGTTTCAGATTATTAAGGGAATGCATAAAATATAATAAACAATCTACAAGCATAGATAAATTCAATAAACAAAAAGATACTAATTAAATAAACAGCGTTGTATTGTTTTTCAAGGAGTATTCAGGTGCACACTAATTGAATAATCAAATGTAAAATAATACTGTATAGTCTTTGTTTTATGAATAATTCAATTAAATAATTATAAGCTGTAAAAAAAGTTACAAGTGGTAAAATTAGTTATGCATGAACGCTTTTAAACCCCTCACACAGTCACAGGTCTTAAGAAAAACACTTGCAAAATGATAAATTATAATCCAGACTCAAACTCAGCTAGTGATGTGACTATTGCGAATGATCACATTGTGATGTCGATGCTGAAATTATATATTTTGCACCTCAACTAACCATTATTTTTTATAAAAGGTTAAGTGTTTTATTAACTACGTTTACACATATTCAATGTATGGTATAAGTTGTAATGAAATACTTTGTTTAAGAAATTAATAGTAAAAGACAAATAATGAGCCATTCTACTAGTAATGCTACAACACAAGGATGGATTAAAGCACAACATTTATTATGGCTGAATTTACCAGCAAGTCTAAACTACAGGCATACAAGGCTTCATTCTGTCTTTTAATTTCAGGTCCAGTTTAATATAATATAATATAATATAATATAATATAATATAATATAATATAATATAATATAATATAATATAATATACTATAATATAATATAATATAATATAATATAATATAATAGGTAACACTTTACAATAAGGTTCATTAGTTAATGCATTTACTAACAGGAACTAATCATGAACAACATGTACAGCATTTATTAATCATAATTGAACATTTACTAATGCATTATTAACAATCAAGTCCATGCTTGTAACATTAGTAAATGCACCATGAGTTAACATGAACTAACAATGAACTACTGTATTTTCATTAACTAACGTTAACTAAAATGAACAATTACAGTAGTAAATGTATTGTTCATTGTTTGTTCATGTTAGTTAATGCATTAATGAACATTAATTAATGAACCTTATTGTAAAGTGTGACCATATAATATAATATAATATAATATAATATAATATAATATAATATAATATAATATAATATAATATAATATAGGGGGGTCATGGTGGCGCAGTGGGTAGCACGATTTCCTTACAGCAAGAAAGTTGCTGGTTCAAGTCTCGGCTGGGTCAGTTTGGTTTTTTGTGTGGAGTTTGCATGATCTCCCAGTATTGGCGTGGGTTTCTTCCAGGTGCTTCAGTCTCCCCCACAGTTCAAAGACGTGGTATAGCTGAATTGGGAAGGCTAAATTGGCTGTAGTGTATGTGTGTGATTGAGTGTGTATGGATGTTTCAGTGATGGGTTGCAGCTAAAAGGGCATCGGCTGTGTAAAACATATTCTGGTAAGTTGGCAGTTCATTCCACTGTGGCAACCCCAGAATAATAAAGGGATTAATCCAGAACTTCACATCTATAGTTTAGACCCAGAGAGTTTTTGGTTTTCTGGTTCAGTGATGGGTGATGTGCATATTTGTAAGGGTTGGCATGGTAACTGTGCCCTCTTTTCAGGGCAGGGGTAAAGTGGACAAAAGCTGGGCCAGAGGAGGCTTTTGTATATGCTGACATAGGTGAGTTTGGGAAAACGATTGCATTCAGGTGTTTTTAAAGTAGGAGCTTTACAAGTCATTTAAACTGCTATTGACTAAATGCGGTTCCAGTACATTGAAGTTCCCATTATATTAAAATATCTGTATTTATAGTCATTTATAGTACATGGGCTACAGACTGTGGTAAAAGACATTTGTTTCTGAAACATATACAAACAGCAACCACACAATAACACCATTCATCTGTTAAAAGTCACAAAGTTTAAATACCTGAAAAGTATATGAGGGGATAGAAAATTAAAATTCTGCTGTCATTTACTCACCCTCCACTTATTCTAAACCTGTTTAAGCTACTTTCTGAACACAGAGTAGGAGAAAAACAGCCATTCAGTTCAAGTTTATTTGTATAGCACTTTTTATAATAATTATTGATGTTTATTGCAGCTTTCCATTGTTCCGCTACCATGCATAGTATTTTTCCCTATTTATAACTTGTTTTGTGTTCTACAGAAATTCATTAACATTTAGAACCACTTTAGTGTGAGTACATGCTGAGGAAATTTTGTCTTTGGGTGAACCATTTTTTTATTCTAAACTTTTCCTTTATCCTTTATCTCATCATCAGTTTTGTAAGTCATTATTAGTCAGATGTATGGGAACAATGTTATTTACATTTTACAGTTCATTTAATTAATATGGTACATACAATACATTTGATATATGCTGTATTTGTTATACAATACATGTACACACAAAACCACACACACACACACACACTCACACACACACACACTCACTGGCCACTTTATTAGGTACATTAGGTACACATCTATAATATGAATCTCCCGTTCCACCACATCCTAAAGGTGCTCTATTGGATTGCTATCTGGTGACTGTGGAGGCCATTTGAGTGCAGTGAACTCATTGTCATGTTCAAGAAACCAGTCTGAGATGATTTGCGCTGACATTATTCTGCTGGAAGTGGCCATCAGAAGATGGGTACACTGTGGTCATAAAGGGATGGACATGGTCAGCAACAATATTCAGGCAGGCTGTGTTGTTGACACGAAGCTCACTTGGTACTAATGGGCCCAAAGTGTGCTAAGAATATATCCCCCACACCATTACACCACTACCACCAGCCTGAACCGTTGATACAAGGCAGGATGGATCCATGGTTTCATGTTTTTGATGCCAAATTCTGACCCTACCATCTGAATTTAGCAGCAGAAATCGAGACTCATCAGACCAGGCAACATTTTTCCAATATTCTTTTGTCCTATTTTGGTGAGTCTGGGCTAATTGTAGCCTCAGTTTCCTGTTCCTAGATGACAAGACAGACACCTGGTGTAGTCTTCTGCTCATCTAGCTCATCCGCCTTAAGGTTGGATGTATTGTGCATTCAGAAATGCTCTTCTGCATTCGTCGGTTCTAACGAGTGGTTATTCGAGTTACTGTTGCCTTTCTATCAGCTGTCTGGCCCTTCTCCTCTGACCTCTGTCATCAACAAGGCATTTGCGCTCACAGAACTGCTGCTCACTGGATATTTTCTCTTTTTCAGACCACTCTGTAAACCGTAGAGGTGGTTGTGCGTGAAAATCCCAGTAGATCAGCAGTTTCTTAAATACTCAGAGCAGCTCGTCTGGCACCAGTAACCATGCCATGTTCAAAGTCACTTAAATCACCTTTCTTCTCCATTCTGATGCTCGGTTTGAACTGCAGCAGATCGTCTTGACCATGTCTACATGCCTAAATGGATTGAGTGGCTGCCATGTGACTGGCTGATTAGAAATGTGCCTCAACGAGCAGTTGGACTGGTGTACCTAATAAAGTGGCCGGTAAGTGTATATGTGTATATAAGATTTTACTGATTAAAAGACAAGTACTTTTCATTTTTACAATTTTTTTGCTAAAACTTTTTATTTTCTAGATTAATTTCTGCTGAATACAGTTTGAATGTATTTTCAGCAGCATCTATTAACAGCTAACAAAGAGAATGACGTAACAGTGAAATACATTAACTACAGTAACTCCTCTGCATGTGTGCTCAAGCCTGTTAGACAACTTCAGGTTAAACTGGTAAAGTTGTTTTGAGCATTCGAATGTCCACAACAGCATGTTGTAGATATTGTACATGGCCCATAAATGCAGCTGCTTCATTAAATCATTGATATTCTATAAAAATGTTTTCTTTCGTTATACTCAGTTGGAGATATTGTGGAAAAAAAGAGTCAACCAAAGGCCCTTAAGGAAGTTTAAACCAGCTGACTCATTTTCAAATGAAACTATGAATCACTTCAAGTCAACCTCATTGTGATTAAGCATTATTAAAGCTAGTAGTTTCACCCAAAAAGGTCTTTCCAAACTTACACATCTGTCTCAGGAAATGTCTATTGCTCCATATCCAACACAATGTCAGTGTACTCGTCATATGGATCATCTGTAATACAAATGATTGATTGTCACATAACAAATCCACATAGTAAGGTCATGAAATAAATAGATGTCTTCAGTTTATCTTCACCTGTGTTGCTTTCAAAGTCTGTCTTGGTCGCATTTTATTTTCTGAAAAGCCAGAGATGTGGCCACCAGTGAGAATACAAGCACACAGAGAGCAGCAGTAAATGGCCACTCATGCTCTGATAGACGGTTCACTGATGTGCTTGATTGAACACCAACTGAAAACACACAGATCTCATCTTCAGTATTTTTATTCAATGTACATTCTTAAAAATAAAGTTAAATAATTTGGATAATCACATTTAAATAATCAAATAATTAGCGGTCTTTTTCCATGGAGAACCTTCATGATCCGAATCGCTTTCCACTGCACAAAATGTTTAGTGATCCTGATTGTAATCCAGATTGTTAAAAAAGTAATTCTCTTACGACCTGTTCACTGATTCTGTTATTTTTTGATCACTTTCTGGAAATCACTTCCAACTTTCTGGAAATCACTTTCTGGAAAAACTATTTAAAGGAACATTAATTAATTCATTTTCCCACACAGCGGAATGAACTGCCAACTTATCCAGCATATGTTTTACACATTGGATGCCCTTCCACCTGCAACCCAGTACTGGGAGACATCAATACACACTCCTACACTATGGCCAATTAAGTTTATTCAATTCACCTATCCCTCATGTCTTTGGACTATGGGTAACCGGAGCACCCGGACCCGGGACTCAAACCAGCGACCTTCTTGCTGTGAGGCGACAGTGCTAATCATTGAGCCACCGTGTCACTTTTCAAAGGAACACCACTGGAAATGGGTACATTTTTTATTATTATTTTGGAAATCAGTCTCATTTACAACTCTTATAAAGCACTTGTATGTTAGCTCAGCATAAATCATTGAATCAGATTAGACCATTAGCATCTCACTCAAAAAAAGAGTTGACTGCAATTACATTGTGAACAGATAGAAAATAAAAAGGTGCTATTTTGTAGATTGATATGGCTATAGGAACTATACTCTCATTCTGGTGTAATATAACTAAGTTTTTATTTGCTGCTTTATCATGGCTTCAACACCTAAAAATATTCCCCAGCTAGGTAACTAACAACGTTGCTTAATATCATTGTGCCTGCTGTGGTCTAAACAATTGAATGTTAATTCAATGATTTTTGCCAAGCTAAGCTAAAAGTTCTTCCGCCAAACATGCAGATTGGCTAAATGGATTAAACTCAACCGTTTGAGTAATGAAGTTTGCACTGCATGCTTGAGTGTTTTTTTTTCCTTTTTTTTGGTGCGTTAATCTTGTCAGTAATATTATTCAGAAGGTCATGATTCGCACTCATTACATTTGTCTTTTGTATTATCTGAAGAATGTAAAATCAAAACTATACAATGTAACTATTTGATGAGTGCGAACCATGACCTTCTGATAACTCAGCCGTTTGACTCGGTTGAGTAGGGGAGTTGGAGTGTTTTGTAAAACTCAAGTTTTGCAGTAGCCTACATCTAATAGATTTGGATACTACTTGATGTTTGCAAACAATGCCACCACTATGAATGTAACTAACAAGGTACTCATAGTCCCTCACTGTTAAAATTTCATTCGACACATTGTTTTCAATTACACAGGAAAAAGCAATGTCTGCTGAGATGCTGATGGATAGGACGATTGTGATGTTGCAGAGATCAGACTGAGGTAAATTATTTATATATGCTGTGAGAGTGACTGAGGTTTCTGTAGTAAGTTGCGTTTGGTTGACAAGCTAGTAGATGGATGGAGCAGGAAAACCTCCTTCAGAATTGTAGAATAATCTGGATTTGTCACCATCCACCCCACTGAAAACAGGTCTGCAAATAGGTTGAATCCTTAAAACCAATAGAAGCCTGAGAATAATGTAGCATGGGTTGTATTTAATAGTTTATTCTTACCTGTTATGGTAAGACAGACAAAACAAACCAGAGATCTGCTTTTTTGACCATGTTTAAGATAAAAGCTGTAATTTTTGTGTATCTGATAAACGAACATCATATAACTCAATTCAATTGAGAAATCTCCAATGTATGGAGATAAAGATGACATGGTGGTCTGGGTACCGTAGGATGCATTTTACATGTCAATTTATCCCTCCATCCAGATTGTGGTATGCATTATTTCCATTCCTCTTCTCCATTCACATAAGATGTTGAGTGTGGTCAACATTTTTACTACATTCTAAACACAGGGAAGGATGACACACTCTCCAATAACTCCTACTATTGCTTTCCTCATCATCATTTTTTTTATCTAAAATATAGTCTATAATGTAATAAGACAGTTCGGAAAATAAACTGAGCTGGAAGGAAATAAGACACACCCTAATGACTTAACTCGCCCTGAGGCAACACCTGGGATGCTAAGCAGTGAAGTGCCAAACCAGGTCCCTGTCATTGATTGCCTATGATGATCTTGTGATTTCTGTCAAAAGTGAGAAATAGACAGATGCAAACTGCTATGAAACTGCTTTCAAACTGCTGTTGCTTCAGTTTTGTGTTTCATTATAGAGTTGGGCTGTGCTCAAAACCAAAATTATGGAACTCCTTACATGCCTATGTGTCAAAGTAGTTTCCTTTGACTATGTTTTTAGCTGTCAAATAATAATAATAATGTTAATAATTATTACATTTTTAAATACATAAATTTCCCAGGTAGCAAAGAATTCTGCCCCAGATTTGGCATAAATCTGACCTTCATCCATCACTGGCATACCGCATGTGGGCCAAACATGGCCTTGCTTTGGCAGAGGTGGCACCATCTTTAAGGCGGCACACATTATTGAGCCAGATGTAAAATGTAATATTTGGCCCAGAGGTTAATAATTGATATGTGGGCCATGTAAGTTTGGCCGATCTTGACCCACATCTAAAATACATTTTTATTATATTAAAAAAAAAATAAATTCTACCAATCAGGTCTCTTGGAGAAAAAGCAAGCTCATAGCACGCCTAAGCACAATGGCTCATGGGTTTATCAATTTCATATTAATTTGGTTAATTTATTCATTAATTTGTTAATTAATTCATTAATTTGGCCGAGACTTGTGTTGGCCAGAGCTGGGCCAGAGATATTGTGGGTTCTTTTTAGTTCATTATAAAATGATATAATTGGACATAAGGATAAAATCTATATTAGCTTTATATTCCATGAATACTTTTTGGCTATCTTTTTGAAAACATTTAGTAAAAAATAGTAATACAATTATTTTGCTTATTTTTCCCAAGAAAATGTTATTCTAAAGCAAGATAAATCTTTAAATAGTCAATAAAAAAAGATTTCTGGACAGTGGACATACCTTAAACCTCTTCTGCCATTGTAACAAACACAATTTTGTGTAACTGTACATAACAGATGTATTTATTTATTAATAGTATATAATTATATAAGATATATTTGTTGCCCTACTTTTTTAAATTAAGGAATTTATCTTAATCAAGATTTTATAATTATGTTAAATAATGCAAACATTATTCATTTTATTTATAAATTCTATAATATATTTAGTATTTAAAGGATGAAGTTATATGTTATTGAGCCTTAAAAAGTTACACATTTATTTGAAAAATATTATAGCCAGAATTTGTTTATCATATGAGAAAGAAAGAAAGAAAGAAAGAAAGAAAGAAAGAAAGAAAGAAAGAAAGAAAGAAAGAAAGAAAGAAAGCATTTCTTATCTAAAAATCTGGTTGGTTTGGATCAGATTTGTCATGTAACATTAACGTAATCGTTGCATCACCAGACCGCTATCATCGCACTCTCTGACCACGTGACCCAGCACGCCCCTGCGTAATCGCCAATCCACTCCATGCCTTTACACTACACGTACAGTGATTGGCGTAGAGAGAGGTTGATCAACTACAACCTTCCTGTTTAATGTGATCCATCACTGTATTTACTGTAACAGAGAGCTGTTCACTCTTGTGCGATCTCAGGGATCCGGTATATCACCCTTCACCGTCATATCAGGAGCACTCATGTCTTCAGAGATGCAGAACGACAGCTCAGCCGGCTTCCTGCCGATCTACAAGTCATTCGCTACAGATGCGATCCACGTTGGTTCAGAGCCCGAGCAGTGGAGCTCTATGGCCGTAGTGCCTCCTATTTCACTGTCCACCACCTTTAAACAGCACGGCCCCGGAAAACATGCGGTGAGTCATTTAGACGTGTGAGGTTGTGCTATATTAAGTGTTGTTTAATGTGGTCTTATATATGTAGACTGTGATTTGCTATTATGATGAGCACAACCGGTGCGTGTCCTGATCGAGTGACAATAGAGCACGCGACAATGAGCTTTAAATCTATGCGATGCGACACTTTTTCTGGTATTTAAGTGCATATTTTTATTTTTATATACTACTACACATACACAAACGACAAATTACAAAAACATTTGGTCAAAACGTGAGGTTTGAGTTAAATAAAGGAATAGTAAAGGAACACTCTCTTGTTCAGAATCTGTTTGAGTTTAGTTCGTCTGTTGAACACAGAAGAAGATGTTTTGAAGAATGCTGATTGCTGGTACTCTTTGACTTCCATAGTATTTTTTGTTGTTTAATATTGATTTCAACAATAAGCAGCATTCTTTAAAATATCTTCTTTTGTGTTCAGCAGAAGAAATGAATTCACAAAGGTTTAAAAACCACATGAGGAAAAAAAATAAATTAATACATGTTCCTTTCTAAGTGAACTTGTCCTTAGGTAGTCATCATGGTTTAGCAAAACATTTTATAGGGGATTTGGATAATTTACTGGTTGTCAGACGGGTAAACCATTAATTTCCAGCGTGAGAAAAGTGTAGTTTAATGCCAAAATACAGAATGATAAAACAAAAAAGTTACATTTTAACAACTCTACAGATAATTATGCTGCTTACAAAAGTATCACTAGCTTGTCTTAGCTGATTGAAAATGGTGTCACTGTCTCAAAACCTCTCTACAAACAGTCAAAAGTCATCTGTGTAGCAGGATATAGAGACGTAGTTATGATTACATCAGCAAGGGTGCTGTAAGTTTACTGAATATTTACTCAACCCACCATGAGAATAACCAGGTGCTTCTAGTAAAAGCACATGCTCACTTGTGACTGTCTTTTCCTGAAGAAGTTACACACTGAAGGATGTTTAACACCACCAACTTATAGTGCCAGCTGTTCTTTTGATGTTTACTTATTTATTGATATATTTGTACACTTGTTTTGAATTTCTTTTTTATTTAAGTTTTTTTTGCAAAGTGATATAATTCACAACATCAGTAGACATTTGTCACTTTTCTAGTTCAAATTCCCTAATCAGGAATAAATGATGAAACACAAATTTTTTTTCTTGACCCTAACCAAACAACATATCCCTTTGCATTATCTTACATCATTTATACCAAAACTATTTACAGAAAAAAGGAAGTGTGGGAACAATATTTGCTGTAAAAATCAATCTTAAAAGTTCTATAGCAGCTGTGTCCAAATAGCCAGTGTCCTTCATAGTTAAGCTCCAACTTCAACACGCCTGTCTGGACGTTTCTACTATACTTGGGAAGAGCTTGATAAGCTAGTTCAGGTGTGTTTCATTGGGGTTAAAACTAAAATTTAAAGGACACCTGCCCTCCAGGACTTAGTTTGGACACCCCTGTTCCATAGCAAAAAGACATTAGTTTAAATGAGAGTAAATTACTGAATTTCCTCCTAATGTTTTATCTGCCAGGGGTTCGAGTACAGCAGGAGTGGAAATCCGACAAGAAACTGTCTTGAAAAAGCAGTCGCTGCTTTGGATGGTGCAAAATACTGTGAGTCCTTCACTAACACAAAACATATATATTCATTCATTTTCTTTTCGGCTTAGTCCTTTTATTAATCTGGGGTTGCCACAGCAAAATGAACCGCCAACTTATCCAGGTTAACTTATCCGCACCAGCGGATGCCCTTTCAGCTGCAGCCCATTACTGGGAAACATCCATACACACTTATTCACACACATACACCAGTACACATTTAGCTTACCCAATTCACCTGTATCACATGTTTTTGGACTTGTGGGGAAAACTGGAGCACCCAGAGGAAACCCACACAAACATGGGGAAAAAATGCAAATTCTACTCAGAAATGCCAACTAACCCAGCCAGGGCTCGAACTAGCGAGACCTTCTTGCTGTGAGGCAGTTGTGCTACCCACTGTGCCACCATGCTGCACAATATATATATATATATATATATATATATATATATATATATATATATATATATATATATATATATATATATATATATATATATATATATATATATATGTAATTACTGTATATTAACACAACAGTGTCTTAAACTGAAATCTTGGTCCATCTATTAGGTCTGGCTGTTGCCTCTGGATTGGCGGCAACTTTGACCATCACACATCTTTTTAAAAGTGGAGATGGAATTTTGTGCATGAATGATGTATATGGAGGTGAGTAATTACTCCTGATAATAAATGAAATGTATCTGTGCTTGAAAGAACAGAGAGTGAATATCTCTGACATGTTTTCTCCACCAGGAACCAACCGATATTTCAGAAAAGTAGCTTCAGAAGTTGGGCTTGATATATCTTTTGCAGACCTCACAAAGCTTGAGGAGTTAAAAGCAGGGCTAAAACCAAATACAAAGGTACATCTGAAAATAAAAAAACATGTTTTTTCAAATATATGATGAGTATTTGGCTGACTAAAATACCTGTGGGAAAGCAGGTGTAACTCAAACAATTAAATATTTACTATTTCTGTTTCTACAGATGGTTTGGATTGAAACACCCACAAACCCTACAATGAAGGTTGTGGACATCCAGGCCTGTGCAGATATTGTCCATAAGCACAACAAGGACACAATCGTTGTTGTGGACAACACTTTCATGTCAGCCTACTTCCAGGTAGACGTCCAGGATTTTGAATTCAGTGTTGCTGTTATCTAATCTGTAAATCTAATCTAAAACACAAAAGTCACTTTATAGAGTCCAGAGAGCAAAAGAACATCATTTCACTTTGCACTGCTAATTTAAACTTAGTTAAGTGAATAAAATGTATATTTGATTAAGCATCAAGTCATTTATTTTATAATTCCACGTTTTATAAATACAAGAACTATATATTAATGAAACGGTTCTTCATCCCCGGAACAGCGCCCCCTTGCACTTGGAGCAGACATCTGCATGTACTCTGCAACAAAATACATGAATGGTAAAAAAGTTACATATAAACCTTTGACACAATTGAAATACAGATGAGCGAAGGTGAATTCATCTGTGTAATTTCAGGTCACAGCGATGTCGTCATGGGCCTGATTTCTCTCAGCCGTGACGACCTCTATGAGCGACTGAAATTTTTGCAGAATTGTAAGTCATTTACATTATGGTTTAAATGTGACGCTCCTTTCTTATAACACTCTTATCTTCTGCAAAGGCTCTTCACTTTATGACATGAATTTTTGAGTCCAGATCAGAAGGTCTTAAATACAATAGTGTATTTCTCATGCGGTTTATAGCATGTCATTTAATTAGAGATATTTATTACCTTTTGGAATAAAGCTCAATTATTGGACAGCACTAACAATGAGAGAGAAATAATGCATTAAATGCAGATAAATAAAATGCACTTATAGAAATTTGGTTTAACAATATTTTATATGGACAGGTGGTCTATTGCTGTTTTTATACGGTACATTTTCAGGGACAAGGAATCAAACACTAAACTTATCACTAAAGTTTGATTAAAGTTTAAGTTTAGCAATATAATCTACCCAAATATGCGTTTTAACAATCCCAAAAGCGCCACCACGCGAAGTGTTCAGACATTTCTCGGTGAACAAGGAAATGTAGCAATAATATAGTTCTTTTATGTGTGATATTGGGGGTCTTTTGTAAGACCCAAGAAGAATGTCTTTCATTAACTTGAAAGGAAAGCTATTTCTCTTTAGGGGAAAGTAATATCCTGTTTTAATATCTAAAGGCAATATTTCCCTTTTGTTATTACCTGTTGTCGCATTGCTTAGAAGTTATAAAGTATTGCAAATCTGTCAGAAAATAATGTTTTATTTTGTTGCTCATTGTTTGTCTGTATTCATCCTGTAGTTTAGCTATTCATTCCTGTAGCTTGAGTTAAATGTTTAACAAAAGTTTAAGATTTATTTTATTTGTCATGTCTCTCTTTCCTTCAGCTCTTGGTGCTGTGCCGTCTCCATTTGACTGTTACATGTGCAATCGGGGTCTGAAGACGCTGCACCTGAGGATGAAGCAGCACTTTAAGAACGCACTGGCTGCAGCACAGTTTCTAGAGGCCGACCCGAGGGTGGACAGAGTCATCTTCCCAGGTGACTGACATTATCTCTAAATTATGTAGGAAAATTAGTTTGATGAATTTGACATATGTATAGTAGATAATTGCTCAAATAAACCAAATTACTGGTATTTAACTTGCCTGATGTTTGTGTCTTAATCAGGGGTCCAAACTCCTACATAGTTTAGCTCCAACTTGCTTCAACACACCTGCCTGGTAGTTTCTAGTATACCTAGAAAGAGCTTGATTAGCTAGACTGAGCACTAAAGTGTGTTTGTGTGTGTGCTGTTTATAAAGCCCATCTAATCAGTTCATGAGCAGCTCCCAGCCGTTTATGTGTATAATTAACTTAATGAAAAACAGGTGCGTGTGAGCGGTGCATGACTGGATATGAAGTTCTTTAAAGTGACAGATTTGTAGTTCTTTGGCGATCTTCATTGGCTGGATTGCTGGTGACTGTGACAAGTGTATGTAATTGTGGTTGGAATTAAAATATGTAGGACACATAGTGGTGGTTCAGGCCTGGCCACAGGTGGTGTTCCACTAATGGAACGTAAACAAGACATTTTAATATCTAATAATAATAGTATTTCATAGATTCTA
Source organism: Danio rerio (assembly GCF_052040795.2). Lineage (NCBI taxonomy): Eukaryota > Metazoa > Chordata > Actinopteri > Cypriniformes > Danionidae > Danio > Danio rerio. Next base: position 39,598,053 of record NC_141026.1, on the reverse strand, counting down.
AATATTTTCATTTAGAATTAGATGGAAACAAATTGTAAAAAAAGACAAAAAAATACATTTTTAAATAAAATAGGTTCTTTCAAGGAATGGATTTAAAGGATTTAAATTCATCAAGGAATCTAAAGAAGACATAATGCATGGTTTCAACCAGGGGTGTCCAAACCCTTAGATCAAGGAGTTTGGACAACCCTGCTCTAAACCATGCAACATTTTTTTCTTTGGATTCCTTGATGAATACATGGTTTAACAACCTATTTTTATTTAAATGTGTGGGTTTTTTTTGTCGTAAAAGTATTTATTTATTTTTTTTAATCAAGTTTTTGCTTCTAATTCTGAATGAAAGATTTAGAATCGTAAAAATGCCCAAGCTATTAAAATGCATTGTATGTGTTCCATTGATATAACCCCACCTGTGGCCAGGCCTGAACTGCTATGTCTGAAATAACCTAAAGCAAGAAATTTCTTGGTTGACTCTTTGATCATCTTTTTTTCCTTCAGGTCTTCCGTCTCATCCTCAACATGAGCTAACAAAGAGACAGTGCACGGGCTGTCCTGGGATGATCACATTTTACATCAAAGGGAAACTGGAGCATGCTTCAACCTTCCTCAGCAATCTAAAGGTGCTTAGCAACTTCATACTTTGATTATTTTTCTATTTTTTGCATTTTTTAAATGTTTTAAATGTGTTTTGCATTTTAGTTGTTTGCACTTGCTGAAAGTCTTGGGGGTTATGAGAGTCTAGCAGAACACCCGTAAGTACTGAGCCTATCACACAATCAAATTCCCTCAAATTTAAAGCAGGAGCATGTAATACTCATTGTATTTGTGTTTGCATAAGCAAGTATTCATATTTTTTGTTATAACAGGGTGTCCGGGGGATCTTAAAAAGTATTAAAAGTTAATAAATCAATTTAGAAAAATGTAAGGACCTTAAAAAGTTTTTTAAAAGTCTTAAATTCTATTTTACAAAGTATTCAATTTTATATAATTTTAGATTGTACAATCTATTGTTCTATGTAAGTTTGCATGAATTTAATCTACTAATATTAGAGTGCTATTCAACTTATAAAATCGATAAAGTCCTGCTAGACTTGACATCACGCTGCTTTATTTATTTGTGGTTACCATTATTTCTGCAGTTATACAGTACACTCTGTATTTAGTAAATGTGCTGTGTGTTAAAATGTGACTGGTTGAAACCTAAAGTGGTTATGAGGTCTGTAATGTATGAGGTCTAAAGAGGTATTGAATCTCGCTCTCTGATTCCTGTGTATATCCTGAATAAGTGTGCATCTAGACTGATGAGCCACACACTGACCATTCACATGTGAAGTGATCATCCACACATATTCAAGTGTTAGTTCACCCATAAAAGAATATTCTGTTATTACTCACTCATCCTCATGTCGTACCGGTCCCTGAGATCTTCATTCATCTTCAGAACATTAATGAAGATATTTTGAAAGGAAATCTGAGACATTCCTCATTCTCCATAGACAGCAATAGTCCTGAGTAGTGATGGTTAATTAATCGTGAAGGCTTTTCGACACCATGTTTCTGCATGTAACAAAACTGCTGCAACTAAAAGTTATGCCAACTGAGTGCTAGTTTGAAGTTCTGAGCTTGTACACCATGCACACTGGATTAACTCTGGCTGAGGCTATTAACTAAGAGCCAGTCACGTATTGCGTCTTTTACGCGTGCAAGTTTGTTATTTCCGATGGAGGCACGTGGCTTGCAAATATGGTGTGACGGAGTCTTGTTTTTAATTTATTTAAAAAGTTGTTTAAATTTTATTTATTAATTTATTTTAAATTTATTTATATATTTTTTTATTTATATTTTCATTATTTAAAAAATTTATTTACATTTAATTAATTTTTTTATTTAAATTATTTTATTTATTTAAAAATTATTATTTTACATTTATTTTAAATTTATTTATTTGAATTTTATTCATTTATTTATTTTTATTTTCAGTGTAAAATTATTATGTTTAAATGCCAAAACTTTTTTTCACTTATTTTTAAGTCAAAAGAGAATTGGACTATTTGTTTTTATTATCATTTTGTGTCGTATTATTTGATTACTGAGCAGCAATAAACAACTCTTTAACATATAAGGAGTTTTCATGTGATTTTCTAAACTAGCAGTGTTTTGAAATAAATAAATGCATAATAATCGTGATAACTGTGATTATTCCTCAGACTATAATCACACAGCCAAAATCTATAATCGTTGCATCCCTAGACCTGATTTATTGAAAGTCTAGAAAAGCAGGTCATATGATGCTCTGAAACACTCTGTCCGCCTATATCTTCTGTCCTGCATCACTATGCAGTGTTTATATTGTATATTGGATAGACATTAGTTAACAGTGCAACATACAAGAATCAAATTCCCTATAGTAAACACACACCTTGATCTGATTCTTTGAGCTTTGTATGATTACAGTTGAATCACTGGTCACATGGAGTGTTTTGACAAAATTTTTTGTTTTACATTGTTTTCTGAACATCTCAATTCTGTTGCTGTTTACGGAGAATTAGAGAGCACTCGGATTTCATCTAAAATTTGTTCAGTTGTGTTTTGAAGATGTCTCAGGTTTTTGGAAGGACATAATTATGAGTAATTAATAACATAATGTAAACTTTTGGGTGAACTAGAACTAAAAAGTCTGGGTAGATAAAGTGGTAAGCAAAGAGTCAACATGATGGATACAGTACAAATGGCTAGAAATAAAGATCTTTGTTACATTGACATGGGTCAAATTATGTCAAGCCTACAGCGTCAGACTTTATCTGTGACCTCAGGGCTTCAAGGTTGCTTTTGGTAATTCAATGGTGAGAATTTACCAGTAGCGGTGCAAGGACGAGCAAAACAAACCAATGACAAGCCAGTGGAGGGAGTGTGGGCAATGTTCTTTCTTAACACAAGGGGTTCAGCTATTCATGTGGATATGTGCCTACTGAATAGCCACAAGGGGACGCAAGCACTGTATTGTTGTACTGAAAGAAAATTGCTTTTCCTCATTGTAGAACATTATTCAACAGGAACAAATAGTAGATTTCTTTAGGCTATAGTACTCTGCCTACAACTGAACAAATAATAAATGGAAAGGGATCAATCCAAGCATATATGAAAAACACTTTTCAAATTTTAATTCTAAAACCAGGCAGAACTAAATGAATTTAGTGTAGGTTAATACGCTTGTAATTATTGAAGAATGTTGTACCACCATGTATAAGTTTCTCTGGCGATAAAGCATATTTTATTAAAATGTGAAATTCTAAAGATGTCTAGACAAGATTTTTTTTATTTCTCAGAGCACTTTGATATGGAAGTAATTTCATGATTCCTGCCAATTTTAATTCAATCAAATAAACATTTGGAAATTAAAATGAAAACCGGATTAACAATCTCATTATGAAACACTTTGCAAAATTGAAAATGAAATGAAATTGTTTAAGGGGTGTAGTGGTGGCGCATTGCCTCACAGCAAGAAGGTTGCTGGTTTCGAGCCTCGGCTGGGTCAGTTGGCATTTCTGTGTGGGGTTTGCATGTTCTCCTGGTGTTCATGTGGGGGTTTTTTTCCGGGTGCTCCGGTGTCCCCCGCAGTCCAAAGACATGCGCTATAGGTGAATTGGAAAAGCTAAATTGGCTGTAGTGGATGTGTGTGAATGCAAGACTGTATGGGTGTTGCCCAATGATGGGTTGCAGCTGGAAGGGCGTCCGCTGTGTAAAACATGGATGAGTTGGTGGTTCATTCCGCTGTGGTGGCCCTTGATAAATAAAGGGACTAAGCTAAAAAAATGAATAAATGAATGAATGAAATAGTTTAGTTTTCATTTTCACTGTAACAACACATCGTCCCTGTCAAATCGATAAATACTGCACAATGAAGTTGCCGATTTAACATTTAATCTTCTGTGCAAAGCCAAACTGAAAAATAACATGCAAACTCAATTTTTACAAAGCTAGTTATTAATGTTCAAGCAATGATAGTGACACAATTCAAATTAAAATGTACATTTAAGTTTTCCTTTTATTGACACTTTTATTTCAGTTTTCGATTTCATTTTTAACATCAACCTATATGAAAAGCCTATGCCAATCAGTGGGAGGAGTTTATTCAAGTTACGTTGAGTGATTTCAGAGCTCGAGGGCAGAAGCACGGTTTTGATGGATGGGACAGCGTGAGTTGCTAATGTGTATATATAACAAAAGTTAAATTGAAAAACTGAACTGAAAAATTGTATCTAAAGTTTTTAATGTAAATCACAGTTATTGTAATAGGTTTTTATTTATTTGTATCAACTCTTATTGAAAAATAAAGTTACTGAAGTTGATTTTGCAGGGGCGACGCAGTGGCGCAGTAGGTAGTGCTGTCGTCTCACAACAAGAAGGTCGCTGGTTCGGGCTGGGTCAGTTGGCGTTTCTGTGTGGAGTTTGCATGTTCTCCCTGAATTCGCGTGGGTTTCCCCCACAGTCTAAAGCCATTTGGTACAGGTGAATTGGGTAGGCTAAATTGTCCGTAGTGTATGAGTGTGTGTGAATGTGTATGTGGCTGGGAGGGCATCCGCTGCATAAAAACGTGCTGGATAAGTTGGCGGTTCATTCCACTGTGGCAACCCCGGACTTAATAAAGGGACTAAGCCGAAAAGAAAATTAATGAATGAAAGTTTATCTTGCTATGAAATAGTCAAACCAATAGTACTCTGTCTTCAGTGTAAAAACAAAATTAAAATTGATAACAAAAGGCTTTTGAAATGTCATTGTGGCAGATTTGTGATGCTTTTGTTCACAAGTAATTTACTAGATTGTCAGCTATAGTGTCAATGAATTATCTTGGACTTTCTTGATGTCAAACCTTTCCAGTGTTATCATGATTTATCCTGGAAAAAAAGATTTGAATCAATCAGAAACGTTTTGAGGAGACCTTTCATCCATCTCCATTTCCCATAGTGCACTTTATCTTTTCCAGAGCGATTATGACTCATGCTTCGGTGTGCGAGGAAGAGAGGAAGAAGCTGGGCATCAGTGATACACTCATTCGTCTTTCAGTGGGTCTGGAGGACGAGGAAGATATTATTGCAGATCTGGACCAAGCTCTCGGTGCTGCAGTGAGTATTGCAGAACATATGCTCATATGAAAAAAATAGTAATTAATATAAAAACAGCCTTTCGGGACCTGTTTCATATTTATGATGCCAGTGTTATTATATGCAAGCCATCTCTTAGCAAACTTTCTATTTATAGAACATAATTTTTGGATTAAAAGTGCTTTTTAATGGTGCAAACTAATGTAAAATGGTGCATCATTGAAAATAAATTCAAAAAGTAAGCATGTGAGATGATTTTAGCCAATAAAGTTTAGGTAATTAGCTTACAGGAACTAAATATAAATCCTCTTAGATCAGAGATCTGAGAATTATTCCTATAGAATCATGTTTGTGAGGAGAAAATTAGGAGTTTGTGGAACTGTTGGTGAGAAACCTGTTGGATCACAGTCTTCAGAGTGATATCACAGCGCTGCAGATGTTCTTATTTGAGATCAAAGGTGCTGGAGTATTTTTCGATAAGGTTTGAACAAAGTTCCATCCTGCAGCCCGTTTTTGTGAAGGTCTAGTGATCGTGTTTCAGAGGTCAAAACCTTTAACCACTACCAGCAATTCAATGCCAGCCTAACAGCTCTTATCAGAATTCTTATCTGTAACTGGGCGCTATTTCAGACAGTTGGCAGAGACTGAGACATCGCTTATCAGCTGTTTTGTGAACTGAGGGCCAACCTTAACCATGGGAAGATAGGGGAAGCTTTAAATGCTTTCACACACACACACACACACACACACACACACACACACACACACACACACACACACATATATATATATATATATATATATATATATATATATATATATATATATATATATATATGCACATTTAAAAAGATGAAGTATTGCTTGCTAAATAGATTTTTTTTTTCAAGTGCAGTGTTTAACAGAGAATCCTGAATAATATTCAATCCGATTCACCTTTATTTGTATAGCGCTTTTACAATGTAGATTGTGTCAAAGCAGCTTCACATAAAAGATCATAGTAAATTGAAAACCGTGTCAGTTCAGTTTTCAGTGTTGAAGTTCAGTTTAGCTCAGTTCAGTGTGGTTAATAATCACTACCGAGAGTCCAAACTCTGAAGAGCAATCCATCGATGCGCAGCTCTACAGATCCCGAACCATGTAAGCCAGTGGCGACAGCGGCGAGGAAAATACTTCACCAATTGGTGAAAGTGAAGAATTTAAAAACCTCGAGAGAAACTAGGCTCAGTTGGGCACGACCGTTTCTCCTATGGCCCAACGTCTTGTGCAGAGCTGCAGTCTAGGTGCCGGAGGCTGGAGAACGCTGGACCTCAGCGAAGACTTGTATGTCCCTGTAGCATCACAGGAATCAGTCACATGCTCTCCACTCCTCCATGACCATCACAGCAGCTGCTCAGGATACGGCTTGGTCTAGGATTATGAAACCTTGGGATCATCTCGTCGCTGGTCTTGGATCAAATCAGTGGCGCTGCATAGTCTGAGGGCCTCGGGATGAGTATCCCCAAGTGGAAAAATAGAATAAAGAGAATAATTAGCGTAGCTTTAGTTAATAATGTATATAAACAAGATGTTAAAACATGTGTGGAGCACAATTATGTATCATAACTAAGTGATCCGCTGAGTGTATGCTTTACTAAACAGATAAGTCTTTAATCTAGTTTTGAAATGTGAGAGATTTTAGGAGCCATAAATGAGAAGGCTCGACCTCCTTTACTCTACTTTGCTATTGTAGGTACTGCTAGAAGCCCTCAGTTTTGATATCTTATCATATTTCAACAAAAGGAGGTATATTAAACCAAAGTCTGGAGTAAAGGCTACTGAAAATCAGCTTTACTATGTATGTAAGGAGTTTGCAAATTTTTTAAAACATAAAATAGGACATGGATACTTTAAAATGTAAGGTTTTTACCCAGTTTACCACTTTTACTGTTTTTGTTAAGCAGCAAACAGCTAAAAATCAGCTTCATCATGTATGTAAGGAATTTACAACATTTTTTAAACATTAAATTAGGACATGGTTCAAATATATAAGTCACATTGACCCAAAACTTCAAAATCATAATGTGAATAGTGCTTTAAACATATTCAAATCTCATGCATATATAGTTTTCATAATACAAATAAATACACCCTAAAATAGTAAGATTTAAGTGATTTTTACGTGTCAAGTCTCAACAAGACTGTCTCAACATTGTTTTTTAGTGAAGGTGAAAGTTGTTGTTCTGCAAAATTCTTCTTACTGTAAAACATATTCATAGTGTCATTTTTAATAACCGTAGAAGTTTTTTTTAATGAGGGAAACTCACAAGAACAATGAAAGGGGTTTGCAAACATGTAAAGTGTTTTTAATAAAGAACTCTGAAAACCGAATGAATGAATGAATGAATGAATGAATGAATGAAATATTACTTTACAGAACAACTCGCAGAAATCAGTCCATTTTAGAAGTTTTTCTTTCTATTTTTTTTATTTCAGGGACATTTATGTAAGTTTCTGCTAGAATGTCTGAAATAAATGATGACGACGATGATGATATTACAAATACTTATTTGATTGTCTGGTTGAAACCATTTTTTTCCCCCTATTTAAATATACTAATATTATACAACTTGTTTCATTTTTAATTTTTTTTAACAGCATCCAAAGAAGTGAAAGACGGATGAGGAACAGCAGTGATGCCACACGTGGATGAGATGAGGACACTTTTATGTGGCACATTAGTGATTTACTTTGTATATTATGCTTACTTGAAAAACATCAGTTGCATTTGTCAGGGAACAACTGTCCTCTAGAAAACTTGTTTGCCATGTTTTAATATAAAGGAGATTTGGTGCTTTTGTGTTTCTACTTTTTGTAATTGAAGTTTGATGAGGTAATGTGCAGCCAAACAAAACCGCACATACAAGTTTTGATGAAAGGAAAGTGGCAGGAATGCAAGGGAAATCTAAACAAAATCTATGATTTAGATAGACTGTACAAGTTATTCAAAAACTGCAACATGCACAAAAGACACCATCAGTGTTTTCAGGTAGTGAGCAGTTTTTATTTTCTGCATCAAAATCACCTCATTATGTTCCAATCACCCTTCACCGAACAGCCGAATTTTAAATACTTGACAATAATGAGATGCTTGAGCGTTTTCAATTCTAAAGGGATCACTTCAGATCTTTGTCTGTGTTACCAGACCCATTAAAAGCCATTTGTAGTCTCCACTCTCTGTGTTGTCTTCTTCCTGAACCATAAGCAATCACTTTGAAGTCAGCAAATGACACACATGTAATTGGAAAATGAATAGTAAAAGGCATATTGAACAAGAACATCAATAAAACTACAAGAACATCTTGAACTCATTAATAATTGTTTAGAACATCCTCCAGGCTTCAGTTTGTTTCTTCAACTGTCAGGAAATGATAATTAGTTTGCAAGTTCTGACAAGTTTTGTTGTTGTGATTTCCTGAGCCATGAAAGTTTTTCTGTAAGGAGAATTATGAAAATATATTGAGTGAAATGTGTCCTCCTAAATATTTCTAAATGGACAGTTTTTTTTATACAGTTTATTGATGTACAGAATTAAATGGTAGTCAATGTATAAAATGGTTTGCTAGAAAGCATTTCAATGTCTGTTTTAGTTTCCTCCTGTATTTCAGTTCCCGTTTGTTTAGCATTTTTTCCCCAAGACCTATATTCCATCACCTCATATATTTAATTTACTGATTCAAAAGATGTCCATTTAACAAAATGGACACACAATAACATTATTGATTCAGGTTTTCTGACATACACTACCGGTCAAAAGTTTGGGGTCAGTTTTATTATTATTTTTAAATTATTCTGTTCATCAAGACAGCATTTATTTAATGTAAAAAAAAATTGTTAAATATTTATAAACATTTTAAATCACTGTTTTCTTATTGTACGTAGTTTCAAATGAAATTATTACCCTAGTCATTATTGCTTTTATTACTGTTACCATTATTGATAATAATTTTTATTAATATTAGACTGATTTCTGAAGGATCATGTGACTCTGAAGACTAGAGTAATAGAAATGCATCAATAAATTATAAAATTATGAACTACTTTTATAGTGTAATAACATTTCACAGTTTTACAATTTGTACTGTATTTCTGATGGAATAAACGCAGCATTGGTGAGCAGGAGAAGCTGAGTTTAAAACATTTAAAAATTGTACTGGCCCCAAACTTTTGACCGGTGGTATATGTTGTGTTTTCAGACATTAACTTGGCGTATTACTATCCATATATGTCAAATAGAGCCATGTAAGGCATGCAGAATGTTTAGGAGTGTAAAGTTCATACAGTTTAGTGGCAATGTGTTGGTATTACAGGCTAGTAATAGAATGAATAACATGTGCAAAGCTGAGGTTGCAACTCTTGTGTGACCTGTTTTTCTTTCATCAGCAAAATTCATGTTTTGATCTTCTCGGATGATTTTCAATTTTCACATTTCTGATAGAGAAATTACTGTTTGATTTGCACCCTTTGCACAAGCTTGTTTGGAAGATGATTTTTTTTGACAATTTCATGCTCTAAGCATGATTCTATATGCATAAAACGCTAATAAATGCGGTCAGTTATTGATTACAAGACCAGTTTTAAACTATTTTAAATTATGAAAAATATGGATTTTGAAAATAAGTGAAGTTTCATAAACTAATTTCTAGAGGAGCACATGATAGGATTGAGCTCAACTGACTGCTCATCTATAATCAGTAATAATCCAATCAGATTGATCCAAGCTTACAATAGATTTTCCCCCACTGCTCTGTCTTTGTTTTGGAAGAATCCCCCTTCCACCCCATCTCCTCCTTTTCTAAAGGGAGCTCTTGAGACCAACCTGATCTCAGATCGCCTTTTATGCTTATTGACCGGGCAGGAGCCTTGGGCTAAATTATCTCCAAGCTCAGGGTTCTCTTCCAGTACAGCATGCCATACCTGGTATAATGGCTAGCATATCTAAGTGTAAACTCTTCAAATTATGTTTTATCAATGTAAGGAGCCATCACAACCAATACTGTTTTAAATAGCCATTTTTAACTTTATTTTTAATAACATGAGATTTAGACATTTGATATAAAGTAATGAGATGCATATAGAGTTTCCAGTGGTATATTGTTATTCATATATTAATTGATCTCTTTAAACAGAGGTGCCTAAAGTAGGGTCTGTGGACCAAAGGTGGCCCATGGTAACCTTTGGTTTGGCCCACCATTCCATCTGAAAATAGAGACTTTGACAGAGACCATCGTTTCGAACTGAACATAATCTTTTGTTTGTTTGTGTAATTGAGGAGCTATAAAAAAACCCCAACTAAAATTAAATTATTATGTTTCATTTAAATAATGTAAATAAATCAGACTTTTAAAATGTGAATACTGTCAGAGAGAGTACAGTGCATAAGACATGGGTGAGCAAATCAAGGCAAAGCCAGGAACAGCTCAAGTAGTGTATTCAGCATTAAACTTTATTGTATTATAAATGGGATTGTTTATGTTTTTACTATTATAAGTTCATCATAAAATGGTAAAAATGATACTGCGTCATTAATTAATATGTTTTAAAGCCACATCTCTAGTTATTTTTAAATATTAGCAAATAAAGTAGGAAATTATCCATGGCAAATTTAATGTAATACGGCTTGGTATATTTAACTTCGGCCCACAGCCCTCAATCAAGTTTGTTTTTTGGCCCTTTATAAGAAAAAGTTTGGGAACACCTGTTTTTAAATGTACAGAGTAGCCTTTTTTGTTCCTTGCATTGAAGAGAGAGACATCTTCAGCTCTGCCTTATTCTAACCTTACCTTTCATTCCTCAATTATGCCTTATAAATATTACAATAATTACAGCACTTCAGGTTCAGCTGTCTAATAGAGTGAAATCATTCAGATTGTATCAGGGTTGAATCAGAATCTGAAGACGGTAGAGACTATAGAAAATGATTCAGTCCTACAATGTTTTATTCAGACCCATAATAAAGATGACTGGTTATTCAGTAGAACCCAGGGATAAAAATCTTTTTTCCTCTTCAAGGATGGTATCCAAACAAAGCATCATTGCGCTGAGATGAATTACTTTCCTGTAGACTAAAAGCTGACATCTATCATATTGTAGAAGCACCACAGCTTTGAGTTTCAGACATCATGTGGATGTATTTTGTCATTTCCTTTTTTTCTGGAGAGCACAGTTCTTTAAATCTGTATCACAGTATTTTGTTGCGGAAATTTTTTTAACAAATGACACATTCAATTTTAACATGACATATACTGTAAAAATATCCATAAATTAGCAGTCTTTCATATTTTGGGATTGATGTTTTTAAGGGACATTTAAGGCATTAAGGGATCTTTCTGCCAACAACTTTTAGCCTTAAAAAGTGCATGCATTTTTAATAGTTTAAAGTGATAAATTGTCTGTTGTTGTATATTATGGTACAAAAACCTTATAACTTATGTCTCTCCATATTATTTATTATACATAATAATTTTTTAAACTACTAAAATGTAATAAAAGTCACTTAATTAAACTGTAGAGATGACTTTTCAACATCAGATGTAGACAAAGCAGAGATCAAGGTCCCATAATGCAATTCACAACCACAAATAAACACAAAACACTTGAGTACCACAAAATATGGGAACTAGAATTAACAGATATTTTTTACAATGTAGTCTTAATATCAAGTGCACAGAGACGCATGTAATTAAATTTCCCGAAAACAGCATAACCAAAACAGTGCAGCACAAAAGAGTGCAGAGGTCTGACCAGCTCAGATGGAATGACCTTTGACCTCGGTATTGTTAGGGTGGCCTCCCTTTGAAAACTTGAATAGGGTGTTGTTCTCTCTTCCTGCTGAGATGTAATTGCGAACCCACTCCACTCATTAACTTAGGTTAATCCAAGCATAGTGGTCAGAAACTGGGGACGAATTATTCATTAAATGAGTTCAAGCCCCTGCCTTCCTGAAATTAAATAGATTTCAGAATGCATCTATTTTCTTAAATAATTTACAAAAGGCTTCAACCCTATATAAAAGTTTATGTGTAAGGAATAACACAAGGTGGTGATGGGACCATGAAGTAAAGCTGAATTTTGAGCCAATCATTCCGCTTATACTGTTACCACTCCTCAAGACTGCTCGGGTGTTGTATTTCAATACATTTGTCAGGTTTTGGTCCTCAAACAACTTTGGTGTAGGAATAGTAATACCCTGCAAAAACAAAATAATCAAAACAGCCAAAACTAGTTTTAACCAGCTTATGGCTGGCAAGAACCTGCTTACTTTAGACAAGCAGTTCAAAAGCAATGACCTCATGCTGTTTTTTTTTCTTCAGCAAGGCATCTCATCCAAAGGCTTGTGTTTTAATTTTATTTTATATCGAAGGCTGTGGAATAACAGAAATTAATAGTACAGAACTTTAACCAGAGACTAAAGAATGCCAAAAAGTTAAAGAGACTCCTAAGTGGTGGTCCAGAGTGTAATTTTGGGGCTTGGTTGTGTTTATAAAATGGAAAGCATTGTGTGCTCATGCTTCATTTGTAGTAAATCACGTTATTTGTTCATGCATCTTACTTTGATTATATACAGCTACTCAGTTAACATAAAAACGACTTTCGTATTTCCTAGTTCCTCTGAAAGGCCTGCCTTCAAGTGACCTGATTGGTCAGCTAACATAATGTGCTGTGATTTGCAAATTGGCTCCACATCACCTGGAAGCGTCACGTCTAGACACCCCTCTGCTAACACGCACTGTGCCTCTACTGTGTAAATACTGTCAGTCAGTATAACCACAGCGGTTTAAGCCTGAATTAGACAGAAAATGAAAAGGACACAGCTGAACCTCATTTCTGCTCTTTAAAAAAAACTGACAAGTGTCACATATATTCGGATTCTAAGCTTGTGTAAGTAATATGAAACGTTCACGTATCTTTTGTGAGTTGGTTTTGTTGAGATGTAGAACACAGGGAAAGTGGCCGCATAGAGAGACACTGCAGCGCTGGTGAAGATTGTAGGTGTTTACAGCAGTTTGACGGATAAATGTGAATTAGTAGCTAAATTGTTAACAGTGCCGAAAAGCATTTCCCATTGTTTACCTCCTTGTTACAATATACCGTTATTGCTAGAAAATGAGCATGTAATAGATCAATTTTAACAAAAAATAATACTTACAGGTTGTGGCTCACAATCCACAGCTTATTTTATAATGGCTGGAGCTGCTCCTTCTTTGAGGAGTTTTTAGCTGATTCCAGCACTGAACTGGGAGAGATTCTGGAAGCTGTCCTTTGTCAAACGCTAGCTATATATATATATATATATATATATATATATATATATATATATATATATATATATATATATATATATATATATATATATATATATATATATATATATATATATATATATAATTATTTTCTGGAACATAATTCAAATAAAACTGTTAGCACTTCTCTCTTTGTGTTGTGTCCTTTGGAAGCCCAAATACAGGAACAAAAGAAGCACTGTGGAAATAGCAGCGTTTGGACCACATTTTAGCTTGCTCTGCTATAACATTACAGCGCCTTTGGTCACGCCTCTTTGCTGTGTGGGGTGTATGCACGTGGTGAATGCGCATAACCGGGAGCGTTTGTGATCTTAATAACCCAGATGTATTTTTTTGTAGTCCCCAATCTTTGTTCGCTTTAGGCTTTGCTAAAGCTGTATAAGCCAATATCTCCCTTTTCATTGAACTTTGAGTGTATTACATTCAGAGATATTGTTTATGTTTACACAGCTACAATATACATCAACTAAAGTTTAAAATATGATCTCATAGTGGACCACCCCTTTAAAGGGACTTTGCTGTAATGTGGTCAAAACCTGTCTTCAATTACTTTATCCTTGGTTACCTGGCAATAGTTGCAGTCTTCATGTGTTTACCAGCCAATCAGAATCAAGCAATCACAGCCCGGTGATATAAGGTTTTTAAAATGCTTGATAAGATTATGTAACTTTTAAAATGCACATTTTATTCGATATAAAAAGCTGTCATCAAGTGAATTCATCTTGAAAAATGTTACAACAATAATGTTGCTATATGTTTGGTCGTCAGTTCTTAAATTATTAATTAGTATGATCTTAGTAGATAGACAGGCAGGCAGGCAGATAGATAAATAGATAGATAGGTAGACAGACAGACAGACAGACCTTATCTAAAAAGTGGCCAAACTGTTAACAATTAAACTTGGCCTCTACTGTGGAGAAAGCACTCACTGAAGCATGCTTGATTTTATTACATAAGACAGCTGATCACGTGGTCCAGCACGCCCTCTTACTCTTAATCACCAGTGAACTTCATTTTGCCGAGTTTTTATATAAACTGTTTCTTCTGCAAACTCAAAGGACACAGCATATCACCGTCAGCTGCAGGCATGTCTTCAGAGATGCAGAGAGACAGCTATGCCGGTTTCCAGCCGCTCTTCAAGTCATTCGCCACAAATGCGATCCACGTTGGTTCAGAACCCGAGCAGTGGAGCTCTATGGCCGTAGTGCCTCCTATTTCACTGTCCACCACCTTTAAACAGCACGGCCCCGGAAAACATGAGGTGAGTATAAGCAGTGAGATTTATTTTGAGCAGCGCCATTGAGAGATTAGTTTCCACTCCATTTAACTAAATATGACGCAAGATATCAGCATGACTTTTAAGGCTAATTGGTACAATTTTTGTTTAAATTATGAATTAATTTCGTCTGCTTATTAAGTGACTAGAATCAGTCACAGACTCATTTGAACCAGGCAAGAGATAAAATAGTCGTTTTCATAACTGGTTACAGTAATATCATCTATGCTGCAAGTTGACTGAATGTTTACTCAACACATCATGAGAAAAGCCAGATGCTTGAAGTAAAATGCTCACTTGTGAACCACCAGGCGATATTTCCCTTTTGTTACAATGTCTCATTGCTTAGAACGAAGTTATGTAATATGTAGATTTACTCTATTTTTTTTCTAATTATTTATTTATTTATTTATTTTTTGGTGTACCTTATGTCAAAGTGTCGGATAATATATATTCAATCTGCATATTATCAAAGATGTCCTTTTCCTACAGTTACACACTGCTGCATGTCAAATGCCACAAACATTGCTATAAAGAATTATATTTAGTGTTTTTTTTTACTCATTTTCTTTGACTTTGTATTTGCGTTACTCTCTTATTTTATATTGTATGTTCACAGTTCAGAACATTTGTTTTGTGCATTGTTATACTTTCTTTTTAATGTCTTATTTTTCCCTTGTAGGGATATGAGTATATCAAGACTGGTAATCCCACCAGAAACTGTCTCGAGAGAGCTGTGGCTTGTTTGGATGGTGCAAAATACTGTGAGTCATGTCATTTACCAAAACAAAAGCAGACATTTTATGTTTTGTGTACAAATGGCATTGTCATTAACTTTGAGTTTGCTGATAGGTGTTGCTTTTGCCTCTGGAATAGCAGCGACTGCGACCATCACCCATCTTTTAAAGCATGGAGATGGAATTGTGTGCATGTATGATATATATGGAGGTGGGTTGTGGCTCCTGCAGTATTAATGTAAAAAATTGTTACATCTAAAGTGTGAACTGTGAAGAGTCATTTTTTTTCTGAAATTGATAATACATTCATTTATTTTTTTGTTTTTTTTCCCACCAGGAACTAAAGAATATTTCAGAGAAATAATTACAGAATTTGACATTGATGCATCTTTTGTTGACTTCACAAAGCTGGAGGAGCTGAAAGCAGCTTTAAAACAAAATACAAAGGTACAGCGGAGAACATTTTTTCCAAGAATATACTGACGTCTTAAAATGTTTCTTTGACATTTTTGAAAATCCACATTTAAACCTTGATTTTTTTTTGTGTTAAACGTTACCACAGGGGTTTACCTCAGTAACTAAAATATGGTATTAAATATTCCCGTTATGACAGATGGTTTGGTTTGAAACCCCCACAAACCCTACATTAAAGGTTGTGGACATCCAGGCCTGTGCAGATATTGTGCATAAACACAACAAGGACACACTTGTTGTTGTGGACAACACATTCATGTCTCCCTACTTCCAGGTACACACACTTATTTTATGCACAATCATAAGCCAATGTTGCTTTTATCTAATCTATAAATCTAATTTGAATACATCAGGCAATATAAAGTTAGAAAGTACAATACTTGTTCCAGTTTTAAGAAATTCAAGGGCAAAGATATTTTTTTATACTGAAGCTAGATAAATATAAATAGAAAACTAAAATAATTAAAATAGAAATATTTCTTAAATATTTTTCATCCCTGAAACAGCGCCCCCTTGCACTTGGAGCGGACATCTGCATGTGCTCTGGAACAAAATATATGAATGGTATTAAGCTAATAATAGTATAAGTTAGATGCTTCATATCTAATTGAAATTGAACCGATTTGAAATAAAATGATTTGATGATTTGTGTAATTCCAGGACACAGCGATGTTCTCATGGGGCTTATTTCTGTCAATCGTGAGGACCTCTATAAGCGACTGAAGGTTTTGCAAAATGGCAAGTTTTCATCTAAATAGAAAACATTGTGTTTTAAACACAACATAAAAAGTATGTTATATGTAAACATTTTCACCAAAGAAGGTAATTTCTTTCATCATATGCTCACCCTGTACTTGTGAAAAACTTGTCTATGTGTCTTTTTCTGTCTGAAAATCGTCACCTTGGAATTATAAGGTTCTATCTGCGTTCTAAATTATTTAGAGATTTTGAATTTTAAAGTTTTGGCATTCCATACAGCAAACAATATGCAAGGAACCTTTTCCTTTTTATACATCAACATGACAGAGATCCTAAATGTACTCTAAATGTAAATTTTCAAAATTCTCTTTTCTCATTTGCAAATTGGGATAAAAAACCAGGACGAATGCAGATTGAACTTTCTAATTCTAAGAAGTCATTTTTCACTTAGAATTATAAGGTTCTATCTGCCAGATCATTAATTGAAGCATTACTTTTCAACAAATACAACCAGGCTGCTAATTAATTTAATAAAAAAAAATGATGTTGCAGCAATATGTTGATGTTTGAGAAAGTTAAATGTTTGCTTTCTATAACATTTATTTAAGGTTTTAGGATGAATATTTTTCTTGTTCAGATTAAGCATACAAGGCTGTGCTAAATATTTTGTCCAGTGCAGATACTAATCTTATCTTATTAATATCTTAATATTTATTGTTGTAATTAAGACCCCATGAATTAAACTAATTATTTTTCCTTCATGGCTTAGGTTTAAATGTAAAGACTTTAAAAGAAAACAGACAATGAGCAAATGAGTTGTTTAACAAAGTTTAATAAACACTGAGAAATGTTTCACTGACCATATATACACACAGAAAAACATTTCACATTTAATATATATATATATATATATATATATATATAATTTTTTTTTTTTTTTTAACAACGAAGCAGTCCGGTGGAATGACAAAGAAAGCTGATCCTGATTGGTGTGTGCATTTAAAAAGGCTGATTGGCTCACAGAAAGAACCTTATAGGGCCAAGCTTGAGTTTGACTTTGTAGATAAAACCTTTATTGTTTTTTTAAAATAAAAAATCTTAAAATGTAAATAACTTACACATAATGTAAGTTATCATTTAACAACAATATGTGAATAACTCAATTATAATTATAATTCTAAAGTAACAAAATGTTGGAAACTTATAACCATTGACCTCCATAGTATGTGTTATCCCTACTGCGAAAGTCAATGGTTACAGGTTTGATACATTTTTCAAAATAACTTTTTTGTGTTTAACAGTAAAAGGAAATTCATGAAGGTATTGGATCACTTGGAGTGCGTAATTGGCAAAATTTCATTTTTGGGTGAACTCTCTTTTTAATATCCAAATTTTCTGTAAAAGCTCTTCTCTTTATGATTCAGTTGTGTGAGTTTGATTTGATTTATTTGTACTAACAGCAGAGAACAGATACATTGTGTTATGTACATTGATACAATGTCAAATCTACATTTGTTATCGATGACTACTGTATATTGGCACAGTTTGATAAATAATTATGTGGATAGATGCATCTTAATGGTTTCCTTGTTCTCAGATTTTATGCAAATTTGAAATATAAAACTGTAATTCACACAAAAATGTGCTTTTATTGCTGCTGTATGATCAGCTTTGATTTTTAATCGTGTATTTACAAGACCAATGACTGATACCACTGAGCTTATCACTGAAATTTGTCAAAAAGGAATCTCATCTCTTTTAATTAATTTTAATCTCATTAATTTAATTTTTGCAAAATACATGTGTTAACATGCCCAAGAGAGGCATAATACAAAATGTTCAGACATTTTTTCTGGGAAGAAGAAAATATGCCTTTAATTTTCTTTAATAGAAGTTACATGTCTTCAGGTGAACGTAAAATCCTGTTTTAATATCTATAGCCTATATTTCCCTATTGCTACATTTCCTCACACGGTTTAGAAGTTATGTAAAATGTTAATTTTCCTTTTAATCACTTTATTGGAGTACATACCTCATCTTGAAGTGTCTGATTTCTTTTTCCTTTGCTTATTGTTATCCTTTATATAATGTAGTTTTTAATTCACTCTATTCATTGCTTTGATTTATTTTTAATGCACAACTCCCACCTTTACATGGACACCAACCAATATTCTGATTTTAATACCATTAAGACAATACTCTTAATAAAAATCTACCATGTAAACAGAAATATTTCATTACTTTAATCTGACTAAATTCATAATAAAACTAAACAGAAATTGAATCATGAGTCATGTAAACAACTTAATCAAACTATTAGCTTCGTGTAGGACTTTTCACTGCATTTTGACAAGATTTTCTCCTTACACTAATATTTTCATGCTGATTCAGCCTGACTGTTACTCTAAAAAGGACTTTGAGTTAAATGTGTAGCATATTTTCACCTGTCTCTTTTTCCCATAGCTGTTGGTGCTGTGCCGTCTCCATTTGACTGTTACATGTGCAATCGGGGTCTAAAGACGCTGCACCTGAGGATGAAGCAGCACTTTAAGAATGCACTGGCTGTTGCACAGTTTTTAGAGGCCGACCCGAGGGTGGACAGTGTCATCTTCCCAGGTCATTAATCCTTAATTATGTTGAAGTTTACATTGAATGAATGTGATGTATTTTCAATACAAATAACCTAAATTCAAATTATCACTAATGAAAAAACTTCAAATTTCATCACTACGCTTGTCTTTTTTTTATTAATGCATAAATGACATATACAAAACAATGCCAGAGGTGTATATACAAATATATAAAGCATAAAAGAGTTATATAAATGTACAAAAACTCAATAAGTAAAACAAAGTAAAATAAAATAAAGAATAATAAATAATATTACAAAGGGCGATGCAGTGGCGCAGTAGGTAGTGCTGTCGCCTCACAGCAAGAAGGTCGCTGGGTAGCTGGTACAAGCCTCGGCTCAGTTGGCGTTTCTGTGTGGAGTTTGCATGTTCTCCCTGCGTTAGCGTGTGTTTCCTCCGGGTGCTCTGGATTCCCCCACAGTCCAAAGACATGCGGTACAGGTGAATTGGGTAGGCTAAATTGTCCGTGGTGTATGAGTGTGTTTGTGTGTGTGTGTGTGTGTGGATGTTTCCCAGAGATGGGTTTCGGCTGGAAGGGCATCTGCAACATAAAAACTTGCTGGATAAGTTGGCGGTTCATTCCGCTGTGGCAACACCGGATTAATAAAGGGCCTAAGCCGACAAGAAAATGAATGAATTAATAATAATATAAATAAAGGAACTAAAAAAAAAGAATGAATGAATGAATGAATAATATTACAAATGACGCTAGGTGTTGCTATCTCACAATAACTTAATTTTGTCAAACAAATACACAGATATAACAGCTTTTTTGTTTGTACTCTCCTTAATAATATTTATACAAATATCTAGTTCTATAAGTATCACTGAGAAAAGAGGTTTCTGACTGCTAATTTTACGATGGATATGAAACTTGGTAAGTATAATAAAACAAATAATAACATAAGCTTCATTTTCTAACTTCTTACACTTCAAATAACAAAAAATGCCATATTCATACAGTAAATGAAAATTTTGCACCACTTTATCATTTATAAGTGATTTTTCATAAACTAATTTCGAGAGGAGCACGTGATATGATTGAGCATGACTGGCTGCTCATCTGTAATCAGTAATAATCCAATCAGAGTGATCCTAGTTTACAATAAATGGATCGTTTTCTCCCTACTGCTCTATCTTCGTTTTGGAAGAATCCTCCCTTTCACCCATTCTCCTCCTTTTCCTCCCTTTACCAGGGGGAGTTCTTGAGACATACCGGATCTCGGATCCCTTTATATGCTTATTGAACGGGCGAGAGCCTTGAGCTCAATTATTTCTGAGCTAAGGGTTCTCTCCCAGGACAGCATACCAAACCTGCTATAAATGCTAAGCATATCTAAGTGGGAACTCTTAAATTTAGATACCTTCTATCATAAACTTTGTGTATACTGACAATGCCAGAAAATATGAGGTACTGTTACTGGGTATAATAAACAGAATGAACAATTGACATCCATGTCTTCAATAAATCTACTTAAATGCTTAACAGGGTAACATTTGTGTAGTATGATGTCCTTGATTTTATTTGTAATTAGATATTTATTAGGTAATATCAACACTTTCCACCAATTACTATTTTTAATAAATTTAGATCAATAGAAAATAACATATGATTTACTAACCAGTTCTTTTTTGGAATAATAGACGTATGTTCTTCTTATTATTCTTTTTGCTAAATGAAAAACAAATTTTGCCACAGAGCAAAGAAAAGATTTTTAGAGTAAGAAAGACCTCTACATAAAGAAACAATACTAGAAGAGATAGCTCCAATTACAGAGGCAACATGTCTTTATTATGAGTTTTGATCAGTTTAATGTGTACTTACTGAATAAAATTATGACATATTTAAAATCTAATTTCAAACTTTTTAACGATAGTGCCAATGTCAACATACCTGAGCTATTTCGCTAAAAATAACTGATATCAATTAACTTTTGGTATTTTTTTTTCTTCAGGTCTTCCTTCTCACCCTCAACATGAGCTGGCAAAAAGACAGTGCCGAGGCTGTTCTGGGATGGTCTCGTTCTACATAAAAGGACAACTTGAGCATGCCTCAACCTTCCTCAGCAATCTGAAGGTGCTCAAAAGCATCCTATTGTTGAAAAATCTTTAACATCTTATGTTTTTTTTGACTATGTTCTATTCTGAATTCCAGGTGGTTGCACTTGCTGAAAGTCTTGGTGGTATTGAGAGTCTAGCAAAGCTTCCGTAAGTACTGAGGTGCACTACTGAGAGGAATTTTCACTGAATATTGTGTTTATGAAAAGCATCTTTGTTTTTTTTTAATGAGTGTTTATGTGGGTGTTAGTTTTAAAAAGGTTTAAGAGTGCTCAGTTCGAATGACCACAAGGGGGCGCAAGCACTTTAATGTTTACCAACAGAAACGAGTCGACGCTTTTGATGCCTGAATATTTTGCATCCGATGTACGTTATTTAGCGAGAACTAATTAAACATTTCTTTAGGTCATACTATAATACTCGGCCTACAGTGTAAAAGCAAAGTTAAAATTGGTAATACAAGTCTCATGAAACGTCATTGTGTCAGATTTGAGATGCTTTTGTTCTCAAGTAATTTACAAGGTGGTCAAAAATAACATCAATTAATTATCTCTTGCTAAATCTTTCTTGATATCAAACCTTGTCCAATGTTATCATGATTTATACTGGAAAATAGATTTTTATCCTGGGAAATAGGTTCTGAATCAATCAAAAACTCATTTTGAGGAGACATTTCATCCACTTCTGTTTCCCATAGTGCACTTTTTCTTTTCCAGAGCGACTATGCCTCATGTTTCACTGAGTAAGGATGAAAGGGAAAAGCTGGGCATCAGTGATACACTCATCCGTCTTTCAGTGGGTCTGGAGGACGAGGAAGATATTATTGCAGATCTGGACCAAGCTCTTAGTGCTGCAGTGAGTATCTCAGAACCCATATTTAGGAATATAATGTGTCAGTAGATAATAACTTGTAATTTGCCATCACACACTTGTTGTGCATTTAAGCATACTCCAATTTTAGCTGTATTTACTGTGTCTAGCAAAGAAAGTCATTAGACTGAAGGATAGTTCTGACAAAACTGTATTTTCAGCAAGTTCTTAACAAGGACACCTACTGTAATAACTGATATTAGATTAAATTAGATTCAACTTGTCATTTCTCATGTACAAGGAAACGAAATACAGTTTAGGTCTAACCAGGAGTGCAATAGCAGCAAGTGCAGGATATACTGTAGTTATAAAGTGCATTTATAGAAAAACTATGGTGATATTTACAAAATGATATATTATGAACATCATATATAGTTTGTATTAGCTACGAACAGAGATTAACAATAGATGAATATATGTACAGGCTGTTATTAATTAACAGAAGTATGCAGATATATATTAACATAATTACAAATGTATATGTACAGTGGCTATGTACATAATTACAAATGTATGTGTATAGTGGCTATGTACATAATTACAAATGTATATGTACAGTGGCTATGTACATAATTACAAATGAATATGTGCAGTGGGTATGTACATAATTACAAATGTATATGTACAGTGGCTATGTACATAATTACAAATGTATATGTACAGTGGGTATGTACATAATTACAAACGTATATGTGCAGTGGGTATGTACATAATTACAAACGTATATGTGCAGTGGGTATGTACATAATTACAAACGTATATGTGCAGTGGGTATGTACATAATTACAAATGTATATGTGCAGTGGGTATGTACATAATTACAAACGTATACGTGCAGTGGGTATGTACATAATTACAAATGTATATGTACAGTGGGTATGTACATAATTACAAACGTATACGTGCAGTGGGTATGTACATAATTACAAATGTATATGTACAGTGGGTATGTACATAATTACAAACGTATATGTGCAGTGGGTATGTACATAATTACAAACGTATATGTGCAGTGGGTATGTACATAATTACAAATGTATATGTACAGTGGGTATGTACATAATTACAAATGTATATGTACAGTGGGTATGTACATAATTACAAACGTATATGTGCAGTGGGTATGTACATAATTACAAATGTATATGTACAGTGGGTATGTACATAATTACAAACGTATATGTGCAGTGGGTATGTACATAATTACAAATGTATATGTACAGTGGGTGTGTACAATTCAAACTGAATTGAATGAATTAGTGCAATGTAGTGCGATTTGAATATGTGCAATTTTTAAATGTACAAACAGTAAAGAGTGCAGTGATTATGGGGAGTAAAAGTTATGAGGAGATAGCGGGGGTGTATGAGGGGGAAAAATAGTCAGTGGGGGACAGAGTTCAAAAGGGAGTGAAAGGTTCAGGGGGAAAAAGCTGTTCCTCAGTGTGCTGGGTGTTGCCCAGGGGAGCCTGAAGCGCCAGCCGGATGACAGGATAGAAAACAGTCTGTGAGCAGGGTGAGAGGAGTCCTTAAGAGTACTGTGTGCTTGGCACAGACAGGATGTCCTCAATGGCTGGAAGATGGCAGTCCCTGTGATGCGTTGGGCAGTTTTCACTACCTGCTGCAGTGCCTTACGCTCAGCAACAGAGCTGCTTCCATACCAGAATGTGACACAGTTGGTCAGGATACTCTCTATCTAAGTTCACCAAGACAGCTGATGACCGCTGGTTCTTCTTAAGTTGCCAGAGACACTGCTGAGCCTTCTTGACCAGGCTTGAGGTTTTGGTGGTCCAGGTCCTTTGAGATGTGGGTCCCCAGGAACTTGAAGGATTGGTTGAACAGTCATCCCATTGATTTGGATGGGATCATGTGAGCCTGTTTGTCCCATCCTGAAGTCTACAATGAGCTCCTTGGTCTTAGTGGTGTTAAGGAGCAAATTATTGTCTGTGCATCAAGTGGCCAGATGCTTTATCTTCGTCCTGTAGGCATCTCATCATTGTTGCGGCTTAGACCGATAATTAACCTTAATTGATAAATGTATATGAAAAATATAAAGTATAAAAACACGTATGAAAAAAATGATACTGTATAATATTTTTGCAGAAATCATTGTATACAGTACAGTGCAGCAGCAAAGAGTATTATAGTGTGTTTACAATTTAGTCAAGTTGTGATAGCAACCAACCAGGACCTTGCA
This sequence comes from Danio rerio, assembly GCF_052040795.2. Taxonomy (NCBI): domain Eukaryota; kingdom Metazoa; phylum Chordata; class Actinopteri; order Cypriniformes; family Danionidae; genus Danio; species Danio rerio. Next base: position 39,573,671 of record NC_141026.1, on the reverse strand, counting down.
TATTTGCATTACATGAATCAATTTAAACATTTTTTTTTTAATGTGAATGTAAACACTGTGTGGGATCTATTTATTCAATGCACATAATCTATAACTTGCGCATCAATACAACAATAGTCCAAACAAACACTTTCAGTCACATTAGTTCTAGATCTACAGATGGCCAGTGCATTATGTGTATATGACATTAATGTTATCTTGCTAAAGGCATCATACATAGTTGTGTTCATTTCTATTAGTATAGCCTCAATTTTCTGCCCAAAGGTGCTTTCGTGTGTTTAATGGCGCGTCCTTGCGAAAACTGATTTTATTCCCTGAAATATGGGATTGTTTTAAGCGTGTGTCAACACTGACATCATTTTAGCCCATAAAGTTCAGCGAGCCATCTCTGAGAGCGCAGGTCATTTCCCCTCACTCTGAAAAAAGAAGGTTCCAGGAAATAAAGACAAATCAGCTTAGATCACAGCCTGAGAATTACTCCCATAGAAACGGAGAAACTAGGAGTTGCTTTCTCTCTTGGGAAACCTATCTGCTCTTTTGGACGCAGCCCTAAAGTGTGATATAGCAGCGGTGAAGATGCTCTTATTAGAGAGCAAAGGTGCCGCAGTGTAATTTGATAAGATGTGCACATTGGTACACCATGCACCCCATTATTGTGATGGTCTTTGTATGTCTTAGGCGAGAGTCTTTTTTGTGGCCAGAAATTCAATGGTAGCTGTATTTTCTTATCTAATCGCTTTACATGCGCTTTGCCGCTCAACTAAAGAGAATGGAAATGAAATCATGTATCCAATTGATATCCAGTACCCCTCTGAGATCATTACAATAAGAGCTTGTGTGATGTGCGGTGTGTTTTAATTTAGTCCCATACGTTCTTAGGGGTGCATTCCATTAGGTCCTGGCACACAGTTTTCCTTTGGGAGTTATGGATCTTCGGTCTCCTCTGTTCTTTCTGAAAAGCGTAGGTTAATTATCTGCACTTTGGTGAGGTTTAGAGCTGTCATTTCTTAAAAAAAGGCTGGATATGCTGACGTTCACATCTTTAAATGAACCACTCTCTGCAGTTAAATTGCTTCCTTTGTGGATGCTGTTTTCACCAGTGTGGTGAGACTGTAAGGGATTGCATTGTTAGGCAGCTGAGGACTGATTGATTTTTATTTAACAACAAATCATTAAAAAATAAATATCTATTATGATTTTAACAAAAAAGTTCAACATTAACATATATAACAAGGGGAAAATATAATATTTTAAACTGGAGTAATACCTGCTGAACATGTAGTTTTAGATTACAAGGTGAAATTACAATTGAAAATATGTGACCTCGGACCACAAAAAAAAAGTTCTGCTGGCCTCAGGCCGCCTAATCAAAGGTTGGCTAACCAATCAACCATAGACAAAGAAATGACCATTTAAAGACTTTTCGTTATTGATTAACTTTTTGTATCAGAAGCCGGATAGACGGAAACATGCTGAATTAACTCACAAATGAAGCGATGTCTCTGTTGAGCGCCCGCACTATACTTTCCTCAGATATACAGGCATTATATAACTGATACAGAGCTACCGGATCAAATAGCCCACACAAACATTTATCAATAATGCAGAGTCTAACTGAATAGAAATAAGTCTAACTGATAAGAAAGCAAACCTTTTTGTCAATGTTTAATTTGTGTCTGTATTGCCTCAGACTCTTACTGTCATTCTTATAAAGTATTGGCACTGGATATTTCATCAGACAATAATTCTGATGCTAAAGTCTGCTGTAAATGACTTGTAAGACCAATTTTCTTTTGGGAATTAGAAACACGGACTTTTAAAGTTGTCTTTATTATTTCATTTCTGATCAGCTAAAGTTCTAAAAATATTTAAACATATGACATCTTATATTCCAACTGTTAGAAGTTTTTTATGCATATTGCATTTATTACATGTGTGCTTGTAGAATATGATCAAATATAGACAATAATCAATATAGTAGACTACAAATACAGTAGACTATAAATCAAATAGTAGAAAATGAGATAATATTAATTGTAATAATAATTAACAACAATATTAAAATAATTCTAACAAATATATTAATAGAAAAAAATACTTTTGTGTGGCAATAAAATAAACCCCTGGGCTTGCTATAGGCAACGTGTTTTCAATCTGGCCATGGTTACCTGGGTATAAAACCCAAATATACATTGTATGAGTCAAAATGATAGATTTTTATCATTTTTATTTAATCCAAAAACATATATTTGTATATACGTTATAACAGGGTATATGCAGGAATCCTAAAGATCATTTCAATACCTTTTTAAGACTTTTTAAAGACCTCTGAATATTTTAAGACCTCATCGCCACTTCAAGTTCTAATCAGCATCAAACCTTTAACTTAATAAACAGTTGTTAATAAACAGTTGTAGTTAAATAAATCAATAGGGCACAACCATGCAAAAGAACTCTGATAAGTCGGAGGAAACAAAGCTTGAAAGAATAAATTATTCGGTTGTTTTCAACGACAAACTTCAGCCACTGTTTAAACTCGTCTTTCTCTAACCAGTAGTACGCAAACTTACATTTTCCCATTTTGCCGACTGTTTTGCTACATCAAATTACGTGACATCACCCAGACGGAGGAGCTTGTCTGGACGTGTCCTGGCTTGAACTAATCACGTGGATCGAGCACGTCGTTCTAAATATTAGGAGGAAAATAAATGTATTTGTGCTTTTTTGGAGTCAAACACTTTAGACAATGCTTAAACAAAAAAGTAAGACCTCGTAAAACCACTATCAAGACATTTTAATACCTTTTAAGGGCCTTAATTTTTTGAGAATTGATTTATCAACTTTTAATACTTTTTAAGACCCTGCGGACACTCTATATAAATATAAACTCTTAAGTAAAGATCATCTTTACTTAGAAAAAATGTTGTATCTCGACTTCACAACAAACCCTACATCAGTGGAAATGTTATTTTAATTAGCTTAGTAATTCTCACCTCATTCAGAACTGTGGCTAGTTTTGCAGTCCAGGGTCACATTTTTAAAGAGAAATATATAATTGTTTTTACTTATTTATACTCAGTATATGCTGTACTTTTGATCAAATAAATACAGCATGGTTAAACATTTAAGGAGTGCCTTTGAGTAATGAGTTGTTTGGTGCTTTTCTGTTTTATTTATAACCAATACATGTCTCTCTTCAATATTTGATTCATCTAATGTTATATTACCCATTTCTTTTTTTTTAAAACAGCATCCAAAAAAGTAAGAGGGTGATCAAGATCAATCAAGAACAGAAGTGATGCCACGTGCCACAAAATAATGTCTTTGTCATCTTGTCCACATTTCTAATTTACTTGCTACATGACAGTCGCTTGAAAAACATTAATTGCATCTGTCACAGTACAAAAATAATCTTCAAGAAACTCATTTGCCATCATTCATTCAAAGGAGAATTGCTGCTTTTGCATTTCTACCTTTTTTTTTTATTATTATTATTATTTTTTAGTAATTATAGTTTGAGGCAGTGGGCAGCCAAACAGGCGCTCTGCTATTAAAGGTTTTAATATAGGAAAATGCTTGCACTGCAAGGAAAAAAAACAATATCATTCTAATGAAGATTTTTATTTGCCTTTTTTATATAGACTATTCAAGTGAGTTATTCAAGAATATGTAACAAGAACTACAACAAATAGAATAGACAGCTTTAAAGTAATGCACAAGCACAATCAAATCTTTAGTTTCTGCATCAATAATGAGGCTCAATCACTTCATAATGTTCGAATCACCCATCTTTGACCCGTGTGGGTTTTTCAAATACTGATTAGATGCTTGAGTGTTTTTGAATTTGTGCATTTATAGTAAATGAAATGTGATGACTGATTGCATAGCAAATGTTTTTACGTAAACCCTCCCAGCAGGCACAACATCATTAGCTGTTAATATTTGGTTAGATTTAGGTTGTGACGTCAAGTGACCAAAATTTTATGTCTAGCCAGCATATAAAGACAATGTTATTTTGACGTATTATAACGTCGTGACATGATTTTGATATTTGGTTGATTTTTAGGTTGTGTTGGAAAGTGAACAAAAAATGCAACATCCAACATCTTAAACCAATGTTATATTGACGTCAAATACTAACATTTATTTGTCAGGTTTAGTAACCAAAATTCAATGTCTGATAGACATCGTAGTGGTAATGTCCACACAACGTCATGCTGTAACATCATTAGATGTTGATATTTGGTTGATTTTATGTTGGAAATTGACTTCGACCTGACGTTGAGTTCTACTGTCAACCTGATTTTTATTTCAAACAAAATGTAACGTCCAAACGACATTGGGGTACAGTGACTACGTGTACATAGACATCAGTAACTTAATTATTTGCCTTAATCTAATTAAGACAATAATAAGATTAAGGTGTTTACATGATTTGTTGTTTTCATAGTTCCTTTTCATGATCACGTTTTAAGTGTTATAGCAGATAATTCGATTAACGTCATTGTGTCACCATGCTATCTGCATTTCCTCCGGAGTTTCATGTAATTTCGGGTGTTTCATTTTTAATTTGTCAACTTTAACTGCAGTTTGGCACTTTCACTTTTCATTTGGGAACATTTTATGCATGCCCCCCATGACAAACAAGATATTGGGTGCAACTATGAACTGCTGGAAGAAAGTTGTTTTAATAAAAGTTCATACCGCATGCTGAATGTAAGAAAAAACCTCAGCATTTCATGATACAGGTCTGTGGTCTGCACTGACTCGGCAGGTGCAGACAGTGTCAAACAGCCATATGTTTGTGTGCGCGCGCGTGTGTGTGTACTAATCTGTCGCAAAACGCGGTGAAAAGTCCTACATAATGGGAAAAGTTCGATTAATGTATTTACATGTTTGTAATTGAAATGAAGTTTACGGCCCTTTGGCCGCCGGGAAGAAGGAGGCGGAGAACGTTCGAGGTTACTAAAGTAACCCTTCGTTCCCCGAGGAGGGGAACGGAAGCACTATAAGTGGATTTGATTTGTAAAATCCACGCATTGGGAGGTTCGGTTCAGAAGCTACTCGTCTGAAAGAGTATTGAACGGGCCAATTAAGAATGAATTGGCAGCGCAAGCCTGCGCAGGTGAGCGGCATAAGCAATCAACTGAGTATATAAGCTCACCTGGCGCAGCAGACGCTATCCTTTTTAAGCTGAAGAGACTTTCAACAGCTAAGGGACAGTCATTATGGCGACGGAGTATAGTGCTTCCGTTCCCCTCCTCGGGGAACGAAGGGTTACTTTAGTAACCTCGAACGTTCCCCTTCGGGGGGAACTTCAGCACTATAAGTGGATTTGATTTGTAAAATCCACGCATTGGGAGCCCATTGAAAGCGCCATAATGACTGCACCTTACCAACACCCCCGATGAGGAGATAGTCAAGCAAGCGTGACGCACCCACATCATGGGGGGCGCGGTCCTCCAACGTGTCCCTGGCCCTAATTTATCCTACTTCAACAGAAGTTTTACGGATTTATATATATTTTTTGGGAAGTCGTGAGCATCTAGATAATTCTAGGAAAATACGACAGTACGTTGGGAAGCGTGCAATCCCGATAGGGAGGACGCTGCGGAGGCCATCCGTTACCCAAGGGGGGATAGATGGCAGAATTTACATATGGACTAGCCCTAAAAAGGGGGAGTACGCATAGCAAAAGAGTGGTTAGCGGGGAGGGAAGACACGGGTCCGCCCAGGGGGGGGGGACTTAACCGTGGCTGAATAAGCATATGGGATCGCCTAGTGGGGACCACGCATAGCAGGCACCTTTACCCAAAACGCGGGCTGACCAGCGGGCAGACCTACAACGTAGTGGGCCAGCAAGTGACTCCTCCGCTGAGTCAGTGCTGGGGGCCACGGAGGAATCTGCAGGGCTCACCTGACGGGGAACTTTACTGACAGATAAAAAAGGCGCACGTATCTCCGTGTTAGGGAAAATGGCGCAGCAAGCGTGTTTCAACACCCTACCGAATTGTTTCCTCAATCACCAAGGGTTACCTAATACCCTTGAGGAAACCGGCTCCACCCGCAGATTGTAAAACCTTGCAAATGTGTTGGGTGTCACCCAGCCCGCAGCTCTACAGATGTCTGTTAGAGGGGCGCCGCGTGCGCGCGCTCGAGAGGATGCGAAGCTCCGAGTGGAGTGCGCACGCGCTCTCGGGGGACGCGGCTCATCTCGGCTCTGATAGTGAAAGAAAGGCATCCACAATCTAGTGGGAACTTATTTCGGTACGGCACTTCCCTGCTGCCGACCGCTATAACAGACGAAGAGCTGCTCAGATGATCTAAACTCTGAGTGCGGTCCGGATAATACGCAAAACGCGAACTGGACAATAAATAAGGGCTGGGTCTGCCTCCTCCGAGGGCAGCGCTTGCAGGCTCACTACCTCGTATTAAAACGGAGTGGTAGGAACCTTGGGCACATATCGCGGGCGGGGTCTCATACGTGAGAGAAGCCAGCCCAATTACAGGCACGAGTCACTGACCGAAAAATGCCTCCGGGTCCCCGACCCTCTAATCGATATCAACGCGACCAGCAGAGCTGTCTTCAGGGACAGAAAATACTGAGTCGAGGATCGAAGGGATCTGACGCGGCTTGTGTAGCGAGGGCGAGATCCTAAGAGGGCATGAGAGGGGGCGGGGTGGATTAATTCGCTTAACGCCCCTGAGGAACCGGATGATGAGGTTATGCGTTCCCACGGTGCTGCCAGCCACCGCGTTATGAGAGCGGAGATGGCAGCCACGTAACCTTGAGTGTGGAGGGCGACAGCCTGCTCTCCAACTTCTCTCGGCGTAAAGAAAGCACAACGCTGATCTGGCAAATTACGGGGGTCTTCTCAGCGAGAGACACACCATTCAGTGAATAGACTCCACGTCAGGGCATAGGCGCGCTCGGGGAGGGGGCTCTAGCCCGAGTGACGGTATTAGCCACCGCAATCGGAGGTTACCTAAGTCTTCCTCGCGTCTAAAAATCTCTTCAAAGATCGGCGAGGGTGCCAGGTGGTGCCCTGTCCCTGAGAGAGTAGGTGCTCTCTCGAAGGGACTGCCAGGGGAGGGCTATCGCGAGGGAGAGCTCTGACATCCAGGTCCGGTTGAGCCAGAGGGGCGCAACCAGCAACCTGTTCCTCGTCCTCCCTGACCATGCACAGTAACTGCGCGAGCAGGCTCACTGGGGGAAACGCGTATTGCGCGTGCCCCGAGGCCAGCTGTAAGCCAGTGCATCCGTGCCGAGAGCACTCGGTCAGGGAAAGAACAACTGGCAATGAGCGATCTCGGGGGAAGCAACAGATCGATCTGGGCTTCCCCGAATCGCGCCCATATCAGCTGAACAGACTCGGGGTGGAGTCTCCATTCTCCAGGACGCAAGGCTGCCGTGAGAGCGCATCGGCTGCACGGTTGAGCTTGCCTGAATATGAATGGCGTGCAGCGATTTCAGCCGCGGATGACTCCAGAGGAGCAGACGGCGGGCGAGCTGAGACATGCGGCGAGAGCGCATACCCCCTATACGGCTGATATACGCCACCGCCGCCGTACTGTCCGTCCTGACCAGCACGTGTTGCCGCTCCAACACCGGAAAAAAACGGTGGAGAGCGGGGAACACTGCCAACAGCTCCAGGCGATATGCCAATGCAACTGGGTACCTTTCCACAGGTCCGCAGCCGCATGCCCGCAACGCACAGCCCCCCAGCCCGTGTTGGAAGCGTCTGCTGAAACGACAACAAGACTGGACGCCTGTTCTAGAGACACCCAGGCCTGTAGGATCGAGGGGTCGCTCCAAGGGCTGAGGGCGCGGCGACACAGCGCAGTAACAGAGACTCGGTGTGCGCGCGCGTGCCATGCGCGTCTGGGGACTCGATCGTGAAGCCAGTGCTGAAGTGGTCTCATATAGAATAATCCGAGCGGCATGAAGCGGCTGCGGATGCCATATGCCCCAGGAGCCTCTGAAATTGTTTCAGTGGGACCACTATTTTACTGTCGAGCTCTCTCAGACAGTACAGCATCAGCTGAGCGCGCTCTCCGGAGAGGCGCGCTGCCATGGTGACCGAGTCCAGCTCCAGCCCGAGAGAAGAGATCCTCTGCACGGGGGCGAGTTTGCTCTTTTCTCGGTTGACCTGAAACCCCCACAGGTGGAAGTGCCAGAGCACTTTGTCTCTGTGCATAATCAACTCTGTGCATAATCAAAAGAGAGGGCAATTCAGCCAGTCGTAAAGAAATTGAGTATGCAGATGCCCGCGAGCCGAAGGGGCGCTGAGGCACCCTCCGCGGGCTTGGTGAGGACCCGCGGAGACAGAGAGAGCCCGAAGGGGAGGGCTTTGTATTGCCAAGCTCGACCTTCAAACGCAAACCGCAGAAACTGTCGGTGGCGAGGAAGAGTGGAGACATGGAAATACGCGTCCATCAGGTCTAATGCTGCAGACCAACCCAGAGGACGAACGCACCGGAGGATGCGCTTCTGCGTGAGCATTCTGAACGGCAGCTTGTGCAGGCAGCGGTTCAAAACGCGCAGATCTAGGATTGGCCGTGACCCACCGCTCTTTTTGGGCACGATGAAGCGTGGGCTGTAAAACCCGCTCTCCATCTCGGCTGGAGGGAGCGGCTCGATTGCATCCTTCGCCAGGAGGACAGCAATCTCCTCTCGCAAGACAGGGGCGGACAGGGGGCTGACCCTGGTGAATACACACCCGTGACTTGGGGGGCCGTTTCGCGAACTGAATCGCATAGCCGAGTCTGATTGTGCGTATGAGCCACCGCGAAGAGCTGGCCCGCGCTAACCAGGCAGGCAGAGCTCTCGCTAATGGACTCATCGCTACAATCGCTGACGTACCAGCAGTGGGGCAGCGCGGAGTGGGTGTGCTGATCCGGGAAGCTCGCGGGTCCCACGGAAAAGCTGGAGGTGAGATATTTGCTCTCACTCCAAACCCGAGCTCCGGAGGGGAGGCTCGAGGGGTGGGAGAAAGGAGACCGTCCTCCCAGCGCTCGTGAGCCACTGGCGAAACGCACCGAATCTGCAAGCTAGAAAGCATAGCGTCCCAGACTGGTAGATTTCGGGCTGTCACATCTGGGGAAGTGAAAAGTGCCCTTTCATAATGTTTTCATGGCAGTAAAAAGTGCCGTTGGAAATGGGGCCCCGCCCTCCAGCGGGGAAAGAGCAAGTTCCCTCTTCTCCAGATGGCCTGTCCCAGGGGCGCTTCGCGGTCCGTTGCCGGACTTAGCGGCGTTCTGGGCAGGGGGGCTGCCTGCTTCCGAGGTGCCCGACGCGCTCGCTTCGCCTTAGGCGTGTGCGGGGGCGGAGCAGCTCTCGTAGGCGGGCGCCTTCGGCGAGGAGCAGGTATGAATGGCACGGCGGGCGGAGCGGGCTACGGACCGCCGATAAGACATCACCCACCAACTGCTCTCTCACCGCCTTGAATTCCTGGGTGAATTCACAGACAGTGTCGCCGAACCTGGCTGGGGATATGGGGAAGTCAAGAAAGCGGACTTTGTCGACTTTGCGCATATCAGCCAGGGGTGGCGCTCCTGGACCACTAATGTGGACATCGTCCTCCCCAACGCACACGCAGCGGACTCAGTAGTCCGAAGAGCTAAGTCGGCGGCGGTGCGAAGCTCGTAAGCCTGGGTTGGACCCACCCTCGTGCAGCTCGGCCAGCGCCTGCGCTTGGTAGCGCTGGTAGGTGGCTATCGCATGCAAGGCGGAAGCAGCCTGGCCCGCAGCTATGTAAGCTCTAGCTCCGAGGGAGGTAGATAACTTACAGGCTTTGGATGGGAGACGAGGCGGACCCCGCCAAGAAGAGGCGCCGCGCGGATTTACCGCCATCGCGCACTCAACCTGAGGAATCGCCACATACCCCCTGGCTGTTTCACCGTCAAGAGTGGTTAGGGTGGAGGGACACGCAGCACGAGCAGAAAAAAGTGCTTTACAAGACCGCGTGAGCCTACTGTGCACCTCCGGGAAGAAGGGAACGCCCCTCTAGTCGGTCCGGCCGCGGAGCTGGGGGATAAACCATCTCCAACCCACGGCCGAAGCAGCCCGGGAAAGCACGGCTAACATGTCCGTTTCAGGATCCGTAGTGACAGCGCTCACCAGCCCGAAGGGGGCGAGCGGGTCTGGATCATCATCGGACAATGAAAGCCCACCCTCCGATGCCGCGGTGGACATCTGGTCTCCGGTGTCATCGGGCGTAAGGGCTACCATCTGTTAGACGGATCGCTTCCTCCGCCCGAAGCTTGGATGGAGCGCTTAGAGGAGCGGGAGGTCCGCGGGCCCGTGGGCGACGGATTATCTCTCGCTGAAACCCTCAGATCTGCCCGAGTGCCCGCTGCAGAGCAGGGGACAACTGGGGTGGTTCGCCTTTTTGCAGAGGCTAACCGCGATCTTGCGCAACAGTCATGGCATCGCGATGACGACATGAACTGCCCGCGAGCAGCGCATTAACATGCTGGACCCCCAGACATGTAACACAGTGCCCGCGCCCATCATCCGAGGACAGGAAACCACCGCATCCAGAAACGCACAGTCGGAGCGCCGTCCTGATAAGGACGTGCTGCACGACTGTGTTGCTCTTTCTGTGAAGTTTGCAACTTTATACGCACCGCTCTGGAGGACCGGACCCAAAGAACGCCAGGCAAGGGAGAAACCCAGCTCGACCGTCTGCCACTGCGTGTACACACTCTGGACCGGGAGAATGCTCTCGTTCGCTCAGAATCGCTGGTCACAGCAGGAGGAACCCTCATCGACTCGATCAGAAAGTCTCTGAAGCGAAAAGGATAGCGTCTGCTGCGCCAGGTGAGCTTATATACTCAGTTGATTGCTTATGCCGCTCACCTGCGCAGGCTTGCGCTGCCAATTCATTCTTAATTGGCCCGTTCAATACTCTTTCAGACGAGTAGCTTCTGAACCGAACCTCCCAATGCGTGGATTTTACAAATCAAATCCACTTATAGTGCTGAAGTTCCCCCCGAAGGGGAACCGACGCAGTTTTTAAAATATTTATTTATAACATGAACGGCAGCTCCTCACCGAGACTGCCGTCTAAACCAAAACAAACGGACGGCAGCTCCTCACGGAGACTGCCGTCAAACTGAAAGCAAAAGTAAAATATGTCCGGGCCCGGTCTTCTCTCCGCTTCCTCTGCCATCGTTCCTCCTTTTATTGTCCAGAGCTTCTTCCGTGGGATCCGAAGCAGGTGCGCACCGCAGGTGTATCCACTTATGTGGTGGCCTCACTCCGTTCCCACGGCTCTCGGCCACGCCCCCTCGCCACAGTAATGCACTTCAATAATGCGACTAAAAACTGCAAATACTCCATACGTCTTCATTTGATTTTTCTTTAGTTCGATTATGACCTTAATCTGATTAAATTAATCAAAAATTGCTGTTTGCATTGTGCATTTCATGGTGGACTCTTAATCAGAGCATTGTCATAATCGCATTAAAATCAAATTATTGGTGTCCATGTAAACGTTATGTCCTGTGCCAGCTTGGCAATACTAAACCCCAGTCATGTATGGGATGTTAAATTGGTCACTCACACCTCAATCATTCATATTTATTAAAAAAGAAAGGAAAATCAGTTTTTGAAGTGAGATTTTAGTCTAAAACTCTTTATTAGAATGTAATTTTTGAAAATTATAATAGATTACTATAATATTTAGAAAATAATACATTAATGAACTATTTTATGTTCACATCTAAATGAATAATATAATACATTAAGTTTTTGAAAATATAGAAAAGGTTTATTATTAGTTAATTTAGGTATATTTGTATTTTATAAATTGATTGTTTATTTTTTATGTATATGTGCTCATAATAGTGACTGACAGAACTCAATAACAGAACTAAATTGCACTCTAACTTTGGAAGTTCATATAAATAAATAAATAAATAAGCATGCAACAACATCATAAAACGTTAATATTAGGTTAGATTTAGGTTGTGATGTCAGGTGACCAAAATTCAATCTCTAGTCAGCATCTAAGGACAACATTATTTTGACATCAAATGATGTTGATATTTGGTCGTTTTTAGGTTGTGTTGAAAAGTGAACAAAATCCAACATCTAGCTAACATCTTAAACCAAGGTCTGATAGACAACAGTGGTAACGTCCACATAACGTCAAGCTGTGACATTAAACATTGATATTTAGTTGATTTTAAGTTGGACATTGATGTGAGGTTGGATTCTGATGTCAACATGATTTTCATTTCCAAACAAATTGTAACGTCCACATGATGTAGGGGTACAACGTCAGTCTGACGTCATGTTGACGTCCTGTGCCAGCTTAGCTGTACTAAACCCCAGTCATATATGGGATGTTAAATTGGTCACTCAAACCTCATTCATATTTAAAAAAGCGAAGAGAAAGCAGTTTATGATCTGAGATATTAGTCTAAAGATTATTGTAAGAATGTAATTTTGAACAAATTTAATAGAATACAAATGTTTAGAAAATAATACATCAATGAACTGTTTTATTTTTTAATTGAATACTATCATACATTAAATAAAAAAAGGTTTATTATTAGGTATTTTAGGTATATTTGTGTTTTGTCTATTAATTGTTTATTTTTTATGTATATGTGCTCATAATAGTAATTGACAGAACTATATCACACTCTATCTTTGGAAGTTCATATATAAATAAATAAACATGCTTGAGTGTTTTCGATTCTAAAGGGATCACATCAGATCTTTGTCTGTATAGCCAGAGCCATTAAAAGCCATTTGTAGTCTCCACTCTCTGTTTTGTCTTCTTCCTGAACGTCTTTAATGGAGGTTCACCATAAGCAATCACTTTGAAGTCAACAAGCACCACACATGTAATTGCAAGATGAATAGTAAAAGACATATCTAATGAGCCGATCTCACAACACCATTAATAACACAAGAACAGCTTTGACTGTGCAATGATTATTTGTTTACAGCATTTATCAGGTTTAAATTTATTTCTGTGACCGGCTTGACATGATCATTTTGTTGCTAGTCTTGACAAGACAATGTGTTTGGTCTTTTAATTTCCTGCCAATGTAAGATTGAAGAACATATTAGAGGAAAAATAAAATCAGATGTCACATTTCTCAGTTCTAAACAGGCCATTTTGTGTTTTTAAATACAGTTTAACTGATAACTGATATTAAGTCACAGCCAAATCCAGGTATAAACTGAGTAAATCTTCCAGAAATCAAATCAATGTCTTTTTGCTTGTAACTTGATTTGAATGCCTGTTTTCTACCATCCCTCCACAACACATATATTCTGTGTAAAATGCTCCTCATACACATTACTTACCGAAAAGGATGTCCATTTAGCTAAATGTACACACAGGAAGCACAACACCATTAACTCAGGTATTGTGTGACAAAGGTTGTGTTTGGAGCCATTTACTCAACATATCATTGTCCATAAATCTCAAGTATAGGGCCACTGACATTTTCGTTTAAGCTTGAGGTAATGCATGCAGAATGTCATCTCTAATCCTTCATGGTCATGGGTTTAAAGTTCATTCTGTAATGTTTATCTGTATGTTAAAACAGTTTGGGGGCAGTGTGTGCCTGTATTACAGACTAGTAACAGAATAAATCAGTTATAAAATGAACAACATGAGCAAGGCTGAGGTTGCATCCGCTGTGTGACCTTATGTTCCTTTCCTTCATCAAAATTCAGGGTTGATCTTGCCGGACTCCTTTCATGCTGTGTTTTCCAGTTTTCACATATCTTAAAGAGAATATATTGATTGATTTGCATCCACAAGCCTGTTTTCATGATTTACAATGTGACGAACTTAGCATGGTTTTTCAGCTAAATGAATAGTACAGAAAACACAGACAAAAATGTTTGTTTTCAACAGAGGTTTAATACATTTGGAACAGCCTAAGGGTGAAAAAAATGAGTACATTTGTGTTTTTTTACAGGTCTAATATCTTAAATTTGTATTTTTATTTATTTTAATTTAATTTTTTTGTACATTTGTATGACCTCTTTAGCATTAAATGTTAAGCCAATTTAAAGGGATACTTCACATCAAAACATTAAACTGTCATGTTTTACTTTTCTTAAACATGTTCAAAACATGTTTGATTTCTTCTGTTGAACAAAAATGAATTCATTTTAACGAATATTGGAGACCAGTAGCCAATTGACTTATACTTTTTTCATTTACAGTGGATATAAATGGGTATTGATTTCCAACATTCTTCAAAATATCTTCTTTTGTGTTCAGCAGAAGTTAAACAGATTTTAAACCACTTGAGGTTAAGTAAATGGTCATTACATTTGCATCACTGGGCGATCTCTAAGTTTTCAGTATTTACATTATTTTGTGACCTTTTCAATTTACTCATTTACGGCTCATATTTCTTGAATATATGTGATTTCAAAATGATGACACTGTACACTGAAGTCAGAAACTTAAGTTATAAATATAAATTCACCTGCTAATTTATTAGGTACACCTGTCCGACTACTCATTTACGCAAATTTCTAATCAGACAATTCACATTGCTGCAACTAAACGCATTTAAGCATGTAGACATGGTCAAGACGATCTGCCGCAGTTTAAACCGAGCATCAGAATAGGGATGAATGGTGATTTAAGTGACTTTTAACATGGTATGGTTGTTGGTGCCAGAATTTGGAGCTGGTCAGTTGGAGCTGGTCTGAGTATTTCATAAACTGCGGATCTACTGGGATTTTCATGCACAACCATCATAGGGTTTACGGGGAATGGTCCAAAAAGAGAAAATATCCAGTGAGCGGCAGTTCGGTGGAATGGCCAGACGGGTTTGAGCTGATAAAAAGGCAACAGTAACTCAAATAAACACTCGTTACAACCGAGGTATGCAGAAGAGCATCTCTGAATGAAATGTCGAACCTTGAGGCGGATAGGCCACAGCAGCAGAAGACTACACCGGGTGTCACTCCTGTCAGCTAAGAACAGGAAACTGAGGCAACAATTTGCACTTGCTCACCAAAATTGGTCAATAGAAGATTGGAAAAACGTTGCCTGGTCTGATGAGTCTCGATTTCTGCTGCGACATTGAGGGGGTCGGAATTTGGTGTCAACAACATGAAAGCATGGATGGCACACTTGGGCCCATTAGTACCAATTGAGCATTGTGTCAATGCCAGTCTACCTGAGTATTGTTGCTGACCATATCCATCCCTTTATAACTACAGTGTATCCATCTTCTGATGGCTACCTCCAGCAGGATAACGTGTCATGTCATAAAGCTCAAATCATCTCAGACTGGTTTATTGAACATGATGATGGCATCACTGTACTCAAATGGCCTCCACAGTCACCAGAATTCAAACCAATAGAGCACCTGTGGAATGTGGTGGAATGTGTGGCTATCATATCAATATGGACCAAAATCTCTGAGGAATATTTCTAGTACCTAGTTGAATCTATGCCATGAAGGATAAAGGCAGTTCTGAAGGACTAAGGCAGTTCTGAAGGATTAAGGGGGTCCAACCTGATACTAGAAAGGTGTACCTAACAAAGTGGCTGATGAGTGTATATGCATTTATGGATTAGGATTAGCGGCCACTGCTAGGCACTATGCTAGAAACTGTCAGATTAAAAATAAAACCATTTTACACCAATGTATACCAGACTTTCTCAACTATTTCGACTGTATGATCTTGGATCCTTATTTGCAATTTATTCAGATATGGAAGAAAAGATCTGTTGAAAATCCTGTTTAGTTTACAGATGACCACACAGCTGTATACGATGAGTCATGGGCCATGGCACAGACTGGCAAACAATTAAATGGCTTTTTATAAGCAAAGTAAAATTGGAAACTTTAATTTCAGGAGCACATTCTACCCATTACTGAGAAGGAAACTCATGCCTGAAAGCTTGCATTTGAGCAATTTGAACAAATGAAAGCTTTAACTATGAGTCATGCTTCTACAGGACGCGCTAACTGTTTTGACTGTGAATAGCCATTTCTTCCCGAGATTTATTGTGCTTTCATAGGTTTCCTTCAATACCTTTTCACTTAAATGCATAATGACCTCTTCCCATTCGTAGGCGCAGGTACAAAATAATGAAAAGTGACTTTGGCCAGTGTGATGCGTCATATTGGAGATTTTATGGGTGTAATTATTGGATGATGACACATTTTGCTCCTCAGAGTGTCTTGGCGAAAGATGTGCCGGTTCATATTCAGCTCGGGCCCTGTAGGGCCATTCAGATAGATTGAGTGGAAAATTACTTCGTTAAACTTTGTGGCCTTCGTTTGGCTTAAGAAAGCAGTTGATTTTAGAGACCTTCAAAAAGTCTAAATGGTCAGTGATTGCAATTATGGTTATGAAAATGACATGATTTGTGCCTGTTCATTGCTGCATAACTACACAATATTATCTCGTTTCCCCTTGAACCCTCTATCACTTCATATAGATGAGTGTAGCTGTGAATAAGCTCCATTTGGTCTATAAGCACTCTCAAAAATAAAGGTACCCGAGCTGCTGCTGGTGTAGAACCTAGGGCTGCATGACATTGGAAAATGGGATATTGTGATATTTTATTCTTCTGCGATAAATATTGCGATATGAATACAGTTTCACAAGATAGTTTGATTAGCTCTATTTAATAGTGTTCTGGGGAGTCAAACAATATTCATGTACAGAAATTGAATAACCACAAAGCAAAAAATTATTATCTTTGTCTTATTTCTAGTCAAAATATAAAAAAAAATTCTTAGAGCTAGTAAAATATTGTTTTGTTTTAACCGTCAGAAGAAAAATGTCAAAATTAAGAGTTTTTCCTTAAATCAGGTAAATTTTCATTCAGTGTGGTAATTGAAATAATCTTGTTTTCACTTTTTATATAAATTCTGTATAAATACAGAAATGAAATACAGTTCTGTGGCTCCTGGGCTCTGTTCTTCGTACGTGGATTACTCAATTAGCTGGATTTATTTATTGGTGATTTGACACGATTCAGGATCATTTCGTTCTTTAAAACTCGTCCAGAGTTTTTGTCATCTGGTCTTTTAGCTCAAACCTGCTCAGGAGGTGGCAGTGTGGTTGAAATGACAGTGGTGGAAATTACATTTCCACAGTTTATTATGAAAAAAATGAAAGATAGCTTCACAGATTTGCTTTGAATTGATACTAGAATTTCATGTATACAAAATACTCTTATTTACCTTAATTTAGTTTGGTTTTTAAAACACTTTTGAAGGTAAAACATGTTTGGAAACGACATAATATTACAATATTGCCTTATCAAGTAATATTTACCATGATTTATCTTCATGAGT
This sequence comes from Danio rerio, assembly GCF_052040795.2. NCBI lineage: Eukaryota > Metazoa > Chordata > Actinopteri > Cypriniformes > Danionidae > Danio > Danio rerio. The sequence goes on along the minus strand of NC_141026.1, from coordinate 39,556,361 downwards.
TGTTGATGAAAATTTAAATTCCCTCCAATTAGAACGTGCTCTGAATTCACTATTAATTTATTTTAGAAACCTAAACTTAAACCAAAACTAAACTTTTTAAGGTGACATTACAGTGTTGTGGTGGAATGACACTGATACTGTGTGATCGCTATATTTTGAATAAAAATTAATATTAGTAAATGTTTCACATTAATAACCATTAAATTTTTAACTTAATTAAGATACATTAATAGTTACCAGATAAATAATATATTAAAATGTTATTTTCACTATTCAAGTTTAAAACTCTGGATATGCGACAAGGTGAAAACAGTGATTTTGACACCTAAAAGAAGGTTGAATAATATAGAAAAAATATAATAGAAAGTTAGTAAAATTAAAAAAAAAAGTGTATTATTAATTTGAAGAAGAAAGTGGAATTTTACGATAATTGTATATATTTTTAGATATATGATCAAAGGACAAAAAGTGCCCGTAGTTAAAGATTATACACTGAGGAAAGATAAAAAATAGTAAAAAATTATATAAATTTATATATAAATAAAAGTAAAAAAAAATATATATAAATAAAACTGTTATGCAATCTATACTCCGAAATAAAAGTACAAACCTGTCAAGGTGCTGGTTTCTTAACCCACAGGAAGAGAACATTTATTAATTTGGATTTTGAAGCGCTTACTACTTTAAGGTACTGACTAAGCTTTAGTACAATTTGTGTATGATCATTAAATAGATTGCTAAATACTCTTGACAAATGAAAGTGTAAAGCATGCAGCTCACAACAAATTTGTAAAGTTAGCGCGTATCAATTTAACAAACCCTTTGCTACAAATTATATGTAATTTTGCTCACATGGATAAATGAATATTAATCAGATGATGTCATTATGCTGCTGTGTCGTCAGCCAAAAATTTCATTCATTTTACAGTCATTGATCCAGACATTTTAATCTGATTTGACAACTTTTTTGAAGAACCAAATTAACCACAGATCAGTTCTCAAAACTAAAAGATCCAGGATCTGCCAAATCATCTTAGATCATTTAAGTAAGCTATGAAGAACAGACCTCGGCTCAATTATAATTAAGACTCAGCATTACATATTTTGCGATGTGACTATTGCGGATGTACACATTGCAATATGGATGCTGAAATGATAAATTGTGTAGCCCTGGTAGAAACTTCTCAAAATGTACATGTTTGTAACTAATGTTCTTATTAAAGCCTCAAGGCTATATTCTAGTACCTAAAAAGTACAAATGTGTACCTCATGAAATTTGTAGGTACAATAATATCTTTGAGGTACCAAAATGGAGCCTTTAAGTACAAATGTGCACCTATTGAAAAGGTACCACTCCAGTGACAACACTTGTACTTTTATTTCTGAGAGTGAATCTGTTGTTAAGCAAATGGTAATGTAAAGAAATCCATTTAAAACTTTAAGTAAAGGTCAGCTCATTTTGTCCTTGTCAACATCAATGCTAATCTTTTCTCCTTTTATTAACCTCCATCATAACAGTGTTCAAGAGCATGTCTGCCAAATCATGCGAAACTGTATTTCCGATGGACATAAACAAAAAACACAAACAGCTCCGAGCTTCACAATCAATAAGGTCCTGTTGTTGTTACCTGCTGCCTCTAATAAACTCATGTCATGAATCCATCTTTCAGAAAGAGAATTGAGGTAATTGTTTTAGCTTTCCAAATTAAATACATTTTCTTTTTCTGCTTGTTCATGTTTACAAGGGATGCATAAATGACATTTTAAATGAAAGCTGATGTCTAACATACCCAACACAATCTCACGGCAATGCGTAACTGTTTGATTTAGTGGCTAACTCGTATTAATTCGGACGATCTAATTCGTACAATTTAGTACGATTTGCTCATCCCCCAATAACGGTTGGGTTTAGGGTTGGGATTAAGTGCCACGCCTCCTTTTTAAAATCGTACAATTTCATTCGACTGAACTCGTACGAGTTTGTACGAATTAGCCACTAAACTGGCAAAACGTAAAATACATAGAGACTGAGACTCACGAGAAAACGTAAGTATTTTACGTTTTGGCAGTTTAGTGGCTAATTCGTACGAATTCGTACGAGTTCAGTCGTACGAAATGGTACGATTTTAAAAAGGAGGCGTGGCACCTGACCCCACCCCTAACCCCAACCGTCATTGGGGGATAAGCAAATCGTACTAAATTGTACGAATTAGATCGTACGAATTCATACGAATTAGCCACTAAATGAAAAAGTTACGAATTGCCGTGAGATTGTGTTGGGCTGACATACCTATAAAGAGTAACCATGCTCAGTATTATTCCTTGCAATAAAGAGACATGAAGTATAACCTTCAGCTCTTCTTAAGCACTAATCATTTGTTTTTACTTCAATTATGCTTGTTAAATAATTATGGCACTTCAGTCTTATAATTGTAAAATAAAGCACATGAGTCACATCTGAGTCAGAAAGCGAAGGTTCATCTAGTCAACATTTAGTTCTGACAGGATTCACTTCTACAGCATTTTACCCTGAAACACTAAAATGAAGATTACTGGTTATTCAGTGTTACATAAGGCGAAATTACTTTGTTTTTCCTGTGTGAGGGATGCTGTTGTCAAAAAAGACGAGCATCTTTCCTGTAGACTAAAAGCTGAACTTTATCATATTGTAATAGCACTCAGACATTGAGTTTCAGACATGAAGAGAAAGCATTTTGTCATTTTCTTTCTTGCTGGAATGCATCCTGTAAGAAGCCAAATGTTTTTCCTCAGTGTAAATCGCTGCAGAGTTTATCAGATGATATATCACAAATGTTTCTGTAGGTCAGAAAAAGTCTTAAAGGGCATACCTTTCTCTTTATAAATGTAATCTATACAAAAACTGCTTTTCTAATTATTAACAAATAGTTAATCTTTAGTTAAATGAAACTTAAGTCATAGTTAATAGTAAATATGTGTTCCTTTTACTGTATTTTGTTGTGAGACTGACTCTCAAACCAGTGAGCAAGAATAAGCTTTTGGAGTTAAAAAAGGTATTTTAATAAATACAGTGGGGAAAATAAGAATTGAACACGTCACCATTTTTCTTAGAAGACATATTTCTAAAGGTGCTGTTGACATGAGATTTTCACAAGATGTTGGTAACAACCAAAAAAATTCACAAATACAAAGAAAGCAAATCTAATTCGTTTAAAAATTAAGTTGTGCGTAATAAAATGAAATGACGCAGGGAAAAAAAGTTTGAAGACATGAAGAAAAGGAGCTGTAGAAAGTGAGTGAAAGCTCAGACAGCAGCTGAAATCACTCAGTAGTTATTCAGTAACTCTCTGCTCTTTATTATTGAAAATTAATATTCGCTGCTTCAGCTCAACACCGACATTAGCAGGATGATGGAGATGAAACCATGGTGGATGCTTCAGCAAGACAATGATCCAAAACACAGCCAAGAAAACTCTCATATGCTTCCAGAGAAGGAAAATCAAGCTGTAGAATGGCCCACCCAATCACCTGACTTGAATTCAATATTGAATACAAATTAAAGATCGGATTTGATAAACGAGACCCACAGAACCATCAAGATTTCTGTGAAGTCTGTGAAAAAACTCACCCCTGAACAATTCATGTGACTTTGTTCTCCATATGAGAGGCGACTTTAGCATGCCATCACCAAAAAAAAGCTTTTTATATAAAGTATTAAATACATTTTTTTAGTAGTTCAGTGCTTTCTCCTTCTGTCATTTTATTATTATTACACATAACTCATTTTTAAGATTTCTTTTTATTTTTATGCTTGTATTGTTTAGATTTTTACCAAAATCTGGTTCAATTCCATGCCAACAGCTCTTTTAGAAATATTATACCAAAAAAAACATAACATGTTTAATACTTATTTTCCCCACTGTACATACATTTGAATTAAATAAATAAATCTAAAAAAAACAAAAGTAAATAAATGAATAACATTTTAAATAAAGCAAAATACAAAACCTTAGACTGTAAATCATAGATCAGCAGAAATTGTCACGAATTAAAACAATTAGATCAATTCTCTTTGAGTTCAAACTTTTTTTAATTAAATAAAGAAAATGTATATGTTTAGGTTAACAAAGGAAATGATTATATATGTTATAATAATATAATATAATGTAATAATGTAATATTATAATAATAATAGGTGGCATGGTGGCTCAGTGGTTAGCACTTTCGCCTAACAGCAAGAAGGTCACTGGTTTGAGCCCCAGCTGGGTCAGGTAGCGTTTCTGTGTGGAGTTTGCATGTTCTCCCGTGTACGAGTTGGTTTCCTCCAGGTGTTCTGGTTTCCCCCACTGTCCAAAGACATGCGGTACAGGTGAATTGAATAAACTAAATTTGCCGTAGTGTATAAGTGTGTGTGAATGAATGTCTATGGATGTTTCCCATTTCTGGCTTGCAGCTGGAAGGGCAACAATCATTTAAAAAGACCCAGCATGACCAAAACCAACTAGAAAACTACAGAACAGAGATTTGACCAAGTCAATTAGAAATGACCTTTGACCTCAATATGGTGAGAGTGGCCTCTCTATGAAAGCCCTAATATGATATTGTCCTCTTTTACTCCACTAAAATGTAATTGCAAACCCAGTCATTACTAAACACATTTGTCACAAACTCATGGACTGTTATAAAGGAGACTATTCCACCCATGTTTGCTGTGTAATTTATTTACGGTATGCGCTCCAGAAAAAAAAAAGATACATATTTTCTCTATTTCTGCAGCAATGTGCAGTACTATGTGTGATTTGATTCAGTTTTATTGGTCACTATTATCCAAGTGTGTTCTCTGGTAATTCTCACTTAAGGGCTTTTGTGTCACATTACGTTAAACCATTAAACACTTCTAAAACATCAATTAAGACAAATCCAATCCAATTTTATACGACCCCTCAAAGGGAGAGTACGGTGTAATTTACTTATGTATAATACAGTTTTGGAACAGAGCGTAGAATTTCTGTCTCTTCCTATTCAAGATTCAGTGATACGATTATTGTAGATGTTGCTGTAAATGAGTTAATAGGTTTTTCCCAAGTCTCGGTGTCGGGGGAAAGCCATTGAGCAGCACTTTCAGAGCCCGGTCATAAATCAAAAAGCTGCACCGCAGCACCATGCGATGGCAGCTCTTATCCACAGACTTTGACTCAGCAGCATGCCATGTTTGCCCATCCAGTTAGAATTATTGGGTCTTCACTCATTTAGACAGTACTGCCATACTCTGTTAGGTTGAACTTTCATTAAAAAAAGAAGCTGAAGATATTTTTCAGACTTTATTTTTAGAGATAGATGTTTGGCTATGTACTAAGGAAATGTCATTGTGATTGGTGAAATTGTGAATTAATTTCACTCTTTGCCACATGATAAACAGACAAGCCCGCTAACAACTTATAGGGCTAAGTATCACGGTTTTTCATAATTGCTTTGGCTCAGTTCTCGAATGAAATTTTTATTTTTTAAAACTATAAATTTAGATCTCTGAACACTTAGCTTATTGTTTATATCAGATTGGCATTTCTTATTGATTTAAGCAAATTGGAAATGCTTTGGCACTTATGTGCAAACATTAACTACAATTATCTGTAGTTTGGACTACTTTAATATGGGTTGTTGGTCAAAACTGTTGAGTCAATTCTCAGTTAAACTGGCAAACTCATCACAACTTCTCAATCATTTTTCATCCTGTAAGCCATCACACTCAAAACAATATATTCAACTATCAAACATTTGTATACACAAATTAATTAAAATATTTGATTTTGATATTGTAATGTCTTATAAAATAGCCTCTAATTAGCAAATCACGCACAGTATTTAATCAAACAAGTACTGTAGCATAGATTTCCCACATCACAATCACTACTTTTTTGAGAATGGAGAACTTCCGCAATCCTGAACTGCAGCAACATGCTTGTGGAAGAGCAATTGGAAGACGTAATCTCTGGCAAGGCCAACAAGAACAACAAGATGCCCACCAAGAATAGATTTTTTTCATGAATGCCATTTTGTATTTTGAATGCTAATTTCTTTTGTGTGTGTGTATTTTGTGGTAACACAAATGATATATTAAATATACAATACAGTAATTGGACAAGCAGTGTACTTTAAATGTAATTCTTTCATACAAAAATAAGTGTACTGTATAAATACATATGTACATATATATTTTTCTATGTACAATTTTTTTTAAACCTTAATATTCTATGGTTGACTGTCATGGTGAAAAAGCAACTAATTATTTTGAGCAATGTAGCTCAAACAATGACAAAAACACTTTATATTTGGTGGCCTTGGCTAAATTACTGGACACAATAACTAAGTTTTGAAGCATGAATGTATCGTTTTCGGTGAGATATTAGATTTTGTAGACGTGCACTAAAAATTTGAAGTTCCAGCAAACAGTTTGGAGATTTGGACTCACAGTTTAGAGAATGTAAAGACCTTTAAAAATGTGTCAAAGCAATTTAGAAAAGCTGTAACTCAGAAATGCTGTTTCCTTCAAATAATTGCAGTGAAATTTGTTTTACAGTGAATTCATAAACATAAATTAAATACAGTGAGTCATAAAAAAACTGAATTACTTTGAGAACTGATTTATATTTGTCCACATTTTAAAATATTATCAGTTTATTTATTTAATTTAATTTAATTTAATTTGCACTCATTCATTCATTCCTTTTCCTTTGGCTTAGTTCCTTTTATTAATCAGGGGTCATCACAGCAGAATGAACTGCCAACTTATCCAGCATGTTTTACACAACGGATGCACTTCCAGCTGCAACCCAGTACTGGGAATCATCCATACACACTTTTTTTTATTTTATTTTGTTTTTTATTTTGTTTTATTTTATTTTACTTATTTTATTTTATTTTATTTTATTTTAGTTTATTTTTTCCATGGTAATGGTGAAGGTTTGGTAAATTGTCAAGGTGTGTTACATCCAGTAATTTTAGCAAACATCCAAGTATAATTAAACCTTACAAAAAACAAGGGTAAAATAAGATTACAACTTGAAACATCTCAAATAATACTCTCTCTAAATTCAGCATGAATATCATTCTCACAAAAATGTTATTTCAAAACATAATTTTTTCAAACGTTTAGAAATCACAGCTGAAGCACACTGCAAAATCAATAACTGTGAGGGAAAAAACACATTTATAGACCATTTTGAGGGATGTAAACAATAACAATGATCCATACGTATTTCCTGTTTTACATTTTTCAATATCATAGCTTCCGAGAATCCAGAAAGGTCAACATATTGATAAATAATGTTATGACAGCCGTTTTAACGTTAGGAAACGATTCAATTGCCTCTTGTTACAGTTATTAAAATGGTTTACAAGCAGGACATGTTTATGGGCCAGTGACTTGACCAAACTGAAATGGTCTACATGAAACTACTTTTCAAATGTTTGTTGTTTCAGTGTGAACAATATAGTTTATTTATATTTCTTGTAAATTTAATCTGTAATGTTAGTTATCATGTGCACAGGCCCACTGTAAAACAAACATTGTAAATTCGCTTGAAAATCTGTAGTTTAAGTCTAAAAAAAACACATTATTCCTTGAAATTAAAATCTGTTTGGGTAATATTGATTTATAGGTTTAGTAGAATATGCTCAGTAAACACATGTAGAATTGATCATGCTGAATACTGTAGGTGTGTCCATTTACACTGATCGATAAGAAAACAATGATGAAAAATGACTCCACACATTTGTCTTTGGCAGCTTTACAGATACACGCCCTTCACAATGAATTGGAACATGCCTACAAATGACTACAACATCAAGGTCCTTTTATGCCCCTTTATTTAATGTGTCCTTGCATTGTCAGTTTTATGTGCAATCTGATATTTATTATTATTCCCTGCTACATTAGAATAGAGACCACTTTATAATTATGCAGAGCCCTAAAAGTATAACCTAATCAATTCTGAATAAGCTTTTAAAGCAGTATTCTGGCCAGCACAGCCGGTTATTTAGAGACCTTATAAAACACAGATTTAATGACTATTCTCTACAAGCACAACTGCAGAAATGCTCAGCTCTCAGCCGTGGTTGTTCAGCCTATATATCACCTTTGCAGATTTCAGAAACACATGCAGTAGCTGAAAATGTGAGGTGTTTGCAAAACACTGTAATATGGGTCTCTTATCTTATTGGCCACAAGGGAGAAAATGTATAGATTCATAACATTTAATGCAGGGAACATAAGCTAGGAAACACATGCACATGATTTAGCACTTTTATTCGCCTTTCATATGTTTACTAGCTCAGTTCTGCGCTTCTGAAAATAGCAAATGTAATTCCAAACACTATTCTTTATGCTATTGGTCAAGCAAACCAACACAATCCACACAATTGGTTGAAATTTAGGTTGAGTTGTGTTTTATTTACCTCAGGAGTTTGATGTCAGATGGGATTGACGTCACACCTGAGCTGATTGCGCCAGAGGTGGTCCTATTATCTGGAGATATGAGGGTCTGCCATTAGAGAAGGCTTTTTCTCATGCATGTGCCTTGATGTCCATTCACATTATAGCCTTGATGTCATTGACTTACTGTCAGAATTGTTCAACGGTCAATCACGTTGTGGCGTAAACTGAATCAAGGAAAATAGTCTGTAGAGGAAAACAGGTGTAAACCTCATCTAAATCTAAATCTGATGGTTAAAGGAAAATGTGTTAACGATTAGCCATTAATTTGTTTCTTACTGAAGCATGTTTATACAGTGTGGTGAATTGTTTCATTCATTGACAATTTCTGTTTAAGGAGGACTCAAAAACGTTGGTTCTGCTCTCTATTTTGTGTCTCATGGGTGTTTTACATTTATTTACGCTTTCAGATTTGATTATGCATCATTATGCATCCTTGATGTCTGCTCTGACAATATTTAAAGTTGGAAAGTTTAACAAAGTGAATTCTTTTGATTTTTTTTTAGCTTAAAATGATAGATGCAAAACCAATGTTAACAATTTCCTAGAGAATCTACAGTAACTTCATTCATTCATTTTCTTGTCAGCTTAGTCCCTTATTAACCCAGGGTCGCCACAGCGTAATGAACCACCAACCTATCCAGCACGTTTTTATGCAGCGGATCCCCTTCCAGCCGCAACCCATCTCTGGGAAATCTACAGTAACTTACTGGCAGCAATTCACCAGTAACTTACTGTAAATCTGTTACAGCTAACATAGTGTATTTACATTTACAGCACCATTTATCTTGCTGTATATGTAATTACTGCATTGTATGTATATCTTTGCTGTAAAATATACAGTAATTTTCACAATAGAAAAGCAATGGTAACATTGAGAGATAACAGAGTACAACTATATGTTGTACTGTTGTACTGTTGTCTCACATCAAGAAGATCGCTGGTTCAAGCCTCGGCTGAGCCAGTTGGCGTTTCTGTGTGGAGTTTGCATGTTCTCCCTGGGTTCATGTGGGTTTCCTCCAGGCTCTTCTTTACCAGTGCTTAATTTGAATTATACCAAAAAAATTTACTTTTACTGATCTAGTACTGTACAAAATGTCCTGTCCCACTTTATAATTTGTCACCTTAACTATGTACTAAAATAAAAATGTAAATACAATGTACTTAAGGTGTTTATTATGTATTGTAGAGCACTTCTTTTCCCCTAATTTACTTACAGAAAATAGTTACAGATGTAATTACATGAAGATATTTGATATTTAAATGAATTACTAATTTCAGCACAAGTACACATTAGTTAAGGCCACTTAATATAATGTGGGACTATTTTGTCTTTGCAATCAAAAGTGTAGGGAAGTAGTCATTGCTAGGAAAATCAGTAATTGAAAATGATTTTTGGATTGAAGACTTGATTTTTTGGTTTGGATTATGTGAGTTTACTGAGTTACAGATGAACAGTTTAACATTGTTTCATTTTCCATTTTGAATTCTGATGTAAAAGCTAAAGATCCTTTAAGTTTAAGAGTCAACACAAGGGTTTAGTTTAGAGCTTTAAAGGGATTTCTGAATTTCTTATTTCCTTAAGTAAGATTAAAAGCTCACAATAAACCTATTAGGTATTTGTGAGGTATTACATTGTGATGTGAGGTAAAAAAGCTACAATTTGTTTTTAAACTAGGGCTGACATTACTCAATAGTTCATACATTAACCTTTGGCTTTACAGTTTTGAGCAGTACTACATCAAAACGCTCCCAGAGAGTCAAATGGCAAAACAAATCGAGACTATCTGACAGTTTATATTTTCATTTATCAACTACAATGTTTCCCACAGCTTCATGATGAAACCACATGATCAAAACACTGCAGGCATGCAGAGATCAAAATATCTGCACTTGCTGATGCAAAATCAATTTCTGTGAACCTAGGTTTTCCTCAAAAGACCAAAGCTGAGAGAAAATAATGTAGAGATAACAGACAATAAGACAATTTGACACAACTAAGAAAGCAAACTTTACATCAAGTCTTATATAATTGCCCGGATTTTTTGGCTTTTTGAGATTTTTTTAAGTTTTTTTTTTTTTTTTGAAGAGAGACTCATTTTCTTTGCTAACAACGTCGACCTTTGATGAACTGCGCGCTGTGATGTGCAAAGGAAAAAAAGAAAAACTTTCTAGTCAGGATTTACACGAATAGCAATTAGTAGCAATTGGTTTGATGTAGTAATTATCCCTGGAGCTGATCAGCCTCACCTCAAAGAGCCAAGGAGATCCAAAGGTAAAGAGTCTCTATAAAAGTAGTTTCACAGCTTTTCTGACACACTTTAACAGTCCTCAGAAATATGTTTAGAATAACAACGAAGGACATTTTCACAGTAATTCCTATAATAATTTGTCTTCTGGAGAAAGTCGTTTTTTTTAGTTTGACTGGAATTAAAGCAGTTTTTACAATGTTTGAAACAATTTTTAAGGTCAATATTATAGCCATCTTATGAATTAAAAAAAAAAAACATTTAAGGTAAAAATTATTAGCCCCTTTAAGCTATATATTTTTTCGACTGTCTAAAGAACAAACCATGATTATACAATAAATTGCCTAAATACCCTAACCTTAACCTAATTAATTGATTGACATTTAAGCTGAATACTAGTATCTTGCAAAATACCTAAAATATTATGTACTGTCATAATGTAGTACAATATACAGTATGTAATAAATTTAATATATTTCACTATTACACTATTACTAAACAATAAAAGTTCATAACAATTACATTGATCTTCTAATGTAGGCATTAAATTCAAGAGCTCATTTGTGAACTTGTTATTTCACTATCACTTGTTTGATTCTCTGTTCTTAGGCCTTGCATGATTATTGTGAACTCATATAGTGGTATGTCCACACTAAACCACACATTGGAAAAAATTTCTCTTGCAAGGTGGAAAATTTAAAGCATGTTGATGCTCTAAAATACTTTAAACATTTCATTGTTGCTACATAAATCCATGACTTCACTGATTAGATTTGTGATCAGAGTTACAACATGCCTGGAAGTTTCAGTGTGGAGAGCTAAGCTGCATTGTTTAATTGAATAATAATAAAAATAAAGTTTAAATGTAAAAATACAAAATATAAGAGTTTAAATATAAAAATACATTTCAAGAGTTCCCACTTAGATATGCTTGGCATTTAAAGCAGGTTTGGCATGCTGTCCCGGGAGAGAACCCTGAGCTCGGAGATATTTGAGCCTAGGGCTCCCGCCTGGTCAATAAGCATATCAGGGGATCTGAGATCAGGTAGGTCTCGATAGCTCCCCTTTTAGAAAGGGGAGAAAAAGGAGGATATGGGGTGGATGGGGGGATTCTTCCAAAATAAAGATAGAGCAATAAGGAGAAAGTGATCCATTTATAGTAAGCTAGGATCACTCTGATTGGATTATTACTGATTACGGATGAGTGGCCAGCAGTGGTCAATCATATCATGTGCTTCTCTCGAAATTAGTTTATGAAACTTCACTTAAAAGTAAAACTACAGTTTTTTCCTCAATTGTTAAAACACTAAACCCATTGTCTGAACTGAATGCTCAGTTACCTGAACCCACTTATTTAATCAATCACTCTTTAAGCAAAACCATAAGCACTTTTCACAAAGCTTGCCAACACATTTTTATTGTGGTGCACCAAGTGCTGCATAATGATGAGTACAGCTGACAAAAGTCAAACACAATTAAAGCTCAGGCATCACCACTTCAACTCAAACCAATTCAAAACTGTTCACACTTTTGGCTAATGATGTGAGGGAACATATACAGTAAGCCAGTTCAGAGAGCACTGGTTTGTGAGGCTCTACAATGGATAGTGTTGGACTATTTCTCACTTGCCTTAGTCCACCCCAATTCAATAATCGGTCAGGAGTCAATTAATCAAAATCAATGAATTTATTTATCGAGCATAAGTGAATAAAGCGAAGATCAGGATCCTGGGCTTTTGAAGAACCGTCAGCCAAGCAGTCTGGATGTCCAAAAGCTCTCGAACTCTTTCGACTCCCTCCTTTTATCCATCAGCAGCGTTCAATCTTTTTGGCCACTCCTCTGATCAGTTACCCCCAATCTCTTTTGTTGCCATCAGCTGTTTTCAGGCAGAATCATCTCTCAAAAGTCTGTGGTCTGCACACAGAGATACCTCTGCACACAGAAACAAAAGGGCAAGTGAAAGTATCACTCCTCCTTGACATACTTGACACTACTGACATCTGGGGTGCAGCAAGCAACTGTAGCAAAAAATCATCAAAGCACAGCTGAGCATCATAACTTCCTTATAGAATTATCAGGATAATATCAATTTTATTAAAGCATCATACATCACGCATACACAGAGAGCAGTATAAAAATGCTGCATCTACCACATCTGCTTTTCCTCCTAGTCCTGTCTATGAACTCTTGACCTGTGTATGCACCCATCTAGGGGAAGCCCTTTTGCAGATCTGTCTCCAGCCAGCACCCACACACAGCTCTTGTGGTTTTAGCAGTTAGTTAGAAACGCATTATAACAGGGGTTAAGTAGAAGTACGCTATATCAGGAGACATCGTCATATCTGACAAAAACACATATTGTAAATAATGAATAGTGAGGCAAATGGGAGTATATTCCTCCAATAGCAAAAAATATATCAAAAGAAAACAGTGATTAGTAAGACAATAAAGCAATATTTTCCTCATCTGCTCCAGTTCTCTTTTCTGTGTAGAAAAGTCACACATCACAGCTGCAACCCAGACAGGGGCTTTCTGCAAGACTTGTCTGTTACAGATTTAGTTATTTGACATTATAGGGGTGGAAAGTTCCTGTCTCATTTTAAGGTCAAACAGAATGTCTCAGCATACCACTGCGTGGGCTCATTAGATTGTCATGGTTCAAGCAAACACATATACATATGCATAAAAAGCATGAGCACATATATGTAATTCAAAAGAAGCATTTGACTGTAATTCTATTCCTTCAATAGAAATCTGAGTAATGCACTTATTTGTATATTTTTATACTTTATTTACATGGGCTCACTGTTCTCAAGTGGCAAACACATAGGATTTCTGTTTATTTTTACAAGTGCTAGGTACGTGTGAATGCACAAGATTTCTTTTTCGTCTTTTTGTACAAGAGCTAAATGCACAGGTTTTCTTTGTTTTGCAACATACATTTAATAAACTTTTATTTCTTCAGCTTCAGATCCTGAGCATTGTGTTTTCAATTTTTCTACATAGTGTTTATTGTTCAGTAGTTTGTTTAATTTTTATTGACTTGGGGATCGATTTGACAACATAGTTCAGTTTTGAGCACAGTTTTGAGGTGAAAGTTTGGTTTTGCAAGAAGAGTCTGAGGTTTTGTGAATGTAGCTTGGGTTTTGTGTTCATAGTTTAGAGAAAAAGAGAGCAGAGCAAGAAATGTGTCTTAGCAATCAAGAAAATCGGTAATAAGGGTTTACTTTAAAATAATAAGAATTAAAAAAATAGTTAGCATGGTCATAAACCTAAATATAGCGAGGTGCACAAGTAATTACAATTTATTACTTTAATTTTACATAATTTAAAACAGGAAAAAAACACTGTGTATATTGCTGTAATTTTTCATTAACTATTTAACGCATAAAATTACAGTCCAGCTGTTAATTTGCTGATATTGTTTGTAATGTTTATAGACTTAATAAAATAACAGAATAACAGAAAAATACTGTATAAATAATACAGTAATATCCTTGTATAAATCATAAAAATTACAGTTATTTAATGATAAAGTACCTAAAATGAAAGTCAAACTGTTAATTTAGAGAGATTGTCATTTTACTGAGTTCTGAATATAATTTAAAATGACAAATTATTACAGTAAAAAATTTAGATAACACTTTATATTGAGGGTCCATTTGAGTATTAGTAGACTGTCTGCTTAATATCTGTTAATACTGCTCCTTCATCAGACATTTAACTGACCAGAAGAAACTTTGCAAGTACATGTTAACTTACTATAGCCCTAACCCCAACCCTAACCCCAACCTAACAGTCTGCTTATAATCTAATGACAAGTAGTTCCCATGTAGATGCAATGTAACTTAAATTCAACAAACGCACCATCAAAATAAAGTGTGACCAAATTTAGAGATATTTTCTCTAAAATTAGGCTTTTTTACAGTGTGTCAGACAAAACGAAATTAGTTATTAGAAATTATTAATTAAAACGATTATGTTATGAAATATGTTGAAAAAAAATCTCTCCGTTAAACAGCAACGGATAAATATTTGAAAAAGATTTCAAATTTACCAGGTGGGTTAAAAAATTAGACTTTAACTTTATGTATGCATATTTTAACCATTCCCTTTTCATCTTTTATTATAAGCAAGTGCCGCTAGCTAAACTGCATAGTAATATGTGAGCACACTGGCTACAATATCAATATCACTTTTTTCTCACCACTAAATTCGAGTGCTGACTGTTTACTACAGGTGAAAAAAGAGAATACACAGAAAGAGAGAGATTACATAACATATTTACAATGTTCCTTTTATGCGACCACATAAATATTAATGATGAGCATTCATTTAATTTTCCACTAAGAGATTAGCTTCAGGGAAGTTGAACTTATAATCAGTCAATAGCTCAGTTTTGAGGCCATGCGGTAATTCAACCATTACTTAGAAATATATTTTTTCATACTGTAATTCAATAATACTGTAATTTAAGTGTCATTCAAGTGTAACACATCTCATGAAATGCTTACATGATAGCATCTTTCTCTTTCATATTTCATGTCAAAATGATGAATCACATCAGGTTTCTCATTGCCCTTGACATCAAACCTGAGATGGTGCTTGAATGATAAAATATTGAATTGTTGTCTATTTCTATTTATGAAAAGATATCATCTGACTTCAAATTAGACTGGAATCAAATTAGACTACTTTTATATTAAAAATTGTGTTTTTATGTAAAATTCAATCACTCTGCATTCACTCTCATTCTAAAAAACAGCTCCGTTCACTTTTGAAAGTGAGCCACATTACAACAGTGCAAGCAGATCATCATAGTGAGTAAATATTAAGTTTTAAGTAAGTTATTCCTTTAAATGTCATAGCGTTTTACCAAGGTTGCTTCTTATAGTGGATTTTGAGATTGCTGCAGTTGATATTCCAGCAATTTCGCTGTTTGTTTCCAGCTCAGGGCACTGTAAAGTAATTGACTAACAGCTAATGGCATTTCTCTGAGACCTTTGTCACATCTTAAACCTGACATTGAGATTGACACACAGGCTTAAGTATGATTGTCTGGTGAAGTGATCCAGAAAATCCATCCAATTAATGCTCCGTAGTCTCAAGCTTTTTGTGCACGTTTACAATGCGGGCAACAGCATGTAGATCACACTGTAAAAAAGATATTATGTTGATAAACAGGTTCTGTATTTTATAATATTTTTTTTTTCTTTTCATTTATGGATATGAACTGCATTATGGGACTTTTCATGTTGAACATTCAACTGTTTTATTTTATTTTTTTCAGATTGTCCTTTTAGAAACAATATATTATGACTCCCAGTCCAATTTCGGATTCAATACATGTTATTGTTATTTGTTTTTTAAGGTTTGAATGGTCTGGCACCTACAGTACATACATCTTCACTGGCATACTTCATGAGGCCAGTTATTGTTCCCAAATCACAGTTTAAATCAAAAGGAGACAGGGCTTTTTCTGTCACATTCCCTATGTGGAATGGTCTACCTTTACTGCTTCTCCCTTGGTGCTCATTTAATGAAATCACATTCTGTCACTTGCTTTTAATAGTATTTAATACATTTTGATTTGTTTTATATATCTTGTTCATACATATATTTGTATAAATTTAGTTTGATAGCTGTTTTGTAAAACACTTTGGTCTTCATCTGTTATTTTAAAATTTGCTCTATAAATAAAACAATCAATCAATCAATCAATCAATCAATCAAACAAACAAACAAACAAACAAACAAACAAACAAACAAACAAACAAACAAACAAACAAACAATATATTATGTAAGAATGAATATAGAGAGAATTATGTCTGTAAAATAACAGAACTGGCAGTTTATTACCAGGTATTTGTATTGTTATTTTTAAAACCAAACTAGACAATTCTATCACTTCAAACTTTTAAAAAGGTCAATAAAAGTAAAATGTCTACATGAAAAGTTATTAGAGGAAGTAACTGAGAAGTCCCATAAGGCATTTCAAAAGCATAAATCTATTAAAAAAATAAAACAATAACTCATTAACGACAAAATATGTAAAACTGTTAAATTCTGAATGTTTTTACTGTGCAGAATTGATTATAAAAATATTCACTTTCAATTGCTACTGTTTAAACAAATGGACTTTTGTACTCTTACCAGTGTGACGTTGAAGTGATTAGTGATTGTGGTTTACGCTTTGAACCAAACTCATTTGTCAAATCTTAATTATTGGACAGAAATGCTAAATGAGCCACAAAACCAGTGGGGGCAGGTTCAAACAGTGATTAAGTATAAACTCCTCAGATGACATAGGCCTGCAATGCATATACTCCCCAAACCACAAAAACCCTCACCACAGAGGAAACACTCTGGAAAGAACAGGTTTGATCCATTTCATACTGTATATAGTACCAATCATGGCAATTCGTAACTTTTAGATTTAGTAATTCATACGATCTAATTTATATGATCTCATTTGTATAATTTGCTTATGCCCCAATGACGGTTGGGTTTAGAGGTGGGATTGGCTACTTTTTAAAATCATACATTTTCTTATGACTGAACACTAGCCACTTAACTGACAAAACCTAAAACATTTACATTTCCTCGTGAGATTAGGCTGATAGTAAACACCCCAGGGATATACGTACATGCAGGTCTTGACAATTCAAGAGTACTTTTGTATTTAAAAATGCTGTTCTCAGTCCTCTTCTTTGATAATCATTCTTTATGTGAACAAAAAATGTCAAAAGCAGCTGATCTAGCATATGTAGCATGTTTGTAATGTGAAATACTGAATGTGAAACAAAATGTTGACCTACTTGTTGAATGCTTAATTTATATGTCTTCCTCTCTCCCAGAAAAAAAAAAGCTTTCAGTCATGTTTTTTCATCTCCAGACAAGAATAATTTTAAAATAATATTGTTCTGATGTAAGACATAGAGTTCTCTAAAATGTCAATACATTCTGTAGCATTAAATAAACAGGTTTAAAAATTGAATAGCACATCATTCAATTATTGACTGACTCTCCTCTGTCTTTTGAATCAGCACAACTATCTTAATTCTTTGGAAGAAAAAAGGTCTGTTGAGCATGAGGGTGCAATGCTGGCAGAATTTGAAATCATCCCGAAATGGATTTAAAAATGAAAGAGTGTTTAATCTTTGATTTGTATCTTAATGAATGAAGTGAATAGTTTCTCTCTCTGTGTGTTTATTAAAGGCCATAGATTTTTTTTTATTCGATTTGAAAAGAATTTGAAATTGTTCAATGGTAAATTTGCTTGTGAACATTCCAGTATATTCATGCAATATTAGCTTGATATGAGCTTCATACATATGGAGTTGCATGTTAAAATGATGTTTTGTCAAAATGTTTTCCACTTACATGACTATTCAGTGAAGTTTAGATTAATGTAGATATGCCATTAGTAATGAGCATAAAACAAAAATAAGAGTTTTTTTTGTTTTTGCAAACTAAGAATTTCTGCACTCCAACAAACTTACATTATGTTTATAGTACTTCACACAATATCACTTTAAAGCCAGCAGATTTACAATATTGAACATAAAAACTATGATGTAATTCAGTGTTAGTCAGAATTACACATTCAAACTATAAAGCAGCTCTGCAGTGTGTTCATATTTTTACTTTTGACATTTTTTAAAAGTAAAACCATGGTTCATTTTTTGTAGGGGTAAACTCTGCCTGTGTTCACAATTTTTTCTCAAGCCCCAGTTGGCCATATTTCCCCGCATTAATCTAAGTTAGATACTGTATGTATTTGCACTCACATGGAAAAATGATCTTATTTTGTTACATCACAACATCGTTTTTGGTAACTTTAAAATGAGCCTTACTGAACTTAAAGGCAGGGTACAGGTGATTTGGTTCAAAAATCCTTTTTTATAATGCTCAATGTCTCTTCACACCTTGATAGCACTTATTTTATTAAATGCACTCGTATGTTTTTATATCATCTGTGGAAGGTGTATGACCAAAAAACCCACACAAACATGGTACCTGTATATCATCAGCATGTCACCACGTTACAGATGTACCTATTACTATGTAATTTGTACTACAAAGTTTGCTCACCGTAAATAAGGCGTAGTGGTCTGACTCTCGTCTTGTCTCTTTATCCTCTGGTCTGTCTGCAACCTTTATTTTTATTATAGGAGGTGTGTTTTTTTTTTGGAGGAGACAGTGATTATTTAGGGTTGGGAGGACCTTTGGCTTTCAAAATTAGCTTGCTATTGTTAGACTATCCAAAATCACCTACACTACTGTATCTTCAAATCACTAAAAATGGCACAGTAGAAGGAATGTTTACATACTTGTAATGTAAAGAATCTATAATCTCTTGACACTTTTTTTATGTTAAACCTCAAAACCGTAAGATGTTTCATTATAAAATGAATAAGCATTATAAGACCAGCATCTAAGATAAAGAGCCTGCGAAATTCATTCTGACATTCTGCAGAGATGAAGATTTTCTCTTGAGAGCAATGCTTCAGTTTGAGTTTGACAAGACAACTACTCTTGACTCTTAAAACAACTGGCTGTGAATACTAATCTTATTTAAACATCAGGTCTTCGACAGATCTGAATGAGACAGAAGACAAACGTAGGAAACAAAAAACTTATTGTGTCTAGATATCACTCTAATAATAAACCACTCTGAGGGTTATAAACAGACGACAGTGTGTGTTAGCAGAGACAGAGTTTTCTGTCAGAGAAAGTTTTGTCATCCAAATATGGTAACAGTCAAGGCGTTAAATAACCGCATTGTTTCTCTTTTCATCATAATTGTTCTCCAAAATTCTACAATATATACAGATAAAATGTCATATATTAAGCTTATATAAACACTGCAATCGACTGCTTGAGCGCAAGAATAAACACAGATTATCAAGCTGTCATAAAGTTATTTCAAGATGATTTCTCTAAGGCTACATAAGAGTACATTATCTTCCACCGAGAGACCCTTGGAAGTGAGGCTGTGTCTCGAATCGAGCTTATGTCTCTCTATTTAGATCTCAATAGATTAATTTGCGCTGAATGTCCGAATGAATTATTTATGAAGTCAGCAAACTACATCTAAACAGCTCGATAGTACACAGCATGAGAGGCTCGCTGCAGTCCTTCATCAAACCGAACTACTGTTCCCTTAATTTTGATTACATTTGATTCTATTATGGTCAGGTTATATTTTCTGCATAATGCACATGAACCATTTCTGACACAAGGCATTCAGTCTATGATTTTATAAGTCTATGATTTTATAAGAAATTAATTGAAAATTATTTCATGTACTTACTCTCATGTTGTTCTAAACCCACGATGTGTTCATTTAACTAGCACACATGAAGATATATATGTTTTCTTGAATTAAGTTTGAAAGATTTCGGTCATTGTTTAAACAGCTCTGTTCACCCGGAGCTCTGATGCTTTAAAACATTCTTAATAAGATAAAAAATAAACAACATAGGCTTTCTAAAAATGCTCCTCCTCTTCGCGCTCGCCAGCTGACGGCTCAACTCCGTGTGGAGGGCTTTCCCGCTGCAACCAGTTTGTCCGCTTAGCTCGCAGCGTTACGTTGGCAGAGCGGAGGCCCGGAGGAGGAGGAGCCGGCCACGGGGACGACCGGGATCGAGCCTGGGGAAGAGCAGTTCCAGAAATCAGGTAAGATGAAAAACAGAATCCAAAAAATAAGGGTGAGAACGCGGCGAGATCTGAAAACGCAGTCAAAATCGCTTGGGTTTAGGGAAGGAGGAAGAGGAGGGTGGCCGGCCGCCCGGTCGATCGTTCAGTCGTTCAACCAGTCAGTCGGACGGACGGTCGCTCCACAGCGGCTTCCGGCTTTTTTTACGCGAGAACAGCGCGGGCGTGAACGGCGCGTGCTCCCGAGAGGCGTTCGAGACGCAAAAAAGCACGCACAGCGGCCTCTCACGGATTCGCGAAAACAAAAACTGCTCGAATACGTACCTCCCGGGACGTATTTCGCGGTCTGCAAAAACGTCCACGGGGCTACATTTCCACAATGAGCTTGGGTTGAAATCAAATGCTAAAAATTAAATAAACAAGTAAATAACAGAGTGAGAATGTGGTAAAATCTGAAAACGTGGTAAAAATCAGGCGAGGGCTTTTCTTTTTCTGGATTGCTTTTTTAAAACACTGTGGTTGGGTCTAGGGAAGTGGGTGGGCGGGTCAAACGGCACTTTTGAACACACTATTGGTTTGGTTTAGGGAAGGAAGAGGGTAGGTCAATCGATCAGTCAGTCAGTCTTTGGTGGTAAATCCTCTGGTGGATTTACACAAGAACAGCAGGCGTGAATAGGACTGAAAAAGCAGACACAATGGACTCTGGTGGATTCACGAAAACAAAAAATGCAAAAAAAACATAGCTCCTGGGACGTATTTTGCATTCTCCAGAAATGTTTATAGGGGTCCGTAATCAGAATGAGCCTTAACTGAAAATAAAATGAGACCTCATGTTTTATTTTTAATAATAATAATGATTTAGATTTTTGATATCTTTAAATCACATGTGAAATTAAATAAATTGTAATGTTAAAACCATGTGATTACATATATAATTACTATTTTGTCCCATTCCAAAACCCACAAATACCTCACCATAATCTCACCTGTGTAACCCAACACATTAGCATCATCAGTGTTAGAAAAGTGGGATCAACTTAAATTTACAGTTTAACAGTGTAACAGTTGTATACTATATGTCTTTTCATACCAAATGTTATATGTTTCTAGTGCATCTGACCAGTGAATCCAGCTCATGTAATCAATCTAATTCAACAACATATAATGATTGCCGTTAGTGTAGTAGTGGAAATCTACTACAGCATTTGAAAAGGAGGCAACACAAAGACTTTGAAACTAGCACTGGATATCTGAGGTACTTTTATTTTTATACTTTGGTTTGACAGCCTGGCTTGCATAACTCCCATGTATTTTTATCATTTTTCCAACAGTATAACCAGTTGTTTCCAGAATAGTCATTGTCTTTAAATAAACATTGAAAAAAAAAGGCTTAACATCAAGCAATTGGCTTTGCCAAAATGTCATTTGTACTGTAAAAGGCATTGGGCAAATTGGAGGATTCCATTTGTAGCTTTAAATTGGGCAAGATTTCTGCTCTGAACATTTTCTTTTCACTTTGACAAAGTGGCTTTCATTGACAAATGTATCTATTTGACACAATATAAATTTACTGTAATGTATAAATTACATTACTTGAAACATGTAACGCACTCCCGCTAACTTTATTTTGCACATTTCTTTCATAGAGTGTAGTAAACATAAGAAAATAATGACCAAATTCTAATTTTGAGGTGAACAAACCCTTTAAGAAATTGAAAGAGGCGCACTGAATACTCACACTGACAGCTACATATGACTATTTATCTGATCAGCCTGTGAATAGCACTCTTGCTGCACTCAAGTTCAACAAAACCCCGGCCATCTGGTGCATTCCTGGCCCATACCGCGGCAGCGTTACTATAAATTATTCTATGATGCTTTCTGATGCATTTGAGGCCACGGATGGAAGATCCTGAAGGTCTCCTTAAGCACTAATTTATTTACGCAGGGCCCTGAGCTCCTGGAAACATCAGCTCCATCTGTCTCTAGAGCCGCAGAGGAAGTCTAATCGTTCACTGGGTTTTGTAAAATGCAGATATGAGTGCGTGACAGCAAACAACTGGCCTGTATAATCAGCAATTAACAAACCATATGGTATTTTTAAACGTCTTAAGTGACTGTAATTGTGACAATATTTATATATAATGTAGTTAATAGCTAATGACACAAAACCCCTGCCAGTTCCTCCAGTGTGCATGTTTAGTATGCAGTTGATTTCTGCCTCTTGGATGTAAATGACAATACTCTACCTTGATTATAGTCATTTTGAGATCCTGCCAAGGTCTGATGGAGCTCAGATTGGCCAGAAGGTCTTTCTTTAGACCCTGGAGGATCCAAGCCATCAGTCCTTTCCTTTGTAAGCTCTGAATTGTGGACATTTAGTTGCATGAGTTTAGACATCTAGGTGCTCATTTGGATTCCATTCACTTCTAAAGGTCTGTACAACAGACTTCTGTGGAGACGGTGTGCTTGACATCTGAAGAGATGTGCATTGCTTTTTTTCTGCTCTGTGTTGCATCATGCATAATTCTACCTATTAGTGTTACTTGGGTTATAATAAATAATGATTTTAGTTCAACTTCTGATCTTGATGCTTTGTTGCGTTGTGTGTGACATTACATTTGAAAAATGTCAGAGCAATTATTGATTGTTTCAGGTCTATAAACCAGGTCTGCAATTAAAACCTACTGTATGTACAAATACAATGGAGTCGAGAGATATTGTTGCCACATTTTAAGCTTTTATAAATATGCTTGATTTAAAAAAAAAAAATAATTTGGTGGTATTTCTTGATTTTCATGTATTTTACCCCAACATCTTGGGGACGTTGGATTTTGTTTAAAAATGAAAATCGGGTTGACGTTAGAACCCAACGTCAGGCCGATGTCAATGTCCAACGTCCAACCTAGAATCAACCTAAAATCAACCAAATATCAACATCTAATCATGTTACACTTTGACGTTGTGTGGACGTTAACACTATGACATCAATAAGACTTTGGACTTTGGTCGCTTTCCAACACAACCTAAAATCAACCAAATATCAACGAAATTTGATGTCATTAATGGACGTCAAAATAACGTCTTCTGTAGATGCTGTCTCGACAATAATTTTGGTCATCTGACGTCATGACTTAAATCTAACTTAATATTAACATCTTATGATGTTGTGTGCCTGCTAGGAATGACCTCTAAACTGAATTCGAACAAAGGTCTCTTGGGTATTTCATTAAAAACAATCAGGCTTTTAATATAGCATGACATCAATTTTAATACTCTGTAATACAAGGGTCTCAAATTGGTAGGGGGCAATATTAGTGACATACAGTTCTCAGGAGGGCCGTTATAACTTTCAAGCACAATAAAAAAGTGGAAACCTTATGTAATTGTTGCATTCAGACATTCTTCCCCAGAGTTTATGCAGTCAAAGCGCCTTCTTTTTGTTTATTATTGTGCATATTGAAGGGGTCGTTTTAATTGCTATGAAAATATTACAGTTTAATAACAGGCGTATTAATAATAATTATTATTCTGTCACAATCAAATGTTGCTTAACCAAAAAAGCAGATTGAGTAACTTTAGTGACTTTAATGGCAATTGTTCTTCTCAATATCCTTCTTTTTTTTGTAAACCCACAACAAAGAGGGGGAATATATTTAGTCAAATTTTACTAATGCACATTTTTGACACAAATTGCATATGCAAAATGCATATGAGGAAAATCTATTAAATGAGATGAGAACATTTGAATTGAATATTAGCAAAATGATCATATTTACAGCATCACCATAACACGTAAGCCATGAAAATATGTTTGTACAACACAATACAGGTGGTAAAAAACTAATTATAATCAAATGACCCCTTAATATTTTCAAAAATAGAGCTTTAGTAAAAATAGAGCACTTTCGGATATACATTTCAACGTTTAAATTGCAGGCCAATACTACATGCAAATGGCCCGCGGTTTGAGACACCTGCTGTAATATGTTTAATTAAATCTATAATGGTAAAAACAAATAATAAACTGTTATGCTGAATGATAGTTTTGCAGTCTGGAACATGTATATATATATTCATATATATATATGTATGTATATATATATAACATTTTTTTTTTTAATTTTATCTTTTTTTTATTTTACAAAAGTAAACCCCCTAATGTAAACGTCATTCCATACAGTCTATAAAATGAGACACGTCATCTTTGACCTATGGACCGATCCATTTAGATCCAGATCTTGCTTATATTAGATTCATGGATCTTTTCTTTCGAGCTGAAATTCACATATGGACCCTAAATTGATTTTGAACAGATCTGACAAACTAATTAAATAGCTAGGGCTGGTTCATTGTTCTGCTTCTGTGTTGACATACAAAAAGACCATGATGCTGGTTACCACATGATATATAGATACATGATGCTGTGCACACGCATTTTATTTTTAATACTGAAACATATTGAATAAAAAAAATCAATCCAGATAATAACAGACACTCTTCATTCCAATCAAAACACAGTATGTACACTGATATGTGATGTCTTGTGTTTTGATTTGTTGTAGATATGTTGACTGATTTGTATTTCTGTTATCCTCAAGGAGCTGCCACATCTGAGAATTATATATGCATAGTAAATATTACTATTTTCATATTAAGCAATACACTTGTTATTCTTATTTGATCAATAATATAATATAATATAATATAATATAATATAATATAATATAATATAATATAATATAATATAATATAATATAATATAATTTTAGGTTTAGACGTTTAATCCTAAAGTATTTTTCATTGCAAATCTCAACTTGAATAAAAAAGCTGCTTACTGAACCAACATCTTGCTTTTTTTTCCAAGAGCGGATTGTATTTCACATCTTTGTTTATGCACCATTGCAGCTCCATATTGCAGGGCCGCTCTAGTAATGCACTTGCATTTATCATTCAGACAAACTGGCATGAATCAAAGTTACACATTAATGAAAAATCCACTGGTTAAATTAACTATTAATAATTTATTCATGGTTCCTACACACACTTTATTCTGTGACTTTAATGTCTTCTTATAGTTTTTTTTTTAAATTAAGATTGCAAGTACGCCAGTGCATATATCAACAGTGTGTATTCTACAGGTGGAACAAGCTGTTTTTTTACACTTTCAAAGCACAGAGTCAGCCTTCAGAGCAGGATACCTTTTTTCCAGCAAAGAAACCATAGCAACAGAAGGACATCTGGTTATTTCTGAAGCACTATAGTGGTCACTGGAAACAAACGAATGAATAAATGAAAGATTTTAACCAAACAAATTAAGAGCCAGAAGATTGCACTGGTGTTCACTTATGTTGTTTTTCTCAAAACATGCTTTTTATTTATGCCGTGTTTATTATTTTTACTTATTAGATTAATTTTTTTAGAACTTGTTTGTTTTGAGCGCATCTCTCTATGGACCTTCAGTGTATCTGTTAAATAAATAATATGACCTCAGTGACAGTAAATGGAGGTTTTGAGAAAATTCATCTGCCATGGTCAGTCATAAATTAAGGATGTATAATTTAAAGGGTCTGACATTTGAAAGTAGGAATATACTAATTTAGAGCCTTATAAAGTTTACGAGCATTTCATTCATCTTGATGGATAAACTGATGAGATGAAGCAATATATAGGTGGAGTGAAAATCACTGATCATCTCCATACATGGCCACACATTAAAGTTTAGATTAAATTTGGTTAAATTAAACGATTAACAAATGATAAATTCATTGAAAATGAGTGCCCAGGACTACATTTTTGAGAAACCTACATTTTGAGAATTACCCTTACTTGCAGTTTTTATTTTCACAAATCCCCTAGAGGGCACCGTATACATTTTTGCCAATTTTAAAAATTTTACTGGCATATGTTTTCTCATATGTGCCATTTCACATGGATCCATTAGAGTCCACTGTATACAATTCTAAACTTACTAACCTCCTTCTTGTGCGTATTTGTGAGAGACAATAATACAATATATGTTTGCCTGATATCAACTGACCCACACACCCTTTCCCTGAACCCAACCAATAGTGTTTTCAAAAGGAAACCAGAATAGAAAAGCCATTGTGACCATGTGCTTCTACTGTGACCACACTGCAAATTTGGGGATCTTTTGTTTTTTTTTTTCTAGTTTCTGGAACCATCATTTGTCAGACTTAAACCCTAGTCTGCTCCGCTCCATCTCCTAAGTCTAGCGTCGTGTACTGCAGTGCTTCCCACACATAGACTGTACTTGGGTGAGCCGCCCAGGTTTAACGGCCACCCAAGTAAATTTAGTGACACATTCTTTTTAATATTATTAGATTTTTTTTTACAGTTTTTTTGTGTATCCGCCCGATATAACGAAATAACCGTCAGCGATTAAGTAGTGAAAAATCTCTCCTTTACCATTTTCAAACTGCTTGTTTTGTGTGCGCAAAAACTGACAACACTCCCACAGGCAGTCTCACGTGCTCTGCAGAATTACAGAGACCTGCACCTTTTTGCATCCGGCCGGGGTTTCGCTATCTATCAAAAAGTCTTGACGAGGATTTAGTTGTGCTTTGCTTTTCTAAGCTGTCATTAATTTTATCAGCACATCCGCGAGAGTGAGAAAGATATTAAATAATAGATTCTTTAATCTAAACGACTCAGAAAAACTTTCCACTCTGAGAGGAAGATATTACATCTAAATTGGCTGCAGAATGTTTGTACACCATTAGAAATGTGTAATCAACTCATTTGTCGTATTTAAATAATTAACACATTTTATTCTTGTAATTTAGATATTGATATTGTCTTTAGATATAAAGATATTGTCTGTTTTTATTTCATTTTCCTTCAATTATTACTTATTTTCTGTATATTTTATTAATGTAATATGTATCATATTTTATGTATTCATATTTTTTTTTATATATTTCATATTTTGTACATCTGAAATGCTATGGCGATATTGTACAAAATGGCATGCCAGTAAAGCAACCTGAACTTGAATGAGAGATATATAAGAGAGAAGGAGTTTTGACTTGTCAGTGGGTGCACATGACTCCATGAATAGCATAAAAAAAAGAAATAGTGGATTTTTGTACATTTAATTTAACAGTGTTTTTTTTAACCCATTGAAAAGAAAATGTTTAAAACAGATAATTGTAGAAACAGTGTTAAAAATTATATTATGTTTTGTTTGTGGCATATAATTACCTGTTTATGTGCTATTGGTAAAATATATGTTTCAATCCAGCTACCACCGCAGTCCCAATTAAACCAAACAAGCTGTCCATACAGAGGTAAGCAGTCAGCCGTAGTAGTATTCGTTTTAAACATAAAATACAGCCATATGCACCTGCGAGCACATATTGTCAAAAATGTACACCAAAGGCACATTTTCCAGAAGAGCCTGTGTTGCAAGTTTTCATACTCAGCATTTTGGTTGATGGCACTATTTTAGCACAAGGTTGAGGAGCTGTCATACACTTGGTGCCATGCTAGCTCTTTCCACACTCTCCTTACCTCAGGGTTTTGTAGATGGTCTGCTGCCTTTAACCTCACACTCAAGCAGATCTGTTCCCCCCTAATGAAGCGCTCAGTTTTTCTGCTTTCTCACATTGTACGTACAGCAATAGTATCTGGCTGCAGACTTGCACTTGCAGTCCCAGACATGCAATGTTAGACACATTCACTTAATAGACTTAGTGATGTCACTGTGAGGAGT
Source organism: Danio rerio (assembly GCF_052040795.2). Taxonomy (NCBI): domain Eukaryota; kingdom Metazoa; phylum Chordata; class Actinopteri; order Cypriniformes; family Danionidae; genus Danio; species Danio rerio. Next base: position 39,528,246 of record NC_141026.1, on the reverse strand, counting down.
AGGGGGTACATAGCCTGCAGTCTCAGCTTGCATGTGCACCTGATCTGCAGCCAGATTGATAAGTGATACTACCTCGCAATGTTTGTATATAGGACAGATCGGTACTGACTACATGTCAACAAATTCTCATTAGAAAATTGGAGTTAGGGTTAATCTTGGTAGTCTCTTAGTAAGGAGAATGTCTGTTGGTGGAGCAGTGTCAGCAGATATTAACAGACACTCTACTAATACTTTAATGGGAATTAGTTGGCATGTGTAACTTATAATCAACACAATATGCTAAAGCAACCATTAAAATAAAGTGATACTCGACCCTTTTAAACCACGGACTGTTTTCCTGTCCTTAAAATAGCAAAAAGTGGATTCAGACATCCCCTAAGTGCACCTGAGTTGAGTGATTTAGACCATGCACTTGACTGTTAAAATAGAGCCAAACGTTAATGCAGATTTGTGCAAATAATTTAAACATTAAGCACACTACAAGTTGTCTTGGCATAGTAGAGAGTGGTAATTATCAATTTTTAACATGCTCTTAAAATAGCATTTTTTTTGATTGTTTGTTTTGTCAAGATGAGAGTGGTGGCAGTTGTCCAATGAAGTAAATAGAATCATTACATCTGCTCAGTCTGGCACACTGACAGCACTCAGGCATTTGCCAGGTGTTGATAAACTGGCCTCTAGAGGTGCTGTGAAGTTGTTCAGGAAACACCTCCTTGTCTCAGGAAACAGTAGACACTCCTTACTGCATAAGCAGATGGAGAAGCTTGAATGTGACACATTGCACAACATCTTATAAACTCATGTTTTTAAATCAAATCCTAGTTATTACACACTTGGCATGCTTTTACAATTATTATGTTTACTTTCATCTAAACACACTTTTTTCATTCGGAAAAGGGTTTTAATTAAATTCTGCTTCGACATCAGTATTCAATACAGCAGACAGCTGTGCAGCTGTGTTTCAGAGGTAGCAATTTCATACAATGCATTTGATGAGTTTTAGCAGTCATCACAAGGCTTTAAGTAAACAGACTGAACATCTTTTATATGCTCAGAGTGTGTTCACATTTAGCAGTTTGGTTTGATTGCAATGTACTCAAAAGCAGTTGATTCGAACGAGTGTGAATGCTGCAGTTTAAACCTTGATGCTTGCCAAAAAAGCAAACCAAGACCTCTGAAAGCAGTGAAGTCTTGTGCATTTGACTGAAAGGTTTACATTCTACACAAGCCAAAAATACAATATGAAATCACAAGATGTGACCAAAAAGTTCACACATGCTTTTTTCTGTGATTATTATAGCTCCAATTAGCCATCAGAAAAGTCTCCTTGCAGAAGATATTAAAGGGCACCTAGGTTAACCCTTTTTCAAATTTAATATAAGTCTTTTGCGTCTCTAGAATGTGTATGTAAAGTTTCAGCTCAAAACACCCATCAGATTTTTCATCATACCTTTTACTAGATCCTGTTCTATACATCTTTCCACCAGGGGGTCGTTTTGTTGTACTGCGCCTTTAAGGCAAGTCCTCCCTGCCTACTGTTTCTACGTGCCTGTCAGAGTGCCGTAAATCTCCTTCCTTTGGCTGCTTCAGACAACAGACAGACTTAAAGGAAGAAGGTCTCGCGCAGCGTTTGTGAGAAATACTACAGTTAGAACTTTACCAATGAGTATTTGTTATGCAGTTGCATTTTAGAGTGACACGCAATATCGTTACAAAGTTCACGCGCACACACACACACAGATACACACGCACACACACATCGCAGGAGACTCACACACACACACAGACAGACAGAGCGCGCTTAGCTTAGCACTGTTTTTGCACGCAAATGTGTCAAAATACAGGTATTATTATTACATGTTATTGTACAAAATAAACCTGATTTAACGTCCACAAACAGGGATTGAAGCGTCTTCTTTCATAATTGTTCTGACACGCGGCTGTGCTGATGAAGTAAAGCTGAAGTAAAATCGCAGTACTTTTTTACACACGTGCACTGTTTTAAAACATTTTAAACATGTGAAACTTACTCTTGATCACATTTGATGATGATTGATGATCCTAGCGAACTGAACAGACCTTTTATTCCCGTTTGCTTTGCGCATGTCTGGTTTTGTTGACATGATTATACACGTGGCTACGTGAAGCTGTCAGTCAATTCGGTGGGCGGGGGGACCGCACTCCTACGTCAAGTTGTGGTCGGTCTGAAAACTGCTCCAATTGGTCCACCGTTTTTATGTCGTTAAAATGAACAAAAAAAGCACTGGGTGTGTATATTTCACCCCAATATGACGGTCTATACACTATATATACACACATGTCTGTCCAAACAGCTTGAAAAGTAGATTTTTCACCATAGGTGCCCTTTAAATTGTGTGTGTGTGTGTTTGTGTGTCTATGTGTGTGCTATATTTTTTGGATTATCCTAAGGTGACCCAAGTCTAAACGTTTATTACAGGCCAGTTTAAGGTTTAATCTGTAAACCTAGTTTACAATCTAGTAACAGGTACAAGTCACTATTGAAATGAGTACTAATATCTACTGATACTTACATCTATTCATAGGTACTGATATCTACAAAAATAAATACATGATTGAATATAAATACATAAATACAACTATACATGATTTACTACTAGGGGCGATGCAGTGACGCAGTAGGTAGTGCTGTCGCCTCACAGCAAGATGGTCACTGGTTCGAGCCTCAACTGAGTCAGTTGGCATTTCTGTCTGGAGTTTGCATGTGGGTTTCTTCCGGCTGCTCCGGTTTTCCCCCAAAAGTCCAAAGACATGCGGTACAGGTGAATTGGGTAAGCTAAAATTGTCCGCAGTGTGTGTGTGAATGAGAGTGTATGGGTGTTTCCCAGTGATGCGTTGTGGCTGGAAGGGCATCTGCTGTGTAAAACATATGCTGAATAAGTTGGTTGTTCATTCCGCTGTGACGACCCCAGATTGATAAAGGGGCTAAGCCGAAAAGAAAATGAATGAATGAATGATTTACTACTAGTGTATAACATATATGTACTGATTGCAACTAGAATACATACTGGTTATAAGTAAAAAGTTTATATCAATCTCAATCTCCATAGAAGTCAATGGTAAAAACATACAATTCACTACTTGTAACAATATTATTACTACTGAAATCCCTACTGAAATAAAAGTTCTCGTATCTAATAAATGAGTGCCTGTTTGATTACTATACTCTAATAAATAAAAACAAGTTTATATATGAGTATCTTATGAATAATACTAAAATATAATACTATCATCTAACGAATACTTACTAGTTTTCAAGGAATAAGCACTAGTATCTAATTATAAATAGTATCTGACGAACAACTTATTAATACTAGTATCAATGAATTAGTATTACTAGTATCTGTTTAGCCACTTGCATCTAACAAATAAAAACAAGTTTCTAGTAATTAGCATCAGTATTGAATTTGGGGCAGCACGGTGGCTCAGTGATTAGTTGGCATTTCTGTGTGGAGTTTGCATGTTCTCCCTGTGTTCATGTGGTTTCCTCCAGGTGCTCCGGTTTCCCCCTCAGTCCAAAGACATGTGGTAAAGGTTAGTTGGGCAAGCTAACTTGCCTGTGTGTGTGTGTGTGTGTGTGTGTGTGTGTGTGTGTGTGTGTGTGTGTGTGCGTGCGTGTGCGTGTGTGTGTGCGCGTGTACGTGTATGTGTGCGTGTGTGTGTGTGTGTGTGTGTGTGTGTGTGTGCGTGTCTGAAAGAGTGTGTATAGGTTGGTGTATGGGTTGTGGCTGGAAGGGCATTCGCTGTGTAAAACATATGCTGGATAAGTTGGGCAACACCATGTGCTAGAAAATTAATAAACAAGATATAATATAATAGCAGTATCTAACAATCAATAACAGTTTAATTAATTAGAAATGTTGTATCTTTCAGTAATGTACAAGACTGTAAAACCTAACAGTGAAAATCACTAAATGAAATAAGTTAGTTTAACTTATAATTAAAAAAGGTACTTTAACTCAAAAAGAAAAAAAGAAAAAAAAAGAATTATGGTAACTCATAAACTGATTACATTAAGCAGAACTCAAATCAAATGAGTTATGATTGAATTTATAATATCTTTGTGTTAACTCTAATGCTAGAAGGAATACCAAATCATTTAAGTAGCTTAGTTGTTTGGACTTAATTTGTTTAAGTTAATCAAACGAATAGGCATTTGATAACTGAAGTTACTAATACTCTTAAAGTTTGATGATATAAACACATATGGTTTTAGGATGTTTTTACTAAAGTTAAATTATAGTAAAGCCATACTAAAACTATGGTAGTACGATAGTAAAACCATAGTAAAACCATGGTAAAACAATACTAAAACCATGGTAAAACGATAGTAAAATGATAGTAAAACCATAGTAAAACTATGGTAAAACCATAGTAAAACCACAGTTTTACTATAGTTTTACTATGGTTTTACTATAGTTTACTATAGTGAACTTTTTGTCTCAAAATTTAAATGGGTTGCTGCAATCGATTTCCTCAAACAGTTTGAGTTAACTTATTGGGTTTTATGGTGTAGTACCTAAAAAACAAGCTCTAGTAATTAATAATTAAGTTAGTATTGAATAACAAACACTAGCAGCTAAAAATTAGCATCAAACTATTAGCATGAAAATTGATACCATGGTTTTTAGATCACATGTTAAAGCGGCTTGCCATAAAATGTATCATTCTCTGTTTGTTCCAGACCAGACAAACCAAGTGAACCATACTTCAAGTGTGAACACGCGCCTTGATGCAATAGGCATCATTTAAGGTTAGGTGAACAACTGTCTGTTGCCTGTCAGATAAAATACCCAGTCAAGGTCTGTGAGGCCATGAGGTTAATGTCTCTGGATGGTGTTTCGGTCACAGGTCCTGCATGACAGCTACTTGGCCGGTGTCTGCGGTTAGTGAGCGAGAACGAGCTGCGGATGAACCCAAGAGCAATGTGACACCCGGGGACCATCTCACTGTGGTCACATGTCCGGAAAGCTCAGACAAAATGGGTTTTACAGTTCATTACTCCCTGCATTGCTCACCAGGTTGGAGCATCTGCTTGATTTAGCTGGTGAGTGATTGCTTTGCATGTACAGATCGGCTACTTTGGAGGCTTGAGGCTTCTTTTTCTGTGAAAAAAACAAGAGACAGAGAGGTGTGATTTGGGGAGATGGAGTAGAAAGGTTGCACCATGTTTAACATTATGTAAATTTAAAACGACACAGGAAGAGGAACAAAACATTTATTATATAAATTGAGTTTCTTACAGTGTGCTGGATTATTTATTTTGGAATGAGGATGGTGTAGGTTATAAATCAAGTGCAAAGCCATTAGACCCACCATTTCAGAAGATTGCCCTGTTCTTTAAAGGAAAACCTATTACATGCTTATGGAAAGGTGCACATCCCTCAAAAAAGCCCAGGAGGGCAAACCATCAAACTCTCTACTCTGAGAACATTTAAATTTATAAACATCTGGTGTGTATTAGGGAACAATTAAATAAAGGTGAAAATTTGCATTTGTGGATGGAAAGTGGGTTATGAGAATCAAGGGACTGAAATGTAATACAAAACTTGGAACTTGATGATTGTTTTGGGTTCCGCACGAATTAGGATGCTGGAAAACTACTCCAGGCGTTATTGAGTCTCTGTATTAAAAGAGTAAAAGAGTTCCAACTCTCCAGAGGGAGTAATGAGTTTGACTAATCTCAGATTGTCTTTTATTTTAGGCGTAATGCGGAGGTTAATTACTCGATGATATGTTTGCGTCTAAAAACAAAACAGCAAATAATCATTACTGCTGTGGTACACATGCAAACTTGATTTAAATAACAAAAATAATTTTCCTGTGAAGAGTTGGCATTTAGTCCATTGTTAAGTTAGATTGGGTAATTTTTTTTCCTCAACATGGGAAAGTGCTCCAATATACTATATATATTTTATTGCAGTGTATGATGTAGCTATTTCTGAAAGTAAATAAGGTAACACTTTTTTTTGATGGTCTATTTGAGTATTAGTAGACTGTCTGCTTAATTGCTGTTAATACTGCTCCTTCAACAGACATTTAACTGACTATAAGAAACTTTGCAAGTACATGTCAACCTACGCTAACTCTAAACCCAACCCTAACCCCAACAACACAGTCTACTTATAATCTAATGAGAATTAGCTGGCATGTAGAAGTAATGTAACTTAAATTAAACTGTTACATATTTTGAAAATCAAAGCATATGACGAATATACAGCATTTATCTTTATAGAAACACTTAAATCCTAACTGCTGAAATTATTGTAAGCAAATCTATCATCACTTTTGTAGCTACTGTGGAAAGGAAATGATGCAATCAGTGTCTAATATGACTTGACTCTGCACCCCTTTGTTAATTTTGTCACCATTGTTTTGAGTTTATTTTAAAAATTAAGCATTTATTTTAGTGTCATTTAAAAAAAAAATTTAACAAACATTTCTGTTATAATCACTAAAGTTATGAATAAACTCTGTGGTGTTTTCAGCATTGACTTAATGCATCTGATTGGCCATCATGTTCATATACTCAGTAGAAAGTTGTGCCATTGGTTATAATTCTGAGGCCTTAAAGAAAACACATGATTTGAAAACAGAACATTTCTGTCCTCTTACTTAAAATTTGTAGGGTATTATTTATTTATTTATTTATTATTTTGATTTGGACATCACAATTACGCTGGACAACCAAATGCATTTGTTTAAGTGTTTTAGCAGACTTGCTAGTTCTCAACACATGTCCATGGGAGCCTTGACATAAAATGAAAATAACATAGACACATATACCCTATTACAAGGATTAAAACACATTATAAACACATAAACATAATAATTCTTTAAATAAAAATTGGCATAAGGCAAAAGCAAAGGCGGCATGATCAAACAAACTAATAAACTATTTGTGCAAACGCTGCTGTTTTGATTGTAACCACTTTTTAAGAACACTCCTAAGATCAGTTAAATTACTTTAAGCAAATCATTCCACAATTTGAAAACAGACTGACCAAAACAGGTCTTACACATTGGAACAAGACAGTCAACATTAGCATTTGCTTGTGTGAATGGATTATATCACGATTAGATCAGAAAGCAGCATTGGCACATGATTATTTAAACATTTAAAAACCAATTTAAGATAATTCAATTTAATAAAACTGTCAAAACTAGTCTGACAATTTTGGTGGCATTTTTATCATTACTATCTAACCTATAGATATATACACTAGATATTGCATATGAACCCTAAGTATGCGTCCATAACGCTGCCATATTTGTACAGTGCTGCCAGGACAAAGGTCATTCAAGCGCACTAGCCAAGACTAAAGCAAATCTAAAGATGCTGGACTTTTGAGTTGCAAATGGGTTTAATAATGAGCAAACAAAGCATAAAGACAGAACATTTCATAGGTAAGATTTCGTTTTTATGATTTTTGCATGTTACGAACTTTTGTGCTAAACAAGTAACGTTATTGATGATAATACAGCACTGACCATGAGGCAAAGCAGCACCAACTTGCACTAAATACTAGGCTTATGGTAGTTTTGTTGAACAAAATCAGCAAACAATGTAAATTAAATATGACAACAAGACACTGTGGTGCCAGAAACTTATTATTATATTACTGTCGGCCAAGTTCTTATAAGTTCATTTTTGAAGTAACTTTAAAGGGTGCTTTATGCCTGCGCCTCAATGTTCATACTGTCCTCCCTAAATTGAGTATTACAAATGTTATATACCACTTAGATCATAAAGGAGGATATGCACATTGAGACGCAGGGATATCGATGGTTCACACGAGTCGTTCAACACAGGGATTCATTCACAAACAAATTGCTCCCTCTGTTAGCATAAGAAATGGACGAAGGAGAGTGTGTTTCAGGACATGGATTAGATACAATTTAACAGGGAGGGTGGATAATACATATCTATGCACACAAACAAATGCTCTTTGTCAGCAATGCCCATGCTGTCGCGTATCCATAAATGTAAAAAAATTATGTAAAATTTTAATTAAAAAAATGTGCATTCTGACCACCGGAAAAACTCCCGATTATAGATTTATGTATACTTGTTCACATATCTATGACTCTGGATGGCCAGTCCTCCACTACACCTTGGTCTCACATTCATTTAAAAGGAGTACCACCCTGTACTAAAATGGGGGATCTCTTGACGCATTCCTTCATAATGTAAATATCTATGTATCCAACTCCACTGAACATACACTTAAATGAGAGGAATCGTGTAAAAATAACATCTTATAACATTACCACTGAGAAACATCTAGCTTGCGTCGTACTGTGGCAGTTTGGGTGGTTAAACGAATTCTGATGTTTCATCATCACATTCGAGAGTAGAATTACAATTGAAATCATTGAAGTTTGAGATATTCATTCTGATATTTTAATGGTTTGTGATAATCACTGTGAGGAGTAGACCAATCACAACAGATAGGACTAAGTGACCCATAAAAGTGGGCTTGTGGGGAACAGCGGTTTAGTAAGATAAAATATTGAAATGAATTATTTGAGATTTCAAAAAAAAATATGTAAGGGAAAATCAAAGTGTGATGGGATGCATGTATACCTATAGAATGCATTCAAAACATAAACAATCATAATGAGTCTCAACAAGTCTGAAAAATTACTCCAAAGTTGCCTCACAGGTAGGCTTATGACAATGACAATATATTAGCATAATTAAACAAGACATTTGGTGCAAAGTATATACAGTGCTCAGCATATATAAGTACACCCCTCACAAATCTCTCTTTAAAATTCATAATTTAAATAGAAAGCTATCAGTCATTACTGAAGCCACATCTAGAGCTTATCTAACAAAATAACTTACGATAACGGTCCAAAAACTAGTACACCCAAACTTATATGTTAGAGAAACATATTAAAAACAAATGAAAAAAAAGAAAAATCAAGAGAAGCAAAAAAAAAATTAAATTTTGTTTTAAATTTAGTAGGTTGTATTTTTTTTTTTTGCAATGTTTGCCTGAATTTAATTGTATTATGTTTCTAAATATTTTTAAATATGTTTGGTGACTAAAAAATATTTTAATAAATACATCTGTTTAATAAATCACAAATGTTTTGTTTAAATGCACCAAAATACATTGCCTATATTCACTGAGAAATGAATAAAAATATTCATTTTCAAAATGGGGTGTACTCAATTATGTCGAAAACTGTACATACTGATTTTTCTTAAAGTCTTCTGGCTTTTTTGTGTTTGTATTTTTGACATTATATATATATAAAAAAATTTATGTTGAATGTTTAACTTACTGACTTGATTTGCAAAGATTAAAACATTATGATACTGTTTTCACAGTATCATATGAACCAAAAGTTCCTTAACAGTGTATGGTTTATTATGTAATTCTAGTGAACAAAGTTAAATATCAGTAACATAAAGACACATTTGTCATGGTTAATGAGTATTCTGGACATGTGCATGCCTAGGAGGATTCTAATGGAGTCTAATGGAGGTAGAGATTATGCATTTTATAGTAAATACATTATTGGAAGTAGCGCAGTAATGAGTTAATGTTGCTCACTATAACAAAATAGTGCATGAATGCCTCTTTGTTTCTGACTGAACCCTTAATAAAACTTGATGAGGTTTAATTGACTGAGATTAGTGCTGCCCCCTGCAGGCTTCATAACTGCTTATAAAACTCAAGAAATAAGAAACAATCAGTGTAATGACAAGCTTGACAGAGAGATTGCAACTGAACAAAGCTTTAACTGTGAGCTGTTTGTTGTAATGAATGAATTCCCAGACGTTCCTATTTAGAGGCCAAGAGCAAGGCTTTCTGTAATTGATGGTGTTTATTTTTTATTATAAAGCATATCTGTTTTTGGAACTCAAAGATCTATTTTGATCTGTTTTCATCAGATTATTAAATCAGATGTTTATTAAAAATCAGGCTTGGGATAATTTTTTGGTGACAATTTGTTTCCTTTTACTGTGATTTTATAAATGACCTGATAACTCACGATCTTGTTCTTTAGAAATACTGCCAGCTGGCACTCGAATTATACAGAAAGATCTTTATTAACCCAGGATGTTAGGTCAAGCGTTTGGCTGACTTTGAAATTGAGATCGATCATTTCAACATTAGCTAAATTGCCAGGAGCAGACAATTGCCCAAAAACCATAGCCTGATCATTTTTGAGAGTGATATCAATTTCCTGAAACAGAGTGTCCCAATATGAAAAGGAAAATATCAAACAAGATAAAAAAATAGAAAAGTTCCAAACAAAAGCAAAAATTATTTTTTGTTTCATTGTGTCGCCTTTGTGGTGACACATCGTCTGTTACTTTGTGCTATTATGCTAAAAGCTACTAATAAATGCTCATTTTGTTAGGGTTTTAGTAAGAACTAAAAGCCTTTGGTTTTATTTTAATCTTTTATTTCAAAGTGAGTGACACTGAGTCTCTTGCTGTGTCAGGAGACTAATGTGCTTCATTAAAACAATTCTCTAAAAATGAGGATGTAAATTAGGTGAAAGTCAAATATTTTATCTGGAATGTCAAAAACAGAATCCATGGTGAGCATATGAAATAAAAACAGATCATGTTTTCAGTGTCTCACCAGAATTAAATAGTTGTGTTCCAATTCACATACTTATTCACTTATGCTTGAATGATCACAGGTCCTTTTTAAACCAAGACAGTCCTATTTACTCTTGGTAACACTTTACAATAAGGTTAGTTAATGTTAGTTTTTTCAACTTAATTTATCTATTTTTTTTAGCAACTTCATTTTCCTAGTGACCACAATTTTAATAGTTTAGTTATGACAGCTTACTTTTTTTAAAAATCTACTTTTCATCTAAAACCTCATTAGTTAGCATTGCAAACAAAGTTAACTAGTTAACTGCATCTTAATTGTTTTAATTATGGCAAATTTTTCAGTTATTAAACTTAATTTTTCATTTTTTTTGCAACTTCTATTTTCTAGTTACCATAATTTAAATTGTCTAGTTACGGCAACTTACTTTTTTTAAAAGAACTTTTTTTTACTAAAACTTAATCTGGGGAGGACGGTTTCGCAGTGGGTAGCACAATCGCCTCACAGCAAGAAGGTCACTGGTTCGAGCCTCGCCTGGATCAGTTGGCATTTCTGTGTGGAGTTTGCATGTTCTCTCCGTGTTCGCGTGGGTTTCCTCCGGGTGCTCCGGTTTCTTCCACAAGTCCAAAAACATGTGGTATAGGTGAATTGGGTAAGCTAAATTGTCCGTAGTGTATGAGTGTGAATGAATGTGAATGTATGAGTATGGATGTTTCCCAGTGTTGGGCTGTGGCTGAAAGGGCATCCGCTGCGTAAAACATACTGTATGCTGAATAAGTTGGCGGTTCATTCCACTGTGGCGACCCCAGATTAATAAACTCAACTCAACTCAACTCATTGTATTTATATAGCACTTTCACAAACCACAATGATTGCCAAAATGCTATACATAAAACACATAAAAACGCATGCAAATATACACAAAACCAAAATACATAAACTCATATCATATGATTGAAATCTAAAAACCTCTGAAAAGACTCAAAAGTTTGAGCTGTTCTTAAAGAGAGTGCAGATCGTTCCAAAGTCTTGGAGCCGCTACTGAGAAACCTCTATCACCTCAACATTTTAAGCATGATCTAGGAACTTCCAAATAGAGACAATCCATAGAGTGAAGAGATCTCACAGGTTGGTGCATAATAAATAATAAAGGGACTAAGCCGAATAGAAAATGAATGAATGAATGAATGAATAAAACTTAATCTAAAACATCATTAGTTAGCAGGGTAAACAAATTGCATAAAGAGGAGAAGAAATTCTCAAAGGTGTAATCTTAGTACTTTGTCCACCACTGAAAAATATTATTGGCATATATTAAAAATACCACCAAATACCACAATTTGTCTTAAAAAAAGTACAAAAAACCCCAAACAAACAACTGAACAAACAATACAAAACTTATCACTTAATCTATTCCATTTTAAGTAGAACATAAAGAATGGAAGTATTGTGTTCACGCTGAAAATTCAGAAAGCAAAAAGTGCACTTTAAATATCCAGATGAGTGATCAAGGTTTGGAATGTAAGACACTTCATGCGCTCAATTGTCAAGGCTTTATTTAAATAATGGAGGTGTTTGGGCTCTCAGACTCTGATGGTGACTGATGAAATATGTGAAATGCACATATTCTGAGCTGTTTTAACAACCATGTCCTTACTGATGTAAAAAGAAGAATAGAGCAATGTCAGAAGAAGGGAACGCAAATGGATTTACAGTCTCGAAACTGCTGAAAAACTGGCAGAACATTCTGACTAATTTCAGAAAGTAACCTCAACTGCTTCCCCTGGAATTCACATAGAGTTAAATTTGTAGTCAAGTTTGCTCCTTTTAGATGTCTCAATCTATCAGTGGTCAGTTTTGGCAGAGTTAAGAAAATCATTCTCACGCACACCTACTCACTCTCTTCTTTTATAGATCTTCATCCCGTCATTAAACAGATGCCAAGCTATTAGGTATGACAATGTTATTTAGGATGTCTGTTTGTACTTGTTGCTAGCCACTGCAAAAGGGCATTTATTATTTAAGGTAGGGGCCTTTTTTATTTATTTCCAACCAAGGGAAGTGAAACTTCAAATACACAAGAGTAAATGATTAATCCTGCCAGCTACAGCAACATTTATCCTCCTGGTAATCTGAAAATAAATTTATGTTGCAGTTCTTATATTTTGCTCAGAAATTGCTAGTAAATTTCACAAAGAGCTACAATGAAATGACATGTACTGTGTTAAATTATAGATGAAGTTTGTATGTGGAAAAACTGAAATAGCATAATAGCTATATGAGCATAAATAAACAATAGGTAAAAAGAAAGTGTAATTCTAAGCCAAACTCATTGAAAATATGCTATGTTTTTGTAAAAGCACAAGAAAGTGAAGTGAACAATAGTGAAACCAACATTTTTTTTTATCTTTTCCACTAAAAAGTAATAAAATATAATAAAATAGAGTTTTCCTTCGGCTTAGTTCCTGATTTATGAGGGCCCACCACAGCAGAATGATCTGCCCACCTGCACATGTTTAACTTTGGACTGTTTTGCTCTTGTATATCATTGCTCCTCGTATTGTACAATGACTGTAAAAAATATGGACGACGCGACAGCCCCTTTTGCCATTGAACGCCTTGAGGGCAAAACGCCTGCTTGACGGGCACAAACTGTCGCAAAAGACTGCTGAAATTGGAGCCAGACATGCGCAGAAGGACTGTCTGATGGAGCCAGAGGAGGAGCCGCGATAATGAGCGGAGTCGAGCTTCCAACCAAACGCTTTATGTAAAATCAAACACGCCCCCCGAACTTCTCACTCGACTGCCGGTGTCTGCACTATAACAAACGCTCACTGATGTAAATAGAAGCACTTACATTAAAAAACACAATAATATACGGTTTAAAAACGGTGTGATGTAAGCTGTTAAACTTTAATAAAAGCAATACATGGTGGACTGCAGAAATAAACGATCTTTTATACACTCTAGCCTGAATATGAGCACAAATAATATATTCTCTTATTGTTATATTTGTTGTTGGTATTTGTTATCTTCATAGGGGTAGAAATAACACTTGTAAAATATGAACAATAACATATAAACAACACATACATTTTTATAAAGGTTTTTATTTTTAATTAGCCATCAACAGAACCCAAAATATAGCCTACACACCATAACGATTTACCATGCGGGAACAATCGTGCGTTTAGAAGATAAATACAGCAAGATTACTAAATATCAACAGGATATTTACACATCCCAACCCTGCAATTTGTCAATTTGTGCAAAAAAACTTTGCACTATTAATACAACGTCTATCTGCTGTAACATCACTAGTATATTGTTTATTCATTTTCGCTTGAATTGTTTATTTATTTAATTTTTTTTGCCTCCGTTTTAATTTGGTTTATTCGATGCCTTCATTATATCTGGCAACGAGGAATTTACATTCTTTTTAATGTTAGCTGGAGTGTTCAAATAAAACGCCAACAGTAAATGATGTAAATAAATAATATCTAACATTTACAGCTCTATTAGGTTATATAAGATTCGATTTCAAGAACCTTATAATGATTTATAACAGCAAATTCAGTAGATCACTTAATAACATGCCAAAACTTAAAATGCAGAGACGTGCAAGTTCAAATAACCTTACAGGAGATCAACGTGGAGATTATTATTTAAACACAAAGAGAATTACTGCTAACGATCTCCTGTATACCCCGTACTTAAATGGGTTTATTTTATTGTGCAGTTTTATTGTCATTTTCGTATTTATTATTATTATTATTTAATACTTGTGCAATCGATACAGGTTTATTGTTATTTATTTTGTCCTTTATTTAAATAATTGCTATGCTGTTTGCATCTTTATTCAAAGGTTAAACTCAGTGATACACGTTGCGTTCACATAGTAGCATGCGTTTGTTGTTATATCAACAAAAATGGGTGTAATAACGTTAACAAATGTGAGGGTTTTATATAATGAAGATTCAATCGCGCCAGCTCCGGGCATCAGCGCATAACCTAGTCGCGGCGTCGCGGGCTGATTCCGGCTCGCATGCGGCAGCGCCTGCTCGCTCGGCCGCCGCATCTGGCTCAATTGACTCAGGCTGGAATCGGGCAGTGAGTCCAGGCATCCGGAGTAGGTCCAGCAGAGGTAGTCAGTCTGAGGGGTAAGTCTCCGGCAGGCAAGAACTGGCCCCAGTGTATTTTGCTATCTGGGTGGCTAGGCGTGTATTAGCAAACTAATAAAGCCCGAAAAAAGCTCTGACCTTAGCGAATAAACAGTGTTCCACCAGATCATGTATGTCAGAAACTGTAGTTTACTGCTGAACTCATTTTGTCATGGTAAAATAACACAGAAATCGAGTAATAACACTTCAGTCTTCTGCCGAAGCTCAGACGCCGCGCTTTGAGAAACTGTCAATCACCGCTGTCAATGACGATGACACGCCCAGCATTAAATTACTGCTAAAAACAAACTGTTTACAAAAATGAGGATCTGCACCTATTTCAGCACAATAACCAGTGCCTTAATCGACCAGAACCATCTTTCGGGACATTTTATTGCAAGTGTAATTAATTTTTTTATTTGAGCTCAAGTCTCCTTCATTAACACGGAGGAGGCGGGCTTTATGACTTGTACTGCAGCCAGCCCCCAGGGGGCGATCTAACGGCCGAGACCTTCACTCAAACGCAGGCTTGCGGCACACTTGGTATTGTAGTACTGTATGTGGCTGTGATTCCAGTAATTACATAGTGATTTGGCTGTCTTTACCTTATTACAAACAAGCACTGTTTTTAAAACGTTTCAAACTTATAAAATTCATTCTTGAGGTGCTGCTGATTACAGAAAGCTGGAACAGACCTTTTAATCCCAGTTTCTTTGCAAATCCTGTTCTGTGGACGTGTTTATATGTGTAACTAAAGAGAGGTTAATACAATCAATTTGAAAACCAAACACCTACTTCACATTGTGGTGGGCCTCAAAATCGCTAGGATTTGGAACCTTTTTTAATGTGAAGAAACTTAGAAAAGAGGCTGGTTGTGTTTGTATCTCTACAATGACTGTATATGACACTATACCTACACATACTTCAGACAGCGTACAAAAGTTGATTTTATATCATAGGTGCCCTTAACGTAAATTAAAAATCAATACCTTTGTATTCGGACTCAAGTAATATTGTTGAGGAGGGCTTTATACTTACTGGAGTAATATATTAATAGGGAATTTGTATTGGGCGGCACAGTGGTAATGTGGTTAGCAGGGTTGCCTCACAGCAAGAGTGCCAGCTGGACCAGGAAGCCTTTCATGTTCTCCCCATGTATGTTAACGGAAATTGAGTGAGTGAGTTAGGGTATCTGTACTTTTACTCAAATATGTATACTCTGTCCACCACTGATTATTGTCACCTTTTCAGCTTTTTAAATACTTTTTTGTAATTGCAATTTTTTATACTATCCAAAACAACATAAACATTCATTCTTTTATTTTGCGGTGGGCTAGCTCCATATATATCAGGGGTCGCCACAGCGGAATGAACCATCAGTGATTTCGGCATATGTTTCATGCAGCAGATGCCCTTCCAGCTGCAACCTAGTTCTGGGAAACACACATACACTCTAACATTCACACACACTCTCATACACTATACAGCCAATTTAGTTCATTCAATTCACATATACTGCATGTTTTGGATTGTGGGGGAAACAGGAGTACCTGAAGAAACCCACATAAACACAGGGAGAACATGCATACTCCACACAGAAATGCCAACCTCCACACAGAAATGCCAACCCAGCCTGGACTCGAACCAGTGACCTTCTTGTTGGGAGGCGACAGTGCTAACCACTGAGCCACCATGCTGCCCCACTCAGAAAAATCTTTTGTAGAGTCTCTAAATGTTTTAAATTCTTTCTTCTTTCTCCTTTAACTTCTGTTTGTTCATCCATACTGTTTTGCTTGAAGAGGAGGAGAGCAGCGGTATGCTGAGTTCACACTATTCTAGTGCTAAATCACACCTTCCAGCACTCCTTCCCGCCTGACTGACCCTAAGAAGCTGCTCTGGTGTCTCTGTAGTCCAAGTCTAATTGCTTGCAGGCCTCTCAGCAGCCTGGCATTAATTCTTTCTGACCCCATGAGCCATTGATTCCACTCCATTTGTCCTTCTCCTTCTCATTAGTGTTAGTTTCTAATTATGTAAGACTTACTGGCAACTGAAGGGCTTTTAGTCCCTCCAGAGGACCTTCCAACAAAACATGGGTTCAGCAAATGAGCTCTCAGGATGTCTGGGGAAGCATTGTAACACCCAATACTGAATTTAGGAGACTTGGCAAAATGTGCAGATGTGGAGCGATTTTACAGCTGCAGGCAGCGAGAGCTGAGAGATCTGTCCATGAGGTCTGATTAACAAGCTCAGCTGACTCTGTCTGCAAATGCTTCCCATGTCATGGAAAATTGTAAGATCTACAACTGATGGACGCTTGGTCAACAACTTCAAAAGCTTTTTGCAGTTTTTATTATTCCTTTGACTTAAACCAAGGAGCCAGTTTAACAGCAGGATTCACCACTAGTCTTTGGGTGCTAAATTTAGTTTGAAGCTAACGCTACCACTAACAAGCTAGTTTTGAAAGAGCAAGACTCTCCCCAGATCTCTCTCCAAAGCCATGCCTCCTTCAAAACACTCAGCCAGAGCAGAGTCGGCAAATGGTCGAACATTGATTGTGCTTTTAAAAAATACAGCTTTAAAAACATATTACAAATTTTTCATCATCATAGTTAGTGTTAAGCTAATTTCCTTAAATTGAAGAAAAGAAGTCAGTGTTTACACATTACAAGGAAACTTACTTTTAGCTGGTGCTCGAGCAAATGAAACCAAATAGTTCAATTCAATCCATGTTTATTTACATAGCACTTTTAAAATTTGGATTGTGTCAAAGCAGCTTATCATAGAAGTTGTAGTAAATTAAAACTGTGTCAGTCCAGTTTTCAGAGTTGAAGTTCAGTTTAGTTCAGTTAAGTGTGGTTTAATTTTTACTGCTGAAAGTCCAAACACTGACGAGCAAATCTTTCGATGCGCAGCTCCTCAAGTCCCAAATCAAGCAAGCCAGTGGCGAGGAACATACTTCACCAACTGACTAAAGTAAAGAAAAAATAAACCTTGAGAGAAACCAGGCTCAGTTAGGCATGACCATTTCTCCTCTGGCCAAACTTCCTGTGCAGAGCTGCAGTCTAGGTGCCGGGAGCTGGAAAACACTGGACGTCCATCGCAGAGAACTGGAGGTGTGATCCTGTACTGTAAACAAATAGTAAACAAACAAAAATTGACACTCAGCGTCTCGGAATGTTTATTGAGATTTAAATAATTTTCTTAAGCTGATAAAGACCGTGTAGTTTGAAATGTAGTTTTAGTCTCAATAAAGTGTTTTTGAGAGCAGTAGTGACAGTGTGCTGATTTTGGTATGTTTACTAAATGTACACATATAACATAAGCTAAACTGTTCATTGATAAAAATAAGTGTAATTATTACCTGTTCAATCATTAGAAAAGCATGGAAAAACAAAACTAAAAGTTGATTCAGCTTTTAGCTCCTTCTTAATCCTGAGGTCAACTCTGTTCGTGTAGCTTTAAATATTCCAATCTTATTAACAAAATCATATTTTTTTTTTGTCTTTTAAAAAATAAAATATCGAACATAATCCAACTAAAATCAGTGTAAGTGTCATATTCACCAGTGATCTAGCAGTTGGAAATCTGCCATGGAAATGAACTTCAAATCCCATCATGCACGGCACACACACCAGTTCCAGTTTTCTCCTGACTGTACACACACACAGCTAAAAGCTCATCATGATTACATGTACTATATACTGCTCTTATTCTTATAAACTTTGCTGAGTCACATTTACCTGTAACATTACAAAGAGTTATCCTAATCCTTGCCTAGTCTTGCTGTGCCTTTTAATCCTTGCCTTGTTTTATGTTTGTCCTGTTTGCCACTCTGCTTGTGACCACAAATATGCTTTTGGATAACTGCCATGATACTTCCATGGTTTGTTCCTGTTGACCACTGCCTGCCTGACTAAGCTGTAAATAAACAGTTTGGACCCTAAACTCTTTTTTTTTTACCCCACTCTAGTGTTACAGTATGGGATATACAATAAAAAAAAAACCCTTTACCTCATGATTTGTTTTACAACATGGGTCTCAAACTCAATTCCTGGAGGGCCGCAGCTTTGCACAGTTTTGCTCCAACCCTAATCACAGCTGATCCAATTGATCAGTGTATTCAAGACTGCTTGATACTATTAAGGAGGTGTGAGTTGGAGGTGTTTGGAGCTAAACTATGCAGAGCTGCGACCCTCCAGGAACTTTGAGGAGTTTGAGACCACTGTTTTACAAGCATTACCATCTGACTATCCAGTGGTTACACAGTTGCTCATTTAATAAACAATCGGGTAGTCAATAGTGGGTCAGAGTTTCTTTTAAGGTACAATTCTCACTATTAATTAACCATTTACTATAGTGCTTGCCTTGACAAACTCCTAATATGTTGCTTATTACTAGTTATTAATGTAATGGTTTTGTATTTATAGGTAGGATTGCAGAAAATTTACTTTATAAATACAAATAAACAGCAAATTTCTTTTTAATAAGCAGATAATAATTGATTAGTAGTGAGAACTGGTCCATAACCTAAAGAGTTACATTTAATGTGACATAAAGTATACCGAGTGTTTATATTCATTTCTAAAATAGTTTATTATTCATTCATTTTCTTGTCGGCTTAGTCCCTTTCTTAATCTGAAATTCTCTATTAATCTAAAATTAATCTAAAATTAATAATAATAATTATTAATTATTAATCTTAATTAAATCCTCCACAAACGCAGGGAGAACATGCTAACTCCACACAGAAACGCCAACTGAGCCGAGGTTCGAACCAGCGACCTTCTTGCTGTGAGGCGACAGCATTACCTACTGCATCACTGCGTCACCACAGTTGAATATATTTCTTGTAAATTATCTTAAAGATTCATTAAGATAATTAACGTTCACGTTCATTATAATGTACAACATTACTGGGCTTGAGATAAAGACAAACACTGCAAGAATATTACAATGGTCTTTTATTAAAGTCAGCATGATGTGGAAATGATGTTTTCCTCACTATTGTGATGAATATCTAAATGAAATGACTTCTAGAATGGGAGAAAAAAATGGTGAACAGGATTTGATTTTGCTAATCAGCAGTTGTTTGGGTTATTAGATTGTGTTTGGATTGTTTCGTGGTTTTAGGGACATTTAATACCTAAATCTTATGAGGCAATTTTAACAGTAATTAATGATTATGATTAAAGATGGTATCAGATGTGTTTGCACAGAGCTAAAATGAGAGCAGTGTTATACACGAGACGATGGTTAAATAAACATGTTTACAATGCCAGAATTGAGTATTTCAGAGTCTGCACCATATAACAAACAAAAGTGAAATGCTTCTATTAACCAATATACTGTGTTAGAGAGCTGACATTTTGATACAGAAACCACCACTGAGCAATTAAGTTAAAATGTTGCATAGACTGTTCACAGCTCGCTTGCATTTAGTCTCATGGCACATGAGTCTAATGGCTTTATATTACTTTCATTACTCACGATCAAACATCAGGGCACACATCTTTCAGGTTTGTAATCAGGCACACTATACTTGAATGCATGATGAAGCACATTATTCGATTTTGGATTTTCTTTTCAAAACACAATTACTGCATTGCATGAACACTGGAAGGCCGAGCTGGACCAGCATTTGAGTTGGCGAGAGGGTAATAATGATTTCCATGCTATGGAGTCCCACAAATGGTATGATATGATTAGTTTGTGGATTAATCAGGCAAATGGGTGTTATGTAAATGGACAAAACAGCAGCTATAATCCAATGCCTCATTTTGTGCTTGTTTTTGCCCCGTAATTACAGAGCCATATAGAAATCTGATATATGGAAATTTATGCAAATTACATATGTGACATACATAGTTCATACTTGGATTTCACATAAATAACAAATATGTCATTTATGGAATATATATTTCAAAATGTTGCAAAATATGCTTGCTTACATATATTTTGTCAACTATTGGAATTACAAATATGTGTATGATCAAAAGTATTATATATATATATATATATATATATATATATATATATATATATATATATATATATATATATATATGAACACACATAAAATATATGAACACACATTATATGATAAACTAATACATTTTCAAGCATATATGTATATATTTGTATATACAAATATATACATATATTTGTAACGCGAAATGAACATAGTATTACATTTACAGTGTAGTATTGAGGAAAAAAATATTACTTTCAGCGATCTCTTATAAAAAAGAAGGTTAAAAAATGTACATGCAATTGTAGTTGTCAAATTGTGTCAAATTTTTTTCATTTAAATTTTGTGACTGCATTTGAAGTTTTTCAGTGTAGAACAGTTAATAATATAACTGATAATGTTTGGCTGATAATAAAACACCTCACTTAAGAATTTTGTTTTAAATTAAGGGGTTCATCCGAAACACACCATAAAATAAAATAAATGAATTAATACAAGGCTAGTGGCCGTATATACATATGCACACTCAGGTATCGAATCAGTATTGCCTAGGTATTGTGGTCCAGGTATCGGAATCAGTATCGGAACCAGACAAAGAGTATTGGAACATCTCTACATATTTGTAATTCCAATGGATGAAAAAAAAATCTAAAAAGCCATTTTTTGCTATAATTTGACATAGTTATGTTAATCGTCCAAGAATTCCAGTCCAAAATTCTTTGGTCATAACCACAGTTGTTTTCCGTCGTCTTCCGGGTCTTTTGGTATTGCTGAGCTCACTGATTTTTGATTCTTTCATTTAAGAATGTTCCAAACAGTTGTTTTGGCCATGCCTAATGTTTTTGCTATCTCTAGCTGTTTGTTTTGTTTTTTCAGCCTAATTATGGCTTGCTTGACTAGAAGTGAAAGCTCTTTGAATCTTGAGAGTAACAAGTTCCGAATGCAAATAGTACACTTGAAATTACCTCTTGACCTTTAATCTGCTCATTGTAATTGGGATAATGAGAGAATAACATACACCTGGCCATGGAACAGCTTAGAAGCCATTTGTCCCATTTTGGTCCCTTAACAAGTGGGAGGCACACATGAAAACTGTTGTTATTCCTACAATGTTCACCTGATTTGGATGTAAATACCCTCAAATTAAATCTGACAATCTACAGTTAAAGCACATCTTTATTTCAAATCCATTGTGTTGGTGTATAGAGCCAAAATGTTACAATTATTTTCATGTCCCAATATTTATGGACCTGACTGTATATGAAAGTTCCACTTAAGCACTAAAAGAACAAAAATGTCCTCCCACTTTTTACTCTAGCTCTTATTTCTCTGAGCACTCACAGCACCCTAGTATACTATAAGTAGCACTTCTTGTGTATATTGCCTCTTTATGTTGAATCGCTGAATGCCTCATTTGTAGATCGCTTTGAAGAAAAAGCATCTGCTAAATGACTAAATGTAAATATATTTTATCCAAAAATAAACTTGTATTTCATATATAATTTGCATATATTGCCATATATCAGATTTCTATATGGTGATTCAGACTTAACGTGTAAGCCAACCATGCTGAAAAGAAGAACATATTATAATGGCGAAATAAATTATTACAGAGTGAGTTAGTGGCATTACAGCAGTTGCTGCCAGTATCAATTACACCAGTTACATTTGTTGAAATGTACTGAAAAAGTAAAAGCACAAAACTAAAAATATTACTGTTTAAATTTCATGCGAGCACTATTTAGACCACTCAGTGTCAAATCTCATGCAGCCCTAGGAAACCATTTGAAAAATAAGCCTTGCTTTGGAAAAGTTGCTCAGTAACCACAGAGAGCTTCACAGGACCTCTTGTTACATAACAGAATGTTTTGAAGCATCTGGCCACATTCTGAGAAGTTAGTCCACCAGGTGTTGAAATCTTTATGATCCCTGCAGTCGACATGCCTCCTTTCTCTTAATCTTTTGTATCTCATACAAGAAAAGAAAAAAAAAAAGGCTGAATAGAAGCTGTTTTATAATAAAACTACTGATCTAAAGTAAGTGCTCTGGGACACGTTCTGTTTTCTACAGATAAGCGAGTGTCTTTGCAGCACATTCAGATGTTTCAGGCAGGCTTTTGTTTCCTGAAGCTTAAAGAAGTAGGAATAATCTGGACTTCTAATAATGAGCTACCAGTGATGTTACCATGACAATCAATGACACTGCAGTGAGTAACTGATCACTGCTGCTGTCTTAGGCTACCAGAAAAGGAAAATATTGACTTTTTGTAAATTCAATCAGTCCACCCTCTCACTAACTGCAGCATGATGTCCACCGCTTTTAATCATTTACTTTTTTTTTGTTGTTTAGGTTTTGGCATGATTATTTAAAGGGTTTTTTCACCCAAAAATTATCTCAGCATTTACTCACATTAAAGTGGTTCTAAACTTTTATGGATTTCTTTCTTCTGATGAACACAAAACAAGATATTTTAAACAATGTTTAAAAAAGTCACATCCATTGACATTGACATCCATTATACAGAAACAAAAAAAACAAACAAACAATGGATACTAAATTAATGCCTGTTTTTCCCTAGTCATCTTGTATAAAGTTGTGTAAGTTGCTTGAGTAACGTCTTATTTGATTACCGTAGTTAGCTAGGTAATATTTTTAGAGATCTGTACTTAAAGGCACAGTTCATCCAGAAATAAAAAACGTACTCATCATTTACTGATACAAGTCATCCAAATCTTTCATTCATTCATTCATTTTCCTTCGGCTTAGTACCTTTATTAATCTGGGGTCACCTCAGTGGAATCAACCGCCAACTTATCCAGCATATGTTTTACACAGCGAATGACCTTCCAGCTGAAACCCATTACTGAGAAACATCCATAGACACTCATTCACACACATATACTACGGCCAATTTAGTTTATTCAATTCACCTATAGTGCAAGTCCTTGGACTGTGGGGAAAACCGAAGCACCCGGAGGAAACCCACATGAACATAAAGAAAACATCCAAACTACACACAGAAACGCCAACTGACCCAGCCGGGACTCAAAAATTGTTTTCATTTTAACATTATTAGACAATATAATATTAAAAATCAAACAAAGTGTCAATGGCTTACAGTTTACAGCATTCTTCAAAATATCTTTTTTTTTTGTTGAACATAAGAAAGAAACTCTAATAGGACTGGAACAAATGAAGGGAGAGTAATGGGCTAATATTTGTAAACTATCCCTTTAAACTGACTAAGTGTACTTTTCCTTTAATCAATTTCTGAATATTTCTTTCTTTTATACATTTCAATTTGATTTAAACCTGAAAAAGTTTACTAGTCTTTATAGTTTTTACCTTTTTTCTTACATCTTATGCACAGAAAAAATGTTAAAGAGACACTCAAACATGCAGGCTTGACCAATGATCTCAAGAACTCATGCTCAAGCACATGTTTCAGCCTGATGTAACTTTCATCAAAGAAATGTATGGCTTCAAAAGTTATAGCCATACAATTCGGAGAAAGCATATTTAGGTAACAATGTGGCTTTCTCCTACACAAAATCTAATCATTATTACTTGTTACTAATATATCCAAAAAAATTAAAGTGATCAATGCATTTTGAATAAGTTCATCTTTAGTGATCCTCCTGCCAAAATATTTGATATTACAATTACATTGAATAATGATTAAGGCTGTCAATGCCTTCGTTTATTTTATCTCATAAACGGCAAATAATTTAAAAATCAATATTTTTTGAAAACAGAAAATAAAAAGCCTCCCTTTTTTATTAAAATGCCCTAATTAATCATTTCAATTTTCGTTTCAGAATAAGACTCATAAATAACTTGCTTTTTAAGTGATACTTCACAAAAATGAAAATTTGTAATCCAGTGTACTTGACCAGTAAAAAAACTGCACAATGTGATCACAGCAGTAAAGGTTTCAAATGAGTAAATTATTAGTGGTATTCTTGTATGCCGCTACAGAAGTATGGATTGTATGGGGGATTTTTAAAGTGTTATCTTTGGACATCCCATAGCCTTGCATTTTATATGAAGAATGGCATTTCATTTATATTTTACTATTTTACTTTCTTGTAAGATTCTTTAGTTATTTTTTTGTTTTTGTTTGGTTATTTTTACATTTTTATTGATTGCATTGTGTGGCAATCATTTTATGAAAAGCACAACCACCTTGAAGCTGTGGGTTATAGTGCATTTACATTATTGTGTCAATTTATCTGCCTGCATTTGTAGATAAATATTTAGTGAACCTTTGTATGAACAAATATTTATACAATAACCATGACAACAACAAAGTCAACCTTAACAGTGGACAAAAATACGCTATTGAGATCAGCATTTACTGTAAAAGACTGGTAAATACAAGCGATAATGGACACGATAATCTTCCGGCAGTGCTGTAAAACAGGATTGCTCATATGAGGCAATATAACTAAACAATCAAGATTAACATTTGAGCTCATGTTTCACTCGTTGAAAATCTCATCTAGCATCCTGAAGCATATTAGATAGATCATATGGAACAAAAGTTTATGTCATGAGTTTGGACAGTAAAATTGGTGTGAAATCAAATTCATTCATTCTTCATTTTCTTTTCGGCTTACTCCCTTTATTAATCTGGGGTTGCCACAGCGGAAACATCCACACACACTCATTCACACTCATACACTACGAACAATTTTGCCTATACCCAATTCACCTGTACAGCATGGTGAGCACGCAAACCGAAGCACCCAGAGGAAACCCACACAAATACAAGGAGACCATGCAAACTCCACACAGAAGCACCAACTGACCCAGCCGAGGCTCGAACCAGCGACCTTCTTGCTGTGAGGTGACATCACTACCTACTGCGCCACCGCATCGCCGAAATTAAAATTTAGAGTTTACTTTAATAGCTCACATTGTTATTCTTTGGGTGAACAGTAAGAAAAAACGCAAATTAATTAATTGAAAAAAATTTTTTTTTGATAATCTTCAAAATCTGACCATATGCTTTAATGTTTACGCCTGATTCACACGGGGCTTCAGCGTCAACGCTTGATGGAGGGCGTATCTGAAGTTGGGGCTGATGCAATCATCATAGCAGCGTCAGCCAATGAATCAAGTCCACAATAGACTACTGTCTAAGCTGAGGAATTTGCATAAAGCGATCTATTGGCTGACGCTTCCGTTGGCGATTGAAATGTTCAGAAATTCCCAACTTCTGAGGAGAGCAACGCCACTAAAGCAGTGCAGACGGGACTACAATTAAGTTTGGCAATGCTTGATGACACCCATTCAAAGTGAATGGGAAGCATTGATGCTGAACCCCCATGTGAATGAGGCGTTCGAGTGGCGGTGCTTCTCTAATGATGTCACTTCAGTCTCAGTATTCTTAACCACGCCCCTTTAACCTGTAGTTTACTACAAGGGAATGATGCGCAAAAAGAAAGTCCTGCCCCTTACACATTATTCTGCTCAGTTGGAAGTACATCAACACACTGGCATAAAAGTGTCAGTAACTTTAACAGATAATTAAACAAACAATTAAAGTGAAGTACCGCTGTTCCAAATTTGGAGGCAAATGTGATTAAATTTTGATTGAAGATTACTAAAACAAACCTTTTTTTTTCATTAAATTAACTTGCACCGATTAATTGTTCACCTAAAGAATAACAACATGCTCTAGCAAAATAAACATTGACAACTTTGATTTTACACAAGCTTTAATTTTAGGCTTACAGTTAAGGTTATTTGCTTATGCATCATTGTTATCTGACTAAAGATCCCCTCTGATATTAGGTACAATTTACATTTAGGCTTAGGTTTATAGGCAGGCATCAGGTATGGATTACATTTTCTCAGAGCTTTACCTGAGTATTGTTGGTGACAATGTACATGTTTTATAACCACAGTACACCCACCTTTTGAGGACTACTTCCAGCAGGATAACATCAAGATGTTTTCTTGAACATAACAGTGAGTTTACTAAAACTCAATTGGCCTCCACAGTCATTATATATCCAATAGAGCCTTTAGTCTGAGGTGGAACAGGAGATTTGCATCATCCATGTGCAGATGACAAATCTTGGTCACACTTTAATTTCAGGAACAATTCTCGCTATTAAATAACTTTTAATCAAGACCTTTACCTCAATATTATTAGTTAATAGCAATAGTTAAGTAAAAGTTATTAAAGTAGTAGTTAGGTATACAGTAGGTAGTAGGATTAGGAATCTAGAATAAGATCATACTTTATAACTACTAATAAACAGCCAGAATCTCAGTAACAGTCATGGTAAGGGTAGGGTTAGAGTTAACCCTGCAGGTATTAACAAGCAAGTAGTTAGTGGGAATTAGTACTTAAACTAAAATGCTACCCATATCATATCTTGCGTGATGCTATCATATCAATATGAACCAAAATCTCTGAAGAACATTATTCAGGCATCTTGTTGAATCACAATGCCTTGAAAGAATAAAGTAAATAAAGGTAAAAGAGAGTACATTACTATATATGATCACTGTGATGTACCTATGAAGCTGGTGAGTGTGTTTAGAAGGACCAATAAAAAACTATATTTCATACTCATTACAACTCTAAATGGGCGGCATGGTGGCTCAATGGTTAGCACTGTTGCCCACAGCATGAAGGTCGCTGGTTCGAGTCCCGGCAGGGTCAGTTGGCATTTCTGTGTGTTTAATGTTCTCACTGTGTTGGCGTGGGTTTCCTCCTGGTGCTCCGGTTTGCCCCACAGTCCAAAGACATGTGCTACAGGTGAATTGGGTAAACAATGTAAGAATGGGATTGTGTGGAAGGGCATCTGCTGCGTAAAACATATGCCGAAATAGTTGGCGGTTCATTCTGGTGTGGCGACACCTGATAAATAAGGGACTAAGTCGAAGGAAAATGAATGAATGAATGAGCAACTCTAAATAGTTGCAAATGTATGTATGCAAAGTATACATCTACATGCAAAGGAGGAAACTTAGTATTCTTTTCCCATCGATTTCTGGTAGACATCTTGGCACAAGTGCAGCTGTAGAGAGGCTGACTGCCAGATAGCCATTACACACATTAGCTGGTTGTGCAGTATTGAGAGAGATGCTGAATCTTCAGTGTAGCCACTAATGGATTGAACATCCTTTTGGTCTGTTATCTTGTGATGTACTCGCTATTTTTGTTCTCTTTTATCTCTGTTCTTAAATTACTACATAAACGGCAAGCATCCAAAACTGTCTTTTTTTTTTTTTTTTACACAACATCCAAATATTTTAGCTGCACTGCTTTTTAGAGACAGGATTTATAATAATTACTCAGCTTATAGTATTATTTCTAAAAGGCAACCCATGAGATGCCCTTTAATCTCATTAAATCTTATTTAATTTTAGAATGCAGTAAACAAATTAACCATTTGCAGTTGATTAGTAGATGGCCAAAGGGCATGTTGTTATGTCTTTTTTTCAATTACAGACACAATGGCAAACTCATTAGCACTAAGACAAAAGACAAGTGTGATAACAGAGACCATTGTTCTGTAATTAATGGAAAATGCTCTCACACACAAGAAAGAAATGTAGAATATGTGCAATGTGTTTGTTGGATAAATAAATAGTCAACACTATCATACACCTGGTGCAATAAGGCACATGTGTTTGGCACGATTTGTTGCTATTTTCAGACAAGTGAAACCCTAAATTTCATGTTTAGCGCCACATTGTTTAAATAGCAAATCCATTTGCACCAACTTGTGGACTGACGGGTGTTCCAGTCTTGAAAGGAGGTGTGTTAAGGTGCATTGTTGGTGCAGTGCTATTTTGAGGAACTAAAACAGACTGCGCCATTGTCCAACTTCTGAAATGCTTACACATTGCTTAATACACACAGGATGTACACCAATACACAAATGTCTTTACATATGAAAAAATAAAGGATTAAAATCTTTTAAATATAATATTTTATACAGAAATATAAAAACCATTGCCTCCATGCCTTCTTCATGTCAAGGGCCTGTTTTTGCACCTAGATCGTTAAAATAACGCCTCATGTGTTGTTGGACCTCCTTAAAACCTTATCGTTATAATTAAATTCATTTTCAATAAAGAAATACTTTGAATATAAACACAACTTTCCCTCACTCACTCATGACGTCATGGCTAATTCCCTGCTTTATCAGGGGACACCAGCCTGAGGAAACGTAACTATTTCACTATTAGTCAGTTTAGTGGCTAATTTGTATGAATTCGTCTTAAAAGGAGGCGTGTCACCAAACCCCCACTCTAAACCCAACAATCATTGGTGAATGAGCAAATCATACAAAAATGTATGAATGAGATCATACGAATTCATATGAATAATAATCAAAAAGTTATGAATTGCTTTGAGATCACCACAACGAAATGATCCGTCCACAACATGCTTGTAAACTTTAATGAAAGCCTGCTTTATTGTATTTAAAATGTTAATGGAAAAATGAAAATCTTGTCATTATTCACTCACATTCATGTCTTTTTGAAACCTGCACAAGTTTTTTTCTTTTGTGAAGCTCTGAAAGAATTATCTTAGAGAACGTCAAGAAAGACATGAGGTTCAAAATGAACAATCTTTGTAAATTAACCATTTTTTTATAATCCTTTTTTCATGGTTTTTACCTTTACTGGACAGGACAGTAGAGAGTATTGAAAGTTTGGGAAGCAGAGAGAAGGGAAGGATCGGCATAGGATCCCAAGGCAGGAATCGAACTCGGGTCATTGTGAGCACCAGGGTGCATGTGTCGACTCACTAATCACTACATCATTGGTGCCAACGTAAATTAACAATTTTCCATATTTTGTGATTCATAGTTTTATTTAATTGCATCGGGTGACCATGATGTTTTCTTCAACAACTTTAGATGTTGAAAATTAGGAAAAGTGACTTCTATTGACATTTTTAATAGTGTGAAATATTGTCTGCTTGGTTGCTGTAAATTACGATGCAAATACCTAGTAATAAACTGCCAGTACTTTTTCTTTTAATTTACAGACTTAATTCTCTCTTTGTTATTAATTATACAACATATTGCTTCAAACCACTAAAACTTATTAATAGTTTGTCACCTAGTAAACTTTAGTAATAGTCACTTTGATAAAATACACAGTTGAATTTTCATCTTTAAAAGTCGAAAGAGCATTCCATAGTACAATTCACAAAATTAAATAAACAGAAAAAACTGTAAATGATGAAATACGTATATTATAAAGTATAATTAATGGATATTTATTACAGTGCAGTTCTTTAACTGCTTGCTCTGTCTCTTAAACACTGCATTTTTAAAAAAAATATTAAAACACATCAAAATATATGTACTTTTTGTGTTTTACAATGAGTAAAAATGTGTAAACTGTTGCCTTAAAAGCAACAAGTTGACTTAACTAACTAACCCACTGAACTTGGAACTGTTAACTTAATTTTTATAATTGTGCACATAGGTTATTTACTTAACAATGTGAAGGCAATGGGTTTACTCTATTTGTTGAGAAGGGTATAAATTAAAATCGAAGCCAGCACCAAGTGGGTGGGACCTGAACTCCAAGTGGGCTATACAAAACTGGAGTTTTTATTAATTTAATGTCTTGTACATGATACTAGGACTGGGCAATTCAAAAACATTCAAAACGTATAATCTAACAATTTTGTCCAGGTCAATTTCTTCGATTATTTTTTATACCGAGTGTGGTGTCATGTGACCCTGCTCCAGCTGGTTTATACTTCTGTATCCAGCACATGTGTTTGGTCTGGCGCAGCCTTCGTGCGGTCTCATACCCTGTTATACTATAGGTACCCTATACCTTCTACTTTAATACAAAAAACATTGAAAATAATTTTTGTTTCCAAAAGTACAAGTTATTTATTTTATTTTTATAAGAAAAAAGTCACAGTTTGTTTGAGACAATGGGTGTTTTAATTTAATTTGTTAAATGTTGATAATCTTAGATTGTAGATAGTGTGTTCCTTCCATTATTTAAAAATCAAATAATGCACCCTTCATCCAAAAATCCCTCACTTGTAATATGTAAACAACTTTACTGTACAAAACCTGCTACGAGGGCAAATACAATTAAATAAATAAATAAATAAAATAATCGTTCAATTAATCGAGATTTTGATTTTAGGCCAAATTGCCCAGCCCTACTTGAGCTATGTGGGGTGAATGTCTACACTGACCCCAACCCTAAACCCAACCTCAAAGTAACCTGTTGTGTTTTATTAACGTCTACACCTACCCCAACCCTAAACCTAACCTTACAGTACTCCACCAACATTACCTAAACCCACCCCACCTGCAGCATAAGTCCCTCCCACTTAGAGGTCACCCAACTTACTTGCTGTGTAATACCTCCCAGTTGGAGGTCTCCGGTCTGCAGCGATACCTACTTGAATTTGCAAAGTAAAGGCAACTAACTGCTTTAAAAGCAACAGGTTTAATCACTTTTTTTTGACCATAAAGTAAACTGATAATTGCTTTTTTACAGTGAAGCCAAAATGCATAAAGTATTCTGATTACTTGCAAATCAGACATGCAAATCAGTTCTGATTAGTAATGCTGCTCAATTAGACTGTTTAAAATGTATTACTTTAATTATTCATATATCAGTATTACACATGATAAATTAGAAATGAAAAAGCCATGTCATCCAGTCAAAATAACAGTTATAAATATTCATGTGTCTCTGAAGAATCAGTGACTGGTTTAATACAATCAATCAATACAATGATTTGAACAACATCCTGAAAAAAAAGTCAATAAAAAAATCTGATGAAAAATGTTTCAAAGCACTCCTAATTAGGCTTATTGTGCAAAATGTGGATGGGGGAGCGTAGTATTACAGAAGCACTTTGGTGCACCCCAACTCCCTTTTTGATTCAATTAAGATAATTGCACGAATGGCCGTCCATATCCCAGCGAATGGAAAAACCAGAGGCGGCGCAGAATCAAATAATGATACACTTTAGAAGCACCATTACAAGGCGAGCACATCAGGGCAGTTTAGCAGACATGTCAAACAGTTGCAAGCATATGCAAACACTTCTTATCAAAAAAACACACAAGCAGCGCCACGACCATCTGTTGATACAAGCTTAATGACAGCTCTGGCTGCGAACGGAGTCCTGGAGCTGCGCACGTTGTCTTTACAACACTAATAAATGTAAAACTTGTAATACATTCATGAAACCCTGTTGTTTTAATGCAGACTTGCCACACCGGGCATTTGCGATTTGGCATCTGGCATTAGGACATTCACAGTGCGTTATGATCTTAAATGATTTGCTGGTGGCTTCACATGCAAACGTCACCTGGCAACTCTTATTGCCTGCACATACAGTATACAATGAATTATGATTACAGATTGATCAATACTTCATCTTGTGTTCTCGAGAGCTTAAAATGCACTTAAAAACGTCTTTGCATTCAATTCTAAAATAATAGATCACTTTCAAACTAATATGACTTTCTTTCTCTCTCCTGTGCTATACATTTACAGGTAATTTCCCCTCCAGGTCTACATAAAACAAACTGTTTGGAATGTGAATGAATAAACATTTTTTTGTAAAAGTGACTCAACACTCACGGGGTACTCAAAAGCATCATAAAAGCAGCCCATGCTATTTTTTGCATTAATTATATATTTCTTCTGAAGCCATACATTTGCATTGTTTGATGAACCGATGTGCTTTTACTATTATGTTGCTTTAAGAAAAAACACTGAAAGCTCTCCAGAGATGAAGCCAGATGGATTCATAAGGGTGAGTACATTATTCCGGAATAATAATATGAGTATAAACCTTTCTATATGAAAGAACTCAGATAAAATGGCGTTGGCAACATAACTACAGTGTCACAGCACAGCATTACGCTCTTAAATGTAAAGATTCATTTATGGTTCCTTGAAGAACCTTTTAAATTTATGCACTCTCAGAAATAAAGGTACAAAATCTGTCATTGGGATAGTGCCTTTTCAAAAGGTACATCTTTGTTCCTAACAGGTCTTTCTAGTGCACAGAAGGTTATTTAGATCAATTAGATGTTCTTTAGTCTAGGAAAAATAGTTCTTTAAAGAAATGTTCATTTTCAAAGTTCTTTTGGGGAACCACAAAAAAAAAAAAAAAAAAACCTTGAAAATCTTCAGTGAAATCCTCCGTTTGGAAATTTCATAGGTTCTACATAATAATAATAATAATAAAGATAATTATGAATATTCTCACTGAAAAAACTTTATGGAGGACCAAAAATGGATCTTCCATGGCATTGATGTAAAAAAAAAACTTTTGGAACCTTTATTTGTTAAGAGTGTAGAAAACATGCTCATATACAGAAAGAACTGAATGGTCACCTTGATTATCAGCACTAAGCACTGATGCTGACAACAAACCTGCTTATTAATACACCAGGACTTCTAAATTAGCAATGCAATATTCATTTATTTATATGCCTTTGGCTCAGTCCCTTTATTTATCAGGGGTCGCCCTGTACTGGGAAACATCCACACATACTTATTTACTGACAAACACTATGGCCAATTTGGTTAAATTCACTTATACCATGTCTTTGGACTATGGGGGAAACCGGAGCACCCAGGAGGAAATCCACCCCAAAACAAGGGAAGAACATGCAAACTCCACAAAAAAATACCCACAAACCTAGCCGGGACTGGAACCAGCAACCTTCTTGCTGTGAGGCGACAGTGCTAACTACTGATCCACCATGTTGCCTCTACAAAAGCAAACTTATTATTCATTCATTTTCTTCTCTGCTTAATCCCTTAATTAATCTGGGGTCGCCACAGCGGAATGAACCTCCAACTTATCCAGAGGAAACCCACACAAAGAGGAGGAAAACATGCAAACTCCACACAAACGCCCAGCCGGGGCTCAAGCCAGTGATCTTCTTGCTGTGAGGCTAACCACTGAGCTACCGTGTCGCCTCTGCATTAGCAATCTTATGCAATCATATTATTTTCCATTGCTCTATTCAGCAGTTATCCAAGCAGACAACGGCTAGTTAAGCACGACTAGGCTTGTGACAGTGCAGCCTGAGCTGTGTTCATTTCACCATTAATTAAGTCACATGTCAGATTCATTAATTTTACTCCATAATCACTGCCTGAGAGCATATGTCAAGCGGTGAATACATTTATTTGGCTCACACAGCTATGCACAAAATCCATAACATTTCGCAATCTGTAATCACTGTTTTCTCTGATGTTATTATTTGGATGTGTCAAATACTCTTTTTATATTTTTGAAGGAAACATAAAAAAAATTGCAATTTCTCTCTGCCTTATGCAATCTTCCAAATGCATCCACTGGTTACGGCACCTTTTCAGATTGATCGATTTTTATAGAGCTTTGACCTCTAAGAAAATACATCACAATGCCTTTCTATTTTCCCCCAGACATTGCTTCGGCATCTTCCTCACTCGTTTTCTTTGAATCGGCAGGGTGTAAAATCACTGCCACAAACATTTTCAGTGCTATGGGGATTTAGGCTGCTTTCAAAGAATCCG
Organism: Danio rerio; assembly: GCF_052040795.2. Classification (NCBI taxonomy): domain Eukaryota; kingdom Metazoa; phylum Chordata; class Actinopteri; order Cypriniformes; family Danionidae; genus Danio; species Danio rerio. The sequence goes on along the minus strand of NC_141026.1, from coordinate 39,493,945 downwards.
AGGCACAAAGATACAACATATTTTGTAAAGACAGAGCTTTGGACCCACAAAGAAATCTGATATATGGCAAATTATATATTTGGATTTCACATTTATAAAATACATAATATATGCAACATATATTTCAATATATCGAAAAAAAATATATAGATTTTTCAACCATTGGAATTACAAATATGCACCTATATCTTCGTAAACAGTTGAAGTCAGAACTATTAGCCCCCCTTTGAATTTTTTCTTTTCTTTTTTAAATATTTCCCAAAAGATGTTTAACAGAGCAAAGACATTTTCACAGTATGTCTGATAATATTTTTTCTTCCGGAGAATGTCTTATTTGTTTTATTTTGGCAAGAATAAAAGCAGTTTTTAATTTTTTATGAACCATTTTAAGGTCAAAATTATTAGCCCCTTTTAGCTATATATATTTTTTCGATAGTCTACAGAACAAACCATTTATATACAATAACTTGCCTAATTACCCTAACCTGCCAAGTTAACCAAAATAACCTAGTTAAGCCTTAAAATGACGCTTTCATCAGCGTAGAAGTGTCTTGAAAAATAGCTGGTAAAATGTTTTTTACTGTCATGATGGCAAAGATAAAATAAATCAGTTATTAGAGATGAGTTATTAAAACTATTGTTTAGAAATGTGTTGAAAATATCTTCTCTCCGTTAAACAGAAATTGTGGGAAAAATAAACAGGGGAGCTAATAATTCAGGGGGGCTAATAATTTTGACTTCAACTGTATATTAGCTATAATTTTTTAAATGTGTGTTTATATATACACACACACACACACACACACACCAAAATATTGAAACCCTTTCTAAATTTTTTTTGTGCAGGCATGTATTTTACAGTACTGTAAAAATACTGTAAACTACCATCCATACCATAACGCATGATTATTCTGCTCATTTTAAACATTTTAACAGTTGTTTACAGATTGATATTTGTATGATCTCAGAACTCTGTAGTGAGTTACTACTCTGTTAGTAGTTTGGAAAATGTAAACAGATGTTTCAATACAATGTTAACATATACTTTCTCTGTAAATTTATGTTTTTAATTTTTACTGCAAATGTCACATCTATAATGCCAGAATTATTCATATTTTATACATTTATATATATAAAAATGATATTTAAATATTTAAAAATATAAACGCCATTTTTATATTATATATTTTTTTTTATAAATATATTTACATATATGTATTATATATGTGTACATAATATATATGTATATAAATGACATATGTGAAATCCAAATATGAATGTCAAATTAGCAATTTGTATTTATTTTCCATGTATCAGACTCTATATGGGAAAAAATTGAAAAAAGCTTTTTTTTTTTTTTTTTTACATTTTGATCATTTTCCTTTAACAAATTACTGATCTTAATTCCTTCTAATACTGTGAATATATGATCTGCGGTTGAGCATAGTTGATTATCCACAGGTCCTCTATAATCAATAACTAACTGCACAGAATGAACATATAATATGCTAAGATGATGTTCAGTCACACCCTGTAGGATGCATGATTACAGATGTGCAACTGAAGAGCCCAATTAGAAGAACAGCTTCCATTATGCTTGACAATAATATATGTATGTTCAATTAAAATTGAACAAACGAAAATTTCTGAATGTCATCTTATCAGCCAAGAATAATATAAAACAGCTGCACCAGCTCATTACCCACAAACTACCTCAAATGTTACATAATTCACTGCTAAAAGGTTGGGAAATAAGGACACAACAAAGCTTTGATCACCTGGTAAACAACAAATCATCATTCTGCCGAAATCGGTTTCTATTTGAATTTTAAAGGTGTTTGGTTTATGATGATGATGAATATTATCAAGAACATCACACATAAAAAAATATGAAGCACATTGAGGCAAACACTCTAAAAGAAGTCGTTCCAAGGCCAGAAATCATCTCAACAAGCTATTGAATTAAAGCCATTCACTTTTCCATTTCCTTCGCTAAGGAACCCAGCTTAAAAAATTCAAGCACGGAATTCAATTAAATGTCCACAGCCACAGTTATCAGCATGAAAAAAGAGCTCTGCAGTGTTGGCATTGAGAAAAAAAAATACAATAAGGGTAAGTAAAAGTTCATAAGAGGCTTTAAAATGAGTGAAAATATGCAAAGCAGAAGTTTGGAGAAAGGTATTTGAGACCATTCAGTGCTTTACTGCAAAATAAACAGCTCTGAAATGTTGCATAACACCATAAATAAGCATTTAAAAAAGATTCCTTCATTTTTTTTCAAGCATTTGGCCTCTCAATAAAAGGATTTTGCTATATAATACCAACACTGAACATATTATAAGTATAATCAGCCTCCATGGGAGCTGGCAAACATCAGTTGATGGTTTTGCTTTTGTTTATCCAAATCGAATTTGATAATATTGCTGTTATATGTGCAGGATTTCTGCATCATTTGAACACTTTTTTCCTCTAGCAGATCTATATTTGTCTTTTATATGAGAGACAATTTAAGCATGCATGATATTTTCAAGTTCAATGACAACGCTTATTTGTAAGGTCTTGGCATTTTTGCTTCAAAGGTTGCTGAGTAACCGTGAACAAATCTATTGACTTACAGCGGCACAAGAGTGACGTGTTTGCATGGTTGTATGCTGACATCACCCAACATCAATACCACAACCCACAGCTTCACCACATGATTATTATTCTGATAATGATTGGGTGATTGTACCCTTTGTCATTATAATGATTCTTGTAAAACTATTCAGTTTTTGTACCACTGTCAAGTCACTGTTCTTCACATCCCACGTTCAAGATACTGTTTTCCACGTTCAGGGATTGTTTGTGAACATCATCGTTCTGAATGGCCTTTTTATTTTGGACATCCAGAGGACACTGAGTTTGTTTCTGCACGTCCAGTGAGCACTTGGAAACTGCGCTGGCCACCTGGCAGAACTTCCTCAGGAGAATCTCTCTTAGGAGCAGGTAAACCCATGGATCCAGAATCTGATTGAGTGAGGCCAGCCGTATGGCTGTCAGAAAGAAATTACAGTCCTTCTGCAATTCCTGGGGTGACAGAGATCCAGCAGAATAGCAATGGTGAGAGGATGTGTGAGTCAAGATCATCTTTAACATAAGGACCTGCAAAATGGGAGGAGACATAATCGTAGGCATGCTACATGAATACTACATGGGAAAAAAACATTTCTTTGTGCTCTGTATGGATTTTTTTTTTTTTTAAAGAATGCACATTCCATATGTTCTCATCTAATTCTCACTTAAATTAAAGCATAATATGCTCCGGTTGCACAGACAAGGCTTAAGGCTAGTTCTAGATTAAATGACATGTTTGAGCTGTCTTAACTGAAAATAACTTGCAGTTAGATACCTTAAAATACCTAAGTGGCATTGTTTTGTCTCAAGAATTTACACCAATAATATGTTTATTTACAGCATTTTTATAAAAGTAGCATAAATATGCTAATTTAACTAAGATCTAGTCCTGACATAAGCTAAGCCTTGTTTGTAAAACTGGACCTATAAATATTTAAATAAGATAACATGTAAGTGAAATCTGTACAGGATCTAAAAATTAATTTTCAGTTTTGTATGTTGTAATTCCTAATCATTTTTGGATTTTTTTTTTTTTTTTTACAAATGTTCCTTTTTAAAAATGAAAAATATATATTTTTACCCAAAATCAAACAAAAAGGTGCTTAGGGGTAGCTTAAATAATATTTCAGTGCTCTTTGGGTACAGGATTCATCAGAAAAAAAAAACAGCAAAAAAAATTTTTTTTACATTATAATTTAATATTATAATATATTTTGATATTTTAATGTATTTCCCACATTTTTTGAGTGACTTGGACTGATATTTGCTATATATATATTAGTATTAGTGAAAATATGTGTATTAAGGTAAAACACAATTTTACTTTTTGTAACCATTATGGACAAAAAAATTTTCTGCTTTATACAAGAAATTGTTAGAATCATTCTGTTTCAAGTCCAATGCACTGTTAAAATGCTTGATTATATTTTTACCATACATTTAGGAGTTTATTTTTAATGCTTTTAATTAGTTATTGTTAGTACAAATTTGGAAAACTGTTTGTTTACTGAGTTAACTTTTACCTAGAAAATTATATTCCAATAAAAACAGTAGTTTAGTTTGTAACATTTAGGCTTGAGCATGAAATTCCACGCAAGTTTTCATCTGATAACTGCAGCAAGAGCATCTGGCAAAAGCTGATAGGATACATACCAGTAGAGGTGACCAGCATGTCAACAGCACACACATAATGCCCATCAACTGAATAACAGTCTCTGTTGTCAACCTCTCCCACTGCTTTGATGACTGGGTCGAGCTTGACTTGGTTTTGCACCTTGTAACCAGTGCACGAATGGTCACCACATTACATGACAAGGTGACCAGCAGTGAAAATATCCCCAGTGCTGCAAAGGTTGTGGCAAAAAACGTATTTCCCGTTACGTCCTTGTCACCAGTATTTATGAAGCACCAAGTGCCTGGCCACTGCAACGTGTACTCCCCAACACCAGCAATGGGCAACAAGGCAAAGAGCAAAACCAGACACCAAATGATGACCAGGACCTGCTTGGTCACACTGGTTTTCATGTAATGCGAGTACCAGTGAGGCGCAATAATGGCCAAGGCCCTCTCAATAGCCATTGCGCTGGCTAAAAAGAGAGGACACAAGCCAAAAGTGGTCATGCAAACCCCAAAGAAGGCGCAGAGAGTTTTGGACGGGTCCACGCGGTCCCATTTCATATCTGCCCTGTACACCGAGATGACTATCGGACTTGTAAGCAGCTGTCCGAAAAGGTCAGTTAACGCCAATGAACCGATGCAAAGCAGAAATGATCTCTTCCTTTTGTTCTCTTTTTTTCTGTATGCACTATAAACAAGCAGCATCGCCAGAGAGTTTCCCACCATTCCAGTGACCATCATAGTGATGGGGAAAAACACGGACACCGACCCGCAGCCGGCGCTCCTGCCCGGGCTGTCCTGTGAAGATTTGGAAATGTTCGAGTCCGGCATGATTCCAGCAGTCAGGTTTTGTAGCAAGACAGTTGAAGACTTACATTTTGATGCCATCCTTTTTCAGGGAGCGTGTTCATGGCCGTTGGAAACAGGTAGAGTCCTCACTGAAGTCTGCTTCACTTCTGTCTCACTTTTGGCCGAGCGCGCGCGCTATAAACACAGAGGCGGGACCCTTATGGAAATGGAAAACACACTCAGAAAACAACATAAAAATATTGTAGGACCCACAAAGAACATTTTTACCTTAACAATGTTGTCGTTTGTGCGTAAATGTACGTGTTCCTCAGTTTGTTTGTATTTTCTCCTCGGTGCACGTCGAATAGTAAGAGCATTTACATTTTAACCAACGAAGTTCCTCCGAGAGAACACATTCTGTTGTTCAAACAAAACGCAAGATTTTTACGTTACACAAATCTGTAAGCAATGGATAACAGGTTAATTCTGATGATCCTCATCACTAGCTCACGGATGGTATAAACGCAACAAGTGCCACCTAGCGCACGAGAAACACTTCTCTTCACACCCATATTAGAAAGTGTTTTATCCATTCATATAAAGCCATGTACAGTAGACACGTTATTATATCAAGTAGATAAGGACAGACTACCAACGAATTCCCCACAATTGGCTACGTAGTATAAGCGTCGTCCAAAAAAAAAAAAAGTTTCCAGTAACGTGTACAGCTGTTTGAAGAGTTCTGGTGCAAAACCTCTAAATGCCATCTGAAATGTTCTTCTAAAATGAGCATTTTATCACGCTGCTGGGTGTAAGTTCAGCAATGAATTTTTTATGGCAAAAAATAAGTTGCTTTCATGGTCTTTAAATTGAAATAACACTTGGAGGTTTTTGCGTCTGAACTCTTGCATTTAAAAATATATATGATAATATTACTTTTTTTTAAATAAATTCAGTGTTTCCAAATGCAAAATTATATATAACTAGGATGAATATTGATCACACAACCAGCTTTCATTATTCTTTACTAATATGAAATAAGATTGAAGATGTTTACAGCCTTTACTAATGCATTATTAAAACATGAACTTGTGCTTGTGAGCAATTATTAATTAAAGACTAATATTGTATCAAATGCATTGTTAGATCGCGTTAATAAACACAACTAATGGAACCTTAGTGTAGTTTTACTAGTAAATCTGACTTAACTAGTTTTGTAACAAATAAAAACGTATCTTAAACTTTTGCTGTGGGGATGAGAAGTTCCTATTAAACCGTTAGCACACATTATGAAAAACATAAATAAATTCACATCACTATAAAACTATTTTAGATTAACAAGTGTTTATTCATGTTGGTTACACTCATGTCATTTTAACAGTAAAACATTTTCATATTTCATGTCAGAAACGAGTGGTAAAATAATTCAGATTACATGTTCCAAATTTGATTTGACCACAGAGGGGGAAAAAAAGAAGAGAAAAAGTAATTTACTTTAATTGTACCTTGTGTTTATCAATTTAAACCATTCAGTAATGCCACAGTTATGCTTAAAAATTAAACTTGCACAAAAAGAGACCACAAAATAGGACATACACACAATGAACGAAAAATGCATTTCTGTCCTGCCAAAAGAAAATTCTCCATGTCTTAAAAAACTAAAACAAAAAACATACTTACCTTTTATGCACACAATTACTAAAGACAATGTTAAGCTTTAAGAAGAGTTTTTTTTTTCTAGATCATTCAGATTCTGGCATTGCTGAATTTGATGCCTTCAGTATTTTAATGTTAGCCATAAAACCAACATCTGGAGAAATGTTTTTTTTTTTTCAAATCATCAAATGTTTTGTGAATGAACTAGTTATACTGACTGCAGAAATATCTGACAATTGATGGATAAATCTACTTCTGCAATATAATTTGCATAATGTCATATCAAAAGGTAAATGTCAGAAGATATGTGCCATTTATACAGTCACTGAATGGTTTCTCTGTAAACCCACTTAAACTACAGACATTACACCTTGAGATATACTATTAAGGGATTTGGCTAGATTTTTTTTTTAGCAGAAAACTTAAGAGGTTAGGTGAACAGGTGCACAAGTTTGCTTTATATGAAAATCAGTGTGAATTCAAACAGTTATGTAGCTGCAATAGCACAAAAACTGGAGTTGGAGGAAAAAAAACATGCTGTTTTAGAAAGATCTGTTTCTTTTGTTAATCAATTCTGTTTTGAGCTTGAGCCAGAGTGAGATGATCCAGATGAGCCTCTGCGCCTACAAAGAGATAAAAAGGAGAGAGAAAAAGAAAGACCATGACTGATTAAGTGATTTGACATGGAAACAAAACTATTGTCCAATGAAAAGCAGATAGTTTCAATCATGAACTGTTTTATCACTGAGTCCAGTGTATAAAGCAGAAGGACGCCTGGTATCCAGGACACCATGTGTTACACCAAACCTTTCAGACGAGTGAGATCGTGCACGTCTTTTTTTGCGGCCACCAGAGGAGGATCTGGAACGACTCCTCTTCTGGCCTCCTTCAGGTGATGACGATGGAGAGCGAGACCTCTTCTTTGAGGATGCAGAACCCTTTCCTGATCTGGAGCTGGATCTTTCAAACGGGATAAATAAGCATTCACATGAGGTCAACCAACATGGCAACACGGATTACTACAATAACACTACTAAAGGGACTGAAATGGGAGGAAAACATCCATCCACATCCCTCTAAATACTACAACTGCTTAAAGCAAAATTGCAGCTCTGAACAACAGAACTTTTCCAAAAAACAAAGCTGAACCTGTCAGAGAAACTGTACAAGCTTTAATTGCCTGACAGATGTCACAGTGTTACCAGGTAACCAGATCAGTAACACTTAAATCACATCTTATAAAAAAAAGGTACAAGAAAGCTGTCGATGGCTATGTAGAAAGAAAAATAAAAGTCCACTTTTTATGTCTTCTCAGACTGGTAATGCTAAATCAATTCTTTTGTTACAATGATTAAAATTTGAGGATAAATAGTTCACTACAGTCACTGTCTGTTCGTACACACACTCTCTCTCCTGGAGAGTGCATGTGACCTCATTCACCTGGATTTGGACCTGGATCGAGAGCGAGATCTGGAGCTGGATGAGCTTCTGGAGCGGGATCTGCAAAACACCGACGTCAACAAAAACACCACAATTTTTCCATTTTTTATGAGAAAGTTAAAAGATCTCCTGATGAAAAAACAAAATTAAATGACGAGGATTGAAAGAAAACAATTTATCATTATCCTTAAGGCTTGCATAAAAGGTTTTGTGCTTTAAAACACCTATCATATTATAATTGCAAACCCCATCAATTTAAACCCTTTTAAGTAATGCTGCTGAGTGCACAAATTACCTCCAAACAAATTGAAAAGCATTGAATTTGCATGATCACTTTGATAATACAACATTGTGCATATAATTTCAGAAAAAAGACAAAACGTGTCTAAAAATACAAAAAGCAGGCAAAGAGGGAAAGAGACAAAATAATTAACATTAAAACAGATTAATGCAAAGATTTGAATAAAGATTTGAGCTGATACTGACATTTGCCTGGAGTTACCCTTGACCTGTACCCTTTTACCTGGACCTAGACCGGGAACTTGAACTGGACGAGCGTGAAGAGGAGCGTGAGGATCCCGAATGACTCCCTTTCTTCTCGTCACCGTCATCCAAATCATACTTGGACAAATCTGCATCATCTTCATCATCATCATCATCATCATCGTCCTCGTCGTCATCCTAATAAACAAGAAAATAGTTGTTTCACATCAGTTTGTTTTTTGAACCTACCTTTTCAAACTGTTGCAGTCATATGATAATTTTTACAATAAAAACAAAACAAAACAGTGTTGTCAATATAGCTCAGAGTAACATCTCACATCAAGTTTGTATTTGGAAAGATCTCCATCTTCATCATCGTCATCCTCTTCCTCATCGTCTTGATCAACTTTTTTTGGTTCCTCCTTTTTATCACTATCCTTCTTGGTTTTCCCACGAAACTTCTTTTTTATGCGCCCAAACTGTTCAGAAGACCAGAAAAATATTTTGTCAAAAGTGGCATACAAACTGAACAAGTCTGATTATTACATTAATATCAAATGTCATTGACTGTCTGGGGGGAATAAAACTACAACAACACACACACTGACCTCATCATATTCACCATCAGACTCCTCTCGCTCATTGTAGACTAAATTTTCTCTTTCGTTAAACCCTCCGCCGTATCCTGTTGAAAACATCAAGCACATCATATAAGGCACAAACTCATACCACTGCAGTCAACATGTAAAAAATGCTATTTTAAAGAAAGATGTACCTGTCCTTTCCTCCAGTTTGGCATATTTAGGAGTGTTACACATGTTGCACTCTGACCTTCTGGCCCAGTTTACATTGCCACAACTAGATTAAAAAACAAAACGGTTAATTACAAGGCTCTTAAATAAGAATCAAATCAGTCTGGCTTTACTTCATTACAGAGTTGATGAGAAAAGTGGTCATCCAGAACAAATCAGATTTAAAAGTGAGAGATTTGGAGGACTTGCAAATTACAGAGTTGGGATGTTAAAGTAAACATAACAATTGGAAACGATGTTGAATCTTTAATTGCGGAAGGTTTGCATAGTTGCTGGAACAATCGCTATTATGCTTCTTGCTGTTTTTTAGTTATAGGAAAGCCTTGTGTGAGGACCATATTAGCTCCTACTTCAGAATACCTCATGGTCTAATGGCTCGTTTCACTGAGTGGTACGCTGCGCTTTTATGGCCATTTCCACTGTCAAAAGGAGCACCGAACCGAACTGTATCTTACCACTTTTTGGGCACCCTTTCGAATGGGTACCAAACACGAGAAACGGTACCAAAAGGTGGAGCTAGACGCACAACAGAATGCTATTGGTTTACAGAGATACATCATTCGCTTAAGCAGCAAGCCAGAATGAAAACAAAGGAACCGCCATGTTTAAAATACACAGCCAAGAGATTACAGCGTAATTATATATACATATAATAACGAGCCATGGTCGACCCGGGTTCAAACAAACCTTATCGTCGTCTTGATAAACAGCCAAAAGGCAGAAAGAAAAGCAGATTTTACCCTGTGTCCCGTAGATTTTTACAAGCCAGTCTCAAGCGCGAAGGGTTTCGCTTTCTTGCTTGCGCTCGCTGCGCGTCTATATCTGAAATAACAAACTTCTTGAGCTGATGATAATAAATTGCGCTTGATTATTGACGTGCTTTTGAAACCCGATCCTGTCAGAAACGGACAAACGCGAGAGTAAAGTGCAAAAAAACAAAAAAAGAGAAGCTGGAAAAAAGGAGCACATTATTTTTTCAGCAAACGTGAACAAACTGCCATGTTTAATTATTATAGTCACTTTATGGAGTATAATAAACTCAGAATGAGGGAATTACTTTCTAACAAGAGGCTACACGTGCTGCTGAAGATTATCTGTTTTTTTTTTTTTTTTTGAGAAGTGCTTCTCATATGATATGCGAGCGACCCATACAGCTTTACTGTAGATTTTTTCTCGAGCAAAAATGACATTGACTGAAACATTCTATCATACACCATGCCCACCAAAAGGGTAATGGAAACGCAAGCCTGATAAAAGTGACCCGTACCGTACCAGTCAGTAGAAACAAGCCATAAGCCAGCATTACAGTAAATACCTGCATAAATATCCACTGATATATTTGATAATATATGCAACGTGTCTTGCTAAAACTTAATAGTAGTAGATTGGATAGTTTTTTTTCGATTTTATTTTTTTTCTGAACTTGTAAATGCTCAATTAATTTGAATCTTTTAATTTATTCACTTCAACAATAATTTATTAACAACCAAACACTTTCTGGAACCTTATGAAGTTTTTCTTTAAACAAATTGTGCACATTTTTAAATGAAAATGTCAATTGTGCAATAATTAATTAAAAAGCTATGATTATTATTAATGTTACATCTACTATGGACATTCACTGCTGTACACTTATACATGTCACAATTTGATAAAAGTTCAACTGAACTTTTATGATCGTAACATACTGATAGTCTTCTCAAACCAAAATCACTTTCCTGAGGACGGGAAAGTGACGTTTTAATTTATTTCTTCTCTCTAACAAAATCCAGTTATTCATTAACTGTTCATGACAGGAAACCACTACATTGTGTGCACTTATTCTGCTACATTATTACTAAGCAGTAAAATAAGTAGAAGTAATAGTTTCTTTGATTGTCACATCTATAATGCATGTTGGAAAGGTAATTATTACTTTATCACAATACCCACGTTTTGCACTGCCAGTCGTTTGCACTGAAGAGACCCCTGCTCTTCTCTGCCAGGGTCTTTCCTATTTCTGTCCCCCCTGCTTTCATCATCTTTGCTTCAGTCGTCTTCTCTGTTCAAAGGGCATTGAATAATTCGTTTAAACTAACGTTAATATTAATAAAATACTGAAATCTTGTTTCATTTATGTTGTGACATGCACAAAAAAAACAACTGAATTAATACTGGCACAAAAGATAGCTCACTTACCCCTTCCACATCGATTACAACTCGTTCTTCTTGCAAAGTTGACATTTCCACACCTTAAAACGAAAGAAAGAGACAAAACTGGTTATTTGCAATCACACACAAAGACCAGACATCCCACTTTCACTTAACAAAAATGAGACGCTCCAGTTTTTCGCTTGAAAAAAAAAAAAAAATACAAAACAATTATAATATTATCGTATTCATAAATAATTCAGAGGAACTGCAACTAACCAACTAATAAAAACTAACAGTTATACAATTGTACTTAATAGCACACAGCTGCTAACTAGCTAACCATACCAAAGAATCATGCATTTAACATAAGGTGTCAAATAGACTTAAAGCTAGTAATTTATATGAAAGAAGTGAATTTATTGTCTTAAAATTTGCAAGAACAAATAAAAATAAAACGACGCGTTTAATGTCGTTTACAGGCCCATTCTCAAACTATAAACGCAAGCTAAAGCTAATACATGCTATGCTAGCAGAAGCATGTGCAATTCCATTCAATCTGCATTCGTTTTCACAAAGAGTTAGGGTTAAATATTGCATGTATATATCTATATGCATCAATTAATAAACCATTCAGCAGCAAGTCTTACTTTTTATCAGGACAAATCCAGTCTCCGTCGCTAACGCGAAAACTCTTCCCCGACATCTTTAAGTTATGTCCTAACAACTGTCTTTCAGAATCCGCCAGAGAAACAAAGAACGCCGTAAAATATTAATATAGATGATTACACCAATACTATCGAGTTTAAAACTAAAAACTACAACAAATGCAATACTTTTCAGAGTGTAAAACCACGAGGAAAGAACACGTTTGCTACACCGAAAGACATAAATGGGCTGTGTTTCAAAATCTGAATGGCCCCCTATCTAGGCAAATATGGAATTTGAGAAGGAATACAGACGTCGGATGATGCTGTTTTGGTAGGCGACATCATAAGTTTTGAGCCACAGCCATAAATATGACGTGTAACAAGAGCTACTTGCAGTAAAGTAATTCATTGAATTTATCCAGTGAAACAAGTTATTTTTTTAGAGAAATCTGCGTGCACTTTTTGTGAATTAAAGGAGGAATCTATATAAAAAACATGTTTTTCGATTGCACACACTGCAAAAGTTAAATATCGATGTTGAATATCTTATATTATAACTTGCAAAAATAATAAAAAAATCAGTTTTCTTGTAAATATATTTTTGACACACAATAACAATAATAAAACTTTGGATCAAAATATTAATTTAATGATTATATATGGGAAGTACACAAACAAAAAGGGTCATCCATTTTTTTATTCAACATTTATTTGCTTAAAATTGATCTTAAACATTATATCAAAACCCTAAAAGACATTAAAAATAAAAAAAGCTATAAGGATGTATGCAATTTTGGAATTCATTTCTCATACTTTTTTTTTTTTGTAATTTATATATGCCCTTATATGCCATTTTTTCTATTGATTTGTTCCTTTGATGTAAAAAAAAAAAAAAAAAAAAAAAACTAGCAGTGTTTCCTGAAAATTATACAGATATTTAAAGAAGATCCTCGATTTAACTGCTTTCCTTATATTTATTTGTTTAAGTATCATTATAATTTCATTCATTAGTTTAATTTTATTTGTTTAATTTAATAATTTTGTTATTGTTATTATTATTATTATTAATATAATAATTACTATTATAACCAAGTCATAAAACATGTTGTTCTGTGAATGTATGTGTTACGTAAAACTGAAGATTTAAAATAATAACTATAATTAGGCATGGGCCAGTATAAGATTTTGATGGTATGATAACCATGGATAAAAATATCATGGTTTCACAGCTTCGCAGTATAGTGATCATTGCTCTAAAATATCTTCTTTTTAAATGTCTGGGTAAAAATTTTTTTTTTCCCTTTTGAAAACAATATATTCTATTTTTTGAAAGATTTAAAATATTTTGCAGCAGTAAACATGTCAGGCTATTTAATTCAAATGAAACATTTACTTCTGCTGTCTTCATTTGTTTCAAAAACACAGATTTCTTTACAATTTAGAACGGCATCTTTGCATATCTTTTTTTTTTTAAAATACTGTTGTCCTAAAAAACAAAAAAATGTAAATAAAAAATCTTACATACCTTAAGAATGGTATTACAGAAAAATTTGGAGGTTTTAAAACCTTGACTTTTCCAAATTGTGGTAAACCTTGAACTATAATACTCTAAAAAAACAAAAACACAAATAAATATTATTTTTATTAACTGGAATAGTAGTTAATCAGTTAGTCAGTTTCAAAAGGTTTATGTAGGCATATAAAGTTGTTCAAAAGCCAAAGTTTTATACATTTTAATAAATAAAATAAGTTATTGCACAGTGTATTGTTGTTTTACTTTCTAAAATGATGTTCTGAAGCACAACAAATACTTTGTATTTCTATAATTTAGTCTACACAGTTTTCTGCTATAGGTCATTAAATCCATCCATCCAGAAAAAAAACTTTAATAATTATAACAATAAAAAAAAGAATAAAATAAAAATAGTTTCCTGATATCCAGTACACAGGTTACATTTCACCATTATATTTTTCCTGCTTTCATTTTAAATGTGACCACTAGATGGCAGAATGTGTTCATCGCACGAGAGTCTGGAGAATTAGCAGGCTACATTTTGGCAGTAACTATCCCTGTACTCACAACAGGCCTGTTCTCATGTTAACATTTACACATGCGTCACAGAAAAACAGTAAAACTCTCAGACCTACATGCCACTGCCATATGCGAGGAGCTTGCAGATATCCACAGACATACGGTGACATCTTTGGATCTTTCCTTTCAAATGCACCCCTTATGCAAGGCCTCTCACGTTGTGCCAACAATTTGCAGACCTTGGTTCGGTTCAGCATGAAGGCACACACGTTGCTGGGCCAGATGGAGTTGAGACATCCCTCCCACTGCGAGTTCTCAGTCCTGCAGGGACTCAGATAGGACCCATCCTTGCTGGTGCTCACCAAGCTAAGCCTGTCCTCAGTTCTCTGCCAAACTCACGCTGTTTCAGAGGTCTCTCGCACAGCTGGTGCATTGCTTATGAGTCAGAATGCCCACATTGTTTTTCAAGTGGAGGTGTTTAAAAATATCTGATGCCCACAATTTGCAGTGGCCATATACATAAGCACCTTTTTTGGATGGACGGTTTTCTGATGAACCTTGCATTCAATGGATATTTCCAATAGGATTGAATATTCGGTCATTTACTCACCTTCCACAAAGCTTTCTGGGATTCAGAAGAAGATATTTTATAGTATACTAAAAAGCAGTAGCCATTGACAACCATAGTTTTTGTTTTTATCTACTAGCGCACTGTTGCCTCACAACATGAAGGTCGCTAGTTCGAGTACCAGCTGGACTAGTTGGCATTTCTGTGTGGAGTTTGCATGTTCTCCCCGTGTTCGCGTGGGTTTCCTCTGGGTGCTTTGGTTTCTTTCACATAATAAACTAAATTGGGTGTAATGTAGGTGTGTGAATGAGTGTGTATGGATGTTTCCTAGTACAGGGTTGCAGCTGGAAGGGCATCCGCTGTGTAAAACATGCTGGATAAGTTGGCAGTTCATTTCGCTGTGGCGACTCCTGATGAATGAATGAATGAATGAAGGAATGGATTTCAATGCTACCAGCTTGGCTACAATAAAAAAAAATCATCCTCCATAAAAAAAAACCTCCCCATATTTTTGTAAGAACTATACTTTTAAATAAAAATATGCAACACTAACGAAAACAATACAATTTATTTAGCTTTTACAATTTTTATTAGCACGCACCCTTGTGTCAAATTGACTTAGATAAAACAGCATCAGCCGAGAAAAGATATGTAAATGTATTAAGATTATCCTCCCCTTCTACCATACTTGTGTATGTGTGCATGAAAAAAGACAAATACACATTTCAGCAGGAGCTCATTGGAATGAAAACAAGAACTTGGGATTATGAATAATACATTTCTTTATCAGTAGGATCATGAAAAAGTACACCCTCTTTTGAAAGCCGATTTTATTATTACTATTAAAAAGCTTAAAATAGCCCTGAAATACTTTTTGACATCCTCAGGGCTATATGCACTCCTCACTATTTTAAATAATCATCATAACTAATTACAATAGTTTTCAAGCTCTAACATTTGAGGCAAAATTGTCAGAAAAGCAGTGCATTGGTGTTTCTTTAGGAAAACATGAATGGTTTACCTGAGTGTAATTGTATTTAAATCTGAATTACATAATTTAAAGGTGCCATAGAATAAAAAACTGGACTCACCTAGGCATGACTGAATCATAGATGCAAAATAATGATATAAAAATGAGTCTCAAAGACAATTGCTTTTCTCATTCTCATGAAATTCCTGTTTAAAAAAAAGAGTAAAATCCTAGTGTAAAACAGGCCAATCTAAACAAAATGTTATTTACATGATGTTATTTAGATGATTATTATGAAAGCCACCAGAAGTGTTTGATTACCCATCCCCCAACCCCCATTTTTTAAGTTCAAGACAGTTTATTATATGTCCTATGTACTGTATGTGGAACTTTTATTTTGAAAGTGGGACAGGCATTAGCTTTGTAAATGAATGCAAAAGCATCTGCTTATTTACAATTTGAATGCAAGGTTCCGGAAAGATGGATTAGAGGTTTATTCAGTGCCACACGGAAGAGGCAAAAGGTCTGTTAAAATGTGTCTTGTGTTAGTATAATGTGTATATATTGTGAAATGTAATGAGGCAACAGATGTGTGTATATTAGTAATAAGCCCACAAACACAGGTAATCTGCTGAATTCATGTTTAATGCACATTTAAGCATTGTGTGTGTATCACGTTCCATTGCCGCTATTGTTGGTAGAGTGAGCAAGTTCTTTAAGCGTAAAAGTCCGGGTGCTTTCACATCTGTAGTTCACTTCATTTGGTCTGGACCAAGGGCAACAAATGATACTTACAGGGCCGGATTAGGAGCACATCGGGCCCTGGGGCTATAGCAAATCCAAGGGCCCCCCTTTTAATTTTTTACCTCATAAAAGTATATATAAATTGTTGTTGTTATTATTATTGTTATTATTATTAATAATTTACTAATTAATATTATTATCTAGATCATTATATATTTTTTTCTATTTTATTAAAATAGGCCTGCAAGTATACAAACTTAGGTAATGACATAATATGAACTTTAAAGTTCAAGCAGGCTGCAAAAATCAGCAAAAAATATTTGCAATACTTCCTAAATTAGTGCTTTAAAATAAAAACTTTAAACAGAGTTTTACCTTTTAAACGTTTCTTTAGAACTTTAGCTGACCATAAATCACTAATGATGTAGGCCTAATATCTTTATTTACCATGCTTCTAATATCCAAAGCTTAATGTGGCCTTGCAGAAGGCAAACATCTTTATTTTATTTATTTATTTATTTATTTATTGCATGAGATATAGTGTCTGATGACAGTCAGTGCCAATATATCACTGCTCTATATTATTACTGTCATTTTCATAAAAGAGGCAAGGTAAACATTTATATAAAGTTTGCTTTCTAACTGGTTAGACTTACTGTAAAGCATCACCGAGTGTATTTACATGAGATAGATACTCTGTAACGATGGATAATTTAATAACTGCTCATTCAGGCTATTTGATTTGTTTGCACGCTGTCTCGGTTATATTGTTATATAAGTTACAGGTTATATGGTTATATTGCGGGCAGTTAGGGCGCGCGCCGGTTTGAGTCCAGCTGTAACCACCGCGCAGCAAAGACAAGGCTTCAGTTATGAGTCCATTCAGCACGATTCCCAGCTTCTGTTACAACATGTACAAGTTGATCAATGATGAAGACAGTATGAATTTTATATTTTGCTCTGTGACGAGCTTTGTTAGCCTACCTTTGACTGGATGGCTCTTTCGGTAGTGCCGAAATAAGGGACTGTCCTGGGAAAATTGGGGCATTTAATCACCCTTATGGGTGACTAAAACAGGGCTATTCAATATTCTGATTGTACTACAGTCACCTTGAGCCACAGGTTAGCACCGGTGTCACTGTTTTTGAACAGCAATGAACCGAAAGGAATACTTCACATTATCTACGGGAGAAAGCATAACGCAAAAAGGCGTTTCCCGCGTCATATCGTAAACTAATTCTTCAGCCAATCAAGGGCCCCCTTCTTACATGGCCCTGAGGCTTCAGCCCCACCTAGCCCTTACGTTAATCCGGCCCTGGATACATAGTAGCATTTTCTGCCATCTTTTGGGTCCTTTTCACACAACACTGATTGCCTTGGTCTGAACCAGTTAAAAAGAACCAAAATTAAGTCATCTGACAAAATCCACATTACTCATTGGCCAGAGGTTGTTACATATTTCCTAAACTGCTTTCGAGTGGTCAGAATTCACAAGCGGGAAATGCCGATGGATCTCCAGCAGGTAAACAAACCGGCAGACACAAAATATCACTTTTGACTATGGAGCTACGACTGTGCTGACTGATTGTATCCCTGCTCATAGTATACTATTTAGTTTGTATATATTACTTTAGACAAACTATAGCTCCATTTCCAGAATAAAGCGGCTGGAAAACAATGTTTTAAGAATTACAAACGGTGAGTCACTAAAGCATTACATCGTTAGTCACTTCAGGAGGAGGCGTGAACTAATTTAATGCTTATCTTTCGGAAATATTACCAAAGATCCATCAGGTAATGTTTTTCTCTCTCTTTCTGTTGGTAAAGCGCTGTCAACAATATTTTTCTTCCACATTCCATAATGCACAGCGCATCGGCCTACAGCAGTTGGATTAGTCCAAAAATGCACAGTGCTTTTTGCAGTTGGGTCGGTTTTAGTTCGGATTATATTCTCACAACAAACGCTCCAGGGTTGGTTTGAAAGCGAACCTCCTCTTACTCTTTTTTGGTACGCTTTTGGTGCACACTCGAGTGCGATTGCTACATTCACACCTGCCCAAACGAACCACACCAAGAAATGCGAATAAATGAACGATATAGGGCGATACTTTTCCACTGTTTGTCCAATTATCTCGCCATGTACAGTATGTCCGTGGACTTAAGATGCAGAGAGGAGTTGACCACAACAACAAGGTTCAAGTCCAGTGAAGAACAGTTTCAGAAAGCGGGTAAGACTAAAACAGAAGCCAAAAAATTAAATAAACCAGTGTGAGAGTGTGGTAAAATTTAAAAACATGGTAAAAATCAGACAAGGGCTTTTCTTTTTCTGGACTGCTTTTTAAGACCGTCGGTTGGGACTAAGGAAGTGGGTGACCTAATTTCGATAATTGTTTTGCTTAATTTTCACAATTAAAACCAAAAAAGATTATTACAAATTACATCACTGTTATGTGAGGATGCTGGACATTGGAGTTGAGGATCCAAATACAGATTTTATTAAGAGAACAAACAGAAGTAGTAATCCAAAGCATGGTTGGTAAACATGCCAATGGTCAGTAAACGCGGCAAACTAAGTAAACAAAGAAACTATGCAAAGGTCAAGCACAGCAACGCAAGGAAAAGGCATCATAATCAAAACAGTATAACAAGACTCAGCCACAAAGTGTGTGTGTGCTGTATTTACAACGCAATCTTGCAACAAAAAAATAATATAAACAAGTAAATAACAGAGTAAGAATGTGATAAAATCTGAAAATCTGGTAAAAATCAGATTAGGGCTTTTCTTTCTCTGGAATACTTTTTAAAACTGTCGGTTGAGTTTAGGGAAGTGGGTGGGCTTTTGTGCTTTTGAAAACACTATTGGTTAGGTTTAGGGAAGGAGAGTGGGTCAATCGATCTGTCAGTATGTTGACAGTGGCCTCTGGTGGATTTATGCGAGTACAGCAGGTGCGAATGGCACTCACCAGAGAAATTTGAGATCTGAAAAAGCATACACAACGGCCTCTGGTGAATTCACGAACACAAAAAAGTAAAAAACGTGCATCAGTGCATTTTATGACAACCGATCATTAGTTCATATTGATTGACAGTCATGTTTAAATATTTGGACAAGATTCTTCAGTCATCTTTTTTTTTTCCCTTTGTATACTAAGGAAAGCTACTGTGAACCAATTAACAGGTTTTAACCTTGACCTCTGAATCTTTAAACATAAAGAAAATCAGGCCAGAAAATTTAGTATGCAGTGGGCTACAATGATAATGCATGGTTAATGCAATAACAACCGTGATTGATCACGAGTGCAAATGAGTTTTTAGACTAGCAAATGTCATCGTCCAGTCTAGTGCTTGGCCATCCTTGGGATGTTCCACTCAGGTGCTTTACTGACAGCGAAGGGCAACCAACTGAGATTTGAATCGCTATATGAAGCCACCTGGGATATTCAGGTCTGACAGATGGTGAAAGCTTTTCCTGATGGTGGTGAGGGAGTTGTGTTACTTTGACACGTTGGTTTAACATCGTAATAATAAGCTAATAACTTGTATTCCCCACACGCTGACACCAGAAATGATTTCTTTCCTCGTGCAACTCTTGGAAGTTTTCCTTGCAGCCACTCTTGTCGAATCAAAGGCGAGACAGTAACAGAGATCTTTTGGTTTGCATGAGTGGACGGTGAGGTGCTGTCAGCTTGCTGTGCTCTTATGTAAGAGGTGAGGAGCAGCTCAGAAAAGCTGGCTGCCAGCTGTGTTGGTATTTGGATGAGAGCTCCTGCCTTGTCACCTCATTGTAATCTCTCTAATGCATATTCATTGTCAATGCATGGGAGCACTTCTCATTCAGAAGGTCATCCGCAGTGGGGCTCCATTGCAATGGATTTTTGCACGTTGAATAAGTCTGAGGGAGGACAGCGACACTGGATAAATATTCTCATCTAGATGAGTGCTATCATGTCTTCATTTCTCTTCTCAGAGGTGACCTCATGCTTGAAAGCTGAACGGATAATAATGTCATGTACAATGTAATGCAGAGTGACATTGCATAACATAAGGCATCCTGCTTTAATGCTTGGAAGATGTGAAAATTGCATGTAGCATATCATGAAAGTAAATCATTCAAGAAAGGTGAATTAAAAAAGAAAGATAAGAGATAGTGTTTATTATCAAGATGTCAGACATAAAGCTAAGCTTCCTGTAACTATTATTCTTTCATTTATTTTCTTTTCGGCTTAGTCCCTTTATTAATCAGCTGTTGCCACAGTGGAAGGAACTGCCAACTTACCCAGCATATGTTTTACGCAGTAGATGCCCTTTCAGTCGCAACCCAACACTGGGAATACACTCTTGCATTTACACACCCACACTATGGCCAATTTAAGTTATTCATATCACCTAAAGCACATGTCTTTAGACTGTGGGGGAAACCGGAGCAGTGCTACCCACTGTGCCACCAAGACACCCCTCTGTAATACTGTTTATATATAAAATGGATGGGCAAAAACTATTTTGGTATTTCTCACAAATAATTTCTCCGGAAAAAAAAAATCACTGCAGCAAACAAATAACTGCAGCTTTATAAACCTTTTCGCAAATCTAATTTAATTTCGTTCACTTATTTGTTTATTTTAGACAATTAGAACCCCAAAAATTTCCATACAAATTACATCACTCTTATGTGACGATGCTGGACAATGGAGTTCAGATTTTATTAAGATAATTTATTAGAACAAAAAGATGTATGCAGAGTTATCGAAAGCGTGGTCGGTAAGTTTGAATGGTCGGTACAGGCGGCAAACTACGCAAACGAAGAGACAAAGCAAAGGTCAAACACGGCAAGGCAAGGTAAATGTTTTGTAATGTTCACAAAACAGTATAACAAGACTTAGCCACGAAGGAGTGTGTGTGTGCTGTATTTACAATGCAATCTCAAAGCAATTCATAACTTTTTGATTTGCTCATCCAGCATTGATGGTTGGGTTTAGGGGTGGGGTTTGATGCCACGCCTCCTTTCTAAAATCATACATTTTCATACGACTTAGCCACTAAACTGACAAACTGTACAATACTTACGCTTTCTCGAGAGATCAGGCTGGTATTTGTAGTCCATGAAATCAGTTCATAATAATCCTCCGTCTGAGTGTGTAATCTGTGGGAAACAGAAACCGGTGTGTGTGTGAGGTGCATGCTGGGAGTTGTAGCAAAGACTTTAGCTTAGTCTCATTTCAAAGGTTGCACCCTCTGAAGGATGCATTTGAAGTGCACTGCGTCATTGTGGCGCGACAAGGATGTCTCATTTCAAAAGAATTCGAAGGTTCCTTCAAACGCAGCCTCAAAATGCGTCCTTCATTTCCCAGCTATTAAAGGACACAACAGGTGGATCCTTCGTGACCTTGAACCTCCCAAGATTCATTGCGCGCTGATAACGGCAGGACGTTTTTAAAAGAAAACTCCAGATTGAATGTATGAATTACGTTTATTTTACTTGGAGATCTAAACACGTTAAAAAACAAAAAGAAGGTGACATGTCTTACGAAAGAGTGATTTTATAGACAGTTTACATGTTTATGTGTACATGTATGGATCAAAGGAAATGTATTTCCAGCCTCTGTAAACCTTGCTTTGCATTTAGATTGTGTAAAAAGTACTGTATACTAACATGGACTCTTCCAGTCACCCCCTCCGATTAGCGTGAAATAGACTGATGCAAAGTTTCTAGCGAAGATTCAGAAAATGACAGAGGAAAGAACGAGTCGATAATGATGGGAGTTAGTGAGATAATTAATGCTGTACGTTGTAAATAGTAAGAGAAAAAATAGTATTCCAGTCGGAGAAGTTCATTGATGGTGTGTGTGCGCACATCTAAAAAGTAAGTGAAACTGAAAGTTGAATGCATGTTTAAATTGATTTTTCAGATTGCTTACAATAAGTTTTAAAATCACTTTGAAAAACATATATTACAGTTTTATTACGGCATATTAACAGCAGCTGTTACGGTTGCTAGGTGATTAGATCTGTCCTCTGTAGGCTAGATTGTCTCATTTCAAAACGCATGATTCAGCCTGTGTGGACTCACATTTGAAGTCTGCATCTGGATGCAGCCTCTGAAATGAGACATAGCTTATAGAATACACAATATATGTCACTTGTATGTTTTTGAATGGGCAAAAGTGTAACAGTCAAAATGGTGAACAAAGCCCACCTTCTAGTACAGGAGCCAATCATTGATCGCTATAGACTGACAATACTCTGAGGAAGGGGCTCAGACCAGAAGTCAGTTTCTGCAGATTTTGTGTGATTTGGATGTTAACAAATAAAACTAAAGGGACAGTTGTTTAATTATATTCATGATTTCTAATATGATATTCAATGGTAAGCTTGGCAAGCAGTTTTGGAGAATTTGATGTTTCCCCATTCAAACAGAATGTCCAGGCATACTGCCTAAAAGGCATTTCAAAGATGGCTGCCGAGTGAAATGACTTGCCTTAAAGGGACTTTGGTTGTAGTTCGTTTATGTGACGTGTGTGTATTTCTCTAGCGATCTGCAGCCGCTAGTTTGCTGGAGATCGTAACAATCACACAGTAAAAATTTTTTTTCAAAATGCACAAAGCTGCAAAATATCTCTAACTGAAATATATAGTGACTCTGTGCTGGTCACTTTTTTTTTTCCATGACACGGCCTGTAAAATCCATCCCTATTTGATGGCTGGAAAAATATATTGCGAAAAGAACGCTCCCACCTGTATAAAGCTGTTGTTCTACAATCAGATCTAGTGCTGCACAGATAAAGCGTTTTACAGATTGAAAGGCAATCTCCTATGACAACATGTGCTGTGCCCTCGTGCCTGTGAGACTGAGCAAAATGCAATATCCAAACCCCTCGTTCCCAAACAAGGCCAACGGATCGACTGCAGTCATAATTCAAATGTTTCTGTCAGAGCTGTCACACAAGTTCTTGTGTAATTGGAATGATTCACTTTCGGGAACCACTTCAAAAGAAGTAGAAATCGATACGGTGGAATATGAAGCATCCTCTCTCAGACAACCAGGGATCACACTGACGCATCACAACCTCTTTCTCTCTTCATCCGTCGCTCTCTTCTCTTCTTCTGTCTGGTGCAACATATGTTTGTCAAATCCTCACTTCTGTTTTAACGAGCATTCACTGATAAGGAATATGACAAACCGAAACTCTCAAGTTAATATCATTTTTTCAGCAGTATTGTAATCATATTAAGTTACTGTAATTTTGCATGAAGAATAGCTTGTTTTCCCTGAACCCTGAATGTACAAATCTATAGTCCATTATGGTATGAAAGGTTCAGAGAGCACATTAACCTGAAGTGCACATTATATATTGAACAGTCTGGTCAGTGCATGCACCCTCATCAATTATGCAGAACCATACATAAAATCCTTGTCTCGCTTCAATCAAATATGAAAAACAATTGGATTGTTTTCCTAATTTAAAACGGACAGTTCTGAAGCAGCATCATCTGAAGGCTCCCAGTTAAGCCTTTTCCCCAGATTGGTTCATCATTTGGATCCGACAGGGCTGATTCAGTCAGTGATAAACGTGATAGGTGGGAATTTGTCCCATTATACTGACAACACTTGATAAATGCCTTGTAAACAACAAGTCACAGCTGTTAATGTATCATAATAATCCTAGATTAGGAAGAGCTGGCCAGGCCAATCAATGCAATTAAGCCCTGACAGAGCCAGCTCATCCACATGGTGCTTGCTATCGCATGCAAATAATCGCAATTGCACATCATCTTAATTCGCAGCAATAGGTTAGCACAAAACAGCATTCGAAAAGCGCCAACGTCAAATCTAACTCAAGCTTCTGCCACAGCTGGGCTTTGAAACCGAATTACAGATGACATTTCAGGGTGTCTGACCATCAGGTCGCTGAGGTAACTCTTAGCTTCATTGCCACTCTGCATAGTCATGCCCCATTGAAAACCATCTAAAGTGTCTCCTTCAATTCACATCCAAATCTTATTTTTAGCTCTCAGGACATTTAACTGATGTTTTCTGGAGAAATATCTCAACTCCCCTGCAGTCTGGCCTTGCCATTATGAGAGTGATGGTCAATTGAGATGATCAATTTGCATAATGAGGCGTTAAATTGGAGCCAGTTTAGCCACCTTCCCCCGTATCCAGCAGCTTTTGCCCAGTGGAGGGTGCATGGACGCAGACAACGCTCTAGATATCCAGCACAGGCGTCCGTCTGCCAGTCGCCTCTTTGTATACGCTATTGCTGAAGACCAAATGACCACTTTAACATATTAACTTAATGGATGAAACTGGCAGCAAATTGATTCCTCTGTGTCAGTAGAATAAATCCTTCAATCCTGCTTTGAATGCAAGACACCCATAGAGTTAATGCATTCAACAACCTAGATGCTTATCGTATCATACTTGGATAGTGTCGGGTAATTGCTTTGAAGAAGATCACGGAATAAAAACACTTTTTAAACTTTTGATAAATATCTTCATATATCTAATTAATATTCCCTGAGAGCGATACCCAATTGCTTCTTAGCGATAGCATCATCAATTTTGTAGTCTGTTAAACAGTGAAAACATTAGGTTAGCCTGACTAAGCTGGATAAAGTACCGCTGGTGCAGTTGAGCGTGTTGACCCCTTAAGATGCCACCGCTGAGGATTTATAACAGCACATCAGTGGCAGTGTGATTGATGCCGGAAGATTTTGAGGGACAGCTGGCTCATGATAGAGCCATCAGTGGTCTGTTCCTTGTCATCATATACAGCTGTTGTTAAGAGATCTTCTGCCCTCGACACATTCACTGTTGCTACTGGACATGGATGACACATGACATTCACAATGCCTTCTGCATGGTTAACAGGATCAGTCCCATCACTATTGTGTATTTATGACATGAAGATTGTAATCATCTGGTGGACCACCATTGGCAAATCTTGATTTTACGAACTGGCTGGCCACATATTCAAACAGAACATCAACAATACATCTCACTTACTATTGCCACAGTGGAATAAAGCACCAAGCCACAATCCAGCACTGGCAAATCCACATGAACACAGGGAGAACAGGCAAACTCCACACAGAAATGCCACCTCGCCCATTCAGGACTCGAACCAGTGACCTTCTTGCCACTGATACACCATGTTGCCCAACAACAAATCTATGATACAATTTTGAAGTAATAAAATATTTATAGTCCCCTAATTCCTAACACTTAATTTCCTTCACTATAGGTCAGGGGTGAGCATGAGGGCCGTTGTTCTACATTGTTTAGCCCCAACTTTAATTAAACACACCTGTTTAAAAATTTCTAGTGATACTAATTAGAATGTTCAAGTGTATTTGATTAGTGTTGGAGCTAAACTGTGCAGGACACCAGCCCTCCAGGACCAAGTTTGCCCACCCCTGCTATAGGTTAACGTACTCCACCCACCCTACCCCACCCACACACACAAAATTCTAAACTATTTATATTACACAAGAATTTGTTAAAAACAAAACAAAAATAGAAATAAATTATATGAATTATGGTGGTTGATTTTCTCTGCGTTGAGGAATTGGTGTGACCTATGGCGCCTGTCTTGCGCATAGTCGTGAATTTATACTTCTGCGTGCTGTTTGTGTTTCTTCCGAAATGCTAGTTGGCAGTAGGTTTTTATTTTCCTCTGTATCGAGTTTCTTCGTGGGTGTTTTTTTTCCCATGAACTCTACCTTAATGTACAAGTAGCTCAAACTCGCTCAGAGGCGGGAACCAGCTGACGTGCAACAACTTTAATCATTAGGTAAACACAAAACAACACTCTCCATCTTGAGCTCCTTCACGGGATT
Organism: Danio rerio; assembly: GCF_052040795.2. NCBI lineage: Eukaryota > Metazoa > Chordata > Actinopteri > Cypriniformes > Danionidae > Danio > Danio rerio. Next base: position 39,467,604 of record NC_141026.1, on the reverse strand, counting down.
CAACACTTGTAAACACTCGGTCAAATGAGCTTGCAGCTCTCTGCACCACCCACACTTGTCAATGCTACCAAGCTGACCAATCACAAAGCTGAAGAAGCTCCAGATGGAAACCTTTGTTTTGTGTTTAGCTACTTTTACAATAAGGTATCGTTCAGGTAAAAAAAAAAAAAACACTCAAAGTAACTCGAATAAAATGAAGTAAAGGAAAACCTACTGCCAGCAAGCATTTCAAAACACAAACAGGAAGCAGAAGTATAAATTCATTACTATGCACAAGGCAGGTGCCATGGGTCACGCTGATCATTTAACACAGAAGTATAAACCAGCCTTCAAGAGCTGCAGTCCATTGGTTTAAGTCTTAGCTCTCAGGTAGGCCCTTTAGGATGTCCTGGAGGTGTAAATTATCCAAATTGCAGCATCTAGCTACTGGTGTACCGCAGGGCACAGTTCTTGCACCACGTCTCCTCTTTATTTACATGCATGGCATCACTAAGAAACTAGACTTTTCATATCACGGCTATGTCGATTCTCAATCCTCAGCAACTGTACACACTGAAGAGTAACAATTGTGTCAATTTTGCAATATCATTATGCCCTCAATAAATTTGTACTAATTTAAAATGGAGTAAGATGACATTTCTTTATGTATTCTTGACAAGTATAGTACAGCTCTGAATGTATGTTGAGTCATTTTACCTCAGACACTTTGTCAATCATTAAATATGACTGAAGTATACATTTAATTTGATATGAATATTAGGTACGCATCATCCTGTCTAATCTAACTTCAGACTATTAATTACTTTATTAGATTATTAGAATTACTGGTCATTGTTATTATGATAACCTAAGCCCCTCTGACACCCTCTGCCAATGCATTGATTAATTAACAGTTGGATGTGCAAAAACTTTCTTCAGTTAAACAAAGAGAAAACTGAAGTCATTGCATTTGGGAACAAAGATGAGGTCCTCAAGGTAATGATTTAGTGTTGATAAGAGTTTCAATAGTCATGTCAAAGTGGTAAGTAAATCAGCATACTATCATCTCAAAAACATTTCAAGAATTAGACGCTTTGTTTCCAGCGAGGACTTAGCGAAACTTACTTGTTAATGCTTTTATCACTAGCAGGGAGGATTACTGTAACAGCATCCTCACTGGCCTTCCCAAAAAGACAGTCAGACAGTTGCAGCTCATCCAGAATACTGATGCCAGGATTCTGACCAGAACCAGAAAATCAGAGCACAGCACACCTGTCCTTAGGTCTTTACACTGGCTCCCAGTTACATTCAGAATAGGTTTAAAACATTATTACTTGTTTATAAATCACTAAATGGCCTAGGACCTCATTACATTACAGATATGCTCACCAAATACAAACCTAAAAGATTACTCTAATCGTTAGGATCAAGTAACAGAAATTCTAAGAGCTTAGTCAAAGCGGAGTGAAATCATCTTCAGCTACTGCACCCCTCAGATGTGCTCCAACATTAAGCACATTCAAATCAAGACTGAAAACAGATCAGTTTAGCTGTCTCTTTACTGAATGAGCACTGTGCTATGTCTGACAGATCAAACTATTATGTCTTTCTTTTCTTTTTTATTCTTTTTTTATAGTTTTAACACATTTTAATCTGTTTTGATTTGTTTTAATCCTTTTAAAATTATTTTAATAATTTTTATTTTCTTGTTTCTTTTATTCTTGTTTATGTAAATCACTTTGAATTACCATTGTTTATAAAATGTATTATATAAATAATTTGCAAATGAAACCCAATTAAAGTGTTACATTACTTCTAATTAATAGTTTATAAAATCCAAACGTCATTTGAACCAGCATGTGTATACAAGATTGTGTATAATCTTAGCTTTAAAAAGCTCTCACACATTTGCCTGATTTTGAGACATTCTGAGCATTTGAAAGAACGTGACCAAATAGAAAGAGAGAAGCAAGGTTGTAGCAATGCCCAGTTAGTCAACAAGTCTTTTGAGACTGATCTTTTTAATTAATCAGTTGAAGCAGTTTAATACACCTGCCTTAAAAGATTAGTTCATAAATCAGTCTGAATTCTTCCAGATGACTCAGTAAAAGATGAAATTACATAAAAGAAAGAGAACCTCTGAAGGGAATTTTATATATAACATACTGTATAGAGATGTTTTGGCTTTTCTCTCACTCATAATCTTAATTCCCCACTAGATAATACCCAGCATGCACATGACTTTAACATAATGTCGGATTGATGTTGTACCCCAACATCGTGGAAACACTGGATTTTGTTTGAAAATGAAAATCAAGTTGATGTCAGAACCCAACAACAGGCCGACATCAATGTCCAACCTAAAATCAACCAAATATCAAGATCCAATGATGTTACAGCTTGACGTTGTGTGGCAATTACTATCATGATGTCTATCAGACGTTGAGTTTTGGTTGCCATAACTGACAAATAAACGTCAGTGTTTCAGGTCAACATGACGTTAGTTTAAGATGTTGGCTTGATGTTGGTCACTTTTCCAACCACAACCTAAAATCAACCAAATATTAACATCATTTGACATCGTTTTTGGATAATGTTGTCCTTTGATGCTGGCTAGACAGTGAATTTTGGCCACCTGACTGCACGACCTAAACCTAATCTAATATTAACATCAACAGTGTGTGCCTGCTGGGTAAACACTACTGCTGAAAAATAAAAGTTGTAGTATCACCAATTCCTACTTTAACATCATTCAGTTTTCCATACAAAAGACACACATTCTCATTGAACTGATAAACTACATTAATTCTTAATTCTGCCAATCTTGTGAATAACATATGACCGAATCTTTCAATAAGGCTTAATACCTATTTCAACACCTGATGTACCACCATGAACACACAAAACAACCCACGAGAGCCTTATTGCTTTTTATTGGATGAGCATACAGTCTTGTTTGTCTTGCCACAAGCAACATTGATTAGTCTATATTAGGAATTACATAGATGTATTTTACATGGATGTTCAGAACATAAGTTACCTTGATCAAAGCAACCAGATGAGTGGGGGAAAAGCAATCTTCAAATGGCAGGTGATTATGTAAAGGTCATTTCCCCCCTGTAATTTGCAGCTCAAGGCAAAGAGAGATGACACATACATGGTTATATGGAAGCAAAAAAATTGAAGGCCTATTAAGAATTTTTTCCAACATGTGAAGTAAATGGTGTAAACAATATCATCAGAAGAAAATATAAATTAATAATCCTAATAATCCTAATTAAAAAGGATCATATTTTGAGACAGTTTAATATTTCAGAGACACTCAAATAATGTTTTCTCCGGCTGTAATGTCATATAAGTATTAGTATGTGCATAAAAAGGCTGCCGCCTGGTATCTAAAATATATATTATGTATTCATATTATGCATTTATCCTCAGTCAAATCTTTTACAGCAAAGTTTTAATAGGACTTGTTTTAAAAATTCATAGACGTTCTTTTCAAATGAAGCAATTCTTGTCATTAGCAGAATGGGTGTTTTATGCAAGGCAAGTTCACAGAGCAGAGAGCAGACATTTCGGTGTCATTTAAAAATCAATGAAGACTGTGTGGCTGCAACCGTTTTGGAAGTTTGTGCCCTGCTTTGAGGTTTGCTTCTGCATGACAAAACACCCCCGCTGGAAAAATTAATTCCTCTTTCTAGACCAGAAAGTGTCTTCAGACCTTCAGTCACACGGTCTGTGGTGCAACGTGTAATGAGGATGCAAGGTCGTTTTTGATGACGAAGCCTTCAACCCACGTTCCATTAGAAAGACTGCTCGAGGTGATGATGGAAAACATCAAAACCCCGAGATGCCAATAACATCCTGATTTAATGAAAGTCACAAATACAGGATTGACTCTCCAGAGCTTTTATTTAAAGTTCAGATTTGGCAATACAAATTCATTCATTTATTTATTTTTCCAAATTAGAGGATTAGTTCATGCAAAATTGAAAAGCAAATCCCAAACCTGTATGACATTGTTTCTTCACAAAAGGAGATGTTTTAAATGTGCTGTTCACTCTTTTTTTTCCTTCCTGCAATTACAATTATGGGGGCTGGAGCTTTCAAGTTTTAAAATGATTTCAAAGAAAGCGTATGACTCACAGTCTTTATTTGAAGTCTTCTTTTAGCTTTGCGTGATGAGGAAACTTCAATTATTTGCTGAAAAAGTTCCTTGAGGTCCATTAGCCATTGTTACCAGACAACGAGTGTCAGGGAGTTAAGCTAAATCCATGAATAAATGACAGGTTTGTGAACTAAATCAACAGATTAGTTGAAAAGGAATAATACTAATTCGATCATGAATCGAATGCAGTTTTCTTCACCATTTTTAAATGATTTGTTGTCAACATAGCAAGAACAGTTGAGGTGAGTTACATTATGAAATGGCTTAAGAATACTTGTATCCTTCAAATGACAGCTAAAAACCCATCTTTCCCAAGAGTACCTTAACCCCGGTGAGTAAAACCCCTCTTTTCTCCCCCATTTTACCACACGCCAATCCAAAATGCTTTTAATTCTGAGTGTGCCTCACACAGGTGAGTGGGCTTAACAAACCACCTGTAGAAAAGAGACTAATTTATCTCATTGACACATTAAGGCCCAACCCCAGTTCTATTTTTGTACCCCTACCCCTTCCTCTTCCCCTTGGCCCTTGAAACAGAGTGTGAAGAGGAGAGGACTTCAAAAAGTACCCCTAAGAAATGGGACACCACTACAACACCTGCACATGTCAGCATATGTCATCGCAATCTCTTGCTTCATATGAGATCGACGATGGCGACTGCTGTAGTTCCAGTTGTGTTATGTTTTGGTATTTATTTTCATGAAATTACTGAAGGCATATTTCATGTTATCATAGCGATATAATGTGGCAATAAGCCATATTCATCTATAAACAGACAAAAACAACATTAACGTTATACCTGACACTGTAAAAAGCTTATTCCCAGCCACTAGACTTTTCTGACAGGGTATTTGAGTGTCATCGAGTGTCAGATGTAAAAGCATGTTGTTGAACTACTATACAGGAGTTATTATTGTGGATTAAAGATTGCAAAATTTTGTGGTTTTCATTATACCATATTTTTTAAAAAGCTTGACGGTAAAACACAAACGTGGTTATGAATGTATTAAAACATGTGCTTCATTTTTTTTTTTTTATAAATCGTAATAATGACAAAAAAATACTAATTTGAGCATCTTTACCCCTTAACCCTTGGCATTCAAGCTAAAGAGAATTGGGACACCCCTATCCCTTCACTTCAACGCACAAAAATAGGGGTAGGGGCAAGGGGTGAGTGGTAGAACTGGTATTGGGCATAACTGACACAAACACGAAGTGTGCTTCACACAGTCGAGTGGGCTTGACAAACCACCCGTAGAAGCACTTTCTCTCTCTCTCTATATCTCTCACAAAAAACAAAAACAAACAACTCTTATGCTGTTCAGACTGCATCATTTTCAAACTAGTCACGTGAAAAATGTTTTCACACAGCATGAATACCTGGGGTAGCGTTTTGTTGCTGCTTTGTTTACACTGCAAGATGGAACGGTGACAGGGAGTTTCACACTGCATGGTTTTATAATAGGAGGACTTGCCGACAACTTTGTCCTAACTATGTCTCACAACCAAACACACAAGATAAGTGACATGGAAAAAATTCAATGTAACGTAGTATATATTTTGCTATTATCTATAATGAGAAAGAAGCCTTTAGTGAGGTAGAAAATGTATTTATTTCGCTCACCTGGCTTTAAAGAGATTTACTAATTTCTCTTAAACTTTGTTCTTTTTAGACCCGGTCGTGATATTGCTCAGATGACACCTCAAACAGACACGGTTGCTTCTGACAAATTTCCACTAGTTTTCCTTTTTTTCTTGGGTCCAAATAAACTAAAAATGAGCACTTTTAACTTCTTCCCAACCTCCCACTGATCTGTAGATACCCACAATAGTGGAGGCTGCTCTCTCATTGGCCGTAGGTGATCGCTGATATTATTTTCAATCAGAACACATTTCACGGCATGATTTGAATTGCCAAAAGGTCCAGATGTTTAACATGCCAAATATCTGTCGAGTGTCGGTGATTCTCTCAGAACACATCTTTAATAGCTCAAACTGTGTGATAGTTACTCTGCGATTTCTCCAAACCTGTCGGTAAGCCAAAATCAGGGCTAAAATCAGCATTACTCTAGCATTAAACTCTCTGAGCACAAACAAGTTCCTTTGTATAACTAGCACTTCTTGTGTGTATTATTTCTTCTTCCCTGCAGGCACAGGACATCAACATGGCGTCATATTGACGTTATATCCCTATGATGTTGGATTTTATTTGCAATTGAAAATTGGTGTGGTGTCAGATCCCAACGTCAGGCAGATGTTAATGTCTAATGTTCAAATGTTACTCTCCAACACAATCTAAAATCAAACGAATATCAACACAATTTGACATCATTATTGGACTATGAAATAACCCTGTCCTTAGATGCTGGCTAGACATTGAATTTTGGTAACCAATGAGCTAAATCTAACTTAATATTAATGTCTCATGATGTTGTGTGCCTTCTAGGTTGTTGAGTCACATAAATGCTCAACAAAAGTGTCTGCTAAATGACTACATGTAAATGTACCTGCAATACATGCATGATTCATATGTATCACTGTTATAATCATTTTACGGTGTTGTTTGTTTGTAATTTTACAGCTTGAGAGTCTCAATAGGTTAGATGGCATATTGAACTTAACAAGGATAAACATCGACTCTAAAGAATAGACTTATTGATTCAACCGCATACCTGCTGTGAACCTGTCTTCTGTCAATACATGTTACATATATGTGTCAGTGAGTTGAGTGTGTGCTTGGTGATGCAGTGTTCTGTAACAAGAATGAGCCTAATAAATCAATCTCCAGAGGATGAGAATATTATAAATCTATCCACCCTTTTTCTGAACGCGGAGGTTTTGCCTGACTCACAGCGGTATTATGCCTTTCATTTCCTGTCTCTGGAGTTTCTGGTCAAATTAGTGCGTTTTCAGAGGCAATAATGTAATCTTAAATTAGTTTAAAGGAGCACATGACTCCATAGTTTCATCACTCTTACAGTGTCGCAAGGACCCTCTTTTGTCAGTGTCTCACCCGTCAGAGTTTAATGAGTGTATAGTTGAAGCAGCTTGGGGTTTGATACACTGAAGATAGATAGGCCCATATCCAATAGGAAATGGGAATGTGATGTCAAAATGCAAGTTTTTGGTCTGTGGGATGTGCAGTTGCCATAGAAATTAAGTAGTAGTGAATATATCCTTTTTATATTATGTCATATTTACTGTGTAATAATAATAATAATAATAATAATAATAATAACAATAATAATAATGTATTTTTATTTATATAGCGCCTTTCCAGAGCTCAAGGACACTTTAAAAAAGTGTAACAAAAAGAGATAGTACAAACAGACATTGAAAGAAACAATGATCAAGTAGAGACAACATTAAGTTCACAAACACACAAGAAGTGAAACATAATAAACTGGAAAAAACAAAACAAGACCTAGGAGACAAATATGCAGAGTACAGGTTGATCAAACAAAGTTGTCAGTTTATCAAATCAGAAGTGTAACATTCAGAAAACAAGTGAGTTTTAAGTAAAGATTCAAACTTTTCCCTAAACCAATCCAATAGCTTTTCACATCAAAAGTAAGACAAAAGTGCACTGCAACCCTGCAGTTTTACCTTGATTTGACATTGTTTTTTAAATCTCTTTTGTTAAAATATTGGGGATCAAACCCAAGCACGCTTCATAAGTACCATACTGTACATTGTAGGCTACTGAGCAAACTAACCAAAAAGTTTTCATTTGGAGATGTATAGGCGCTGTACAAAAAAAAAAAAAAAACAGCATGAAAATAATCTGTTATTTGTTGATAATATGATAATAGTTTCCTGTAAAAGGGCGACACAGTGGCTCAGCGGTTAGCACTGTCACCTAACAGCAAGAAGATCACTGGTTCGAGCCTCGGCTGGGCCAGTTGGCATTTCTGTGTGGAGTTTGCTTGTTCTCCATGTGTTTGTGTGGGTTTCATACAGGTGCTCTAGGTTTCGCCCTCATTTCAAAGACATGCGATGCAGGTAAATCGAATAAACTAAATTGGCTGTATGTATAATTTTTTTCTAAGTGTGTATGGGTGTTTCTGAGTATTGGGTTGCAGATTCATTTCGTTGTGGTGACCCTTGATGAATACAGGGACTACGACGAAGGAGCATGAATGTCCCTGTAAATATCATTAGTGTGAAAAAAGAACAAAAGTAGCTGTCATCAAACTGCTCCGTGCTTTTCATTTGACCTGAAAACTGCAGTCAAACATATGTTGAAGTAAATATTTTGCAGTTTCACAAAAATGTAAGCTGAAGCATGTATTTCCAATAAGCCTGTGTTCCAGCATACAGTATAATGCTAAAAAAAGTATCCTCCATTTGAGATCTACCTATATTTTATTATCCTAAGCTATATCAGTGCCACTTTTAATGAAGAAAACTGAATTTTTTATGGAATAAATGTTTGCAGTATCTCATATATGTGTCTGTATTTGTGTCTGTGTGAGTGAGAGAGTGAAGAGATTTCAATTTTATATGGTTTATTCTGAGAATACAAGTATACTTTTCAAAAACTGTTAATAATCAGGTCAGGTTGTCTCTGCTGTGATTTGTGTTGGTTTACATTGTATTCTCCAATCAGTGTCTCCTAAGTTGGTGACTTCTAAATGTATCGCAACCCTGATGAAGATTCTCACATGCATCGCAAACAGTGAAGTTTGACAATTTCAACTCAATTTTGGACTGATCTGTCTCACATAAGGTATTGTGGTGCTTTGTAAATTACAATGGGCATCAGGAGAGAGGAATCAAATCAGGAACTTTGTTTAGTCCTGCACAACAGAACACGAAGTAAGCTCTTTATCCTCAACTTTCAGAGATGACAGTTCTCTTTGGAGCATTCAGTGACCAAACTTATCTTCTCACAGCCTAATTTTCATTTACATCAAAAGTTAAATGAGGCAGTACTCTGAATAAGGTCTACAGCCAGGATATTGTTTAAAAGTTCATCTTTTGTGCAACACAGAAATAACAAGTGCAAATGAGTTGGAAGAGGGTGTGTAAATGACACAATTGTCCTTTAAATAGATTCAGGCTATCATCCAAAAAAAAAAAAAAAAAAAAAGTAAATGTTCGCACTAGGGGGCACTATTGATGCACCCAGTATTACAGATCATCCCCTCTCTACTAGGGGGAACCACCCCTTTTCATCTCCTACTAAGCTTTAATATCTTATTTGATAATGTGTGAGTGTTAATTTGAGAAAGACACACACAGCCGCTCTATCCTCTGCAGGTTTGATGATGACATCAATCTTTACGCACTATTTATATTCAGTACTTTCACGCCAGTCATTCTGATGAAACATTTCCTGTTAAACAATATCATTGTGACTGCTTGCTTCCAGCATAGTGTATGTGGGTCTTTATTTTATGAAGTTGTTCACTGACTGTTTTAGTCTGCTAAATAACACCAGTGCTCCTTAAGGCAACATCTAAATATGTTGCCATCTTTGTGTGCAATAAAATGAGTTCACTCATCCCAGATTGTGCACCAACCTCTGTATAATAGGCCAGTGACCCACTTCTCACCCTGTTCTAATGGCAAACCATTTCTCTTTTGTTGTCATGCTCACTTCATAAGAGAAAAAAGACCTCATGAATGCTCTCTGCCCCAAGTGCCTTAGCTCAGAGAGAAGCGGTTGACATGTCGTCACCATAGTAAAGAACTCCCAGCAACAACAAAGCTATCATGGCTTGCGCAGATATCCCTAGTGACTTTGAGAGATACCGTCGTGGAGCAAAAAACATGCCTTTTTTTCAGGCCGAGCAAGGCGTTGGTGCTTGGCGTGTGTCTGTTTCTGCGATAACAAGACATAAAAATATAATAAAACAAACGGAAGAGGTTCTCACGCCATTTCTGAGAGCTCCATCCTTTGATGAGGATGTCACGCTCAAGGTTTCAAACGATTGTGTCAGCTACAAGAGCCTCGGTGCTTCCTGCGGTGTCGCTCAGAAGTGATGTGAACTCATCTAGTTTGACAGGAGCTTTTCATTGATGCCGTTGCATCCCTTGATGTGAAGAAATTAATAATTTAGGCTTAGTCAAGTCCGGGATTCATCTTATTGGCCAAGATTAGCTTTTCAAGAGCAGTGGTATTTATTCCAGCACATTTACAGCTTGTATCTTTGTTTTGCTGTAGGTTATCACTTGTCTTGCATGAGCTGCCAGTCTGGGAATCAGTGGTGGGGTCTTTTCTCAGTCACTCTTTCTGCAAACTACCAGAGCTGGAATCATTTTTACTAAAGAACAAATATCTGTACATTATCAGATTTTTATTTTAGGAAACTTTTACTTTACTTCTTTTTAAAACAAAACAATGTACTTTACATAAATATGGGCTATTAGAGCTAAAAAGTTTAATGGCTGAGAGAGCTAAACATGCTGCCATTTAAGAAAACACATGCAATTACAAAAAATGACAGCAAGTTATGAAAAGATCTTCATCCATTTGACAGCACACATGCTGCAAATTCTCGCAATGCAAACATTTTACAAAAATGAGATGCATTTTCTCACAACACTTGCAAAAACATTGGAACACAACCAAAATGTTTCAAGGGAACCCAAAAATGTGAAGCACACTACTGTGCCGTGACTATTGCTCAGTCAAGTCATAGGTATTCTTTGAAAGAAGAGTTTATTGTTTGTTTATTTTAACATCCTGATTTCCTTGTCTCTAGTATTTTATTGGCCTAAATAACCATTACCTAAATAACTGGGTCAGTCACGTTTTAGAGTCGTTTTGAAATTTTTTTGTTGTGTACCATGCTATTTGAAAGTGTTGTGAGAATATGCAGTGCCTTTTCCTAAATTGTTTGTGTTGTGAGAAAATGCAGGCTTTTTATTAATTTTTTTGCATTGTGAGAAAATGCAGAGCGTTTAAAAATAATGTTTGCACTGTGAGGATTTGCAGCACGGATAAAAATCTTTTCTTAATTTGCTGCCGTTTTTTGTAATTGCAGGTGTTTTCTTAAATTGCAGCACGTTGCGCTCTCTTGGTCACCATAATTTAAGACAAAATTGTTCGCCCTCCTGTGAATTTTTTAAAAAAAAATTATTTGTAAGTTTAAGTATAATTTAAGTTTCATTCATTCATTCATTTTCTTTTCAGCTTAGTTATTTTATTAATCTGGGGTCGCCACAGCGGAATGAACCACCAACTTATCCAGCAAATGTTTTTTACGCAGCGGATGCCCTTACAGCCGCAATCCATTGCTGGTGGTTGTGCATCCACACAAACTCATTCACACTCATACACTATGGACAATTTTAGCCTACCCAATTCACCTGTAGCGCATGTCTTTGGACTGTGGGGGCAACCGGAGTACCCGGAGGAAGCAAACTCCACACAAAAATGCCAACTGACCCAGCCGAGGCTCGAACCAGCGACCTTCTTGCTGTGAGGCGACAGCACTACCTACTGCGCCACTGCGTCGCCTATAATATGAGTTTTTCCTATAATATTTTTTCTTCTGGAGAAAGTCTTATTTGTTTTACTTTGGCTAGAATAAAAGGTGTTTTATTTCTTTAAAACCATTTTAAGGTCAGTATTAGTAGCCCACTCAAGCAATATTTTACTACAGAACAAACCACTGTTTTACAATGACTTGCTTAAATACCCTAACTTGCCCAATTAACCTAATTTAACCTTTAAATGCCACTTTAAGCTGAATACCAGTGTCCTGAAAAATATCTGTAAAATATTATGTACTGTTATCATGGCAAGAATAAAGTAAATCAGAAATAAGAAATTAAAACTATTATATTTTGAAATGTGTTGAAAAAAAAACAACAACTTCTCTATGTTAAGCTAAAAAAATACAGGGGGGCTAAGAAAGAAATCTGACTTTAACTGTATTGTGAACCGAATGGCTAAATTGGTTAACAAATTGCACAAATACTTCGTGAGTTGGACAGATTCGAATGCTCATGCATAGAAGTCAACAACTCACAAAGCAAGACTGCAGTAAACCATTGACTGAATTTACAAACTGATTCAAAATGAGTGAAAAAGCAAGAGATCCTCTCAACTTTTGTGCCGGCGACTAATGCTGTGCAATGTAAGTTACTGATGCTGTAAATTAAAATGATTTAGGTCATAACTATTAGTTGTTTGTGAAGTAAATCTGCTGTAAGCTGTTTAAAAGCCAACTGTATGAAATGTTTGAAATGTGGCCATGCCCATATTTTGTATTTCTGTTTGAACAGGCTTTATTAAAAAACTGAACAATCATTTCAAATGAGCACAAATTAAAGCATTTTTGTGCACTACAAAAAAAAAAAAAAAAAAAAAAAATAGATATAATTTGTTATTTTCATTTGTTTGCACACTTTAATTATTGTGTATGGGAAGTTTAATAATAAAATGATACATTTTCTTGCAAAAACATTCAACATTTATCAATAATTACACTAAATAATTAAGTGCCTTTGTACTTTTCATCTTTACTATTTAAAGTAAAGATGAAAAGAAGGACTTGCATGCTACCCATCCTAAATAGCCTTTAAAATTAGAATTAGCATGTTACAAATTGTTGTAGATAATTATCTCATTCTCGGTAGCCACGTCTGTATTGCAGGCTGTTTTTAGAACGAAACTCCCACGAATAGGGAGGGACCACTGTATGATTATTTGGCATGTGTGTATTTCAGAGTACATCACACTGTGTTGGTGTCAGGCATGAACAGCATTAGAGCAGAGCTCATTAATATTTATGACCCTTCCAAATAAGGTAAAAACAGAGCATTTGATCCCATGGGGCAATTCTTAGGGTTGTAAAAGTACATATAAAACTATTTGTAGAAAATTTTTGCTTCTACCCAAACCACATAGTTTTTATGTAAAGAGAAAAATGTAAACATATCTGTGCATTCAAAGGCACTTTTAATTTGAAGTGCACAATGCATGTTGAAAGAGGATTTGATTAGAATTACAGAAGTAATTTTTTTTTTAAACGCAGTCAATGGAGTGGATATGTGAGACAGATGACAGTGTGAACAACAACGTAAACTTTTCTAAAGATAAGTTTGGTCATTAACTTTCAAATACATCATTATGCAAACACATGAGCGGATTTCTCTGTATAAATAGCGGACAATAGCAGATCAACATTCAACACCATTTCACTCCAATATGAAATCAAATAGAAAATGTGGAGGATGTTTACTGTGACAAGATAATAGACAGAGCAGTTTAATTAGTGACAAGGTTCATGTAGCTTAGTAACAGAGCAGCCTGTTTAAGATGCAAATATGACAAAGTATGTTCCAAAGCTTGCCATCTTTTTCTTTACAAAAATGTGCAATCTTTAAAGTTGCAAAATAAGAAGGGTAATTGGAACACAACAGGATTCATTCAGGAACAAAACAAGTAAAGGACTGGATGTGAATAATATGCAACATTGGCTCATTCTGAGAATGTAGCCCTATATACATTTCTGGAGATTGCAAACTATGTAGCCAGAGCTACGTATGGCTGCATTTAATTTTTAAAACGAATGCTATACACAGCAAATTCATCAGAGTTAAATTCTCGGTGTTGAAGCATTTGAGAGTAAAGTGTTGACGTTAAAGAGATAGATTTTGATAAATGAATATAATTAGAGTTAGAATTGTTTTTATTCAGTGCGAAATCAAGGAGTTATCTTTTCAACACTTGGTGGTGTTATTTCCAACATCCGGGAATTCATGCAGCCCCAGTCACTGAAGAATTTTCCAGACGCCATTTTCCATCTGAGGTTTAGAACAGCAACTGGTGAGTCAAACTACCTAAATGTTGGTATTTTACTGACTTTCTTTAAGGAAATACAGTTGTAAACATGTTGTTAAGTTAATAACTTTAGAATGTAGTGACAATTTTAAACTTCTGCGGTTCATTCATGGTCGTTTGTGTATCTAGCTTAACTGCATTACTATTGAGTTCTTTTCAAGAATGTTTTTAATAATGCTCACGCATACATAATGCATAAAAACATCAAATGTACATGTTCAACACATTTCTGTCACGCTTAATGCCATTTTGTGCGTTGTTACCCATCTGTAAAATAAAATCGACACTTCTCCTTTAATTCCAAGCAAACTAGCGAGGGAATCCCCGGAGCCGCCTAACATTAGCCTACTCTGCCCGGATGCTAACGGCAACACAGGACGGTTTCCATAAGCTCTGGAGAGTTTCTAAAACATATCTGGTGAGTAAATGAACATATGCTTACTTGTAAAAGGCTTCCTGACTGAAACAAATGATTGTTTGTTATTCGTGTACGTTAATTTGGTTATTTTAAACACCGCGGCCCTTTTAAACTGGTTCATTCGTGGCCGTCCATATACCGTTAGTCCATAACTTAGACTCGTGTGATAACGTACGCTTGAATTATATTAAGTGTTGACAACCATTAAAGTCGGAATGTTAACATTAATGTCCTTAAATGACCGCGTTTGCACTTTATCAGACATTTAACGTTACAGAAGTCTCCCGGAAGTTGCGGGACTAACGTTAACGTTATCCCGCAAATGCACAGAGACTCCCAGATGCCCAAGTAGATGCCCGCAAATGAATGATCATCTCCCGGAAATCGCGCGTCTCCCGCCCGGTCATTAAACACTTTGCACGCCCCTCTCCACCGCATCCCTCCCAGCTCTTCAGGTACGTCGCGCGCAAGTCACCCCCACCGCTCTTCAGGTACGTCGCGCGCAGCTCATCCCATTGCTCTTCAGGTACTTATCTCTCCCGCTACCTCCCGCAAATCAACTCTGTATCCCCCGAAAATGACTTTTCTCAACTAGGGATGTCTGACGTTAGTAAGTTAGGCTATTTCTGTTGTCAGGAACATCTTAGTCAAGCTTTTTCTCCCGCATGATATTGTGCTTAAAACTATAGGCTAAACTTAGCATGTACTGTACACAACATTTCTGTTTTATTAGTGCGTTGTAAACAGCCACCTGTCTGTAAAATTAATCAACTGATTCATATTTGAGCAGCCTAATGATGATACAGGTTTGATTTGTAGATTTATTATCAATAATCAACATCTGAATCAAAAGATATCTGAAAAGTGTGAGGCATACTTTGTGATATTCATCTCTCTTTTTTTATCTGAAGGTTATGCATATGTGTTTGATACTAATGTGTTGTTGTTTTTTAACAGCCACAGTTCTCTGTACAATAACACAAGACCCTGTGACAGTGGCTGATTAGAGACGGATGGTGTATTTCCAGAGTTGGTGAAATGAC
Source organism: Danio rerio (assembly GCF_052040795.2). Lineage (NCBI taxonomy): Eukaryota > Metazoa > Chordata > Actinopteri > Cypriniformes > Danionidae > Danio > Danio rerio. Next base: position 39,452,197 of record NC_141026.1, on the reverse strand, counting down.
CAAGCACACCTTCTTGGTCATATGTGGTGATAATAATGAAGGTATGTTTGATAAAGTTCTGTATTTGTTTCACAATAAGCTGAGAGGGTATTAGAGCATTAGAGAATAACAAATGACATGAAGGTGATAAGTTTTGTATTGTGGGTGAACTGTTACTTAAATAATGTTTTGCTCTTTGCTTTGCACCTTTTCTCTTCTGCTTATCCTAAAATTTTAGATTATATTTGGACCTGAAACATCTGCTAGACTCCAGTAAAGGTGGCCTCAATACTGGACCTGAAAGGGCCTAACAAGTTGAATCTGGTAAAGAAACACGCACACACACACACACACGCACGCACACGCTTACAGAAAACTGTAAGTTTATGAATATTTTTTACACTGTGGCCAATATTTTGGGGAAGTCAGCATCACTAAATGATATAAAAGATTTTAAGCTCCTCTAAATTTTGCTCCAAGTGTTGTGTTAAATTCAGGATTCTGGACAGACAGCTGCCTGTTTTTCCAGTTCTAGTCATAGTGGTTAACCTAATTGTTTTTGGAGATCCAACAGTGATGTATGTGTTTTTTCTACTTTTCCATATCCTGTCACCTCAACCAGCTGGGAGAGTCAAGTTGTGGATCATCATGAAGATTTTCAAAAGGTGAGTTTAGATTTCTTGAATGTTTTATTTACTTTAAATGTTCTTTTAAATATATCATAGAATTTGATTGCAATTTGTTTTTAAACATTTTTCTTAGTCATGCTGGAGTCTTGAAGAGTTCTTAGATGAGCATCACCCTATATCCGTGCATCAGGAACCACCAGACGAGCGATCAGCAGCTACTACATCGTCATGGATAAAAAGGTCATCCTGTGGCTGGGAAGCACTTCATTCACAGGACATGCTTGATGAGATTTCCTAGCTCCAGTTTGTTTTCACACAAGTTTACAGCATTTATATCTTCATTTAAACTGCTGTGTTTGATATGGAGGACCAAGGAAACACCAGAAGTGAAAGATTTGCACGCCAAGTTGTTTAAAATGTAATTTCAGAAGAAAACTATGCGTTCAGAAGAAAACTATGAGTGACGCTATATTGAACTTTCAAATTGCTCTGATGAAACATAAAGTTTGGACATCATATTTTGTTGATACTGTCTGTACTAATAAAACATTTAAAGCATATTTGACATTGTTGCATTTTAAAAACTGAATGAATTGTTGAAGTTGTGAATGTTTTCAAATAAAATGTTTTTTATTTTGTAATTTACAGTCTATTTGACCTTTTTACCATATTTACACTCAAGAGAGTTGAATAAAATAATATATTACACCAGGTGGTGTTAAATATAGTTACATTTTTTAACTCTGCCCTGAGTTAAAATTAACCCTTACTTCGGTGTCAATGTGCCAACCCTTTTGAAAGTGTTGATTTAAGTCTGTTTTGAGTGGACCCCATGAGACACTTTCAAAGTGTTGAAATTAACACCCATAGAGTTGTTTTGGGTCCCCACATTTTGCTGTGTAGGGTGGTATTATGCCGCTCCTTTTCACGCTTACCAGCTGACCGATTACCTCCACGTTGACACCTTTTCCGCTGTTACCAGTTTGTCCGGTAGCTCGACATGTACGCAGGTGGACTTGAGACGCAGAGAGGAGTTGACCGCAACAACTACAGTTTGAGTCCGGTGAACAGCGTTGGGTAAGTTACTTTAAAAAAGTTATATTACAAATTACAGATTATTACAGGGAAAATTGTAATCTGTTTACATTACTAATTACTTAAGGTAAACGGTAATTAGATTACTAATTACTTACGGATAATATATACCTATAAAAATACCAAATAAACTGCAGCTCTTTCAGAAATTTAATAATCACTAAAAACATTACAATGGTTTGATCACAGCAGCTTGGCATATTCAAAAGACTTAAAAAAGTTTGTTTAAAACCTAAAATTCTCTCATCATTCACTTTCACAATACATCTTTTTTTAACACAAAAGAAAAAAACTGGATAACTGTAACCATTGACATCTGTAGTATGAAAAGGCACTGCAGTGTTTGGGTGTTCTGTGTTCTGTGTCTGAGGTAATTATTCCATCAAATGTGTCACATGACTTGCAGTTTTCAACTAGGTGCGCTTGGGAAAGGCAAGTGCACGCAATATGGGCTTCCTATATACTGTGTGCACGTGTGTAATATGCGCTCCCAATAAATGCAGGCGTGCAATATGTTCTCCCCGTATGCATGACACGATATGTGAACGGTCCCATAAGCAGCTATGCTTCTCTTCACAATCAGAAGATACCTTCACTCTCGATCCTGCACAAACAATTTTATTGTCATAGCATTGTCATAGAATGCTTTCTATTCAAGTGCTTGAACAAGTTGCTGGTCGAGTTAAAAGCAGTTCAGTTTACATCAATTTAAAATGTAATTCATTGCATTACTGCGTTCCCCAAATATGTAATTAAAATGCAGTAACGCAATACTGTGGAACACGTTACACCCAACTTAGAATAAAAGATTCTAGAAAGGAGGTAAGACAAAAACCAAAGGCAAAAAAATTAAATAAAGAAGTAACATAACAGGGTGAGAATGTGGTAAAACCTGAAAACATGTTCAAATCAGACCAGGGCATTTCTTTTTCTGGATTGCGTGTAAAAACACAGATGGTTCGGTTTAGGGAAGGGATGGGTCGGGGGGTTGGTTGGTTGGTCAGTCAGTAAGTCAACAGCTGCCTCTTGTGGATTTACATGAGAACAGCAGAAGTAAATGGCACTCGCAAGAGAAATTTGAGATCTCAAAAAGCATACATGTTGGCCTCTGGCGGATTCGCAGAAAAAAAACGCAAAATTTCGTACAGAGGTACATAATCAGAATTAACCTGGATTTAAAATATGAATATTTCTTATCTAAATAAGGGTGACCAAGTTTTGCAAAGTGGACAGTCATGAAGGATGAAATTTGTAATAAAGTCCTGCTGTAAGTTTGAATACTGAAGATCTTTCTTGAGGTAAATGTACCTTATGTTAAATGTAGTTTATAATACCTTTTAATGACATCATTCCATGGCTGAAAAGCTGAGTCTTTAATTATACCATTATAACATTGAATTATTAATTATAACATTTTAATATGTTTTCATCTCTTTCATATCCATCATTCATGTTTTTATTTGTTATACCTATTTTGAATTGCTTTAACATCTAACGTTTTTCATAGTAAGTCAAAAAAATGAGCTAAAACAGAACTTTCCTGGAAAAGCAGAACATCTAGTCATCCTCTTACTATAGGCAATGAATTCCCATTATTCATAAAAGCCAGATGACCTACTTCTTGTTAGATTCTTAAATGTGCATTCAATGTAATATCCCATTTGGCCTTGGAAAGGGATTTGTGAATGATAGAAAAGCAAAGCAAGCTACTATATACTATACTGTAGGGCAGTATAAAAATGACAAATGACTAGTATGCCTGGATTAAGACTACTGTATATAAAGCATAACACTTTACAATAAGGTTGTATTACGTAATGTTAGCTAATGCAGTTTTGAACCTGAACAAACAATGAACAATACATTTATTGCAGTATTTGTTCATGCTAGTTACTGTTAGTTTATATACAGTAAACAGTTGTTCATTGTTAGTTCATGCTAACTCAGTGCGTTAATTAATGTAAACAAGCATGCATTTGGATGTTAATAATGCATTAGTTAATGTTGAACGATGATTAATAAATGCTGTACAAGTATTGTTCATCATTAGACCATGTTAGTAAATACATAAACTGATGAAGCCTTATTGTGAAGTGTGACCAGCATAATGTTTTAATGGTTGACTATTCAGAGGCACTGTTTACACCTGGAATTAATATGTCATCAATCCACAAATCACAAATGAACAACCCAACAAACACATCTACGTTATAGCTATGTCTGTAGAATATTGTAATTTTTTTAAGGCAACGTCGTCACTTACGTGTTACGTTTCAGTGAGAGTCAGAGAAGATCCAATAGCAAGTGTACAAGTTTATTGTGAAGACAAATACAAATAGTGTCAGGCTAGACGGACGCAGGACGCAGGGCAGGAAACAGAACGGGGAAAACCAGATCCAGATTACTCCGCAGGGCCTGAGCACAGACACACAAACATGAGTGATAACAACGAACTGACACAGACCCACAAAAGCGTCGCCCAGATATAGGCACCATGATGAGCCTCAGCTGGCGAACTAATCAGACCCACTGAATGACGTCATAACACGTGAGCCTAACAAATCCACATGGACAACCAAAACAAAACAAACCCACGTGATCAACATACACTCCGGAGAAGCGCACAAACCTGCAACCGTGACATTACCTCCTCTCCTACGAGCACCTCCTGGTGCTTCCAGAAGAGCTTACCTGGCGATTGTAATCATCGATAAGAGAGTGATCCAATATGTCCTTTGCAGGAACCCAACTCCTCTCCTCCGCACCATAACCTTCCCAGTCCACCAAGTACTGAAATCCTCGTCCCCTCCGTCTCGAGTCCAGAATGCGCTTAACCGAATAAACGGTCTCCCCATCTACGAGACGCGGCGGGGGGGGGAACCGGAGTGGGCGGGTTAATGGCCGTATGAAAAACGGGCTTTAATTTGGAAACATGAAACACGGGATGTATTCTCCTGTACGCTGGAGGAAGTTTGAGGCGGACTGCCACCGGACTAATGATCTTGATTACAGTGAATGGGCCAATAAATTTAGGTGCAAGTTTATTACATACGGAACGCAAGGGAATATTCTTAGTTGAAAGCCACACTTTTTGACCGACGACGTAAACGGGAGGCTTCGACCGGTGGCGATCGGCTTTAGCCTTGGTGCGCGCACCCACTTGGAGGAGGGTCTGTCTGGCTCTGCTCCAAGTGCGTCGGCACCTCTGGACAAAGGCGTGGGCAGAGGGGACCGCGATTTCGGATTCCAGACTGGGAAAAGCTGGTGGCTGGTATCCTAAACTACACTGAAACGGAGAGAGGCCCGTAGCCGACACTGGTAATGAATTGTGTGCGTACTCCACCCATGGGAGCTGCTGACTCCAAGAGGCGGGATTTTGGGAAACCAAACAACGTAACATACGCTCGAGATCTTGATTGGCCCTCTCTGTTTGTCCGTTACTCTGAGGATGGAAACCAGAAGAAAGGCTTACAGTCGCTCCCAATAAATGACAGAATTCTCTCCAAAATTTAGAGACAAACTGGGGTCCCCTGTCAGAAACCACGTCCGTCGGGAGGCCATGAATGCGAAAGACGTGATTAATGACAGCATCCGCTGTCTCTCTGGCTGAGGGTAATTTGGGCAGAGGAATGAAATGAGTAGCCTTCGAGAACCGGTCCACAACGGTCAAAACAGCCGTATTGCCACCAGATGGCGGGAGACCAGTGACGAAATCTAGCGAAATGTGCGACCAGGGTCTCGAAGGCACTGACAGCGGCTGAAGGAGTCCAGCAGGGGGGCGATTAGAAGTCTTAGAAACAGCACAAACAGAACAGGCCAAAACAAACTCGCGTATGTCCCGTGCCATAGCTGGCCACCAAAACCGCTGTTTAACCAAAAATAATGTACGACTCACCCCAGGATGACAAGCCACTTTGGAGGAATGTCCCCACCGAATGACGTCAGACCGAATCTCCTCCGGCACAAACAAACGACTGGGTGGGCATCCGACCGGGGGCGTTACCCCATCCAGGGCTGTGCGGACCCTGCTCTCGATCTCCCATGTTACTGCAGAAATACAAATCCTCTGGGGAACGATGGGCTCAAGAGACGTATTGCGCTCGGAAGAATCAAAAAGACGGGATAACGCGTCGGGTTTGATGTTTTTAGAACCCGGTCGATATGAGATGGTAAAGTCAAAACGTCCGAAAAATAATGCCCACCGAGCCTGCCTGGAGTTAAGTCGTTTGGCGGACCTGATGTATTCGAGGTTCTTATGATCGGTCCAAACGATAAAGGGAACCCCCGAACCCTCCAACCAATGACGCCACTCCTCCAAAGCGAGTTTGACAGCCAACAACTCCCTATTACCAATGTCGTAATTTCGTTCAGCGGGAGATAATCGGTGAGAGAAAAACGCGCACGGATGTATTCTGTCATCCGAGGCTGCGCGCTGGGACAGGATCGCGCCCACGCCCACCTCTGACGCGTCAACCTCCACCACGAACTGCCGGGCTGGATCAGGTGTCACCAGAATAGGAGCTGAAACGAAGCGGCTCTTTAGTTTAGTGAATGCAACCTGTGCTGCACTCGACCACCTGAAGGGCGTCTTGGCGGAGGTTAAGGACGTCAGAGGGGCGGCGAGCTGGCTGAAATTGCGAATAAAACGCCGGTAAAAATTAGCGAAGCCCAGAAATCTCTGCAGGGCCTTACGAGACTCGGGGATTGGCCAATTCACCACAGCCTGAACTTTCTCTGGATCCATGCGCACCCCCTCGACTGACACAATGTGTCCTAGAAAGGGAACAGACTGTGCATGGAACACGCATTTCTCCGCCTTGACAAAAAGCCCATTCTCTAGCAGCCGCTGAAGCACTCGCCTGACGTGCTGCACATGTTCCTGGAGAGAACGAGAAAAAATCAGAATGTCATCCAGGTAGACATAAATAAACTGATCTATCATGTCTCGCAACACGTCATTTACGAGTGCTTGGAAAACCGCAGGAGCATTAGAAAGCCCGAACGGAAGAACACAATATTCAAAATGCCCCCTGGGGGTCAAAAACGCGGTTTTCCACTCATGACCCTGCTTCATGCGAACCAAATGATATGCGTTACGGAGATCTAATTTCGTGAAAAACGAAGCCCCTTGCAGACGCTCGAACGCTGAAGACATCAGCGGCAAAGGATACGTATTCTTCACCGTGATGCTGTTCAGCCCTCGATAGTCTATACAAGGTCTAAGAGACCCATCCTTCTTTTTCACGAAAAAGAACCCCGCCCCCGCCGGAGAAGAAGAGGGTCGTATGATCTTGGCCGCTAGAGAATCAGAAATATATTTCTCCATGGCCTCCCTCTCAGGAATGGAAAGAGAGTATAACTTGCCTTTAGGCGGAGAGGTACCTGGCAATAAATCTATTGCACAGTCATAGGGACGATGAGGAGGCAAAGAAGCAGCTCGAGACTTACTGAACACTCTCTTCAGGTCGAGGTACTCACTGGGCACGTTTGACAGGTCCATGCGCTCCTCCTGAAACACAGAACAAGAAACAGCAGAACGAGCAGACGAAAGACAAGACTCATGACATTTCTCACTCCACGAAAATATGGAATTAAGACCCCAATTAATGTGAGGTTTATGAAGAATTAACCATGGATGTCCTAAAACCACCGGTGAGTTGGAACAGTCTGTTAAAAAAAATGAAATGTGTTCAACATGATTTCCAGACGTGATAAGTTTTATGGGTTTGGTGGAGTGAGTGATGGTGGGAAGGGAAAGCCCACTGAGGGCGCGTACTGCAATGGGTTGTGACAGTGCGATAACCGGAAGTTTAGAACTGAAAGCGAAACTGGAGTCAATGAAATTTCCCTCCGCCCCGGAATCGACGAGGGCATGGGTGTCACGACTTCCGGAACCCCATGATACAGTGACGGGCAATAAAGTGGCAGCCGTAGAGGATTTTTCCAAATTAATTTCACCCATCAGTAACCCCTTACCTACTGATGGGTGTCGTCTTTTACGGGACAGGAAGCCACCCGATGACCCGCCCCTCCGCAGTAGAGGCAGAGTCCCTCCGTTCTCCGTCGGCGCTTTTCTTGCACGGACAAACGGGATCTCCCCAGCTGCATGGGTTCCGGGTCAGCGCTTACCGCTTCCGGTGTCGCAGTTAATGCCGGAAAGTCAGGAACGGGATCCGAAAATCTACTCTGCTGCAGGCGAGTCTCACGTCGAAGCAGTCTGGTGTCCACACGGATGGCCAAATCCACCAGCTCGTCCAGAGTCTTCGGAAGATCTAAGGAATAGATCGCATCTTGCAGACGATCAGACAATCCGTGCAGGAACATGTCCCACTGGGCCTCCGCATTCCAGCCGCATTCAGCGGCTAGTGTTCGGAACTCAATCGAGTACTCCGCTACGCTCCGATTCCCCTGGCGGAGTTCAGCGAGGACTCGGGCGGCCTCTCTCCCGGAAGCGGCTCGATCAAAGACCTTCTTAAGTTCTTTTGAGAACAGGTCAAACGTAGAGCAGCATGGTAGCTTTTGTTCCCAAGCTGTAGTTCCCCACTGAGCCGCCTTTCCCGAAAGGAGGGTGATGACAAATGCCACCTTAGATTGTTCAGAGGAAAATAATGACGGCTGCAGTGAGATGTAAAGGGAACACTTAGACAGGAAGGATCGGCACAAGAGAGGCTCTCCAGAATAGCTGGTCGGAGGTGGAAGACGCGGCTCAACAGAGCGACCAGGAACCGCAGGCGCTGGTGACACTTCCGGGGTCGGTGCAGTCTCGGGGGCAGGTGGAGTATCAGCCTGTGCAGCACGAGTAACCAGTTGTTGGACCTGGGATGTGAGCAAGGAAACTTGGCCAACCAGGACCTGGATCGCCTGAGCCGTGGTGGCCAGAGCCTCATCCTGACGGTCGATGCGAGCGTTGCTGTGGGAGACGAACTCGGAGATCTGGGAAACACTCGCTGGATCCATGTAAAAGGTCAGTTCGTTCTGTTACGTTTCAGTGAGAGTCAGAGAAGATCCAATAGCAAGTGTACAAGTTTATTGTGAAGACAAATACAAATAGTGTCAGGCTAGACGGACGCAGGACGCAGGGCAGGAAACAGAACGGGGAAAACCAGATCCAGATTACTCCGCAGGGCCTGAGCACAGACACACAAACATGAGTGATAACAACGAACTGACACAGACCCACAAAAGCGTCGCCCAGATATAGGCACCATGATGAGCCTCAGCTGGCGAACTAATCAGACCCACTGAATGACGTCATAACACGTGAGCCTAACAAATCCACATGGACAACCAAAACAAAACAAACCCACGTGATCAACATACACTCCGGAGAAGCGCACAAACCTGCAACCGTGACATTACGTGCTCACTATATTGTTAAAATGTAGAAATGTAAGATGTTAGAAGGCTGTAGCAACGTTGTTGCAACTTGCATGACATTCATCGACCATGAGACAACATTCTTACTACATGTATTCATGTTTTTCCAGGCAGTTTATCAATACTGCCTAGAATACAGGATAAGCACTAATAATTTTAAATATTGTTCTTAAATTTTTCCTTTTTTATTTAATAACTGCATACATAAACTTTTAAGTGTAAAAATGCCACACAAATGTGTATAATCAAACTTTTTAAATGACATATTTCACAATATTTAATACATACAGTACAGATCTAATTATAAGCAAACAGTATAAAATAAGGTTTAGATTACATTAAATAATTAACATTGGACACTGGGCATCGAAGCTGGAGAATATAGCAGCCCGTGGAGCGCAGCCGAAGACCAGGCGTAGTATGGAGAAAGCAGTCAAAGGAAGAAATAAATCCAACAGGGATTCCAGTTTCAGAGATGGATCCACAACAGCCACAAGACAACAAGAGAGGACAGATCAGACCTTGAAACAGCAGGACTACACAAATGACCACTGATGTTAGCAAGAAGCAATATACTCACGTCTCCTCAGTCATTGTCGAATAAGACGCCGAACGATGTGTTGAAATTTAAACTGATTCACTAACAACCTTCGGCAACAACGTAGATCCTCAATTTTTTACAAGGTTGGTACAACCAGCTATTCTATAATGAACTATTCTAATAGAGAAAACTCCAGATCCAGACCTGTTTTTACATTACTGTGATGATTGGGTTTAGGGTTGGGGTAGATATAGACGTTAATAAAATACAATGAATGGGAAACTTAAGGAATAATATAAATAATTCTCGGTAACTTCAGACGTTTGTGATCTATAGATGATTAACCACATGGATGGATGGTAACAGCCTTCTGAGCCTAACACTGGGCGTTGAAGGCCCCTACTGGCCCATATCTATCAGCTGATAACCACTGATAATGCCCAGTCAATATGTCATTCGAATCGGCGGGATCAATTGGGGATGAGTTGTGAAGAGGCACATCAAAAACAAGGTATTTTACTTTACTGCCTCTAGTACAGCAGCTTTCCTGCACATGATATTGCTCCTGAATCTTTAATTTCAACTGACACTAAATAGTGCAGTGATGCCAAACTGCTGAAAGTGGATGCCAGTTTTTTTTTTTTTGCTTATTCTGCAGAAAAGCAGCAAATAAATTAAGCGAGGTGCTCTGAAAGTAAGGTCTATGTATTTGTGAGCTCATTTTTCCTTAAGCACTCGGAAATGGGCTGGAGTCCAAGGGGTATTCCTTCACGAGAATATTAATTCACCTTATTTGTGCTCTAGTCCAATCTGCAGATTTGACTGCTTGCACTTCAAGCAATCCGTGTGGAAATAATCTGAGATTACCCTTCCCTTTCTGATGCTCCACATTTTCAAAACGGATTTCCCAAAACAAGTGCATCCCTGTCCCTACAGTGAAATGACTAGGTCATCTTTTTGTCTGGATAGCATCTGTTTTTGTCAGCAGGCTCTCTTTATGATTAAGGACAGTAGACTCTCTTTCGGGGGGAAAAAAACAAGATGCTGCTATGCTGGAAATATCGCAGTAAGCCGAATAAATGCTTGCATGTTTGTTTTTCACTCTCGCCCTTCATTTTGCACAGGAATACAACAACAACCCCCACCTACGGTTTTACAAGATTCCAGCCTAAGAAGAACAGACGGGTTTTGAGTAATCTCGGCCAATCATTGTCCCTGATGTCCTTCTGAGCGCGGATAGAAACATGTTTTACAGATGTACTGAAACCCCCTCAGGCTTTCTCTGTACTTTCAGCTGTGGAGTCCTTAAGGCACTCTGCCTCACTATCCTACAAGCACACTTCTCCAAGTAGCAATTGAGTGTTGATATCAATCCTTGATGAAGTGCTAGAGGATTGGCAATGGCCTAAGGGGGAAGAGGATGCAGGGATCACACAAAAAAACAAACATTAGTGAAAGGATTTAAGGGTGAGACTGCAAGAGGATTTGACTCATGCTGGAAAACTTCACAAAGAGGTATGAAGCGCTGAGGTGCAGAACTACAAATCAACTGACAGACAGACAGACAGACAGACAGACAGACAGACAGACAGGAAATTACAAGGAACCGGTGTGTGGAAACAAGCTTTTCTTTTTCAATTTACATCCAATTGATTTCAAGTAATTGCCTAATGCATGGACGCCATCATTCCTTCTTGAACACACCACCATAGTTTTTTCCCTTCTTTTCTTTGATTTATCATGATAATCAATGGAATGTCATTTTTTTTCTTTAAGTTATAATAATTTTAAACAGTATTGCATGATGATAGTGTATTATAGAAATCAAATGAGATACAGAAAATAAAAGGAAACACTCTAATTTGGTTTCTGAACACTGTGACAACACTTTACTGGAATAGAAACATTTGCCTAAGGTAGACACTTACAAATCTATATTAAAACACAGCCAAAAGGCCTGTTGGAATTCAAACTTTTCATGCTCTATCACACTTTTGACAGATACATTTTAAATTGTATCCTCTTTTTCAGGCTACTAGGATTACCGTGTGGAAGACCAGGGGCGTCAAACATCATTTTACTGATTAAATAAAGCAGTGGAAACAGTACTTTGTTTTAGATATTTTTATAAATGGAATAAATTCTGACTAGGGCTTCACAATATATCGTTTTAGCATTGATATCGAAATGTGCAAATCTGAAATAGTTATATATCAGGATCTCAAGAGATTTCAAGTTCATTTAACCCATTTGTACACAAGACATGATAACGTTTTTTGCTTTAACAATTAGATTATATTTGATTAACTGGGTTCATATATATATACATATACAATGAACACACTGTTATTTTACTTTTGATTGCTGAATTTCTATATCTCAATATTGCCTTATTGTTATTTATTTTATTGTTATCTTTGTTCTATTGTTTCCATCTGCACTTTAAATTAAATTATTTTTTGTATTAATTTTGTATGTTTTATGGAGATGTGCTGCTAACAAAATCATCACAATCAATGTAAAAGTCATCTTTTTAAATTATATTCATATCGCAATGTACAGTGCTCAGCATATGCAAGTAAACCTCTCACAAATCTATCTTTTACATTCATATTTTTAATAGGAAGCTATACAATACTTTATTTGTGCATATACATTAGATTAGTCAGTACTGAAGCCAAATCGTGAATACAAAATCAAATCAAATCAAAATATTAAAATCAAATATTAAATAGAAATTAAAAAAAGAGGAATATCAAGAGAAATTGATCAAAATATTCATTTTTAAAATGGGGTGTACTCAACTAAGCATCAGAATGGGGATGAAAGGTGATTTAAGTGACTTTGAATGTGGCATGGTTGTTAGTGCCAGACGAGCTGGTCTGAGTATTTCAGAAACTGCTGATCTACAGGAATTTTCATGCACAACCATCTCTATGGTTTACAGAGAATGGTCTGAAAAAAAAAAGAAAATATCCAGTGAGTGACAGTTCTGTGGACACAAGTGCCTTGTTGATGCCAGAGGTCAGAGGAGAATGGTCAGACTAGTTCGAGCTAATAGAAAGGCAACAGTTACTCAAATAACCACTCGTTACAACCGAGGTGTGCAGAAGAGCATCTATGAATGCACAACACGTCCAACCTTGGGCCCACACTTTGGGCCCATTAGCACCAATTGAGCATTGTGCTATTGCCACAGCCTGCCTGAGTATTGTTGCTGACCATGTCCATCCATTTATGACCACAGTGTACCCATCTTCTGATGGCTACTTCCAGCAGTTTAATGCGCCATGTCATAAATCGTGAATCATCTCAGACTGGTTTCTTGAACATGACAATGAGTTCACTGTACTCAAATGGCCTCAACAGTCACTAGATCTCAATCCAATAGAGCACCTTTAGGATGTGGTTGAACGGGAGATTCAATCATGGATGTGCAGTGTACAAATCTGCAGCTACTGCATGATGCTATCATGTCAGTATGGACCAAAATCTCGGAGGAATATTACCTGTACTTTGTTGAATCTATGCCACGAAGGATTAAGGCAGTACTGAAGGCAAAAGAGGTTCCGACCCACTAGTAAGGTGTACCTAATAAAGTGGTAGGTGATTGTATAATTAAATATTACTGAAGTTAAAAAATTCTTTCAGTGATTCTTTGGTGGGGAAATTATAACTAAATTTGACAGATTTGATTTGATTTTATTGGCAATTACATTCAAATGGACTTGGCTTACAGTTTTTCTTGAATATTCATTATGTCTCCTTGGAAGACTTTTAAATGCTCAATTTCACAACACAGATCTTTCAAATCTGCGTCTGTCATTGATCTGGAACTACTTTTGGGCCAAAGAAATGACACGGAAACAGTGCATGATTTCAGAATCTGGTGCCCTGCAATGTCCAGGATAAATAAGCACTAGATTGTTTGTTTACTCTGTGAATGACAAGTGGGAGTAGAGAGGCCGGGGGGAACAGATGGACAAGGTCTTCAGGGGGCTTCAGAAACACTTCAGCCGCAAAGCCGTTTCACCTCACTGAGGGGTTTGGCAAAGTCAAAGACACCCTCTTGTCTGCTCATTCTCCTGATGTTTGAAAATGAGCTCAGGCCGTTCCCTTACCACGTTCAGAACCGTCAGGCTGATTGGTGCCGCCGTAACACCTCGCACTTGTGTCGACAGCAGCTTTCCACAATCACTGTGCACAAATCAGCCTGTTCACTGACAAAAATGACCGGCGGACACCATCCTGCTTTTGACAAGGAGGGCAAGGCTCACGAGCGCCTCATTGCTCTCGCAGCGCTCCCTAGAAACACGCACCTGTTTCTGCACTAAAAATATCGAGGAACAATATCTAAGTCCATCTGTCACTTCGGAGACTCCGCTGACATTTTTTAATCAGATGGACAATGCGACTGTGCGGTGGAATTATTGAGCCACAAGTAAACAGCCCAGTTTGGCCGTAGAGGTTGGCTGTAATTGAATTCAATATGATCTTTTATGTCAGGGAAGGAAACAAAGAGAGCTCGCTGATATGAGTAGGCAGCCATAAAAGGCTGGCTTCGGTGCTTTTCTATGCAGTCTGCAAAACCCTTTGAGGTTCAGCCTTGCTTTGAGATTATTAAGTCGGAAATACATCAAAGAATCAAGCAATGAATTGGCCATTATTGCCAAATTATTACTGTTTGGAGATGCAGCCTGGATTGTGCACAGCTATTTTTCTCTCTCCACCCTTTAATACTTCCCTAAATTTCTGTCATGGGGATAATGCCTGCTGCAGAATAAGCTGTGAATGTGCAATTTAATAACAGAGCAAGTACATTGCAAGGATCACACCCTTAGATTCAAACGTACAAATTCTTTCGAATCGTAATCTAATAAACTGGCTGAGCTTTGAATTATGACAAGAGATTTGTCGCATGCGTTTCCTGTCTACAATTACGACTGGTGAGAACTGCAGTACTCTGTCACTAATGTTTGCCGAATTATTTCTGCCATTTCATTCCACACAAGAGCCAATGAAAGAAGGCTGAAATGGTAAATAAGGCTGGTGTTTGAGCAATGGTGAAATTGCCACCGGTGTTTAAAAGGGAGGCGGTAATGATCTTAACGTCTCTCTTATAAATGAAATTCAAATAGCCATTTCAACCTCTAATGGATGCATAATTTCAGGGTTATAATTGTACTCCATTAGACCATTTACCAGCCCGTGTCCCTGGAAGAGTATACCTGAGAAAATGGAAAGTCAAGAAGAAGTATATGGTCATGAACATCAGATAAATTCTCTCCGTTGTCATGAGCTTTCGTTCACTCGTGGAGAGAGCACACGAGCACATAATCTTGAGCACCCGGTTCACATTCATTCTCCACTGTTTCTCCTTCTTTCAAAGCTCTGGCAAGCTTTAAGCCGTGCCTGACAGGTCTATTTCGCTGTCCTTCATAGTCAGTGTGTGCAGGTCCCGGGAGCTCCAGTTGGCTGCTGACCCTCCAGGGGATTATGTCTCTACACTAACCTGTGAGAGAGAGGGTTGAGGGGGTAATTAAAACTAAATAATAAAAGTTGCTCTTCAATCTAGGGGTGAAATTTCAGATCAATGAAGCCAGAGGGAGGGCAGCTGTTTCCTGCCCTAGGCGTACAGCGCTTCACACTGCGTAATTCAAACACTAGGATACTGTTTCAGTCATCACAATTCCATTTTCTTCCTGCAACCATTGACATACTGAGTTAATAGCCAAGGTTATTTTGTCACACTCTCCAGAAACAAGAACAATTAAATGTAATCATCTTAACACCTCTGTAAACTTGGGCTCTGTTTACATGATGACAATGTGTTAAAAGTGGAAATGTTTTTCCTTTGAGCTTTTGAAAAGCTTTGCACATAGATGACAATGTATTCAAAACAATCACCATTCAGCAAATTGACTTGCACGCTAGGCGAGTTGGCGATACCACTTAGTAAAGACACAATGTTGTATTTGTTGTTATTGTTTTGGATGTCAAGTACATTTACTGTACATTACATATACAGTGATGGCCTGTTTCCACTGAGTGGTACAGTACGGTATGGTATGGGTCGGCACGGGTCACCTTTATCAAGCTTGCACTTCCACTGCCAAAAGGGTACCTATTTGGTGGTCGTGGTGAACGACAGAATGTTTCAGATGACGTAATTTTTACTTAAGAAATGTCACAGTAAAGCCGTACGGGTCATTCACATATCATGAGAATCCCTTCTCACAAAAGAGATGCTTTATACACATAAATACTTGTGTATAAATGTTCATTACTAACTTTTCTATCAACATGATCAAATATCATTTATCATTTATCAAATAAATGCAACATATATGAACACAAACAGATTCTTACAGTCTCCGATATGTTATCAATTACAGAAAAACTTAACACAGCATACATTTAGTCCTTAATTGGGTTCAAAAACAACACTAAATATAGCCCACAGTCAGAGCAAACCTCTCGTCTGTATCTTTGATCTTCAGCAGCACATGTAACCTCCTGTTAGAAAGTAATTCTGTCATTCATAGTCTCTTTTTTGAAAGAATCGGATATCAGAGCGTTTCAATGATCATGTGCACGTTAATAATATTAGGTCAAATAGTATGTTATTTCAAGTATAGATGTGTAGCGAGCACAAGAGAGAAAGCAAACCGCTCGCACTTGTACAACTGGCTCGTAAACCAACAACAGGACACAGAAGATTTTGTTCTTCTTGACTTTGTGGCTGTTCATCAAGACAACGATAAGGTTTGTTTGAGCTTGGGTTGACCATGGCTTGTTATTATATTTAAATTGTATTACGATGTAATGTCTTGGCTGTCTTTTTAAAAATGGCGCTTCCTTTATTTTCATTCTCCTGCTTCTGCGTAAACCAATAGCATTCAGCTGTACATCTAGCTCCACCTTAGGGTACCCTTTGGGCCTGTTGGTACCCTTTGCAAAGGGTGACCAAAAATGGTATGGTACAGTTTGCTTAGAGGTACCATTTGACAGTGGAAACGGCCATAAAATCATACCGAACTGAACCGTACAGTACCATACCACTCAGTCGAAATAGGCCATAGGCCATTTAGCAGATGCTTTGGTTCAAAGCAACTTACAAAAGTCATTAAAGGGGTGGTCCAGAGTGTCATTTTAAGGGCTGGTTGTGTGCTCATGCTTCATTTGTGAACAAATCATGTTATTTTCTCACATATCTTCCTTTGACTTTATACAGCTACTCAGCAAACAGAAAAATTACTATTATATTTCCTAGTACCTCCGAAAGCCCGCTCTCAAGAGGCTCTGATTTGTGGATCGGCTCTACGTCACCAGAAATAGTGTTATGCCTCTCCTGACACACGCTTTACTATTGTGTAAATACTGTCAGTTAGGTAAAGGCTGATTCATATGTCTGCGACAAGCGCATGCTTATGCTACAGCGCAGCCTACGCGTTGATGTATAGCCCTATGCCATGTCCAGGCGTCACTGACACAAAGCTCTTAAAAATGCAACTACACGTTGCAACGACGCGTAGCACAAGCTCTATGCATTAGTCGGCTTGGTATCGATGACAAGTCGCCCGATGGAGCGATTGTTTACAAGTGTGGAGTCCCGTGAAGGAGCTCCGGATGGAAAGTTTTGCTTTGTGTTGCACATCCGCCAGTTCCTGCCTCAAAATGAGCGAGTTTGAGCCACTTGTACATTAAGGAAACGTTCAAAAACAAAACACCAGCAAAGAAACTCGACACAGAGGAACATTAACACCTCAAAGCCAACTAACGTATCGGAAGTGTAATTTCAGAGCAACAGAAATTGTGTGCAGAAGTATAAATGCACAGCTACGGGCGTTGCATGCGCCGTGGGTCACACCGATCACTTGACGCAGGAGTATAAACCAGGCTTAACTGTTCAACATGAATCAGACAGAAAATGAAGAGGAACTCAGCTGAACCTCATTCCTGCTCTTTAAAATAAAACCTAAAATAAAGTCTTTCACATATGTTCGCATTATAAGCATATACTGTATGTAATATGAAACATTCACAAATCTTTTGCAAGTTTGTTATTTGAGATGTAAAATGCACAGAAAGCTGCCGCATAGAGAGACACTGCAGCGCTAGTGAAGAGTGTGTGAGTTTACAGTGATTTGACAGATAAATATGAATTTGTAGCTATATTGTTAATGGTGCGAAGCAGCATTACTCGTTATTTACATTAATTTTTTTCGTCCTTGCTACAACATACAATTAATGGTAGGAACTATGCATGTAATAAATCAATTTGAACAAATAAAACACTTACAGGTTGTGGCTCACAATGCACAGCTTCATCTATTGTTGGAGCTGCTCCTTCTTTAAGGAGTTTTTAGCCAAGATTTTGGAAGCTGTCCTTCTCTAGAACATAATGAAAATGTAATTGTTAGCACTTCTCTCTTTGTGTTGTGTCCTCTGGAAGCCCAAATACAGAAACAAAAGAAGCTCTGTGGAAGTAGCAGTTTTTGTACAGCATTTTAGCTTTCTCTGCTATAACATTACAGCGCCTCTTACAATGGCCCTTCTCTGCACGGGTTGTATATGCTTGGTGTATGAGCGTAAGGGTTTATGATCTCATTAACCTGGATGTATTTTTTTGTAGTCCCCAAACTTTGTTCGCTGTTGCTTCTCTTTGCATTGAACTTTGAGCATCTTACATTAAAAGAGATGTCGTCAGGTACAATGTTACAGATACAATTCTCACTATTCACAAACCATTAACTGTAAAATTGAGCTCAATAAACATCTAATTTGCTGCCTATTAATAGTTATTAAGGTAGTAATTGGGTTTAGGTATTGCGCAGGACTAGAGTTGTAGAATAAGATCATGCAGAACATATTTTATAAAAAAATGGGCAAAAATGCATAAAACGCTTTTGGTTTTTTAGGGGCTGTTTTTATGCAGCTGCCCCCCAACGTATTTACTGTAAGTCGATTAGTAATGAACATGATGCAAGACAACAACTTAACAGATCAACATAGATCAAACTTCTGAAACACTCACTCACTTTCCTTCGGCTTATTCCCTGTTTATCAGGGGTCACTATAATGGAGTGAATCACCAATTACTGTGGCAAGTGTTTTACTCAGCGGATGCCCTTCCATCCGCAAACCAGCACTGAGAGTACAACCTTCAGTGCTGGAAAAAGTCATGCATTCTCCCATTTACACACAGAGGCTAATTTATTTTGTCCAATTCACCTATACTGGATGTCATTGGAAAAAAACAACAACAAAAAAATGTTTGACACCATGGTTTAGTGGTTAGCGCAGTTTCCTTAAAAAATTACCCGATTGACAGCCATATTTTTTAATTGAGACCAATGTTGTGTAAACACTCCATTGAACAAGAATATGACTGAAGCAACACTTACAAAATAAACAAACAAATAATTAAATTAAATCACTTAGTTCTTTCAGATATCGCCACCCATTAAATTCAAAACAGACTGAAAGTTGTTTATTTTTACGCTACAATTCCATCGTCTTTCACTATGCATATGAAAGCCTATAAATACTGTAAACCAGTTTTGGAAATGCTAATTTTGGTCTAAAGATTAAAGCGGAAGTCAATCCTGAAGTTACATCGAAACATGTTATTCATGATTGCGTGGCACAGAAACTAGAAAACAGCAAATAATTCTTTGTGCTCAAGAAAAGCATGGTGCTTCGTGTCATTGCAAACACAATGATGAAAGAGAATAATATGCAGGATTAAACAAAGCCTTCTGCATAAACAAAGAACAAATCCATTAAAGGAGGTCCTTTGCTGCTTTGGTATTTGCCTCTGCAACATGTTACAAATTGTTGTTTTGGCCTTTGGTAAAACGCCTCTTTTATGCTTCAGAAAAGGGAATAAATAGAAAATGAAAATGCCACAAAGGTTGTTTTTACGATGAAACTAACCACATATATGTTGGTACCATACAATAATATATTTGATCCCACTGTAGCTACTACGTTGCTCAAGGATAACAGCATCCATGGAACTATGTTAAGGATTGGCAGTTTCATAATAACATGTCAGAATTGAACTGAGATTAAAATGTTGCTAAAATTTAATTTAATTGATGCAGTAAAATGTTACTGACAATGGCAAATTGTCAAAAGTTAATTTGTCAGGATATGAAAAAACATATCGTACACACAACATATGGAGTACTTTAATAAATTGACTTTCTCTTGGAAAACATAATTTTCCTAGAAGGCTTTAATTTACTGCTGGTTATTTAAAAAAAACAAAAAACAAAAAAACAAATGAAACTGGCTTACAAGGTTTCTTTGAATTAAAATACAGTAAACTTAGTCTTCTGAAGACTTGGAATATAGAGCAAGAGTCTTATAGACCCCTTTTATGGTGCTTTCACATCTTTTTTTTGAGGCTTGAAAGCTTCAATCCCCATGGGGAACAATTGTGAGGAAAGAGCAACCAGTACAGCTCTTTTTTGCTCCTCACAAGGAGGAGAGCCAGGCGGGTTTGGAATGACATGAGGGTATGGCAAAATGTTAATTTTTAGACAAACTTACTTTAATTCAACATCACATGGGGCAGGGCCAAATTAAATTCTAAATTAAAAATAGAGTTCACAAATAAATGCTTTTTTTTCTTTTAATTAAATTACTTTCAGGCAACTTTTTCTTCAGTAAAAGTAAATGTATTAAAACAGTTTTTTAGTGACTTGGCAAGTTTGGAGACGAAGGGCTCTGTTTTAATGATCTAGGCTCAAAATCTAAAGGTTGCAATGCAAAAGCATTAAGGTTGTGTCTGAATTTGCTTTTTTAAGGTTGGAAAAATACTGTCTGTGCCCTGGCACATGGTCTAACAGGGTCATGCTTATTCTTTTAATGAGTTATCGGTGTGTCTTGAGCATAACGTGGATTAAACCAATCAGAGTCTCATCTCTTATTCTTTTTAAGAGTCAGTTTTGTTGCACCATGGTGCATTTGCTGTTTACATGGTGGACTTTGTAAGTGGAAAAACTGAATGCTTCACTAACGAGAAAACAGTTAAACAGACCATCTACGCGAGGATAAAGAATGAGCCTCCTCCATTTGGCCTCTTAACTTTCTCTTTACTTTACTTTAACTCTTTACTTTACTCCTTTACTTTCATGGATAAGCAAACCATTTTGTATGAACTCAACTGAAGACATCTGTTAGCCTACTTATTTAATTTTATTTGTTAAGCACAAAGATTTGTTTCAAAACTATTTCTAAATTCAGTTCTAATTTTCAGCAAACAAATTAATGAACAGTAACAACGAAGTGTGGTCAAGCAACTGAGTTATAGGCTATCCAAACACATGTGTGTATTAAACTGTTTAGGTTTAGACTCACATAGGCGCATTCACAATGAGCACTATATATGGAACAAAAAGTGAAATTTTGGTGTATGGAAGATTACTAAACATTACAATATTTACAGCATTATTTTATTTGATCCACAGCCTCTGCAAATGGTTTTAATTAGGGTAACAACGCTGTTAATAATGTTTCATTTCTTGCACAGACCAATCATTTCACTTTAAAAGACCTCATCAGGAGCCATTTTGTTTTACTCTATGAGTTTTTTTACACTCTCAAAGTGCTAGTACCCATTAATTTCCATTTTATGTCAGTAATACATTGAAGGAAAAAAAAAAAAAAACTTGCATCATCACAGGATAGCCAGAGGGTGAGTAAATTAACAGCACATTTTCATTTTTGGCTGACTTATACCTTTAAGAATTAAAAAGAATTCCATTTCTAAGTTCTACATTTTACCCATACTTATATTTAGCTACTTTTTCTCCTTAGTAATGCAATGCCTGTATGCTTTAAAACATAAATGAGACTAGCCATGAATTTCTACTCCATATGCTAAACTAGGCTACTTCTGTCTCACTGGAAGAAATCATTAATCCTCAGTACGTTCTTTTTCAGTGTTGCAATCAACAGAGACTGAAGTGTCATTTGCACTTTCAGACTGACCTGGTCTTTCTTCCCCCCGGTGAGTTCGGCAGGAGTGTGAACACAAAAGCCAGCAGTGAAGGGTCAGATCCTCGCCTGAAGGGGTTTGCCGTTACACCGCATGGCCTGATGAGCTTTTCTTAGAGCTCTGCGTGGTTGGTCTGAAAAATCTTTTGTTGGTGAAAGCCATAGATATATATATTTTTATCTTCGATTCCACACTTCACAAATGCTGAGTGAATGAATTTTGCACTTGTACAAATCATACATCAATCCCTTAATTCATTTTGATTGTGGTTATGGGGTTTTTCCTCCGAGAAACAGCTTCAGGATTAATATTCTCCAGAGCTATATTCTTATATTCATTATTTCTGGCATTCATCCTATAATGAATATTTATTTTTCCAGTTCCCTTAACTCACAAAATGATATTTTATTGTGCTATTACAAAGTACCATTTTAAACTGAACAGTGCATCTGTAAAATAAAAAAAACTAAAAAAAACACTGACAGCTCCAAAGGGCTTGTAGGGCCACTTTTTTTCTATCAATTATTAACTAATTTTAGAGCAAATGAAATAATTTAGCATATTAGAGTGCAAGGATAAGTTTGTTGCGAGCTGTGTTTTATAAGCATGCGAGTGGCATGTCAGTGAAATGAGATGGTAACTATGCACTCACCCTTTGCCACAGACACTGCAGATCTGTGAGAGAGTGAGCCTTGTTGCTAGGATACAGAGCATGGCTCCTTAAAGGGAGCGATGGAGACAAATTGGAAGAGAGAGATTTTCTCAAACTAATGGCTTTTCGATGAATTTTGAAATAGAGATGATCAATGGAAATAATTACACATAACTGTACTGGTTTATTTTTTGTTCTTCATAGCTAGCTCGCTCTCTCTGACCTATACACAACACAGCAGAGGAGGCAATAACAAACACGACACACAGAAAATGCTGCTTCTGTCTACTTTAAGGTATATTATTGGACAATGTACAGTCTCTGCCTCTAAATAAAGCTTGACAGATTGATCAGGACCCTAGAGGGCTGAATGCGTAATTATGCAGACATGAGCAATGGATTGGGGCAGAAATTATACAGTAACCATTCTTAAATCCTAAAGCTTCAGCTAAAAATTAATACAAATTAACAAGTGAAAGTGTATATATACAGGTAAGGTCAGAATTATTAGCCTTGCTTTGAATTTGAACAGAGCAAAAAAATGTTCACAGTATGTCTGATAAAATTTTTTCTTCTGAAGAAAGTCTTAATTGTTTTATTTCGGCTAGGATAAAACAAGTTTTTAATTTTAAAAAGCCGTTTTAAAGTCAAAATTAATAGCCCCCTAAAGTTTTTCCCCCCCCGATAATGTACAGAACAAACCATTGTTATACAATAACTTGGCTAAATACCCTAACCTGCCTAGTTAAACTAATAAACCTAGTTAGGCCTTTCAAGGTCACTTTAAGCTGTATAGAAGTGTCTTGAAAAATATCTAGTAAAATATTATTAACTGTCATCATGGCAAAGATAAAATAATATCAACTCAACATCAATATCAATATCAATACAACTAGCAGTGCAATATGGCTGTATATCAGCACTGGTGGGAGGCGTGCTTTGGCACAAGGCCACAGGCCAATTGCTTTAGCGTCCCACCAGTGATCATATACAGCCATATCACAATGCTACTTGTGTGACATTGCGTTTATACAACCGTTTGACGGCATAATCGTGTATATAAAAGAAAATCAAACACGGTGAGTCTAAAAAGCCTTTTGTTTGAGGAACTAATTTCTTCAGCCACTCATTTACATCTGCAGCTGACATCAGAACAGCAGAAACTATTGGTACTTCACCAACGTCTCTTTAGAGCTAGTGTTTGAATGATTCTCTAGCGTAATGTCTAAAGTGATGACAAAACAGGTGCTAACGTTTTAAGATGATGAAGCTAAACGGCATGAAATGCCATAAGTCTAGAGACATTTCCCAGCATTTCTCTGTTGCAATCGGGATATCACAATAATTAACCCCTAAAAATAAAAGCCAATCAAAGCCTACCAGATTGCTGTTGTGTTTGCGATAAGGAAAAACGCTTAACACATGCTGGCATTTCTTCTTTTTTCTTTTTACTGGACTAGTCTGCCGTAACGAAAACAGGAGATGCATTAGAAACAGATGGCCAACCAAAATGTAAATCAGAGTTATACAAAGAGTATCCAACACAAAATACATACATTCCTAACATGTGAGTACCATCTCACACAGAATACACTACAATTAGTATGGTATAAATTCAGGACTACAACAAAAGAGAGAGAGATCGACTTAGAATGTCACTTACCAGTTTAATAATGATTTGATCAGCTGTAGTTAGAAATTACGCTGAATTATTCTCCTCTAAAGGCTTATTTCATGGTCTCTGTCGCCATCCATTCTTTGCTCTGCTTATTAACAGGCTGATGGAGATTTATATAAAGATTTCAAATACGCTCTATCCTTGTAAATAAAATGCAAAGTTGCAATTTAGACAACTACATTCTTGTCTAAAAAGCCTCAAAATACATTATGTTGTCCAACAGCAGCAACATTTGTCAAACTGTAGTAAGTTTGATGATCAGCTGTCACTGGGTGAATTAATAAATACTACATAAATACTCTTGTCAAATGACCTGTCTAGTTTACCTAATTAACCGTGTTAAGCCTGTAAATTGCACTTTAAGCTGAATACTAATATCTTGTAAAATATTATGTACTATAATCTTGGTAAATTCAAAAACAATTACTTATTAAAACTATTTTATCATGTTTTATGTGTCAAAAAAAAAAGATCATAGCTCTGTTAAACAGCACTTGGGAAATATATATTTTTAAAACAATTGAAATTTCACAGAAGGGCTAATAATTTTGCCTACCATTGTATATTTTTTGGCATGAATGAGATTTCACAATTCACAATTTCACATATAAATGAGCCACCAATTTGTCAAAATTATGTTGGGCAAAAAATGTCCTTTGTATGTTGCCCATTGTCCAAGAGAAGATTGTGTATGAGTAATTTTTTTTCCTCATGCAAAACTGGTAATCACACACATAACAACATAACTACTGAAATTACTTGATTTCACTCTACACAGCACTGAATGCTACAAATAAAGACCAAGCTAAATGTAGAATTCCAGTAAAAAGAAAGCTACTTGACTGTCAAACAGATTATGCAGATATCTACATTTTATACGTTATTTGACATATTTATTTTTGCTTATCGTTTGATAGAATGACAAATAAGCTTAGCTTCGGCAGCTGTGCTAAAACAGCCTTCTCTCCGCCTGTCAACAACAACTCTGACCCTGTAACCTCTTGTCTTAATTACATGTAGGATTAAAATGGATTGTCGTCCTTAGGAGATCCATTGTGAATTTTATTAGATAGCCTGCATGCGAGGTCCTTGAGTGGATAATTAAAACAGAAAGGCAGTTTGGGTGATGAATTTAAAATTTCCATCACTGAAATTATTTATATGGTTAAACAGTTCTAGGGCATCATATGGGAGCTATCTTCTCATTATTAAAATAAATGTGGAATGAAAAGCGAAAATGTGGTGAGACATGCCTTGCCGAATCAATCTCTGGTATCCCCGTGGACAACTTGAAGGCTCTTTTAGAGTACCGGTGCTCCTGACACCTCTGTATCATTTATTCTCCCCCTTTCGGCCATGACATTTAGTTTCTCCCCAAGTAACAGCAACAGGGCCAATCAGAGATGAGAAGAGCAGCTGTGTGGAGTTGCACTGCTTTGCTCGCAGAAGCTTCGTTTTAAATGTTTGTGTGACAGGAGCGGGGCATCATTAGGGAACTTGCACACACATGAGCACTGGCTGAGAATGCAAAGACCTGCTTAGGCTGACAGAAAATGGGAAGATGTCCTTCTTACACACCCTGATCTTGATGGCTTCATCAGCCAGACGATCGATAGATGTGAGGAACTGTATGGAAGGCTTGTCGCCACACTGAGACCTGGTAATAAAACAACAGCTTGTTAGTAAAATGTTACCTCAAAAAAATACAAATAAAAAAATAAGAGATTTTTTTTCTGATGAGATGAGCTCACAATATTACAGCCATACCGTATAATATTCAGTTCTACTAAATTAGCAGGGGCCATTTGCATTTTGGAATGCATAAATGCACCTGTGAGACTTTCTCAGATTATGCGTTGTAGGAGACTTCCCAATTTTGCATGCAAAATGCAATGACCCTTCTAACTGATGGAAAATGGAATCATCTATAGGCTTAAAATTGCAATCATTCAGAGATGATTGAAATTGGTAACACTTGCGTTCATAACATTACCATATTTTGAATGATATAGTGCTTAAAGGATTAGTTCACCTCAAAATAAAAAAAACATCATTTACTCACCGTCATGTCATCCTAAACCCATAAAATGCTAGTATATTGTAAAGTAAGTATTGTACAGATATTTTAAATGAAAGCTGAGGGATTTCTGTTTCCTTTATTAAAGATTTCATGCACAACTCTTTACTGAAATTCTTCAGAAATGTATACACACATTAAATAAACGTTTTTTAAAGAAAACTTTTTGCTTTATATGATGAATGGGTTTTATTTTAGGCTTTTGTTTGCACATAAATTTTGTGTGGATCAATCAATCAATCAATCAATCAATCAATCAATCAATCAATCAATCAATCAATCAATCAATCAATCAATCAATCAATCAATCAATCAATCAATCAATCAATCAATCAATTAAAATGAACACTTTATTGTAAGGTACAATTCTTGCTATTAATAAACCATTAACTTAAATTAATTTGCTGCTTATTCAGAGTTAGTAAGGCAGTGGGTTTATATATTGGATACTATTGGAAATGTCGAATAAGATCATACTTTATGAGCACTAATAATCAGCCAAAATCTTATTAAAGGGTCACGAAACACCAAAACACATTTTTTTTGAGATGTTGACAGTCATATATGCGTCCCACATTGCTAAAAACACTATCAGGACACATATATTTAGCTAACAAGTGAAAAATGGTTGTTTTTGGTTGTTTAGAGCAAATTCGTTCCTCCGGTTTAAAAAATAAATTTTGAAGCAACGTCACGGTGAGGAGATCATGGTGTGAATTCCAGCGTAGAGATTGGCTGTCTGTACCAGCTGATACCAAGTGACGCCATTAAGTTTTCAGCACATTTATTCATTCATTCATGAGAAAGACTTGGTTTGTACTAATCAGGACGCTCTATTGTGAATAAGGTTCAATTTCATTTAAATGCACGACATAGCTTCGAAGACTCCTTTTACCTGTTACAGTGTTCAGTGAGACACCACGTTGTGTTGCCAACCGTAATTCAAACTAATAGTAGAAGAATTGTTTGGAGACATGAGTCGTCAGTGTTGCGTTTATAAATGTGCCGCAATGAAGGGTTTGTTTCTATTTTCCTATGATGAGAGCACAGCTCACGTGTGGACCCACATGTGTGGATTACAGTGGTCTGCAGACACATTAAGGTTTGTAAGGTACATTTTTTTACCCGAGAGCTTTTTGAATCTGGAAATGGTGAAATTCGGATTTGACACTTGTCTTCTTTTAAAAAAAGATGTGGTTCCAGTTCGTGTTGATTGTCCTATCTATACTTATATGGTAAATGGCAAAGTTAGTATCATCAGCAGTACTCTTTCAGTTTTTAGACATACATACATAGGTTTACAGTAATATCACTTACAATATTATGTACTGAAAATCCTCTACTTCCACACAGCTCTTAGATCCGCTGAAAATGTTGCTCTCACTGTCTTACATCTCCTCTGCATTTGTGTTTTCATTGCCACTATGAAAATCAGCGCGCACACTTACTGAAACTCCCCTTTTCATGCAAACCCTTCCCTCATTCACCACTCAACACTCCCACCTAAACAAAGCTGCAATCACCCACTTTCCTAAGTTTTCCTAACTAGAGGTTTGAAAATACCCTGCTGAGACATGAGGGGTGTCATGGTCCTTTAAGAAGCAGGTAATAAGCCAATAGTTAATAGTGGAATTGGTACTTAAACTAAAGTGTTACCAAAATAACTATAGGAGTGTATATTGGAGTTTTGTGAAATGAACTGTTTCAATTATTTCAGTTTTCAATTTCAATTTGCTAAATTTGAAGGGTAATGGAAACACAGCCAGTGTGAGCACAGCTTAATAGCAGATTTCGCTGTCACAACTTACCCCATTTAGTATGACAACATTCTCTGAGAAATGCTTTCACAAAATGCTAACCTCTGCTATGTGAAGTGTATATATTTTCTTGGCCAACAACAATGGCAAATGTTCAACAGGATTGTACACTCAATAGAAATTCTGACCTTCAAATATAAACCTACACAGACTGTATATTCACTGGAGTAAAATGTAAAACCCTTTTTACTCATCATGTATTGTAGAGAAATAAAGTGGAATCTATTTGATAAAAGTTCACTAATTGCAGGGTACTACATGCACATAAGCAGTGATTCAATTATGTCGTACATGCAACTGGTGTAAACATTTGTAAAGCCTATTTGTGAGTAATGATGGTGCCAGTGTTTTTAATGTGACAGAATCCTAAAGGCAAAAATAACTGAATAAAAATGCAAAATATAATGTGTCTCATGCTTTAACCCGGCTCAATAAAAGCAAATTACAATGTGGCATTCGAGTTTCTGTTCACTGTTTCTGTAATCAGTCTTAAAATGTTCTGGATGACAAAATTACAGCACCTCAGCAATAAAACTAGTATTTTAAATGTCAGATTTTTTTTCTTTTTTGCACATGCAACTGTGGCTGTCTGATTAGCACTTCTTAAAAGGAAGACAAAATTGGCAGCTTTCAAAAGAGCAAGTTTGATGACTTAAGCATCTATAAAAGTCAGACATGCACAGTACTTCTGAATGTTACATGACAAGCTGATATAAGTGCATTTTCCCCTCTAAAGATTAGGTTTTGCTGAGGACTTATGTTCAGAAAACGACCTGATTAAGTGACCTAAATGAAAAAAAAAAAATCATGTGGAGCATTGACATGATGCTGAACTGATTTATTTTAAAGGAGCACAGAATGTCTTAAACTTACATTTTTTTCCTCAATTAATTATGTAAGTTTACCTTATTTGAATTATATAGCATTGTTTTTTTTAGAGCATAGTTATATAGAAGTAAATATATATTAATTATTTGTCTTCTGTTTTGATTTTAGTGTATTTTTTGTATTTTTGCATTCCCTGCTGAAAAATCCAGCTTAAACCAGCCTAGGCTGGTTGGCTGGTTTTAGCTGGTCGACCAGGCTGGTTTTAGAGGGGTTTTGGCCACTTCCAGGCTGGTTTCCAGCCATTTCCAGCCTGGTCTTAGCTGGTCAGGCTGGAAAATGACCAGCCAAATCCAGCTAAAACCAGCTTGACCAGCCT
The DNA here is from genome assembly GCF_052040795.2 of Danio rerio. NCBI lineage: Eukaryota > Metazoa > Chordata > Actinopteri > Cypriniformes > Danionidae > Danio > Danio rerio. Next base: position 39,423,138 of record NC_141026.1, on the reverse strand, counting down.
GGTTTAAGCTGGATATAGCTGGTTTTGGCTGGACTCCCAGCTTGGCTAGGCTGGTCAAGCTGGTTTTAGCTGGTCATCTCCCAGCCTGACCAGCTAAGACCAGGCTGGAAATGGCTGGAAACCAGCCTGGAAGTGGCCAAAACCCCTCTAAAACCAGCCTGGTTGACCAGCTAAAACCAGCCAACCAGATTAGGCTGGTTTAAGCTGGATTTTTTAGCAGGGTTGTGTTTGTCATTTTTATTATTTTTCATTATTTATCTGTTTTAATATTTAAAAAAAAAGTTTATATAGTAGTTATTTACATCAGTTATATATTAGTTATTTACTGTTACAATGTAGCACAAAGAATCAAATTTAAGAACTCAAGCGCTGTTTTAAGGATGTAACAAATGCAAAACATAAACAAAATATTGCATGGATTGGCACACTAAAAAGAAAAAAGAACAAACTCACATAAACAAAACTAGAAGAGAACAAAGAAAATATGAGGGCTATATATACCAAACACGAGGGATTATGTGACATCAAACAACCAAATGAGAACTAGAGACATGATTAAGACAACAAATGAGAAACATGACACAGGCTGCGTAAGAAAATCGCATACTTCCATACTGAAAATTATGCTAAAAACAGTATGCGAGCCGAGTAGTATGTCTGAATTCATAGAATTTAAAAATCAGTATGCGAGAAGTACCCAGATGGCCTATCACTTCCAGCGAGATTCTTAAGTGTGCATCCCATGCACAGTGAGTGAAGCGATCTAACTCATGAGATAGGTCACGTGATCATGACAAAATGGGGGATGTAGTATGTCCGAGTTTCATTCATATTACTGACATTAATACTGTATAGAATTTACTTTATTAGAGGTTGAGTAGTACATTTAAATTCAAATGCAGTACCAACTAGTTGTACAAACGAGTCGTAGGTGGTTTCAGATGCAGCCATACACAAATAGCTGAAAACAGAAAGACAAGACAGACTTTAAAATAAAAGACAAAAGGTGCGTCTGAAATTGTTTACTTTAATACTATATTGTACGCTAAATACAGTATGCGAGCTGAGTATGTCCGAATTAGACAAAGAATTCGAAAATCAGTATGTGAGAAGTACCCTTTTCTACTACTTCGAGTGAGATTCTCAAGTGCACATCCGATGGACGATATGCTATCCCATGATGATACATTGTGAGAGAATTCATGAATGGGAGTGAAGCGATGCAACTGACGCAGGTAGGGCAGGTGATGATGGTAAAATGGCGGATGTAGTACGTCCGAGTTCAATTCAATATGCTCACATTCATATTGTATAGTAGTGATCCTCAACCTTTTTATCACTGCGAACTGGTCAACGATTAACACTTTACTGCAGATCAGGCAACTAGGTTTTCTCAGAGTGTTCTCTGAGGATGACAAGCTGACAAAACATTACTGATACTCTAATACAAGTTGTATTTATGGAGAAAATTACAAAACACTGCAGTGTTTGGGTGTTTTGTGTTTTGTGTTTGTGTTTGGGTGTCATGTGACTCGTGGTGGGTTTGTGGCATTCATTTAACTGGGTGCACCCAGAAGGCATAAGCGTGTCACGCCGCTTGCGAGCGCACCTCCATTGGAAATAACGCACTTGTGCGAACTCTCGAAAAGATGCGATATGCGAACGGCCATCATTTGCAATCTCCAGCAGTTAATCTTGATCATGATCATGATCTCTGACATGCTGGATTTACCTGATTTGTTGACAAATGAGTTGTGGATCCATCCCTTGGCAGTTGCTGGTCCTTCACTGGGCCTTTTAGCAAAGACACTTTCTAAAGATGTCTGTTTCTTAGTCATTTTTCTGCTTGTGTGTTAAATTTGGGCACTCAAGTGACCGAGATGTATGCAAGAGAATACGGTCATTTTTCAAAATAAAAGATTTTACAAAATAAAGGATCGTTCAGACTCAGATAATAAATAAAACGGAAATAATTAATAATTTCTTGTGCAAACCGATACCAATTGATCCATGGACTGGTACCGGTTCACAGCTTGGTGCTTGAGGACCACTGCTGTAAAGAACATACTTTTATAACGGCAGAGTAGTACATTTAAATTCAAATGCAGTACCTACTGAGTAGTAGGCAATTTTGGACACAGCCACAATAAGACATCTGCAGCATCCCAAATGGCACACTATACACTTTGCACTTATGCACTATGTACTTATGCACGTACACTCTCAACAGCATAGTATATGTATGTAATGCCATCCCAAATGGCACACTAATAGGTTTTTTTTACAAAGAGGAAATTTAAACTGTTTCCCTGATGACGTTTGCCAAATTTGTGAAATAAATGACCAAACTACAAAAAAAGACCTGCCATCAGTATAACATTGTATATGTACAGTGGGTGTGTACATAATTACAAATGTCTATGTGCAGTGGATATGTACAGTTCAAAAAAATGAATCAGTGCAATGAATATGTGCAATTATTAAATGTGCAAATGTTAAATAGTGCAGTGATTGTGAGGAGTATAAGTTAAAGGAGAGTGGGGGTGTATTAGGGGGCAAAAGAGTCAGTGAGGGGCAGAGTTCAAAAGGAAGACTGCTCTGGGGAAGAAGCTGTTTCTCAGTCTGCTGGTTTTGTCAGGGGGAGCCTGAAGCGGCTGCCAGAAGGCAGGAGTAAAAACAGTCTGTGAGCAGGGTGAGAGGAGTCTTTAAGGATACTGCATGCTCGGTGTAGACAGTGTTTCTTCTGGATGTTTTCTATGGCTGGCAGTGTGGTCCCTGTGATGCGTTGGGCAGTTTTAACCACCCGCTGCAGTGCCTTAAGCTCAGCAACAGATAGGCTTCCATACCAGACTGTGACGCAGTTGGTCAGGATGCTTTCTATTGTGCAGCGGTAGAAGTTCACCAAGACAGCTGATGAGAGCTGGTTCTTCTTAAGAAGAATATTATTTGACAATAAAACATTTAATTTTTGATTTAACAAATTAATATTTTAATAAATGTAAAAGACTGAAAGTAGTAAGATAAATATATCTTTTCAAGATAACTGAATTGTTTATCTGCTAATTGAAAACTATAGTATCTATAACAGCATGTGTTTATTTTAATAATAATTATTCTTTCATAATTTAGATTAAATCATTTATCAAACTGATGCTGGATGTCAGACCAGAATGATATACAGTAAGAGGCAGCAGCTAAAAAAACCCCTCAAGTTAAACAAAATTCCATTTTACAAAAAAAAAAAAAAAGAAAAACAGAGCTGAAGTGGCCATATTCAGTCATATCATTTTTCACTTCAAGATAAGAAAAACAAGGGTGAAAGGGCAAATAGTTTGTTCAACGACACAGAGGAAAACAGCAAAATCTGCTCGGACATGTTTTACAAATGCTTAAGGATTTAAAAAAAATACATATTGGTACTTATCTCCAGAGGACAGGTGCTCAGGTTTGCAGTAAATAAACACTACCTCAGGCCGTTTTCTGTGAAATTGGCACATCTTTGGCATAGCACTGAAAACATGCCATAAAAGCAATTGATTCTGAAGCACGTGGAGGCCTCCACAAGGCAATCAGATTGTTGTTTTAAAGACTTTTATACACAGCGGCCTCAGATTACATAACACATAACTGTATAACAGAAAGAAGATGACTGATATCTCCGCGAATAACCCGAAAACGTGTCTTGAATGTCCTTCACCTAATAACCGGCTTGTTTCTTCCAGCGATGCAGCACATAGTATTACTAGCTAAATAACCTTGTTGCATCACACATTACAAATTACATGTCTGTTTTACACTCAATACCATCCATCAAGACAAAAGTGATGCTCGCACCAAATGCAAGCGGACGTTTCCTGGTGGCGAGATATTATAAGATGACAAAGATGTTTTAAAAAAAAGACTAGGGGAAGCATTATTCTTTCTGCTCGGTTTAATATAAACGACTGTCTTTCATGTCCAATATGAGAGCGGAAAGTGACAGGGGCCATTGTGATGAGTTCGGTGCTTTCCCCAGCCCAAGAGGCCATGATTCACCGGCATTTAATTGGAATAATGTATGAAATGAGTCATGCTTGCAGCCAGAAACGTTAACTCTCAGCTTCGCCAGTCTCGACAGAGATCAATGCACCTAACCTCAATTCAAGAAAACATCCTTTAATGGATACCCCGGGGAAACATGCCAGGCTTCTCCCCTTCACTTATTTATTTATTTTTTAATTCGCGCGACTGTACTGCACACTTTCTAATTACCCACCTGAGCACAAAGGGGCTTGTGTCTGAATGCAATTCTGAAATCCCATCACTCTAAACAGTGGCGGTTTATCATCTTCATTCAACTGGCGATGCGCAGGTTTATTGTCTCTTTCATGCTTTGATAGTTAAGGGGAACATGTTCAGACGAGAGCTGTAAAGTAAAGATGCTCTCAGACGAACGCCACAACATTTTTAGAGAGCCTAATGCTCCGGATTAATGAGGTGTTACAATGACGGCATGGTATAATAGAGTTTTAGTACAATAAGTGACATAGTTTTAATCTCTCGGAGAATTGCTAAAACAAGTGTGACCTTTGGAGACGGTCTTTTACTTCTCACTTTCTTTCATTTTAGAGGGAAATTAAATACACGCTTTTAGCTCGTTTAGACATGACAGGAGACTGTTCCCCCCCTACCCCATCCATTTATATGGAGCTTTTCTCAACCTCTGTGAAAGAAAGTGTGAATTCTAGACACACTGCGGCTGATTTCTGCAGATTACATTAAAAAGCTTGAAGAATAGGAGGAAAAAGCAGTCTGAATAAGAGGCCAGCGTTTTACATCTGAGCTTTTGTGTGAGGCATAATTTGTTTGCTCGCTTCCTTCAAAACAGTAAAAGATGGAGCACTATTAGAAATCTTTTTAATGGTGAAAGTACAAAAGGGCTCCTACTCGATGCGTTCTTTAAACCTTCAAAGATGAATCTTCATTGGTTCAGGATCTAGATTTTACAGAGGACAACTAAAGTTTTACTAAGTAAATAGATTTATATAATAAAGAACTGTATATGTTTATTGATTTGCTACGTTATTAGGGTACAACAAGGCAAAAGACCTTATGGAAAATTCGATCGTAGTATAAGACTTATTATAATATTAACAGATTTAATTTAATATTGATGGAGCAACATATTTTCGTAGATAGTTTATCACAGAGGTGGTTTGTGCATTGTTTCTAACAAACTTTTTCTAAACATTACTTCAGTTTGTACTTATTTGTTTCATTTAATTATTGAATACATTTATTTCTTCATATTGTAACAAAGATACCACACACGACAATGAACGCAATATGTATTGTAGTCTTTTAGTCCAAAAAGCAGTCACATTTTCATTCCCCATACCATAAATTTTTATATATTACTGTCATTTTGTCATTGAAGATCTGTTGCTTTAATTACCTTGGACAAAACTAAAAAATCATTTACTGGGCCCTTGTTTCAAAATCAACTCAGGCTCATTGCAGATACGTACCCAGGTTTACATTTCTGGGGACATTGACATAAGTAAATGGAGGTATGTCTGCTCTCAGTTTTTGCTCATTGCAAATCCACTGGAGGCCGTTGTATACTCTTTTTAATTGATCTCAAATTTCTCGTGTGTCAACTTTTTGTGTAAAGCCACCAGAGGGCGCTGTTTACACTTAAGCTGACCAGGGGTGTTTCGTTGTTACAAACATAATTGATTTTGCGTTTCCAAAATCCATCCAATCCAAATCCAACAAACATTCGCAAACTGCCTTGCAAACTTGTATGCTTGCCACTACACCTTTAGAGCTGTAGTTAGAAACATAGTTCCTAGCTGTGTACCATTCCCACTTATTCCTGCTATGCCCTATTTCTAACATTCTAACATTTAAATTTGGAATTATTTAAAAAAAGCATTAAAGTGACCTCTCTGTGGTGTAATTTGCTTTCAAATAATTTTTACAGTTTAGTTTTAGTGATCTCCATGTTTACAACTGCGCTTCCTTTGCAGTGCACTTTAAAAACATTAATGTCATTTTGAGCGCAGCCGTGGCTCAGGATGAAAGCTATAGGTGGCATATTATTTAAAAGCGGAATTTATGTTACATCTCCAAAGCTTGTGAAAGCAAAAAAATATAGCATACGTTAATGCTTTTAATTTATAGTAGGTTATTTATCAAGTATCTGTACTGTATATGAAATGGGCCTGTTGGTTGGAACATTTCTGCAGTGGTTTGCATGTGTCAAATTGTAAAAGCAGACAAAAATAAATAACCAATAATCATCATCATCAATATCTTAATTAATGTTATTATTAAAGTAGGAGTTTTCATTTCCTAATAGATAATAAATATTAAATTTCATGTCTTTATAAATAGCCTCATTATGTATTTATCCATTTAGGTAACACTTTACAATAAGGGTGCATTAGTTAACATTAGTTAATGCATTAGTTAACATGAACTAACAATGAATACCGCATTTATTAAGCTTTACCTAACCTTTGTTAATGTTAACTAAACATTTATATATGATATTAGAATACGTGTTAGCTTTTGTAAGTGATTTTTGTTTTAGAATAGATTATGTAATGTTCTCAGTATTTGTAAAGGAAACATAGAAAATTTATGTGCCATTTACACATATTTCAATTAATATGGAGAACGAATGCATGTTTTTACCAAAACTAATATTGGATTTTTTAAAATACGTACCTCTGGCTACACAATTCGTGCTTTCCAGAAATGTAGACATGGGTATGTATCCACAATTAGCATGGGTGGGACTGAACTTTGGGTTAGTGTCCCTATTTGTCAAAATCTTCCAAATTTATGGCTTAGGTGAATTTTTTTTTGTCTTATTTTACTGCACATAAAACCCTATTTATTGTGGTGTGGAATGTAATTAATTGAACTTTTTTTTGTAAAGAAAATGATGAGGAATTATCAACCAACCTGTCTATTTTGGCATCTGCCTAATTTGACAGTCTAATACAGTACCAAGTGACAAATGAATTTGCAACTAAATAGAGTCCCATTGCTCAGCAACAAAAATAAATGAGAAATGTTTTCTTTATTTATGGTGACCTAGAATGATCATATGGTTAGCTGAATTATAATATGATGATGCGGCATTGTATTGCTCTTGCTGTCACCATCAGAACAGAACTGTGACCCAATTTTGAGTCACTGATATATGCCAGGGTCACTGATTTTCAGTGTTGTGTTTTGTAATTGACAATGCTCATCTACATGTCAGAATTAATTAACCCAGGCTCATTTTGAAAACGCAGCTCTATATGCATTTCTGGAAAGCACCAAATAGGTCCCAGGACCTACGTTTTTTTTGCAGATTTTGTTTTCGCAAATCCACCAAAGGCCGCTGTGCACATTTTTTGAGATCTCAAATTTTTCCTGAGAGTGCCAGAGGCTGTTGTCGACTGACTAACTGATCGACTGACCCAACCTCCTTCCATAAGCCCAACCATCAGTGTTTTGAAAAGCACAGATTGACCTGCCCAACCACCTCCCTAAACCCAACCAACAGTTTTAAAAAGCAATCCAGAAAAAGAAAAGTCTGATTTTAACCATGTTTTCAGATTTTACCACATTCTCTTCCACATGCTCTTATTTACTTGTTTATTTTATTTTTGGGCTTTTGTTTTAGTCTGACCCACTTTCTGAAGCTGCTCTTTACTGGACTTGAACCCTGTTGTTGTGGTCAACTCCTCTCTGCATCTCAAGTCTGCCAACGTACATGGCAAGGTACTGGACAAACTGGTAACTGTGGGAAAGCCGTCCACACAGAGGTAAGCGGTCAGCTGGTAAGCGCGAAAAAACAGCGTCATACTATCCTGTAGAGTTCATTTTTAAGACGAAATGCAGCCATGCGTACTTCTGGCCACATAATTCGCGATCTCCAGAAATGCATATAGGGCTACTTTTTCAGAATGAGCCTGTTGAAATTAATAATTAATTGAGAATTCTGAATGAATAAATAACCTAAACCTCATATACAAATCTCCGTGTATAGGAAGCTTCTCAATGTCTTAAAGAATAAAGAAAGACTGCTGAGATAGACTAAAGATTTTGTTCTAAAGAAAGAGTTTTTTTTGTTTTTGTTTTCCACGATAGGGTCTGTCAAGTGTGAAACAGCCCAATAGGACCACAGATGCTTTTTTTTTACACAACTTTTGTGAAACGAAAAAGAATGCTATAGGTCAGAGGAGGGCAAACTACGGCCCGCGGGCCATATGTGACCCGCTAAACACTTTCATCCGGTCTGCGAGGGAGTTTTTAAAATGCTGCTTCTGAGTAACGTTTTGGTTTCAGAATTAGTAAATTAGTGATGCAATACAAGTGAACGCCATTTGATGACAGTATTGCTCGCAGTACAGTTAGTGCAACCAGTAGAATTAGAAAACACTCTTGAATGCACTTGCACTTGAATGTTAATGGCTGAAAATGAGTCTGGCAAAAAAATTATAATAATTGACTCTGAATGTCGTGTGTTTAAGGAAGAATGGACAACAAAATACTTCTTCACCAGTATCGGACAGAAAGGGGTAGGTCTAATATGCCAAGAAAGTATTGCTGTTTTAAAGACTACAACTGATCACACCGAACGCACATTTACATTTCAAAAAAGCGAGGTGCACCGCATTGCTTTGTTATTGACGAGAAAAAAAGAAACGTGTGCTCTTTTTTATGTGGTTAGGCAATGACTGAATCAGCCAGGTATTTTGCGAGAGTGTTGCTGTTGATATTATTCTAACTTTATTTTCAGGCTCATTGTTCACATTAACACACTCATAATAACATGAATTGGAATAACAAAGATTAAGATTCTTCTTCCGTTTTATCTCATAGTTTTATAATCATTGATATGAGCATATTAATACAAGCTTAAATGAGATTGTTGTGAATTTGACTCAAATTACATAATTATTGCTGGTTAAATGTGTTAACTTTTGTCATAGAATATATTTTCCATGACTACATCCACTTTAAAAAGTTATTTTATCAAAGATTTGTGGTTTTAGCAAGTTTTTTTGATGATTGATCTGTATATTCTAAAAGCCGTTCAAATTAGATTATTGTAAACTTGACTGAATAGTAAACTTTAAGAACAATTTTTAATGTGTTAACATGAGATTTCTTTTCTATTAGACAATATATATTCTATTCTCCACTGTAAAAGTTATTATTATTATTATTATAATTATTATATTTTATAAGGGATTATTTTATTGTTTTATGATGAATGATAAGTAAATATGACTTGTAAATTTGACTCAATAATTATTATTTTTTAAAAATCTGTTTTGTGTTAATGTGTTTCTGTCCGATATTACATGTTCTATGCATACTGCAACTATAAATAACATTTATTTTTAAAAGGATTTAACATGTGGCCCTTCACTTGATTTGTAAAACCCTCAGGTCTAAGAGGTTTGCCCACCACTGCTATAGGTGAAATTATCGATGTACTGATAAAGATTTTTTTTAAAATAACAGATAACAATACAAATAATTTGGAAGCCAAAAACTAATTTATAAATTCAAATCTTCATATGAATTTTTCTGTGGTAGTTTACAAAAATAAACCCCAGACAGATACAGCAATAACTTATTTTATTTTAAAACCTTAAATGCAAACATCTTGTTTTCCCTCTAGCATAGAGGGTATAGGGCACCTGTGGCCTAATGGTGAGAGACTTAGAGGTTAGAGACTGCGCACTGATAAAACTAAAAGTAACCAATTATCACCACCGATATATAGTACATAAATACGTTTTTTTGAGAAATGAAAACAATACTTTTCTGACTTCATCACTGCTAGTATAATTTTAAATTTGTACTTTTTTTCTCCCTGGAAATGGCAAATTATTGCCTTCTCAATGTCAATCATGCACATGGTTAAAGATGGCTAATGATGGTCATCAAGACTCTAAAAAGAATTTAGGAAATAAAACTGCTGCCATAAAGACTTGTTTATCTGACATGTTACAGATAAACCATTCTGTAATCTGTATCTGATTTTACACTGTGACTGGAACACATAATAGTGCAATTTTTGTCCTAACCATCCCTCATGGCAAATGGCAATGTACAAAGTTTCTATTTTAGTTTCTATTTCTTGCTGCTAAACAACAGCATAACTAATATGGCAATAATCACCGCAGGTACTGATTTTGTGCTTAATCCAGTTTTAAATGTTACCAGTATGAGTTTGAATACCATTGTGTGACATTCATAACCATACTAAAAGCGGCAGCACCAGTTTATCTTACATCTTGGAAATAAACTAACAATGACTAACAATGTCAGTATCGCTCATCATGTACTTTTAATAATGTTAAAGAGGTTTAACACTTATTTAATAAATGATCAACCTGTCCATTATTGGTTGAGAGTGCAGTAAAGACAGTATTCAGCATGCTTCTAAATGTCTGTGGTATTAAAATGTTTCTGTCGTGCCACATCGTGTCTGATGCAGACAGTAGAACTGCTTGTAGTTGGAATGTTTTCACATAGGGCGGTGTTAAGACCGACTCTAAGACATATTCCCAGCAACCCTTGCATATTCAGACATTTGATACATTGTTCATTACAATCATGCTCAGCATAACCATAGCTCAGCGCATGTCATACACGGGATTATTAGAAATACAAACTTTAAAAGGCACGATGTCACATAAAATATTAGTTTTACCATTCTCTCATTGGAGTTTCACCCACAGTGCAGACTTTGTGTTGAAATAAGCGAAGGCATTACAGTAGTATCCACACATCAATTATTCATCCCTGAATACTATTATTTTTCTCTGTCTACTTTTTATTACCACAGTGAATTTCCTTTTACATTGATATTATAATGAGTACCTGAATCCAGCAGCCACCCATGCTGGCTACATCCTCTCATTTGTATTTACTTTCCCAGCTTAGTGTCATCTATTATGAAAGGATTAGGCATGATTTATGTCTTCCAATTCATGAAACCGACCACAACTACTGGGTATTCCGAACAATATATATTGCATTGCACTGCCTTTCAACCCGGATGTGCTGAATATTAGCTAAACGAATAAAAACGTAAACCCAAAACTCCAAAAGTACCCTTTGTCTTTAAACTCTACAGAAAACAGTCTGCTTTTTATCCCCTCTCTCCTCCTATCCTCATGATGTGCCCCTTTGTAAGATGACTACCTGGCCAGACTCCCCACCAGTCAACACTCCACTGACAGGCAACATGATCAAAAGCCAGAGCTGTCACCACCTCACATTCACTCTTTAATCGCTCCGAGGGGGAACGAAGGGTGGGGGATCTACTTTGGAACTGTCACTGTGCTCTTTTTCATACTTTTATACAGCCATTAAAGCAGCCGAGATGGAAGCGGGCAGATGGAGCAGACGAAGCAACAGCACACAAGAGAGGCTTTGCAAATCTACCTTCGGCGTATGCTAATGACTAGTTAGCGATTTCACCTGTCATTCTTCTTTTACTGTTTAGGGTTAACAAAACAAAAAAGGTGCCGCCTATTGTGCTGCCAAGGAAATCATTTGGTTTGATTACTTTGCGAAGGATTTCTCCTACCACAAGTGCTTGTGATTGGAGTTAATCGCACGCTTGCTTCTAATTTGTATTTCAGACCGGCGAACGCATCGACAAAATTACCATGCCAAGGTATAAATTATATTGTCAGACTGCAGGATCTGAGCGATTCGACAGGTCATCTTTGCTTGAGAGAAAAAGCGGAAGTGAGAAACAGAGATTCGCCTCTTACTAAAGGAAATCACTCTACGGTAGTCAGATCATGTGCCACGGGCCTTCATTATCCTCTTCTGGTGTTCAAATCATTATCGTGGGCTTTGGGAATTTGCCCCGAATATGAATAATGGGATATCACAAAGCAAGGCTTTACAAGCGATAATCTATACTTATGAAACGAATCAGATGAATTGGATCAATAGTACTCCTCTCACCCCAGTGTTATTCTATTCCATTAAATGTCATTACGAGTTGTTTGTGTAGATAAACTCAGGCTGACTAAAAGAACTAAGCATGACTGATGACCGCAGAGTGTCTCTACGCGCCGTTCGTGAGCTGAATGAATCATCCGGAGCAGTAAATTAGCATTTAAGTCAATGATTTTCACTCACCACTGTTTCAAAGTGCCAAGAGATTTCACAGTCACTGGCTCATATACGTTTCCCAACCCTCTGATACTTCACTGGGACCTTCACAGTTCAAAAGTGGCCTGTGAGTATCCTCTAAAAGCCTTTTGTTATGAGAGTCACTTTAACAATCATTATGGAGAAAAGGTTAATTAGATTCCACCTGATTACAAGCCACGCGTATGTACAGACGACTGGCATACAAACATGCTTTCGCCTCTCTCTCGCTCTCTCAAGCTGACTGCCTGTCACCAGCCTGACGGATCAATGGCGGCATTCATTCGTGCACAATGAAATCTACGCTGCCGTCCCCTCGCAGCGCCGCATTCAATGGCTCTCTTACTACAACACATTAAGCGCCAATTACTCTCTAATTAAAAAAGATCAGCGCATTGGGCTCATACGAGGAGCAAATTAATACATTTGATGGGATTAGTTGCCTCAGAGATTATTGAAAATGTATTCAACTATCAATGAAGGTGCATTCGCAAACTTACTCGGGTCTGATGGCTAATTGATCCCCATAGGAAAAATATTTGCACAGCCTTGCTGAGGAAGTGCAGAAATTGTTCGTTCATTAGCTTAGCAAATGATTTGATTCAAACTGTGGAATATGAGTGATTCATCATTAAAAGCAAATAACCTGTAGTGCCATTACAAAATTTAGCTCATATATATTTTTTCTTTTTTTAAATTATTAGTGTATGAGATAAAGAGCTTTTAGATTTTACAGTAAATTTGTCCTGCATGTAAAGAAATTAACTTGCTTTCTGTAGGTTTATTAAAGTGCACATGTGTGATACTAAATAGTCAAGCTATGAGGCTCACAGTTCAGTTTATGCACTCTCTTGATGAATACAGTCAGTCCAGATGTGCAGTCACTGTTAGACAGAAAACACCACAGCAGCGCAACAACTGAGGAGCCATTTACAAAGAACACGTCTTTATGTCTGAAAACTCATGAGTGATTCCACCATTTTACAGAGTCATACTAACTTGCTATCCCGTAAACAGAGGCATGCAACACTAGTATCAACTCCGAGTTCCTCTGATTGGTCCGCTGCTCTGGAACTGAAAGCATGACAAATGAGAGCTGATGTGGGTGACATTTGAAATCGTTTAATCTTCACATGTCGTCTAATAAATGCAGTGCTGCAAAAGACGCAAGTGTATAATGATCACGCACATCCGTCCAAAAATTAAAAAATATAGGACATTACCTATGTGTTCATCTAAAAATGCAAATTAACTTTATGCGCAAAACTGGAATATCACATAAAAGATTTGCGAATAAAGTAGCGTTTCCATCCAACAAGACAAATTGAACAAAATCGGCACTTCCTGATTATCTGGTGCCAAATATCAACAGTAAAAACTAAATTTGCTGTGGTAGCCCTGCTGAAAAAAATTGCCTTAACCAGCCTAAGCTGGCTGGCTGGTTTTAACTGGTTGACCAGCCTGGTTTTAGAGGGGTTTTGGCCATTTCCAGGCTGGTTTCCAGCCATTTCCAGCCTGGTCTTTGGTGGTCAGGCTGGAAAATGACCCTGGTTTATGCTGGACATAGCTGGTTTTGGCTGGGCTCCCACACTGGCTAGGCTGGTCAAACTGGTTTTAGCTGGTCATCTCCCAGCTTGACCAGCTAAGACCAGGCTGGAAATGGCTGGAAACCAGCCTGGAAGTGGCCAAAACCCCTCTTAAACCAGCCTGGTTGACCAGCTAAAACCAGCCAACCAGCCTAGGCTGTTTTAACCTGTTTTTATTCAGTAGGGAGGAGAAACTACATGAATCTTTTCCTTATTTAATAAATAACTTGCACGTTAAGGCAATTCTGACACACAATGAACACACAGTGGCGTTTGACGGTGTGAGGTGAGACCTGGAGCACAGACACTCTTGATTCTGGAGGTCATTAATAATATAATAACACTAATACTGAAACGTTCAAGGCATTTTAGAATGACCAAAACAGCATGTCAGATGCTTTACAGTGTGCTCAGCCTGCTGGTTTGTCCATTCGCACATATTTTTATCATTACATGATCTCTTATAACAAAATCACATGACCTTTTTTAATGCGCATAGTGGAATTTGTTCTGTAAAAGTGTTTCCAACGTGGTTTATGTGCATCTTTTCTTATTTAATAAAAAGTTTATCCCACTAAGTTATGCACATATGTTTTTTAAAAAGGTATGCGCATCTTGGCATTTTCATCAACCAGTTTTTATTTCCAAAATGCGCATAAAAATAGGTGGATAGAAACACAGCTATTGTCAATATTGTCAAAATTGAGCAGTTGTTGTCTGCTGCACCTGCTGTTATGGATGGACACCGTGTTAGTATTTTCATTAAGAGATTTCAGTTTTGAAGTTTACTGAATCTTAAATTTAACACACAATTATTGTTTTTCTGTTGTTTAGGGAAAGAGCTAAGCTTAGGCTTTCAGAGTTTAATGCACAGTTTTTTAATTGCAAAGTTAAATTTTTCATTATTGTGTTTAATTTTGTACTTTTGCATCTCCAGAAGCTATTAAGTTCAGTAGCTCATTGTGACAAAACAATGCTTGTTTAAAATAAACAGAAGCAAGTAAATGGAGATTTGTTGATTATTCCTATTGTACCATATACCCACACTAAACCATTACCCCAAAATCGAGGTATGTACTGGATTGTGACTCTAGTGTACTGTTACGCCCCATGTGATGTCCATTTATTGTGAATTTAAGCACATCCAGAAAGAGCAAACATTTTGCAGTTATGCAGGAAAAATATACTGCAAACTCAGATGCTTTCCTGACCCAACAAATGATAAATATGTTGACTTATGCAGTAAAAGTGGAACAATCAAAATAATGCATCTTAGAATAATACAAGCCATATGTTTCCAAGAGATGTGTTCCAATACTCCTCTTAATTTTTAATGATTTCATTAACATGCAAAATGAAAAACCAGCTTAGCCTAAGCTTGTTTTCAGGTTTAAGCTGGTTTACCAGGCTGGTTTTAAAGGGGTTTTGGCCATTTCCAAGCTATTAATTTTTAGCTGTTCAGGCAGGGAGACCAGTTAGGAAATGGCCAAATCCCCTCTAAAATCAGCCTGTTTGACCAGCTTAAACCAACCAGATGTTTTCTCTCAGCAGGGATATAACACATGAAAAGAAATCACATTATGTTTTGTTAACACTAACAGGACAAGACGTTTTAAAAATAATAATAGTTATAGTAATAATTTAATAGTATAAATTTGACTTATCTTGAATGGTTCATAAACTTGCCAAAGCATAATCGCCAGCCAGAGATGCTGAAAAATTTCTGTTGGTGGTCTAAGTGTTCACTGTAAGGTTTCAAAAGACATTTTTTTTCTTTTAAATTAGGTGTTAGTATCTACATATAGCCTAAAAGTGGTCGAATTAAACTAAAATGTGTGTTTTATTACAAATAAATGCCTGCACATGGAAGTTACACAGTAAACAGTAAGAACAATCTATTATGACTAACCATTTATTGGTACAGGGATGAAAACTTGCCCCCATTCTGCAAAATTAACAGTTCTACATGTATTTAAAAAATGTGTATAATATTTTGTCGAGGTAGACCATCACAGATTACTGTATGTCAGATTCCAATTTTTATCCATAAAAACATGACACCCTTCCCCAAAGTTTATTTTGCTTTGCTGGGTTATTCTTTCTGCATGTTAGACAGGACAGAAATTGTATTATTAGCATATTGGTGTGCATGTAAAAAAAAATAAAAAATAACCATGCATACATGCTCATTTTTTATATTCAGGATGGGGTCAGGAAGATCATTCCACCAGAAACAGTTAACAGTTAAGAAGGTTCTGCAAAGTGATTTTGTGTCTCTCTGTACCACAAGATGCATTTATTCACCAATCTCAAGCTTCAAGAGAGGAAGTTGAGAGGATACTGTATGATTGGGAAGTAGGAAAATGCAGACCCTTTGGTTATTCTGTATATCCAACAAACACTTAAACTTGATGCAAACTGCAATTGTTAGCCAGTGAGGAAAATAGGTGTGATATGGAGTTTTAAAAGGGGCATTCACAGCTGCTGGTAATAGGACCTCAATTATAGGAACTAGCCACCAGGCAGGCCCCCCAATAAATAAATATTCTCCACAGACCATCTTCCTAGTTGCATTCACAGTCACACCATCAATGGAAACTCTGAAATGACTTATGCAACAGAAAGCAATATCAAGTGTGTATTGAAGGAACCAACAACTTGAGGAAGGAGGATTTGATGATTAGAACTGTGTTTTCACTGTGTGTCATGATAATGGAGATGACATGTCATGGAAATGTGCGAGTTATACATCTGAAAGCCAAACCATGTTGGTGTTTCGTCTAATTTTAACATCTAATTTTTACGAGGTGGGTCATAAGCCCATCATTCAAATCTTAACCTGGAGGACCAGGATATACACACATACACTGGAGCATCCAGAGAAAACCTACGTAATCACAGGGAGAACATGCAAACTCCACACAGAAATGCCAACTGACCCAGCCAGGACTGGAATCAGCGACCTTCTTGCTGTGAGGTGACAGTGCTACCCACTGCACCACCATGCTACCCTATAAAAGTTAAAATACATTTCTATTTTTATTTAACTTAAACTTGAAGGTCTGAAAACATCATCATGTACATCTGTTATGTGTAGTACATTTCAAAGTTTTATTTGAAATTATTCAAAATGAACGAAAAGAGCCATATTTTAGTTACATATACAGTTGATTGAGACTGATCTAATAACTAATTTTAGGACAATTATTGCTCACTGAGCAAAGCAACAAACTGCATTTTTGCTAATTAAGCTGCAAACGCCCAAAGCATGGACGTTTAGTAATAGCACAGGTAATAGCACAGCCATATTAGTACATAATAGCACAGCCATAATAGCACAGCCATATTAGTACAGTGTTTCCAGGACAAAAGTCATTCAACCGCACTAGGCAAGACTAGCACAACCTCACAAGGCATAAAGACAGAACAGAAGTATTGATGATAATATAATCACTTACTGCACTGACCATAAGGCAACGCAGCACCAACTCGTACTAAATACTTGGCTTATGCTAGTTTTGTTGACTAAAATCAACTAACAATGTAAATGAAATATGACAAGATGCTGCGGTGGAAAAAATTGTGGGAACGAGTGAACGAGTAGTTCATACAGGGGATTAACTCACAATTTAATCACTCTCTCCTTTAGAATGAACAGTGAAAGCAGGAGAGGGGCTGTGTTTCAGCACACGGATTAGGCCAAATTTAACAGGGCGAAGCAGTGGTGCAGTAGGTAGTACTGTCGCCTCACAGCAAGAAGGTCACTGGGTCGCTGGTTTGAACCTCGGCTCAGTTGACATTTCTGTGAGGAGTTAGCATTTTCGCCCTGCGTTTGCATGGGTTTCCCCCGGGTGCTCTGGTTTCCCCCACAGTCCAAAGACATGCTGCAGGTGAATTGGGTAGGCTAAAATATCCGTAGTGTATGAGGGTGACAGGCTGGCTGGAATGTGTAAAAAAAGTTACTATCATATGGAAAAGTCTAAAATAGCTTGTTCCAAACAGCCGACCCTGCAACCATACGGGACTAAGGCCAAAACATAAGAAGAATAGGTCAAATTTAACAGGGAGGAAGAATAATACATTTTCATGCACACAAACACATGCTCTTTGTCAGCAATGCCTGTTTGGTTACTTATCCACCATCCATGAAGAAAAGTGATGTAAAATTATAACTTTTGTAATTAAAAAAAAAATATATATTTGTTTATTTTAATATATATATATATATATATATATATATATATATATATATATATATATATATATATATATATATATATATATATGTGTGTGTGTGTGTGTATCTCTGGCTCTGGATGGACAGTCCTCCACTGCACCTTGGTCCCACATTCATTTCAAAGGAGTGATACCCTGTACTAAAAAGGTGGCTCTATTGATGCATTCCTTCCAATAGACAACAATAGCTTAGGCGATATCTAATGTAAATATCTATGCAGGTGGTTGGACCAACAAAATTCTTTCATGTTACCACAGCACAAAAGGCTGATGTAAGTTATTTTAATGGTTTAGAAATTTAAGTAGATTGAACATAAAACATTGTATCAATTGGCCAAATAAATGACAAGAATTGTGTTGTTTCAGCTCATTTTTAACCAGGTAGTTTGAACAAGCAGCAGTAATCATTTTTTGAGTGTATATGCTAACACTTCAAAAATAGTTACTAAGTGGTTCATATGGCATGAGTTTGCTTATTCGTTATATACTTACATCACTAGTAGTTCCTATTGTGCTGATTTGGAGCTTGGCCTGGGAAGCAGAAGCAAGTTTAGTTGGTAAAAAAGCCCACCTTCTTAAAACTGAAATAGTGGCTAGTTCCTGCAGTGGAAGCAGGCCAAAAGGTGGATGCTTCCAACAATAATTCTAAGACCTTGAAACCATTCTTCTGGAGCAAAAGCCATTTGGGCTTGTTAAAGAACAGTCATGCCATGCCTTTTGGAATCACTTGTGAAGGTATGATTGCACATGATGGAAGTCCAGCCAGAAGTGCACTGTAAAAGTCCAGCCTAGAAATAGGCTATCATAACAAAACTCCATATGTATATATAAATTTCCGGCTCCAGATGACCAGTCCTCTACTGCACCTTGGTCCCACATTCATTTCAAATAAATGCTACCCTGTACTAAAATGGCAGCTCTATTGACTCATTTCTTCCAATAGACAACAATAGTGTAGGCATCTAATCTAATGTAAATATCTATGACCAGGTAGTTGGACCAACATAATTCTTTCATGTTGTCCCAACACAAAATGCTTAAGTTACCTTAATGGCTTAAAATTTAAGTAGACTGAACATAAAACAAATAAATTGGCCAAAGAAATTACAAGAATTGTGTTGTTTCAGCTCATTTAGGTAGTTTTAACAAGCAGCAGTCATCTTTTTTGTTCGCTCATTCGCTATATACTTACATCACTAGTAGTTCCCATTGTGCTGTTTTGACCTTAGTCTGAGAAGTAGAAGCTAATTTAGTTCCTCAAAAAGCCCACCTTCTTATAACTGGAAATAGTCCTGCAGTGCAAGCAGGCCAAAAAGTGGATGCTTCCAATAGTAATTTGAGGAACTATGAAACCGTTCCTCTGGAGCAAAAGCCATTTGGGCTTGTTAAAGAACAGTCATGCCATACCTTTTGGAATCATTTGTAGAGGTCTGATTGCACATGATGGAAGTCCAGAAAGAAGTGCACTGTAATAGTCCAGCCTAGAAATACCATAACAAGGGCCTTAGGTGAAAGGAGTGCATGGTCTTACTGAAGTTGCAAGATGCACGAACACTTATTTTGTAATGCGGTATTTCAAACGAATACTTTACTAAAGTGCTAGACATTTAACTGACAGATTTGAAAAGAAGATGCTTTTTCTTAAACCATTTGGCAAACATGACCTTATTAGACCAATTGCGAGACACAAAAATGAAGGAATTTGGCACAAATCTGACAGAAATACAGCACTGACGCACTTCTTTTGAAATAAAATTGGTTTTAAAAATATGAGGTGATATGATAGCTGATACGGCCTTGATGTTCTTAAGAGCCCGCATGACAGAGTAAGAATCTGATAGCTATCGTGCCCTTCATCTTAAAAAACATCAACGCTGCTAGCTCATAAACAGAGATCAGACTTCAGATTGCTTGATTGCTAATTCACCAAAGCTAATCTCCCCCTGCAAGAACCTTCTAAATACTCATGGCGTAAACACTTTGCATTTGATTTAGTGACTGAAGTAATTAAAAAAAAAAAAAGTGTAAAAAGCGTCACAAGAAATAAAAAGCTCTTTCCATACGGGACTCAAAATGCAAGCTGGCATCGAAAATGAGAGCTAATCAGGTATTAATGTATGTAAATGTCAAGTGAAAAATAGCCCAAGCTCCAAATGTATTAGTTTCCCAATAACAGGAACAGGTCTCATTATATTACCTGTGCAAATGTCAAGTCCTGTGATGTCGAGATGACACAGCTGGGAAAAAAAATTGGAAGAAAGGACAGTGGAAATGTGGAGTGAAGGTCTGGCTTGTTTAGTGATGGTGTGTTAGCCTTAGGGCTTGCCTCCCTGTCAGTAGATTTCAGATGTCTTAAAAGGTGCCCAGCTCTGTCTGGATAATTCCAGTCAAGAGAGGCCAAAACAATAACACCAACTGCACTTGAAATGCAATCCTGTTTAGCATGTTTATTTCCTCAAGGGGCATTTTTATACATCCAGATAGAGCTCATTTGTAGGGGTAGAACGACTCCGCTTATCTGCCCTGAATACATGAGGAATGCCATCAGTGAAGATGCACAAACTGTATGCAGTCTTCAAGATCTTTGTCTCAGCCATTTTTAATACATTTCACTAGATCTAAATCGTGGCTAGCGGCCTTTTCCACAGACACTGGTGACACTTGACCTTTATAAAAAGGCACATGAGGCACAAATATAGTGTTTTTAAATCGTTTTTTGAGAACTATTTAATGTTTGGTCAACTATTTTGTAACATATTGTTGCATGAAAAGCACTAGTAGCCTTACTGTTGTCATGCAACTATATGTACAGTTGAAGTCAGAATTATTAGCCCCCCTGACTAATTAGCCCCCCAGTTTATTTTTTCCCCAATTAGTTTAACAGAGAGCAGATTTTTTTTTCAACATTTCTAAACACAATAGTTTTGATAACTCATTTCTAATAACTGATGTATTTTATCTTGCCATGATGACAGTACATAATAATTTACTAGATATTTTTCAAGACACTTCTGTACAGCCTAAAGTGACATTTAAAGACTTAACTAGGTTAATTAGGCTAACTAGGAAAATTAAGGTAATTAGGCAAGTTATTGTATAACGATGGTTTGTTCTGTAAACTATTGAAAAAAATATAGCTTAGGGGCTAATAATTTTGACCTTAAAATGTTTATTTTATTTTATTAAAAACAGCTTTTATTCTAGTTGAAACAAAACAAATAAGACTTTCTCCAGAAGAAAAAATATTATCAGACATACTGTGAAAATGTCCTTGCTCTGTTAAACATCATTTGGAAAAAAAAAGTGCCTTAATGTCACAGATAACAAGAATCAGGAATGATGTGCGTGTGAGTGTGTGCTGTATTTATTGTCCATCTAATCAGTTTATGAACACCTACCAACAGTTGTGTAATCAACCAAATGAGGAACAGGTGTGAGTGGTGCATGATTGGATATGTAGTTCTTTAAAGTGGCAGATTTGTAGTTCTTAAGCAATCTGCACAGGTTGGATTGCTTGTGATTGTGACAATAAGTATATAAGACTACTGTTATTTATCATTAAGGCTATTATGTATCATTATGTAAACAATCATAGTATAAAGAGATCACCATAAACGTAATCAAAAAAAGTTTGAATTTTTTTTTTGAGAAATAATTGAATTTTTTTTTTTTTTTGGGATCAATTTACAAATTAGAGATGTCAATGCTTATTCAATGCAATCAATTCCATGCTAAATAAGCGGGACAAAATTAGTAATAACAAAATGATTTTTTTTTTTAATGAAGATTAATTATTTTTTATATAATATCAGTGTTGGAAGTATTGATACTTGTTCTTGCACACACTTGAATGGTCCAGACATATTTTGGGTCCAGATATTAAGACGAAGGACACTATACTGTATGTGGAGGAAAATGAGGATGATGAGGTAACCTCTGCTTTCTTTAGCATCACAGATAACATGATAATATAACACTTACCGCAGGAAGAAAAAAAATATTATTTTTTACCTTAAAACAAAATAATCAATTACTGGCATTAAATTCTTAACATGTGAAAAACAATATTAATTAAATTAATAAATGTTTTTTTAAACACACAAAATATGATATGAAAAAAATGGTTTAAAAAAGCATATGATAAAAAAACTATATATTTTGTCTGTTAAATTTTTGAGACACAAACTGTTTGTTCGCTGTAAAATAACTGTTTATTTATGTAATCTATTTATTTATGCCTACAAATTGCATTAAGGACATTATACTGGACTCTCGACATTAAAATTTGGTTGCCGAACAATTTGGATAATGTATGCATCTATTTTCATTCATTTTTCTTCGGGTAGCCACAGCGGAATGAACTGTGCCAACTAATCCAGTATATGTTTTTACACTGCAGATACAATTCCAGCCCAACCCAGTACTGGAAAACATCTATACACTCATCCAATTCAATTATAGAGCAGGTCTTTAGACCTTGGGGGAAACCGGAGCACTTGGAGGAAACCCACATGAACACAAAGAGAACATACAAACTCCTCACACAGAAATGCCAACTGGCCAGCCAGGGCTCGAACCAGCGACCATCTTGCTGTGAGGCGATAGTGCTAACCACTGAGCCACTGTGCCACCCCAATTATACATTTTTATATAAGTTATTTTATATACAACTTATTTAAACTATTATTGCTGTAGTACAGATTGCAGCAGTTGTCTGAGCAATAATCAAGATCCCATAATGCATTTCCAAAGTGTAATTAAACAAAAACCTTTTAAAAAAAATTATTAGCAGATATTATTACAATGTTGCTGGAAATCGCAAAAACATGAATTAAAAAAAATGTTACAGACGTACAACAACAACAACAACAACAACATTTTATTTGTGTAGGTGTTTACTTGTAATGTACAGATTAAAGACTACAGATACCAGTAATGCAAATTGCAATAAGGTCAGAAACAAGAGTGGATGAAAATAAGATGTGGGTAATTTACTAACACAAATAGGGTTAAGACTTACTTTTTTGGGTATGAACAACACAAACTGGCCCCTTTTTAAGCCTTACTAAATTACCTCGCATTTTAATTTTAATATTAATTTTAATACTGTATACCAAAATTGTCTAAAATTCCCAAAAATGCAAGATTTGAGAAAGTTAAAAATTAATTGTTACAAAAATCACTGTCCACGGCTTTTCTTTTCATGAATATTTTCAGTTTGTGTCTATAGTAAATCCTGACAGTATTTTTCTTAACAACAAAGAAAGGTTTGTGCTGATGCAAGCTGTTAGTAAGTCTGACCCTCAGTACCAGATTCAGAACAGTGCAGCCAACGTGGTAAACATCATCTAAAATGAACAAAAATAAAACATCTCATTTAATATTTAGCTTGACCTCCTGAGGTTGACCATCATTTTCCAAAGGTTAAGCACCCCATTAACTGATATTTGTTATAAAAAAAAAGTCATGCCCTTTTTTCCCCTCCACTCTCTTCATGAGAAGTGCATATACAGTACCAGAGCCTGGAATGAAATACACATTCAACACATGCACACGCAAATCCTCTTTTCATGATAATGTAGGCTGAAGAATCATGACTCATCTGTGCTGAGTAAGCGCACAGGCTTTAGCGGTTAGAGTCATGGGATCAAGTAAATTTCGAGACCACAACATTCATATGGGTCTATATCTGATGATTTAAATGGCAGGTTTTTACCTCGGAAGGCAGCAGAAGCTTGCTTAGATAAACAGACTATTCCAGGAACTCTTGTATTCCTGATCACCAGCTTGTGTGCTGATTTATGTTGCTTCTGCATCCCCCCCCTACTATTACAGTTAGACAGGCATTATGCATCTGATGTAATGTCTACACAACCTGTGTAAATTGCAGGTGCGACTGTAAGTGCAATGGCAATGGCATTAAATTACAGGCAGCTATAATATATTTAAGCACTATATAAATGTAATGAATTATATATATATGTGATTATTTTATGATACAATGCTGTCTCTGTGTTCCTTAATTTGTACATTAAGTAGAAACATCTACAAAAATGTTGCATTTTCACTATTGATGTATAGTCTTAGGGCGAGGCAGTGGCGCAGTAGGTAGTGCTGTCACCTTACAGCAAGAAGGTCACTGAGTTGCTGGTTCGAACCTCGGCTCAGTTGGCGTTTCTGTGTGGAGTTTGCATGTTCTCCCTGCCTTTGCGTGGGTTTCCTCCAAGTGCTCCGGTTTCCCCCACAGTCCAAAGACATGTGGTACAGGTGAACTGGGTAGGCTGAATTGTCCATAGTGTATGAGTGTGTGTGTGTGTGTGTGTGTGTGAATGTGTGTGTGGATGTTTCCCGGAGATGGGTTGCGGCTGGAAGGGGATCTGCTGAGAAAAAAATTGCTGGATAAGTTGGCAGTTCATTCCGCTGTGGTGACTCCGGATTAATAAAGGGACTAAGCAAAGAAATGAATAAATTAATGTATATTCTTACTTCATTTTGAATGAAAAAATTTTAAAAATAAAATAAAAATAGACCCAGGACCCGCTGGAGGGACTATGTCTATCGGCTGACCTTGGAACGCCTCGAGATCCTCCAGGACGAGCTGGAGGAAGTGTCGGGGGGGAGGGAAGTCTGGGGTTCTCTCCTAAGACTGCTGTCCCCGCAACCCGACTCTGGAAAATCGGTAGAAAAAGAATAAATTAATGAATGAATAAATAAATATTCAATCCTATTAGCCCTCTTAAGAATTTAGTTATCAATTAGAGAAAAAAACCACTATCGTCCAGTTTCTTGCATAATTAAATGCAGTTTACACAAAAATAAAATAATAGACACAGTTTACACACCCTTAACTTGTTTCAAACCTTTATAAATTTCTTCTGCCAACACAAAAGAAGATAGTTTGAAAAATGTTGGAAACCTGTCACCATTGAATTCCCTAGTATCAATTTGTCCTCCTCATAAAAAGTTGAAATTATTTGAAGGTAGGTAAATAGAGAATACATGTTAATTTCATTGAACTATATCTTTACACTAACTTGCCTCATTCATTCATTCATATTCATTCATTCATTCATTTTCTTTTTGGCTCAGTCCCTTTACTAACCTGGGGTTGCCAAAGCGGAATGAACCACCAACTTTCTAACATATGTTTTACGCAGCAGATGCCCTTCCAGCTGCAACTAGACATAACTAGTTAGCTTTTAGTTACTAGTAGGATAAGTTATTTGAAATTATTTTAAAAAAACTATTATGTTTAAAATGTGTTGAAAATGATAAAAAAACAGCATTTCTGCTTCTAATAAAATAAAATTCTAATAATTATGGCTTCAACTATATCTAGGGCTTGAGCACCAATGGTATTGGAATCGCTCCATTTCTACTTATTATTATTCCGTTCCAGAATCAGTCACATTTTTGAGGGTCTAAACATGCTCGAAAACTCACAAAACTTTGAACATGCACCTAAAGTAGTGAAAATTTACATTTGATATGGGTTTTAGAAGTAGGTGTGGCAAACTGGCTCAACAGTGCAACATATAATCAACAATGTGCCCTGCAAGCTATGTTTGACCAACACATACAAAAAAAACAACAAAAAAACCCCAAACACATCAAACATGCCAATACCTATAAAAATGTTAACTTCCTCTGCAGTTTTTGCCATTTCCAGGTGTTGTACTTTAACTCCTGTTAACAATTGGATATTGTTAAGTAAAGGTCTTGGTGATGTTAAATTGTGAATATCTAGAGTTTTTGTCGAAGGGCGTGTCCGTGGTGGCCTCACAAAATTTGATATTTCACCACAAAACAGGAATTGAAGACATGCATTGTCCGATCTGCCTCAAAATACACACGTTTGATAAGAGTCCTTATCTGAACATGTTAACATGCCAATATCCAGTTAGGACCACCTGCTGGCAACAGAGTTTTACACAGTAACAAACTCCTAGAACTTTTACCAGATCAAATCAACGCTCCTTTAGTTTAATCCAAAGGCCTTTGTGACATTAAAGTGTGAAGATCAAGAGTTATCGTCGAAGGACGTCTGTGAAGGACAGTGTTTCGCAATGAGGGAGGAAGTACTTATAACCACCACACAATGTCAGATCTGCCTGAAAAGTCACATGGTTGATAAGATTCCTCTCCTGAAGACATCTGCATGCCAAAATTACGTTAAGGTCATAGCGCCACCTGCTGACAGAAGGAAGTTTGGCATAAATCAGTAAATTTGTCAGTTTTTTTTATATTAATCAGCTTAAATTAATATTGTTCAATGTTCTGTGTCATCCCAAGGCCACCGGGTGGCAGTGAGGTGCGAGGTCCCTTTCATCGCTGCTTGCAGATTTAATTCTGGTTTGTGTTTGCACAACTAAAATTTATTCCAATAGTTTCATAAATAACCCAGAAGAAGTAGCGAGAATATTAGGATTGTTGTGGTCACCCTGGTCCATACTTGATCTTTTTTTTTTTTTTTTTTATGTTGGAATAAGTCTTTTTGGTTTTCCAAAAAGCATGAAAAGAGATGGCAGGGTTTTAGCAAGTAATTGGATCAGGTGGTGCGGTTTCACAAAGATAACAAGTCAAACCCATTACTGGTGAATAAGAATGGACAGCCAGCAGATTTGAATTTACTTTTATTATACCGTGGCTGCATTAATATTTCCAACAGCAGGTGTTTTTCGGGTGGCGTCTGAGGAACAATGACCTTGGGAAATATCCATACCGATGGGAGGATGCATTCGGATTTTGTTTGAAAGTGTTTCAGATGGCTATCGGCCACTCCAGCCTGAGATTAAACAGAGCAAAATGATAACGGTATTGAACTCACCACAAATCAATGTCTGCTGTGTGACGGAGCCTGCACTAAACTCTTTTCTGTATGCACCGGTCCTGTTCACAGTTTTATTGTGCGGCTGAAAAAAAAAAAGCAGTATTGTGGGTTCATTCATTGTGATGTAATCTCTTGGCGAGGAATGTTAATCTCTTTGTCTCTCATCTGTCACAATGATGGATCTTATTGTTTCACTACTTTAAGCCTTTATCTTTCATTAAAGTGTGACATTTATTTCACAGAGTGTTTTTCTGCATACGGATGGCCTGAGTTAACACTGTGAAAATAGAGCCATTGAAATGAATGACTTTCCAATATACAAAGCCCTTGGTAGCAAAGAGGAAATGTAGTCATTTTCAGATCTCCCCGGAGACATTTCAAAAATAAATTAGCAAAAAAAAATAAAAATAAATAAATAATAATAATAATGTTGTTAGCTTTCATTTTCACACTATTGCTGAAACGGATGGCAATTGTCCCTAAAGGCATGATTGAAAAATCCTGTCCAAAATAATAATAAAAAAATTCATATCATTATTATTATAATAATTGTGTCTTGAAATTGAGAAACAGAACATATTTCATCAGGTATATTATGCTGGCTGAGTTTAATTCTTTACATTTTAGAAGGAAACCAGAATAGTAGACCAGGTCTAATTGTCAAATTGTTTTACTTCAGAGAATATTTCATTTTTCTGCAGGCCCATAAATTAAAGCCCAGGCTACAAATAAGCTATTGGACTTTTGTATTGAGCTATTGATTTGTGCTCAGATCTTTTGTTGACATTACATGCGGTTTGTTGTCACAATGGAGGCTGCGTTAAATAACCTATAGGCTTTTCAGGTAAGACCAATTCACAAAACCACATATATGCAAAAAGTGGCAGCAAACAAATATGTGCACACCTGCAACCCAGGCTTACTCTGAAAATGCACCAATACATTTCTGGAGAGTGCCAAATACATCCCAGGAGGTATGTTTTATTTTTATTTATTTTTTTTGCAGTTTTTTGATTTTGCGAATCCACCAGAGGCCGCTGTGTACACTTTTTCAGATCTCAAATTTTTCTTGTTAGTGCCATTTGCACCAGCTATTCTTACGTATATCCACTAGAGGCCACTGTCGACTGACTGAATGACTGACTGACTGACTGAACCGTTAAGTGTTTAGTCATATGAAAATGCATGATTTTTAAAAGGAGGTGTGGCACAAACCCCACCCCTAAACCCAACCATCATTGGGGGATGAACATATACTAAAATGTACGAATGAGATCGTACGATTTCATATAAATTAGCCACTAAATCAAAAAGTTATGAATTGCTGTGAGATAGCATTGTTTTTTTTTTACATGGTTATAACATGTGAAGACATTGGGTCTCATTTAGGCATGGGCATAAGATCCTGACGGTAAGATAACCTTGGATAAAATATCAGAGTTTCACGGTTTTATTTATAACAGCTCCAAAATATATTCTTTTTAAATGTCTGGGTTTCTGCTTTGAACACAGTATATTTTATTTTGAGTAATATTTAAAATATTGGAGCTGTGAACATGTCAGGCTAAATAATTCAAATGAATCATTGACTTCTTCTGCCATCATTAAATTTAAGAAGATTTCTTTACCATTTAAAATGACATCTTTGGATATTTTTTTTCTGCTGGAAATAAAAAAAAAAATACATAAAAAAATCTTACAAATACCTTGTGAACGGTATTACAGAAAATTTTGGCAGTTTTAAAACCTTGACTTTCCAAACCATGGTATACCTTGAAAACGGTTATCGTCCCATGCCTAGTCTAAAAAAAAAGTCTTAAATATTAAATCACACGCACAAAACTTTCACAAAGATTAACTAAGAACAGAATCTGCCAATGGCCACTGTGTAGGCGTTTTCAGATCTCAAATTTCTCTCGCGAGTGCCATTCACACCTACTGTTCTTGCGTAAATCCACTATAGGCTGCTGTCGACTGACTAATTCAGGGATGTTCAAACTTTTTGGGCCGAGGGCCAGATGCAAAAAAACAAACGTTGTCGCGGGCCAAATTTTACATACATCACACAGACACGTGTGTATATATATATATATATATATATATATATATATATATATATATATATATATATATATATATATATATAAATACAGTTGAAGTCAGAATTGTTAGCCCCCTAAATTATTAGCCCCCGTTTATTTTTTCCCCAATTTCTGTTTAACGGAGAGAAGATTTTTTTCCACACATTTCTAAACATATTAGTTTTAGTAACTCATTTCTAATAACTGATTTATTTTATCTTTGCCATGATGACAGTAAATAATATTTGACTAGATATTTTTAAGACACTTCTATACAGCTTAAAGTGACATTTAAAGGCTTCACTAGATTAATCAAGTTAACTAGTTAAGTTAAGGTAATTAGGCAAGTTATTTTATTACAATGGTTTGTTCTGAAGACTTAAGGGGCTAATAATTTTGACCTTAAAATGGTTCATAAAAAAATTTAAACCACTTTTTATTCTAGCCGAAATAAAACAAAAGTCTTTCTCCAAAAGAAAAAATATTATCAGACATACGGTAAAAATGTCCTTGCTCTGTTAAACATCATTTGGGAAATATTTAAAAAAGAAGAAATAAATCTAAGAGGGGCTTATAATTTAGACTTTAACTGTGTGTAGATAGACAGACAGACAGACAGACAGACAGACAGACAGATAGACAGATAGATAGATAGATAGATAGATAGATAGATAGATAGATAGATAGATAGATAGATAGATAGATAGATAGATAGATAGATAGATAGATAGATCATATCAAGAACTGCTGCTTAATTGAATGCATGTAATAGCGACACCTGGTGGTTATTTATTGAATTACGTTCATTTTTGTATAGCGGGCCAGATTCTATTGATATTTATAAAAAGCCTCGCGGGCCGCCACAAAACTGATTGCGGGCCGCAGATGGCCCGCGGGCCGTAGTTTGGACACGCCTGGACTAATTGATTGACTGACCCACCCTTCTCCTTTCCTAAACCCAACCAATAGTGCTTTCCAAAGCACCGATTGACCTGCCAACCCACTTCCTTAAACCCAACCGACAGTTTTAAAAAGCAATCCAAAGAAAGAAAAGTCCTTGCCTAATTTTTACCACGTTGTCAGATTTTACCACATTTTTACCCTGTTACTTGCTTGTTTATTTTATTTTTTGGCTTCTGTTTTCATCCTAATGCATTCTTCACTGGACTCAAACCCCTTCTTCTGTGCGTTTCAAGTCAACCAATGTACATGGCAAGCTACTGGACAAAATGGTAACAGCGGGAAAGCCATCCATACAGAGGTATACAGTCAGCTGGTAAGTACAGGAATGGCGTCACACCACCCTGTATCACTTGTTTTAAAGAAAAAATGCAGCCATACGTACTTCAGGCAACATAATTTGCAATCTCCAGAAATGAAAATAGGGCTAGGTTTGCAGAATGAGCCTGTAACAATCTTCATGTTATTGAATAAAACAAAACAAAAAATATCTTGTTTATCTTATTTGAAGTTAAAGAAAATAAGTTCTATCCGTTTGCATTTAAATAACAAAGACATTTACATTTACATTTTACATTTAGTCATTTAGCAGACGCTTTTATCCAAAGCGACTTACAAATGAGGACAAGGAAGCAATTTACACAACTAAGAGCAACAATGAATAAGTACTAAAGGCAAGTTTCAGGTCTGTAAAGTCTAAGAAGGGAAGTGTTAGTAGTTTTTTTTTTTTTTTTTTTTTTTTTGTACAATTAGTGTGATATTCAAAGAGGCAATTGCAGATTAGGACGTGAAGTGGAGACTAAATAGTTGAGTTTTTAGTCGTTTCTTGAAAATAGCGAGTGACTCTGCTGTTCTGATGCAGTTAGGGAGTTCATTCCACCAACTGGGCAGATTGAGCGTGAGCGTTCGCGAAAGTGATTTTTTCCCTCTTTGGGATGGAACCACGAGGCGACATTCATTCACAGAACGCAAGTTTCTGGAGGGCACATAGATCTGCAGAAGTGAGTGCAGATAAGAAGGTGCTAGGCCAGAAGTCACTTTGTAGGCAAACATCAGAGTTTTGAATTTGATGCGAGCAGCAACTGGCAGCCAGTGCAAACGGACTAGCAGCGGAGTGACATGTGCTCGTTTAGGTTCATTGAAGACAACTCGTGCTGCTGCATTCTGGAGCAGTTGAAGAGGCTTGATAGAGTTAGCTGTAAGCCCAGCTAGTAGAGAGTTGCAGTAATCCAGTTTGGAGAGAACAAGAGCTTGAACAAGGAGTTGAGCTGCATGTTCAGATAAGAAGGGTCGGATCTTTCTGATGTTATAGAGTGCAAATCTGCACGATCGAGCAGTTCTAGAAATGTGGTCAGAGAAGTTTAGTTGGTCATCAATCGTTACTCCAAGGCTTTTCACCATTTTGGATGCATTAATGGTTGCCCCATCCATCTGGATTGAAAAGTTATGGTGTAGAGTGGGGTTGGCAGAAACTACAAGCATTTCCGTTTTTGCGAGGTTCAGCTGAAGATGATGATCTTTCATCCAGTGTGAAATATCCAACAGGCAGGCTGAGATACGAGCTGGAACCGAGGGATCATCAGGATGAAAAGAGAGGTATAGCTGGGTATCATCAGCATAGCAGTGGTAGGAGAATCCATGTCTCTGGATGACTGATCCTAGAGATGATGTGTAGATGAAGAAGAGAAGTGGCCCAAGAACAGAGCCTTGAGGTACCCCAGTGTTTAGATGCTGTAGGTTGGACACCTCTCCCCTCCAAGACACCCTAAATGACCTGTCAGAGAGGTAAGATCTGAACCATTGTATAACAGTGCCCGCAACGCCCAGTGACTCAAGCGTAGATAGCAGGATCTGGTGGTTGACAGTGTCAAAAGCAGCTGACAAGTCCAGCAAAATGAGGACTGATGATTTAGAGTCTGCTTTAGCCAGTCTGAGATCCTCCACGACCGAGAGCAGGGCAGTCTCAGTTGAGTGGCCTTTCTTAAAGTCGGATTGCTTGTTGTCCATGAGATTGTTTTGAGTAAGAAAGTCCAGGACTTGATTGAACACTACTTTCTCCAGAATCTTGGCCATGAATGGAAGCAGGGATACTGGTCTGTAGTTTTCAAGTAGCGTATGGTCCAGGTTGGGTTTCTTTAGCAGTGGGGTTACCCTAGCCTGCTTAAATGTAGTGGGGAATAAACCAGAGTCAAGAGATGTGTTAATTATGTGAGTCAGTGTTGGTATGACTGCAGGAGAGATGGCTTGCAAGAGATGAGAGGGAATGGGATCGAGTGGACAGGTGGCTGCATGGCTAGATAGCACAAGTTTGGACACCTCAGACTCAGAGAGCTGAGAAAAAGAGGTGAGTGTGTTTGGTGTTGGTGTTGTATCTTGCGTGTTTGTTGTAGGTGCAGCAAATTGAGCACTGATTTTTGCAGTTTTGGTGCAGAAGAATGTAGCAAAGTCATCAGTAGTAAGTGTGGAGGATGCGGGTGGAGGAGGAGGATAGAGGAGGGAGGAAAATGTTTTAAAAAGTAGGCGAGGATTAGTGGCATTGTTGATTTTCAGACGGTAATACGACTGCTTTGCAGAAGTAACCTCAGCTGAGAAAGAGGACAGAAGAGTTTGGTATGTTAAGAGATGTGCAGGATTTTTAGATGTGCAGCCCGAAGTTTTGAGCGATGCTCACGGAGAGCATCCGAGAGCCAGGGTGCAGGAGGACTGGCACGGGCTGGCCTGGATGCAAGAGGACATAATCGGTCTAGACATGATGCTAGTGTGGAGCAGAGTGTATTAGTGGCACTGTTCGAATCAAGTGCAGTGAGTTTGCGAGATGGAGGAAGAGAGTCTGAAACAATGGTGGATAGTCTATTGGGTGAGAGAGATCGTAGGTTTCTGCGAAAGGTAACCAGTGTTGGAGTGTGTGGCGGCTCAGGAGTAATGTGGATGTTGAGAGACAGAAGGAAATGATCAGATATTTGTAGTGG
This sequence comes from Danio rerio, assembly GCF_052040795.2. Lineage (NCBI taxonomy): Eukaryota > Metazoa > Chordata > Actinopteri > Cypriniformes > Danionidae > Danio > Danio rerio. The sequence goes on along the minus strand of NC_141026.1, from coordinate 39,390,302 downwards.
AGTTACTATTGTTTGATCAGTGAAGCAGTGTCGTGTGTAAATAAGGTCTAGCTGATTACCTGATTTGTGGGTAGCAGAAGTAGGTGCTCTTTTTAGGTCAAAAGAGGCAAGCAAAGTCTGAAAGTCTGCAGCTTGCGGTTTGTCAACGTAAATGTTGAAGTCACCTAGCACCAATAAGGGAGTGGCAAAATTAGAAAAAGATGAGAGAAGAACATCCAGTTCATCTAGGAAGTGACCTAATTTACCTGGTGGGCGGTAGATGACAACCACATTTATGTAGAAGGGGTGGATAATGGTGACTGCATGGAATTCAAAGGAGCTGATTGTTGGCAGGGACGGTATCAGAGTAAATTTCCATTCTTTGGAAATTAGTAGTCCAGTCCCACCCCCTCTCCCTGTCTGACGAGGAGTGTGGGAAAAAGAGAAATTAGCAGAAAGAGTAGCATGTGTAGCAATGTCCTCCGGCCTCAACCAGGTCTCAGTTAGAGCCATGAGATTATAGTCAGAATATGTAGCTATGGAGGTAATAAAATCAGCCTTGTTAACAGCTGATTGACAATTCCAGAGTCCCACGGAGAGAGAGAGTTGTGAAATAGTAGATACATGTATTGAACGAAGGTTGTGAGGATTACGCCTGCAGCGTACCTCCCGTGTTTTGCGAGTGTTAGTAACAACAGGAATTAGAAAACACATAATAAAAGTGCACTGACAACAAAAAATAAGTGTAAAGTAAAACAATACAGTAAAGTACTCAAGTGCTTTGTCGGTGTCTTTGCTCGGTGGAGTCGCGCAGGTAGAGTCGATGGTCTTTACCCTCGTCGGTCTTCACACGAGGCGGTCTTCACACGAGGCTGCCGCGACCGCTGCCGCAGTGAACTAGTTGTTTATATAACCCCAAAGCACTAGCTGATTGAATTCAGCTGGACACGCCTCGAGAGTCAAAACAAGGGCCGAAACTGAGGCGGACGACGCGAAACCGCGTCTGCGTTCGCTACACAAGCTCTTATAGTAACCAAGGAAACAGTGGCTAAACAACTTCTAGTATTATACACAACTGAAAGCAAGTTTAAATGTTCTACAACTTTACACAAACAGCTGGAAACAAGTCCTCAAACCATACACAACAACTGAAACAAATCTTAAATGTACTTACAGGCTGCTGGTCTAGATGCTGCTAAAGTGCTTCTCCTGCCGACTAATGCTAGCGTGCTCACTATATAGTGGTTACCTGGCGTTTGGACACGCCTCCCGAGTCAAAACAAGGGCCGAAACTGAGGCGGACGACGCGAAACCGCGTCTGCGTTCGCTACACAAGCTCTTATAGTAACCAAGGAAACAGTGGCTAAACAACTTCTAGTATTATACACAACTAAAAGCAAGTTTAAATGTCCTACAACTTTACACAAACAGCTGGAAACAAGTCCTCAAACCATACACAACAACTGAAACAAATCTTAAATGTACTTACAGGCTGCTGGTCTAGATGCTGCTAAAGTGCTTCTCCAAAGACTTGACTCAGTGATCATATAATATTATTACGTCATATATATATGTCTTTAAACTATGTTTTTCCATTTTAAAATGACTGCAAATACCTTTATCAACATTGGTTTGTAAATGAGCAGTGTTATGTGTGAATATTTTAGAGACATTCGTCACTACAGAACAACATCTGTTCAACAACATGAACAACATGAAACATTCATTTTAGCTCATTTCAGCAGGACTCCATGAGGGAGCGGTATTGTTTCTAGCTGAATGATGTTCGAATCGCTGGGTTGCTAGGATATTCATCTTATTTAAATATTTCAATGTCACAGTGGCCATATCTCTGTCCTTATATTAATAAAGAGAGATAAATGAGTGTGTGCTGGCAAATCAAATGAACCCAGTTATGAATCAAATCTGCTACAGGACTTCCAGGAATGAGGGAAACCTTGCGCTTTTTTCCCCCAGAAAGTGGGCCGGATTATGACTAGAGAATCCCCATCCATATTGTTGACATAAATCAATTTGGTCTGCACTGAGGCTGAAATTTGTTTAGCGCCTGAAGGTAGGAAATAAAAAAGGAATAAAAAAAAAAAAAAACCTGCCTGTGTGTGTAAATGGAAAGGTTGGAAAACTCAACACAGGAGCAACCAAGCTGTTATAGCTCTTGGGAGGAAGAAAGCAACTTCTATAGAATATTGATATCTTAGTGACGCCACAGACGCGATTCTGTAAACATGAACACCACTCTTGACGGGAAGTTGGTAAGTAATTGTATGTCAGGAAAGAAGCAGACAATAAAAGTCAGAAAGGCCTTAGAGGTATGCATTGACTCCAGGGCCACTTCTGCAGTCAGTGTGACAGCTCCATTAGTGTTAATGACAGCGTGTGATACTCCCTGAAACAACTATACCTGGCAAATAACATCAACAGCTGCTTCTGAAGAGAGCTTTTTTTATTGTGCATAGGTATACAGCATGTTAGAGACTTCTAGCTGCTTTGTCTGGCTTGTTAAGAGCAGTTTTGCATGCAACATATCATTTTATGCAATTTTCTCTTTTGTGATGTGAAGGCAAAGAGTCAAAACCGAGCTGGTAAGCATAGCTCAGTTAGGAACATCGTCTGGTGCATCTGTTGATTGCCATTAGAAATAAGGTGTATTGATGTATTGCATTGTATTGTATTATCAGGTGTAGATTATCTGCAAAAAAAATCAACAGACCAGAGTAAATTACACTGCTTTTTTCAGCCTGATCTCACGAAAAAAAATTAACTACTTCACGTTTTGTCAGTTTAGTGGCTAATTCGTTAGCAATTTGTTTGTTTAGTCATATGAAAATGTACGATTTTAAAAAGGAGGCGTGGCACAAACCCCACCCCTAAACCCAACTGTCATTGTGGGATGAGAAAATCGTACTAAAATGTACGAATGAGATCATATGATTTCATATGAATTAGCCCCTAAATTAAAAAGTTACGAATTGCTTTTAGATTGTGTTGGCTTTATATGGTTCTAACATATGTAGACATTGGGTCTCATTCGCCATCTATTCTCACAAACAAATCTGTCGTTAAATCACATATATGCAATTTTCACTTAACTGAGATCAGAATCTACAAAAATTCTAGATTAATTGTGCGCACATTTGCAACCCAAGCTCATTCTGAAAATGTACCACTATATACATTTTTGGAGAGCGACAAATACGTCCAAGGAACTACCTTTTTTTTCCAGTTTTTGTTTTCACGATCCCACCAGAGGCCGCCGTGTATGCTTTTTCAGATTTAAAATTTCTCTCGCAAGTGCCATTAGCACCTGCTGTTCTCGTGTAAATCCACCAGAGGCCGCTTTTTACCATGTTTTCAGATTTTACCACATTCTCTCTCTGTTACTTACTAGTTTATTTTTTCTTTTGGCTTTTGTTTTTTGTCTTACGCTTTCTAGAACCATTCTTCGCTGGACTTGAACCCCTTTGTCGTGGTCAACTGCTCTCTGCGTCTCAGGATCGCAGACGTACATGGTGAGCTAACTGTACAAACTGTAACAGCGGGAAAGCCGTCCATTTGGAGGTACGCACTACTCAGCTGGTAAGCGTGAAAAGTAACAGCATCATACCATATCACACCATCTACTCCTGACTATATGATTCGCGATCTCCAGAAATGTATATGGGGGATGTTTTCAGAATGAGTCTATGTTGCATATTCGAGTGATGAAAGTTTGTAGTTTTGTTTATTATTATGTTGATACATTTGTAGTATTTTAATGTGATCTATTGGTAATAAATGATGAAGCAAAAACACAATTTGTTTAATCAGTATGATGGTTGATAAAAACCAGCATTGTTCAGTGATTTATAGCATATTTTCATGTGCGTTAAAGCATTTCACGGCTTAATCCAAATTTGAGTTTAACTGATATATCAGTTTTGACGTTTAATCTGAGTTATCGATTTACAACTTAACATTTATTAGCTTGTGTAAACTAATTTTACCTCACTGCATTAGTTCAACGATATGGAAATGTAATAACCATAATAGCCATTTTCTGAAAATCATTGCACACCTTAGAATGTCAGCTGACCAGGTCTAGGTCTCTAGTGTACAGAGTGAATATGTGAAGATTCAGCTCAAAATACCCCACATACAATGCTTTATAATTATTTAAAACTGCCCCTTTTATGGGGTGTTCACACAAGATGCAGTAGATGCAGCTTGTGCAGTAAATCACTTCAGTCCTCACTTCATTCACACACAAAATTCAACTCACAACAGACAAGGATTCGCGTCATGGGCAGAGCTTCTGTCTTCCCATTGACTCTAGTTTCATTGCTAAATGGCTAACATGTTTTTATGTGATTTAGGAAGACTGAAAAACAGCGTAGGTTCATTTGGCGCTCACTATATTCTTTCTGAGGTGCATCTAGCTCTGCAAGTTCATCAACTCCTCTGGATATTGGAAGCTTTTAGAGGTGCTTCTGACTGAACTGAGCCCAGTTTGATGAGCTGGTCTAAAGCGTCATTAGAAGGATTTCCCCTCGGTACACCAACAACAGGCACTACGTCACAACCACGTCCATACTAGAGCAAGCTCCTGATTGGTTAATGCGGTGCAAATGTTCGCTAAAGTTCAGATGTTCCAACTCGAGCGATTCACATTATTCGCGCCACCTCATTCACAGGAATATCGCCACAGGATATCTATTAGCATCTTTGCATTGAATTAACATGTAAAACGATCGCGCCAGACGCTTCATCTCGTGTGCAAGAACCACTAGACTTTGATCATAATTGTGTCATTTTGTTGACTGTTGCTTTACATTCAAATGCTTTTTCATAAAAGGGAGAAGCTACAAATGTCAGCACTACGTGTCAGCATAGTGGCAGATTCAAAAACAAGACTGACGTGCAATAGTACCAATGAGGGAGAAATCATCATGACATGTACAAAGGGAGATTATAAATCAAAGTGTTTCTACAGACTTTTTTTTAATCAATTGTGATTATAAAATAAAAAATGAATACATTTTTATCATTAGAGGCTGGATATATTCCTTATAAAAGTGTTTTTTTTCATAATACGATCTCTTTAAATGGTGCTGTATAATAACTAATAAATATATATAGAACGTTATATAGCAAAATACTATATCATGTATTTTACCTGAAAACATCAGTGACCAGAGCCTCTCAGGAATGATCAGATTTATTCTACATTATGACCTTCTCCCCATGGTCTGTGGTTAAACAAAAGGCCAAAAGATTATGTTGGAAAATACCATGTTACCTTTAATGAATAAACCTTAAGTCACAGTAAGGGATGAATGATGCTCTTTATTTATTACAAACCTAAACTTAGACTTTCACCTCAATACTAATTTGCTGCATATCTATAGTAAGGTAGTAGTTGGGTTTAGGTATTAGGTAGGATTAAGGATGCTGAATAAGTTTGCATTTTATAAGTACTAATAAAACATGATATCTTCATCATTTACTCAACTTCAAGTAGTTTCTTTATTTGTATTTTCTGCACACAAAAGATATGTTGAAGAAATCTGGAAACCAGTAACCATTGACTTCAATTGTAGGAAAAACAATGTCTTCTTTAGTGTTTAACAGAAGAAAGAAACTCATTACAGTTTGAAACAAGGAAAAGTAAATGATGACAAAATGATGATATATATACTACCTGGCAAAAGTCTTGTCGCCTATTCAAGTTTTATGAACAACAAATAATAACTTGACTTCTAGTTGATCATTTGGTATCAGAAGTGGCTTATATGAAAGGCAAAAGCCTCTAGATTTCGCTTATTTTACCTAAATAAAATATGATCATGTCTTGATTTTTAATAATTTAATTAGGACAGTAAGGTCTGACTTTGCTTAGACAAAAGTCTTGTCACTTAACAGAAATAACGTACAGTATGGAATATAAAGTCATGGTGCAGTGGAAAAACAATTAATAATGCATATGACTCCCATGAGCTTGAAGGACTGCATCCAGACATCTATGCAATGACTCAACTTATTTATAAAGTCATCTGGAATGGCAAAGAAAGCATTCTTGTAGGACTCCCAGAGTTCATTAAGATTCTTTGGATTCATCTTCAATGCCTCCTCCTTCATCTAACCCCAGACATGCTCAATAATGTTCATGCATGGTGACTGGGCTGGCCAATCCTGGAGCACCTTGAACTTCTTTGTTTCAGGAACTTTGATGTGGAGGCTGAAGTATGAGAAGGAGCTATCCTGCACTGTTAACCCTTACTGTAGATTATGCAGTAAATAACTGTAAAATAGCCAGTGTTTTGCTGTAATAAAAGGAAACAGTATTTTACTGTAAAAGGAGCAGGATTTGTATGAAATTTTGTAGTGCAAAGAATAAATTACAGTAATTTACTTTATGTACCCATTACAGATATTTACTGTGATAATAAATGGTAAATTACTGCTCAACCATTATTACCCCATGTACTCTGATGCTTTATGTTGCTATATATATATATATATATATATATATATATATATATATATATATATATATATATATATATATATATATATATATATATATATATATATACTGTTCAGTTTTGGTATGTGTATGGTCAGTATTGAGGAGAAAGTGAGACAATGCATTAATGATAAGCTAAATTTCTCTGCAGCCATCTTTGTGTTTTCTTTGGTTCCTTTTATGTTTTTAACATTGAGTATCAGGAGTCAACCAATGTCAATGTCACAGAGGTAATTAAAAGGTAAAGATATCGACGAGATGCATTTAAAGGCAAAAATATTCACACAGAGCAACCAAATAATCACAATAATTTTTATAACTTTGTTTACTTTTCTATAATTAATCTAATTTGCCTAGTTTAGCCTATAGTTAAGCTTTTAAATTGCACTTTAAGCTGAATATTAGTATTTTGCTAAATAAAAATATGTTATTTAAAAAATATCTTAAACAGCACGTACATACATTTTTGCATAGATTCAATTAATTTGTCTGGAAAACTTCAAATGAAGTAGGTAAAAGTGGCATTAACAGTATAGTATAAAGGCTTTCCTAAATAAATGTATTAATCAGGTTATTTTATTTATTTATTTATTTTTATTACTACAGGTTTGGAACAACATGTGGATCAGATTATTTATTATTATTATTATTTATTTATTTATTTTTTTGCTTTGGATGAAGTTTTTATATTTTTATTGTTTTTATTCAATGATATGTGCTTGATTGTGATAAATGTAGGCAGTTTCTTTGAAAATATGCTATGTACCAGGGATGTCAAACTCCTGAAGGGCCGCAGCCCAACAGAATTTAGTTCCAGCCCTGCTTCAGCACACTACCTTTAGATTTAGTTTGATCAGGTGTGTTTAATTAGTATAACTGCACTGTTACTCTGTAGATTGTGCAGTAAATAACTGTAAAAAACAATGATTTAGGCATCACCACACACTCCCACAGGCTGTCCGTCTAATTCTAAACACAAAGGTGTTAGAAAGAGTTTTCAGAAAATGCCGGCCCTTTAAGGGAGCCAGGTGTTTGATTTGTTTACTGCTGAGTGTGCTCTCTGCTATGTCCATCAATTGAGATGTAGAGTCTGATATGTTTTAGGCTTTAAATAAGAATCTACAATGAGTAAGTAAAATGTGTTCAAATGTTTTTGAAGGTTTCTAAAATAAGGCTGTGTTTTAAGTTATATTGTTGTTATCTTGAACTGTGTACTTGAAAGCTACACTGTTAGCTAGTTAGCCTCTCCTCATATAACTTCTTACATTACTTTTGTTTAAGTACAGTATATGTATTTATTTGATATTGCATACTGCCATAATGTACAGATGCTAACAGTTGTTTGTATCTTTCTGGCAACTAAGCCAAAATTAAATTCCATCATCTCTGTAAGGTAACATGTGCACATCATCACAGGGAATCACAAAAACATGATACACATAGCCATCCACACACAAAAGCTCCACTGTCCGGTCCCAGGTTGTGAGTTTGTTGCTAAGTATTTTTCAGAGCTGTGTTTCCACCTATGAATTTATATTAAAAACAATAAAAAAGTTTGTTGTCATGAGATAATTATAACAATAAAAGATTGGATCCTCAGTGTTGCCAACTTTATTTTTGTTTTCTACAAAAAAAAAATAATAATAAACTTTAAAATTTAAAATAATTATTTTGTGTTTTTTGCTGTTCAGTTTTTTTTTTTTTTTTTTTTTTTTTGCATGGTCAGCATTGAGGAGAGAGTAACACATTTCACTGCAGCACTTTGTGTGTGTGTGTGTGTGTGTGTGTGTGTTTATTGGATATGTGATTGTGATAAATGTTGGCAGTTGCTTTAAAAGTATTGCTAATACCAGGGGTTCTCAATCCTGTTCCTGGAGATCTACCTTTCTGCAGATTTCAGTTGCTATCCATATAAAACACACCTGAACCAATTAATTAGGACCTGAACACCACGTGATAATTACAGGCAGGTGTGTTTGATATGGGTAGCAACTGAAATCTGCAGAACAGAGTTTAGTACCCACCCTACTTCAACATTACCTGTAGAATTCTAACAAGCCTTAATTAGTTTGATCAGGTGTGTTTAATTAGAGTTACAGCTTAAAGTCCCGGTCACACTGCACTTTTCTCCCTTTAGACTTCCATTCATACACAAGTGAGTACTGCAGACCTGGAATGATTGCTCATGCGACAAATTTCATAATTTGCAGCATTGGAAAGTTCAAGCTTGGAGAACGCTGAATGCGAAATCACATCATGTGATTGTTTGAGACCAATTAAAGATCAAAACATGACCTCTCTGGCTTGCTTTTTCAATCTCTAATTATTTTGTTTAACTCCACTCCACGCTTTGTTTAATTCCACTTCGCAGTGCAGTATGACAGAATTTTGCATGCTCAAACATTAGTGTGACCGCAGTCTTACTGTACAGACCTGTAATATGCAAGACAATATTTATATCTGCTGATTTCTTAATTTTGTTAAACATTTTCTGTTATTTATTTGTTTGGTGCCAAAACAATAAAATAAATTTGTCTGAAAAAATGTTATGCCTTCTATTTTAAATAACAGCTAAAAATACTGATTAATTTTAGTAACACTACAATAACTATATATGACATACTATTAATGTGTATGCAGTATAGTGCTGTGATTTGTAACACTACAGTACAGTAATTAACTGTACACAGTTTCCAGTTAGTTACCACTGCTGCTCTATTACAGTAATTAACTGGCAACACTGTTGCCAGCTACTCACTGTATTGGTTCAGTTACAGTAAATAACTGGCAACACTGTTGCCAGCCACTCACTGTAATGGTTTAGTTACAGTAGAATACTGGCAACGCTGTTGCCAGCCACTCACTGTAATGGTTCAGTTACAGTAATTAACTGGCAACACTGTTGCCAGTTACTTACTGTAACCAAACTTTTACAGTGAGTAGCTGGCAACAGTGTTGCCAGTATTCTACTGTAAAAAACCCTGGTAAGGTCTAACAGTGTGCTGAAGAATTTGCCCACTTCTGTGGTTTTTAGTGTAATGGGCAGCACAAATGTCTTGATACCTCAGGCTGTTGCTGCTGCCATCTACTCTGCAGATCTCTCGTACGCCCCCATATTGAATGTAACCAAAAAGCATGTTTTTTCCATCACCAAACTTGACTGATATTGTGAGAATCTTGGGTCCATGCGAGTTCCAATAGGGATTCTGCAGTATTTGTGATGATTGTGATGCAGTTCAACAGATGATTTATCAGAAAAATCTATATTCTACCACTTTTCCAACTGATCAACTAGAAGTCAAGTTATTTTTTTTGTTGTTCTTACATCTGTGATCGATGACAAGACTTTTGTCAGGTAGTGAACAGTTAAAGTCAGAATTTTTCGTCGTCCTGTGATTTTTTTTTTCTTTTTCAAATACTTCCCAAATTTTGTTCAACAGAACAAGGGTTTTTTTCCACAGTATTTTCTATAATACAGTAGTTTTTCTTCTGGAGAATGCCTTATTTGTTTATTTCGACTCGAAAAAAAGGCAGTTTAGAGGTCAACATTATTAGTCCTCTTAAGCAATATAAAATATCAAGGTAAAATAAATCAGTTATTAGAAATTAGTTATTAAAACTATAATAATTAGAAATGTATTGAAAAAATCTTTCCCTTAAACATAAATTGGGGGAAAAATATAGAGGGGGGCTAATAACTCAGGAGGGCTAATAATTTTGACTTCAACAGTATACATTTTTATGAAACTGTGTTGTTTAATGCTGTCCCGTTTTCACACAATCTAACTGAACTTTGTGGATCTGTTACAATCCAGTAGCTGGCAGTTTATCGAGCTGAGTTAAACATATTCATTGAATCTGTAAGCAGTGCACTTGGTTGGAAGAATTATGAATAGCGCTTAACGTTTCTGAGGCGACATTTTGCACAGTTGTCATGACTGTGATTTTATTCACAGGCAATCCAGGGTTTCAGCTGCTGATGGTGCTTGACTGAAGTTGAAGTGTGAATTACTTCTAATGTGGAGGGCATCCCTGTTCAATGGCCATACGGCGACTACATGGGAAGATTCTGCATATATCAAGATAAGAGACATAATCAACCACAAATGGAGGCTCATTTTAGTTTGAGTGCAGGGTGAAACTCTCGATGTAGTTTCACACTGTCACGAAGCAGGTTTAAGTGGCTACCTGGGCAAGCTGAAGTTTAGTTTGAGCCAGTTTTTAAGTGGGATGAAAATGGATATTTTATGCAAAGAACACTGACGTGCTGTAATAAAGTCTAAATTTAAAAAGTGTTCAAATGTGTTATTATGCCCAAATATATTAGTATTAACAGAGCATATAAACACTATGATCCAAAAAAGTGATTAGCAAAGATTTTTGGTAACACTTTACTATAAGGTTGTATTAGTTAACATCAGCTAATGCATTAGCTAACATGAATAAATGATGAACAACATATCTGATAAGCATTACTTAATCTTTGTTGATGTTAAAACACTTGCACAGATTGATATTGTTTTGTCACCTTGGAATTATAAGGTTCTATCTGCATTCTGAATGATTTTGAGATATTGAGCTTTAAAGTTTGTGCATTCCATAGCAAACAGTATGTGTGTAACATTTGTTTTTTAAATAAAAAGTAAAATGAAAATGTAAACAATTTATAAAAAACCTCATAATGTAAATAAGTTGTCATTTAAAAAGAATATGTCAATTACTCAATTTTTACAAAAAAATATCAGATAGAACCTTATAATTCTAAGGTGATGGTTTACTTAGACATATGCTAATGTATTTGATAATCTATTAGTTAACATTCTATTCAGTAATACAAAATATTTGTATAGTAAAATAGTAATGTTATTTTTTTCTTTTTTTTAATATTTCCCAATTGATGTTTAACGGAGCAGGGAAATTTTCACAGTATGTCTGGTAATATTTTTTTCTCCTGGAGAAAGTATTATTTGTTTTATTTCAGCTAGAATAAAATCAGTTTTTATAAAAAAAATATATTTATATATTTATAAAAAAAACAATTTAAGGTCAAAATTATTAGCCCCTTTAAGCTATCATTTTTTTTTACGTTACGCTACAGAAGAAACCATCGTTATACAATAACTTGCCTAATTACCCTAACCTGCAGAGTTAACCTAACTAACCTAGTTAAGCGTTTAAATGTCACTTTAATCTGTGTAGAAGTGTCTTGAAAAATATCTAGTAAAATATTATTTAATGTCATCATGGCAAAAATAAAAAAAATCAGTTATTAGAAATGACTTAATAAAGGTTCACGAAACCCTTGAGTATTTTTTTTTTTTTAGATCTTAACAGATTTGTGTGTGTTGAGCATCAGTTAAGACAATGTTAGCATCTGTTTGCTTTAATTGTGGGAAAAACTGCATAATTTTGAGCTTTTGTCAGCTTATTTCAGCTTCCGGGTTTAAAATGATTTTCGGGACAGGACCGAAAAAACTGCAAGTGATGACGCATCGGTTTCCCATTATTTTTCATAATGGAGTTTTCCTATCCTTTGAGAAGAGCCTGCTTCATAATTATTCATGAGAGCACGTGCTTTCCGAAGGCAAGACACTGCCAAGCTGTGAAACACGGACCCAAGGCACACAGCCATGCTGCTGTGTTTGCCTAAATTCTCTAGATTACCAAAAGGGCTTATGGTTAAAATAGACAGGGCAAGAGACCTGCTGCACTGAGTCTGCATTCAGACCTATGATTTAGACCCGGGGATTAAGGGAAAAGTTCTCATTTATAGTGTTCATATGAACACGATTATCTTTATAATGATATAAATTGTGGTTATGTGTATATGAAATTACGAACAACAAACGTAGCAGGGCATTAAATTACTGTTTATTTCTTTGCATTTTAACTTTGTAAACTATAAAATCATTTCTCCTCGTGGTTTGTGTCTCATTTTGTGAGCTAACTGACAACAGTTGTTCGCTCCCCTTCTTCTCCCCTGCTGACCACGCCCACTCCTGCCCTTTGCTCACGGACCTCCATGCCCATTATGATGCTTCTTTTGAAAGTGGGGGGTGTCATGATCCTTTAAAACTATTATGCTTAGAAATGTTATATTATATTATCTTATATTATATTATCTTATATTATATTTTATTATATTATATTATATTATATTATATTATATTATATTATATTATATTATATTATATTATATTATATTATATTATATTATATTACATATATAATAAAAGGATGAAATGTAAAGAGAAACTTACAGACACTTGCAGTCTCAGTGCAAAGGTAATGTCTACATGCAGCTCATTTTTCTTTGACTAATCTGACATCCAGACATCGGATGATCCCATTAGACCCTGACGACCAAACTGGCGCAGCTGTTAAAGGTACCATCATCGTATAGCATTACACTTAATGTTCAATAAAACCACAATAGTATACCAATTAAATCTTTATCGCTTTTTACATTGCTGGAAAAATACACAAGGTCAGCCTAATAACCAAATAAGGCCACGCAATTAAAATACTGCCAATAGGTTCTGATTCACTCACTGTGTGCTGCCTGCTGGCCAGCCGCTGACCTCCGTATGGGGATCCATATGTGGGTGTGTGTGTACCGCCACAACATCACATCATTCCCTCAACTGCAGATAACCCTGTAAGAGTCAGCCATATGGTCAATTAATAAATATGAACTCACACACACATAGCCTGCATCAAAGAGATTTGTTTGAAGAAGCATCTCCAGAATATAAACCTTGCTGGATCTCATCCATTGCAGGTCTCTTGCTCTGCCACAGTGCCTCCTCCCATTTTCTACTCTTGAATGCCAATAAAAGTCAATTTGTTAAACTTTTGAGCATCAAAAAAGAGATCAAAGTCCCATAATGCATGCAACACCCATGAATCATAAAATATTTAAAATAAAAAATAAAATAATTGGGAGTTATACAAGTATAGCGAGGTAGTAATGTAATTTAAAAATTATAGGTCCTCCAGAGAAATTTAAGCTGTACTGTTTAACAGAGCAAGGGCATTTTTTCACAATATTTCCTATAAAATTATAATTTTTATTTTTTAATCATTTACTAGTACCCTTTTGCCTTCAGGACTGCCTTAATCCTTTGTGGCAGATTCAACAGGGTACTGGAAATATTCCTCAGAAACTCTGGTTCATATTGACATGATAGCATCATGCAGTTGCTGCAGATTTGTCAGCTGCACATCCATGATGTGAATCCGTTCCACCACATCTCAAAGGTGCTCCATTGGTTTGAGTCTGGTGACTGTGGAGGCCATTAGAGTACAGTGACCTCATTGTCGTTCAAGAAACCAGTCTGAGATGATTCGAGCTTTATGACATGGCGCGTTCTCCAGCTGGAAGTAGCCATCAGAAGATGGGTACACTGTGGTCATAAAGGGATGGACATGGTCAGCAACAATACTCAGGTAGGCTGTGGTGTTGACACTCAATTGGCATTAATGAGCCAACAATGTGCCACGAAAATATCCCTCACACCATTACACCACCACCACCAGCCTGAGAGTTCATACAAGACTGGATGGATTCATGCTTTCATGTTGTTGACGGCAAATTCTGACCCTACCATCCAAATGCTGCAGCAGAAATTGAGACTTATCAGACCAGGCAATGTTTTTCCTATCTTCTATCGTCTAATTTTGGTGAGCCTATGCAAATTTTCAATAGTATCTGGAGGCAGCCTTTATGATGCAAGCTGAGATTGCATTACTCAGCGATGCAATGTCAGACACAATGCACTCAATGGAGTGAGTGACGTCCCTGTGACGGGTAAGGTTAGGGTAGGGGTTAGGTGATCACATTAAAAAGCATTGGATGCAGCTCAGATTGCACTGCATCAGGTCTGCATCCAGACCCGTCTCCAAATTGTAGCCTCAGTTTCCTGTTCTTGGCTGACATGAGTGGAACCCCATGTGGGCTTCTGCTGCTGTAGCCCATCAGCCTCAAGGTTCCTTGTGTTGTGCGTTCAAAAATGCTCTTCTGCATACCTCGGTTGTAATGAGTGGTTATTTAAGTTACTGTTACGTAATCGCGTGGGTTTCCTCCAGGTGCTTCGGTTTTCCCCACAAGTCCAAAGACATGCAATTGTCTTGTAATTGGGTAAGCTAAATTGTCCGTAGTCTATGTTAATGAGAGTGTATGGATGTTTCCCAGTGATGGGTTGCAGCTGGAAGGGTATCACAACATACAGTATGCAGGATAAATTGGCGGTTCATTCCTCTGTGGTGACCCCAGATTAATAAAGGGACTAAGCTGAAAGGAAAGTGAATTAAAGAATATATTATGTACTGTCATCATGGCAAATAAAGTGTCTCTGTTAAAAAGCATTTGGGAAATATTTAAATAATAATAACAATAAACTTAAAAAACAGGTAAATTAAAAAAGCCACAGTCCCATAATGCAATATGTAAGTGAAAATAAAGGGAAAACACTCATAAAAAAATAAAATAAATTATGACTAACAGTGATGCTGTTGTTTTTGAAGCAGCTACTAGGAGGCACTTTTCTGTCAAACACATGTGCAGATTCACACATGCTTCAGTTTCTCTAATGAGTTTTTCAACACTTAGCCATATGGTCAATTAATAAATATGAACTCTCACACAGATTCCCTGCATCAAAGAGGTTTGTTTGGAGGAGCGACAGGAATATAAACCTCCCTGGATATCATCTATTACAGGTACAATGCAGAAGGTGGAGAACCCCCTTCCAATTTTCTCCATTTCCCATTTTCCTATTTGCTGCAGTTGATTTGTGTGAGATGATGTACGCAGCACAGTTTTCCGTCCTGGCTTCTAATTATAATGAAGATCAAGTGTAGTCTGCAAAGTCTTTTTTTTCGTGCTAAAGCTGTGATTCTCAATCAGGGGTACACGTACCCCAGAGAGTCCTTAAGCAGGTTGTTAGGTCTTTCTAAAGAAAGCGTTTGCCTCCAGAACTGACAAAGCTTGTGATAGACGTATAAGCTCAGGTGTCTCATTAAAGAGAGAGGAATCAACTTGCTGAGTTTGTTTTCACACCCACAGCGCTTATTGCAAAAGTTTAAAGGTGAATCACTGTAATAATGGCTACTCAAAGAATATTAATGATAATGGTGAATAATATCCAATATGACACTGGTTAAGAGGAACACACTTCAAGTTTGATGCCTATGAAATGGCACTTCAGTGTTTCTGTGTGGTGTGAGGGTAAAAAAACTGGGAAACCCTCAGAATTTAACATGAACAAGTGTTTAATTATTACCTTTTATCTATGCTGTAATGTTAAAGGCTTTTACAATACATTTATTCACAACTCGATAGACTAGTTCTTCAGGAGTCCTCTCAAGCTTTATCAGCAACAGTACCGAGTCATGCTGTGCAAATAAAGTTACATTTTTCATACCTTTCATGATCATTTCTTAATCTTCAGTGGAATCCTGCTGCTTCACTCCTTGCTTGACGCGAGCTGTGGGATTTGCTTTGGTTTAGACTTGCACTTGGTGGCTGATTCATACGCAACACTTTTGAAGTACATATTCAGTCTTTTAAAATTAAAGAGAAGTTGGAAATACCTTTGCAGTTATATATTGTAAACGGACATCCAGATGTCGTGCACACTGCTTAGAGGGACGCTTATTTATGTATGCTTTCCTCTTAGTATAAACATAAATCGCGCTAGGGTGCGTTTCCCAAACAAAGACGTAACTCGCGGCCGAACTACCATAGTACGATACATGTTTGAGAAAAGAACGATGTAGTTTCCCTAAACCATAGTTGCTTTGTCGCAGATTCGTCATTTGAACTATGTTAGTTCTAGCGTAAGACACCCATAATGACGCTAAAAATGGGCGGAGTAACAACTCCTTTACAGAAAATTTCCGTCTGTTTTTGTGTGTGCAAATTCTAATGTTTTACACACACACACGCACACACACACACACACACACACACACACACACACACACACACACACACACACACACACACACACACACACACACACACACAGTAAAAAGAAAAAGCCAATATTAGTTTTGGTAAAAAAAACATGCACTCGTTTTCCATATTAATTAAAATATAAACGGTACATATGGGGCCTATGATTCCTTAAAATTTTCAGAATATTTTCTATTCTATTCTATTCTATTCTATTCTATTCTATTCTATTCTATTCTATTCTATTCTAAATATTCCATTCTAAACCTATTATTCTTTTATTTCTTATCTATTATTATTACTATTAATATTATTATAAAGCATGTATTTATTTATTTACAACTTTGACACATTCAAACCATGGCAGAAATGTAGAGGCCCATGTCTTACACACTACAGATACATTTCCTAAATCACCTACTAAATATTAAAACCATTAACGTTTGCTATATGTTTTTGTTCACAAGCTTTGGAGATTCCGTTTTTAAATAATAGGTCACCTATAGCTTTCGTCATGAGCCATGGATGCGTTCAAAATGGCATAAATATTTTCAAAGTGCACTACAAAAGGAACGCAATTGTCAATATGAAGATTGCTAAAATTGTAAAAAGCCAAAAAAAGCTACATTGAAAGCAAATTCAGTAAAATCTAGATAGGATACATCTGCGGATACGCACATCAATATAGCACCATTTTTTAAAAACACTTTATAACAATAAATAATATTTTTTAGGGTTCTGTGATGGTTGGGTTTAGCGTTGGGGTGGGGGTAGGCATAAATAAAATATAATTAATTGGGAAATTGAATAAATAACATAAACAATACTCGGTACAACTACTGTTTTTACACTACTGTTATGGTTGGGTTTAGGTAGTACTTTTTTATTTCACATAATAATGTTTTAGTTATGATACTCCCAAAATTCTCAGCAGAAATGGCAAAAAACATCCACAGGTTCCATCTGGCCCTGCCTTTAAGTTATCAGATCCCTTTGGTACGCCTATATATATATATATATATATATATATATATATATATATATATATATATATATATATATATATATATATATATATATATATATATACATACAGTTGAAGTCAGAATTATTAGCCCCCTTCAAATTTTTTCTTTTTTTTTTTATATTTTCCAAATGATGTTTAACAGAGCAAAGACATTTTCACAGTATGTCTGATACTATTTTTTCTTCTAGAAAAAGTCTTATTTGTTTTGTTTTGGCTAGAATAAAAGCAGTTTTTAATTTTTAAAAAGCCATTTTAGGGACAAAATTATTAGCCCCTATTTTTTTCTTGATAATCTACAGAACAATCTATTGTTATACAATAACTTGCCTAATTACCCTAACCTGCCTAGTTTACCTAATTAACCTAGTTAAGCCTTTAAATGTCACTTTAAGCTGTTTAGAAGTGTCTTGAAAAATATCTAGTAAAATATTATTTACTGTCATCATGGCAAAGATAAAATAAATCAGTTATTAGAAATGAGTTATTAAAACTATTGTGTTTAGAAATGTGTTGAAAAAATTTTCTCCCAGTTAAACAGAAATTGGGGGAAAAAAATAAACAAGCGGTCTAATAATTACAGTTCTGACTTCAACTGTATATATATATATTTTTTTTCCCAGTCTTCTTTAAATATAAGTTTTAATTTCATGTTTTTTTATTTATTTATTTATTTATTTTTACTCTTATCACTTGTATTATTGTTAATTGATGTACAATGAATATGTATAATTTGTATTCAGGTCACACCATGTAATCACAATTTAATGTTTGATGTATTCCCTGTTACTTATGTTATTAAAATTTAAATAAAAAACACTATAATGATTTTCTGGGTTTCTTCTTCATTGGTGTTAGGTATTTCTGTATGAGATCGCCCTCTAGCTTTCAGATGGAGATTTTGTTCTGATCACACAACTGTGCTTTCCTAACAAGATGAGCATGAAAATTGCAGCTTTCCTGGATTGAGTTTGGGATTTTATTTTAATTCACTGCCCAGCCCTAAACAAGCAAAATAATAGATAAATGAATAATTAAAAAAAAAAAAAAAAAAAAAAATATATATATATATATATATATATATATATACACACACAGTAGCGCTCAATTGCAGAAAATAAAACATCTGATCATAGCGATTTTGATATTTTTGGAGCAGCATCTGCAATTCATTGATTCATTGGCATCATGATGACAGAACGTTTATAAAGTATTTGAGACTTTAGTAGGCTATGAAGACTCTAGATACATCTTAACTAAAGATAAAGGTTTGTTCACTAAACTATAAGTTAAATAGGTTGCTTAAGGTACACTTTCTTATGTGTGATGTTGTGAGGTGCTGTCCCTACTGGTGGTGCTAAATTGAAACAGAAGTAATTCGGGGCAGAACTGTGAGAACTTGTTTACCTAATACAGATCCAGTCCACTCTTGTGAAGTTTTAATTTTGTACATCATTTTTTGCTCATCAGGGAGCTGCTAATAATATGCAGGGTGTTGAATTCACTTTTAAATAAGGGCTGTTTCAATTATTCTTTCGATTTCCTCAACAGGTTCTCTGAGTAAGAGCAGAATATATATTACAAGATAAGATATTTAGCATTGAGCTCAGTTTCTGTTAAGGAAAAAATACTTAACCATGGCCTCTCTTCTTACTCTTGAGTTTCGATCAGTTTTCAGATTCAATTTTTTGCTTTCTTAAATTCTTAATACTGGGTTAAGGGATTATACAATGCAGTGGCACGGGTAGCATATTCGCCTCACAGCAAGAAGGTCGCTGGTTCGAGCCTCGGCTGGGTCAGTTGTTGTTTCTGATTGGAGTTTGCATGTTCTCCCCCGTGTTCGCGTGGGTTTCCTGCAGGTGTTCTAGTTTCCCCCACAAGTCCACAGATGTGGTATAGGTAAATTGGGTATGCTAAAAAATTGACCGTAATGCATGACTGTGTGTGTGAATGAGTTTCCTAGTGATGGGTTGTGGCTGGAAGGGCATCCGCTGTGTAAAACATATGCTGGAGTTGGCGGTTCATTCCGCTGTGGCAACCCCATATTTAATAAAGTAACTAGGCCGAAAAAAAAATGAATGAATGAATGAATGAAAACTGCTCAAAATGTTAAGCATTTTTTAAGGAAGACATGGAGCATGTTTATGGAAAATGTGCTTTGTAAACATTGTAAAATATTGTCTTTAAAGCGGAGAGCCTACTAAAAGCAACATGGGAAACATATTGTGTGGAAAAAGAAGCCATAAGAAGCAGAATTTCAAAGCTGAGGATCTTTGTTATGTTTTAGTCATAGTTAGACTATCGGTATCTAAAAGCTGGTATTATTATTATACTATTGTTATTATTATTGCAGTTTTTATCATGGTAGCCAGGTGACAAGTTTTCTGTGATTAAATATGCACTTAAATGTGTCCACAGAAGTATCGTGTTTTGAATGTGCTTTACTGCTGCCACTGAACTTTTAATCAAAATCCTTCCCTTTAAAAAACAAACATCAGAGTAATGCCAACTTTAATCTTTGCTGAACAACTCTCTTAAATTATATAAATGAAACACTGGGTGCATTAAAGTGTTAAAGAGTTATATTCATAAGATGTATGATTATTGATAAGATGTAAAGAAGCTGTAAAAAAGTCTGGTCTAAACCAGGAGTTTCCAGATTTTTCAGGCTGCGACCCCCAAAATAACAATTCCAGAGACTCGCGAACCCCGCTATCCTAGGAGGTTGTTATATACATACAAACATTGCACACAACAGTGGGCACACACCAATAGGCCTATATGAACCAGCCTATATGAATAATATAAATGTTCTTTATATTATTTATTAAATTTTCTCATTTATTGTATTTTATTAACGTCTACCCATACCTTAACCCTAAACCCAACCATCACATTAATGTAAAAACATATCTGGATATGGAGTCTTCTCCATTAGTGTAGCTAATTAACCGTGTGGATGGATGATAACAGTGCAAAAAAAGTGTAAAAGTTTAACAACCATTTCATATGTTTGTAATTGATTCATTTGTTTAATATTAACCTCATCTAATGACACTGGTGGTGGGGACGATGTTTACTGTATAATTTAATTGCAAATAATTACATTTTGGAGACTGCCACTTGGAGATCATCCTCCATGATCTTTAAAAATCTAAAAAGAAAATTTAAATGTAAGTGAGTTCTGTAAAGGTCAACGTTTACCATGGTGTTGTGAACAATCTGCTGCAACTGACGCTATTGTGGTGTCATTAATATAAAACAAACACACCAGGGGTGGCAATCCCTGAAAAAAAAATCTATTTGCAATTTATTTGCATGTTGTTTTTTTAATGTAACTATTAAATACTATTTTTCTTCTGTAAGTTATGGATAAAATATGATTTCTAATAGTTTAATAACAAATTTGATTTCTGGAAACCAAAAGCAACCCACTGGTCTAGACCACTAGTCAAAAAGAAACCACTGGTCTAGAACAACCTTTCAAAAGTATACTTATACTTAAAGGTATACTTAACTAAGCACTTTTCAGAAAACACATATTAATGATAAGATAAAGCTTAAGGTACAACCTAAGAATGACGCACTATAAGACGTTTTTAGGAAATGCAGCCCTGGCTATCTAAGACTTATAGTTTTAGGGTGCTTTAACACCTGGCACATTTTCTCCCTTAGGTTGGTTTGTTTAGACGTGAACAGTGGTTAATGAATTCTGGAGAAGTTTCCTTGTGGCAAGAAAGCAATTAGACATTACCCACGATGAGTTATTACATATATTAGGTGAAAAACAGCAATGTGGGCTAACTTGGAGCAAACAGGTGTGCTTTAAATAATAAAATGAGTTTACTTGCATGTGACAAATTTTGGTCTATTCAGAAAGCCTGCCTTGTGAAATAAGAAGAAATTGGATTTCCCTAAACATTTTCAGTAATATGTCATCAAATGAAAAATGTGTTCATAAACATCACATCTTCAGCAAAAAAAAAAAAAAAAACTTCCTCACATAAAAAGTCTACAGGATTTTCATAGATGGCCTCATATTTGACATTTTTTCACTAATTGTGCATACATTGTCACAGTGGAATCCAAACCCTATTTTGTGGAAATTCTTAACTAATTTACGTTGACGAAATGACACACTTGTAGATAATTTATGTAAATCTTGCATAAAAATGTAATTGGTTTATTATCATAGAATCTGATGATAATTAAGTCTTCATATTTTATTGGAGAAAATATCCTATAAATTACATTGTACAGACAAATGTGAAATAACCATTAAAATAGTTGTGTTTTGCCAGTAGGTAAAACGGATCTGTTTTATTATTACAGATCTGTTGCATTACACTTGGTCTTTTGCATCTCTTGAAATGTAGATTTAGATTTGTGAAATGAGTAACTCAAGCAGAACATAACGACTAGGTTAGTGGTAAAGCAATAATAAAATGTTTTTTTTTTTTTTTACCAAACAAATCTTATATTATATATATATATAGCCCTCTTGTGAATTTTGTATTATTTAAAAATATTTTGAAGTGCTGTTTGAAGTAGAAGATAGATGTTTATATAAAAAAAAAAAAATTAATAATAATAATAATAATATATATATATATATATATATATATATATATATATATATATATATATATATATATATATATATATATATATATATATATATATATATATATATATTCATTTTCTTGTCAGCTTAGTCCCTTTTTTAATCTGGGGTCACCACAGCAGAATGAACCACCAACTTATCCAGCAAGTTTTTATGCAGCGGATGTCCTTCCAGCCACAACCTATCTCTGGGAAACATCCACACATACACACACTTATACACTACGGACAATTTAGCCTACCCAATTCACCTGCACCGCATGTCTTTGGACTGTGGGGGAAACCGGAGCACCCGGAGGAAACCCACGCGAACACAGGGAGAACATGCAAACTCCACATAGAAACGCCAACTGAGCCGAGGATCGAACCAGCGACCTTCTTGCTGTGAGGCGAACCTGCTACCCACTGCGCCACTGCGTCGCCCTATATATATAATTTTTTTTTTTTCTTGGAACAAACTTTTTCTTGTCTTTGTCATGGTGACAGTATACTACTTTACTAGTTATTTTCAAAATAGGCTCATTGGGAATTTGTGTCCAGGGCTACATTTCGATGAAACTCTAAGTACGTGCCACGACAGTCATTTGCCTTCTAGTTCTGGGTAAAACTAATGCTACGGGTGGTATGCGCCACCAACTTTTCCTTTTTACATAACAGTGGACATTTTTTTTCCCGGGGTGGTCAGTTTGCTCGGTAGCTTGCCTTGAACATTGTGTTGCGTTAAAGTCCGGTGAAAGGCAGTTCCAGCAGGTAAAAAAAGACAGCGATGTGAAATTGTGATAAAAGTATGTTGCTGAGATGCGTTTATTTCTTCTCGATTGCTTTTAAAATCGGTTGAGATGTAGGAAAGAGAGTCTCTTAATTAATTGATTGTGAGTTAATATACATGTGTGACAAGCCCTGGCTTTGCATAGAAGCACACTTGGACTTCTAAATGGCATTTATAAAAAAAAATGTGTACTAGTCTCTTATTTGAGATTCTCAAACATATACACAGTGGCCACTGATGGATTTGGCAACACAAGCTGCAGGTACACATCACTGGAGCAATGTATTTCACAGTTTGTAAAAACATAGCCCTAGGCCTGTGTAATACATAGCCTTTGGACTGTGGGGGAAACCGGAACACCCGAAGGAAACCCACGCGAAGGCAGGGAGAACGTGCAAACTCCACACAGAAACGCCAACTGAGCCGAGGATCGAACCATCGACCCAGCGACCTTCTTGCTGTGAGGTGACAGCACTACAGTACACTAATAAAGTATAGTAACATTTTAAAGCGCACCTATTATGAAAATCAACTTTTGTAAACTGTTTGGATAAAACTGTGTGTACAGTGTGCCCACAGTCATACTGGAGTGATATCAACCCAACAAGTCTTCTCTTTAAAATTTCCTGACATTAAAATAGGACCCAAATCTCAATGATATTGAGGCCCAATGCAACGTGACATAAGAGTGCTGATTTCCCTGTCCACCGAAATGATTGACAGGCCCCATATTTCTATAATAACATGTAGACACGTCCATAGAAAATCTTTTGGACAGAAACTGGGATTAAAATATCTGTTCCAACTCTCTGTTTATTTTCATGTTTATAGGTTTAAAACATTAAGAAGGGTCTGGATGCAGAAAAAAAAGATAAAGATGCAGTCTGAGCTGCATCCAATGCTTTTCAATGGGCTTACCTAACCCCACCCCTAACCCTACCCCTCAGAGTGACGTCACTAGCTCCATTGAGTGCATTGTGTCTGACATCGCATCTCTGAGAGATGCAATCTCAGCTTGCATCATAAAGGTTGTATGCAGATATTATTGAAAACTTTTTAAAAACAGAGCATGCATGTAATCAAGAAAGTAAAATTAATATCTAATTCTCAACCGATATAATCACCACATGGCCGCATGGTGTCAGTAAACGCTAATGAGTGTATGTACTGCAAATAGCATTTGTGTGAGACTCATCATTTCAGATAGGCTTGAAAAAACTCCACCACAAATACATCAAATAAACTTTACTAATGAGCTGTATTTCAGCTTCATCCGAGTCTGTCTCTATCACTGCACTGCAAA
This sequence comes from Danio rerio, assembly GCF_052040795.2. Taxonomy (NCBI): domain Eukaryota; kingdom Metazoa; phylum Chordata; class Actinopteri; order Cypriniformes; family Danionidae; genus Danio; species Danio rerio. Next base: position 39,366,123 of record NC_141026.1, on the reverse strand, counting down.
AAATGGTTTTCTTACTTAGATTTTTTTGTCTTGTTTGTAGTCCAAACATCTTAAAAACTTTTAAATCAAGCAAAATTGTCTAGACAAGCAAAACATACTGTCTTGTTTTAAGATATAATATGCCAAAATTGAGTTTTCCCTTAAAACAAGCTAAATAATCTGCCAATGGGGTAAGCAAAATAATCTTATGTCAAAAGGGAAAACAAGATTATTTTGCTTGTTTTAAGTTTAATGTTTTGCTTGCCTAGAAAATGCTTCTTGATATAAGAATTTTTATATATTTGAACTAGAAACAAGACAAAAAATCTTACAAAGAAAAGCATTTTTTTGCAGTGTGACTGCTGTTTATCTGACATAAAGCATGATGAGAAGCAGACACGCACGTGGGAACGATGGGCAGAAAGAAGCAGCTCATTTGCATTTAAAGCCACAGGCTACAAATACAGCTAAAATGTACTCAGACACCAAAATGGGCAGATTCTGGATGCTATAATAAATAATCTGATGGGTATTTTGAGCTTTTACAGACATCCTGGAGACACTAAAGGCTTATCATACATGTTGTAAAAGGGGTAAAAGAGATGCCCTTTAAGTTGTAAGTAAATCTCAACGTTAGTGTGATCAGCATTTCACAAATAATTGCATTTGAAATATAAAAAACTAATAATATCCAAGCAATGCTGGATACAGGCCTCGTTTCAGCATTATGAGAGAGCGAGATAAATGCAACTGACATTCACTCAAACTGGAAACTCTTATAGAGTGTTTGCATGATTCTAGCCTTAAGAAAGCTGTTTCATGGGTTACTTGAAGCGCGGAGGATGCGTGGCGTGCTGGTGGAGCATCCCAGTTTTGTTCCTTTGTAGATTGCAGGTTTTTTTGATGACGTCTTGCTTGTGGCAGTTCTTTTGGTGGAACAAGATATCGCTCTGTTCACCAGTGGGGAAGTTGAAACGGGATAAGAGGGATTTGTTTAGGTTTTGTCATGCGTAGTCAATTTAACCCCGAGTTTGCAAAGCCATTTATTGGTTTAATCTTACAAGGTTCTGCCTGGAGAAAATATGAAAAATGAAAACCAGCCAAACAAACAAGAAGCCAAGGAACAACTGCTCGAAATCTTGACGTCCTAATTAGATTGGCTCTTATTGCTTTAATGAAAAAACATAAACGGGGGGCTGTTTGCATCCTTGTGCCTTCTGGTTTTGCTGGAGAGCTCATATTTGCGGCATTAAAATAAATGAGAGAAAAAACATTCATAAATCAGGCTTTAAATAAAACACTCACAAACATGAAACAGCCATCGGCGCTTGCCGCAGGAAGTACGAGGGCATTATCAGGCTGTCAGCGAAGCCTCCCTTAACCACTATTTGCATCTCTCTGTTATTCCTTATCGGGGTGCATTCAGTTTGACATGCATTATGACTGATTCTCCACTCTTGTCACTGATTAAATTTCCATTAGCCATGCTTACCAGTTGTTGTGGCACTGAGAGCTCCTGAAAGATGTTCTCCAAATATGATTGCTGGGAAGAGAGCAGAGGTGGGATAATGACACAGTAACATGATTTTAGGAAGCGCTCTGTGTGACGGCTCCCTCCCTCGCCGCTTCAGTCTCTCCCTCACGCGTCCTTTCTCATTCTTCATCTTCTGTGCAAAGCTGCTTCTCATCATGAGCATGGCAATAAGGCCAGCATATAGAGAAAGACAGGTCTTGTGTATGTCTGTGTGTAGGGGGTGTTCAAAGATCTATTTAAATCCTAACATGCACAGAGAGAGAGAGAGAGAGAGAGAGAGAGAGAGAGAAATATCCATGTCTTCACAAATTCTACAAATCCCTGATAAAACTAGCAGGATGGATTCTCTCTGAAAAAGTATTTTACTCAGCGTTGTGTTGTATGACGTTCTTTAATTCATGTATTTAGCTGCAAAAATAACCGGATAAACTTAAGCAATTGTTCACTGAAGCAATTTTCCCCTTCAGTGAGTTGTTAACTTGAAAACTGCTGTGTCCAGGTAAGTAAGAGCTGATTGGTGAATCAACCAGTCCAACGATTCATTGATGAACGAAAGCAACGGGTTCATTCTAAAGAATAGTTTAAAGGATTCTCTCTCTGATTCAGTTCATCTCACAGCATCATTGATTGATTTAAAGTTGTTGTTGAGTTAGCAGCTCACTGAAAGAGCAGCTCATTCAATAAAGAATAAAAACTTCAGAGGACTCTGTAAAGTAAATAGTGTAAACAATGACTTTTATTTTATTAATTTAATTGACTTTTTATTGGTGAAATGTCCCATTAAGAGCCACCTTTCAGTCATACAAATGTAATAAAACAAAATAAAACATGTCATTGTTCACAGATAATTCTCGTCTCCACTAATTTGACGCTATTAACTCAACTGCAGTAACCATATCTAAACAAAGACTAATGATTAAATCAGTCCAATAGTTCATTCATGAACCATAACAAAAACATTTGCACTTTGATTCAGTTCAGTGAATCAGTGATGTGGTATTTGATTCAACAGCTGACTGGATGGGGATTTAATTGACTCACATATGATCTATTACCCATAAATCTCTTATATGATCTGATAACTCATTTTTTATGGAGATTTGTACACTCTCAGAATTAAAGGTACGCGAGCTGTGATAGGGGTGGTAGCTTTTCAAAAGGTTCAAATTTGTACTTAAAAGGTCCATATGAATACCTGAAGGGTACATAAAAAAAACAAAAGAGTTCCTGTTAAAACTTTTAGGTACTAATATATACTTTTTCGTTACCAATATGGACCCTTTGAGTACAAATGTGTACCTTTGGCTGGAAGTGCGATATGCACACTAATATACTGTAGCAACATTTTTTTTATGACACTGTACAATAATAATTCATATTTTTACAGTATTGTGACGATTGGGTTTTGAATTGGGGTAGGGTACGCTTTAAAAATGCAATTTATTGGGCAATTTTAATATAGCATAAAGACTGCTTAGTACAACTACTGTTTTTACATTACTGTGATGGTTGGGTTTAGGGTTGGGGTAGGGGTAGGCGTTAATAAAATACAATAAATGGTAAAAATTGAATAAATTATAATTAACTTCCGGCCGAAACCGTACTGTGAATGATTTAGCAACAACCATTGCAGCATACAGTAGGCTCATTTTGAAAACGTAGCCCTATATACACTTCTGGAGATCACAAACTATGTAGCCAGAGCTACTGATGGCTGCATTTGGTCTTTTAAATGAATGCTACGGGGCAGTATGATGCCGTTCCTTCTTACGCTTACCAGCTGACCGCTTATCTCCGTATGAACGGCTTTCCTGCTGTTACCAGTTTTTCCAGTTAGCTTGCCATGTACATTGGTGGACTTGAGATGCAGAGAGGAGTTGACCATGACGGCGGGGTTTGAGTCTGGCAAAGAACGGTTCAGAAAGTGGGTAAGACAAAAACAAAAGTTAAAAAATAAAATAAACAAGTAAGTAACTGGGTGAGAATATGGTAAAATCTGAAAATGTGATAAAAATCAGACGAGGCCTTTTTTTTTTCTGGATTGCTTTTTAAAACTGTCGGTTGGGTGTAGGGAAGTTGGTTTGCGGGTGCTTTTGAAAACACAATTTGTTCGGTTTAGGGAAGAAGAATGGTCCCAGCAAGCCTTTTTTGTTTTTCAAAGATGTATAATAGATGTCTAAACATAGTCATCTTGGCTAAAACACGGCTAAATTTGGGCTGAGAAAAACTAATAGACGCTTAAGAATATCCCAAAACTACACTATTCATCAAATAAACAGAAACAAACGACTATGATATAAATTATGTCTATTTGACTATTAGTTTAGTGTTGGACCATTCTTAAATGTCTATTAGATTTTCACTGACAGCCCAAGTTTAGCCTTGTTTTAGCCAAGCTGCTATGTTTGGATATCTATTAGACATCTGTTAAACACAAAATTGTTTGCTGGGTTGGGTCCTTCGATTAGTCAGTCAGTCATTCAGTCAGTCAGTCAGTTGACAGTGGCATCTGGTGGATTTGCGTGAGAACAGCAGGCACGAATGGCACTCGCAAGAGAAATTTGAGATCTCAAAAAGCATACACAGCAACCTCTGGTGGATTCGCAAAAACAAAAACTGCAAAAAACATGGCTCCTGGAAAGTATATGGTGCTCTCCAAAATTGTATATAGAGGTACGTTTTTAAAATTAGCCTGGGTTGGCAAATTTTTAGTTATATGTTAATCACAGCAGCATTATTGTGTTGTTGTTTTTCCTATTGTTAAACAAAACATAATTCCTTGTTCACAGATAATTTTTTCCCTCCATTTAACTATTAACTTGAAACGGCAATGGCATGGACTGAATCATTTCAGCAATTCGTTGATCAACTTTTCAGGCAAATTTGTGAACCACAACAACCAGTTAATTCAGAAGTGCGTCTCAAAAGATTCTCTTTCTGATTCAGTTCTGAAGTGAGGGTCTCAGTGAAGTGGTTCTTGAATTAACCGCTCACCAGAAGAGAAGTTAATTAAATAAAGACTTAAATTTGATCTACTTGTAAAGCTCTTGTAAGGCTACAGAAGACTTAGTAACTGTTTTTAATGTAAATTCACTGTAACAGAAAAAATAGAGCATAAAGCAGGTTAAATGATACCTTAAATTACAAAAAACATTTTTTTTGGTGAACTGTCCCTTTAAGAGCAACCCTTGCCCTCACTTTAGCCAGTATGTTGATCATTCAGAGTTACTGTGTACAGAGATGATATAAAATGCTTGGTATGTGAATGAAGTGAAGCGTTGGAGCTAATGACCAGCAGGATTAATTAGCGCAGGCTTGTCTCTCCCTCATTAATCCGCTTGCAGGTGTTCTTCTTCCAGTCTCTCCCTCTCCGTCTGCATGAGAGAAGATCGACGAGGAGCCGCTCCACACCAATTCAATCTTATTAGTCCTCTGCAGAAATCACAGCTCCAGTGGAGGACAGCTGTAGATAAGAGGAGCACGAGACTCCCGAACACAAAGAAATGAGGAGAACTGTGCGAACTGCTGTGTGGAAGCGTTATCTTCTGTACTGTGAAACCAGTGCAAGAGGTTTCTTTCCAGCACATTTACTCCCTGCGCCAAGTTAAATCAGCATAATGTTCTATTCTTGTCTTTATTTATGTCACTAACAGTTGAGGTGCAACCCAGATTCTAAATTAGGTTAACATATGCTAAGTACAGAGATGATGAAGAGATTTATATATATATATATATAGTTTCAGTATATATAGCTTTAAAATCAGAGACTTAACCTTAAACATTAAACTTAAGACAAAATTTTTTTGGCTCTCTACTCCAACACCATGGATTTGAAATTAATTGAACAAGATGTGCTTTAACTGCAGACTGAGAGCTTTAATTTAAGGGGATTTACATCCAAATCAGGTCAACACTTAAAATTACAACAGTTTGCATATGTGCCTCCCACTTGTTAAGGGACCAAAAGAAATGGGACAGAATAATAATCATAAATCAAACTTTCAGTTTTTAATACTTGGTTGCAAATTCTTTCCAGTCAATTATAGCCTTGAAGTCTGGAACATCTAGACATCACCAGACGCTGGGTTTCATTTCTGGTGGTGCTCTGATAAGCCTCTACAGCAACTATCTTCAGTTTCTGTTTGTTCTTCGAGCATTTTCTCTTCAGTTTTGTCTTCAGCAAGTAAAATGCTTGCTCAATCATATTCAGGTCAGGTGATTGACTTGACCATTGTATAACATTCCACTTCGTGCTTTTGCAGTATGCCATGGTTCATTGTCTCAATAATGTTCATACATGGTGACTGGGCTGGCCAATCCTGGAGCACCTGACCTTCTTTGCTTTCAGGAACTTTGATGTGGAGGCTGAAGAATGAGAAGGAGCGCTATCCTGCTGAAGAATTCACCCTCTTCTGGGGTTTGTAATGTAATGGGCAGCACAAATGTCTTGATACCTCAGGCTGTTGATGTTGCCATCCACTCTACGCCCCGATACTGAATATAACCCCAAACCATGATTTTTCCTTCACCAATCTCAAATGATTTTGTGAAAATCTTAGGTACACGTGGGTTCCAATAGGTCTTCTGCAGTATTTGTAAAGATTTTTTAACCTAATATAAATTGTAATATTATTTATTATTTTATATTATATTTTAAACATGTTATATTTTATAACTATATATTTGTTAAATAATATTTTGTGTTAATTATGCAAATAGACTCACAGATACATAAAACAAATAAAACAAATAAATTAACAAAAAAACATCAAGCTTCTATATTTAAGTAAACTATTGATTATTTGCACATTTGAATGCAATTTATGATTTATAATAACAACCAAATGTCCTGTAATGACATGTAAATACAGCAACACACTCAGTTGGCAGGTTAGCAATGAACTATTTTACCATCTGGAGACTTTTTGGCTAATTAACATGGATTTGTATAATATTATTTGTGTTATTTGTTTCAAGATTAGAGGTGAATCCAATTGTCAAACTTAACTTCCTGGTATAAGTTTTCTCTTTAATTAAAATCTTACGGAAACATCAGAGTTCACGAATTGAAGCACAAAATACTCTCAACCTTGGAAATAAAGCCGTAAACAGTATTTACACATTCCTTGAATGCAGGCAATGAGTTGAATACAATTTCATACTCAACAGCAGAAAACAAGACAGTTGGTTATTGATTTTAAATATAGCAGAGGATCAGTGGTGTTTGGAGCTGTAGGGGAGACTGGGGACTGTTTTCACACAGACTGATTTGCAACACCATCAGTTTAGGCAATTAGAAATGAGCCACAGGGGTGAGATCACTATCACACATGACCAGCAGCCTCCCGAGGAGAAGCAGCAGCGTAACACTTTCTGCCTGTTTATGGCAACTAACTAAAACACTACATTTGCTTTTTGAATGCAGCCAATTACACAAGCACGTGCACATTTTTCCTACATTTAATAAATTAATATTGATTGCAGATGTGGAGGGCTGTAACTAGTACTTGCCTACTGCTAATAACTAGTCCAATATGTTTAAGCCACAGTCACTTGTATTATGAACCAGCGGTGCATTTAATCCAGTTTATTTTGATTGTCTATTGCTAGAGTAAATGAATCTGACAGATAGCCTGCATTTATAGAGCCTGGCCACACCCCTTCCGGCAAGCTATGTTACACAAATGTAAACAAATCAGGTCTTCAATATTTGAATCCAATTTCCTAATATGCAACATCAGTAACCAAAGTGTTTTCTGGATGTTTTAGCATTTTGATTTATATAATGCAAATTATGATTCTGAACTGTGTTATTAATCATAATTCATTTATACCGATTTAGTTTATGAACACAACTTAAATTGATGATTTGTTTTGTTATAACCTTCCCAAATAGATGGATATTTAGTAGTATATTTCTACTTTTATGTACAAAAGAAATCACATAATAAAAAAAAAAGGCAATAGTGTGGCTCAATGGTTTGCACTGTCACCTCACAGCAAGATGGTCACAGTTTCAAGTTTCGGCTGGACCGATTTTTATGTGGAGTTTGCATGTTCTCCCTTGTTATTGATCACATTTCAGTTTTATGATTCAGTTTATGTACACAATTTAAACTGATGATTACCTGTTATAACCTATACCCAAAAAGAAGGATATTAGTAACTTTATTTTGATGGTCCATTTGATGGTCCAACCCTAATGCCGACACCACAGTCTGCTTATAATCTAATGAGAATTAGTTGGCATAGTTGGCAATTCAACAAACAGACCATCAAAAAAGTGTGACCGGATATTGAGTAGTATATTTCTACTTTCATGTAAAAGATTTAGACACATAATGCATAAAACGTTATATTTATGAAACCCACCAGTCCTACTGCAACCAACACGGTCTGAGCTAGGATCTAACTGGCAATTCTATGCATTGTAGTTGGTTGCTCTAACAACGAGGCTTAAGACCATGGACTCCGGTGTCAGTTGCTAGAGCACCTTTAGAGATCAGAGAGATCAGAGGAGTGAGGTTTACATGCACAGCACTTGGCTAGCTGGCCTCTGTTAGATTTATATTTGTTTTCATATAGATATCAGAGTATTCTTGCTTAATTTAAACATTAATCTAAACTGATGATTTTGATTTTTGCTATTGATCACTTTTCAGTTTTATGATTCAGTTCATGTACATTATTTAAACTGATAAATTTTTATAACCTACCTAAATAGGGGGATCGTGAGTAGTATATTTCTACATTCATGCAAAATATTTACAAACATAATACAAAAAAAAGTTATATTTATATTTATTTTTGTATAGATATTGCAGCATTCTCACAATAATAAGACTAATGTCCATACTTTTTACTGTTCTATAAAAAAAAATCTATAGAAATTAAACACAACAATCCTCTAACCGTTATTATTTGGTCAATGTAGCAAATAGTCATTGTAGAAAATTTAGTTAATTTAAATATTAAGGAAATAATTATTATAATATTTATTAATTACCACTCAATAAATTAACAAAATTAATTTAGCAAGCAAGCTGTCAGAGCCTTTCTGTTTTCCTCCAAGGAAACCCAGGGTGCTGAAATATAATTGGCTAAAGTGGCATCGGGCAGGTTAAAATTACCAAAACAATGACAGTGTTCTGGCACGGAAAACACATTTTCAAAGCAGAATATCTGACCTCAGCATTGATTTTCAGATGAACAAGATTGCACACTTGGCATGTTTCTTAAATATCTGCAAACATATTATGGTATTTTTATGCTTTAGAATAAGAAAAGTCAAAAACTTATATTCAGCACTTTTAATGTTTCCCTGTTTGTCCTGTGCTTATGGCTTTGCCTTAATTTGTGTTGGCCATGTGCTCCTTTTGTCTTTCCTGCCTGTTTTCAGTTACCCCACCCTCTTATTTTGTTTCCTCCTGTCTCTCAGGTGCTTGGTTCTATATATTGTGCTATGCATTCTCATTTCTTTGCTAGTTTGTTCCATGTGAGCTTATCTTGTATCCTAGCCTTGTATCCTTACATAACGTTTTGTCTTGCCAGTGCTTCTAGTTCTCTTGTTTATTTATTTATTGTTTGTTTGTGGCTACTACTTTCTTTTGTTTGTTCCTAGTGTTTAGGAATTTTGTGTGCTAATCTTTGTCTTGCTTTTATCCTTATAACTATTTTTGTTTGATTTTTCTCTCAATCCCAGTCGGTAAAGTCTAGATAAGATATGCGCTCAGCCAAAAGTGCAATATGTACATCAATTATATCACCATTTTTATGACACTGTATAACAACAATTAATATTTTTACAGTACTGTCACGGTTGGGTTTAGGGTTGGGGTAGGCGTTAAAAAAAATACAATTTATTGGGTAATTTAATAGATAGCATAAATAATACTCAGTACAACTACTGTTTTTACATTACTGTGACGGTTAGGTTTAGGTTTGGGATGGAGGCGTTAATAAAATACAATAATTGGGAAATTTAATAAATTATAGTAATAATTCTCCTTAACTTAAGGCCACAACCATATCCAATCTAGCCACAGCCATCCCAGTCTTGTATTAGTAGTTGATTATTAATTGTCTTTTTACATTCTACGAGTCTTTATTTAAGTTTTTTTCTGTATTATCCATTTTGCCTAGTCAGTCTAGTTTTCTTTCAGGATTTATATTTGATTTCAATTTTTTTTTTTTTTTTAGATTTAGTTAGTTTTGTTATTTTATTGTATATTTATTGTTGTCTGTTTGCTGTCCTGTCTTATACTTTTCCAGTCCTGACTTCATTGGCCTGCCAGTCTGAAGTTAATGTGGCTAACTCTGGTTTTGACCACTGTTGCTCCTACTCCTGCCTGGCTGTTGATTCTGCTGCCATCTTGTACCTATCGCTGGTTCCCTGTGTACTCCCCCTGCTGTTTGGACCTTGTCATCCCCTTAATTGTCTGTCTACTTGTGCCTAATTCTGTCAATAAACACCTTTTCGCTTATTGCTGCAACTGGGTCCGCTTTCTTGCAACAAACTGTGACATACTGCGTAATATACTTCTTTTTTTAAATCATAGTTTATTGCAGGGGTGTCAAACTCAATTTCTGGAGGACCGAAGCCCTGCACAGTTTAGTTCCAACCCTGCTCCAACACACTTACCTGTAGGTTTCAATTAGTTCAGGTGTGTTTATTTAGGGTTGGAACTAAACTGTGCAGAGCTGCGGCCCTTTTGGAACTAAGTTTGACACCTGTGGTTTAATGAAACATGTTTTCAAAAATTGAGATAAGGAATTAAAATAAAATAAAAAACAAATCAGTATAAGTCTAACTGTTGTTCTTTATCCATTGCAGCATTTTTAGTTTGTTTAAATAATAATCACATTTCATTTGAGAAATCATCTTATGCAGGAAATCCCGCAATAAGATTTTGCTAATGCTGTTCTTTCAGTTTAAAAATCAACCCTAGTGGACTATCGAGTAGTATTTCTTTTTACATTTACTGGATGCAAAGATTAAAACATCATATCAAGAATTAAAACACATGGAGAGAAATAAATAAACAAAAACACTGCGGCATTGCTACTCATCTAACTGGTGTTCTTTATTCAGTGCAGCGTTTTCTTGAAGTTGAAAGAGCGCTATGATGTGGGCCATTAACTGAGGCTTTAAGAGGGCCATTGAAAATGACCTGGCCTGATCTCCAAATGAAAGATAAATATGCTGCAGCGTGGACATCTGTCATGGGGATGTGGGAGGAGGCTGACAGACTCCAACTGCTAAATCATTTCCACACTAAAACTCCGGCTATGATTCACTTCGCCGCCACGCTTACACAACGTGTTTTTCAGCACTAAAGGTGAAAGGTTTCTTCGCTCTAGAATGCACTCTATAAACATGAATCGCACAAGATGTAACTAAATGTAGTCACTGGGGAATGGTCTTTTTTGGCAATTTGGGTTTTTCATCTAGTGCAGCGGGAGGTCAGCTTGTTTCCAGCATACACACACTCACATGCGAATCGCTGTTTCCCATGAGGCTCTGCTTGGATCCATGGTGTACAGGACATGCACCACTGACATGGAAATTCAAATAGACAGGGATTAACTCTTTATACCTCAACAGACTCACCAGTACATTATGTTCCTGATGAGAAACCAAATGTGGAGTGTTAGACTGAGCAAAATACTGCTTGCAGGAGGAGACTTACAAAAGCCATGTTTCCATCCACATATTTTTTATGCGCATTTTGGAATATTGCATAGTAAGTGCGTATTGAAACGCCAATATGCACATAAATTTTGAACATTTTGACGTTCATGTATGTGCACAACCAGTGGCAGTTCTAGTTTAAATGGCACCCTGGGCAAACCACCCTATACCCCCCCCCCATTATTTTTTAAAATAAATATAACAGTTTATTTATACTCGTATTTATTAATGTTAATAAACAATTATTATTCTAAATAAATAACAGAAATCAATTCAAAAAATACTTCAAAACATGTAACAACTGAAGTGATGTGCTAAGATAACTTAAGAAATCTTTTGCATGAATATTTATCATGACAATTCTATAGGATACACATATGTTTTATAGCATTATCTGTTAAGACCCGACTCATGGGTGAGAATTAATGTCATGATGTCTTACCTCCCTGACACTTCATCCCTCCTTTCTGCTTTATAGCCATACTTAGTGAAAGTAACATTATCATCATGTTACATACACTTTAGTTTCAAGAGTTCACACTTAATGCTCGACTATGATAGCAGGTTTGGCATGCTGTCACAGGAGAGATCCCTGAGCTCGTAGATGAGCCCAAGGTTCTCGCCTGGTCAATGAGCATTAGGAGGGATATAAGATCAGGTATTTCTCTAGAGACCCCCAGTTCATTTTGTACTGATACTTTGGCTAATATGGTGGTTCTGGTTGATTCAGTATATATGTGTTAAGTGCTTGTGACTGTTATTAAAATTCGCTTATGTAGATGTTTTTAGACTGTGGGAGGAAATCGGAAGACCTGGGGAAAACTCACATGAACACGGAGAGAACATGCAAACTGTGCAGAGAGTACTGACTGGCTCAATTAGAACTTGAACCTTTGGCCCTCATACTGCGAGGCAGCAGTGCCAGCCACTGAGCCGCCCGATCATAGAATTAAGGAGGATAGAGTTTTTGTTCCAAAAACAAAGATAGGGAATGAAGTTTAGGCAGGATATTTGTAGTAATTTTGGAACGATCTGATAATGATTAGCGATAAGGATCAGCTGTAGTCGATCATATCACATGCTCCTCTCGAAATTAGTTTGTGAAACTGCAATTAGTCCATTTGTAAGACTCGCTGCGTGTCGACACCTCTGCACAAAATGCGCACAGGAGTGCGTTTTTCTGGTTGAATGGTTTTCTGCGCGCATGCGTCAGTTTGCTTTTACCAGCATTGTTCCGGTTGCACATAGAGAAAAATAAACTTGTGCCTGCATAAGATGCCAAATGTGAATGTCTTTATTTTGGGATTGCCACTCTAAACTAATACACTTGCATAAACTAAATCGTATCTTAATGCTTTTATTATTGGGGACATTTATTTTTTTTCTTTGCACTGTCTCCTTGTGCAAAGTGGTTTGGTATAATTACCTTCAGAACTGTCTTTCAAGAGTTCACACTTAGCTGATGATTGATAATGAAGCTTGTTTGTCATGCTGCCTTGGGAGAGAGCCCTGAGCTTATAAGATCCTTAAGCCCTGGGCTCCCTCCCATTTGCAGGGCGAGAGGGAAGTTTGATCTCAGGTAGATCTCGATAAACTCCCAGACTTGCTAATGGCTAATGACAGATTACAGAGATAGCTACAGTATAATGCTTACCAAGAGCTTGTCTAAAGTGCTACTTTGGTATGTTCAAATTACTTGCAGTATATCGCGTGTTTTTAGACTGTGGGAAGGACCCAGTGACATTCTTGCTGTGAGTCAACAGTGTTAACCACTGGGCTGCCGTGTCACCTAATCTAGAAAAAGGAGGGAGGAGCATGGGTGGAAGGGGGGCTTCAAGCTATAGATACTGAGGAAAGAAACTCAGGTTTATTATAGTAAGTTAGGAATCGTCTGATTGGTGAAACATATGTTAGCTAATGCAGGACCGGCTGTGGACAATCACAAGCACGTGCTTCTCTCGAAATTGGTTTATAATTAAACTTCACTAAGCGTCTCACACCTCCAAAAGCCGCTGTGTGTCTATTGCATTTCATATTCCATTTTACATAGTTAATGCATAAAAAACATCGAACAACACATTTATTACAGAAGTTGTTCATGTTAGTTAACATTAATGAAAATACAGTTGTTCATTGTTAATCATGTTATATTTTAGTGTATTAAGATGTATTAACATTTAGTGTATTGAAATTTAGTGTATTAATGTTCCCAAACTTTTCAGCCCGTGACCCGTAAAACAACAATCACAGTGACTCGTGACCCCAAACATCCTCTAAGGTGGTTAGACATATGCAAACCTAGCACAGAACAGTGCACACACATCAATAGGCCCATATCTATTCTTGGTTTAATTTTGGAGAATGCCACTCAGAGACCATCCTCCATAATCAGTCGTGGCCTTTCTTTTAATGTATGCGAGTGTCGTAAAGGTGTCAGAAAGTTTAACCTGGTGCCATGAAATCAATCTGCTACAACTGACGCTATCAATGTGTCTTTAATATAACGTAATCACCCCAGGGGGCGCAATGCAATGGAAAAACAAAAAAGGAAAGGCTGATGGCTCTTTATTTGCGTGTCGTTTTTTTAATGTAACTATTACTTCTTTTATTCTGTAGGTTATGGATAAAATATGGTAATTCTAAGGGTTTAATAAAATAAATTCAATTTTTGAAAATCACTTAGCAACTCCCCTCCATTGTCCTCCAACCCTTACTAACAAGCATTAGGATTTTAATAATGTAACTATGTTGAACTGTGATTAATAAATGGTGTACTAGTAGTGTTTTTAATTAGTTCATGTTAGTAAATACATTCATACAATCAATGAAACCTTATTGTAAAGTGTGACTGTATAATTTGCATATTTGGATGGATACAAAGCTAATGAAAGACTTTTGAAATACTTTTAAAACACTTAATGAAAATACATATATATTATTTTGGATTAGCGTTGATTATTTGGCCAAAAACGAAAATTTCTTCACCATTTATTTACACTTGAGTGGTTATAAACTTGTGTAATTCCTTTCTTCTGTTGAAAACTACAAGATATTCTGAAGAATGTTGGAAAAGGCAGCCATTGACATCCATACTATTGACAAAAACATACTATGCGAGTCAGCGGACGCTTTTCTCCACTATTCTTTAGTATATCTGTACTGTGTTCTATACTATACTATACTATACTATACTATACTATACTATACTATACTATGTTGTGTTCAACAGAAGACTCAAACAGATTTGAAAGAAATGTGTTGTGATCGCCAGCAGTGTTTTTGTGCTGGAGATTACTTCCTACATTCCTGTCGAACTACAAATCCCAGAAGTCATTGCACCAATCACTCCTGCCACAGCTCATCACCTCCGACAGTCATCTGGAGACACACACAGCTGAAACTCATCGTTACTGCTTACCCGAACTCTATATACAGTACACCTTTGTTTCACACACATTTTAAGTATTGTCTAGCTGTTACATTCAATTCAAACCGGTTTTCCTTGTTTCCTGTGTTTTTTTGACCTTGGATTGTTTTGTGTTTTGATTCTCTGCCGACTGCCCTGAACTTCTGCCTCTGGATTTTGCTCTTGGACTCTCTACTACACTGTAGATGCTGCTTTTCAAGCCCTGCCTGCCTGACCATTCTAAATAAAGCTGCATTTGGAGCTACCTCTGTCTGCTTGTCCTGCACAACATACAGATTGAGGAAACAATGGCAGAAATTCCATTTTTGGGTTAACTCTCCCTTTGAAAAATGTATATACAGAAATCGCACATTCATGTTAGAGAGCACATGTAGACATTATGATGAGTAGATGAGAATGTGCTGTTGATTATTACTATTACATGAAGAGTCAAACCAGAGGCACCTTAAAAATATTTATATACAGTAGATCGATAGTTTTTGTGCAACTTATTTTTTGTGGTACTTTATATCATACCACTTATTTATTCATCTATATTGATTTATTATTGCACCTCTAACTCACAGTTTTAACTGTTGGATTATAACAATACTAGTTACAGTATAAAATCTATAATGCACTTAAAATCAACATCAGTATTTTTGCCGTATTGCAATTTAGGCAGTATTGTTACTACATTTTTAAACACACCTTCACTTTCAAACAACACTTCAATCAAATTAAAGGGATTCAACTCATAATTAAGCCTTATTATAATAAAATATGCAACATATGCAAAATTAACAGCTTAAAAAGGCATGAAAACACCTTATCAGCATTCTGATCAAGTGTGCGTGTGCTCTGACGTACAGTATAGATGGCATGTGTTGTTCTTCATGAATGAACTCATATTTTTAATCACTAAACTCACTAAATTTGTTGAAGATTCCTTAGAGACAATACAGTGAAGCAGCAGCTTAGTGGCACACTTTTATACAACTAAAATTCATGTAAAACACAAGCAGACTGAAAAAACTGGCATGTTTTTCCTTATAGAGTCACAGAAGTGTGTAAAGTTTGCCCTAACCATCATTATTTTGTCTTCTCTAGTTTTCCTTTACCTTGACATAAACAGCAATGAATAAAAAAATCTGTTGTTCTTTTTTCTATTCTATTTATTCTGGCCAAAAATAATACTGATTATCTTTAATAATACTGATTGTTTATTAATTACATATTAATAGTATAACGCCTTTCAAAACGACTAAAACCTACAGCACATTGAGATCAACCCACTTTATTTTAATCAATTGTTTGAAATAAAACATCACCTTTATACAGCCTTTGCAATTCTTCTGTATGTATATATTTTTATTTCTCACATACTATAGCTGCTGCTCATCAACACACTACAGATTTAAGGACATCAGTTGCTGCTTTATTTTGAAAGCAGTTTTAATATAATAATTGCATATTTTATGTTTCATGTAAATCACTTTGAATAATTGTATGTTGTACAATATATCTATGTCGTATGTATGTTGTACTTAGTGTGGTTTCCATAATTTGAATCCGACAGCTTAAGTAATGCTGTATATGATTGTATGCATGCAGCATATAATGTTGTGATATTAATACATGCTATAACCAGTTTCATGCATACTAATCATGTGATGTTGTTATGTAACTAATCCCAAAAGAATAAAATTGTGAAACCAAGACGTAAATTGAGCAAAGTATTATTACTGCAGCGATGAATATGTTTCTGGCTGGTTATATGTTTGGAAAGAAATCTTTTAGCTCTAACTGATGCAGAGTGTAGCTTTTTATTACACAATATTTTAATATACTTGTATATAATATTATGCAAGCATGTTGTAAGATGTATCTTTTGATCATCTTCTACGATGGCAATGCCAAGATTCTAAATGATAAAAGAAAAAGTACAAGTAGATCATAATGTACTGTCTTGTGTAAAAAAAAAGAGTTTTTTATTTTTAAGAGAATTTATTTTTAAATTTTTTATAGTTTAATGTGAAAAATGGACATACGATTAGAGTGCAATTAATGAATATATATATATATATATATATATATATATATATATATATATATATATATATATACATACATACATACGTACGTACGTATATATATATATATATATATATATATATATATATATATATATATATATATATATATATATATATATATATATATATATATATATATATATATATATATATATATATATAAATATTATTATTATTAGATCAGAATTATTAGACCCCCTTTGATTTATTTTTCTTTTTTAAATATTTGCCAAATGATGTTTAACAGAGCAAGGACATCTTCACAGTATGTCTGATAATATTTTTTTCTTCTAGAGAAAGTCTTATTTGTTTTATTTTGGCTAGGATAAAAGCAGTTTTTAATTTACATTTTAAGGTCTAAATTATTAGCCCCTTTAAGCAAATTTTTTTGATAGTCTACAGAACAAACCATCGATATACAATAAATTGCCCAATTACCCTATTCTGCCTAATTAACCTAATAAGTCTTTAAATGTCACTTTAATCTGTATAGAAGTGCCTTGAAAAATCTCTAGTAAAATATTATTTACTGTCATCATGGCAAAGATAAAATAAACCAGTTATTAGAAATGAGTAATTAAAACCATTATGTTCAGAAATGTGTTGAAAAATCTTCTCCCCATTAAACAGAAACTGGGGAAAAATAAATAAGGGGGAAAACAAATCAAATTAGTTTACAAATGAATTTATGTGTAATAAAATGAAATGTAACAGGGAAAAAGTATTGAACACATGAATAAAGGGAGGTGTAGAAAGGCAGTGAAAGCCCAGACAGCAGCTGAAAGAAGTTATTTAGCAACCCTCTGCCCATCGATATACATTGCCAGGATGATAATGATGAAACCAAGGTGGAAAAATACGCCTTAAAAAGATCTTTTTTTATGTAGAATGAAGACACATTAATTGCTCAGATGTGAGTCTTTCAGACTTCAAACAGAGTGTAAAAATCTTCATCTGGGTGTCGTCTATCAAATCAGATCTCTAATGTGTATTTTCTATTGGATTCAAGTCAGATGATTGGCTGGGCCATTCTACAGCTTGATTTTCCTTCTCTGGAAGCATTTAAGAGTTTTCTTGACTGTGTATATTGGATCATTGTCTTGCTGAATTGTCCGCCCTGGTTATCATCCTGCTAATGGAGATGTTGGACTGAAGCAGCTGATGTTAATTTACAATAAATAAGGGCAGAGAGTTGCTGAAGAACTACAGAGAGATTTCAGACGTTGTCTGGGCTTTCTACACCTCCTTGTCTTCAGGTGTTCAATACTTTTTTCCTGTGTAATTTTATTTGATTTCACATAACTTCATTTGTAATCTAAAGAAATTTGTTTTCTTTTCATTTATGTATTTCTTTGGTTATTATTAACATCTGGTGAAAATCTCAAGTCAACAACACCTTTAGAACACTTATTTCCCCCACTGCTACCTATGTTAAAGATATGCATATGTTCTCCATAAAGATTTCAATAAGTAGATAAGCTAAGTAGTTACTTGATGTACACATTGTTTTCACTTGCCAGTACATTTAAGAAAAAAAAAAAAAAATAAATAAATAAAAAATAACAATTAGCCTCACATATTAATTGTTTTCATTTTATTCCAGATCAACATTGTCCACTTGTGTGGGAAGTATTATTTTAGCATAAGAGTCTGTAGATTTATCAACTGAAAATGAGTTTAGACGTATTCATGTTTATTTCATACGCTGTGAAACAGACCAGCTTGTGTTCTTGGTTAATTATATTATATGCAGAACGTTATTTCAGGTACAGTATTTAAAAAACAAACAAACAAACAAACAAACATATCATGTAAAGCACATTTCACAGTTCCATCACCAACTTCCAACTTTATTAGTATCAAACCACTGCTACAAAATTACATCAAACATGATGAAAATGAACTTGCATACGTGCTATACACAATGTAAGCTTTAAAGTAATTAAAGTATATGATTCTTTTTTTTTTCTTGACAAATATCAATATATATCAATGCCACTTAAAGCCATATATGTCATTCCAGTGATCTAGAGCCTAAAATATACAACTATATCCCTGGTGGCTAAAGTATCTCCATACACATGTAAGTAAAGATGACCATTTCAAATTTCTCATCACAGAAATTTCAGCTTCAAGAGTTTAGGAAATAAAAGTACAGCCAACCCGAGATGGTTACAATGTCCATTGTATACTTTGTCACCAAATTGAACGAAACCAAATGAAAAAGTACCAAAAGAATCAAACAAACATGTATATACAAAAAAAAAAAGAAGTAACCAAAGCTCACCAAATGTTTCCCAAAAAAAAAGCATTAGTAAAATTTGAATCAATCTGGCGGGTGTCCTCTGTGCTCAATTACTCAGTAGCAGACGGGTGGTTTCACTGGTGGACTTATTCCACTTCACAAAATAACTGCTCAAGATATGAACGGTGCCAACACAAAAATAGTCCATGCCATTCAAAACAGCTAGCAACAAATTACCAGGCCAACCGACATCTAATGAGACATAACAGTGAATAAGAGAGCGTGTTCATAAAACCCTGGACTTGAGTTTGAAATTTGATCCCTTGCTTTTTTCTTTTTTATTTACGTAAACGCCGAGACACAGAGCTCAGCAAAAGACGGCTCTGTTAAAAACCTTAGCATTATCAAAACCACTGCATCAGTGCTTGGCTAACTTATTTTCCAGCTCAGTGAAAATAATGAGCGAGGGAGGCTGACAAACACTTGATGGCGAGGAAAACAAAACAACGGCAGCGACTTTATTATCCCGACCGCGAGTGCTTCTACAGGCTAAGTACAGTCATGGCGTCCGGTTCGTTTGTCATCACTTTCGTATCATTCGAAGGTTTAACACAACAGCGAAACGGGCTTTCGGGAAGGATTATAGGTTTTTGTTCTTTACGGTGCTCCGTGGAGTCAATTAGAATACTGCAAAACTGCAATTACTGGCAAGCGTTTTGAAAAGGACAGAGGTTTATGTAGATTACTGTCAGGCTGCTGGGAGAGTGAGCGCTCGCAGCTGGTTAATGCAGCAGCCTCCAGCTCTCCGCAAAAAAAAAAATCCTCCAGAAACTGACAAAGGCACAGGAAGAATTTTATTAACTGCCAGGTCAGAAGAATCGCCTCCCCTGACCGCACACACAGCACTCTCAAACCGACTTTCAAAAGAGTCCAGCCAAGACAGAGATGGAGCTGACAGGTTTTTAATCATTGAAATACCGCCTACCACCCTCATTCTGTCTCGCCAGCAGCCCAGCTCCAGATAGGAGATGAAGTATCTTAAATGTTTTGGGCTGTATTTGTGCGCTGATACATCTACTTTTTGGGGAGGATTCATTTTGGAAGGAAAGAAAAAAGTCAAATCAAAAAACTGGCGAGTGATCCAGGAAGATGTTGAAACTCCAGGGGTCTCCTTGGGTTAAAACTCACCAAGTTGCCTGCAGCAATTTGAACCCATTCGTAAAAAACTAAAAATAAAATTGAGTTTTCATGACTAGCAGCACCATGCACTGTATATCTGTCACAATTCTTCGAATTAGCGCTTGCATGATGTGAGCCATTGAATAGTCATTGAATATTAATGCATGTCCAGGAATGTGATTATCAAGTCATTAGACGTTCAGAGGGAAAAATCTGCAGCACATTTGCCTGTTATTTACAGACTGTTTCTTGAAAGGCTGTAACTTTCAGGAGAATTATGCATGCATGAATGCGTCTTGTCTGCTGTTCTTATCTTGATATCCACTTACGGGGCTTTAATGATGCTTTAATGAGCTCTTTGTTGATGATTTATTCACAATATTTATTAAAGAGCATGTGCTACCTTTATATCTTTACAGAACTCAAAACTGTCAGACGTTTAAAAAAAATGCCCTTTTTATTAGCTGTTCGTTTCGACTTAAATAATTAAATATGAGCCAGAAATACTGCGCGACAATGAAAGCTGTACCGTATGGTAGATATGAATGGCAAACGCGAGGCTTAGACATGAAATGGCAACAGATCATATCAATTAATACTTTTAAAGGCACATTTTATACAGTACTTGCTTCTAGGGTGGACTCGAAATGTTATTTCATGTTGAAATGAATTGCGGTGTATTTACTGTTCAAAGCTACTGCTGTTAATCTGCGATTATGTAAGTTCGTGGTGATGATAAGCAAGTGCAGTGTTACTTTTTTACATGACAAGAGCCAGGCCTCGGTTTTAACACAGCAATGAATATTTAAACATCCTCCGGTTTGATCTTTGAGGCTTTCAGATTCGTAATAAGCGAAAGGACGTTTATGTCATACCTTACAATATCTGTTAAAAATGTCCACTGATGACTTCTCGTGTCATTTAAAATGTATTTGTGCAAACAAATAATACGCAGAAAAGAACGTAAACTCGTCAAGCGTTAACCAAACAAAGTCCGTTATGGGAAAGGACCCAATATTGCACACCGAGCAGAAACAATTCTGTGATGATTTTCACATGAGAAGAGCATTTCATCACTGCTCAAACAGGCAGGCCTAGTGATCATCAGTAGAGTGGAACACATCTCATTAAGTCAAAGCAGCCTCGAAACGGGTTTTGTTCTCAAATTATCGATTTATGGTAAGTGGCCACCTTAACATACATATTAATTTGACATGCAGCACATTTATAATTTCTGCACATCGTAGTATACAACAAGTGTGTGGGAACTAGGGTAGAGGTTAAACTAAACCTAGACACTGGCTCTACCGATAAGATAAAATGAGTTCTACTCTCTTCGAATATACACACACGTGACTCGTTTTCTATTATACCGTATGACTGGTTCACACCCTCTGAGATAAAAGTAGATTATTTGATTACAAATGCTTTGTTTTTTTTCTTTTTTTTTCTCCAACTTCTACTCGTTTGACAAGAATCAACAACAGTTGTGGCATCTAAAATGAAAGACAACATTGTAAACTATGCCATACTGCATACGTATTTTCAAATAATATTCATTCACATGTTTGGATCCACACTTGAAAGTTTCGTATTGTCCCAACAAGGGAAGTGCATAATCTTTTTTTTTTTTCTGCTTCCCTGTTCGAAACTATTTCACACTGACAGAAGCAAAGCAGGTAATATGTTAATACATTATAAAATCCAGTTCAAATGATCACAACCATACAGCATAATCTATAAAATGAAGGAAAACAAATGATATGGAGGATCGTCAGATAAGTACCATTAGACACTGTCCATAATTTCGTCATTTGAAATGAAATATGAGCCAGTTCTGGCTGTCTTCCCTCAACTTTGGACTTTGGATTTGCCTGTTACATTATTATTATTCACGCTGCCAACTGCATAATGCCTTTATGTGCTATTATTATTTCATATCTTCTTCAATATAACATCAAACGCAACACTAAATATTTCCCTATTCTTTTGTATTCCACAATATAGCTCTCGTTTTAAAGACCTCCAGGGCAAAAGGAACGGCTTTGTGACTCCGCTTTGTTGTTTTATAACCTTTTACCCACTGCATCAGTCACAAATAACGTTACAGAATGTCAGTTTGCCTCATAGTTTTACATATCCAGAGTACAACCTAG
Source organism: Danio rerio (assembly GCF_052040795.2). NCBI lineage: Eukaryota > Metazoa > Chordata > Actinopteri > Cypriniformes > Danionidae > Danio > Danio rerio. Next base: position 39,343,837 of record NC_141026.1, on the reverse strand, counting down.
GATTGTACAAGCAATTAAATCAGCCTAGAAAGGCGTACCATCTTCCTCTGCATAATTGGAGTCTATAGCCTAGAGTTTCAAATCATTGAGGTATGGCTGTAGATTTGGTCCAAAAAAAATGAATAATCATTTCTTTTTTTTTTACTGTAGCGTATTAAACTAAAGCTGCTCTTCAATTGTTCGCTTCACCTTTGACTGTATTACGTCTGATATCAATTTCAATATCTCTCCCTTTGTGAAATCTTAAACAGTGTATCCTGGTTCAATGGATTTTAATGAGCACAGTCTAAAAAGCATGTTATTCAAACCCCTTTCGCGCTTTATAAGTACGTGAATGATGTACCAGGATGGAGAGCAAGGTGGCACACTAGGGCGGTCTCTTCTTTTCCACTAACAAAGACACTAATGTCACACACCCTCGCTTTCCCAAAGTGTGATTTCAGCTAATTTGAGAGCGTTCGAAAGGGGGACAATGTGTGCTGATTCACACACACAAAAAAAAAAGGAAATAAGAGAAGAACGGAAAACAAAACCCCTATAACCGCATGTATTTACATGATGACATATACCACAGAAGAAAATTACCATCCCAACATAAGCAATGCTGATTAAAATCCCTCGCCGCTTTCCAAACACACTGTACCAGATTGGATCCAGCCATCAGCAATGTCAAAGGATCTGTAAATGCTCAAAAGGGTTCTTTACAGTCATTGTGTATGGCCGTCCCCAGGGCTAGTAAACGGTGACGAGAGAAGAGAGAGCCAGGATCAGGTACCAGCAGGCCAGCAGGACTTCAGCGCCTCCTGTACTTCCATACATAGCGGGGTTGGATGCTGTAAACAACAGAGCAGAGACACATGCTGATTAGCAGATTCGCTCTCTCTCCTGGCAGACAGTCATAGTCTCAGTCAAGCAGTACCTCCTCGCCTTTCGTGCAAGCGGAGCTCACGCTGCCTCCCTTCACACTCTCAAATCAAGACTCGGATGCCTGAAGGAGTCCTTCAATATGATGCCTTGTTTTAAAAACAAGCTGGGTAGTTTCAAATAAGAGGGTACATCTGTTTGTCTCAAAGACGTTATGATTATACAGCTTTCTCTGCCGTGTCTTTACCTCCTGGTGCATGGAACTCCTCAGGTCTGTTTTATCTATCATGACAATAAGTGTTTTGTATTGAGCAATGTACACAGAAACTCAATGCTTCTACAGTAGTTTGTTTGGGGTGGTTGAAGAAGCTGCTATGCAGTATGATATTTAATAAAACTACTTAATTAGTTATTGTTCATGATAATGACATATCACAATATACAGAAGTTATTTAAAGGTTTTTAGGTTATCTTTGTTGTTAAAAATAAGAAACAAATGGCAAATGCAGTAAAAGAAAAAGAATTATTTGTAATAGTCAAATAAATATTTAGGTAGCACTTTACAATGAGTCTGTATTAGTTAATGTTTATTGAAGTCCACCGGAAGCTGCAACCATTTTTTTTCATATTGTGACACAGTGCCTATAGAAAAACAAAATATTTAAAGAGAAAACAGTGGGCGTGGCTTGATTCTTTCAACTGTGAGCTGACTGGGTGTAGTAAAGTAGGCATTTCCTTTGTAAAGATTGGGAAAAGGGTTTGGGGAGAGTATTTACAACCTAACAGATTAGTCTTCCTCCTCACTATTTCTGTTTGTTGTCAATAGGAGAGGTGTGGTTAGGTATGTTAGCCACCCCCAATACCCCAAAATCACGTAATCTGAAGCTGCGGCCTAAATTACATACTTTCATACTATATAGCACGCTAAAAACAGTGGGTGTGGCTTGTTTTTTTTACTGTGAGCTGATTGGATGTAGTAAAGTAGGCATTTCATTCAGAAAGATTAGGAAACAGGTTTGGGGAGAGTATTTACAACCTAACAAACACCTCCTCCTCTTCACTATTTCTGTTTGTTGTCAAAACTGACAGCATGACAGCAAAAACTGACATCATAAATTGCATATTTCCAAACTATATAACACAGTAAAAACAGTGGGTGTGGCTTGTTTTCTCTACAGCCAGCTGATTGGATGTAGTCAAGTATGCATTTCATTCAGAAAGGAAATGAGTTTGGGGAGAGTATTTACAACCTATAAAACACCTACTCCTTCTCACTATTTCTGTTTGTTGTCAAATGACATTAGGAGGGGTGTGGCTAAATATGTTAGCCACGCCTAATACATCAAAATCACATAATCTGAAACTGTCACATACTATATAGTACGCTAAAAACAGTATGCAAGCCGAGTAGTATGTCTGTATTCATAGAATTAAAAAAAACAGTATGTGAGAAGTACCTGGATGATCTATTACTGCCGGTGAGATTCTGAAGTGTGCATCTGATGGACGCTACGATATTCTATGATGCACCGTGAGAATTCATGAATGGAAGTGAAGGGAAGCAACTGATGTTGGTAGGTCGGGTTAAGATGACAAAATGGCGGATGAAGCAAGTACAAGTTCGATTCATACTGCTCACATTCATATAGTATAGTACATAATTTTCTAACTTTTCAATAAATTCAAATGCAGTATCTACTGATAAGTAGGCAATTTCGGATGCAGCCAATGAAAATGTAACTGAAAAAAATAAAAATAAAAAAAACATGAAGTGCATTTTTAGATTTTAATTTTAGATTACAAGGGCAAACTTTTTCTTAATGACATGCACAGATGAATTACTCACCACAAAACTAAAAATGCAAGCTAACAAAATCTTATGGTAAGTTTTGATTTCATTTGTACTTAAATGTATTTAATATTAACACAGACAAACAATTAAAAATACATTTATCAAAGTATTTATTCATCTTTGTTAACGTTAGTTTATGAACAGTTGTGTGTTGTTAGCTCATATTAACTCACAGTGCATTTTACAAGCATGAATTTGCATATAGTGCATTAGTAAATGTTGAACTATGATAAATTAATGCTGTACAAGTATTGTTCATACTTAGTTCATGTTAAAAACATGTTAACTAATGAAACCTTATTGTAAAACCTGCCCATATACATATATTATTGATACAGAATATCTACTTAACAGTAGCACTCAAGTAAGACATGATACAGAAAGTGAAAAAAACTGGATAGATTTAGCATACACTAATTATCATTAAAGCTACTGAAGTGATTTAGTAAAGAGCGGTAAGGGATTTTCTCTTTCTATTTAATTATTATTTTTTTTGCTGCTGATTGATTAAAACTCAATACAGAGCGCATTAGGCAACGATCTACTGTATATAATAGCCATGAGGATATTCAGCAAAAGGGCGATTTTGCCATCATTTTGTGAGCATGTGAAAAGTGAAACTCAATGTAACACTGAAGAGAGATTTATTTATTTTGTCATTCCTGCAAAACGAGTAATTTTTTTATAGGGATAGTTCACCCAAAGATGAAAATACCTTTACGAGTTTCTTTCTTCTGTTAAACACAAAAAAGATATTTTAAAGTGTGCTGGTTGCTGGGACTGACTGACCTCCACAGTAGGAAGTAATATTTCAATGGCAGTCAATGGGTCCCAGCAACAAGCATTTTCCAAAATATTTTGTGCTCAACATAAAAAAAAAACTCAAAAAGGTGAGTATTTTTTTGGGTGAACTATGCCTTTAAACAGTCCTGCATCTCTTGTTTGAATTAATATTTTTTATAGGAAGCTCTACAGTATTTTATTTGTGCATATACATTAGATTTGTCAGTACTGAACACAAATATAAAGATTATCTAACAAAATAACTTATGATAAGGGTCCAAAATTAGTACAGCCAAAATATATGTTAGGGAAAGTATTAAATAAAAAATGTAAAAAGAGCAAAATTCCTGAGAAACGAAACGTCTCTAAAATTTTGTTGAAATGTTGTAGTTTGTATCACCCCCCCCCCCCCCCCCCCATATTTTGCATGAATTAAAATGTATTATCTTTCTACTCCTTAAGATTTTCAGTGACTAAAATTTTACTTTAATAAATATATCCATTTAATAAATCTGCTTTGTTCAAATGCACCAAAATATGTGATTGATATTCACTTTGAAATGGATACAAATATTTGTTTATCGAAATGGGGTGTACTCAGTTATGCTGAACGCTGTATGTACAGTGGCACACTTCAAAATGACCATTAACGTTGTGTGTGGTGCCGCGGCGGTATCAAGGGATTAATTTTTTGGTGTCACAGCAGTTTACGACTATTCTGACGGGGGGCACCAAGGTACGAAATGTGAATATACAGTAACTGTTAATACCCTGGTATTTGTAAATGAAAATGGAAAACTGAAATAATGCATTATAATTCCTTCATTAATCATTAAAACTTGTTAACAAGCTTTGTGCAATGAGAATTCATTTTTAAAAATTTAAACTAAAGAAATAAAAGACAACTAAAATAAAAGTACAAACATACTGTACATGCATACATACACAAATAAACAAATGAATAAATAAATAAAGGGTTACACTTTATTTTGATGGTCTATTTGAGTATTAGACTGTCTGCTTAATATTGGTTGCTCCTTCAACAGACATTTAACTGACTATAATGCTGAGTTCAGACTGCATGATTTTCAAAGTAGTCGTGTAAGAGATGTTTTCACACTGCATGACTATCTGGGCTAGCGTTTTGTCGCTGCTTTGTTTACACTGCAAGATGGATCGGCGACAGGAGATTTCACATTGCATGACTTTACAATAGGAAGAATCACCGAAAAATTTGTCCAAATCACATCTCAGAGCCAAAAACATGTAGTATATATTTTGTTATTAACTACATAACGAGAAAGACACCTTTAATGGGGTAGAAAATGTACATATTTGCTCACCTAGGTTTTAAGGGAATTCGCAATTTCTCCTCAACCTACTTTTTTTAACTTTCTGTATGACATGTCAAACAGACACGGGTGCTCCTGTCAATCCTTCACTAGTTTTTCTTCCACTTCTTGGGTCCAAATAAACCGAAAATGAGTGCTTTTAACTTCTCCCTCAACCTCCCGCTGACCTGCAGGTACACAGACACGAAAGTAAATTCTTTTAAAAAAAAGCATTTTACACAGCATGATTTGAATCGCCGACAGCTGAGCACCCCAAATATCTCACAGGCATCGGCGACTCATCAGCAATTCTCTCAGATGTCGCCTTTGATTGTTCATACTGTGTGATTGTCACTCAGGTGACTGTGATCCCTGTGATTTCAGGGATTTGTTGGTGATTTCACAAAACCTGTCGGAAAGTCAAAATTGGGGCTAAAATCGTGCAGTCTGAACTCGGCATAAGAAACTTTGCACTAGTACTTTGCACTAATTTAATCTAGCCCTAACCCCAACCCTAACCCCAACCTAACAGTCTACTTATAATCTAATGAGAATTAGTTGGCATGTAGATGCAATGTAACTTAAATTTAACAAACGGACCATAAAAATAAAGTGTGACCTAATAGAGCAGTAAATATAAAAAGATTTACAGTGTTTGTTTTTTTAAAGTGATAGGACTAAGACAGTCAATAAATAAGCTTTTTTTATTTACAGTTTTCATTTACTGTATGCTGTCAACATAACTCAAGAAATAATGTTCTAATTAAAATGCTGTGTTTTTTAAAAGTACTGCTAGTAATAAAAGCAAACTGTTTTAATAGTGAGCAGTTTCTATTACTGGTATATCATGCAACACTATACTGTAGCTTACTGCATACTGTACTACACATATACTTTTCCAAGAACTTATGATGATTCTAAGCATGGCTGTTCTGCTATGTGTGTTTGCCAGGCTACTGCTATGCCTTCGCTATGGTACTTTGAAAGATTCTTAGCATGTTGCTTAGTGGTAGAGAGTTCAGGTTGGTTGCCAGGGCGTTGCCATCTTGTTGCTAAGAGTGGTTCTTTGTATGTTGCCATGAGGTGGTCAATTATTAAAAAACAGGATTATTTATGTCTGCAGCATGCAGGCACAAGGCAAAGTTTAATCTCCAAGTATGAGTAGTAATAGGGATTCTTGCTTTAGCACTGATAAGCCCATGCTGACGCTAGCTATGCTCATATTTTCACAGCGAGCACAGATCTCAGTGGCAGAAAGCCTTCAGGTCTGTCCCCGAAGCAAAACAACTTGAGTGTAGTACTCAGGAGAGGCGCTTCTGAACAGGTGTGAGAGTGTGCAGGCATTCATCTTCATGAGAGTTTTTGTTTCCCAGCTCTGTTAATGACAGACACTGGCCTACCTAAGGAGATTAGTACATCACACAAACATTCTGGAGATTATTATATGTCCTGGCAGTAGATGTACTGATTTTCAGTAATAAGATAAACATGCATGATAATGCTTAATGTGTGCACTTCAAAACACTGTCAATAATTATTTATCATCCAAACTTTTAGAGTGTCTTTCAAGAATGTTCATCATTAAAAGCTATTTATTTTCAAGCATAACCATTACAACTCACATTATTATGACAGATATTGATTGGATATGTTCAGATTGGGGGTGTCACGGTGGCGCAGTGGGTAGCATGATTGCCTCACAGCATGAAGGTCGCTGGTTTAAGCCTCGGCTGGGTCAGTTGGCATTACTTTGTGGGGTTTGCGTGTTCTCCTCGTGTTTGCTCTGGTTTTCCCCATAGTCCAAAAATGTGGTATAGGTGAATTGGGTAAGCTAACTTGTCCGTAGTGTAAGTGTGTGAAAGAGTGTGTATGGATGTTTTCCAGTGATGGGTTGCAGCTGGAAGGGCATCCGCTGCGTAAATTTGCTGGATAAATATGCTGGATAAGTTGGAGGTTCATTCTGCTGTGGCGACCCCAGAATAATAAAGGGACTAAGCCGAAAAAGGAAATGAATGAATGAATGTTCGTATTGTTTATTTATTTATTTATTTATTTATTATTCGTTAACACTTTAGAAGAAGGCTTCATTTGTTAATAATAGTCCATTTATTGAAGTTAAACCGATGATGAAATCTGCTTGCAAAGCAATTAAATAAAACATTTGTTTACACTGAAAAAAAATGTACAATAAATCCTTGCTATTGTTATTATACATGTTAATGTATGCCTTTTCTAGTGATTATTAATTTATTACAGAACAAAGCCAGCATCCATAGCTAGCAACAACTATAAGCAAGCCAGGGTTTGCATTAAATGAAATTACATAAAAAATAAAATAAATAAATAATAATGAACAGGACAAGAAAAAACTCTGGGGTGAGAAGTGACCTTTAAACACCTCTAATAAAATACTATCCATCTTTCAGTACACTTTAGTTTATCTACTTATTATTTAGGAAATTTTCTCAATAAAATCAGACCATGCTTTGATTGTTTGGGGTTTAGCTCTGTTAATTCTAGCTGCAAAACGTTCTAACACTGCAACATTTTTTAGTTTTATAAGCCACATTTTGTCCGCTGAGAATAGGGGCTGCAAATATAAAATATTCTACGTTGGAAAGTGAGCTTACAACAAATAGTAAAACAAACAGTACATATACAGTTGAAGTCAGAAGTATTAGCCCCATTTGAATTTTTTTCTTTTTTAAATATTTCCCAAATGATGTTCAACAGAGTAGGGAAATTTTCACAGTATGTCTGATAATATTTTTTTTTCTTCTGGAGAAAGTCTTATTTGTTTTATTTCAGCTAGAATAAAACCATTTTTTTTTTAAAAAGCCATTTTAAGGTTAAAATTATTAGTCCCTTTAAGCTATATACAGTATAATTTCGATAGTCTATAGAACAAACCATCGTTGTACAATAACTTGTCTAATTACCCCATCCTGCCTAGTTAACCTATTTAACCTAGTTAAACTTTAAAATGTCACTTTAAGCTGTATAGAAGTGTCTTGAAAAATATCTAGAAAAATAATATTTACTGTCATTATGGCAAAGTTAAAAAAAATCAGTTATTAGAAATGAGTTATTAAAACTATTGTTTAGAAACGTGTTGAAAAAATCCTCACTTCGTTAAAAACAGAAATTGGAGGAATAAATAAACAGGGGGGCTAATAATTCAGGGGAGCTAATAATTCTGACGTCTACTGTATGTCCCCACAGAATTTGAATTACACAATGTACAAAAAGAGGTAGGTAACCGATTCATTCGGTGTAGCACATACGGAGTTGCTTAAGCCTTTTGGAATGCCTTTTTGATCCTATTTCAATGTTGTCATGATGTAACATGATAACTATTGCAACAACTTTTCCATTGCCATATACCTGATTTTTGTTACACCAGCAAAACTCTCTGATGCTACTGTTCGTGTGTGTAATTTACAGACACATGTGATGACAGTATCTAATGGAGTCATTATGATATGGATTCATCTGTTTTCCCACACTGGAAACCGCAATAAGACTGAATCACAGCATCAAATAGCACATCTGACAGTAATAAGTATGTTTGTGCATAGAAGGTTGATAAAATAATTGCTTTGTGACAAGTCCCGAATTGCGAAAATGGGAGCTCAAAGCTCAGATGAAAAGCCGCGCATCCATTTTCCCTTCCATTCCAGCTTTTACGGCTTTAAATTACCAGCATTGCTTAAAAATCTCCATACCAAAAAATTACAGCCACCTGCAATGAGACGGGCCCGGAATATCCGAAATGGGTGCGCTAGATAGAAAATGATGCAAATTGTGATGATGCGCGTGAGGCCGGGGAGGAAACGAGGAGAGAAAACTGCCCTGTACACTGCGGCTTCATTCTGCCTCCATCCAAAGCACCGGATAATGACACAGTTTTTGCTAGGCAGCCGGTAACCATGGAAACAGCTCACATCCTGCATTGGCCCCTTTGCCAGAGCCACGGAGTGTGCACAGCGCTACCAATGCAACACAATCATTCGGGCTATAGGCACCTGCTGCAGGACCTAACTATTTGTCAAAAAACAAACAATGCCATATGGCCTGCGAAAGGTAAAAGGACAAAACGCTTGGTCCTCACTGTATATTTCTTCCCAGCGCCCCGTCGGACTAACAGCTACTGTAACGTCAGAGATGATTCAGGGTCGTGCCAGAAACATCCTATCATCTGCCACTGGAAGCAATTAAGGAGAGCACCAATATTACCTGCCTGGCTGCGTTGCACTGTTTAATATCCCACTGCGTCTAAATCAGTCTGTTGTTGTGACGGTGCAGGTTGTTACTGCACTTGCCATTTTAATTAACTCAAGCCCTCCCCATCCAGACAGTGGCTGCCTTGTGATTACTCTGCTTTGGGTCCAAAGTGTGCAAATACAGTGAGAAAAGAGGTTATTGAAGAGTCCCGCAGACGGATGAGGGAAGTCGGTGCAGGTATTAAGAGTGCGGTGACATTTCGCGCCGAAAAACAAATCGTCGGATTAACCGACGGCATATCTTGAGATGCAAGAGCATCAATTTCCTCATTAAGTTCGGATCAGGGAGTAATCAGTCATCCGCGTCTAAATCATGGTTATGCACTCTATCTAAAGCACACAAACGCCTTCCCTTCGTATGATTATGAAGAGTACACGTATTATAATTCTGCATAATGACTGCTGAGGAATGGCTTAAGGCCATGGACAGACGTTTCCGCATAGCTTTTTATTTATATATATGCCTAGACTCCAATTAAAGCAAATGAGAGCTCTCTTTCTCAGTCCTCCATTATGCATTTGTTTTGGTTGATTTAGTTAACAGCTTAAGTTTTTAGGCATAATGTTGTTGGTGTGACAGCGCAGAATAAAAAGAGGGGTTGCTAACCTATAATCAGCAGCTAGTTCGAGGCCCACCATTCCTTTTAACTGGCACAAGACCCATCGTTAAGCTGCTTAATGAATTTCATTCAGAGCTCTCGCTTCTTTGTGCTGCTTTTATGCTATGATAAAACAAGTCGCAGTTGTAATAAGAGCATTTCCACAGTTTTATTGTTATTATATTGCTGTAAAATAAATAGTTTTGGTTTTGGTTTCTGAATTTGATTAGAATAAAAAATATACAAACAAAAAGGAACTAGTATTGGATACATTTAAAGAAATCAAAGTACATCAAGGATGGTAAGATTCAGTAAGGGTACAGTTGAGGTCAGAATTATTAGCCCAAATTATTTTTGAACTCAAAATTAGCCCCCAGTCAGAATTATGTTGTTCTCTTTTAGCCGTTGACAATGGTTTCTGAAAGTAAAATTGAGAATAAAAAAAGGTTTTTTACAAATACTGAACATGTTCAGGTGCAAAATCATTTTTTAAAAGTCCTTCCAGACAAACAGATTTAATAGACAAGCTGAATAAGCACATGAGTTTCCAAAATGCCAATGTTAAACTGTCTAGACTTTCAGTAAGGTTGATTTCCTGTTATTCTGATTTAAATTCCACCTAAAAGCATAGTTCAGCCAAAAATGAAAATTCACTCCTCATTACTTACCTTCAACTGGTAATATTTGACTTCCATACTATTTTTATGTAACACTTTCCAACATGCTTTAAAATACATTCTTTTATATTCAAGCGGATGGTGAGTAAATGATGACTGAATTTTTCACTTCAAATTCCATTCAAAGACAAACTTACAAACTGAACTCAAAGCAGTTCTTAAATTGAGAATTTTGCGCAACCCTGATGGCCCTAAGCATCATCAACATTGATTCCTTATCAAATAAACTGATATTCAATATTAGTAAAGTCAGCTGTTTTGATTTGTACTGTTTGTGAATCATTCCTAAAACACACAACATACAGCACTGAAGACAAAGCACCAGTTTACATAATGAAATGAAAGCAATCATCTGAATGGCGGTTATGTGAGGGTGGCTGTATCTCCAGGTAATCTGCACAGACGACGGCTGGCTGCAGTTCTTCTCCCTGGAGGCTAGTCTTCTCTGGCTTCGAGAGAAGGGTTCAATGTCCTTGACCATCAATCAGTGGCCTATTGTTCCCTCTACTGCCTCCAGAGAAAGCCTCGCCACGCGGGCCTAAGCTTCTGCCGAGTCCTTGGCAAACTGGCGTAAATCCCACATCTCCAATCTTGGATTTGACAAATATTCCCTTTAAGTCCTCCTTCAGTGTTTCTGCTCTCCATATGATAAACTACCTAATTCCCTGCCTCATAATAGAACAAACATAAAAAACGTTTTGTTTTCCTCGGCTTGCTGTCGCACAAACAGTGAACCCACTGGCATTGTTGTTATGTGGAGTGAACTCGGAAGTTATGAAATTTACCTTGGAGTGCTTTGCACATCAAAAATCCGCAATGAAACAGCCATCAGAAAGACTGCTAATTTAACATTCATTTAGCACAATTAAAGAGACCGTTCAACCAAAAATTAAATATTTTTCATCATTTGCTCATCCACCAAACCTGTTTGAATTTCTTTCTACTGTTGAATAGAAAGATACACTGAAGAACACTGGTAAAAAACTAACTTCCATAGTGTTTTTCCTCTACTATTCAATACTATCAATAGATGTTTTTTTTCCAAACATTTTTCAGATTATCTTGTTTTATGTTCAACAAAATAAAGAAATTAGATTTATTTATGGGAGTCTATATATATAGCTAACTTATCCAGCATATGTTTTACACAGCGGATGCCCTTCCATTCCATCCTTGACATTCTCTCATACACTACGGCCAATTGAGCTTATTCAATTTACCTGTACTGCATGTCTGTGGACTGTGGGGGAAACCAGAGCAACCGGAGGAAACATGGCATCTAAAATACATGGAGCTGATATGTGGGATGCTTCAAAAGACACATGACGTGAGTGTAGCGGTCAAACACATCCATCAAGCATGTTTACATTAAAAAATAGTTCATTGGAGAGGAAAAATGCATTCTGTGTGAACGGCACGCTAAGAAGCTCAGAACAAGTACAGCCTTGATCAAGTCCTTCTTGTGCAACTACTTATAAGTGTAATAATACATACTGTTTTACAATTAATATCAATATTTTTTTTTATCTTATTGGATTCTAAAAGCACTCATATGGTATATACAACTATGAAAAAATAACAAGAGAACTTGTTAGAAATTCCCAAATTTTATTGTGTTTGATTAAAGTGTTAATATATATTGTAATATAATGGTCAACAATCTTTCAAATTACAAATATATTGGCATTTAGAACATTTAATCTCACTATATTGAGTCTTCTGTAGTTACAATGTCGCTAATATCTAAACATCTAAAAATGAAAACAAGTCATTTTTTAAGTTCTAAATAAGTTCTTTATTTTATTTTAAATAAAGAAGAAATGCCATCAGTAGTTTGCTAAAAACTGTTTTAACATCTACATTGTAAATATAGATAATTTTTTAGAACTTTTGTCTAGCTGTACAAATTATTGAAATCATTTCGCAAATGCAATGTGTGAAAACCATGGTGAAGTTCTTTATTTATCTGCGAAATCAAAACACTGCAGTGAAACATAGTGAAAAAGAAAAAAAGATTCCTTCATTTATTCATTAGGGCTGTCAATTTAACACATTAATTTAGTGTAATTAAGCAGCGCTGAATGAGTAAGGGGTTGTTCAGACCGTTATTGAATTCAAAAACAGCTGGATGGAGCGCAAACAAAATGGAATAAAACGCAGGGGTCTCGAGATGTGTTTTTCCATATTGAATTACTTTAAACACAACCAAAGATATCAAGCTGTACAGCAAGACACGACTCGATAGAAAAAGATATGTCAGTCTGAATCACATACATAGGCCTGTAGTTATCAGAATAAAATGTTATGGCATGGAAAATCTGAATTAAACACACATTTTTTGCTTTGTTTTTGATTATATTGCTATTTGAAAAACACAACACATTTTTAAAGCACTCTAATATTTATATATACTGTAAGGGGTTTCAAACAACATAAATAAATAAACAAACAAAGAATTTTAATTCTATTGTGTTCTGTTTTTTTTTTTTTTAAGAATAATCATCATACATGGTTCGTGGTTAAAATGTCATTTAGTATAACCAAAACTGATATTTCAAAACTGTAACAATAGATTTACGCATGTAGACATGGTCAAGACGAAAAGACCGTTATTACTGTTTAGATGACATGCAAATAATAAGTTATATATTAATATAAATGTGGGGCGGGGTGATGGATCGCGATGCCGGCTCAGCATCATGAAGTTTGTCGGCCATTGGCAATGGACGATGGTATCGCCTATCGGCCCAACCCTAATACAAAGACAACAGTTACTCAAATAACCACTCATTACAACCGAGGTATCAACGGTTCAGGTTGCTGGTGGTAGTGTTATAGTGTGGGGGTAGTTTTCTTGGCACACTTTAGGCACATTAGTATCAACTGAGGATCATGTCAACGCCACAGACTAACGGTGTATTGTTGCTGACCATGTCCATCCCTTTATGACCACAGTGTATCCATCTTCTAATGTCTACTACCAGCAGAATAACGCACCATGTCATGAAGCGCAAATCTTCTCAGACTGGCTTCCTGAACATGATAATGAGTTCACTGTACTCAAATGGCCTCAACAGTCACCAGAACTCAATCCAATAGAGCGCCTTTGGGATGTGGTGGAATGTAAGATTTGCATCATGGATGTGCAGCCAACAAATCTGCTGCAACTGCTTTATGCTATCATGTCAATATGGACCAAAATCTCTGAGGAATATTTCCTGTACCTTGTTGAATCTATGCCATGAAGGATCAAGGCATTTCTTAAGGCAAAATACGGTACTAGTGTAAGGTGTACCTAATAAAGTGGTCAGTGATTGTATACAGTGATGACATTTTTTGTCAGGCATTTTAAGAAAAAGAATCATTTAAAGATCACTGTGCCAGCCACTGTAATCTGATTTACCAAGTAGGACATTTTCTTGGATCAACATCTATGCTGATCCTGGAACAACATTCCAATCAGCCAATCAGAAATAAGGTATGCATTTACTGTTTATGTTAAGTTTAGGCTTACGGTTAGGTTTATGCACTTCTACATGATTTTTATCCAACTATTATGATTTTGGGAATAATTTACAGGTATGGTTGGGTTTAGGGGTAGGGAATAGGTATGAATTACATTTTCAAACAGAAATGATGTTTCAGAATGTACATAGATGTTAACCCAGAAGCACATCGTACTGTGCTAAATCATGACGTGTGTGCACCCATCCTTCAAACTCAAAGGTGTTATCCATTTCCCACAAATATGATTTTGTAAGAAACTGAAACATCTTAAAATCATAAAAAAAAAATGATTTGAAGCACTGAAAATAAAAACATTAATATTCTTTGTATGTGGAATTTTGCTAAATTAATTTGGTGCAGACACCACCTCGTCTTTGACACATTTCTGTGATACTTCAAAGAACACCATTTCCACAAATCATTATTTTAGTACATTTTGGAGAGAAAACAAAGAACAACAATGCAACTGCACAAAGATTTTGTAACAATGCGAATGAATGATTCATAAAACAAAACCCCAACGCCTCCAGTTACAATGCAAGTAGCAATTGACAGCACAAACACATGGTGAACAAGCCGTCAAAACTGAACAGCACTTGGACAAAGTCAAGTGTCTGTGCAAACTGTCTGATCACTTCTGATTTAACCACCTTGCCGCAACTCCGTTATTACGCTTCGCTCAAATGTTTATCATGTTTCTGCTGCGATAATGATAATAGGTTTAAAAATCCCAGGAATGCATTATCATAAATAGAGCCTAACGCTATGTGCAATGGTCTGATGAGATAAAAACGAGCTAATTTCTGATTCAGAGGCGAGTAAAAAGCGCACTTCAATATTGCACACAGAAGGAGTTCACCTGACATGCTGGTAGTGAATAAAACTCCACTGCGAATCTCTGCCTGGCCTTGAGCTTCACCTGCACACCAACACAGCGGGAACTCTTTTTGATACGAGGCTCCAGCAGACGATGCATAAACAACAAAAAAGACATTTCATTTCACCTCCTTTATAATACACTTTCCAGCACAGGTGGCACTTACATACCGGACTTTTTTTTTTTTTAAGAGACATATTTTGTCTGATATCCATCTGCGCTGTACTCACTCTTTTAAAAAATTTCCACTCAAAACATTCTTTCCCTCAAAGCACGTTTCATCCTCAGCCTTGTCTGTTCAGAGCAGGGAAGCGTGAAGTTATTGCCTGTAATTGACCCAATGTATCGATTGATCATTGCGCTGCATTTTAAACGCCACTATTTCCAGCATATAATTATGCCTACTGGGTTTTGATTAAATCGCAGTGTTGCTAAAGACGTCATCAAGCTCTTTGAGAGTGTTTGGGAAAAACAAAAAGGAAACACATCTGCTGTGGAGCAAACATGGGGGAATCTGTGTCTTTGCCTCCTTCATCAACAGGCGTCCCATGGGTGGAGTAAATAACGAGTAGCATGAATTAGAGCAGAAACGCAAGGCTTCGTTGCTGAATCAGCCAGTAGTATAATCTGGACATTCTTTGCCCTCTTCATCATGTAAATGGTGATAACTGATGGAACAACTATTTGAGACTCTACACTACTCTGTCATGAATATAAACAAAATCAAACAGTTATATGACAATAATATTTCTGATTTAGATATCAAATGGAAAAATTTAAAATTACCAAAATATTTTTTTATCCACTTTGATCCATATACATGCATACATACATACATACATGCATATATACATACAGTAGTCAACATTTGAAGTGGATCAAAATATCAATGCATATCATTAATATATAAATATATAATTTATGCTTTTTGCTTATAGGGCAAACCAATTAACAAAACTAAACCAACGCAATCTCATGGCAATTCATAACTTTTTGATTTAGTGGCTGATTCGTATAAATTCGTACGATCTAATTCGTACAATTTAGTACAATTTGCTCATCACCCAATGACGGTTGGGGTTAGGGGTTGGGTTTGGTGCCACGTCTCCTTTTTAAAATCGTACATTTTTGTACGACTGAACTCGCTCGAATTCACCACTAACCTGACAAAACGTAAAATACTTACGTTTCCTGGTAACATCAGGCTGGCCAAAACAAACACATCTGTGATCAGTTAAGTAGTGAGAAATCTTCTCTCATTTACTCATTTCGTTTTTATGTGTGCGAGACAAGTCAGCACTCCCGCAGACAGTCTCACAGAGAGTCCCACCTATATGGAACCTAAAAAGTTTGTATGGCCTAGGTTTCTAAATCTCCTAAAATTGTCCGGGATTCAACTTTAAAGCTTGCATGTTTTTTGCATTACTCTTTTATTAAAGTCTACTTCCTGCTTGCTTCACAGCTGACAGTGCGCACAGCCGCGATACCGAGAGAAAAAGCAAATAATAAATTCTGTAATCTAAACAACGCTGAAAAACTTAAATATGTATTCGAAGAGGGTGAAATCACTGGTCTCAACTGGCTGCAAAAATGTATGTAGACCATTAATAATAGTTAATCAACACATTTAATCTTGTAATTTGATCATTTTTAGAGATATTGTCTGTTTTTATTTTTCTTTTTCTGTAATTTATTTCTCTTTTGATGCATAGATAATTTATTTGATGATATCAGTATATTACATAGGCTATTTTAAATACATATCTTAAACTGTTTATGTAATTTGGGTAAATGTTGTGCTTCAATCCGGCTACCAACGCAAGTATATTTCAAACCTTTGGTAAGTACAGTATATATCAAAGACTATAGAATACATCAGACATGTCACTCATATACTTTTGAATGGGGAAAATTGCAACAGTCAATATGGTGAATAAAGCCCGCCTTCCAGTTCAGGAGCCAATCAGCGATTGGTATATAATGAATAAAGCTTGCCTTCTGGTACAGGAGCAATTCAGCGATTGTTATAGAATGACAATTCCTCTGGGGAGGGCTTCGGACCAGACAAGAGTTTTTGCAGATTTTGTGTGATGCAAACATTTAGAAATGAAACAAAAAATCTGATTGGCTGTTAGCTTCTGCAATAACAGCACTCGTACAGCCTCTTCACCCTTGTTTATTACTCCACCCACATAGAGTGACAGCAGATCAATAAACTCACTATAGTTTGACATATATTGCAGCTGTTGGACAAAATAATGTACTTTTTAGGCAAGAATGTAGTTGTTTAGATTGCAACTACGCAGTTTATTTATAAGGATAACGGCTATTTTAAATATTTATTATTTCAGAGATTCAGTGCAGGCATTGCCTGTCATTGAGCAGAGCAAAAAAATGTTGACGTTACGCCACAAGATGGTGACAGAGACCGCATATTAAATGCTATGAGGTGTGAAAACTCAGCATAAATTTCTAATTACAGCTGTTCAAATCATTATAAAACTGGTAAGTGACACTCTAAGTCGATCTCTCTCTTTTGTATGTTGTAGTGGTGTATTTATATCATAGTAATCTGGTAGTGTTTGTTTTGCTTTGGCTTTTTCGGGGAAAATTATTGTGATATCCCGATTGCAACTGAGAAATACTGGAAAATCTTTGTAGACTGATTGACTGATTGAACGGCATTTCATGTCGTTCAGCCTGATAAACTTAAAATGTCAGCAAAATAAACAAACACATACATACAAATGATGAATCCAGCAAAAATGTAGATTAAATGAAAATACTGTATGTGAGAATATGAATATGTAAGTTTGACCAAAAAATGTCAAAAAGTAATTCCAAGGTGATGATATACTATATTATGTGTAACAAATGTGTAACATTTTCATGAGCTGGCAATGTCAAGCTCCGACAGGAGTATAGTTAGACTTTTAAAATTAAATTAAAATCTTTAATTAAGCAAAGATTATCTAACATGATCAAAAGACACAGCTAAGACATTTATGCTTTCTACAAAAAGATTATATATCTGCTACAGTTGCCAGAACACTCCTTTCACTGCATCACATTTCAGTACTCTAGTTGAAAAAAATAATGTGTTATCTCATATAAAATAAAAGAAGCATAACATTTAACACAGCATGTAATATAGAATAGAACACCACCAACTGTGCATCATTAATAAAGCAATATAAAAACTTCCTAAGCACGATCATGCAATAAACCAAGATCATTTTGTTTTATGGAACATATGCACTGTCGAAAGACAGTTCACTATTATCTTTTTTTTTACTACACAAATTTGGTAATAAACTACCATAATAATAAAATACCTTTGTAAGTATATATCTTCTGTATGATAATACAGATTTAAGATGCTAATCCAGTTGTGTATTTATTTTGTAGCCCAAGCTTTTGCTTTTTTTATCTCAATAATTATATACAGATAAAACTGTTAAGACGCCCCCTTAACCCAGAATGCACATGATTTCAACATGTCATTGACGTTGACTTGTACCCCAATGCCGTGGGACATTGTATTTTGTTTGGAAATAAAAATCGTGTTAAAGTCAGAACCCAACATCAGGCTAACGTCAATGTCTAATGTCGGACAGACATCGCATTTTGGTTACTTTCCAACGCAACCTAAAAATAACAAAATATCAACATCTAATAATGTTACAGCTTGACACTGTGTGGACGTTACCACTATGAAATCTATCAGAAATTAGATTTTAGTTGTCACACTTGACAAATAAATGTCAGTATTTGATGTCAATATCACGTTGGCTTAAGATGTTGGCTCGATATTGGACTTTGGTCACTTTCCGACACAACTTAAAATCAACAAAATATCAAGATCATTTCACATCAATATTGGACATCGAAATAACATTGTACTTAGATGCTAGTGACCTAAATCTAACCTAATATTAACATCTTATGATTTGTGTATCTCCTAGGAAGTGTCCAAATTTACTGTTTTATTTTTCTTTTACTGTACTGACAATTTACTATTATCATTAGCAAAAAAGCACAGAGATTTAGAGATTTCAAACTCCAACATATAAAATATGAGTCAGTAACCTGAGAATGAAACTCTTATTGTGCAAAGCCTTGGAAAAATGTGGATGAAAGCCACAGTGTCCATAAGTAAGCTGAATAGTTTCAGAGCACTGGTTGTATTATGCAGTTCGAAGAGCTGCAGAATACTGAAAATCTATTTAATATATGTATTATTCCTTTCTATTCTTCATCTACTCTCTAAATTGTTTTTTTTTTTTTTTGCAAACAATTCTCACTGCAGCACGGCTGGACAGGGGAAATGGTGCTTTTAGCTACATAATGCAACAAACCATTACCACAGGCAAACAAACTGTGTGCTCAAGATAAGCTAAAACTTACATTACCGTTGAACATTTGCCTAGTATTCTTTTATATCAGATATCAGACCATTAGTGTTTGGACTCCAGAAGCTTTCCAGGTCAGACACTGTATCTCATAAAAGATGAAACGTGGTACCTCAAGAGTTATCTATTTCTGTTGCTGTTTGTTTCAATACAAAATTCATGTAGCCAGGTCCGTAGGCCACACTGATTGACAGGACCGCTAGCGCTAGACTGTCTCTACAACAGCTACAATGACTCTCACAAACAAGCATTTCCTTGCACACAAACCTTCAAATGTTATCACCATCAAATCCAGTCTATCCTTTCTTCCGTTGCTCTATCCTTTCAGGCACTCTGACACTATCTGTGGGACTTACAGCACTGCATAAATACCAAACTCCC
The DNA here is from genome assembly GCF_052040795.2 of Danio rerio. Classification (NCBI taxonomy): domain Eukaryota; kingdom Metazoa; phylum Chordata; class Actinopteri; order Cypriniformes; family Danionidae; genus Danio; species Danio rerio. Next base: position 39,324,271 of record NC_141026.1, on the reverse strand, counting down.
CACAGTGACACATGCACTTTAGCTTGATACGGATGCTGTCAAACTCCCATCGCTTCAGGCCAGGAAGTGCTTTATACCTTTGTGTTTGAGTCTTTCTGCGAGGGGTCAAAAATTATTGATCAGCTTTACTTGATGATTCCTGACAAATTAGGCTGGGATATTGACCCTCCTTACGACCCCCTCTGGCAGCCGTGGTGCAAATTACATTGCAGCCCTGTCAGAAATACATCCACCGCTGGGAAAAATCAAGACTGCAGCTGGAGAAACAACACAGAGGTCCATTTTCGCTAGGCGCGTTTGTGGGTGAAAGTAACATTTAAGCTTGCAAGCTGTACGTAAACCTTGCACGAATGATTAGAAAGATCTCGAATGCGTGTGAAGAATGATTTGATATGGATTATCAAAGCCGTGGAGGTCTAAATTGCTTAAATACTTACAGGGGTTTGTGCAGAGAATTGAAAGGATGTGAATATATTACAGAATAGAGTAAATATATTTACAGACTGAGGTAAACGTTCACCAAAATAGACATAATGTAAAACAAATTCTTACAAATAAAATGTATGATAAAACATTTCTGGGATGCTTGTGAACCGATAGTTGATAGTATAAAACATAAGAGGACCAGAAGACGAAAAAATAAGAGAGGATGCATCATTTTATTTACCAGAAACAAAAACATTACTTTTATCGATATTATCAATCATTCTTAAAATATTGAGGGCAATAACGATGTCATATAGTGGGCTCACCCTCAATATAACCCTCTTTTAGTTTTATAATTAGTATCATATATGTAGGGTATTTAAAATTTTTATATTAATCTCGTAACATTATGCAAATGTAATGAAGGTTGCTTCTTAAATTAAATCAAATTAACACAAGGTTAATTGACATAAGGTTACTAATTGACCAATCTACCAGCTTGCGAATTTCTGTAAATTAATAATGTTTGTTCTCACTGCCTTATCTGCTTGTTAAGTGTGACGTCACATGAATAGGCTTACAGGTCCAAGCACTTTATCAAACTTTATGGGAAGATTTAACAAATGGTAATAATAAACATTTACAAAGCAATGTAATACTTTGGAAAATCACGATCGCAATATGTATATATAAATATTCATGCCGAGGGGTGTAGTGGACATTTTAAAAGTGGGGGAGACAGCTGAATGAGATCCAAAAATTTACGTTAATTTTATTATTAATCATCTGTTTGTAAATGGTTTGTCTCTACAATTGAGAGGGACATATCCCCCCGTCCCCCCGGTTGCTACACCCCTGGTCATGCCTAATGTCTGAAGGCCAGAAAGTGATATATTTTTTATAAATTGTTAAAATATTGGTGTCTGTGATGCAGCTTTAGAGACTGTTGTGTACACTATTTAATTTAAAATTCACTTTAATGTGTGATATGACATAAACAAATATTTTCTCAATTCAATTCAGCGGCTTGAACTCGGAAACAGCATTCCATACGTCAGGACGTAACAAGTGGATAAGGAGTAGCTCACCCAATGTACAAGAAGAGACATTAGAGTGGCGAATTGCTGGTGGGATGTTTGCGCTATTATGAAAAATTAAAATAGACCGCAACATTGACCAACAAAAAGCTGGTCTAAAGTCTAGCGCAGAGATTTTGAAATTTAAAGAACAAGTTAGTTAGAAGCATGTGAGTCTAAAACACGTACAAATTGCCTAATACACACAGGATGTACAGAAATACACAGATATCTTTACATATGAAAACAATTAATTGATTTAAATGTTACAAAAATTATTATTTTAATATAAAAAAGGCCTGCTTTAGCCTGTTTATTTATGAAAATTTGCTTTTGTATAATGTTATTATTATTAGTTGTATTTATTATGCATGGTAATAGTTGTTTTAATGAAAACAAGTTTAGATTTGTCCACCTGTCGAGGTTTGGAGACCTTTGCATCACATGTATTTGGATAGAACTCAGTTTTTTAACCACACTTCGTTATTATTGTTCATTTATTGGTTTGCTGGAAATTAGAGCTGAATTTAGAAATAGTTTTCAAACAAATCTTTGCACTTAAACAAAATCAAATATGTAGGCTAATGGATGTCTTCAGTTTTCTTACTCCATGAAAGTAAAGGAGTAAAGAGAAAGTAAAGAGGCCGAATGGAGAAGGCTCATTCTTTATCCTTGTGCTGCAGATGGTCTGTTTAACAGTTTTTGTTTTTTTCGCTAGTGAAGCATTCAGTTTTTCCACTTACAAAATCCACCATGTAAATAGCAAATGCACCATGGCATGGAGCAATTGACTCTTTAAGGGAATGGTAGATGAGACCCAACTATAACTCTATGAGGTTGGGATTGTTGGAGAGCTTTCATTTATTTAATAATTTTTAATAAATTATTACAGTTTTTAACCCAACGGTTGGGTTTGTTCATTTTGGTTTACAACAACCAAGCATTTTTTATAGTTTTTGAACAATTAAATTATACTAGCTCTGACTATTTTACTGGCTATGTTCTAATTAAGATTTACCATAAGTATTATACTATTAACTCTGTTAAAGTTACACTCTAAAAATGCTGAGTTGATCAAAATGCCAAGTTTTGTTAAAAGTAAGTAATTAAAACATTTTATCCTGAGATAAGGTTTGTCCATATTCAGTATTTTTTTGGATAACATAAGGTGCATCCCAAATTGCATACTTATGCACTATTCTACACCATTTTGCAGTATAAATAGTGTAACTAGAACATTCACACAAAAAAAACTCTAAAAAGAATAAGTGCACTTTAGATGATGCGCTTCTTCAACCGTTAAAATTAAGTGTGAAATGCTGGACTCATCACGCACTCAATGGCCGCTGCTTTGCTCACCTCTAACGGAAGAAGCGGAGCTATCGGGCACTAATGTTAAATTACTTCATTTATTTTGGATTGTGAAATCAAAATTCTCCTATGAGAGTGATTATAGTGCCTCCCGATGGTGAATGCGGTTATACTCATGGCAGGTATTATTTGGTAGTTTGGTCATTTATTTCACTAATTTGGCAACCATCAAACGTCATCTGGGAAATGGTTTGAATCCCAGCTTAGTAAAAAAAAAAAGGTAGTGTTCCATTTGGGATGGCACAACATTCATATACTATGCTGTTGAATATGTAGTGCATAAGTACATAGTGTATGAAAAAGCAATAATTTGAGTTGAAACAATCTAGCATTTTTAGAATGTACCTTAAAAACTGATGACCCTGCCAAACCAACAACTGATATTTCATCTAGAATAGTTCAGTCTTCATAAATTTTGTTATAAGTTCTTAAAGACAAAGTCCATAAAATAAAAGATTAAAAATGAAATTCTTAATCTTAAGTTTCTTTTTTCTGTTAAACCAAAATGAAGATATTTTAAAGTCAAAGGCTACCAGATTCCAACATTCTTCAGAACATCTTCTTTTGTGTTCAATACAAAAATGAAACAGGTTGAAACAAATGGACGGTAAGTAAACGATAACAGGAGTTTTATTTTTAAGTGAACTATCCCTTTAAGAATGTTCCATGCCAAATAAAATGACGTCTGTTGACGTTGATTTGGTTTTATTTCATTATTACATAACATAACATACTGTATGACACAATGCACTCTATCTGTTTTATTCGGTCAGAATACAGTTTTTTTCTGAACAGCTGTCAAAAGAGAAATGCTTTTTCCTGCCAGATGGTTGTGGCATCTACCAGCAGGGGCTAAAAGGGCTATGCTAACCAGACAAACCCTGACCCCTTGATCACAGCGACAAGTACCTTTAAGGCACTTGTCCTGAATGACAACAGATTCTCTTATGTGTAAAGTCACGAAATTCAGTCTGTTCCAGCATTCGTCTGAATGTCCCACTCCTCTCAGCAAAGAGTCCTATCCCTGCATTACTGAGCTGACAAAGCGCTTCAAATAAGTTATGTTCATGAATAAGATTTGTAGTGTTTGAGGTATTGTTAATCTCCAGGGTGCAGCCAAATTGCCTTCTGCCAAGAAACTAATGATAAAATGTTCACAAGCATTTTTGAAAGTGTCAGTTCTCCCATCATAATGAAAATCCAATTTTGTGGTGGTTCACTGTCAATTAATATGCTCTTTCAAAAACAGAGTGAGGTAAACCTTCTAGGTATTCTACAGTAGCCGCCGCTTTCACTGTCAGACTATTGTGTGATGGTAAAAAAAAAGTCACGCTGACTTAAATAAAGGAAATGAATTCAGTTCATTTTCCTGAAGTGGCTGTTTTATAATTCTGTAATTATTTATACAGCCACTTCAGTATGAACTTTTCATTCCTCTGTGTTTGACACATTTGTTGGTGGTAACAGCATAAATAGGCAGAAAAGAAAACTGTAGGAGTTAAACCAAAAAGTGCTTTGAATGTTAACAAAATAAGGCTTATTAACAAAACACATGCCTCAGGCGTTAGCACTGTCGCCACACAGCAAAAAGGTCGCTGGTTTGAGACCTGGCTGGGCCCTTGTTTGTGTGGTTTTCCTCCGGGTGCTCCGGTTTCCCCCACAATCCAAAGACATGCGCTATAGGTGAATTGGATAAACTAAATCGGCCATAGTGTTTGAGTGTGTGTGTGTGTGTGAGTATGTGTGTGTGTGTGTGTGTGAATTTTTGGGTGTTTCTTAGTATTGGGTTGCAGCTGGAAGGTCATCCTCTACGTTAAGCATATGCTGAAATAGTTGGTGCATTGTTGGGCGGTGTTGCCCATACGAACTCATACACGTGTGTTGCAGCGCATGACTAAAACCCCTTACACACATACAGACCTTTATAGGGGTCTGTATGTGTGAACGGGCCCTTTTTTAAATACCGGTAAATTTGTTCCGGCTACTTTCTGGAAAGAAAAGTTGTAACATTACCGGTAATTTGCCGGAATGCTGCTCTGTGTGAACGCAGAAGGAAGATTGCCGGAAAGAGCGCGTTTACGTCTAGAACGAGCTGACGTAAGACGTCTACTTTAGCCAATCAGAACATTCAGACGCATTCACGTCCATGCGGTTTATGAGAACAAAAGCCTGTGAATATATTTCCAAACACATTTAGCTGCTGGATGTTAGTCAGATAACGTTTTATGTTCCTTCCTAAAGCCAACTGTGTAAAAAATATCGATCAAATGCTTATGATAAGCCGTTGTTTGTTTACCTTCAAGTTCTGACGCGTGTGCACATGAAGCAGCCGGTGAGCATCAGCACACACATATTATGTACATCTCGACACGCGACAGTGTTTCTCTATATGTTTTCATCGAAGTTGTTCACAATACTTATCCATCTACAGATCTTGTAATGTAGTCAAATGTTTACAAATACAAGTGCAGCCGAGGTCAATTCTGGTTAATGATGTCAGAATTTACCAGTGTTTTGGAATTGTTGTGTGAATGGTGTTTTCTGAAAAAATCCTGTGACGTTCTTTCATGTGTGAACAGTGCTTTTTAAAATTTACCGGTAAAGTCGTTCTGGAAATTTTTCGGATATCTACTGGTATCACTGTGTGAAAGGGGCTAGAGTGTGTGTGTTTGTGTGTGTGGTCACGTGATGTGCGTTTTCAGCGGTATAGTGTGGAAGTAGGGCTTTTCAGAAATCCTATTGATAGTAGATTCAATTCAATTCAATTCATGTTGATTTCTATAGTGCTTTTACAAGGCAGATTGCGTCAAAGCCGCTTAACAAATAAATTCTAGTAAAGTCCAGATTTTCGTAGACTGTTAATTCAGTTGAATACTGGTTAACAGGTTTGGGTATTGGAAACTTTACTGACTAGTTGTCCAGATACCTGGAGAAACTGACTGAAGATCTGGGGTCCGGGGCTGGATTTTATTTATGTGGCGTGGAGAGTTTGATCTAACAAAGATTTCATATTTTGGCCACGATAAAAAGGTGATATTGTGACAGCCCTAATGCAAACCAACAAAAATATAATCCAAATATAATTTACCAAATATATGCTGAACCACAATAATAAAATAAAAAAATTGTCTAATAATGTCTAATAAATGTCCTTTATTGATTTTATAAATGTTTTAATTTTTAAAACGTTTCAATCTGAATAAAAGTCATGCATAAAAGTCTATAGATTTCAACTTACTGTATGGCTAAAGAAAACTTTTCTCAAGCTTTGAAAAGTATCAAATCGTTCCTTAGTAAATAAAACCTCAAGTTATACAATCTCTACAGACAAGACTCTTTAAACTTAACTTAAAATAATAGAATAACAGACAAATGAAGCTTTGCCACTTCAATTTTCTCTCATTTATTTTCCGATGAAGTGAAATTCAGCTAATTGTGAGACAATTACACCACAGTTTTTTTTTTCTTATTGTTTGGCTCGGCCATGAAGCAAAACTCCAATAGTTTCACATTTTTCAAGAGAGTCCATGAACATAGCATCCAAACAAATCCACCACCCACAGGGTCCTTTCATTAAAGGCATCGAAAGAAACCAATACAAGACAAAAACAAATTACGCTCTTCTCTCAGGATGATCGAAAAATCCAATTATAGTTATTTGAATACATGTAATTGAGATTAACCCTTGAAGTAGTCAAAAAAAAAAAAGAGTCAAAATGTGACCGCAGTCAAAATGCCAGTCTTTCTATCAATAGATTGTGAGTTCATGCCACTGATATGCGACTGTAAAATAAGGTCTCTTAAGTGAAACAGTTTTCCCTCTTCTTTCCCCAGACTGTGAGCGACACCTCTGCCTCAGCGCTCCAAAAGACCTGCTATTCATCTAAAGAATAAACCCACTTCAATCATCCAAATGTCAACAAAGAAAAGAAAGGACACACTATCAAAAACTAATCTCATGGAAAACATGTACAGCCGTAAGAAATAAACAACCCAGGGTAGCAAACATATCTCTGGGAATAATAATAAAAAAAAGTCTCCCCCGCCGCAAGAACGCAAAACACACATGAATGAGGAAAGTCAAGGTTTTTAATACTCCTATTTTACTCTCGCTGGGAGAGGAACAGAGTAACAGAGAAACGCTCAAAAGGCTCTGTGACAGTAAAACACTATAAAAACGAAAGCAATGCAAACTCGCTAATCCTCTTTTCTCAAAGCAGCTCAGACAAAAGTGTCTGCCAATCCCTCGCATACAAATTAGTGTTGTCAGAGCGGACAGGATGTAAGACGGGACTTATTAATGTCGATTGTTTGACTAGTCCTGCTCTGGCTGGATCCTCAAAAAATAAAATAAAATAATGAAACTTTGGGGGCAATGCAGCTTTTGAAATCGCACCTTAAGATCTCTTGTCAAAAAGATCACACTGCTTACTGACCTTAATCTTTCGCACAGCTTGGAAAAAAAAAAAAATGACACTCCCAAAGAGATTTTTTGTATGTCTGCGTGTATTCTTGATGTTATCTCAGGTGTTTAGAACATGAAAATGTAGAGCCCTTGGGAGCGCAGAGGCCTCAGGGCATATTTCTTAATTTGAAGTTTTAAAAAAATATGTTTAGAGCTCATAACGATGGTTGATGATATCTGTGATTAAAGAGATCTGATTAAAGAAGCACCCATTCCATCTCACGGAGAGAGAGAGAAAGAGCGAGAGGTGATTGGTTTGATGAGGAAATTAGATCAGTAACTACTGTGATGACAACATAAAGCATCATCTAATGTTTGCTACTTAAGCATATTATCATCTGCATATCATCTGAAGATCCTTATTCTCTGTTTGCACCTGGTATTAAGAAGGGTTTAGTTTATCTGATCTTAAACTGATGATGTTAAATGCAGAGGTAAATTGCTTTTTGCTTTTAAACACTTTTATAGGTAGTCAAAATTCCATTCAACTGTCTGTTGTCAAAGCATGTGAACAACCACAACTCACCATCTATTCTCCGCTATAAGTGACGTAATTCTTATACACACTCACATTAAAAACAAAACACATTTAAAAAAGGTAGATCTTAAGAACCTTAAGAAAGACACAATACATCATCTGTCCTTGAAATAAAAACATAAATTTAGTAAATAAAAAATTATTTCATCCCAAAATAAATTCTAAAATGGACTGTTGGTTGATTTTTGTGAGTTGTTCTGTAGAGGAATATGTCATTAATTTGGTTCTCAGAATTTTTTTTCTTCATTAAAAACACTTTACAAATTTACAAATCCTGTAACTGTCCGTGGCCCAATTGAACCTACAGCTTTAATAGTTTTTGCTAATAGTTTCATGCTAAAAACTGTTATTTAGAAAGAAACAGCAAGTTTAAGTTGTTATCTTTCACATGAATTAATTAAAAACATGAACTTATAAATAAATTCCACAAATAATTTTACAATGGTCCCAGTTTCTGTCAGTCCTGTCACATTTGCATTAAATTTAACTATGACTTTGAGGAACTGACATCATTTGACAGAAAAGAAGCTGACAGTGATCAAGGATGCATTCTATCATTGTATGATTATTTGCTTGCTTTTGTATGATTTTTTGAAGAGGACTAGCTTAAAAGTTCAGGCCCTGTCACTTTTCTATAAGTGAAAATAAAAATTTCTAGAAGAACGTCCCACATCCTTCATGTTGAATAGATGAGAATAAAAAAGACAATTTCTGTTTTGCTTGTTCATTTTAGTTGTCCGTTTTTATTTGCAATAATGATTTGACATTACTGATTATCAACAGTCAAATAGCTACTTTTTATACAGTCTAGTTATTGTTATCTTTAAATGTATGAAAATATGTGTATGTAGCATTTATTACAGAAGGTACTGTTTTTGTTAAAGTACACATGAAATCGAAACTAACCATACTGTTTTTGTTAGCGCACATTGCTAGTTTTGTGATGAACAATTTATCTGTGCATTCATTCATTAATTTTCTTGTCGGCTTAGTCCCTTTATTAATTTGGGGCCGCCACAGCAGAATGAACCACCAACTTATCCAGCACATTTTTACGCAGCGGATGCCCTTCCAGCCGCAACCCATCTCTGGAAATCATCTGTGCATGTCATTTAAAAAAGTGTTTGTCCTTCTAATCTTTAAATGAAACTTGAAAATTTGCAATTCCCTTTTGTTTTCAGCAAAATTCTCAAATTACATACTTAGTTAACATGTTAGTCATGCCTTACCAACTGTCCTTTTTGACAACAAACAGAAATGGTAAAGAGGAGGTGTCTGTTAGGGTGTTAACAACTCTCCCAAAACCCTTTTCCTGATCTTTCTGTATTTACTGTAAAAGCATACTTTACTACATCCACTCATTTCACAGTAACAAAAAAAAAAAAAAAAAAAAAAAAAAGGCAGCTTATGGTCCATGCACTTATTGAAACCAAATTTACACCAGATTCCCAACTCTCAGCTTAAAGAATTAGTTTTCAATCCCCTGAGACCTTCATTCATCTTGTTAACACAAATTAAGTTATTTCTGATGAAATCAGAGAGTTCTCTCATCCTTCATATTCAGCAATTTTACTAGAAAGTTCCAGAAAATTGTTCATGGAGTGTTATATGATTACTGAAGTAACATAGAATGTTTTGACAATGCTTGTGTTTTTGTTTTTCTAAACTTTCGAAGGACATGAGGGTAAATAATTAACAGAATTTGTATTAATTTGTATGCTTGGGTAAACTAACACTTTAAGCTGTCAAATGTGTATCCTAAATAGACAAATCTTGTAATAATGCTAAATATTGCTAATTATGTGTATCATCAGCACTCTCAAATGTTATCCCTGTCTATATTATTTGTATTGTCTAGTTTTACAGTTCATATGTAAACTACATCAGCTTATTTTGTAATACTAGGTTAAAAGGTCAGAAAAAACTATACAATATACACCTGCCCATAGACCTTATCATAGAAGTGGACAAAATGGATTGATTAAACACTAGGCGTAAACAGTAACGTGTCTCCCTTGTTCACTTGTGATTCAATAGAACACAATGTACAGTAATACTAGATTTCAGCAGGCCTTAAGAGTCAAAGTAAAAATCATGAACATTATTTCTGTACGATACTTGTCAAGCAAATTGAGCCATGCCTTGTCTCACTCCATTGGTTGGGCTGATATTGTGGTTTCCTCAAACAAGCATACCAATAACGTTTTGATAATGCCACAGTGTATACATTTTTCAAGGAAATCAAGCGATAAATGGCTTACTTATAGTTGTCTCTGCATATTAAGCTGGGATAGAAGAAAGTATTTTAACATCAAAACAATTACACACATCACCTTTTAAATGGGAACAGCTGCCTGTAAAATTACATTAAGTTTCGTAATCATGCAAAAAGCCTGGCTGCGCACATGAAATTCAGCAGCTCACACAAAAACCCATGTTCAAATCTGGCCTGCTTAATATGTACAAATGATATTCCAGCTTTCACAATATATACAATATACACACACACACGCACGCACGCACACACATATAAAAGTTGAACTAGTATTCTTGCCTGGGCCTAGCTACGAAGACATATATTAAATCTAAATGAACAGTTCAGAATGGTTAGTGTTGACTGGATTAATAAACATAAATCCAGCCAACATTACAATGATTTTACAGTTTGAGTCAATGTGGGCCATCTAAAAAATTATCAGGTATAATATTTTCACAAAATGTAAAATACATAGCTTTAGGCATGTTTCATCAAAGACTCTACACAGGATGTGTCACTTGTATAGTTTTGAATGGGGAGAAGTGTAACAGTCAATATGGCAAATAAAGCCCCGGCCACTTGCACAGGAGCCAATCAGCGATGAATATAGACTGACGTTTCTCCATGGGGAAGCTCGGATCAGACAAGTGCTTTTACCACAGTTTGGTGGTCAACAAATGCACTGGAATCTCAGCGAATACTTGCTTCACAGACATAAGAAATACAGTGCATCCAGAAAGTATTCATAGCGCTTTACCTTTTCCACATTTTTTTGTTACAGCTTTATTCCAAAATAGATTAAATAATTAATTTCCTCGAAATTCAACACACAATACCCCATAATGACAATGTGAAAAAGATTTTTTGAAATTGTTGCAAATTTATTAAAAGTAAAAAACATGAAAAATCACATGTTTATAAGTATTCACAGCCTTTGCTCAATACTTTGTTGATGCACCTTTGGCAGCAATTACAGCCTCAAGTCTTTTTGAATATAATGTCACAAGCTTGGTACACCTGTCTTTTGGAATTTTTGCCTATTCCTCTTTACAGCACCTCTCAAGCTCTATCAGGTTAGATGGGAAACGACGGTCTACAGCCGTTTTCAGATCTCTCCAGAGATGTTCAATAGGATTTAGTTCTGGGCTCTGGCTGGACCACTCAAGCACATTTACTGAGCTGTTGTGAAGCCACTCCACAGATATTTTGTCAGTATGCCGATTTTGTTTGATTCAAATGTTTAGAAACAAAACTTTTGATACAGTTATTGTTTAATTTTATTGGTTTCGAAGAATTTGATGTTTCCCCATTCAGACAGAATGCCCGAACATCCTGCCCGAGAGGCGTTTCAAAGAGGCCGCCGAGTGAAATTACTTGCCTTAGAGGGACTTTGGTAACCTTGCATGTTTTAGATGACAAATCCACTAGAGGGCTCTGTCTACATCTGTGTGAATCTGAAATGTTTTGTTGTATACTTCAGTAGAACACCCTCTTTTACACATTCACAGGTAGACAGGGTTTTACAGACCACCTAGCAAACCTCTGACCTAAACCCTATACAATACCCAACCAATAGTTTTTTTTTTTCAAAAGCAAATGTATGAGGAAAGTGTACTGTAAAAACAGTAAAAAGTTTTACCTTGATTTTAAAATGCTTTTATTTTTGTTAAACTCGACTGCTCTGGATTACAAGTACAACACCATACAAAGTAAACAACTCAACTATAAAAAGTCCCTGTAACTGGCATTAATGTAAAAATGAACAAAAGTTGTCATCGTCATACAGCCCTGTAGAGTTCACTTTACATAGAAACAGTCAAATGTATGTATGAGTATGTTGATTCACATTAATGTAAGCTGAAGCACGTATTTCCAATAAGCCTTTATTAAACTTTTAATATTTTAAATTAAGAAAAGCAAAATCAAATCTGAAACTAGTAGTTACTAAACAATAGTTAGTTAACAGCTTACTTTATTTGCAGTGTATGTTTTTCTGCAATGAAAACTTTTAAGATAGCTTAGAGCACATTTAGTGGACATGTTATATGGCAATTGCAACAAAATACCAATGCACTTCAGGTTTTGGCAGAAATGCGGGCAGATTCATGCATTTCCAATAAGCCTGGGTAGAAATTTTCATTTTTTCTGTGAACTAACGCTTTAACGAAATCTACCCGGGGCACAACAGGGCTGTAAAGCATGTCTTAATAAGGCTTGTTTATGGTTCAGGTGAAGCGAACAGGATTTCAGCTCTGCGATAGTGAGTGAGCAGGGAAGGCTGAGGCGAAATGAAAGACAGAGAGAGACATGGAGAAAAGGTGAAGAGTGACGGAGGTTTTGCCACGTTCACGAGAGAGCACAACCTGCCTCACTGGGCTTCAGAGATAATTGGATGGCAGAATAAGGAAGAATAAGAAAAAAAACCTAGCCAGAGATTATTCTAGTGCAGTCAGAATCTCCTACTATAATGACTGGAAAGAAGTTTGACTTTAATAAGACTGTAAAAGTCTGCGTAATGAAAGTACACACAGCCTAAAAGATTTCCATGCAAGTCATGTCAGTGACGAATGATCTAGCCGGTATATAACATACATCACTCCTCTGTGATAAATCATCTTTGTTGTACCAAAACGCCTCATTAGTGGCATTAAAAACAAACAAATGTGACGGTATAGCTGAACAGCAGCTTATTTGCAATAATCTTCCATTTTTCTTTCACATCAATTTCTTTGTAATAATACAATAGCTTGTGAACCACCTATTTTTTTTCCCTATTATTGCATCTAAAACTGGATTTTTTCCAATGGCTGCCAGCACACAATTGAGCATTTCCTAAAACCAAGTGACTTATTCATGCCTTTTCATTGAGGTCAGATCAGAATTTCCTTTCTATCAAATGTTCTTCAACTATTTATCTGCCATTTTCCATGCACTGAAACGGTCATTTAATGAGCTCCCGCGAGGAGCAGACAAGACTGTTGTGAGGAGGACAATAGCTTTATGATGCAACTTTCCTCGTTTCATCATTCGCAGGGAAAGAATTTCAATCCCTCAAACATGTAAATAAGGTAGGAAATATATTCGTATAAATACAAACCCTGAAGTTCAGAGGCCATTTAAGGCACGGCAAGATAACAAGAACCCTGTCGGCGTGACAACTTGAAAGTCTGAATTAATCTTTCGGCTACAAGTTGCCTCAGCCAACCTCGCTAACGTGATAACTGCGAATTGTTCATCCACAAAACCTTAAAATAGCTCCAAGCAATTGTTCTCCGTAAAAAAGGCATCACCATTAGTGGCTAAAGAAATAATCTCTTGCATAAAAACAAACTTTGTTCTGAGCTATAGTTGAAAAGCAGCTCTGATCTGTGAATCTGGGCCGCGTTTTCTGTAGATGGCTGAACAAAAAATGCGTTCTGGCAAGAATGACAGGAGCGATTATGCATCTTCACAGTGTAACTACTGTATCATCAACAAAGAGCTATCCACTGACACTATCATTCTCGTGTCATAAAACCATTCCGTGCATATTGTAAACTGTGCCAGTGAGAAACAGATTGAGAGTTATTGACTCATCAGGGGTTTTTGCACTTGGTCGAAAAAAAAGAAAAAGGCAGATGTAAAACACTCTCCAAGTGCGATCCATTAGTTTGCGACTTGAAATCATGCTGGAAGAACATTACTTCCCCCTTCAGCTTAGCCACATGAAAGAGGTACTGAAAACCAACTTCTTAATGACACTCCCTGTGACATTATCATTTAAAGACAATCCCATGTGCATCTTAAATTAGTAGGCCGTCATTAGGATGAATTTGAATAACGCTCAAATGTCGAGAAGGGAGGAACACAGACCATGGCCTTTTGCTGTAGGCATTTAGTATAATAATGAGTCTTTCTTCAACTTTAGGCACTTTTTTGGAAAAGGTTTTTATTTTTATTTTAATGACTACCAGAGTAAAGTTGGGGGGAAAAAAAGAAAATACATTATTAAACCATTAGTAGTTATATTTGTAACCTACACTACATGCATTTACACTACCTGACAAAAGACTTCTCGTTTATACAATTTTTAGGAACAACAAATAATAATTTGACTTCTAGTTGATCATTTGGTATCAGAAGTGGCTTTTATGAAAGGCAAAGACTTCTAGATTACGCTTATTTTACCAAAATTAAATAAGATCAGGCCTTGATTTTTAGTTATTTAATTAGGACAGTAAGGTCTGACTTTGCTTAGATAAAAGTCTTGTCACTTAACAGAAATAATGTACAGTATAGAATATAAAGGAAAATTCATCAATATTGTGTTTGACTCCCATGAGCTTGGAGGACTGCATCTATCCATCTCTGCAATGACTCAAATAACTTATTAATAAAGTCTTCTGGAATGGCAAAGAAAGCGTTCTTGCAGGACTCAAGACTCTTTGCAGGACATCAAGACTCTTCGGACTTCTCTTCAAAGCCTTTTTCTTCATCTTACCCCAGATATGCTCAATAATGTTCATACATGGTGACGGGGCTGGCCAGTCCTGGAGCACCTTGACCTTCTTTGCTTTCAGGAACTGTGATGTGGAGGCTAAAGTATGAGGAGGAGCGCTATCTTGCTGAAGAATTTGCCCTCTCCTGTGGTTTGTAATGTACTAGGCAGCACAAATGTCTTGATACCTCAGGCTGCCATCCACTCCGCAGATCTCTCACAAACCCCCATACTGAATGTAACCCCAAACCTTGATTTTTCCTTCATCAAACTTGACTGATTTCTATGAGAATCTTGGGTCCATGCGGGTTCTAGATCTTCTGCAGTATTTGTGATGATTAGGATGCAGTTCAACAGATGACTCATTGGAAAAATCTACTTTCTGCCACTTTTCCAAATGATTAACTAGGAGTCAAGTTATTATTTGTTTCTCTTACAACCGGGATCGACAACAAGACTTTTGTCAGGTAGTGTAGTTACTGTAGCATTAGTTAACTATATTGATATGAAACATACTTAATGCAAATTTTATCAAACACAACTTTTGATTTTGGCTGACACGATGGCTCAGTGGTTAGCACTATCGCCTCGCAAGAAGGTTGATTGTTCTTCTTGTGTTCATGTGGGTTTCCTCCAGGTGCTCTGTCTTCGCCCACAGTAGTAAGACACGCAGTGTAGGTAAATTGAATAACTAACTAAAACTATCCATAGTGTATCAGTGTGTATGTGTGTGTGTGTGTGTGTGTGTGTGTGTGTGTGTGTATGGGTGTCTCCCAGTACTAGGTTGTGACTAGGCATGGGATGATAAACGTTTTCAAGGTATACCGCGGTTTGGAAAAGTCAAGGCCAAAATTTTCTCTAATAATGCTCCCAAGGTATGTGTAGGATCTTTTAATTTACTTTTTTTAGGACAACATCTCCATCCAAAGATGCCATTTTAATTAGTAAAGAAATCAGTGTTTTTAAAAACCGACGAAGACAGCAGAAGTCAATGATTAATTTAATATATTTAAAATCTCTCAAAAAACAAAATATATTGTTTTCAAAGGGGAAAACAACTTTTTTTTTTTTACCCAGGCATTTAAAGAGAATATATTTTATAGCAGTAATCACAATACTGTGATCCCGTGAAACTGTGAAACCGTGATATTTTCATCCAAGGTTATCAGAATCGTATACCGGCCCATGCCTAGTTGTGGCTGCATAAAACATATGCCAGAATAGTTGGCGGTTCATTCTGCTTTGGGAACCACTGCAATAGAGTCTAAGCTAAAGGAGAATTAATTAACTTATGAACTTTTGATCTTAGTAATGCATATGTAAATAGTAAGAAAAAAATAGAGAGAGAGAGAGAGACAATTTGACATTGAATACTTTTAAAATATACGATTAAGAGGAACAAAATGTATTTAACTTTGAATTTTCCAAAACTTTTCAGAAGAGCATTAAACCGATCATTAAATGAAATTGTGAGTTATTTATTTATTTATTTTTTGACGTTTCAGCTATTTGGAATAAATGCATCTTAAAATCTCAAACCTTCTTAAACCCTGGTAATTGCAGCTTACAGCTACATTTTACTATTAATTATTTCATAAAATAACTTTTTTTTTAGGTTGCCAAAGAGACTATAACATCAGCAAAGAGCAGTCTTGATTTGGAATGTAAAACAAGATAAGACCTTCATATATATCCCTTATCTACATATCACTCATTTTAGAAAATATTACAGAAAATATTACTAGGTCATGTTCTCCCCGTATTCGTGTGGGTTTCCTCCGGATGCTCCGCTTTCCCCCACATTCCAAAGACATGTACCATAAGTGAATTGGATGAACTAAATTGGCTGTAGTGTATGAGTGTTTGAATACAAATGTGTTGGGTGATTCCCAGTACAGGGTTGCAGCTGGAAGGGCATCCGCTGCGTAAAACATATGCGTGAATGGTTGGCGGTTCATTTCACTGTGGAGACCCCTGATAAATAAGGGACTAAGCCAAATGAAAATGAATGAAATAGTTCTATAACACACCAATGTCAGTCTAGGAGTTTGTGTATGTATGCCCAAACATACATATTATATATTTACAAAGACAGAAAGGACGATAGGTAATATTCAAGATGAGACTGAAACGGCAATGACAAGATAAAAGCTTTTCTCTGAGATCAAGAGCAGAAAGGAACGGAGGGAAGAGAATTAAAAGATAAGACAGAGATGAGAAGGGACCCTGTCAAAACAAAAGAAGTCCCTTGCAACATCTTGTCAATCCTGCCGTACACATTTTACACCAAAAATCCAACGTTTTCATCTTTACTGACATCTGCCATCCGTCTACTTCACATTAAACGTACGCATGTTCGAGCTCACCCAAATCAATGCCTCTGCTGACTTTTTTTGCAAGGCTTTTTGCATTTATACCTGAACATTAACCTGCTCATCCTCTGCATCCAGGCACTTGTTTGGCCTGTGATGCTTTTGTGCAAAGCTGGTGCCGGTGTGTGTCAGGGGGGAAGGGAAAGAGAAGCGGCGGATACCATTTAATGGACAGCCCAGTGAAGGAGCCCCAGAGTGGGTGAGATAATCAGGCCGAGAGTGCATGTAGGAGAAGCACAGATAATTGAGCGTAGGAGAGGGAGAGAGAAGAGAGAGAGGGAGATGGTAAGGAAAGGTGGGGGTGATTCAGTACAGGAGAATGGACTGGATGCGACTGATCCTTTGCTATTGCCCATTTGTGGTGGAACATGACATCTCAGAGAGGGTACAGAGCTCAAGGCTAAAGATTAATCTTCACAAGAGGAAGAGTGCATTTTTGCCCCTGGTAGGAGATTTTAGTCCATGAAAAATGCATGTTTTCGTTTGTGCTTAGTGCACGTAGGGAAAATAAAAACAGCAGCGCTTGCTCACAGATCTCTGAATACTTGGGTTCCGGTGGGTTTGTGTGTGCTTCGTGCTAATTTATGCATGTGGAAAATGATGAAAGCAACATTAGTGGCAAAACAACACACATACTCAAAAACAGAGTTTAAAATGTGTGTGCGTGTGTGTGTTTTACACCTGGCAATGCCATAAATCTTGCTTACTGGCCATGAAACTTGATTTTGGTTTATTTTTTATTTATAATGGCCAAGTTTCACCCTTTACAAAAGTTTTTGCTAGCACTTAATTGCTATGTTTGTGACAAAAAAATAAATAAATAAATAAAACCCATATGTCACCTCAGTCATGAATGGGAGCTCGTAGACTATACTGAATGTGATGCAATAAAATATGTGTAGCATGAAATAACAGCAAGAAACTTCTTTCTATTGAGTTGTCCTTGTGGGCTGCAACATAAATACAAACATTCACTGCTTTGACCACTGTGTGGTCCAATATCCAAACTTATGAATCGCATGAGAAAGTTATCTTTATGAATAGCTGAAAATGAAAAAAGTTGTTGGTTTGAAAGGGTCCGAAAAATATTTCCCTGAACTGAATCTCTCCGATTCAACATCCAACTAAGTTTCAGAACTAGCTTTCATTGAAATCAAGCTGCCAAAATGACTCATATTTCATATTTCTCTCAGTATGACGTATAGCGCTCGACAAAAGTCCTGCTGACAGATTCACAGATGTAGTTGAGTTGAGAAAATATGAGAGACATGCACACACAGAATTAATTGAGTGATAAAATGATAGAGATGTTTCTTAGGAAAACAAGACAAGGCATAGTCTTTGCATATCTTTTGATGATACTAAAATTGTGTACTTTTTGTCTCTAACATAACATATACAGTGCAATTTTAACCATATTAGCAGCATTTTCAGTGTTGTTTTGATATGCAGTACAAAAGTGTTACACCAGCAATGGGCTTCAAATAAGCAGTGCTTTCAATCCTTTACAGTTGAAGTCAGAATTATTAGCCCCCCTGTTTATTTTTTCCCCAATTTCTGTTTAACAAAGAGAAGATTTTTTTTCAACACATTTCTAAACATAATAGTTTTAATAACTCATTTCTAATAATAATAATAATAATAATAATAATAATAATAATAATAATATATATATATATATATATATAATTTTGATAAATTAAAAACTGCTTTTATTCTAGCGGAAATAAAACAAATCAGACTTTCTCCAGAAGAAAAAATATTATCAGACATACTCTGAAAATTTCCTTGGTCTGTTAAACATAACTTGGGAAATATTTAAAAAAGAAAAAGGGGGCTAATAATTCTCACTTCAACTGTATATGGTTGTTTGTTTACTGTACACAACCGACACACATTAGATTTAAAAACTATATACTAAATCATTGTTTGCATGATATCCAACTGATTCCTCTGTACCTACAGTACACTGCATTTTTTATATATAAAGGATGCATATTTTTATGTAACAACCTTACTAAGACTTCATGGACCTCAGAGAGTCATAAAAAATACTAAATGAATAAACCATGACCTTTTAAAGTGTAATTTAACTTGAAGTCTTTAATAAAATGAAGACAGTTTTGTGTCAGGGTTTGAGTTTAGTGCAAATTAGTTTGCAAGCAAGTAGAAATGATGATAATCAGGTGCATGTCATTAATAGAGACACTAACTGAATTACTGTTTGATATATTTTGGTGTTTTGAGTACAATATATTGCAGAAAATATAGTATATTTACTGCTACTAATTTTAGATGCAAGATTAATTTACATAATTATCATTATATACATAATTTTATACATTTCTAAAGTGCCAAAAGAAGGTTTGCATGTAACAAGGGATGCACCAAATTGTCTGAAAATGATTAACTGAAAGTGGCATCTTTAGTTTTTGTCTGAAAGTGTTCATCAGGCTGGTTTCACTCTACTCTAGCCATAGACACTATACATAAAGTGCTGTGAAACCCATACATTTCAATGGCTTTCCACAGCTTGCGCGCACAGTGGTCAAAGTTCAAAATAGCTCAATAATCCACTCTTTGGGCATTCCACTCAAGTACCCGTATGCATGAAGTGCACCTGCTGTCTGCTCATCTGCTTCACTGACTGAACATTTCTAGTATACTTGTTCCTGCTGCTTGCAACAGTGCTACTGTGCTGCCATAGCAACGCTGGTAAAATCATGCTTCTTAACTCGTTTAATTGCCATGCTCTTGTTCTGATTATAATAGCTTTTTATGACTATACTTTATTTTTAAAATGTCAGTTACATAGACCTTAATAAAGATAATATGTTGAGGGTTCAGATGCAAAAGAAAAGAAGTGCCGTCTGAAATTTCCATAGAAAAATTAACATTTTCTCAGCCTTCTCTGTTTATGTTGAGATGTTTTACTTTAAAGACCAGGAAAAATGACTTATTCCTTTAAATAAAAGTGATATTACTGAACACATACACAGAGGACTGATAAAAAAAAACTCATTTTAGAGTAAAATTTTAGATGGTATTTAGAGGTTTTTGCATCTAAACTCTTGAGATATTTGAGATATTACAACACTGGATAGATCTAATACAACATTGACCTTTCATGACCTTTCAATGGTTGATCTGAGCACAACACAAATCAAAAGACGTGACTTGTACTGTTTTATCTAATTGTAGCTGTAATATTTGGTATGTCCACCTTTTGCAGCAATTACAGCAGCACATCTAATGACAGTGTCAACATATTTAATGAGAACTTCAATACTAATGTTCTCCCCATGACTATTATAACACAAGTTACTTGGCTTCTTCTCTGAAGAATTATGATTGTGTGTCACTGACAGTGAAATGGCCTCACTTGTTTTCAGTAAGGAAAATGACCTAGATCTCCTCATGGTGGTTCTTTTATAGTTTATAGAGAATAACGAGGACTTTGTAGATAATTTTTAAGTGGGTTTTTAAAAGCCTATTCAACAAAAAACAACTGAAAACTCTTAAATATGTTGTGTTCTAATAATTCTGGCCACTATTTGTCCATTATTGTCCATTTTTATTATAATATATTGAGGTCCGTTTTAAAAAGCGTTTTTATCATTTAATAAAATAATAATTATTACAAAAAAAAAACTTTCATTTCAGTTTTTAGCCAAGTGTATCCAGAATTTTTTGTTTCAGTCCATATCAAAGTTATTAAAGTTAACGAAAACGAATGAAAAACAAAAACTAAAAATTTTAAAATATTTTTATTAACAAATAAAAAATGAGACTAACTGAAACTGTATTCTGTATATACAAAACTAACTGAATCTAACTAAAATTAAAGCAATAACATCCTTCGTTTTCATCTTTCATAAAATGTCTGTATACATAAGCCTACTGTATGCCTTTAAAAGTAAATCTATCTACTCCGCGCTGCAGGTACTTGACTTGGCACCTCAGAGTCTGTATTGCTGATGGCATTGGCCAGATCAAGCCGGTTTCTGTATTAATAATCATCATCACAAAGGAATCGTTCTCTTTAACCGGATCTTTTAAGTGAACTGGTTGAACTAGTTCACCAAATCGAACTGAATCATTTGAAACGATTCTCCAGTAAGCACTTATCCACAAGCTACTTACTTTTTAACATGCTTGTTATGCCCTCTGACTCGAAATAAACCAATTTATTCTGAGTTAGTCAGTTATTAGAATAGTACACAGAGATAAGATTTGAGAAACGGTGAATGGACAATACTGCGTATGCATGATTTGGTGAACCGAACACAAACCGTACATGACTAAACCAAACTTGGACAACTGATTAATTCTGCAGCGCAGGTAAACCGAGGGCTTAAATGGGAGGATCTGGAAAAATGTAAGTTTATTTAATAACAGAAAGTTGTAATGGAATTTACAGTAAATAAGTGAATCATGATTCAGTTATGTTGCAAAACTTAATTCTAAGATTTCAGATTTTCAGATCAGGGTGATGTTTTAATTACATTTTGATTCCTGACTAAATATTTTTGGTAAGTTGAGTCCTAACATGCGATGTGAGGATTGTCACAAAAGATCCGGTTCACGTTAAAGATCAGTACTTCCCATCGCTACTGTGCACCTAACCTCGGAAGCAGCTTTGCACACATATTGTACGGGGCTGCTATCAAGTAGGCTGTTGTATTTGAATTTGAGGATTGGTAGATGGTAGTGTTCTTGTGTCCTCTGAATACAAGTTTCAAAAAAATTTATCCTTGGTTGAGTTTTTATTATACAAAATTTATTGTATATAATATAATATAATGATCTTGAATACTGCACCTAACAAGTAAACAAATAAATAAATAAAACTAATAAAAAACTAACAAAAAAAAGCAATTTTCAAAATATAGAAACTAGTTAAACTAGTAAATCTACCTCTAAAAACTAATTAAAACTAACTGAGTTTGAAAACAAAAAGTCAACACGAAATAAAAACTAAACTAATGAAAAATCCAAAACTATTATAACCTTGGCCATGTTTTTCATTTTGGTGCATTAATACACATTTATCTGATGTTATTTCTCATATATTTGTCTTGCCGACTTAATATTATGAATATTTTGCATATGTGTTCTCACATTTAGAGATCCAGAGAAAAAGTTACCAGCCAACTGGCATAAAATCTGATTTTACTTCCCTCCTGGCCAATTTTACTTGCAATTGGCGCTCAATGAGTGTTAATTTGAAACCTAATATAGAACTGAATACTCAGGCACCTCTCTAGCGAGTAATAAAATTAATGTGCAACATGTAAATTCATATTTACACATGCTACCTGCTCAAACCCATCTGTGCAGTATGCAAATGTTCAAACTTTCAAACTATTTTTTCGAATTTCTAGATATAGCGATCCACCTGCTCTGTGTACACACGCTCATTCTCTGCTGCACACACCTATATATAGCAACTCTCAATACACAAACCAGCGGTATTCATATAATCTTCCTCAGTAAATATATTTTTCTTCTCTAATCCAGTTGTTTTATATCTGCAAGCCCCGCAAGCCTCTGCTACGATTCAAATTCCTTGTGTGGGTGAACCACAAACAAGACTCATTGGGATACTAAAATATGCGTATATGCACTGAAACTAAAACAATTAAAGCACAGAGACATCGATTTTCCAAGTAGAAGTACCACTGCCACCAAATCTGATCAAGAAGTTCATCCATCGATGCGCAGGCACTAAAAAGAAAAGCTACACAGTGAGCGACAGCAGAAGGCTTTTCTGTGATGTACAATTAAACCGATTCACTGTATGCTCCTGAATGCCAGATCAAAGCAGAGCGCATCAGTATGCAGAACAGGGCGCCGTATTGATTTTTGAGCTATTCCGAGGGCTCATGTAAACACAGGATCATTTAGACTGGGGATGTCTTCCACAAAAGCACACATGAGACTCCAGTTGAACCATATTGAATGCAAGCATTATTGCTGGAGCCATGCCTGTTTAGAATCTAGAGGTCAAGAAAGATTTATGACATGCCACGCGCTTATCATCCACCAGCAGAAATGGTGGCGCTTTTTTTATAACAGGGAGCAAAGTGAAGGTCAGGTAGCACCGCATCGCGTCTTTACGAGGGGTCTCTCCCTCCGTTGATCTCTCCCTTCCTGATGCAGCATAAATCTGATAAGTGCACCTGAAAGAATCGCTAAACAGGATTATTCCATGATAGGCCACTGTGCCCCATGCGGTCCATTCTGAGAGAGTTCACCGAGCGCCAGGAGACCGCAAGCCTGGAGGATTAAACTAAATAAAAAAGACGGATATGTGTACACTGGCTGAACGAAGGCTATAGGTAGGCTAGAGAATCGGACCTTGTTAATATTGAACTTTGGGGGGGACAAAGTGAATTTTAATGCCAAACATAATACCAAATTCCACCGTGAGCCTGAAGCAAACTGCGCTCTTCATCATTTGGGATGTACCAAGTTCAATTATTTAACGTTCACATTTTTCACAAAAATTTAAAAAGTGTATATACACACAACTGAGCACACACACACATCAGCCTCAGTCAACTAATAAGTTATGCTATTAGTTTAAACAGTTTATAGAGAGAGAAAGGGTGACATGGTGGCTCATGGTTAGCACTGTTGCCTCAAAGCAAGAAGGTTGCTGGTCCCGGCTTGGCCAGTTGGCATTTTTGTGTGGAGTTTGCATGTTCTCACCGTGTTCGCGTGGGTTTTCTCCGGGTGCTCTGGTTTGCCCTACAGTACAAAGACATGCACTATAGGTGAATTGGATTAACTAAATTGGCCGTAGTGTATGAGTGTGTGTGTGTGTGTGTGTGAATGTGAGAGTGTTTGGATGTTTTCCAGTACTGGATTACAGTTGGAAGGGTATCCGCTGTGCAAAACATATGCCGGAATAGTTGGCGGTTCATTCTGCTGTGGCAACCCCTGATAAATAAGAGACTAATGTTACGTGCTTGTGTTGCTTGTTCCCTGTTTTTGTCAGTTTTATTTATCTCATTCTGTTCTCCCTTGTCTGCTTTCCTTTTTTTAGGTTCCATTTATTGGTCAATTCACTTGTCAATCATTTCCAGTCACTCTGACGTCATGTGCAATAGGCTAAGACCACCTGGCATAATGAGCACGCCAGACCACTCACCAGTCCCTCTTATTTCTGTTGTACATCTGCTGTTTTATCACTTTTAACTATGTATTCTGTTGTTGTCTGTTGCTGTTTGTTCATGTTATCTATCTGCCATTCATATCATCTCGTTCCACTTTTCAATTTCATCCATTTACATTGTTTGTAAGACTCAGAAAGCTAACATGTAAGAAGGTCATGTGACACCAATACGTAGGACTACTATTGTATTTAGTACATTAGAGGCGAGCGTCACCTCTTGTACTTTTGGTTAGAGTAGGGTTCTGGGTGATTGTTCAACAACTTGGGTGTTGATCTTTTCTTTAGCGCCACCCACATCCCTTTTGCCAGCTCTTTAGCTGTGCGTTCACATCAAAAGCGGCGAAAGAGTCAAAGTAGGCGGAAGTCATTTATTTCCAAACCTCGTCATAGCTCATTACCATAAAGTTGACTTGATTTCAAGCTATCGGAATGTCTACAAAGTTGGCCCTTTGTAACCTTTGATTTGGCCCACCTTCCCATCTGAGAAGAGGGTGAGAATGATGGAGAGGGTTAAGACGGATGCCTTTAACACAAAGTTCAGAGATCGTCATCAACTTTTTTTTTCTCGTTTTACTGCTGTTTTATTGTTTTAATTAAAATTTGTAAATAAATCTGATTTTTTAAAATGTAAATACTGTCACTCAACAGATGGAGAACTATGCAGAAAAAAATCTGTGAGCAAATCAAGGCAAAAAACTAGAGTAATTTGTAACTGTAATAAGTTCACTATAAAAGGTAAAGAATACTGTATTAGTTAACATAAAATACTGTATTAGCTCATATAAACTACTGTATTAGTTAATATAAAGCAATGTTTTAAAGTCATTTTTAAACATTATTTAATAAATTAGGAAATTATGCATGGCAACTATATGTGGAAAGGAACTATATTTGGAACTATATTTTGAAGGAAAATGAATACAGGGAGAAAACCATTTGACATGTACAAAAGTGAGAAATAATGAACATATTGTGTAACATTGCTCTAGAAGATAATAAAAAAAATTATGAATTTGTTTAAAAAAAAAAACAAAATAGCTAAACAGCCGGCAGCTAGCTCTCTGCAACTCTCACATGGTCGCCCACTGAAGCTAAGCAGGGCTGCGCCTGGTCAGTACCTGGATGGGAGACCACATGGGAAAGCTAGGTTGCTGCCGGAAGTGGTGTTAGTGAGGCCAGCAGGGGGCGCCCAACCTGCGGTCTGTGTGGGTCCTAATGCCCCAGTATAGTGACGGGGACGCTATACTGCTCAGTAAGCGCCGTCTTTCGGATGAGACGTTAAACCGAGGTCCCGACTCTCTGTGGTCGTTAAAAATCCCAGGATGTCCTTCGAAAAGAGTAGAGGTTTAACCCCGGCATCCTGGCCAAATCTGCCCACTGGCCTCTGTCCATCATGGCCTCCTAACCATCCCCATATTCAATTGGCTGCATCGTCTCCTCTCCACCAATCAGCTGGTGTGTGGTGTGCGGTCTGGCGCAAAATGGCTGCCGTCGCGTCATCCAGGTGGATGCTGCACACTGGTGGTGGATGAGGAGATCCCCCCCACTATGTAAAGCGCTTTGAGTGCCCAGAAAAGCGCTATATAAATGTAAGGAATTATTATTATTATTATTAAAAAAGTAATGTTTTGATAAATAAATAAATAAACAAAGAAACAAATAAATAAATAAATAAAAAGCATCTACAAAGCATAACATCATTTATTGTAACCTGTCAACAAAATAAATACAAAACAATTGGTGTGTATATAAACTTAATCAACTCACGAACCAATAAATATACTGCAAATAAATAACATTATTACACTGAAATGGCTGACTGTCCTGCCAAACCTGACTTTTTGTACACCCTGGACTTGATTCTCATTACAAGGTTACATCAGAGTGACAATGATAATTTATCACTTCTATCACAATTCCTGATGCATGGGAATGAATTATGAGAAGCAGAACAATTAGTACTGAGAGAAGTAAGTGTCCCAACAAGTCATCTTTTAAAGCAGATTATCAAGTCAACATTTACCAATGTGATCAAAACAAGTGACAGATTATTCAGAAATAAAAACGGTCAAACACAACCCCTCCAAAAAGTACCAATAAGTGCCAATGTGCCACATTTCAAAGCTTTAAGTGATGTACAGATTAAAATGCAAATGTCACTTACATGAATAATAGTTAGATATAGAAACATAAGGAGTTCAATATATCATATTGTATGAGTATATACAGTAGGTGATGACAGATATTTCAATGTATGAATGTCTCAAATAATAAGTTCTAGTCAAGTCAAATCTGGGTGGATTGAAAAAAAAAAAAAACAGTGTAAGAGGAGATTACACATGTGTGGGACCTCTCCACAAAAATAGCACATTTCTGCAAGGCATAGATAAAATGGGAGGATAAATGACTTGGGTTTTAGTGCTTGAGAGGCACTTTTAAAGTTAAGAATGAGTCTTTACAGAGTTTAAGAGTATTAAAGCAAGTAAATAAATAAAAAAATGTAGATTTGTTTGAGCTCAAGAGGACTAGATGCATGAAATTATACAGCACACAAGCTTTAAAAATTCTGTAAAGTATGTTAGTTTTTTAAATGAATTATGACTTTTATTCAGCAAGGACACATTCAGCTGACAGCAAAAGAATTTATAATACAAAACGACTTCTCTTAAATGCAGTTTTGTCTTTACTTTCTATTAATTAGACACAAATGACGATAAATAGTATTACATTTCTACAAAATTATGAAGAAATACATTATTATTATTAGGATTATTATTATTATTGGATCACACTTTACTTTGATGGTCTGTTTGTTGAATATAAGTTACATTGCATCTATATGCCAACTAATTCTCATCAGATTATAAGTAGACTGTTAGGTTGGGGTTAGGGTTATTGGAAGTTGATATGTACTTGTAAAGTTTCTTATAAATTCTGTGTATGTGTTTGTGTTATCTATGATATATATTCTATAAAATGTGTAGCTATTGGAGAGGCAATATCTGACCTGGTAAAATAGGTCAAAATATCTCATAAAATAAGTACAACTTAAGAAACCTTCATTAGGAGACCAAAATCTCATGCTAGGAACCTCAGATGAGGCCTTCAAGAACACATTTTAATGCATAACGCATATATGAACTGGAAATGAAATGGCATTGTGTAATTATTTTGTAAACCCTGTCCTGACACAAAGACCAATGCACGGACGGCTAAAAATACAATCTAAAAAGCGGATTAGAAAAATATGATATCTTCACTATTTCATGGCAGACATAACTGAGGTAAACAACCTAATTATAACCCCATTTCCATTCTAAGCAAGCACATGTCCATGGGCAATAACTCTCTCCCTCACGCTGATGCTCATTTTGGTCAAAAAAAGGCCCTGTTTTTGCAATAATAATCAGTATTCATGCACCATACATGCTTGGCATATGTTACCCCATATGCTTGGAATCCACCGCAAGGATTCAGCATGCAGCACTGTAACAGTTCACGTCAACACTATTCCATCATGTTTGCCAGATTAGTTAAAAAGCAGATAAAAAGAGAAAGTTTCAGTCGTGACGCTGAAAGGATGTAAAAATAGGCGAGTATCTTGATCTGCTGACAGAGGTAATTGCTTTGTTTTGTAGACATGTAAAATTAGGAATGTGAGTCTGGGAATAATAGAAAAAAAAGCAATGTCAAACTAATGACATCCAACTAATAACCTCGTTTGTTGATATGGTGAATGAGACACAGTTGGGCTGAGTATCAGAGCTATAGTTATGCTCTTAAACATGATTAAGCCCTGTAACTAAGCTCATTTGGAGGTATGAAGAATGGGATCACGGAAAGACAATTGAATGTGGACAGAGTGTCAAATTGAGAAAAGCTTCTTTTGAAACAAAAATATTCCACTTTGGAATATTTCCTGTGGAGTCACAGCACGGAAGCGCTAAATCTAGCAAAAAGGAGCCAAATTATGATTATATAGTGTATATACCTATAGGGTACTTCAGTGCACGGAAAGCAGAAGTCCAATCATTTAATGCTGCACTTTCGACTACTTCAGTACAATCCATGTGACAAAACATCAAGGGAAACATAAATCATAACTGCAGCGCTGAGGCCTGAGCTCTCAATATTTTCCATTTATTTATTTCTTTTTAAATGAAACACTCTATTTCGCCGCAGAAATCTTGTATGAATCCCAAAAGCACAACCGCTTCATAAATCTCAGTTTGCGTGGAAGCTGTCTGAACTATTTGTCAGAATGGCTACCGAAAAAGAGACAGGTTGGTTTTCAGTGGAATCAAAAGCATGTTTGAATGTAGCTGCTATTTCAGCCGGCAAGCAGAGAAGCACAAAAGTATTGGCGGTGCGTTTGGAGAAAAGCACATACTGTGTGTGAACTAGGGATTGATTTTCGCAGTCAATTACAGCCATTTTTAGCGCAGTTGTAAATGTGTAAAGAAAGGCCAAAATGTTTCAAAAGCACGCGAAAGAACTATGAATAGGTATCGACAAGCATCTGTTCTGTAAAGATCTAACACTCCCTCCTGTTTCCATTCCAGCAAATATGAATTATCTGACACAGATAACAGTATAGAACGGATTTAATAGCTATCGAGTGACATTTTAATTACATACTTATATATAGGGGAGACTGGGGCTAATAGTCACACACTTTACACCAGTGGGGTTCCAATTTAAAAGTCAAAAAAGCTATTAAACATGGTTTCTGCAGATTTTATGAGAGCTTTTTTTTAAAAGAACAAAACTTTTTTCAGACCAAGTAAACAAAATGTAATTAATATTTTGAAGGGAACACAATACGTCAATATGCTCTCTAAATGTAAATTGAGGAAGCACACAATAGGTAACCCTTCAAAGTTTGAAAATACGACTTTGGGCCGATCTCATTACTTTTTCATTCATTTTATAAATGGAATAGCTTAAGGTTTAAATAACTTTGCTCCAAAATAGTAGAATAACAAAACAGTGGTGTTGTTGCTCTGTGTTTTCCAGTAGAAATGTCTAAAGATGATTAAATAAATTAATTAGAAAGTTAAATAACATGAAAAAAGAAGTGATGTTTTCTGTGAAAATTATTTAAATAAAGTGAGTTCGTAATTATAACAAAAACAAATATCTGACAGTGGATTAAGAAAAAAAAAATCTATTTTAGCCAAACAGAAAACATAATTAGAAGATATTTGTTCATTTCTTCAGCAAGAAATAGTTAAAATGAAGAGGAATAAACTAGTTTAGATTAAAATAGGTCAGTATTTTTTATTTATTTATTTATTATAACTTTTTTGTATTCATGTTATTTGATTATTAGTTGCTTCCTTTTTGTATTTCTTATTTTTTATTATTGTATTAATCTATTATTACTATACTTCTGTATTGTTTGCATATTGCATGTTTTATTGTCAATTGTTGCGTGAATGCTGGTTGGACCAAATTTGTAAGTGTTTAAATGTCTAAAAACAATAAAGAAAAAAAAAAGAAAGATATTTGTTCTTGATTTAAACTTTATTATGTTCAATCTCTCAGAAAATAATGCTTAATTTCTTAATTTTGCATCGCAAGTAAATAAACTTTGATTTAAAGAGATGTTTCAACCAAAAAATGAAAATTCATGTCCGATTCTTGTTCCAAACCTGTTTGCATTTTTATTTTTTGTGTTGGATATAAAAGATATGCTGAAGAATGTTGGAAAGCAGCAGCAATTGACTTCAATAGTACTTTTTGTTAATACTATGGACTAGGCATGGTACGATAACCGGTCCGCGGTTAGGAAAAGTCAAGGTTTTAAAACAACAAACATTTTCTGTTATTCCATTCCTAAGGTATAAGTAAGTTTTTTTTAATGTGTTGTAAAGACATCTGTGTTTTTTACACTAATGAAGACAACAGAAGCCAATGATTAATTTTAATTCTTTAGTCTGACATGTTTACTGCTCCAAAATTTTATAAATGTTTACTAAAATAAAATGTATTTTGTTTAATGGGAGAATTTTTTTTTTATTATTATTATTTTTTATCCAGACATTTAAAATGAAGTTATTTTAGAGCAGCAAACACACTACTAATTATGTGATATTTTTATCCAAGGTTATCATACCGTCAGAAACTTATACCGGCCCAATTCTATATGTTTACATCCACATATTTTTATGTGCATTTGGGAGTATCACATAAAAGATATGTGTACATTTTGAAAATGTGCATAAAGAAACGTATGTGCACAACGGAGTAGGATAAACTTTTTATTTGATAAGAAAAAATGCGCATAAACTGTGATGGAAACCAAATAAATTGAGTGGCTGCACTCCCTAAGAGTCCTCTCAAACCTCCAAAAGCTACTGCACATTCACTGGATTCTGTCTTCATCTTCTGAGGTAAAAGTAATTTATTATAAAAGAAAAAAAGGCCCACAATGGCTTCCCTTGACACAGAAAATTCCACTTTTTTCATATTTAGTCCCAGTTTCTCAAGTAGTGATGATTTTGTTCCTCTTAACACATTGGGTGGAAGCTGAGATTAATGCACAAATGTTTTATGTGATATTCCAGTTAAGTCTAACTTCTTTGGATGGAAAAATATCTACTGGCTCATGTTTTCCAACATTTTTCCGAAACTCTTGTTCGGTATTCTTAAAAATTTAGCACGACTTGAGTGTGAGTAAATGGAGAAGACATTCTCATTTTTGGATGAACTATCCCTATAAAGATTTCCAGATATTTATACTGAAAAACAAACATGTTAGGAAAGATTTTTCTTTCAGTGCAACATTTAATACCATGAATTTAGGATGTTCTGCTCTGATTTAAGACTTTTAAAAGAACTTAAGTTGTTGAATGGAGAATTAAGACCCACAGACAACCCTGTTAAACAAAAATTAAACTTTAAATAACCACTATTATTGCCCAGAATCAATTTTGTGACAATATACTGCAAAGTAGCAATAGATCCTGCCCAAAATGAACTAACAAAACAATTATGAAACACTAAATGCTTAATTAGCATTGCAATACAGTGAAATAGCAACCTAAATTTGACATTTACAAAACAAAATCAGCCTCATTTTATTTTTGACTACTCTCTATGTGACAACAAGCCTCGGTCTTCCCTTATACATGTATGCATGCATACACATTCCTATATATAATTTGCATTTGCATACCGTATGTATTGCTTCTTTCTGAATACCCATAATCCAACCCTCCTGTGAAGAGACGTCAAAACATGATTAGCATTTATTAATTCACTTATATCATTTGTCACATAAATGCACCTGTTGTGAGGATTTCAAACTATCCTCTCTCGGCCAAGTCGCTCAACTAGGACAGCACAAAATTAACTAGAAATACAATTTGGAACTTGGAACAAAACAAGAACAGTGGGACGTCGAGACAGTTTATCTCAGCGATTGATACTGCCGCTACTGCAGCGGACCATGAAATTGTCATTTGTTCTGCAAGCGTTGCATCAAATGAAAGTTAAGGGCTACACACAGGCAAAGGTCTAAACTCTGGCAGTGAGAGGACCTCATGGCTAATTATATCCATTCTATAAAAATGCCATACTAATACAGTGGCATATCTGTAAAATGGAGTATGAAAATGCATTAAGTATGTGTATCGTCAAATGGTACTCATTGTGGTTACTAAGTACAGTCATGAATTACAACATATCACACACACACACACACACACACACACACACACTGATGATGTGTGCATTGTGCCCATTATAAACTGTATGTGCTAAAGAGAAAGCATTAGCGGAAGTGATGTATCCCATCTGAGAGATTACATTTCATACTGGCTTTTAAAAGACATGTCTTAAAGGAGTAGTTCAACCAAAAATAAAAACTGTTATCATTTATTCACATCCATATTGATCCAAATCTGAACATACAACATAAAAGGAGTAATTCAATAGCTTTTTTCCACAACTGGTTTGTTTAGTGCATTTGAGTCAGAAAATGAAAGAATAATATGAATTTATAATTTTATGTTGTTGTATTTTTTAGGCAAAACAGATATTATGATTCTTCATAAACAATTTACAAAATAAGCACTGAGAAGTTTCTCACAAGATGACTAGTGGCACCCTATTTTTTAATTCTAATTTTAATTCCATTTAATAATTGCACTACTTTAAAGCTTGGTTACATCACTCATAAACAAAAAAAACATATATCACTCTTACAGACTTTACTTATTATTTCCCTATAATAATCAGCATTTTGTTCGTAGGAATTTGTTCATGTCTTCACTTATTGCAGGATGAATCAGCATTTTTGAACAAATATCTTGAATAAATGATTTAATTACTATCTCATAAAGATTTCAACTGTTTTATGACTGTATAAATCACGTTTTTTACACAAATTTGTAATTCAAATAATGTAAAGACTCACTTATAAAGACTTACATGTGTCTTTAATGGATGAATCAGCTTTTTTGAACAAATCACATGTACAAACGACTCCCTTATAAAGACTTCACCTTTTTCTTTAATGGATGAATCAGCATTTTTTAACAAATCTCATGAACAAATGACTCGCATGTAAAGACTTTATCTGCTTTTTTACAGAATGGATTTTTGAATGAAATACTTGAACAGATGCTCACACATAAATATTCTCTTGTTCATTGCGGGATCAATCTGTGTTTTTAAACAAAACTCAGTCATTACTAAAGACTTGTATTTGGTGTACAAGTACACAACCTCGCCAAATATGAATTGCCGGATCCAGTAAAACATGAATGCACCCATCCTTTCAAACACTAATGGAGCATAGGGGATGATGGGATTGATAAAGAAGCGAAGATTGCCATCACTGTGCTGAATGCAGTTGACCAGTCGCAACAGACTCAGGGCCCTATCAAACATAATACATATTCGGCATTATTTGTTGCTCTTTTCAGACAAGCGCAAGCCTAATTTTCCCACTTTTCGCCAGGTTGTTAAAATATCAAACCCATTTGCGCCACTTTGTGGATTCATAGGCGTCCTGGTCTAAAATAGAGGTGTGTTAAGGTGCATTGATGGCGTGTTTTTTAGAAACTAAAATAGACCATGCCATTGACCAAATACAATGATAATAAAGGAGTAAAGAGTAAAAGTAAAGAGAAAGTAAAGAAGCTGAATGGAAGAGGCTCGTTCTATCCTCGCGCTGCAGATGGTCTGTTTAACAGTTTCCTCGCTAGTGAAGCATTTAGTTTTTCCACTTACAAAGTCCATCATGTAAATAGCAAATGTGCCATGGGATGAAACAACTGACTCTTAAAGGGAATGGGAGATGACACTTTGATTGGTTTAATGCACGTTATACTCAAAACACACTTAACTCATTTAGAGGATAAGCACAACCCTGTTAAACCATGCACCAGGGTGCAAAGCGTATTTTTCCATCCTTAAAATAGCAAAGGTGGATTCGGAAATGCCCTTAAAGCTATTTGTGCCTTGCACGTTTAGACTTTGCACCTAGAACGTTAAAATACAGCCCTTAGTCATTGGACAAATCCACACAGATTAGCATCATGCTAAGGAGGGGATTGGGAACAAATGAATCACTGAACAAGTCATATGGGAGTCGTTAGGATAAATAAGTTTTAAGACAACGAAAGTGTTTTTTGACCTATGCATATCAGCCTGTTGTTAAAGACTTCCAAAAGCAAAATATGAAAGTTTTTAATGCATACTAGGGGTTCTTTAATTTAATTTAACAGCCAATTTTTTTTTTCAAAAGGTAATTTACTCTATTTTGATCACTACCATACACATATGTTTTGAACTATACACTTGTTATCACAATATTTGGATTGGGTGTAACATAAAAATGATCAGATTAACATTGTCAACATATTTCAGAACAACTGTCCAACATGAATACAAATACAAACAAAGGCTCGATTCATGCTTTGTCATTTTCTTTGCTTTGTAAAAAAGAACCAAACCATCAAGAACCTGCAACATTGTAACAGTTTTAATCCCTCAAAACAATCAAAGGGAAAACATGTGCCAACTTCTGAAACAAAAGCTCTTAGCAAGCCAGGTGCGAAGTTCTGGACACCATCCAAAAACCACTAGTGTGAATTCATTTATTTTTTGCATTACAAAAACACAAAACATCATGTTTTTTGTTTTGTTTTTGTTTTAAACAACATAGAGGAGTAAAAAAATGACAGAATTGCAATTTTTGTGTGAACTACCCCTTTAAAACACACAGCTCATTACACACACCCTCCACACTCCCCCAGAAAGAGAATATCATGGTCTGTGATTTCAGTAAGGAGCACAACAGTGAAAACACAGCGACGCCATAGATAGTGAGACACGTTCAGAGACGGCGGAATCAGTTGCTGCTCAGGAGGAGAGAAAATGGCAGACAACAAATAAAAGAGAGAAGTCGAGGCGGCGTGTTATCAATATCCTGCCCTTCATGCAGCCCGCACTAAAGCAGAGAATGAGGAAGCCAGAGAGAAGCAGTGAGCGTTTAGGAAAGCCACTCGCCCCAGCGCTAAACACATGACAGTGCCCACCATAACGCCACAGTGCTCGCTCAGAGGGGTGTCAGTGCTGTACTGTGCAATGCCACAAGTTAAAGAAACAAAACACAAAGAAACACAAAGTTAAAAAATTAGGGCTGTCAATTTAGCAGTTTTAGCATTTATTTAAAGTGATTCGTTTTCGCCGCGTGGATGGGGACCAACACATCATGAGCCCCAACACGTCTGTCTTGATAACACTTGTTGGTGATGTTTTTTCTCTATAGCATATCTTTTGTGTGAATAAAGCTGGGCTCACACTACAGGAGTTTTTAGACCCTTAATCATTTGCGAAATCTTTTACACACGCTCAAATATAAGGCAGATTTTCAATCACATTCGCACACACAGACTACGCAGTCTGAAAATATCACACGTGTGTGGCATATAACAAACTACAAGATATTAAGATTATCAGGCCAGAGGGAGCACCTCACCTGATCTACCGCAGCAGATTGTCATTGACATTTAAAAAGGAATTACGTACATTTATGTTTTGCTTTCTACATTCTCCTGAACTGAAGCAATTTCCCCCCAATGCTACTCTTTATTCCTAACACTGTTATACATTTTCCAAGACAAATTATATATATAACTTTCGCAATCAGTTTCTTTATTTGCCCTGTCCAACACGCCCAAATGTGCATTACCTATTGTGAAATTACTTATGTAAACACATCATTGCAATTCATTCATTTTCCTTCGGCTTAGTCTCTATTTTAAAGTTCGCCTCAGCGGAATGAAGGCCAACTAGTCTGGCATACTGTATATTTTACACAGCGAATGCCCTTCCAGCTGCAACCCAGGACTGGGAAACACCCATAATCATTTACACACACACACACACACACACACACACACACGCTATGAAAAATTTTGTTTATTAGTATTAGTAATTAGTATTCAATTCACCTATAGCGCATTTGTTTGGACTGTGGGGGATATGAAAGCTTTAGGGATAGTTCTGCCAGGAAGACTGGTATGTCATGTCATTCATAATAAATATCTCATCAGGCCATCTAAACAATCTGTTTCGCTGTATTCAGATGACATTGCAGAAATTTCCCTCCATCCTCTCCACCACCATCGGGTCAACCTCGTCTCCACTCTGGGGTTGGTTTCACCCTGCCTTCATCTTCAGGCAGGATCTGCTAGCTCATCCAGAGTTCTGCACCATGGACGGGGCTAACGCCAAAGGAATTTATGAAATGATAGTAATGAATTTATATTTATCTAAACAATTCACAATAAATGTTAAACGGTTGTCTGCCTCCTAAAAAGTCTTTCTTGTAGAACCTGGAGGAAACCCATGAGAACATGGGAAAAACATGCAAACTCCACACAGAAATGCCAACTGGCTCAGCTGGTACTCGAACTAGAGAACTTCTTGCTGTGAGGCTAATCATTAAGCAACTGTGCAGCCTTCATCGCAATTTAAAATCCAAAATATCAAAAATGTTTGATATTATTGAAGCAGTATAGATGTTTTTGCAAGCAAATCAGGAGATCTAGAAAAGCTTCACCAAAAGGTGAAAACGGTCCTGGACAACAAAAATAGCCTAAAATTCCTGTAGTGTTTGCCTGGCTTTGGATATTTTATGACTTAATTGAACTGATTCATAAGCAAGTTATGGAGTATGTTTCCCATAAAATGGTAAAAAAAAAGCTCTTAATAAAAAAGTATTTGTATTTAAAAAAATAAAATAAATCTGTTGACATACCAAAATATATAAACTTAACCTTTTAACTGCTTGCTCTACCAAATGGTTGACTGTATTTTGACTGCTTTAAATAAAGACTGTTAGTCATTTAAAAAATGACTTTACAAAAAAAACAAAAACAAAACAACAACAGTACTGCACTTGATATTGGTTTTATTGTAAAAAACAACAACAACAACAACAAAACTTGTTAAATGAGAATCTAAAATATTTTATGTCATACTTCAAAAAATAAAGATAATTTAGTATTCAAATTTTTTATTTATTTTGAATTTGTTTTTAATTAAATTGGTCTTACACTTCATATTTTCAGATTTTTCATAGCATACATTATGTATTAATTCTGGTACTTTTATCATAAACCGACATACCTACCATTTGGTAGAGGCTGATGTTTTAGAAATTAACTCTAATTAATTAATTAGAGTTAAAAAAATGCATTAGGATTTTTTGTTCTTGGTGTGGCAGTCAAAGGGTTAACATACATATTTATATAGGCACATACAGTATTTATGTATATATAGTATATTTACAGCTGCAGTATGGAACTTTTGTCTCTCTGTCGCCATTTCTGTTTGAAATAGTAAAGCCATTCCTTTTTCACATGGTTTTGACACAGTTCTCTGATGAATCTGTTTCCTATTTATAGACCACATTTGCTTTTTCAAATTGGTAACAGAAAATGTATTTCACACCTGACCCCAAAAAATAAAAAAATAAAAATAAAAAAAAAGGAAAATGTATGCTTATCTTGATTAAATGAACAAGTGTGTTAAAGGGCATCTACATGAAAATCTACTTTTCAAAGCTGTTTGACAAGAACTGTATGTAGGTATAATGAGTCCACAGTAATTTTGAGTGATAGAAACACAATGTTTTTTAAATTCCCTGACATTAAAATAGGATACAAATCCCTGCAAATCTGAGGCCCACCTCACCGTGATGTAGGAGTGTTTTGTTCAACAAATTGATTGTTGCAAAAAAAAGCTTGAATAAACTTCACAACAACTACCAGTTGGGAAAGTTCTTTCTTACTGTAAGGGAAATCTGCTTCATTCTTGTTTTTTGCACTGTGCTCTTTATCTGTGTGAGATGCAGCAGGTGAAGGTTGGCTCTCTTTGGCTTTGACACGCACGTGGGAATGGTGGGCGGGAAGAACTAGCTCATTTGCATTAAAGGCACAGGCAACAAAAACAGCTACAATGTCCCAACAGCTTAAATTTTCTAGATTTAAAAAGGTATAATAGATAATCTGGGTAATTCGAGTAGAAACTTTACAGACACATTCTGGAGACACAAAAGACTTTGGAAAAAGGGGTAAAATAGGTGCCCTTTAAAGTTAGTTAGCCATTATTTTTTTTAAATTTTTAACATCCTTTCATCAGTCTTTAACTCTCCTCAGCCCAGGACAGGTTTGGAAAGTATTAATCTAGATTAAAAAAAACATATATTCTGTTGATGGATATGAAAGTAAACAATTCAAATTCTACATCATTATTATAAACTGACCATTGCTGATACTGGTACGATATGTACATGAATTGCTCAACTAATTTCTGTTTCTTTTTAAAGGGATCGTTCACATAAAAATGAAAATTCACTCAGTATTTACTCTCTGACAATTGGTTCCCTTTTGAGTTTCTTTTTTTTTCTGTTGAACAAGAAGATATTTTGAAGCATGTTAGAAACATGTAACCTTGACTTCCACAGCAGGAAAAACAGGTAAAATGGAAGTCAATGGTTACAGGTTTCCAGCATTTTTCAAAATATCTTATTTTATGTTCAATAGATGAAACTTAAACAGGTTTGTGACAAGTAAAGTGTGATTAAACGATGACAGCATGTACAGCTTTGGGTGAACTATCCCTTTAAGCAAAAAAGTCATACTGCAGCTTTAAATAGGATAAAAAAAAAATTACAGAATGAAGAATTGACACATTTGTAGTTCCAAGTTCGAACCACACAAGTTTACAAAACTGTTTGTAAGAGTTTGTAATATGGTTTCAGCAAATGACACTTTTGGGAAACACAATCCTGAATCGTTGGCTCAAAAACAGCTCCATAAACGGAGAACCAATTCTGTCAGTCAAGCAGAATCAAAATAATCCAGATTAAAGTTCTCATTGACTCAATGATTTAGTTCAAACAAGATCACTTGGACTGACTCAAATATTTAATGGAGGGAGCAGTTAGTTTTAACATATATCACAAACTGCAAATACATTTAGTTTTAATAACATGCATACCAAACAGTGCTGCTAGTATTAAAATATGCATAAACACAATATGTAAAAGGATGAAATAGTTTAAGTTCTTAATTACATTTTTGGAGCAGAATTATGGATACAAATTGAGCATGTGATTAATTAACTGGCATGTAATAAATGTGATTCTAAAAAAATGAACCGATTGACAGCCCTAGAAAAAAATGAAATAAATAAAGTGACGACACACAAAGCTGAACGCCAGCAGGCATCCTGGCCAATCGAGAGAAGGAGAAATTGCAATGAGGAAGAGGTCATTTTTTTTTTCTTGGTTAGTGCAGCATTTTGGATTCCTTACTGAGCTGCGTATACAGCATGTAACATATACTGACCTGGACTTGAGACAGCACTAGTTGTTGTGGGTTCAATAATTGCTACAGGAAAAGAAAAGGAGAAGGAAAAGAGGACATTTATATATTATTAACATAATGAATTCCCTAAAAGAAGGGAAAAGATAACAAAGACATGCAGAAAGGGGTGTGAAAACGCTGGTCAGCGAGCAATAAGGGGCTGTTTATTTCCCAAAATTCACAATCCCCGCACACAGTGATCTTCGTGATCAAAATGGAACGTTCAATCGGGTTTTGTGGAGCTATGTTCAGAGGGGTTACGGCAGAGTCGGTTTCAAATCATATTATGATCGCTGATCTTTGATACTCCAAATTAGAAGCTTCTGAGCATCACTCAATTCAGCCGACCGGAATGAAGCTCAGCTCAATTAACACATGAAATTAAATTTGCACCTAGCAGACAGTCGTTTAATCATGACGATGTAATATAGTTTTCGCATTATTAATAGATATCAGTCTCTCAATTGCCTCAGCTCCCTTTTTTGGGAAACGTTAAAAGCAGGACTTTAATGTCAATCCTTTTTTAATCTCATATAAGCTTAATATTTTTCAGTAGGTTACTTAACTGTAATTAAAACATAACTTGGGGAGGGGAGGGGTTAGTGGCGACATCTAGATCTTGAAGATATACAGAAACACTTCTGTCTTCACATTTACACGTACATAAAAAAGGTAAAAAAAGCAAACATACTCATGAGTAGGTCCACACGGCATCTGAGCGAACAGAAATCCGCAGATTTCCTATTTATTTACTTGTGTAAACTGTGTTTACATTTATATTTATTCCATTTTTTACATTTATTTCAGCAATAATATTGACTAATGAGGATATGTTTATTTGATTTAATTACAATACAGTTTGTAAAGTAATATTTTCTTATAATGTAATATTATAATGTCTTTCAGTAGATATATTATATGAAACACTTGCTTTGTTTAGCAAATAAGTGGATCTAGATGGATTTGCATTGTAAGCAATAATTAAAGTTAAAAAGCTATTATTTTTTATATCATATATTAAGTTTTTAGTTATGATACTCCCAAACCAATTCCAGATAAATCTGCAGACTTTTTACTTCTCTGTAGCAATAGCAAACAATGTCTGGAGATTTTGTCTGGCCCTACTCATGAGCCACTGTAAACAATGATGGGTTCCACATTATTGATTTGCGTTGGGTCAACATGCAGGAATTAAGTTAACTTATTACTAGTCTTTCCAAATTTAAGTGGATTGAGCATAAAACAATTAAGCTTTTCAAACAAAAACCTCAAGAATTGAGAACATTTTAGATAAGTTGTTTGAACAATCAGCAAACATCTTTTTTTTTTGTTTTTTGTTTTTTGAGTGATAAAATATTAAACCAAGTGACGTCTGCAAACAAAAAGGTGGCTTCATTTCCCTAAGAAGCTTTTTCCACCTAAAGAATACGTTGATTAATGGAAAGGTTTTAGTGATGTTAAGAGGTTCTTCATGAAAATCATTTTTAAAAGAGTGAAGGTTTTATTTTTATTGGAAGTATTAAGCCATTTGCTTTTAAGGTCATACAAGTGCTCTCATAAAGTAACAATGGGTGTAGTTCATCATGGACATGTTGCAATAAAAGTACTTTTAATTATAAACAGATCTCAAATAATAACAATACACTGTTTAAATTAGGGCTGCACGATTCTGGCTAAAGCGAGAAACATTTTTTTTTTTTTTGCTTAAAATCAAGATCACAATATTCTCATGATTCTTTAGATGTAAAATAAAGGTTAATACAAGTAGATTATTATTATTGTTATTTCCCAAACATATGGTTAAAAAACAATAATATTAGTTCTAGTTGTAGATATGTAAAATGCTAAACTTTGTGTAGACTTGGAATGGTGGACTTGAATAAACTTTCAATTTGTGCTGGTAGTTAATGCACAGTAAAATGATTTCATCAGATTACAAGGTTTTGGTTTCATTTTATCTGCAAAGCGCACTTTTGTCAAGGATGCCCTTACTTCGAGAGAAAAAAAAACATAGATGCATAATTATATGTTCAAACGTTCACTCTGTGCAAATCGAACTTTATTTACAACTTTATAGCCTGTTATTTAAAGCCTATGCAGGTACTGTTGACTAAAGTCGTTCTAAAGCCTGATTTATACTTCTGCGTCAATTGACCGGCGTAACCCACGGCGCATGCAACGCGCGTGGCTGTGCATTTATACTTCTGCGCGCTGTCTCTGTCGGTCTGCATTAACACTTCCGAAACGCTAGTTGGCAGTGAAGTGTAAATTTTCCTCTGTGTCAAGTTTCTTCGCTGCGTTTTTGCGTTTACTGAACACTTCCGGGATGTACAAGTGGCTCAAACTCGCTTATTTTGAGGCAGAAACCGGCGGACGTGCAACAACTTTAACTATCAGGTAAACACAAAACAAAACTATCTATCCGGAGCTCCTTGACGGGACTCCACACTTGTAAACAATCGCTCGCGCCATTTGCGCGGCTCTCGGTCCCGCCCAGACTCATCAGCGATACCAAGCCGACCAATCACAGAGCTTGCGCTACGCGTCGTTGCGACGTGTAGTTACATTTTTTGAGAGGTGCACGTCAGTGACGCTGATGACCACGGCGAAGGGCTATGCGTCAGCGCCGTAGCATATGCCGGCGTTTGACGCAGAAGTATAAATCAGCCTTAAGGCACATGCGCCTACTCTGGTAAACAAACAGCTCAGAGTCAGCTCACATGTGATGTTGCAGCTGTGAATACGTCATTACATAAAGACAGAAATTACATTTTTGGGTGAACTATACCTTATAAATACAGTATGTGAGTCTTTCAACACCATTTAGAGGTGTCCAAGTTGCTGGTTTCAAGAGTTCACACTTAGCTAACAATCAATAAAGTGTAAGTGGCATGCTGTCTCGGGAGAGAGCCCTGAGCTCATTATATCCCCAAGCCCGGGGCTCCCTCCCATTACAAGGGCGAGAGAAGAGTTCAAACTAAGGTAGGTCGTAGTGTGAGAAGTGTAAACTAAGGTTGTCTTGGGTGACAATTTGGATTAGTCGAGTGGCTATGGTGTATGTTTTTGGACAGTGGGAGGAAACCGGGGAACCCGGGGGGAAACCCACGCGAACACAGGGAGAACATGAAAACTGCACAGAAATGCCAGCCGGCTGGATAGGAGGTTTGACCAGCGGTGTTCTTGCTGTGAGGCAACAGTGCTAGCCACTGGGCCACTGTGTCGCTCTATCTGAAAAAAGGGTGTAGGGGTGAAAGAGGGGAGGCTAAAAGACGAAGATAACTGGAGTGAAAAACTCTGGTTACTTATAATGCTTTAGTAATCATATATTAGGGCAAATTAAGGAGCTAGTAAGGTGCCAGCCATGTTGATCATAAACACGTGATCCTCTCGAAATTAGTTTATAAATAAACCACACGCTGTGAAAGAGGAATTTATTTTTTATTAATTTTGTCTTTTTTTTCTTGTCATTAAATATTTGTATTGCTTAGGTAATAAATTAACCCAACTTATTATCTGAGTGTGATATGCTTTGCATACAGTACTAATGAAACATTGTTGCAGAAGTAGATAAAGCTTACTGGTAAGATAAAGCAACATTGATATATGAAAATAACTTTCTTATTTAGCTCTCCTATACAATGAGATGTGCTTAAAAGGGTGAAGACAGAATGTTGCAGAGCATGCCTTATCTGATAATAACTTAAGCATATGTGAGCAGAGAATTTTGCAGAAAGAGGAAGTATGTTTGGGTGCAGGTGCCAGAGGACTGCAGAATGATTGACAAGTGACAAATTCTACCAAAACTCCACCTTTTAATATTAGTTGTGTATAAATCAGGCAGTCAGGGAAATTTATCGAATCATTCATTTGTATCTATACTAATATTTTTGGCATTGAAGAAAATGTGCATGGAATTGGCTATTCCAACACTGGGCAACGTATATAAAACAATGTAAAGATTTGTGGGACCGCCCTTATGCTTCTCTCCTGAACTTGAAAATATAATTGGCTGAATTGTAGAAATGCTGGATTAAGAAGTGTGGGAGGTTGAATCGATATCACTTATTTTTTTTATTACTTGCAGCCCTAGTTTAAATGTATCATTTACATTCTTTAAATTTGAATTATTTAGATCCACTACTGGTCATACATCCGTCAGACAAGAACAAATAAACCCCTAAAATTGTATTTGACCCAAAAATAAACATTCTGTAATTTGAGGTGAGTTTACAGATTTAGCCAAAACAAAGTCTGGTATGATTGTACATTGTGTCATTCCATTTTTGGTGTGGATCAAATAAGCATTGGGTCTTGTTTCACTTTCAAACACACACTGTAAACAAATACTGGCTACCACTCAATCAATTAGTATTGAGACAGCATGTAGGAATAACAGTAGGCTAACTTATTAGTTTTTACAAAATTTAAGTGCATTGAACATAAAACAATCAAGTTATCCCACCAGAACAACTTAAAAATTGGGATGTTTC
This sequence comes from Danio rerio, assembly GCF_052040795.2. Lineage (NCBI taxonomy): Eukaryota > Metazoa > Chordata > Actinopteri > Cypriniformes > Danionidae > Danio > Danio rerio. The sequence goes on along the minus strand of NC_141026.1, from coordinate 39,280,728 downwards.
AGCTCAATTTGTATACAGTAAGTGGTATAAACAAGCAGCAAATGTCATTTTTGAGTGCACTTCTGTGTGATTTGACTCCAACAGAAATGCAACACATACCAAAAACAGCTAAAGGAACCGAAAACAAGGTATGATCTCAAAAGACGCAACCAAAACAGAAAGCTCAAGCACAGATGTGTTTTTTTTCTCCTCATACTTGAGTAGTTGCCCATTTACAGTTCAATACAGCTGTTGAAAACACATCTCCTCGCAGGAGATCTCATGTTGGTGAGTGTGACTAAGGAATTCCTGGCACTGTTTTGACTCATTTACACCTCATCTAAGATCTTCACAAGTTCTCAGCTGATAAAAATACCATCAGATGTACAGTACAGTACACAGACAAGCACGTTCAGCCCCTCACACAGTATTATTGTCGATGCTTAGTACGTTCTTTAGCAAAATATATGTTATAAAAGAGCTTTTTTTTAATTGTATGTTTAGACTTGGACCTAAAAAAATGTTGCAAAAACAATAAACCAAGATAAAATGCACCATTTTCCTTTTTTTTTGTACCAACAAAAATAATTGAACTGTAAGTGTTAACATATTGTTATACATTGTAAAAATGCTGGGTTCCAAACAATTGATTTATGTTGGGAAAACATGAAGGAATCGAGCTAACTTATTAGTTTTGACAAATTTAAGGGGATTGAACATCAAACAATTAAGTTGGCCTCCCACAAAAACTCAAGAACTGTATTGTTTTATTTTAAATAAGTAGTTTGAACAAACTGCAAAGTCATTTTTTGAGTGCACACTGGAAAAAATGATGTCTGCAAAATTGTTACAAACAATTTCTATGCGTTGAATTTAAACTAACTAAATTTAGTAATGTTAAACTTAAAGTTGTTTGTGTAAATTCAGCCCAAATAAATTGTTTACAACCACCTAGTTTAAAAAAAAAAAATGTAAATCCAATAAATCTTTTTTGAATAATTTATTTCAGTGTACATAGTGTCTTTCTGCTGCCTAACAACAGCAAAAAAGAAGATATTATGTACCACATAATATTTATGCATCTTCTATGTACCACATGAGCCATACAGCTTTGGAACAACATGAGGGTGAATAAATGATAACATAATTAGATTTTTGGGAACAGAAAAGAAGTTATTTTTCAGTGTTTTTGTTTAGTTTTCTTTATGAATTACATTAGGATTCAAGTCTCCAATGTTCTCCAAAATCAATTCTTTTGTGTTCTGCAGAAGAAAGAAATGCATTTGGGTTTGGAACAATAAATAAATAATGACAATGTTTTTGGAAGAACTATCCCTTTATGCCACCACAAAGTGTTCCACCTATACTGTATCTTCACTTTGATCTATTATTTATAATATGAAACCAAACAAAGCTCTTTTGTGAAACGTTTTGCTTAAGAAAGGTCTTTGTGATATTTCCCTTTAAACAGAATTCCACACTTTATGCATATTTGGTTGAGTATTTTATCTCCTGTAATACCAAAAGCAACCAAATACTCTATTGTTGCACTTCTGCTCAGCTTCACCAAACACACTGAGCCTTTATCAATGAAATTGCATGAATTATTTATGTTTGTGAACTCAAAATGTGGTTGCGTGACAGTAACTCAAAGGTCACTGTCAACTTTGGACAATTGTCAAAAAGAATCATCCTTCCCTTTCAAGATCGCTTTGAATGGTAGAGATGAACTGAAGGAAAAAAGAATCCAGAATCTGTGTTTTGTCTTTTATTGTCTAAATCAACATTACAGTGGCTCTGTACAGTAAGAGTGACTTTGTGATTAAGGAGTGTAATGACCTCAACAGAGGCTTCTCTCCGGTAAGCCCTTTGCTAAATTGAGAGCCCTGGAGTTGAAATCACAGCGCCTAGAGACAGTTCACATCATTACTGCTCACAGGTTCAGGGGCAGGGTTGAGGCGCTGTGTGTGTGTGTGAAGCAAAAACACAGGCAATGTGTGTAAGGCTTCCAGCTAACGTTCATGTAAAGCATACAGGTTTGCAGCTTGGAGCAATCGTAAATACTCACTAAGCCGCACACTTTGGGAATAAACTGACATTCCTGTAAATCAGAAAAAGGCTATAAAACAGAGTAAGATATGGAGGTGAAGCTTATATTGGTCAATTACGAACAAACAGGGTGTAAAGGTTTTATAAAAATAAACTGGAGTTGTTTTTATTTATAGGTCACATTAATTCACACAAAAACACACATTTTGGGCTTTGTTTGGCTGAGACGGAACTATTTGAATATCTAGGTTAAAAAATGTAAATACTGAATTAAATAATTGACTTTTAATATACTTACAATAGAAAATATATAATGAATATTTTTTTCAGTTTACTAACTGTTTATTCAGTTAAACATGAATTTTGAACTGTAGGCCGACATAAGCTCGAAACAGCGATTTTTGATTCTTAATGTGATTAAAGTCATAACTGAAACAGAAATGGAATTAAGACATGGAGTATGCATATATTAGTGGCATTATTGAAGTAAACACCGCGATCAGTAAACACCATCATTTAGAACTTTTCGCCATATCTTCCGATAAGTAAAGGACCACACACACACAAACACACACACACACACACACACACACACACACACACACACACACACACACACACACACACACACACACACACACACACACAAATATCGCGAAATGCGAACATTTTTTTCTTTCCATTTGGCGTTATTAAATTCCATAACACTCCTTATTTGCGTCTGTTTGTCACAGCGGTATGAATAAAATGTTCATGAGTAAAGTGAGGGTGCTTTCACACTTGGTTCATTTGCCTGGACCGTACCCAAGTTCGATTGTCTCCCCTTGCCACCTCCTCGGTTGGTTTGTGTTCACACTGTCTTTTTTCCTTCTGAACCCTGGTACGCTTGCGTCATCGAGCTGCTGTTTTGTTTACAGCCGTTGCTAGGTGACGGCCACGCAAGCAAGCGCTGAAATGAAAAGACTTCCGCACATCGCGGTCATTCTGCTTTTACTGAAAGCTTTTGGACATACAGAAAGCAACTTGCATCCATCTGCCGCAAAAATATTATGCACATTCAGAACATCACACAGCGTCTGCAGAAGCTGTTTTTGGAGGAGACAAGCAGACATCACTGTGTTTGCCCTGGCTCTGTCCCACACGTGTCACCAAGGTACGAAACAAGACATACACACGAACAAACGAACGTTATGAAAACTATAGTTTGTTGTACAGTTGGCAGTTCACTATAGTTCACTTCCGTTTTGTGGTACGATTGCATTCACATCTGAAGTGAACCGTACCAGAGTTGGCATGAACCGTACCCCAGACCACCTCTTTCAGGCGGACTCGGGTACGGTTCACGGGTCCGCACCCGGGTTCAGAAGACGCATTCACACTAGCTAAACGTACTGTACTATGACGTCAAACGAACTCGGGTGTGGACCAAAAGTGCTAGTGTGAAAGCACCCTGAAACTGCCGAACTGCAGTTAAAGTCAGGCATCCTGCTGATTTGATTCAGAAAGGCACTTTTTTTGTCAGACGGCTCACCTGTCAGGTATACATCCACGCAAAAATATCAAGGTGAAAGTCACCATAGCTTGCATAGAATAGACCCAGCTACCAACGCAACTTTGAGAATAGGCTAACGGCGATATTTTTTTTAATCGCACAATAAGAGTTTCGCGTTAACGCAACACGTTACCACCAATAACGGCCCATATATATGTATATATACATACACATACAAATCAATTATATGTCCATATTTAATGCTTATTTACATTTAGCTGGAATGCCATAATTGTATTAATGTAGAATATAAATATATTTAAAGATTTCTTTTCTAATAATAGTCTAATAATAAAAGAGAAAAAAAAATAAAAATTTATGACAATGAATGTTTGGCAAAATATTTTCAAGGTGGTTTCATTGTAAATTAAAGACAAAAGCACAAAAATAAAAAAATATTGCAATTCTTTAAAAAAAATATTACATTAATATATTTATTTCAGAGTGTTTAATCAATTATATATATTATTTCCACCATAGACAAATTGGCCTACATTGAAACTATTCCCAGTTCTACTAAAAGTAAGATCATGTTGCTCATTGTAATCTTAGTTTTTGAAGATTTCCATGCAGTCATGAAAACATTTTTCCTCCCTCAGTTCAAACTGCATAAACAAAGCAGCATAATTTGTGAAATGTTTTTCCATGTGGAGCTCTCAGCCTTTATATTACAGTATTGCATGACGTGTAATCTTCAGGTACTGTATTGAACAGCACAGTATAAGCCAGCATTGCATCCACATAAAAGCAGATTGATGTGTACGCTGGATGACCTCTGTTCTGCACTTGCAAGAAAAAAAAGAAAAGAAACACCATCATGGTGGGAGGAATTGCATTTCATTCTATAATAACATCTTATTTTTTTCTTTTCAAAGGCACAAAGAGAGGAACATCGAGCTTCTATACAATTCACACAAACGTCAAGATCCAAACGGAGTGCTATCTTCTCTGCATTGTTAGCCCACTTTGAAAATATGAGAATGAAAATTAAAAACAAGACTATGAGCTGGGCAGGAATTCATTTATTTTATGCCAAGCTCTTAACGATGGATTTTAAAACTTGAAGGTCAAAATGAATTATTTGAAGGGGCTAATTTTCTCTAATCTTCAGAAGCACAATGCACAGTACTGATGGAGGAAAACCGGCTGCATCCTTGAACAGCTAAACCTTCTATCTTTCATGCATGGGCAGACGCATCGCAAGGATTGCCTATTTCTCCAGGCGGTTTTAACCGCTGCCTCCGTTAATGATTGGACAGGAGGTGTTTTATAGCCAAAACAGAATCTTTGCATTACAAACACCTTATTTTTCAAGGACCTGCTCGCTGAATATTCACAGTACAAACGACGAGGCGGCACCCTTTAAGACGTCAAAATGATGACTGTTGTAATACAAGATAAAAGTCAATGAGAAAGATAAATGTCAGTCCATCTGTTCGCCTGTCCTTTTCAGCAGCAGACTGAATTTGATTACGGCTTCAAAACCACAGCATATAAAGACAACCAAACGCAACGTCAGCAAGAACACCCAGCATAATATCAATCTCTCATTCGGTGTGTGCACAGAGCGAACAACAACAACACCGCAACTGGTAATATGTACATTTGTAGTTTCAGCCTCAGACGGCACAGCCACAATCCACTTCGTTCACCGGCTGTCTGAAGGATAAGCACAAAAAACTGGAGAGCACTTTCTCAGTCTGGCAAGCTCTAATCTGATTGGCTGGTTTTACGCAGCTTCTGGGACTAAAGGCTGATACAATAAGCGCTTTTTAAGAAGATCAAATCACCGGATTTGACAAAGTTTGCAAAGCTACTGGCATCAAATTAGAAAGAGTTTTGTTTGAGGCACTCAGTAGCAAGCAAACTTGATATTCATAAGCAGAACTGAATATTATGCTTCCTTTCTGGTTTATATCTTTTTGGACAGGCTCATGACATTAATTATATCCATTTCAGCTTTATCAAAGAGACCGCTGCGAACGGTGCAGTATCCTGAAACAAACCAAATGTCATTACCATATTTTCAAGAATATCATCTTAAATGTGCAGCGACCTGTATTCCAAAGGTACTTATATAATGCAATTATAGCCAGCAAAACATGTGGAAAGCACAAAGGCATTTGAACTGGGGGTGAATGAGAGAGAAACTTGATTACTTACAGTATATAATACATTTCACACAAGCCAGTAGTTTTAGCTTCACCTTGTCCACTCCAGCCTTGGACACATGATCTAAAGCTCAAATCTGACCAGGCAGCCCATTTCACTGATTTGTTGTGTCGCGATCCTATCTGTTGTGAATAATTCCATAAGGATCTACTTTTTTGATCAAGAAGCATCACTGCATCGCACATTGATGCTTTTAAATTATGGTCAGTGTGAAAAGTTCAGTGTTGTCCTCTTACTAAACAGTTATGTGTCTTTTTAATAATAAAAACACTCTTGTACATACTTAATGAGAATGAGTATATGTGTATAAAGAGAATGTGCAGTGTTTAATACATGCATAGATGGAAGAAGTAGCAGAAGTGTTTAAAACATTCTGAGATAGATTAGTTCATGGTATTTTAAGGTAATAGTAGGGGAGGGCCAAGTGATACATGATTGATGGGGAATTAAATATAAAGAATTGCGACAGAATGTGATCATGGACCATGATCTGTACTTGATATTCTAATCATTTTTGGCATACAAATAAAATAACATTTTTTTACTCTTGAATAATTAAAATTTTTTGTATATTTCCAGAAATATACAAGTACAACATTAGCAGGGCTCGACAATAAGCACTGCCCAAAGACCCAGGGCCAGCGTGCGAGATGCTCGAAACAGTAGACAAGATTGTTACTGGACCGATAGAGCCAATGCTGTATTGTCGCTAAAGTTTAATTTTGCTGCAACTGTTTTTCAATTGCGTGCAAATTCAGTCTTGGGGTGCTTTCACACCTAGACATTTATTTTGGAACTGGTCTCATTTGTCCAGTTGATGCGGTTTGTTTGGCATATTTGAATCCTGCAATCATGATCGATTCCAATGCAAATCAATCAGTCCAAGATTGCCTGAATGAGGTAGTCTCGGCTCAATTGAAACGAACTCTGGAGCAGATCGATTGTAGTGAGAAAGTAACGAACCAGGCTATATCACAGCGTATTATGGTTGTGTAATAGCCATTTAAACGGCTATTTGAAGAGAGAATTATTAATAGCGCGGGATGTCATTCATACTGGCAAATGTGCCTTTCATGTCGAATAGGAAAGTGAAAGCATGCTGAAATATTACGGAGTGCTGTTTATCCGTTAGAAAATTTACAGAAATTACCATCCGATAATTTTCCTTATTTTAATCTTATAATATTTTGTATTAGGCGTAATGTTTTGTTCATCTCTGCATTGACACCTCAAAAGAAAGATCAACATTGATCTGCTTCATGATCTGAGTGCAGTCTCGCTTCATCTGTTATTTCTTTATTTAATTTAAGGCCATGATGCATAATTCTACTCAACGTTTTTTTTTTAATAGATAGATTAATTCAATAGATTTTTATTTTTTATTTTTACAAAACTTGACAACTGAAATGATGCTATGAGAAAATCTTTCTCTCTGATTTATATTTATATTTTATATATATCTCTTTGGGTTTCATTTTTGAATTCATTTTATTTTAGCTATTAACCTTATTTTTGTTGGGCTAGTAAAATTTTGTTAGGGCAAATAAAAAGCGTTGAACCCTGATTAGGCTTTGTGTTCCAGGGTCACACACATACAGTTGAAGTCAGAATAATTAGCCCCCTGAATTATTAATGCCCCTTTTTATTTTTTCCACAATTTCTATTTAAGAGTGAGAAAAAAAAAATTCAGCACATTTCCAAAGATAATAGTTTTAATAACTCATTTCTAATAACTGATTTATTTTGTCTTTGCCATGATGACAGTAAATAATATTTTACTAGATATTTTTCAATACACTTCTATACAGCTTATAGTGACATTTAATGGCTTAACTATGTCAATTAGGTTAACTAGGCAGGTTAGGGTAATCTGGTTTCTCCAGAAGAAAAAACATTATCAGACAAACTGTGAAAATGTCCTTGCTCTGTTAAACATCATTTGGGAAATATTTTAAAAAGAAAAAAAATCAAAAGGGGGCTAATAATTCTGACTTCAACTGTATATAAATACACACTACATTAATACACGGACCCCATATGAATATTCATCGCTATTACTTTATTTGACTATTTAGATGAAAAATAAAATGAATTTCTTTACAGTGATGTTGGGTTATTTCTGTTGAGATGAGTCAATTCAGCATGCAATAATTAGTCAAATAAAGATGGCAGCATCACAGAAAGGTGCATATAACATTTATGACAGGTTTTCATTAAAGTGTTGGACATTTTGACTACCTGACAAGCCCATTTTGCAGCAGTAAAATTGAAGTGAGATCAAGTTTTCTGTTTAGTCAAAATGGATGTTTTCTTTGGGGACATAATTGGAAGCTGGAAAAAGGTAATACATTGCACTATATTGCAGAATATCTCAATTAAAAATAACAACGCACAAAAGCATTATTGCAATATTATATCAAGGGGAATCTAGCAATTTTTATCCCCATCCAAATCAATATTGCAATCATATTTAATAATATGTCACATAATAAATTCAGAGACAGAATAATTCATGGTGTTTTGTGAACGTGGCCAGAATAAGAATATTGTGCATATTTATGCACATGACTACTTTCATGTATGTGCAAAAACTGAAATATTCTTTGAATTCGGTAGTCTGATCTTACTTATTCTTCCAGAAAACCTGGCATTCACTTATCATGCTAATCTTTTGTGACTGATTGCAATAGTGCTTTCCCTTTCATTTAGAAGAAGCAAACTATATTGATGCATATGCCAGCCAATCAGATGCATAATCTATTGGCACTCAACGCAGCACTTAAATACATCAGCATAAATTGTGTACAGTCTATATGTGGCAGTTCTTTACAGTGCACGTAGAGGTGCTCAGGGGGGAGGGGAGGCAACCTGATATATGATTGATGGGGAAATAAGAACAGGATCAGGAGGGCTGGCTGAGCGGCAAGATGAATGCATGAGTTTCCCAGCCTGGAGAGAAACGATATTCATGAGAATAAATTGACATCATATCTTCTGTTCTAGTTCACCTTCCATTTCATCCCTTCTTTTATGCCTCCACCCTGTGACTCACACGGGGGGGTCACAGTATGGTAACCGCAACAACAACATCCGGCACATCTCAGTAAAGGAAAAGCAGGGCAAAAAAGAAAGATATATGAAAAGATGACACCGAGGTTGTGATTGATAGGCATGGCAAATGAACAAGGCTTCCATTAGCCGGTGCCTGCTCAAGATGTGGAGGTTTTATCAAGGCAGGCTGAGAGCTTCTTCGGGCTATGAGTGTTTCTAGTCTGTTTTAGTCATACTCCGATGACAGGTTGGAGGAGATTATTCGCAGAAGCCTACACTGCGCTATAAGCAAAAACTAGGGGGGGAAGAGAGCTCGGATTACAGAGCAGACGGAATCTGTCAATTAAGGACAACAAAACCTTTGCTCCTCTGTGTTGTGCCTTACAGTCAAGACAGCAAAATGGAGAAGAAAGATTTGCAGAAATCTCGGACGGGGGAAAAAAAATCAAATGTACCTTGATTGAGACAACTTGTGAAACACATTTACCTCGCACGTACAAACTTGTTTATGTTATGCAAGGAAAAACAAGTGGAGAGCTGGGCTGTGCTAACACATTTACGTTGCAGTATTTCCAGAAAAACGCACTGCATTTAGTAATGCCTAAGATGAAAATCACACGCACACCTTTTTAATGAATGATTTGGAACTCAAGCAAAGCAGTCATCAAAATCAAAGATGACTTTTAGATGTGCACCAACATTATCCAAAATATATGTAGACCCACATGAATGAAAATTAAGGAACACATTGGCATTGTTTACATCTGGAGTTAGCATTTAATCAGATTGCTTTTACCCTTTCTTTTAGTCTTAGTGCAGATTCAATCTTTTAACCAAACCACTGTCTAAAATTATCCTGTTAGTGATTGCTTTATATTGACATGGTTCACGTCATTCATTTAAACCTGTCAATGGTGTTTGTTGTGCAGCATTTGACAGAATGGATACACTGGGGAAAATCTTTCACCAAATCTCTCAACAGAATAGGGTCCATCAGACAAAACCTTTAACACAACTGCTATTCATATACAGTTGAAGACTAAAATTCATATTTTCTCCAGAGAAATTTTAATTATTCTTCAAATATTTTCCAAGTGACATTTAACAGAGAAAGAACATTTTTCACAGTATTTCATATTACATTTTCTGGTCAATTCTGGACTATTTTTCTTCTAGACAAAGTCTTATTTCTTTTAGTTTATTTGGAATAAAATTGTAAATAAATAAAAATTTAAAAAATTAAACAAAAAACAAACAAAAAAAAAAAACTGCTAAGGTCAATATTATTAGCACCCTTAAAATATTTGTTGATTGGCTACAGGACAAACCCCTGTTATCCAATGACTTATTTACTTGATCAACCTAGTTAAGCCTTTAAATTCCACTTTAAGCTGAATAATAGTATTAGTGATTATTTAATACTATTAATTGTACTTTATTTTGTATTTTACTATACACTCTCAGAAATAAAGGTACGTGAGATGTCTTTGGGGTGGTACCGTTTCAAAAGGAACTAATTTGTACCTAAAAGGTCCTTATAATATATAGACCTATAATAATACCTTGAAGGTACATTTTAGTAGCTAAAAAGTACAAAGGTGTTCCTCTTAAAATTTTTAGGTACTGATATTTACTTTTGAGGTACCAATATGAAACCTTTAAGTGCAAATGTGAACCTTTTCAAAAGGTACCACCCCAGTGACAGCTCGTGTACCTTTATTTCTGAGAGTGTAGAAAATAAATATTATGTAGTAAAATATTACAACAATGACCTGAAGACAAAAGAAAATAGTTATTAAAACTTTTATGTTGAGAAATGTGTTAAAATCTTCTCTCTGTTTTTATTAAATAAAAAATAATAACAAAATTAATAACTCTATAATTAATAAACCATTTTTGTCTTTGTATATCTGTGTTTGTATTAATCTCTGTCCGAAAATTACTCTACTTAAATTATTTTAACCCAGGACCACTATTTACATTTCTGAAGAGCCCCGAATATGTCCCAGGAGCTATGTTTTTTTGTGTTTTTTTTGCGAATCCACCAAAAGTTGCTTTTTATGCTTTTTGAGATCTCAAATTTCTTTCGCGTGTGCCACTGACTGACTGACTGACTAATCGACTGACCCACACTTCTCCTTCCCTAAACCCAATCAATAGTGTTTTCAAAAGCACCGATTGACCCACCCACCACTTTCCTAAACCCAACCGACAGTTTTAAAAAGCAATTCAGATAAAAAAGCACTCGTCAGATTTTTACCATCTTTTTAGATTTTCCCACATTCTCATCCTGTTATTTACTTGTTTATTTTATTTTTTGGCTTGTATTTTTCTCTTACCCACTTTCTGGAACCGTTCTTTGCCGGAGTCGACCTCGTTGTGGTCAACTCTTCTCTGCGTATCAAGTTTGCCAATGTACATGGCGAGCTACTGGGCAAGTAGTAATATCGAAAAAGCCGTCCATACATAAACAAAAAAACGATTTCATACCGCCCTGTAGCGCTCGTTTTAAAGACGAAATGCAGCCATTTGTACTTCTGGCTATATAATTATTTTATTTTTTTTTTTGTTACTCCAGTCTTTAGCGTCACATGTTGATTGTTAAGATCTAATATATACAATTGAAGTCAGAATTATTAACGCCCCTGAATTATAACCTCTTAGCACCCCCCTGAATTAGCACCTCTGCTTCATAATGCAGCATTAAAAAGCTTACTGTGATCAAACGCATCACCCTTGCAATGTGGTGGCTTGGAATTACAAGTGGAATCATATATGTGTGTTTAATCAAAGGTTGGATGTCCAGATATCGGAAATGTGTATGATTTAAAAGCACATTTGAAATGAACTCGGAACAAAATCAGATTTACAATCGCAGCCTCACATGTCAGGCCCAATAACTGGCCACAGATGTTATATGAAATTGGAAACACTTCAGGAGCTTCAAAGTCATCTAATTGGTTGAATTTCCAAGACATGTGTCACATTCTTCACCAATCTGTCAGGAAACAAAGCTTTCAAGACTCATAAGAAAGACGAAGACAATTAGCATGTATCATGGATTGTGTAGTTTACAACAACTCTTTCAAATACGTCCAACAGTTGATGGTCTCTTATTTTATAGGGAGTGGATACAGAGATTTTCACACCCCTAAACACAAGTGTTAACAAAGCAAACTATGATTAGTGTTTTACATTCAGCCAATCTGCAAAAGAGTTCAGATCTTCTGCCGTGAATATGAAAGTCTGGTTATGCACGACTAACATACAATTGGTTTGTAGATAAAATTAACTACATTTGTACCTCGCAGTACATCAGAGGTTGCACTAGTCAGAATATTTTCCATCATTCACCAAATTTGTGAAACTAAATCAAAACGCTCACAGATTAAACAGAAAAAAAAGCCATTTGGTCTATTGCGTTTGGCTGCTTTTGAAACATTCCCACAGTAAAGGATGCTAATAGGGATTAGGAGTGAAGAAAAGGGTGGAAAATAAAGTTTTAAAGCACCCACGCGAAAACAGACGGGCAGAGAGACGAGAGGGTGAGGATTTGGGGAGAGAAATGAGAGATTTCAAGTGTAGTGCAGTGGAACAATTCATAGGATATTGTTCATTAAATTGGCCGACCAGATTGCAAGACCACAGTGTGAAACCGAATAATAATAAAAAAATAACACAAGAAGCTACGACACAGCAAAATAAGCCAAATAAATTCTTGTCAAATCAATGTTACATTAAAAATATCGAGCGCCTATTTAAACTAGTCATAGATGACTGTTTTGAAATGTGGCCTCAGTGATACAATGACAATATGTCTTCCTGGGTTTTTCCTGTGAGGTCAAATGCTATCAAATTGTGATCTGATCTCCAAAAATGCAGTTTAATGCCAGTTGCAAAAGGGGCCAAAAGTCCAATCAAACATGATGACATTGAGTAATGGAGAAAGTGCCACGTAAATGTCAAGTCGCTCTAATTCATACCACATGTGCAACGCATCACCCCATTTTTCTCAATGCAGCATTAAAAAGACATCCATTCGCTAAACTGATCACCTTTGCCCAATGCCTACAGATTTCATTTTCCCAAAAGAGCTTGTTAAGTCAACTGGTGTTGGCAGACAATGGTCAGGAAGGTTTTAAAAATGAATTGTTACAGATTTGATCACTGAAAAATTATATATATATATATATATATATATATATATATATATATATATATATATATATATATATATATATATATATAATTTTTCAGTGATCAAATCTGTAACAATTCATTTTTTGTATATAATATATATATACTATTATTATTATTATTCTGTTGAGGCGACATGGTGGCACAGTAGGTAGTGCTGTCGCCTCACAGCAAAAAGGTTGCTGGTTCGAGCCTCGGCTGGGTCAGTTGGCAAAGGCTCAGTTTCTGTGTGGAGTTTGCATGTTCTCCCTGTGTTCGCGTGGGTTTCCTCCAGGTGCTCCGTTTTCCCCCACAGTCCAAAGACATGCGGTACAGGTGAATTGTGTAGGCTAAATTGTCCGTAGTGTATGAGTGTGAATGAGAGTGTATGTATGTTTCCCAGAGATGGGTTGGGGGAGAGGGTGGTGGGAGGGGGGTTGCTGCTGAGTGTGACGTGACTGGTATGAGAATTAGCACCTCCAGCACCGGAGCCATGGTGCTCCACCGGAAAAAGGGGGTTTGCCATCTCCAGGTTGGAGGAAAGTCCTTACCTAAGGTGAAGGAATTCAAGTATCTTTTGTTTTGCTTACGTGTGAGAGAAGGACAGAACGTGAGATTGACAAGTGGATTGGTGCAGCGGTAGCAGTAATGCGTTGAGGTAAAGTAGGAGCTGAGCTGAAAGGCAAAGCTTTCAATTTACCGGTCAATCTAAGTTCCTACTCTCACCTATGGTCAAGCTTTTGTTCATGACCGAAAGGATAAGATCTCGCATGCAATCGGCTCAAATGAGTTTCCTTCGCAGGGTGGCAGGACTCACCCTTATAGATAAGGTGAGGAGCTCTGAATAGAGCCGCTGCTCCTCCACATCGAGAGAAGTCAGCTGAGGTGGCTCGGGCATCTGTTTCGGATGCCTTCTGGACGCCTACCTAGGAAGGTGTTCAAGGCATGTTCCACTGGGAGGAGGCCTCAGGGAAGACCCAGGACACACTGGAGAAACTATGTCTCTCGGCTGGCCTGGGAATGCCTTGGGATCCCCCTGCAGGTGCTGGAGGAAGTGTCTGGGGAGAGGAAAGTCTGGGGTTCTCTCTTATGACTGCTGGCCCAGCGACCTAGCTCGTCTTAAAAATGAATTAATAAATAAATATACTATTATAATACAAGGTGACGCAGTAGGTAGTGCTGTCGCCTTACAGCAAGAAAGTCTCTGGTTTGAGCCTCAGCTGGGTCAGTTGGCGTTTCTGTGTGGAGTTTGCATGTTCTCCCTGCATTTGCGTGGGTTTCCTCCGGGTGCTCCGGTTTCCCCCACAGTCCAAAGACATGCGATACAGGTGAATTGGGTAGGCTAAATTGTCCGTAGTGTATGTATGTGTGCGAATGAGTATGTGTTTCCCAGTGATGGGTTGCGGCCGGAAGGGCATCTGCTGCGTAAAACATATGCTGGATAAGTTGGCGGTTAATAAAGCTGTGGCGGCACCAGATTAATAAGGGAACTGAGCCGAAAAGAAAATGAATGAAAATGAATGAATGAATATTATCATACACTGATGCTGAAACTCATGTATGTTTATCAATTTACGCAATCATCGCTTGCAGCTGCATGCACTAAAACTCAGCATTCTGTGAGATTATTTCCATTATAGTCAATTACTAATATGTACTAAACTCATCCTTCAGAGTTAATATCTTCTGCACTAATGAATTCCCATTGAGATGTTGGGGGAAAACAAAGACTGACTGAGAGTGTTGCTTTGACATGCATTTTTTATATCTACAGAAGAGAATCTCTCTTCCACTATTGCAAGCAAGGCCATTAGCTATATTGGGGTCATTTGGCAATTGGTAAGGCTTAAATAATGCAGTTTTAAACATGTGCTTCGATCTCAGAGTATATCTGACAGTAACATCATTAGCAGAGTGCATATCAATGCCAGCGTTTCATGAAAGTGCACTTTTTCTTAATGAAATTTTAATCTCTTAAGCATAATGTCAGTTAACGTTCTAATTCTGCTGTTAGGATTTACATTTAAACATGTGCTTTGT
This sequence comes from Danio rerio, assembly GCF_052040795.2. NCBI lineage: Eukaryota > Metazoa > Chordata > Actinopteri > Cypriniformes > Danionidae > Danio > Danio rerio. The sequence goes on along the minus strand of NC_141026.1, from coordinate 39,265,709 downwards.
ATAAAGCATGAAACAATGAGGGAAAGAGTGATGAATTGAGATTCGTACACAAGCTCTCTATGCGTAAAACTGGGCCAGTGTGTATCCTTTCTATTTTGATGGAACATTTTAGGGATAGTTCAGCCAAAAATTAACAACTGTATTATTAATTAATCACCATGATGTTCCAGACTTCTCAAAACCTTTTGCTGAACACTTTACAAAATAATTTATTAGCAATGTACAGTGTTACAGATATGTCCTTAGACCAGGGGTTCCCAAACATTTCAGCCCACGACCCCCAAAATACCAATGCCAGAGACTCGTGATCCCCAATATCCTCTGAGGTGGTTATAAATATAGAAATATGCAACAGCGCACACACAACAATAGGCCTAAGTGTTTTTTTTGTTAAATTTAAAAAAAAAATGTATGTGAGTGCTGTAAATGTGCCAGAAAGTTTAACCTGGCGCCATAAAATCAATCTGCTACATCTGACACTGTTGCTGTGTCTTTAATATAATGTAATTATCCCAAGGGTCATAATCCAATAAAAAAAAACCCATTTTGGGAACCACTTGCCTTAGACAAATAAAACTGTGTCTGCAATATTTACCTGTTAAAGCAAACTTTTGCCTGTATGTTTCAAGTATTTCTTTAAACTCAAACTGGATGCAATTTGACTGTTCATTTACATACGTAACAACATCATTTTAGAGGCCTTACAACGCACACATTTAAAAATGTGTTTCAACATTTTTTTAATATGATACCTTTCTGTTCTCTGCTTAATATAAGAAAAACTTGGTTTTGTAAAAACATTGAAGCCATTTGCATGCAGATTGTGTGTTCAGTCCATAGGCATGTGTGAATAGTTGACATTCAAAATAATTTGGCAGACTACATGTCTGTATACTGCCAACTACTGTCCTGAGGTCAATAATACAGAACTTTCAGTCATTTTTTGCAAATTTGTGTGAACAGGGGACATACAGCGATCAAGTTGTTGTCTAAATGTAAAAGGTTTTAAACTAAAAATCCCAAGTCTGATATGACTTAATGGTCAGAAGCAATAACCTAAAAAAACATCCTGTAAATACTTGTAAAATTGGAATACACCGAGAAAAACACTTTCCAAACAAAAAAAGCAAAGATATCAAGAGGTCCACAGATTTTTTAACCCATCACAGAGTCTTTTTATAACCAACCCAGACTCATTCTGATTACAAACCCTTGTATACATTTCCGGACAGTGTAAAATACATCCCAGGAGCTATGTTTTTTTTTTTTTTTTTTTTTTTTTTGCAGTTTTTGTTTTCGCAAATCCACCAGGGGCCACTGTGTAGGCTTATTCAGACATCCAATTTCTCTCATGAGTGCCATCCACGCGTGCTCTTCTCGTGTAAATCCACCAGAAGCCGCTGTCGACTGACTAACTGACATACCGGTACGCCCAATTCTTCCCTAAACCAAACCAATACTATTTTAAAAAGCACCGATTGACCTGTCCACCCTTTCCCTAAACCCAATCGCATTGTTTTGAAAAGCAATCCAGATTGAAAAGTCCTCAACTGATTTTTACCACATTTTCAAGTTTTACCACACTCTCACCCTGTTATTGATTTTTTTGGGGTTTTGTTTTTGTTTTATTAACATTGATTTCAGTCATTTTATATAGTATTATTCAAATGTTTATATGATTTATTTACAATACAATTTGTAAAGTAATATTTTCTATATTTTCATGGATACTGTATGTTATTTGAGAGACTTGCTTTGTTTAGCAAACAAATGGATCTAATTGTATTTGCATTGTAAATCTTAAATTAAAGTTCAAAAGTCATTATTTTAATGAATTGTTTTGAGTTTTTAGTTACTATACTGCCAAAATAATTTAAATTAAATACACAGATTTTATTTATTTATTTATTTATTTATTTATTTTTATTATTATTATTATTTTTTTTTTTACAAAATTTTGTGCAAAAATAGCAAAAAATATCCACTGATTCTGTCTGGCACTATCATCCACAATTTCTTGAAAAACATCAGCATACGATATGTAATCCAATATCGCTCATCCCTTATTTTCCCAGCAGGTAAACAACATCATAAGACGTTATTATTAGGTTAGATTTAGGTCATGACATCAGGTGGCCAAAATTCAATGTCTATGGAGCGTCCAAGGGCAAAGTTATTTTGACATCCAATAATGACATAAAATTATGTTGATATTTGGTTGATTTTAGGTTGTGTGGGAAAGTGACCAAAATGCAACATCTGATAAATGTCATTGTGGTAACGTCCACACAACGTCAAGGTGTAACATGGTTAGATGTTGATATTTGATTGATTTAAGGTTGGACGTTTGACATTGACGTCGGCCTGAAATTGGGTTACCAAACAAAATCCAACATCCCCATGACATTAAGGTACAGCGTCAATATGTTGACATCCTGTGCCTGCAGGCTTTGTACATAAAAAGTAAGTCTATAGATTTAAAAACAACTCTCATGTTTCACAGAAGAAAATGAGTAAATGATTAGGTGTTTTAATTGGAGTGAACTATTCCTTTAAGAACTGCTAATAAATAAGCAAACAACAGAAAAAGAAAAAAAATCCACCCTTTAGTCAAAACACAGAATTCTGACATTCTAGTTCCACCAAAAGATCCTAACGAAATGGAATAATAACCCTTACCCTCTTTTACTTTCACCTTGCTATAGAGGACCTTTAATGGGAGCTCATCTCCGCCATTAAAGAGCATTTCACTATGCTAAATACCCTTTGTAGACGCCAAAAGCACTCAATCACCTTGATGTTGGCAGACGTACAGTACAATAAATGACCCAGCCGGTTCCACAGGGAGGAAAGTAGTTAATTCTATGACTCTAGTGGTTGGCTGGGGGATGCTGACTGTCTGGGATGAGGAGACAACAAAACAAATCTGTGGAAATAATCTAAGAAACACTTTTCGATCGATACAAGGTCTAAAATATGAGGGCGGAAATCACACGCCGGACTATAAATAGAGCGAAATGATAGGTTTCTTCAAGCCGAGGAGAAAATCAAACACTGCACTTTGATTAGTACTCCACACCTTGTCTCTGAGGTTGAGGTCCTCCATTAAATATTAATGTGTCCCTGAATCCACCTTTGCTTCATCAATACTTATTGACCAATATTATAACAGCAATTTAGTCCCAGGCAACGACGTCCAGCATTTGCAATCTCTACAGATGTGGAGACGTGGAGGAATTGCTTGCCATTTCTCATTAGGAGCACAGTAGGGTAGGTTTCCTTTTCATTAGCGATGAGGAAAATAAAAGGTGCCAAGCTACTCTGGTGGGAGGAGAAGATGCAGCTTTCTGGTCTATTCTGGGTTTCCTGCATCACAGTCTGTCGGTCTTCAACAGAACGTGAAAGATACTAGAATTTTCATCTCAGCTGGGCCTTTGATACGCTTCGTTTGAAAGCAGAGGACTCAACGTTTCCATCTGCCACTTTTAAGTCTACGACTGTTTTATTTGCTGTTTTTTTATTATTATTTTTTATTGGTTTGTTTATCTTGTTAGCCCACTTCTCTTATTGACTCAGCGACCACTGAATCAGAAAAACACTAAGCATTTCAAACAGACCGCTTAAAGAAATTCCATCTCATTTTAAGCTTCACAGAAATCTTCAGACTTCAAAATAATGATCGGCATCATCTCCTTTTTCCTCAGTAACGTATAGGCAAAACTGTTGTTTTCTTGCAGCATTTGTGAAAGAGCAACTTGCAGCACAACCGGAGTTAGCCATGGGAGAGTAATGCTTGTTACTTACGATTCAGAGGCACACTGGCGTTGGCTGTTCCCAACCTGTTGACAGCCACACAGGTGTAGTTGCCATAGCGGTCCTGTGTCATGTTCTTCACTGTGAGAACCGATCTGGAGCTGAGGTTATTGATGACGATTCCTTGGCCCATGTTGATCCTGAAAATCAAACAGTAAACTGACATGACTTGTCAGGCAAGGACACTGGTGTGCTGCTGTGTGACATCCTAAGAAGACATCCATCAATATATATATATATATATATATATATATATATATATATATATATATATATATATATATATATATATATATATATATATATGTGTGTGTGTGTGTGTGTGTGTGTATATAAACCCCAGCTAAAGTTGCATTATCAAGATAGTCCAAGTCGATATGCAATTTCAGTTTGTTACTGTACATGATAGATATCAAGGTTTTGTGATATATATAGTACTATATCTACATTTATAACATGATAAATACTTAAATTAACCATGTTATCAACACTGCGTCTAGTTTATTTGCATAAAAAAACACTCACAAAGCATAGGTTTGCTACCTGAAAACTGATTTCAATCGTCTCTGGGTTTACTTTCAGTACAGAAACACCTCGCGATTGTCATAGGAATATTTTAATACATTTAGAGATTGCAAACAGATTAATATAATATTTTAACATCTCTCCACATCACAGGTCCCAAACTCGATTCCTGGAGGGCCGCTGCTCTGCACAGTTTTGCTCCAACCCTAATTAAACACAGCTGATCCAACTAATCAAGGTTACTAGAGACTATTCAGCAGGTGTGAGGTGGAGATGGTTGGAGCTAAACTATGCAGAGCTGCGGCCCTCCAGGAATAGAATTTGAGACCACTGTTCCACATGCTCGAACATCAGATCAGTCCTTTGAACAACAGGAAAACTGCAACTTTATCCCATTTCTGCTTTCTGTTTAGCCTTTTCCGCATTATTTTTTATTTTAAAGCTCAACAAATGTAAAGGTAATTGATTATTTTAAGTTTATTTTATAGCAGATGCACCATGAAATAATTAGGTCAGCAGTTCCAAAGGAACAGATAGCAATTTATTAACATTTAATGTAATATACATAGAGGTAGAACTATCCCAAATTATGACATAGCGTTCCATAGCTGAATATGTAGTAAATGCGAGCTTCTGTGTATCCGGCCAATGTAATGCTAACACATAAAAAAACATTATAGTAAATGTATTTTGAAAATAATACAGTGTAATAAACCATGGTAGAGTCTAGCTATTATGGGCCTATTTTATGCATTTAATTCAACTCTTTGTTATTAAATGCTACAGCTTACTGTAGCTATCATGAGCTATCATGTCATTATTATCTTTGATAACCCTAAAAGAGGTTGATGATGTTTTACAGTTTCATGTCACATATTGATCAGTATTTAATTCATATATGTATTAACATTTGTTGATTGATATTTGATTTTACAAATAAAGGGTCTGTACCACGCACAATAGTTTAATTGTTTTTTATTCTTTTTGCACCATCATATTATAAAAATAAGACCTGTTTTAAAAAACTTAAAGACCTGTCCCTTAAATAAGTCATATAAAACTGCAATTGGGGGAATCTCAGCTGGTACAGTACATGGCTATATGATAATAGATAGATTATATGGCTTGCTTCACATGCATACAAGTATTTGCATCTGAAAAGTGTGAACCAAATGGCCTACAGGTATTTAAGAGTTGTGACCCAATCAAATAAGTTGGGTAATCTCCTGGGAGTCATATCCTTTGTTATAAACAAGTGTCTCACAGACAGTACTTTGGGTTTAGTTACTTGAAAACCGATGGGTTAACATTAATGCTGAGGAACTGCACTAATCATTGTCTTTAATAAAGTCTTCTTCCCGTAAGAACTTTGATCAGCTTACTTGCTTTTAATAGATTGCCGAGCCACCCAAAAATGATTAAGCCAAATACAGCAAAATCTAACATTATGATTTAGATGCGTTGCAGTTGTAAATATAAGGTTGAGAAAGTTCTCAAAAAGAAGATTTTCTGAGTCTGAAATGAAGTGAACCTTTGACATGGCCTAACTCAGTCAATATTAAAGAAATCAAGGTTATATTTTCACAAAATATTCTGTACCTTTTTAAAAAGATTATATAAAAACAGTAAATCACACAAAAAATAAATTTTATCTTTTTTTAACAGAAAGTGTAACATTTTTTAGATACACTTTTTCATTTATACACGCGGACAGAGTACATGCTGTTTTTAATAAATAATAATAATAATAATTTGGTTACACTACTGAGCTAAACTGTCAAAAAGGATGATTAGGCCCAATCCCAATTCTATTTTTGTACCTCTTCCTTCTCCCTTAAAAACGAGGGTGAAGGGGAAGGGCTTTAAAATTTACCCAAAAGAATTGGGACAGCACTTAGACACCTGCACACATCATCATATGTCATCGCGATCTCTTGCTTCATATGAGATCAGACGACTGCGACTGCTGTAGTTATTTCAGTTGTGCTATTTTTTTAGATTTATCTTCAGGAAATAACTGAAGACATATATTATCATAACGATCTAATGTGGCAATAACTATACTGCGCATTTACACAGTGGCCATATTCATTTATTTAAACACACAATAAACAACATTAACAGTATACTAGACACTGTAAAAAGCTCATTCCCAGCCACTAGACATTACTGACAGGGTATTCAAGTGTCATTATGTTGTGGAACTGCTATACAGTTATGATTATGGATTATAAATCGCAACATTTTGCGGTTTTTATTTTAGCGGTTTTAACGTTTTTTTCAAAAGCATTACGTAAAACACGAACGCGGTTATGAATATATTAAAACATGTGCTTGATTGTTGTAAACATTCGTAATAATGACAAAAATACTAATTTGAGGATCTTCTTGCTTCCAGGTCCTTGCGATCTTGCTATTGTGGCTGGTGTATTCTGGGAAATGTTCTTACCCCTTGATTTCGAGTGTGGTCCTGAAAAATCTTTGTTCGAAGGGCTATTTACCTCTTCCCCTTAGCCCTACGCCTTCAAGCTAAAGAGAATTTGGAAACCCCTACCTCTTCACGGGAACACGCAAAATGAGGTAAGGGGAAGAGCTTAGAGGTAGAATCAGGATTGGTCTTAAAATGTATAAAAGATTTAAGATGTTTTTCATCAAAACTTGATATATTACTAATATTTACTTACTATTTCATTTTCTTCTTTATTTAGTTATTAAAATGCTCTGGTCTTTAACCACTAACCACTTTGTAGTCTATTCTATTCTATTCTATTCTATTCTATTCTATTCTATTCTATTCTATTCTATTCTATTCTATTCTATTCTATTCTATTCTATTCTATTCTAACACTAAATTTTCTATTCTTTCTTACAAAATAAAAAAAGAAAAGGGATAAAACTTCATCTGATATATTTATTAAATCTTAATTTAATATATACAGTTAAAATCAGAATTAATAAACCCCCTTTAAATTGTTTTCTTTTTTTAAATATTTCTCTAAAGATGTTAAACAGAGCAAGGACATTTTTATAGTATGTCTGATAATATTTTTTTTCTGGAGAAAGTCTTATTTGCGTTATTTTGGCTAAAATAAAAGTAGTTTTTCATTTTTTACAAAACATTTTAAGGTCAAAATTATTAGCCCCTTTTAGCTATATTTATTTTTTCTACAGAGCAAACCAGCATTATAGAATAACTAGACTAATTACCCTAACCTGCCTTGTACCTAGTTAAGCCTTTAAATGTCACTTTAAGCTGTAAAAACATGTCTTAAAAAATCTAGTAAAATATTATTTACTGTCATCATGGCAAAGACAAAATAAACCGGTTATTAGAAATGAGTTATTAAAACTATTATGATTAGAAATGTGTCTTCTCTCTTTTAAACAGAAATTAGGGCAAAATAAACAGGGGGCTAATAATTCTGACTGTAATTGTATATTAACAATCAGCATGTGAAACTAAAGACTGGAGTAACAAAAAAGTATATTAACAAAGAAAACCATTATAATTTAGATATTTTAGCTGAAGTTCCAAATTGTAAAGTTTACTGTATTATTTATTTTAAAAAATGCAGCCTTACTGAACATAAGAGACTCTTTAATCTTACCAATCCTAAACACTAGTGTTTATTAAATATAAATAGAAGAAATTAACTTAAAACTTAGTTTTTTGTTTCACTGACTACAGATATAAACAAGTTGGTCTTAGCTGGACTAGATATTTTTGTTTATACTTTTTGTTTCTGACACATATTAATGCTTCGCACACCAAATGCTGGCAGGTAAGATATATGGTAGTCTTTGTGTTGTGATGGAAAATGCAAAAAAAGTTACAACTGTCCCAGGTCCCGAGGGAATTTCCAATGGGAAAATCGGAAGCAGAAAAATTTGCACATGGCTTGTAGTTTTGTCAAGGTCTAGAGTTCAGCAGCAGTTGCTCTTGAGAGTCCTGACTTGGGGTCATCCGCGTTACTCTCACAGGTAAAGCCATGCCTGACCTTTTGTCCCCCAACTCTCTAGCAGCTTGTCTCCTGCTGACACTTACTTAAACGAGAACAAAACTTTCCTAAAACAAAAGACCACTGCTACCTTTATCTGAGGGTTATGGGCATTTATACACACACAAGAAATAGAGGAAAAAATAGAAAAGGGTGCTTTATCATTCTGCTCAGCCTCTGTTATTATGTCTGAGTGTTTATATGCTGCAGATGAAAAATAAACTTCTGTTTTGGAGAGTCACAATTTTTAAAAGCATTTTCTATAGCAAACGTATTTGATTTGAAGACCTAAGAATCCCATTTGCACCAATTTATTGCATCGAAATGAATTAAGAGACCACTTGGAGTTCTCCTTTTCTCTGGATTTATAATGTATATATGCTATATGTTTGAGTAAAACCTTTGTTCAAATAAAAATGTTGTCATTTAGAGACAACAAAATGATAACTAGTCAAAATAACAAGAAATAAGTTTCATGTTCGGAGGTTTTTAGACTGTATTTATTTTTTAGACAACACAATGCAAATGTTTCAGAAGAGTTAAGAAAGTGATATTTGGTGAATCAAAACATGTATTAAATAATTATTTTGTCAGCCAAATATTTGTAAAGGTCCCATAAAATTAAAATAAAGTTTTTTAGTTAGTATCAGCATTGTTAGTTTTTAGGATATCTATAAGCTAGTGTGCTCCAAAAAGAGTTACAAAATTCACATTTGGAAGATATAAACATGTAAAGCTGTTTATTCACGTCGCCTCATACTTCAGTTTCCCATCAAATCATAACCAATCAAATGCTCATTTACTTTTCATTTGATTCACTTGGGCGCAACCCCTCTCACTGGCAGAGTGGTGATACAACAAAACACTATTGGCTGCTTTTAAAAAGGGGGAGGGGCTACGCTATGTCCAACCCTCTTTTTGTATTTTGGTTGAGATTACGTCAAACATTGAATAAAAATGTATTTTTTAAAGCACTTCATGAGACCTTTTAATAGTTTAAAACATAATGATATTTAATATGATCACTTTTAAATATTTTAATAGGTCGGAACAAGTATGTTGTTTTATTTTAACATTAAAAATGTAAAAAATACATTTAAAACTTGGAAAACATTATTTCAACCATACTTTGACATTGTATTTTACAACATTTATATGAATCATTAAAGAAGCCATTTAATTTTATATAACATGCTTATTATTCACTCACCGGCCACTTTATGAGGTACACCTTACTAGTACCAGGTTGGACCTCCTTTTGCCTTTAGAACTGCCTACATAATTCATCCATAGATTCAACAAGGTACTGGAAATATTCCTCAGAGATTTTGGTCCATATTAACATGACGGCATCACACAGTTGCTGCAGATTTGTCGGCACATCCATGATGTGCAGCCCATTCAACCACATCCCAAAGGTACTCTTTTGGATTGAGATCTGGTGACTGTAGAGGCCATTTGAGTAAAGTGAATTCATTATCATGTTTAAGAAATCAGACTGAGATGATTCACACTTTATGACATGGTGCGATATCCTGTTGGAAGTAGCCATCAGCAGATGGGTACAATGTGGTCATAAAGGAATGGACATGGTCAGCAACAATACTCAGGTAGGCTGTGGTGTTGACACAATGCTCAATTGGTACTAATAAACTTAAAGTATGCCAAGACCATTCTTTGCAAAGCATAGAGATGGTTGTGCATGAAAATACCAGTAGATCTGCAATTTCTGAAATACTCAGACCAGCCCGTCTGGAACCAACAACCATGCCACATTCATAGTCACTTAAATCCCATTTCATCCCCATTCTGATGCTCGCTTTGAACTGCAGCAAATCGTCTTGATCATGTCTACATGCCTAAATGTATTAAGTTGCTGCCATGTGATTGGCTGATCAGAAATTTGCATTTACAAGCAGTGTACCTAATAAAGTGGGCAGTGAGAGTATTCACTATATAACAATATGTAATATATTTAATAATAATGATACATATACATTTTGTAAATTTACTTTTAAGCAGACACAAAACAAATGATCTTTGAACAAATTAAATTTAAAAATTTGATTATTTTTCATAATTCTTTCATGATTTCTCTGCATGGTTCTTGTTGAATTGTTCAGCATTTCTCTTTCATGTTTTGTTTCATGAACCTCACTGTTTTTGCTTCAGCTTCAAGCCTGTGCTTTCAGACAAATACAGTAAAACAGACAATTTAGCAACAATGCTCAATGTAAAGCCTTAGATTAAGCAGAGTACAGACCCAATGCCAATAAGCCTCCTTTGCAATTTGAATAAATTGACTGAAGCCTATAATTACAATTAGCACAGTGTGAACTGCTGATTCAGATCGTACTCAGCAAGAGTGGGTAAATGACGGGTAATGGGGTAATTTGGTATTTAAATTCAAGAACCACCACTTGAGTCAACACTGATTGGCGCAAAGACTTAGAATGCCTTTTTACTAGTGATGAGGTTATACAAATATGTATTTAAAATGCAGATTTAAGATAGTAGCATGGATTACCTTTATATACTGTATAGGTTCTCAATAGGTATCTCTTTTTACTTTTTAAAAAAAATATGTATGTTCAGGAGCAGATTTGTATGAAGAGAAGAAATATTAGATAACTAGTGTGAGATAACTCAAGAGTTCTTTACTCCTTTATGACATTTGATTAATCTGGTTGTTTTTAAACACAGAAAAACATGCTCTTGATTATTACAATTCAGTCCTCAAAAATTTTTCTTTTTTTTTTTTCAGCACAGTTTTCTGCATTTCATAGACTCCACACAAAACGTGTGTGATTTCAGCCTTAAGTGTGCTAATCATATTAAGTTTACGAAAAAATGTGCTTTATGAATTATGTAATGTACTTATGAAAATTACTCACAGGCACACAGTGAAAGAGCTGTAAGTGGACGAATCTAAAAATAATACATACACCCAGAGCAAAGACTAAAAATGGCAGCTGACATGAGAAAATATACTGGCCATAAATATTTATTACCGGCCGTTAAACTGTATGTAAACCATTTCATCAAAAAACAGCAAATTTAAATTAACCCATGTGTCTGTGGCTGTTTTTGACTTCAATTATAGTGCCATTTTTTAAAAGCAAAGCCATTACAGCATAGAATCATGATTTCTTGATTGTTGGTGGTTTTCCCTGTTGGGAAGAGGTAAAATGTGTAATTTTTGGTGTTGACTATCAGTTGGCAGCATTAACCCTTTAGATAGGTCTAGGCAAAAAAAAAGTTTCTGGATTTTATATGACTTTCTTTAGAGTAAAGCAGCAGATTATAGTGTGTGGGAATAAACACTAAGCTTTTTTGCACTGCAACTGTTGATCAATAGTAAAAATTAAAAAAGCTAACTCTTCCCAACAGGGAAAACCAACAATCAAAAATGCATGATTATATGGTGCCATGTCGTTGCAAGTCACCGGGGCAAAAACAGCCACAAACATAATGAAAAGGTAGTCAATTAAATTAAAAGCTGCTTTTATTCTAGTGAAATAAAACAAAAAGACTTTCTCCAGAAGAAAAAATAGTATCAGACATAATTTGAAAATTTCCTTGCTCTGTTAAACATCATTTGGGAAATCAAAAAAAAAAAATTCAACAGTATACTTCAACTGTACACATTCATATATGTTATTACATCCTCAAATCAGAAAAAGGTGATACTGTAAAAACATTAAAAACATTTTGCATTGCATTCCTTTGTACAACACTTAAAACATGTTTATGGACTGAAGACACCAATCAATGAAGTGTTTCAGATGTAATTTTGTCCCATTCTTCCGGCAAATAAGTCTTATTGCGGGCAACAATACAGGTCTTTGTTGTGGCATTTTGCGCTTTAAAATGTGCCACACGACTTCTATTGGAGACAGGTCGGGACTGCAGACAGGCCAGTGAAGTACCTGTATCCTCTTTTTCCACAACCAGAACACAGTGTCCATTTCTCCCTAAAATACCTTAAAACTGATTCATCTGACCACAGTACACATTTCCACTGTGTGATGGTCAAACCCAGATGCATCCGAGCTCAGCAAAGTCATGGCGCTTCTGGACACAGTTAACATAGGGCTTCCTTTTGGCAGAGTACAGTTTTAACGAGCATTTGTGGATGTAACAACATGTTGTGGTGCTTGATACAGGTTTGCTAAAGTAGTTCTGAGCCCATGTGGTGATATTGCTTATAGTTGAATAATGATTCTTGATGCAGTGCTGACTGAGGGATTGGAGATAACGGTTGTTCAGCTTAAGCTTGCGCTTTTGTCCTCTATGCACTGAAATATCTCCAGATTCCTTGAATTTATTAATTGTTACAGTTATGCACTGTTGAAGGTGAAATATCTTAATGTCTTCTTATCTTTTTTTGAGGAACACTGTTTTTAAACATTTCAATATTTTTTTAATGTATTTGTTGGCAAACTGGCGATCCTCAGCCCATTATTGCTCCTAAAGAACTAGAGCTTTATTGGATGCTGTTTTTATAGCGAATCATAATTACAATCTCCTGTTGACATCACCTGTTTCAAATCACATCATTATTTAACCAATTACTAGCCCTATATTGCTCCTGTCTCAACTTTTTTTTGGAATATGTTGAAAGTCTTAATGACAGGAAAGGATGTATATTTACAAATGAAATTATGTTGAACAGACAAATATGAAATATTTTGTGTTCATAGGGTCTGCTATAAAATACAAGTCCAAGTAAATTTGTAAATCACTACTTACTTTTTTATTGGTCTTTTCCATCCTGTCTCAGTTTTTTCTGATTTGGGGCTGTACATTAAATTTATATAAATTAATATCATTATGTCCCATAAAAGTCTTGATTAAAAATGATCAAATAAATTTGTAAACTGGTAAACTGTATTTTAGTGTTTAATATTAAACGAAACAAAATGTAGCACATATTATTATTATTATTATTATTATTATTAAACACTATAATCTCAGGCATTGTGACAGGCATTAATAAAAGGTAGTGAAATTTGAAAACACATTTACACATATGCAATAGAAATGTATGCCAGAGCACTGCAAAATAATAATAAAATGCCAAAAAGAAATAAAAGTCAATAAATGTTAACTGTAAGTAGTGTGCCAGTGTTTTTTATTGCGCTGACAGCATTAAATATTTGCAAATTTAATTGCAACTGGCATCCTTCATTGCATTCATGCATATTAAATGGCAACTGAACTTATCTCACTTACATCTACTCAGCCATCTGTGGCCAACCTGTATCTACCTTTATAATGCAAAGAGTAAAGGAAAGGTACATTATATGTTAATACTTATCCACAGCTGACAGAAACCATCTGCAAAGTTAAAAATGGGCCGTTTTTACACATCCAAGCCTTAAAAATATATGGGGGATCCAAAAAAAAAAACACTACAGACTAATGAATTGTTAATAAGTTCGAAGCAGCTCTTAAAATAATATATAACACTGAATGATCAATTAGGATATAATTGCCTAAATGACTCAAATGGCACAATTTGCTTCAGACCTCTTTGGAAAAAGATTATTTTCGCCAGAAGTGTATGACTTTAATTAAAAGTTAAAAATGACTGTTAAGTTGTAAAAAAAAAAAGTGATTTCCACAAGCTTACGCTGTGTGCCAAGAGTCACTATCTTCCCGAAATGAAGACTCTTTAATAAGACACTTTGTAATATTTGATAAGCCGCAGATCCATAGCTATTAGACTAATACCGCTGAAGACTGTAATGCAGCTTTTGGTGATTAAATCTGAAGGAAAACTCTCGAAAACTGCTGTACAGTTTGATCATACAAATGTAGCAAGCGCAAATGAATATTGATCGTAAAATTTGATTTTTGGTTTAACAAAAAAGCAAACCCCACATCAAGCTTCTCAATAGTGCATTCTGCTTCATAAATAAACTTACTTAACATGCATAATGTATGACTAATGGTTGCTGTACTGCTAAGCTAATGAAATGAAAGCTTTTATCATTTATCATGCTTGTTTTTTTGTTTTTTTTTTACCTTTTTTCTCCCTTGTACCACTCGAAAACTGGAGAAGGGACAGCTGCTGCTTCACATCTCAGCAGGGCAACCTGACCGGGTCGGACCCCGTGACTTTTCATCTCATGGATTGCTGGAGGAACTACAGAAAGAAAATAAAAACCAATGTGATTAAGGGCAAGAGTGAACACTCATAATAAGCCAAACTCAAAATAAACCAACCCCAATCGATGCCCGATAGGAAAAGCCTTCTAAAAGGCAAAAGTTTTCATTTACAAGTTGTGTGAAAGGGGCAGGAGTGAATTAGCAATAAGATTCGGAGTGGTCAACACGTGTAAATCTTATGGGTGCAATGCTGAGAAATACTATTCGTCCCAAGGGTTAGCGAAATGAAATGAACTGCTCGGTGATAAATTGTTTAATGGCTGTTCAAAGGCTGGGGAGCTGAGGAAGGTTTCTCTGAATATGTGCATGTAAAATGAGGGTCCTTTCATGTCCACAAATGCGGTGTAAATCTCTCCAGTGAGCTTTAACTACAGGCTGAATTTTTATTTTTTAAACCGCCGAGAAGCAACAACCTTTCTCAATGGGGAGGTAGAAAAGAAAAGAAATGTTTATCATACATAAATCTTCATTGTATTTCATTTCTATCGCAGGGGTAAACAGAGTCAGCTAGTAGAATGGCATGCGTTCAAATATAAAATGACATACAGAAAAAAGGCTATGAACGAAATAACACCGTACTTAATATACACACAAATAAAGCAGGCCTGTGTGGAATACTAAGTTAAATATGGTATGAAAAAATCTGAAAATAACTCCCTTCAAGCAGGTGATCCACTTATGTCTTTCTAGCTAGCGTTAAATTACTTGCTATGTCTGAATTTGAGTGGGGGACATTTATATTCTAGGCAACTCGTTCTTCGAAAATCACCTGCAAGTTATTGAGGTCTGTGTTCAGACTATTTTTTCCAGATTGAATTTTTGACATTCTCTTCTATAACCCTACAGCTGAAGGTATGAAGTTCTCCAGGCCTTCACTGTAATGTGTTTCATGTTATCTGAAGGCTGAAAAAGAATTCCCCACTATTGTGTTGAGAACAGAAATAAGTGTGTGTGTGTGTGTGTGTGTGTGTGTGTGTGTGTGTGTGTGTGTGTGTGTGCGCGCTTTTAGACTGATGTTTGACTTCGGGCTCCAAAGTTATGTCATGCACTGTAGATGCATCGCATCATTTAACAAATATGAAGGCAAGAGCTTCTACACATTGCACATGGAAGTGAGAGTTTTTCTTGCTTTGCATATCAAAAGTAATTTGCAGCATTTAAAAAAATGAGGCTTCTAAAAATAAGCATGAGGAATGAAAAATGTCACTGCATTTATAGTTCAAAGACAAGGTGTAATAGAGAAAAAATATTCACTGACAATTAAAAGAAATCAGTTTGTAGTTTAAAAAAAAACATGACTCTTCCTTGGCCTTCATAATGAATAAAGTTTTTCCTTTAGTCAAGGACGATTCATTTTCATTTGCATGTCAAGTACAAATCACTCGAATTAAAAAATAATGTTCACTAAAGGATATATTTTTTTGACCAAAGCCTCAAATTAAAATGTGTCAGTGTCACTAGTGGCCCTGGTGCTAAATGAATGAATGAATGAATAATTCACTGACATTTCAGTCACTCAGTCACCACCTACTGGCAAAATCCTGTAATTGATACAAACACTATTTAAGGGGTCAGGTTACTTTCAATAGGTGATTTAAATTATACATAGTTTTTGCTAACTAACTAATTAACTAACTAATTAACTAACTAATTAACTAAATAACTATAGATTATTTAAATAATAATAATAACAGATATTTACATATATTAAATTCTATTTGGATGTCAGGTACAAATCACACCAATTAAATAATGTTCACTAAAGGAGTTTTCTTTTTTCAACTCAAGCCTCAAATCAAAATGTTTCAGTGCCACCAGTGTCCCTAGGTTCTGAATGACTGAATGAATGAATGAATGACAAATACATTAAAGATTCTTAGTCGCCACCTACTGGCATTATAACGTAACTATTACAAATGCTTTATGAGGTGTCAGCTTACTTTTAATAGGTAATTTACTTGATTTTAAACACAACCATAGATAGCAGTGTTTATATCCAAATTGTACATTTTATCTAAGTATGTGAATGTTTGTATCAGATAAATTTCACAGGACACACACAATCACATATTACAATAGGGCCTATGCATATAAAGGCATGAGCTTCCTAAAATTGTACACAGCTATATATTATTAAAATAATAACACTATTCTATAACATATAATAGATATACATTTGTATTCTAATATAATTCTATAAATAATTCCATGTGGATGTTAGTTACCAATCCCTCAAAATCATTTAAATAATAATGTTTACTAAATTATTTTATTTTTTAACCCAAGCCTCAAATCAAAATATTTCAGTGTCACCTGTGGCCCTGATGCTGAATGAATGAATGATTCAATGACAAATACATTTCAGTCACTCAGTCGCCACCTACTAGCATAATGCTGTAATTGACGCAAACACTATTTGAGGTGTACTTTGACATGTCATTTACTTGATCGCATATTACAATAGGGCCTATATATATGAATGCATAAGCTTACATAAATTGTACAGTTTTTTGCTAACTAACTAACTAACTAACTAACTAACTAACTAACTAACTAACTAACTATAGATAATTTAAATATTATTTAAATATTAATAATAACATATATTTTCATATATTAAATTCCATTTGGATGTCAGGTATAAATCACTCTATTTAATTCAATTTTCAATTCAATTCAATTCAGCTTTATTTGTATAGCGCTTTTACAATGTAGATTGTGTCAAAGCAGCTTGACATAAATGGTCATAGTAACTGGATCTGCCCAAATTAAAAAAACAAAAAACAAAAAAAAAAAACTCAAAACTAAATACACCACATTCAGATTTGCATACCTGGTTGGACTTTGGACTTCCAACAATAAATAGAAAATACAATGTAAAACTACTCCACCCCCACTGTTTTTGTTTTCATTTGAACAATCCTAAACATCATAGCCAGAAAAGTAGATTATTTCTATAAAATAACATTAAATAAACTTCCTGTTCATAAAAAGGCACACACACTAATATACAGCTGGACTATCTAAAGCTTTGATTACAGCACACATGAGCAATGGCATTGTTTCAAATATGCATCTGCATTGTGACAACATGCTTTCCTGTGCAGAGTTAGTTTCTTCACCAAGAACTTATATTGATGATGGGAGAGTCAGATTTAATAATAATAATAATAATAATAATAATAATAATAATAATAATAATAATAATAATAATAATAATAATCATAATCATAATAAACAGAGAACTATATATTTAACTCCATTTGGATGTCAGCTACCAATCCTTCAAATTTTGTCCACTTAAGTGGCCCACTTAAGCTTTTCCAAACATTAACTTTCACATAGCGTGTAATACACAATTTGTCTATGAAAATGCTTGTGTTTAGATACACATTCATGGATGAGTGCTAACAATGTCTATTTTGACCCACCCTCAAATAATGTAGCTGTTTAGATCTTGATGTCGACATGTAAAAAATGATTTTTTTTTTTTTTGCATGGCGAAAACAAATCCATTTTGTCTGTACTTCCAAAGAAAGAGGAGTTGGGTCAAAGTGACATGGTAAAACAAACACCATCATTACTATTCCCATTGCTATGTATGCAAACACTAAGGAGGCCTCTCGAGCTAAAATTTAGATATCATCATGTTTTTGTTTCCAACAATGGTAGACCAATCACAATATTCAACCATTTGACCAATCAGAGTAGACTTAAGTTCTTTGAAAAGAGGAGATTAGAAAGACTGGATCCTTCAATGAACCACTTCAGATATTGTGATAAAAGATGTGTATATTTAATATATTTTAGTACCTCATGTTGATGTAAACCTAATACAGGACACAAAATTAGGAACATTTAATACAACATACTACACTGCAGAGACACTTTAACATAATCAAGCTTCCATGGTTGTGTGAGTAGAATATGTACTGTACAGTATATCCATCTTTGTAATCAAGGCGTTAAGATATTTTGCTTCCTGATACTGTGCCGCTCATCATTTCTTCACTGCACAATCTCCTGGGAAGGTTTGAAAATAGAAGTGTGACACATCAACACGGCTTGAATGCAGTGTTTTGGCATATGTTGTAAGAGAAGGCTGTCTGATCCTAAAAAAAAAAGTGGCACTGGATGAATCTTGTGCTTTGGCTGGATCATACATTTACAGTACAGGCATCAGCCCATGAAAATACCTAGGGAGCGTTACATAACTTGAGCTCCACAGAAGCAGGCTAGCATAAGATTTAGAGATAACATAAAATAAGAGATTAAAGGAACACATTGCTGATGACAAAGGCGAGGACAAATGACTGCTGTGGCCATAACGTATAAGTGAAGAAAGGACAAGGCTGCAAGCGTGGAGAGTCTCAAACGAAAGTGAAATGTCGTTTAAAAAACATTTTCTTTCTGCAGTCTTGTGTTTGACTGAATGAAACGTGAAATTAGGTTGTCATGTAAAATTTTTAAAAGTGGGCACATGATAAGAGAGTTGCAGAGCAAAAATACTAGTTTTAAAAGTAATTGACATCCAATTTTAAAAAATATTTTTTCACAAAAACTAGGAACTTACCTCAAAGTATGTTGCTTTGAAAATCATTTGAAAATCATTCAGTGACGTGCTTTAAATTGTTTTTGTTTTTAATCGAATAATCATAAGGCTTTCCTCAAAACTAAATACGCCACATTCAGACTTGCATGCTTGGTAGGACTTTTGACCTCCATAATAAATAGAAAATACAACTTAAAACAAGACAACTACCACTGTTTTTGTTTTCATTTGATATAACAGCCATGAAATGACATTATAATAGCCATACATAAGATTATTCATAACATACATTAAATAATGTAAATAATGTTTATTTGTTAAAGGTGTCCTACAAAGAAAATATGGGTATACCTACAGTAGGCATAGTCCAAAAACAAGAGTTCTGTACATGGAAATGTCCATCATTGTTTCCTTATTCTCATCTAAATTCCCAGTGAAAAAAGCCCAGCCCAGTGTGTTTTGTTCATTTTTCATGTTTATAGTGAAATTTACCAGATATGTTTGTAATCTGAGGTAACATACACATTGTTTTTCATGAGTTGTTGTGTTTAATGCACGTTTAAGCATTCTGCACACAGTACAAAGTCCTGGCTGCGATGGAAGAATCTACAGGTAATTGACTAGCCTGCCTGCAGTCCTGACCTGTCTTCAATAAGAAATGCATGTTGCATTTTGAAGCGCAAAATGCTCCAGAGAATTTACCAAATATATGTGTAATTTGAGGTAACGCACATAGAGTTTTGTGTTTAATGCATGTTTAAGTATTGTGTGTTTTTACTCAGTTCTTAGCGCCTTTTATGTAGAATGAAATAATAGCAATAAACTTTATTAAACATCATTTGTTTACGTAGAGGTTTATTATTTCCTGGCCATGTTTACATTTACATTATAACTCCTTAACAACCCAACACATCTCTGTCTCTTTTGTTGAGTTTAATTTTAGGTTACCCCGTCTGATGGGGTTTTATTAGATAGATAGCTCACTCACTTCATGCTAAAATAAACCTCACCACCTCCTTAAGTTAAAAAGACTTCACAGGGCATATACTATACTTTTTACTAAAATATTTTTTTTACAAATGAAGTATGATTATTTTAAATGCTTATTTCAGAGTGCATCATGATGTATGCTCTTGGGTGAGAGAGCAGAGCTCTTAATCATGACCATTCCAAATATGGCCAATAATGACCTTTTGATCCTAGTATGGGTTTATGGGGTTAATTGATTACAGCACAGATTAGCAATTATGACATTGTTTAAAATATGTTTCTGCATTGTCACAACATTTTCCTGTCCAGAGTTGCATTTATTTTTGCCAAGATCTTGTATTGATGATGGGAGAGTCAAACCACTGGGCAAAATCATCTCCAGAACATCCCAAAGTTTCTCAATAGGGGATTCTGGATTCTGTGATGGCCAATCCATGTGTAAAAAGAATATATCATGCTCTCGTGCTCTTTCATAATTCGAGCCTCACAAATCCTTGCATTGTCAAGTTGGAATATGCCCATGCCATCCAGGAAGAAAAAATACATTGATGGAGTAACCTGGGTATTTGGCATATTTAGGAAGTCAGCTGACCTCCCCAGAGGTTTCTTTGCTGGATGTTTGTTAACAATTTAACTCTTTAGATCATCATATTTTAAATATAATCATCTATGCAGTAATGATTCAAGGGGAGGCTCTTAACTATTTGCTTAGTTAAACCCATATGATGACTTCTTTATTTTTTTTTGGACAGGCAGTGTATAAACACATTCATTCACATTCAAAATCGAAACAATTAATTGTTATTGTTCAGGCAATATGCATATTTGTTCCTATTATCTACACTATGTTCAAATGTGCTGAAATACAAGAGTATAATGTGTTTCTTTTTGTCAGTTTTAATGAACAGCCCTTATACTGTAAGTGTATAAAGATAAACAAGTACTGTATAACTAGAAAAAAAGACAAGCACACTAAAATGTTCAAAGTCTGTGCTAGAGTACAATGGAAAGGTTTATTAAATAATAAAGTTATGAAACTTAACTTTACGCTCTTCCAAACCTACATGCCCGAGACAAATAATAAATTCATGAGACCAAAGACTGCCTGTTAGATATACCCAAGATGAATTATATATATCATGTGTAACAACTACAGAGACATCAGATGCAGTGGTAAATGTCAGGACTATAGCCAAGGTTAGGATGGGTAAGAAGAGCACCAAGTCCACAAGAACACAAGAAACGTCCTGAATGCATTCTGAGAAAAGACTATTGTTTTGAACAAATCTCTTGAATGATGTTGCCTTTAAAAGGGGGTTTACTCTATTTTGAACACTACTACATTAATATAACAATAACATGCGTTTGCTTCAGTTGAAATAATAATTTGGTTTCATGATATGCATAAATCCATGCAGATCTCCATGCAAATTGTTTAATATAAAGTTAATTACAGTCAATGTAAAGTCTGAAAAAGCCTGTACAGAAATGTTATAAATGGCAATACATGCAAATAACATGTACGACATACAAGTTTATATTTGGATTTCACAAATTAACTCATTAAGAGAATAAGCACAACCCTGTTAGACCATGCACCGGGGCGCAAAGTGTATTTTTCCGTCCTTTAAATTGCAAAAGTGGATTTGGAAACACCTTTGGGGGTTTATTTTAACAATCTAGTCGCAAAGTCCAAGGTTTAAGGCGCAAGAGCATTAAGGGCGTGTCCGAATCCACTTTTGCTATTTTAAGGATGGAAAAATACGCTTTGCGCCGTGGCGCATGGTCTAAAAGGGTTCAGCTAATACTCTTAATGAGTTATAAGTGTTTTTTGAGTATAAACCAATCAAAGTCTCATCTCCCATTAACTTTAAGAGTCAGTTGCGTCCCGCCATTGCGCATTTGCTATTTACATGGCAGACTTTGTAAGTGGAAAAACTAAACACTTCACTAGCGAGAAAACAGTTAAACAGAGCATCCACAGCACTAGAATGAGAGAACAAGCATCCATATTCTTTACTTTTACTTTCACTATCTTCTGTGGATAAGGAACTGTGTCGTACGCACTAACATTCATTAGCCTACATAATTAATTTTGCTTAAGCACAAAAATTAGTCTATTTCAAAACTATTTCTAAATTAAGTTTTAATTTCCAGCAAATGACTTAATAAACAATAATAAGTGTGGTCAAAAAACAGAGTTATTTCCAAATGCACATGCTATGCCCCACATAATCTAAAACCTGACAGGTGGGCAAATCTAAGCTTGTTTTTAATAAAACAAATATAAATATGCATATAATAAATAATACTGCTAATAATAATAACATTATACAAAAGAAAACTGTCATGAATAAACTAAAAAAAAAGCCCCCCCGAGATGAAGAAGGCATGGAGGCGGTGATTTTTAAGTAATAATTTTTGTAATACTCTAATCCTTTAATTAATTTTCATTTGTAAAGATATTTGCATATTGCTGTACATCCTGTGTGTATTAAGCAATGTGTAAGCGAGGTGCACAACTAACGTGCTCTGCGCTGGACTCTAGACCTCCACTCGGCTGGTCTATTAAACAGTCTATTTTAAATCCTCAAAATAGCAACGGGCCAGCAATGAGCCTTAAAACTCCTCCTTTTTTAGACCAGAATGCCTATGGGCTCACATATGAACGCAAATGCATTTGCTATTTAAACAGTGTGGTGTAACATTTTAAAACGACTCTTGCATCAAGCTGAAACTAGCAAACAACATGGGCCTTGTGCCACATTGCGTCGGGTGTATGATAGGGCCCTTAATGTTTTTGCGCCATGCACTTTAGACTTTGCGGCTAGATCGTTAAAATAGAGTCCTCACTGTATGTCGCTGACTTCTTTAGAAATTCTGTTATGGGGTAACCAGATAGATTTTTTTTTTGTACATTATATATATATATATGTAAATAGCCATTTTCTTCAATATCCGTTTTCAATATCTTTAAGTATATATTTGAACAATTACAAATTTGTAATTCCAATGGTTGAAATTAAATACATTACATAAATACATGTGAACTGACATTTTTGCAGTATTTTGAAATATATGCAGTGTATATGACATATATTTTTTATTTGTGAAATCCACATGTCATGTATGTAATTTGCATATATTTACATAGATAAGATTTCTATTCAAGAGATTTTGGCAATATTCAAATCATGTGTCAGGTGTCATGAAGGTGTCTGTATTTGTGATAGCAAGTTCAGCCTTTCGAAATAAAAAAACCCCGAAATCTCTACCTCAGTTCACTTCAAACATTTGCCACGCTACCTGACATTTCAGTTGGGATGAAGTCGAAATATTTCACAGCTTCTCTGGCCCGTTAATCAGTGTGAGCTTACTTAAATGGATTTGGATGCTATAACATGGCATTCAGAGGCAGAACCTGCAAATTCTCTGCACACACAGCCAACGTGAAGGAATCCAAGAGTGCATTTTCTAGAAATATCTATGCGTCTGTTATGAGTGTGTGCATGCTTCGAATGTGCAAAACACCTCCATATTGGAGGTTACAAGTGGATTTCAAGTTAATTCAGCTTATGTGTTTCACAAATAAAGCAGAGATTTGAGAGCGGCTGAAATCTGCTGTGGGTGAGATATGGTATGTATCTGTCTGTGTCATTCATCACTGAGATTTGCGCTGTATTGTAAGCTATTGGCATGTCTTGGCAGGTTGCCTAATAGCACAAGAGAAGCTGGCTCTGATATATATCCACACAGCTAACTCCTCGTATCTAACAAACCACTGCATCTGTCCTCACTGAGGGATGATCCAGTTCATTATAAAACTGCATTAGCAAGAACTACCCAGGGAGGAAAACAAAGCATTAGCCACAACTGCAACCACAACTTTTCACATTAATTAAAATGGTTTGAGCACATATACTGCAGTGATAAAGGGTCCGGAGGGACCGAATTCATGCAAGTCATCCAGTTCGAAACATCAAAATATAGTTTAAAGCAGAGCAGAAGTGAATGCATCAGCTAGTTTTTGGATAAAACTTATAAAAAAATATGCATTTGGTTGTAAAACTGAATTTAGAACTGATGTGCCAAATGACAGCTGCACTGTAAAAATTATATGATTAATTAGTCCTGACAGCATATATTTTAGGTCATTGTTATTAAACTAAGTTAATCATCTAATTTAGTTAGTTAATTAGTTAGTTAGTTAGTTAGTTAGTTAGTTTAGTTAATCATTCTAACTTAATTTTATAAGTTAAGCAAGCTGTTTTAAGTCTGTTTAACATAATCTAAGTTCAATGGAGTCACAAGTTTAATTTGATTCAGCTTAAAATTTTAAGGCAATCAGGATTTTTTCTTTACAGTATGTCTGAAGTTGAATATTACTTTTTCACGAAGCTATATATATGAAGTGCCAATAAAATTACATAAATAACATTGTTTTTTAAAGACAATATGACAGTTTAGCCAAAACCTTGAATTTTATCATGATTATTTTGAATAATAATATTTTGAAAGTCAATTCAGTCCAAACATATTTTTTGGTCCCATTTTCATTATGGGTTTTAGCAACGTAAAGGGGGGATGAATACACAATATGAGTAATATATAAAAGTTTTATACAAAAATATACATAAAAAAAATTTAAATTATGTTTTTTATATTTTGACTAGTGTACATTGCATCCAAAATTTTTAGCAACGTTTAAATTGACCAGGTTTTTATCTTGCATCAGTTGTCAATGTCGTCTATCTCGGTTTTTACTATTTTACTTCTGGAGAAATACAGTAAGTGTACTATACATACTAAAGAAAGGGGGATGTAGTACATCCCTAGCAGTCCACTCGTTCATTATAGTTTACTTTAGATTGTTGTTCTACCAAAAAAATGCAATAACATACACTCAAAAAAATGAATGAATGGTATCATTAACGGTTTGAAACCTTATGATTTGATTTAAAAGTTGTTGTTTTTTTTAAATGTATGCTGTCAGATTCCTTAGAATCAATCTAAATCATATGTTATGAGATTTAATCAGTTAAAATATATGAATATGGAATAAATATATCTGTAGAAAAAGCAAAATCCAATTTGTTAAATTGTATGAGATTGAATTACTTAATATGCAGGGGCAAAATGGCACAGCTCCATACCACACACACACTCTCAGAAATAAAGGTACAAAATCTGTCACTGTCACCTTTTTAAAAGGGTCATTTTTGTTTCTAACAAGTCACTAAAGGTACATATCAATACCTAAAAGTCACCGATAGTACCTTAAAGGTACAAAAGTGAACCAAAAAGTTACAAAAGTGTACCTTAAATGTACTAATGTCCACCTCTACAGTACAAAACTGTACCTTTTGAAAATGTGCCACCCCAGTGATAGATTTTGTACCTTTATTTCTGAGTGTGCAATAGATGAATTAAAAAGAAGCACTTAAAACTGATTGGATGTATTGGTATCATGACATAAAACTTGTTCTTGTTAGTTCCATTTATGTTTAACCACCAGATAGCAATCACATAAAGTTTATTAGTTCAATTATGTTCAAAGTATGTAATCCAAATGGATGGAAATTGAATATGCAATCAGAATCGATTCTTCTTCTTTGTTATATTTTTATATTGTACTTGAGAGGTACTGGACAAAATCTAAAATTTTGAGATAAGGGGACTTTTAAAACAAGGAAACTTGGCATTTCTAAAAAGACAGGTTCAAAATAGCTTGACATGACTCGAGTACAGTAACTTCCTATTTCTTGGCTGCATCTAACTTTAGCATACATCATAATTTCACCTTTACAGTGGCTGAAAGATTGCGTTCTGTGCATTTTTCAGCAAGATATATAGAAGAAAAGAAGTATATACATGCTTAATGTAGAGAGCTGTAATAACATAGATCCAACTTTCTCCTGGTTCAAACGCGTCAATTCCACTTTATTTATTCTTGAAGGGAACATCTGAAATATATTATTTGTTTTAGACTGCTGTCTTAAACTGAATGTGACAACGTCTGGTTTTTGATAACTGTGCTCTAAAAATGCTTGATTGTATCAACTCAAATTTGGGTCAAATATGGACAAACTCAACAGATGGGTTAAATCTTTTAATTCATTTTAAATTACATTTGAACCCAACAGTTAGTCCATATCTGACCCAAATTTGTACTATCTGCAAAATGACACATTGCAACAAATCTCGTCCATTGTGTAAACACTGCAAAATGATGACAGAAAATTAATCTGTGAAATATTTTGAAAGAGCCTTACGTAATATTCATAGACTGTAAAAAATATGAACGTAGTATCCATGATGTCTCCCATAGTTAGGTCCACACGGAATATGCATGCGCAGAATTCTGCAGATTTCCTCAGATTTCCTTAGATTTTTAGCCCATCGTTGATTCTGTTTATTGACTTATGTAAATGTGTGTTAATTTGTATTTATTCAGTTTAATAATTTTTTTCAGTAATAATATTGACTAATATGAAAATTGACATGATTTATTTACATAATACAGTATGTAAAGTAATATTTTCTTTCTTTTAGTAGATATACAGTATTATATGAGAGACTTGCTTTGTTAACCAAATAAAGTGGATCTTATTGGATCTTATTGGAAGTTAAAAATGTATTATTTTATATTTTATATACAAAGGTTTTAGTTATGATACTTCTAAAATCATTCAGCATAAATGTGCAAATTTTTAACAAAATTCTAAACAGTAATGACAAAAAAATGTCTGCAGATTCTGTCTGGTCCTACTCATAGGTTTCTGAAAGGTTTCTGTAACCAAAAATGGGCAAAGAGGTGGAGCGCGAGTGGAGTTAAAGATGGCTGCTAGCATTTTGCTTAGATGGGGTTTTCTTTGGGAGAAACGCTTAACACTTTATTACCTGCGATTTGTTTCTGTTTTGACCACATGTGCTAGGTTGTTTACTATATCAATAAAGTGTTTAGTCTTTTAAAAAAAGTTTGCTGTATTACATTGAGCCACTAAGCATTGTTCTTATGACATTTTCTACAGGAGGAAAATGCTAATTACTTCCAAATAAAGCTAAGGTGACGTGACAGCAAGCAGCGAGACCTAGCTTTCACTCAAGTGGCCACGCGTTTAATTATGCAGACTTAATATAAATGAAACACATAGGTTATAAACAAATTCACCTCCCTCACAGTTGTTATGAAGTGTAACATTAGCTACACTAAATTTGTTTTTTGTAGCAGGTTGTAAACATCTTTTTTTCTGCTGTAAATTTGGCCATTTTAACACTGGGGTGAACAGAAATGTGCTCTATTTTAAAGCCAGACCCAGCGGAATTTCGATGATTTGCTGTTTCAGTTACTTCTGTATTGGCTTCACGTGGGATACTGGGATGTTGTCGTTTTGCAATAATTCAAACAATTACTGAAGACAAAAAAAAAATCCTAATTAAACCCACACTCATGGCATCTAACATTCAGTTACATTAGTCATTTAAGAAGTTCTCATTACAGCAATCACACGAGCGTTAGCTATGCAAAATGGTGGTGGAATAGCCACGGAAGCCCAACAACCCGAGTCATTTACAGGCTTCATAACAAAAGAGTGCAACTGTAAATCATTGGTGAGTTTCTAAGCTGGTAGCAGATGGGAGGGCCTGAAAATAGCAAAGTTGGCATGAAAAATGAATGCTGCGGGGCTTACTGTTTGACAAATTTGCCAGTTGTGGCTTGATCACAAAAGCAAATTAAAATAACAAGGCAGAGATTACGTTTCAAAATACCTGTGAACACAGCACCTAACAAATCGGTGAATACATCAATATATGCCAAACAAGGTTTCCTAGGGTTCAGGGCCTTTGTGATTCTTCTTTCGTAAACAGATTTGACATGTGCAAAAAAAAAAAAAAAAAAAAAGGCAGGTTGACTCATTCTAAACAGGCTGTTTTTATTGTTGGGATAAACCTAGGCTTGGTGGGAAAACCCAATAGAGTTAAATAGGATTTTCTATTATCGCACTGAAGCCAGAGGTTGGTGGGTTAACTGAAAATGAATGCTAATCCAATCTATTATTTTCCCTCCTAATAGGTTTTAAAACATCATAGCATGTCTGACTGTAAAGTTCAATGATGTTGGTGTCAGTCGGATGTACTGAATGACTAACTGGCACATCTCCCAACCAACAATAATTAATTTATCATGTTACGAAGACGCTCTGAAGGAAGGGATGATTTATACAGGCTCGCACCTTTATCCTCCCAACAAGTATGACATGTTATTTTAATTACAAGATCAATTAATAACCCACCTCTTCAGCCAGAGGCTAAAATGAGTTTTCTCCACAATTAAGGAATGGACTCATCAGTCCATGACTTATCAGCTTATAAACAGAGCGACTGCTCCAATTGCTGTCTCCACCTCATTGTCCTATTCTGTTCGCCAGCGCTGGGTTTAGCAGCCAAGATTTATTAATTCATTAAGTTTTCCATTTAAAATTCAAGAATAACATCATGTTCTTTCTCTAACACATCCAATCCTTATAAATAACGCTCATGCTAAGGGAACATAGGCTTTGTGTGCCCCGCAGAGAATACGCACTGTGGAGAAAAGTACTCAGTTGAATGAAATCATTAACCACAGTGTCACAAATCTATGTAAATAGACAAATTGGCTTTTAGCCTATCATGCTGAAGAATAGGAACCGTATTGTACTGCGCAGGGAAGATGGGCACTTCAGACAACCACTTATTTGTCTGGGAAGCCTTAGGATATCAAAGGGGAACAATTCATAGAGTCATTTACCAAAATGCAGTAGAGTCTTTTGTTAGTTTGTGCGTCAGAGCTATAGCCTGTAGATTTGGGGGGACAATTGGGTCAGTCACTGAGATCTTTCATTACTTGTCATTTCTAGTTTCAAGGCCTACATTTACATCGCAGAAATTGAGGAGGGACAAAGAAATGTGTGTGTCTAGTGCACGTCAAGGCTACATTAAAGATTCAATTTCACTATGCGAAAGTGTATGTGACAAATAAAGGCCTGAATTAAGAGTACACAAACTGTATTTTTCGTTGTAATTTCATTACATTCTTTGGGGTTCACTTATAATGTCAGCAAGATTTTTACATTATAATTTAGAAGTATCATTTCCTATCCTGGTTTTGAAATAAATATACACAAATGCCTCAACAGCAGCTGTTTCCAAGGGTCACTGTGCATAAGCCATCTGTTATGTTGGAACAGTCAGAGCTATTCACGAGCAAATTGTATAAAAATTTACAGTTGAACTCAGAATTATTACAGTAGCTCCCCTTAAATTATTAGCCCATCTGTTTACTTTTTTCCCTAATTTCTGTTTAACGGAGAGAAGATTTTTTCAACACATTTCTAAACATAATATTTTTAATAACTTATTTCTGATAACAGATTTATTTTATCTTTGCCATGATGACAGTTAATAATATTTGACTAGATATTTTTCAAGACACTTCTATACAGCTTAAAGTGACATTTAAAGGCTTAACTAGGTTAATTAGGCCAGTTATTGTATAACGATGTTTTGTTCTGAGGACAGTCAGGGAAAAAAATTAGCTTAAAGGGGCTAATAATTTTGACCTTAAAATTATTATTTTTTATTTAAAACTTCTTTTATTCTAACCAAAATAAAACAAACAAGACTTTCTCCAGAAGAAAAAATATTATCAGACATACTGTAAAAATGTCCTGGCTCTGTTACACATCATTTAATAATTCTGACTTCAACTGTATATCTGCAACCTGGACAGTATGATAAAGTCATCTGAAATCAAAATTGATTTAATTTGTCTTCTTGTAGTGTTTATAAGAAATGCATGTGCCTATTTAAGTTCATGTCCCCTCATAATCTTTAATCGAATATGTTAAATTTCCCTCTCTGCTTAAAATGACTTCTCTTCTCTAACTGTCATGTACTGTACTGTAGAGCTGAAGATTTGCCCGTACTCAACGGGACCCGACGGGTTTGGGTGGTTTCGCGCTTAATTTCTATCATTTTAGATGGCGTCACGCCGGACTTGGGCTAGCCCAGCAAATGAACAGTCATGTGATGCATTTCGATTAGCGTGAGAAAGTAATCAAAGTGTTTGTTACAACATTAAAATCCATCCCTGCAAAGATGAAACAAATGATAACGTAGAAGTCAAAAAGAGCAAATTTGGACTGCGGTCAGAGCACCCACCAATTCAAAAAGAACAATCATTTTAGCCACCGAGGTATTTCGGCGGTCGCTCATACATTGTGTATTACAGTAGAGCACTAAACAGCAATGTATAGCAAGCTGACAGAGAAATCGACCAGGACATTGAAACCGCTGTCATGGAAAATGAAATGGATGTTCGTGGCTGGTGGAAGATGAACAAACAATCCTATCCAAAACATGCTAAATTAGCCAGAACAGTATGCATCCTGGCCAGTAGTAGCAGTAGTGAGAGGGTGTTCAGTGCTGCTCAGTGACCGCAGGACTGCGCTAAAGCCATTTACGGTGGATTTAATAATGTTCCTCCACAAAAACACAAAGCCTAATCTTGGTGAGTAAAAGATTTTAAATTATATTTAAGCAATTAAAATTATAACTAAATATTAGTTAAACCATAAAATCGTAATGTAGACAGAGTATATAGTCTAACGTTGGCATTATTCTTTTCTTATTCAGCTTTACCGTCGCCTTAATACCAGACTGTGAAGAGAAAGAACAAAACAAATCCCGCAGAGCCTGTATCTTAATTTCATTATTGCCAAATAGCTGTCATAACTTCTATATTTGTTAATTTAATTAGCTAAAAAAAGACTTAATTTTATTGCTTGTTTGCAATTTAAAGGGTAAGTGTATGTACCTTTATTTATTATATTGCCTATTTAGAGTGCTGAGATATTACAGAGGACTTATTTTATTTCTTTGTTACAAATTGCCTATAGCCTACGTTTGTTATGAATAAATAATGTTAAAACACATATAAAAAACTCATTCATGAAAAAAGGCAAAAGAGCTGTGTGCATGTGCACATTTAAATATTGTCGAGCTATAAACAGGTACAGGCCTTTAAAAAGCTGTCAATCAAAAGTTGTCGGGCTTGGCCGGAATTCTGTTGGGCTCGGGCCCTATTGGGCCTAAATTTTATGGCCCGATTACAGCTCTACTATATTGTGCTGCAATTTCAATCAATTTTAGCTCCTCATTCTGGTTCCATATTAAATCATACACTGATAATTATTTTGTAAACTACACAGTATTCAACTGTCATATGTATTTTACTGTAGGACATATATAGAGCATGTTACTGTATTTTAAAGTTGCATTGTAATATATACAATACTGTAAATACATAGAGTATATAGCAAGATAAATGGCATTGTAAACAGTATTTTTTTTATTTTTATACATTTTATTTGCTGTAATTGGTTTACAGTAAGTTACTGGACTGCTGCTGCAGGAAATTGTTAACAGTGTATATCACAACTTTCTGTTTTATACAAAATTTTAATGAAAAAACTAAGCAGCACATAATAGAATCGAAAATTAAAAAACACATCAGTGCAAAAAAAAGGATCATACATTGGTGTGTTTACTTAAAGTCCATTTTGAGGGATGTAAACAAAAACAGTGCTCCCAACATATTTCCGGTTTTACATTTTTTTTTTTATTTCTATAGCTTCCGGCAATCCAAAAAAGCCACATAATTATAAATAATGTTATGATAGCTGTTTTATCATTAGGTTATGATTTATTTGTCTCTTAATACAGTTATGAAATTGTTTGATAACAAGCAGGAAATGTTCAGGGACCAATGACATGAACACACTGAAATTTGTCATTAGCTTGGCAACACGTAAAAAAGCTACCTCTTGAATTCAATTGCTGCCTATGTAGGCAGCAGACAGCAAGACAGTTGAGTAGGTTTTGGAACAGAGCTGATGTCATTCATTGATTTCAAAAGGCCTTTGTAAGCCTTGGACAACTGTTAAGATTGACTACTTCTGGCTACTTTCTATGCTAGGTTTCTACTGAAGTAAAATGACACTGAACGTCATCCTAAGGCCTCCCCATATCCTCCTTATCCAGTCTTGCAGACATAAAGGCTCTTTCATTTCTTTTCAGCATTCAGGAATTTTGAACAAATCTGCATTTGATGTTTCTCAACTTGGAAAGCTACTACAATTTCAGTCACAACAAATCATACAAAAAATCATACAAAAAATAAAATGATGGGTCACGACTAGACTGTGCCAAGTAACAGCAGATTTCCAGTAAATCTTAAATTTCCATAAAATGGAGTCTTGCTTTTCATATATGCTTGGATGGCTGTCATTTACTGCATAGTCCAATGGATACAGCTGTACAAGTTGAAAATTCTTTCAGCTACACGAACATGTCAAATCATAAATGCATGTGTCTGTGCATGGATATAATCATTAGAGTGAAATGTCAAGCCAGTAGCAGCATCAATTCTTTAATTGCATTTACAAAAACCGCAAACAAGGAGAATACAAATTAGGACAATCCTGATGAAGCCCTGACTTTTTAAACACGCACCGTTAAGCCAATAATAGCTGTGGAAAAGCAGAGAATGCAAAGTGAAGGGAATATAAAATGTAAAAAAAAAAAAGACTACTGCATTATGCAAATTTTAGAAAGCGCATAAAGAGATTTTACAAACTACAGATGCAGCTAAAATATAAAATGGTGTTTCTTATACTGAAGCATATAATTATGGTCATTTAGGGACGACGGGTTATGTTGCTGGAAGCCACTGACTAAGGTTATGATTCAACAGTCGGTTTTATTTGAAAGTCTTTACTTCCATAAACACTGAACCTTGAAGGAATTACTTAATATGCATGCATAATGAGCATATTATAAGTGTACAAATAATTATATACATTTTAAAAACAAAAATAAAGCAATATTCAGTAATTTTGTTATAGAAATTGTTTATTAAATTAAAGTAACTGGATATTAGTTTATTATTATTATTATTATTATTAGTAGTAGTAGTAGTAGTAGTAGTAGTAGTAGTAGTAGTAGTATTTTATTTTCGGCTTAGTCTCTTTATTAACCAGGGGTCGCCACAGCGGAAAGAACCACCAACTTATCAAGCATATGTTTTACGCAAAGGATGCCCTTCCAGCTGCAACCCATCACTGGGAAACATCCATACAGACTCAATCACACACATACACTATGGACAATTCAGCTTGCCCAATTCACCTATAGCACATGTCTTTGGACTTGTGGGGGAAACCAAAGCACCCGGAGGAAACCCAAGTGAACACGAGGAGAACATGCAAAATCCACACAGAAATGCTGAATGACCCAGCCGAGGCTCGAACCAGCAACCTTCTTGCTGTGAGGCGGTCGTGCTACCCACAGCGCCACCGCGTCGCCCCATATTATTATACATATATACATTTAGGCAACAAATAATAATAATAATAATAATTATTATTATTATTATTATACTAATTAAAACTAAAATAATTCAGATTATTTTATTTAATATAGTATATTTTTTATTAATATATAAACATTTTTTATTATTTCATATACTTTCCCTTTTTTTGCTGTAAATTATTTATTCTCAGTTTATCAGTTATTGTTTTCTTGTATGTACATCATCCATTACGCTTAGCTATATTAGTTACTTTAGCATTTAGTTAACTAAATTCGAATATAACATGAACACTGGCAAGTAGCTGAAATAAAATAAGCAGTGATGTGAATGTGGAATAAGGTACTATAATGACTAAAACCTAAAAGTAATCGTACATATTTAACAGTAAATGACCTATAAATTTGTGATCTACAGGACTATGGCGATGTTGTTTATGTGGGTAGGCCTATGTGAATGGCGTGTTCAATTGTCTTCAGCAAGTGAAAAGCAAGCTCAATTGGATTAAGCAGGGAAATGACTAAGCTGGTCAAGACTATTCGTCTTTTGGGCTCTGAAAAACTCCTTAGTTGCATTGGCAACATTCGTCTTCATTACAGCTCACATTACATTAATAAGCAATCACATCACTAAAGTCAAGGGAGACAGAATTAGCCGCACATGCCTGAGGCACAACACACAGCCATGTCTCACAAATAGGGTGGTACGCTTTGGATCACAAGCTTTTCTTTTCTCCTAGTTCTGCATTTTCCAAACAGGTGATTTGGACGTATACCTGCTTCGCCTCTGATCAGTTTATCCTGCTGCTCGGCTTAATGACAACATGCTTTATCAGAACTGACAAGTCTTTGGTCCTCACGTTGAGAAACTCCAGCAACAGACTGGAAATGCAAATGCCTAAAATTAACTCGCGACTTTCTGACAGCTTTCTTGTCTGTGAAAAATGCAACAACACACTCGGCCAAAAGCAATCGGCTGAACAGCCAATTTAAAATGGAAAGAACGTATGAGAAAGGGACTGTAATTGCGACATTGTTCACAGATTGTTTAAATAAACCTCAAATTAGAGCCGAAGTTTAAGCTGCACTATAACCTCTTAGTCAATGACTATGTTTACACAGAGTGCAGAAGTGGACACTTGGCCTCATTAGGACAATAACAGGAAACCGCCATGTAAACACATCTATTTGAGACATGAACAATAACAATTTTCTCATATTACTAAAAGCATGTTGACTTGGTTGCTGTTTTCCATCTAATTTCAATGATTTGGCTCCATATGCTGATCAGTCTGTACCTCAGAGCTTGAAGCAAGGCTATTTTCTGGTCAACTAAATGGCAGATAGGTCATTCGAACTCATTCTATAGTAGGCTAGGCTAGGTTAGGATTTAAATTTTTTTTAAATATTTAGACTAGATACAAGATAAAATAAATCTAAGAAAAGCATTTTGTGCAGTGTGCTTCTTAATTTCATTTTTAATTCTCACTTTCATTTAATTCTCTGTCCCCCATAATAATACATTTAAACCGTCCAATGATAAGTGATGATGAAGAGCAAACCATCACAAACTGGGGAAAAGATCAACAAACTTAAGCATAACCTAAACCTATTAATAAGTATATTGTGCATTTATTTGAGTACTAAATAAGTAAGTTTATTTGAGGATATTTTTTTTAAAGTATAGCTCTTACAGGATCTATTATGTAAAACTAATTTTATATGGTATTTGAACATAAATGTGTTTGCAGAAAATGTACACAACCTGTCTATGATGCTGTTTTTAATATTGTTTTTACATTCCCCATAAAGTCACAAAGAACCGTTTTAGTTTTCTGTCCCTTTTGTGTTTTTGACATAACCTTCAGTGTATCTGACGGTTTAAGTGTAACAAGACGAAAAAGAACTTTAAGGCGTTTAACAGTGACACAACTATAATTATAAGAGAAGTGTAATACTCAAAAGAGGTGCTGTCTGACAGCCGTCTTTCTTTGTGTGTGCTCAGAAAACCATAGATCAGGTGCTTAACCAAAAATGAGGTTTCTGCAGAGCAAAAATGGCCATTTCAGACTTAGTGGGTGTTTTAACTGAGCTACTGGTTGTTTTCAAATCATACACAGAAAACGACCCCCTTACCTGACCCCACCCCTAACTATGACGTAAAACAATCAGGTAACATTGTCGAAAACAATCTTGGCCCTGCGCACTAATCTGGTAACTTCCACCACTTTACTGCAGAGACCT
Source organism: Danio rerio (assembly GCF_052040795.2). Classification (NCBI taxonomy): domain Eukaryota; kingdom Metazoa; phylum Chordata; class Actinopteri; order Cypriniformes; family Danionidae; genus Danio; species Danio rerio. The sequence continues at coordinate 39,230,006 of NC_141026.1, read as the reverse complement.
AAAGTATAGTTAGTTTACCCTGATAAGGCACATGAATACTCATGCAAGGTCAAGTGATCATAATTGAAATAAATATGATAATTCAAACTTACAGATGTGTTTAGAGCATCTAAAACACTGGCTTTGAGAAACCCCTGTGAAAAAAAGCTGTACCATTCCATGTCTGAAATGGGCACAGTGATGTTACAAGTCACCTGAAAGTAGTTCCTAGCATCAATCCTTTCACTTAAACCACCAATTAGAATCTGCAAAATATCATTGCTCCTGCTTCAGCCATGGTATGTCAGCAAAGTTCCTTGATTATTACGCTGCAATGAGAGTATTCCTAGCCATATCAGCTTAGAAAATAACTACTTTTCATTTTCTGATGTTCTTTGTATGCAATGTCACTACAGAAGAGTCAAGGTTTAAATAGGACAATTATCAAAATCTTTTATTTTTTACTTGAGCGAGATGCTATTGGTCTAATCTGATTCTATGGTCTATGCTAAGCTAAAAGTGCTAAAAAGTGGAGATCAACTGAACGGATAAAATAACAATAAGACTCGTCTGCTTTACTCTAGGAAAACTGTCAAATAAAGGCTTGTGAAGGCGAAGGGCTTCAGATTTACCCATAAAAAATGGGACAACACTGCACACATAATCATACGTCATCGCAAGCTCATACTTTATATGAGATTGACGATGCGGTGACTGCTGTAGTTATTCAAGTAGCATTATTTTATGGTATTTATCTTCAGGAAATCACAGAAGGCAACAATATCATGTTAGCATAAGGATGTAATGTGGCAATGAGCTCATAACTGTTCTGTGTATTTACATCGAGGCCATATTCATCTATGTAAACACAAGAAATGACATTAATGTTATACTGAACACTGTAAAAAGCTCATTCATAGCCACTAGACTTTTCTGACAGGGCATTCGAGAGTCATCGATTGTCAGGTGTGAAAGTCTGTCAGGTATGGGACAGGAGTTATAATTCTGGATAATAGATAGCAAAATTTTGCAGTTTTTTTTATTTTATTTTTATAAGTATGACCGTAAAACACGAACGCCATTATGAATGTATTAAAACAAACGCTTGTTTGTTGTAAAAATGCATAATAATGGCAAAAATACTGTGTGCAACTCCTAATTTGCGTGTGCAGCCATGTTGCTGTTGTAGCTGGCGTATTCTAGGGAGTTTTCATATCCTTTGGTTTCTAGTGTGGTCTTGGAAAATCTTAGTTTTAATGGGTATCCAGCCCTTCCCCTTAGTCATGCGCCTTCAAACTAAAGAGAATTGGGATACCCCTACCTTTTCACGGGGCTCAAAACAAGAGGTGAAGTAAGGGGAAGGGCCAAGGGGTAGAATTTGGATTGGACCTAAGTCTCCTTCAACAGACTTGACACATGGCATGATTGTTGGTGCCAGACAGACAATTTAACACTCAGTCATGGCTCAGTATTCTAGTAACTGCTGAAAAAAAAGAACAGACTGATATAAGCTGATAGAAAGGCAACAGTAACTCAAATAACCATGCTTTACACCAAGATCTGCAGAAGAGCATCTCTCAACATGTTAGACCTTGGAATGAATGAGCTACAACCGTAATTCCTGTCAGCTAAGAAAACGAAAATGAGGCTAGAGTCAACACAGGCTCCCCAACAGAACAACAGAGTATTGGAAAAATCTTGCCTGGTCTGATAAGTGTCAATTTCTGCTGAATCATTCGAATCGCAGTGTCAGAATATGACATAAACAACATATAAGCATGGACCCATCCTGACAGTTATCATGGTGGTATAATGTAGTAGGAGATTGTTTTTTGGCACATTTTGGACCCTTAGTACTAACTGTCATATGTTATGTATTTTTTTAATATATTTATATATTCAAGGTTACAAAACCAAAACCATACATAAAAAGTATATGTTGTTATACAGCTAAGGATTAAACGTCCATTAGATTAATATTTCACTAATCATTCATGGCTACACAGCCGCACAGCTTATATCAACCTCTTACACCACACAATAACTTCAAGCCCTTTCTGAATACAAATTCCTTGATAAAACAGTAGGAGGTTTCAAGCAAGGTGAAACCAGAATGTAAAGTCTATGTCTTTTTTGTAATTTGCAGAACAAAGTGGTTGTTCCAGGACACATTAGCTCAAAATGTGTCTTGACAAAATGACACATGAAGTAAAGGCATTACATTGCCACTCGAAAGCTCTTCCAATTGCATTTTGCATAAACATTCTAACATCTGTGAGCTACATGACATCACCTAATCCGTCTTATTTATATATTTCTTTAGCTTGATGTCTTTATAGAGGCAGCATCTGAAAAATGCCTGTGTGAAAGTGGAATATAAAACTAAACATCTGGTGTGAATTTCAACAAGAAAGTAAGAGAACGGTGTGCCATATAGTCCTATCAGAAAAGACAAATTGAGCTTCAAGACACCTCATTATAAAGCTTAACCTAATAAATTTAAAGTAAAAAAGTGACAGAAGTGACAAAAACAAATGAGAATTTGTACGTATAAAATAATATAATATAATATAATATAACATGATATAATATAATATAATATAATATAATATAATATAATATAATATAATATAATATAATATAATATAATATAATATAATATAATATAATAACTTTTATTTGTTTTTGACTATAGAATCAATTCTCTGTCCAAGTTAGATATGGATATCTTTCTGAGGAAATAAAACCATTTTAAGAAAAGTACCATTTCAACTAAATACCATTTTGATGAACACTAAAACACATGTGCATATATATATATATATATATATTATTTATACAACAGTTCTGTCTGTTTCTCAAATCTGATTGGCTGATAGCCGTGCGATAATCTGCAATATCAGAACTCCTACAGCCTCTTTACCCTTTGTGTATTACTCCGCCCACATACAGCCAGCAAAAAGCAGACAATAAAGATCTAAAGTTTAAAAGATGCTTGCTCAACTGTTTAACTGTCAGCTTATGATTTGAATCCGGAAGTAGTTCCTCATACAAAAGGGTTTTTTAAAACTCTCCATGTTTGATTTTGTTTTTATTTACACAATTATGCCGTCAAACTGTTGTATAAACACAATATCACACTCGTGGCAGTATATATATATATATATATATATATATATATATATATATATATACACATACATACATACATACATACATACATACATACATACATATATATATATTTTTTTTTTTTTGAGGGATGTAAACAATAACAATAGTCCCAGTGCATTTTGTTTGCTAGAATCCAAAAATGTTCACATATTGATAAATAATGTTATAATAGCTGTTTTAACGTTGGGTTATAACTAAACGTATGATATTTTGGAGTGCATATTGGAGTCCTTTAGGACTCAGTGAGTGTTCTTGAATAGCCCAACCAGAACCTTGACTCAAACTCAATTGTGCATCTCTGGAGACCTAAAATTGGCTCCCCACCAATGTATACTAATTATTAATTACTAATATATATAGTAATATATATTATATAAGAGTGTATATAATATAAGAGTACACTCTTATATTATATACATATTATATATATATATATATATATATATATATATATATATATACAGTCTCTTCACTCATTTGTATTACTCTGCCAACATAGAGAGACAGCAGATCAATAAACTCACTACAGTTTGATAAATATTGCAGTTGTTGGACAACATAATGCACTTTTGAGGCTTTTTTAGGCAAGAATGTGGAATGGGTATTTATAAGAATAGCACCTATTTTAAATATTTATAATTTCGGAGATTGGCAGCTATCAGCCTGTCATACTGAGCATGTCGTTTAGCACTTTAAATATTACTCTAGAGAATCATTCAAATACTAGTTTTAAAGTGACATGTTTTTAAGCAGAAACTGTTTTGACCATCAGCTGCAAATGTGAATGAATAGTGGAGGAAAAAAGTTCCTTGTACAAAAGGATTTTTGAGACTCTCTGTGTTTGATTTTATTTTTTATAAACACGATTTGCTGTTAATCAACAGTAATTGCTATCACTAGTGGCACACTATACGCACGCCTACCTACCACCAGTGTAGATACACAGCCATAACGCACTGCTACTTGTGTGATATTGCTGTTGAAGTCAGAATTATTAGTTTAATTATTAATTATTAATTAGATTTTTTTTTCTTTTTGAAATATTTCCCAAATGATGTTTAACAGAGAAAGGAAATTTTCACAGTATGTCTGATAAAATTGATTCTTCTGAAGAAAGTCAGATTTTTTTGGGGGGGCTAGAAAAAAAGCAGTTTTAAATAAATAAAAAATTATTTTAAGGTCAAAATAATTAGCACCTTTAAGCTATATTTGTTTAGATAGTCTACAGAACAAACCATCGCAATACAATAAATTGCCTAATTACCCTAACTTGCCTAGTTAACCTAATTAAAATAACTAAGCCTTTAAATGTCACTCTAAGCTGTATAGAAGTGAATAGAAATTGGAGGAAAAAATAGACGGGGGGACTAATAATTCAAGGGGCTAATAATTCGTACTTTAAGCATTATTTTTACATCATATTCATATCAATAAATCATATTGGATGGCCTAAAGGTAAGCAAAATACCATAATATTTTTTGGATGAACCATTTATTTAAATTCAACTCAGGAATTCAGGAAATCAGATATTTAAAAGGCAGTCAATTCTCAGTGCTACACAACCCAGGCATTCAAAAATGTTCTTTAATGTTTGATTTGGCTGGAACTGAGCACCAGGTCTGGGTGGTGTTTACTAGATACAGAATTTCAGCATGTTAGGAATTAGCCTGCGCACCCAGAGATACAATCTCTACACTGACCGTAAATAACAATACGCTTTTTTCATGTAGGAGGTTACAGATGAAGGTTATTAACTGGAGGTCAACATGGGTATTTAAACTGTTAACACTATTTCAGTCGGCTGAATGATCTACATGACTTTCACAGAATGCTGACAGAAGACTATCTGACTCACTAGGGAACGAGTAACAACAAAACTGGTAAATGATTCAAGGTGTTAGTCACACATGGGTCTATTGGGTTTTATTTACCACAGGTCTACCTCTACGGCATTATACAATGATTTTGGCATTGACCTGTAGGTCTTCAATTAGATATCATTATTATGATACATATAGCAGAAAAGCAAAAACCACCCTATTCACAATTTAATTCAAATTAAGTGTGATGATTTGAAGGACTGAAGTAACCATCGCAAGTCCATGTAGTTTTAATACAATCACGACTAGAACATGCATTGGTTAAATGCATTAAAAAACATGCAAAGAATTAGTTTTCAACTAATAAATTAGCTTATTTCAATTAGTGGCTATAATCTGCAATTAACCTGAAGGTCAGTTCTGCACATACCTAAAAGCTGTAATTATTTTCAAACCGGATTATTTTAGCGTGTATTTAATTACACTGATTACCCTTGAAATGTCACAGTTGAGGCACACTATCTGCGGTCGTTAGGCTAATAAAATGACAAATACAAAGAAAGGTATCGCAGATGTCACGTCAACCCCTTTTACGTTGCCCTAGCAACATTTTACACAGTTTTTACAAACACTTTATTTAAAACTAGCCTGCTCAAAACGAATTAGCAACCTCAACTCGAAAAACTCCACAGGACCAATCCGTCATCTTACTCTGGTAAGATACAGTACAGCATATATTACAATACTCTAATGCAGAGAATTTTCTGCTGTCGAGTGGTTGAATAAAATCCTATTAGCTCTGTGCATTTGACATCGAGGATTTCTTTGAGCAAGGGAACGGGCCCTGGCAGAGTGGTCCTTCTCGCATCCTTCTCACTTTTATTTTGGGACATAATGGTGAGATAACACTTCTCTTCTAAAGCCAACATTGGCACCTTCATTCTGGCTAATTTTTCACCCAGCTCTAGTGGATGAAAGTGCTTTGATTGATACATTGGGATTATGTCTATCCTTTTTCCTGCTCTAAAACAGAACGTTTTGAAGGGAACAAGATCTGCTGCTGCTGCTTCCATTAGCTGTCACTATAAATCACTGTGAATCAAGCGAAGCCTCAACCTTCTGGTGCCAAGGAGGCCTATAATACCTGGAGAAAGCCATCCGGCAGCGTAAATGCCATGTGACTAATCATTCTAGAGACACAGGGAAATGTCACGACAATGATGATTGTCTTGTGGCACCAAAAAACAGTCTAAATAGAGATCATTTTAAGCAAGAATGTAGTTTGTTCATTCATTTTCTTTTCAGCTTAGTCCCTTTATTAATCTGGGGTCACAACAGCGTAATGGACCGCCAACTTATCCAGCATGTGTTTTACACAGCGGATGCCGTTCCAGCTGTACCCCATCACTGGGAAACATTCATACAGTACGCACTCTTTCAAACAAATTCACTACGGACAAATTAGCCTACCCAATTCACTTATACCACATGTTTTTGGTCTTGTGGGGAAAACCAGAGCAGCCAGAGGAAACCCAAGCGAACATGAGCAGAACATGCTAACTCCACACAGAAATGCCAACTGACCCAGCTGGGGCTTGAACCAGCGACCTTCTTGCAGTGAGGCGATTGTGCAACTCATTGCACCATTGTGCTGCCCAAGAATGTAGTTGTTCAGTTTAAAAATAGCACCTATTTGAAAATTAGCACTATTTTGGATGTGAGCTCCAGGGTTTCGAATGCGTGCCCATGAACCTACTGAGAGCAGCCTTACCCCAGCCATTTCTTCAGGAATTTAATCGCTGACCGTTACCATTTTCCGCCAAAGCAGTTCGAGTTCTGGTTTGGAGCCAAAGCTTAGTCAAAAAAGCCTAGTCAAAGCCAGAGCCAAAAGTAATTTATTCTGAACCAAAGAGGTTCTTAAGTAGCACCAAAACAATCTTGCCTAGAAGTAAGAATTGTTTGCGTCAGGGTTGAAACAGTGGAACCCAATGCTAAACACATCATAGACACTAATTTCTGTGTATTTTAATTAATGTGAGCTGTGCAAATATGTTATTTTCCCCTGTATTCTCGCTCTATACAAATTATGATGGGTTGCTCAAACAGTTTATTAGAGCTCAAAGCAGCGATAACTATAATAGATGAAAGAAATGAACAACTGACAACAACACTGGCACCAAAACAGCAATATGTCTTTGTAGTTTTTAAAAATACAAATCCATTTTGGCTATAACTTATATGCAATATATGGCTTAATAAATGTGTTGATCTGTTCTAAAGTAAAACGATTTGACTGGCGGCAAAGCCATCTGACTGAAATAGACCTACACTACCTGAAAAAAGTCTTATCGCTTATTCAAGTTTTAGGAACAACAAATAATAACTCTAATAATAATTCTAGTTGACCATTTGGTATCAAAAGTGGCTCATATAAAGGCAAATGCCTCTAGATTATGCTTATTTTACCAAAATTAAATATGATAATTTTATTATTAATTAATTAATTAATTAGAACAGCATGGTCTGACTTTGCTTAGAAAAAGACAGAAATAATGTACGGTATAGAATATAAAGACATGCTGCAGTGTAAAAACAATTAATATTGTGTATGACTCACATGAGCTTGGAGGACTTTATCCATACATCTCTGCAATGACTCAAATAACTTTTTAATTCATCTGGAATGAAAAAGAAAGTGTTCTTGTAGGACTCCCTGAGTTCATCAAGATTCTTTGGATTTATCGCCTCCTCCACCATCTTATCCATGCTCAATAATGTTCATGTCTGGTGACTGGGCTCACCTATCCAGGAGCAATCCTGTGGTTTGTAATGTAATGGGTAGCACAAATGTCTTGATACCTCAGGCTGTTAATGTTGCCATCCACTCTGCAGATCTCTCGCACGCCCCCATACTGAATTTAACCCCAAACCATGATTTTTCCTTCACCAAACTTGACTGATTTTGTGAGAATGTGGTCCATGTGAGTTCCAATAGGTCTTCAGCAGTATTTGTGATGATTGGGATGCAGTTCAATAGATGATTCATCTGAAAAATCTATCTTCTGCCACTTTTCCAAATGATCAACTAGATTTCAAGTTATTATTTGTTGCTCTTACAACTGGGATCCATGACAAGACTTTTGTCAGGCAATATATATATATATATATATATATTGTAACACATCCACACTAAGATTTTTTTGTCTTCCTGTTGTTAAAACACATATTAAGTGATTGCATGAAACATAAATGTTCATCAATGAACTAAATTTCTTTTTTTAATAAAATTTAACAAATTTAATAAAAAAAAAAAATATATATATATATATATATATATATATATATATATATATATATATATATATATATATATATATATATATATATATCACAATCCTGATTAAAATACACAATGATTCTGCATTTTATGTCATGTATGGTTGTGAAAGAGCTTCAATCTTTAGTATTCTCAAACATTCTTATTATTTCTGCGTTACTGTCTGTTCTGTATTACTTCTGTGTAACTGTACTAATCTAAATCACCTTTTGAAAACAACATGACAATTCAAATGAAAGTTATTGCAATTACATTGTTTCATAGGTGGCGTTCATTTCCTTTTGACCATGACCATTCATTTCCTTTGTTGTGTGCAATAAAATCTAATCTAAGCAAGTCATCTTTATCAAGAATTATCCAAAACAAGACAGACAGACCATACAGGCCATGTTAAAGCAACTTCCTCTTGATCCAGCCTTCCAAACCCTTAGACACATGTAGAACAGTATAAAAATAGTGTCCATAAAAGGAATGAATTGCTCATTGCAAATGGTCATTAAGCTGCAGAATTGCGGCCCAGCAGACTCAGCACCGAGCCGTTCCTCTATCTTCTCAGCTTCACTCCTCATTAGAGAGTGTCAATACAATCGACGGGGAGGAGATGTGATATGACTTATGACTTCATCCTTGTCATCTAGCCATTCCCTCTCAAATCTTGACATTTCCAAGTGGTTATCTGCCCATTAGTCTGTGTTTGCATGATAGTAAAGGGAGCTGGCGTTTGATGGTCTGAACGCCACATTTATTCCGGTGTGACTGTCGGTCGATCTGATTTATGTGCTCGCGCTCTGCCGTGATTCAGCATATGGTATATACGGAGACAAAGAGATTAATGATGGCTGTGACCGCGGATGAGACGAAATGACTTAAAAGAGAAAAGAGGAGGAAGAGAAAGCGTCAAGTGTCCTTCCCCTTGTATTTGGTGGGAGGCAGATCTTCACTCTGAGCATGATGGGTAAAGTCAGTATAATTCATTAATGCTTGGAGTGCTCATTACTGTCTTTTCACACTTTGAGAGACTCATTACCTGCATAATAGAAGACTCCATATAACACTGAGCCCATTCCTCACTGAAAATTAATCATCCCATCCCAGACAAAAAGGGAATTCTCTCGTTAAATATTAAGAAACTCCAGCACCATGAATTCTATTCTAATTTCCACCGCAGCCGGCCTTCGAGATACAGAAGGAATGCTGTAAGCTCTGTTTCAGGATCTGGTGAGCAGCCAAATACTACAGCAGAAACGCATGTATGGTTTTGAGAAGACATCAGTTCCAGGATTCGCTAAGAGGAGATGAAACATGGAATATATGTGATAATATTGTATATGATACCATATACTGTACATGTACATACATACATGCATACATACATACAGTGCTCAGCATAAATGAATACTCTCTTTAGAAAATTGTTATTTTTATCCATTACTCTGTGAATATAGGAAATATTTTGGTGCATTTGAACAAAATAGTTATTAAACGGATACATTTATTAAAATAATGTTTCAGTCACCGAACATCTTCAGAAACAGAAAGATAATACATTTAAATGTATGCAAAATTATGCAAAACAAGATTGCAACATTTAATAGATTTTTTAGTTTCTCTTAATTATTCGTCTTTTTAATTTTTTTATTAACAGTTTGACGGCATAATCGTGCATATAAGAGAAAATCAAACACGAATAGTCTAAAAAACCTTTTGTATGAGGAACTACTTTCTTTTATTATTCATCTGCAGCTGACGTCAGAACAGCAGAAACTGTTGCTACTTCACCAACGTCATTTTAGAGCGATAGTATTTTGAATGATTTCCCAGTATTTCTCTGTTGCAATCGGGAGATCACAATAATTGTCCCCGAAAAAGCCAAAGCAGCCCTAACACTACCAGATTACTGTGGTGTTTGCGATAAGAAAAAACGCTAAACACATGCAGGCATTTCTTCTTTCTTTCTTTTTACAACAGTAACAAAACAGCTGGGCAAACGAAAAAGTAACTCAGGGTTATACAAAGAGTGGTAAACACAACATCACTGATATGCGAGTCCCATCTCACACTCAAAACACTATAATTATATAGTATTAATACAGGACTAAAACATTCAAAAGAGAGAGAGAGATCGACTTGGAATGTCATTTACCTGTTTAATAATGATTTGATCAGTTGTAGTTAGAAATTACGCTGTTTTTAATCCTCTAAGGCTTATTATACAGTCTTTGTCACCATCTTGTGGATGGATAACTGTCTTTGTTCTGCTCAAAGACAGGCTTATGCCCGCCGACGCACTGTCTCTCAAAAGGTATAAATATTTAAAATAGGCATTATCCTTATTAATAAACTGGATAGTTGCAATCTAAACAACTACATTCTTGACTAAAAAGGCCTCAAAAGTACATTATGTTGTCCAACAGCAGCAATATTTGTCAAACTGTAGTGCCCTCTGCTTGTCGCTGTATGTGGGCAAAGTAATACACAAGGGTGGCTGGACAAGTGCTGTTTTTTTTTGCAGAATTGTATACCCTGATTGTATAGCTTAAAGGGGATAATAATTTTGACCTTAAAAATTTAAAACAAATTTTATTCTAGCTGAAATAAAACAAATAAGACGTTCTCCAAAGGAAAAAAAATAACATCAGGCATACTGTGAAAAACTCTTTGCTCTGTTAAAAATTATTAGGTAAATATTTAAAAAAGAAAAAAAAAATTTAAAGTGGGGCTAATAGTTTTGGCTTTTAATCAGTCAACTGCATTAGCTATGTAGACATGGTCAAGACTATCTGCTACAGTGACCGATGAGTGTATATATATAAATTATATATTATATAAAATATACAAAATATATAAACAAGATAATGAACTTTAATTCAGTTTGATTTTAAATATACTGCTTGTAATTTTTTTTGTGAAAATAGAATTATAATAATATTTCATATATTGTGTATATTTATGATAATGCAATGTCAATATAATTATAGTTACAACAATTATACAATATTAGAAACTCTTTCAGTACATAGTAAGTCTAATAGAAGTTTATTTTAATTTAAAAGAATTTAATTCTAAATTCTAAAGCACTATTCTTTGGGAAAACAGCAATCCTAGACTACACAGTGAAGAGATTAAGCTTAAGTAATAATCAAATGCACTGCAAGAAGCTGAAACCAAACTCAAGAAAACAACTGAAAGAAATGTGAAATCTAAATTATATGTTTGATATAATTGTGATGAAATATAATAGTATAATTAAATAAATAAATATATATACATTTTATTACAGGATTGTGCCTTTAGATAAGCAACATGCTAACACCACACTGCCTTTAAATCACTTGAGTCAAGCTTTCTGTGTGTTTTCCCAGAGAACTGCTATTTATATGATGCATGGGGTTCCTGCTTGTGTAGAGCATTCCAAATCGGTCACTTACAAAGTCCTGTTTCAGTAGACAGTTGACAGCCTCACTAGGTTATGAAACAGAGCTTGTATCTCCAGTCAGAGAGGGGGAAAAATACTCAATGTCATTGTGTATGTTGACAGTAAACAAACAAAAAACAAAAGCAGTACTCACAGTTGACTGTGACTCTCACAGTTTTGGTATCAGGTGAAGCAATGTCGTTTTCAGCTCCGCACTCATAGTCTCCTGCTTGATCCCGAGAGATGCCTGTGATATTTAAATACTCCCCGCTTTCATACTTCCTGGCTGTGAACATAAAAAAAAAAAGCAAATTTTTTCAAAAAAGTTTTTCAGCAGCCATGTGTTAATTAATAACTAAAGGCTTAAAAGTACAAAGAAAAAATACGTAAAAGAAGTACTGTACATTCAACAAGAGAAATTAACAAAAAAGAATGATTGCTTTAAATGATGTTATTAATAGGATAAATAATGAGGTTCATTAAGGTAAGAAGTTTATTACTAACTTTAATCAAACTAACTCTCAAATAAAAAAAAAGATGTGTGAACCTGACTCATCCAATGTTTAGACTTTTATGCAGGAAATACATGCAAATGAGTGCATATTAAATTAAATAATGGCTGATTTGTATATTAAGTAACTTTTTCTTAATCATCTATTTCTTCTACTATCATATCATTATTTGTCCTTTTCCTGATTTCCCAACCTCCCCTCACCTCCTCGCTATTATCATTAACATTATTACTTCTACTTTTTTTAACATTAATATTATTATTATCTCCTCATTTTTTATAATAAGTATTTCTACCATTGTCATTATTCCAGTTGTTGTTGTTGTTGTAGTTGTTGTAATAGTAACAGTCACTGTAGTAGTTGTGATTGTAGTAGTAGTTGTGGTTGATGATAGTAGTAGTTGTAGTAGTATCAGTAGTAGTTGATGTAGTAATAGTAGAAGTAGTTGTTGTTGTTGGTGTAATATAGTATCAGTAGTAGTAGATGTTGTAGTAGCAGTTGTTGTTGTATTATTTAGTACTAGTAGTAGACATTGTGGTAGTAGTATCATTAGTAGTAGTCGTTGTTGTAGTAGAATCAGTAGTAGTAGACATTGTGGTATTAGTAGTCATTAGCCCCTTTCACACATACAGACCTTTCCGGAAAATTGCCGGCTATTTTCCGGAAAGAGAAGTTGTAACATTACCGGCAATTTGCCGGAATGCTGCGCTGTGTGAACGCAGAAGGAAGATTCCCGTAATAAGCGCGTGCACGTCTAGAACGTGCTGACGTGAGACGTCTGCTTTAGCCAATCACAACAGTCAGACGCATTTACGTCCGCGCGGTTTGTGAGGATAAAAGCCTTTGAATATTTTTCCAGACACATTTAGCTGCTAGAAGTTAGTCAGCTCACGTTTATATGTTCTTCTTAATGCCAACTGTGTAAATAATCATCGATGAGATGCTTATGATAAGCCGTTGTTTGTTTACCTTCAAGCTTTGCGTGGTGAATGATGACAGAATTTACCGGTATTTTGGAATGGATGTGTGAATGCTTATTTCCGGAAAATTTCCATAACGTCCTCGCCTGTGTGAACAGCGCTTTTTTGAATATACCGGTAAAGTCGTTCCGGAAATTTTCCAGATATTTACCGGTATCACTGTGTGAAAGGGGCTATTGTTATGGCTGTAGCATTAGTAATTTCTATGGTAGTAGTTGGTGTAGTACTTGTAATAATAATAATAATAATAATTATTATTATTATTATTATTATTATTATTATTATTATTATTATGATAATTATTATTGTTATTATTATTGCCATTACTACTACCATTACATTACTTACATGGTTGCCACTCCTTACCACTGATTGGTCTCTTTCTATCTATGTTTTATTTATATTGTTGATGTTTACTTCATTTAGTGAAGTTTATTTATAAATTAATTACGAGAAGATCACATGCTTTTGATTGCTTGCAGCTGTTCCCACATTATTCAGTTTATGATACACCAATCAGACGATTGCTAAGCCAATATAAATACCTTACGTTCCATATGCCAGCTATCTTCAATTTGAAGAATCCCCCCTTCCACCCCTACTCCTCCTCCTTTCCTAGATGGGTGGAACAGTGGCCCAGTGGTTAGCACTGTTGCCTCACAGCAAGAACGTCACTGGCTCTAGTCGTTACCAAGCCAGCCGGCGTTTCTGTGCGGAGTTTACACGTTCTCCCCGTGCTCACGTGGGTTTCCCCCGGGTTCCCTGGTTTCCTCTCACCATCCAAAAACATGCAACTTAAGTTAATTGATGAATCCAAATTGGCACCATAGACATGCTCCTAATAAGTAGTTATCTAAGAGCAATTACTATCTTTTCATTAGTTACAATAGCAGGGAACAGGATCTACCTGAGCTCAAACTCCCCTCTCGCCTTGCAAACGAGAGGGAGCCCCGGGCTAGAGGATCTTATGAGCTTAGGGCTCTCTCCCGGGACAGCATGCCAAACAAGCTTTATAATTAATTATCAGCGAAGAGTGAACTCTTGAATTGACTGTTATACATGTTGTTTTTGTTTATATGTATTCTCTTTGTGTGTGATCCCAATTTGTGTTCCTCTTGCATACTCTAATAAAAAAGGAGAAAAAAAAGTAATTTGAGAATTACATTTATTAAGGCGCTATATAAAAATATGTCATTGTTTTTATTATTATTATTGTTAATATTTTATTATTATTATTAATCCCATTTACCTGCAATGTCTTGCCATAATCCAATGGGAAGCATCTCCCCTGTGAGCCATATTCACACCGGGAGAAATCTTATTGGCAACAAATGCTGTGAGTAAATCAGAACTGTGCCAATATGACAAATATGTCTTGAGGTCCTTGAGTAATGAGAGGCAATATAGCTCAGCGTGAGTCATGCCATGCTTCTATTGGACTAAAAAGCTCCCCGGGTTCCCCAGACCAGGATCCAACCTGATTGTAATGTTCCTCAGCGAAACCTATTTATATCCCACTTTACAGTGAGGTGAATCTGTCTCATGGCACAGAGAGGTAAATCCTGCACTGGCATACGGATGTGGAGCGTCTCTGACTCAGCAAAAACGATTGCAGAGTGAAAAAAAGGCACAGAGAGCCATGCAAAAAATTAAAAATGAAGGAGGATGGAAGGGCTTTGGGAGTAGAATGTTTTGTAAAGCATCATAAAGCTTTGAGTTTCTATGTGAATAAAGATATAAAGCTCATAAAACTTTGGAAACCCTTGTGAGTGGTTAGCGCGTGGACTTATGGTGCAGTAGCACATCAGGGCGTCCCGAGTTCAAATCCCTGCTCGAGGACATTTCCCTTCCCTACACCCCTTCCTCTCTCTCTCTCTCTCTCTCTCTCTCTCTCTCTCTCTCTCTCTCTCTCTCTCTCCAACTTCGCTTTCTGTGTAAATACTGTCCAGTCTAAAAAAGGCCAAAACTAAATCTTTAAAAACAAAAATAATAATAATAAAAAAATTGTGCAGGGCATTAGCGCATCCATAATATATATATTTTTTGTTTTGACATAATGTATATTTAGTAGATATTCAGTATATGTATTTAGTATATATTTAGTATTGTGATGCACACACGTACATAAAAACAAAACTATGCAAAGATATTTTAATTATTGTATAATTTGTATCATATACATATTTATTTTATATATAAAAATAAGCATTTTCTCAAATATATGCCAGCATGTGTTTATTTATATAATAAATATAGACAGCAGACACATATACAACACATAAAATAAAGTAAATAAAAAAATGTATGTATTATTTGGTAAGGATATACAATTCTTAACCATTTGTGACAATGCATGGACCACAAAACCAGTTATACAGTAAGTGTCAATTTATTTTTAATATGAATAAATACGTTTTTCATTGATGTATGGTATGTTAGGATAGGATACTAATTGGCTGATATCTGTGGGTTCTAAAAATTTAAATGTTTCAAAAATTGCTTTAAAGTTATGCAAATTAGGGCTTAGCAATGAATTGTACTAATCAAGTTTTGAGTTGTTACATATTGCATATTGAACGTATAAAGCATCTTCATGGAACATGATCTTTATAATATTCTAATGATTTCGGCATGAAAAAAATCTATAATTTCGACACAATGTATTTTTGACACAAGTGAAACATAATATTTATGTTTTGTTCTTATAATGTTGTATGGGGTTAAAAATAATCATTATTTGACAATATACATGACCTGTGTTTGTGCAATTATCATGAGACTCAAGTATTTATAAAAGTTATACCTACTAATAAACTACTGCAAAATGGAAAATTGACCGTTCATTCACCTCAGGTTAATGCATGTATGTAATATGTATGCAGTATATATTGTCAAAATAAACAAAAAAAAAATGTATGCAATAATTGGTAAAAGTATATAATGTTTAACCATTTGTGACTATGCATAGAGCACAAAATCAGTAATACAGTAATTGTCAATTCATTGAGATTTGAACATCACCTTAAGATGTCTTCCATTGAATAATGTATGGCAGGGGTCACCAACATGGTGCCCGCGGGCACCAGGTAGCCTGCGAGGATCACATGTGTTGCCCACAGGCCTGTTCTAAAAATAGCTCACCATAGCACCACTTACCAGTAAGCTTTATCTAATATAGAAGAAATCATTTAAAATGTAAATATTTGCCGATATATATAAAAATAAAGTGTTGCACATTGATACATTAAATACAGGGTATTTCCTACCCTATTAAATAATTGTTGATAACTTTTGTGAGAATCATTAACATGATCAGTGTCTGCACATGGATGAATATCATTAATTATTACCAAAACATAAAGTATAATTAAAAGTAAATTGAGCAAATTTGTTATTTAAGAAGTGTTTATCAAACTGGTAGCCCTCCACATTAATCGGTACCCAAGAAGTAGCTCTCAGTTTCATAAAGGTTGGTGACCCCTGATGTATGGTATGTTAGTATAGGATACTACTAACTGGCTGATCTGGACTCTGTGGGTTCTAAAAATATAAATGTTGAGAAAACTGCCTTAAAGTTGTACAAATTAGGACTTAGCAATGGATTTTACTAATCAAATTTTGAGTTGTTATATATTTACAGTTGAGAATGTATAAAGCATCTTCATTGAACATGATCTTTATAATATTCTAACGATTTTGGCATGAAAGAAAAATCTATAATTTTGACGCAAGTGAAACATAATATTTATGTTTCGTTCTTTGGTCTAGGGTTAAAAATAACCATTATTACACATTATACATGATCTGTGTTTGGATAGTTATCATGGGACTCGAGTACCTAAAAGTTATACTTGTGCCATTGCTCAATTTATTTTCTTTAAAAGATACTTAACCTTTTTTCCATATATAACAAACTCATAGGACAGAATTTTGTTGATTAAAATAAACGTACGCCTACTAATAAACCATTGCAAAATGGAAAATTGATCTTTCATTCACCTCAGGTTAATGAATGCATGTAATATATATATGTACATATATACATATGTTTCCTACATCTGGCCTGTATTTGAGCAGTCATGAGTTATTAATTCAAAGGAATTCATTTAAATTCCATTCATTCCAATGGGGATATTTTTAATTCTTAGATTATACGTTCTTATAAACATCATGAAATACTCAATATTATAATTTTCTTTCATAAAATCTAAAGTAGCCATTACAATTTTTTTTTTTCAAAATAACACCTTTTTTAAAATGTTTAAGTGTATTTTGTTGCAGACCTAATGATGTACTTTGTCTTAACTAAGTCCAATGTAGAACATTTGTTAAGCTTAGATGTTGTTGTTCTTACAACACTTTATTAACTGGTGTTTTTACAGCCAATGGCAAACCAAAGTTTAAATAAACACAGTAAAATAATATCAAATAAAATGAAAAATTCCTGTTCAATCATTTGTGAAAGTTTGCTGATACTGAATACATATAATTATATATACTATTTTCTGGTAGATCCTATCTGTACAATTTCAAAACAGGGAGTAATGTCAAGCTTCAAACATTCACAAAGACAACTATGAAAAGCAAATATTTGAAAAATGGTTTAATGGACTTCATTTCAAACCTCCAGCAGCCAAATGCTTTGTATGTCAGTTTTAAAAATACACCGGCACAATAAAAGCTGAGGCCAATCTAAGGGCATCTGATTCATCCATATCAAACTATACTGGAGTTTGAGATCTGACTCAAACTAATAATTATTTCTCAAATCAAAATAATTATTTATCACAATCAAACATCGCTACTTGTGTTGTACACTTAAAGGGATGGTTCACACAAAAATGTAAATTCTGTCATCATTTACTTATCCTTTACTTGTTCCTTACTATTGAATGCAATTAAAGATATTGGTTTAAAGTGACAGTCATTGACTTCCTTAGTATTTTAGTTCCTACATAGATCTTAATGCCTGTTAGTTTTAATCATTCTTTAGAATATCTTGTTTTGCATTCAACAGAAGAACAAATTCAAACAGAACAAGTAGAGGCAATACAGTAAGTAAATAGTAATTTCACTCTTTTCCTTAAACTAAGTTATTGTTCTGACTAGCTGATCCAACACCGACAGCAATGCAAGTGCTCCAAGTTCAGATTATTCAGTCCTTGTGTAATATTTGCATAAATATGTGTGTGGTGCATGAAAACAATTACACCAGTATAGCAGGTAACAGTCTGAACAATTGAACAAAATGCCTTGCTTTGGGGTTATCAAGGAACTGACAAAGACGTGTATTTGAGCTGACAAGGTGCTATTTGGCTCCCAAAGCTTTACAAATGAATAGAGGAAAAGAGTAAAATAGCATAAATTGTATCAAATGTATTGATGCAAAACAACTCATATTCCATTGCACAAAGATGAAAAAGAGAGAATGGGACATCAGAGCAAAGAGAGTAAACATCATAGTATGAAATCAGAAAATATTGTTGTACCTACACAGCATAACATCTTACAGCCTTTCACAAAGTACACCAAAACAAAAAAAGATTAAAGTCAAGCAGTACGTTGTGTGCTTTTCTATTTTCTATTTAATTATTTGGTGTTTCAAAACATTAGACGCTACTGTAAACTGACAAACTATTATAATTATTTTTGTTCATTTAAATAAAAATTAAATAAATTAGTAATTAAGGTTAGATATAAAAAGAAATCAAACCAAAGCAAATGACAAAATTACAAACCTTTGACAAGAACACTTTTCTTTCAAATCACATTTTATTTTAAATCAAGCATCTTAAATTCCAAACTCATTACGGACACATTAAATCAATTCCGGACAATCTAGACAGGAAACAAAGACGTACTGTAAGTGTGTCTATTTCTGCACTAATTTTAAGGCTTCTGACAACTTATTTCACCTAAATTTAACAGATGAGAGAGGACAAGTTTTAACAAATAATGCAATTAACATATTTTTCACATTTTATCATTTTTTTAACTATAAAAAAGTTGCTTAATATTTTCAGTTAAGTCAAATGTATGTTACAACTCAATTCAACTTGTGTTTATTTATTATGTACGAATCAAATTATAAAGAATGATTAAGAGCTTGCATTTTTTTATTGCATCCTTTTCGCATGTTATTTTATTTATCTATTTTTTTAAGTGGTGAGAACATTCACTGGCAAAAATGTCCTCCCACACCACCAACTAATAAAGTAGCCTACTCAAGTTATTTTACCTTTTATGTAAAAATTAGGGAATAACTTATAACTTAATTTAATATTAATTAATAAAACATCCGTATTTCGTTAATAAAACAACACAATACTGCTTATAAATATTGTAGTTAAATATTGAATAATTTTAAATGCTTGAAACTGTATAACAGAAATTAAACGTTACATTTTTTAGAACTTCACAAATAGCCTAAATGGCACTTTACTAATCAGTAATAATATAAATAGTAATAATTATAAAAATATTAGCCTACCAGTAACAATATAAGTCAGATGTTTAAAAAAACAGCATAGGATTTCTCCTCCTTATGTTTTCTATTCATATTTTAAATTCTTTGCCAGAAAAACTAACATGTTGACTTTGTCCTAATTGGGATTATGATGTTTCCAGCAATACACATTCAGACGGTGTGCTTGTAGAGCAAATGCACAGATACTTTTTCACAACCGTGTAAGAGAAGGTTTCTTGCTTCTGTTCCTTATCTAAGTTTACTAAATATGTTGCTCCATTTCTCGTCACTGTCTTCCATTTATCACTTTCTCTTTTGTATCTGGCCATTTTTGGAAATGCCTCTGTGATACCTGGCTGACTAGCTGGGCGTTTGCGTTTAGAAGACAGGAGTTAATTATAAGTGGCTTTTTTCCCTCGTCGCCATCAATCGCCACTAGCTTGCATTACAAATCCAAAATGCTCCAGATTTAAAATTTTGTTTTCCAACTAGATTCATGGTTGAAGTTGAACTTGCTGAATCGCACCTAATGTTATATTCTAACAGAAATGTAATACTGAACATAGCGGTAATTTTTGTTTTAAAGTGCATGATGCCAGTGGCAACAGACCACCGCTGTGACGCGGTTGTCATGGTGACCATCCAGCCCTAGTTGTGCGTGAAAATCCCAGTAGATCAGCAGTTTTTGAAATATTTAAACCAGCCCATCTGGCACCAACAACCATGCCTAATCACAGTCACTTAAATCACCCTTCTTCCCCATTCTGATGCTCGGTTTGAACTGCAGCAGATCGTCTTGACCATGTCTACATGCATAAATCTATTAAGTTGCTGCCATGTGATTGGCTGATTAGAAGTTTGTGTTAACGAGCGGTTGGACAGGTGTACCTAATTTAGTGGCTGGAGAGTGTATATTAATTCAGCCTTCTAATTTACATTTTTCTAAACACTTTGTGCCTATTTGCCTTTTATCTCAAGAGAAGTTCAAATTAAAACAACAACAAAACTTTCAGTATGCAGTTTGTTACCTTCAAAGAAGCATTCATATAAAAAGACCTGCGCTGCATTTTGAATGAGAGCACAATGAGTAATTTGTTACTTTACATGTTAATTCCAGTACTCACTCACCAGTCTGCAGCAGCTATCAATCGACAACATTTATCTTTTTATTCTGTCACGGTAGTTTATCAATGACACATTATTCAGGCAAGCATAACATTGCCATAACTCCACAAAGCTTTCTTCCATTTCATGGAAGCAACACAGCCCTCTCTCTTTTATTTTTGCTATTTTTAAACCTGTGCATAGGAGAGATTACGCTCCTATTGGTCAACATCACCCATGTGACTGAACCCATTATGGGTGGCAGGGAAAAAGAATATAAGTGTGGCACAGTGGCTCAGTGGTTAGCACCGTTACCTCACAGTAAGTAGGTCGCTGGTTCGAGTGCCGGCGGGGCCAGCATTTGGCACTACTGTTTGGATTTTGCATGTGCTCCCCATGTTTGTGTGGGTTTCCTCCGGGTGGTAAAGGTGATTTTAATAGACGAAATTGTCATATTAGTGTGTATGAGAATGAGTGTGTATGGGTGTTTCCCAGTACTGGGTATTGCTGGAAGGACATCCGCTGCATAAAACATATGCTGAAATAGTTGGCAGTTCATTCCGCGATGGCAACCTCTGTAATAGAGACTAAGACGAAGGAAAATGAAAGAATGAATGTGTTAGAAATAAACCGATTTATTAATACAATTATAAAATAAATAAAAAAATATAAATACATACAAACACATGTAAAACAAACAAACTAATAAAAAAATATAATAATAATAATAAATAAAAAACGAATGAATGAATGAATGAATGAATGAATGAATAAATCAATAAATCAATCAATAAATAAATGACTAAAGAGCAGCCTGCACAATGTCCTCATCTTTCTAAGCTTGTTTTGTGGGTGTCAACAAGTGGAAAAAAGTCATGATGCATGTTCGACCCCTACACTCGTCATGCCTTCAAAGATGTCACTCAGGAAGGTGAACCCTTCAAAGGGATAAGGGCATATGGATTAGTCCTTCTGAACGGAAAGCATGTGACTGCTGCTGCTGTTGTGAAGCGGCACAGAAATGGCATCTGTTGTTGTGCACTATGACACAGTACATGAGAAGAAATTATTGAATATCTGACGACCATTTGTCAGAAAGTATTGCAAAATCGAGAAAAAAATCTGTATTCTGAATGGGCTATAAGTGAA
The DNA here is from genome assembly GCF_052040795.2 of Danio rerio. Taxonomy (NCBI): domain Eukaryota; kingdom Metazoa; phylum Chordata; class Actinopteri; order Cypriniformes; family Danionidae; genus Danio; species Danio rerio. Next base: position 39,208,069 of record NC_141026.1, on the reverse strand, counting down.
AATGGCATTTTAATTGCGTTTTGGTCTAATTTTATATTAAGTGCCCTTCACTAATATGTACTTACGCTGAAATTATTGCTGTACTTATTGTGTAAACACAGTAATACATTATTATGATTAGATGATGATTTATATATGATTGATTGAATACAGTACATGCATGTAATCAATGACTGTAATTATTGTCTGTAATTGCATCTTTAATTACACTTTTGACAATCCTTTACAACAGAGATTCTCCACTAGTGGGCCATGGTCCACTAGTGGGCCTCAGAGATCCTGCAGGTGGGCTGCGAGAATTAAATTAACAGCAGCTATATATATATATCTAGGTGGGCCTTCAAAAAACGATCGGAGAAAGAAGTGGGCCCCAAGTAAAAAAAGGTTAACTATTAAACCCATAACTAGACTTAAACCCTTTCCTTAGATTTTTAGCCCATCATTGATTCTGTTTATTTAATTGTGTAAATGTGTGTTAATTTATATTTATTAAGTTTTTAAATAAATTTTAGTAATATTATTATTCAGTAATATGAATATATTCATATGCTTTATTTACAACACAGCTTGTAAAGCAATATTTTCTGTCTTTTTGTAGATATATTCCATGAGAGGCTTATTTTGTTTACCAAATAAAGAGGATCTAATTGTATTTGCATAGTAAACATTAAATAAAAGTTAAAAAAGTATTTAAAAGGTTAAAAAGTATTTCATACATTAAGGTTTTAGTTATGATACTCCCAAAATAATTCCGCATAAGTTTGCACATTTTTAACACAATTCTGTGCAGAAATAGCAAAAAATGTCCGCAGATTCCATCTGGCCCTACTCATAACCTACCCACCGCCAAACCTGTCCCTAACCCAGGGGTGTCCAAACTTTTTGGGCCGAGGGCCAGATGCAAAAAAACAAACGTTGTCGCGGGCCAAATTTTACATACATCACACAGACACGCATATATATATATATATATATATATATATATATATATATATATATATATATATATATATATATATATATACACATATATATGTATATATATAAATACAGTTGAAGTCAGAATTGTTAGCCCCCCTAAATTATTAGCCCCCGTTTATTTTTTCCCCAATTTCTGTTTAACGGAGAGAAGATTTTTTTCAACCCATTTCTAAACATATTAGTTTTAGTAACTCATTTCTAATAACTGATTTATTTTCTCTTTGCCATGATGACAGTAAATAATATTTGACTAGATATTTTTAAGACACTTCTATACAGCTTAGTGACATTTAAAGGCTTAACTAGGTTAATCAAGTTAACTAGTCAAGTTAAGGTAATTAGGCAAGTTATTTTATAACAATGGTTTGTTCTGAAGACTTAAGGGGCTAATAATTTTGACCTTAAAATGGTTCATAAAAAATTTAAACCGCTTTTTATTCTAGCCGAAATAAAACAAAAGTCTTTCTCCAAAAGAAAAAATATTATCAGACATACTGTAAAAATGTCCTTTCTCTGTTAAACATCATTTGGGAAATATTTTAAAAAGAAGAAATAAATCAAAGAGGGGCTAATAATTCAGACTTCAACTGTGTGTAGATAGACAGACAGACAGACAGACAGACAGACAGACAGACAGACAGACAGACAGATAGACAGATAGACAGATAGACAGATAGATAGATAGATAGATAGATAGATAGATAGATAGATAGATAGATAGATAGATAGATAGATAGATAGATAGATAGATCATAACAAGATCTGCTGCTTAATTGAATGCATGTAATAGCGACACCCGGTGGTTATTTATTGAATTACGTTCATTTTTGTATAGCGGGCCAGATTCTATTGGTATTTATAAAAAGCCTCGCGGGCCGCCACAAAACTGATTGCGGGCCGCAGATGGCCCGCGGGCCGTAGTTTAGACACGCCTGCCCTAACCCATACCAGCATCCCACCTTAAGAACAGCAGAAGTGTTCTGCAATACATTAAGATCACTGTAAATATAGTGTATTTGTTTTGAAGCAAGTACATAGTAGGTCACTTAGGCCATTATTATGAATTTTTACATCAAACAAGCATATGTTTTGTTACATTCATAATGGCGTTTGTGTTTTACCATCATACTTTAACTTTTTAAAAACACATTAGCATAAAAAAAAAACAATAAATTTTGCTATTTGTAATCCATAATGATAACTCCAGTAACAGTCCCACAACATACTTCCACATCTGAAACTTGATGACATTTGAAAACCCTATCAGAAAAGTCTAGTGGTTGAATTAGCTTTGACTGTGTTTAGTATAGTGTTAATGTTGTTTTCGTATGTTTGCATACAGTTGATGAAAATGACCACTGTGTAAATGCACAGTAGAGGTACGATCTTATTGCCACTTTATTATGTTATCATAACATGATATATGCCTTCAGTCATATCCTGAAGATAAATCCCCACAAATAATGCAACTTTAATAACTACAGTACAGCAGTTGCGATCGTCGACCTCATATGAAGAAAGAGCTCGCGATGACATATGATGACATGTGCAGGTGTTGTAGTTGCAGCCCGATTTCTTATCGGCTAAATTTTGAAGCCCTTCCCCTTCACACTCTGTTGCAAAGGCCAAGGGAAAGGGGTAGGGGTACAAAATTAGAATTGGGATTGGGCCTTAATATAAAGTGAGACCTCCATTTTATCTACTTACTGTCATACAACAATGAGAGGATTTGGGACTATGCAGAAGCTTTTGTAACAAGCCTGCTCAAAAACTATTGTCTCTGATTGGCCATTGCTTTAAGCATCCATGTAACTGGCTACCATACTCAATGCTGCAAAAGATCATGATAAATACAAACTAAAACACACACACACACACACACACACGTGAGCGCGTGCACACACTAAAACGAATACGCTACTACAACCCAATTTTTGCTTAAGTGCTTTCAAGTACATTCTGCATGTTTGTTTAGCCATTTTCTTATGTCCTTGAATACATGTGTCTGAAACTCAAGTACTTCCAAGAAGCTTGAGCAATCTGAAAACGCATTAAAAATAAAAAAAAGAAGAAAGCTATTTCAATAATACTTTAATAGCATATAAATAATGCTACAATAAGGCACTGGATTGATTCACAATATGCCAAACCAAGTGAGATTTATTTTAAATAAAAATAGCATGCGCATAATTTCATACAAATATTTCACACAAAGCTGTTTTTAATGATAATATAAAAGATATTATGACAAGGTGCTAAAATACCTAAGTGAACTTGATGAAAACTGATTTCAAACGCCTACTAGAAGTGACCTTGAGTCCATTTAGCTAAATGTAATTATAAAAATAACACAAAAGCGCTGTTTTTGAAAATAATAAAAAATTATTAATTTACAAACCCCTCTTGGCTTCTTCTTTTAGATCAAATGAAATGAAAACCACATTTAACTGCATCAAAACAATGTAGTTTAAGTACACAGCAAATGACAATCATCAGGCTAATAAAAAAAAAAAGAGTCATTGGGTAACAAAATGAACAAACATTGACTTCAACCTCCCATATTTCTTCCTCCAGCTAAAAACCAGAGGGATCTTTATCAGTGATTAACTCACTCCATAATTCCCTTAGTTCACTGATTTATTTTCTTTTTCCTAACAGAGACTTCACAACGAACCATCATTTATCTTACTGATTACACCAAAAGAGGAAATTACCAAGCTTTAGTGACATTTAATAAAGAATGGATCCCTTTGTGAAATCAACCTCGGTTACATCAACCAACTTGTTTGCTATACTCCCCCCCCCCCCCCCCAAAAAAAAAAAAAAAAAAACAACAGGTTCATTATTGATAAGTACCCCTGTATACATTTCTGAAGAGCACAAAATACATCCCAGGAATTACGTTTTTTGCATTTTTTGTTTCCATAAATATAAATAAATTATAATAGAAACAATACTTCTAAACATAATAATAAATAATATTCTTTATATAAATATAAATATTTGACATTGGACACACAATTTAAGATTCATTTTTTGTTTTTATTAGTTTCAATTTTTAGCAGTTTAACAGTGATCTAAGTAATAATTGATAGGTTTATAACAGGGGTTACCAATCCTGGTCCTGGAGGGCTGGTGTCTCTGCAGGGTTTAGCTCCATCTTGCCTCAGCACACCTGCCTGGATGTTTCTAGTATGACTAGTAAGACCTTGATTAGCTTGTTCAGGTGTGTTTGATTAGGGTTAGAGGTAAAATCTGCAGGACACCGGCCCTCCAGGAACAAGTTTAGTGACCACTGGTTTATACAGTACTTTGTACTTCAACATGGGGACAAATCCACAAACCGCCACTAGATGGCACCAATAACTCGGTTTGGCGCTCTTGTGTCCACAGAAGATACATTTCCCTGTTATTTTGTCTACTCTTTATTCCACATCATTAATAAACTACTAGTCAGTCAACAACTCGAACTATTTTAAGACATTAAATCGTTTAAAGGCCTTAAAATATTAAGTCCAGTTAGATTGAACAGCTTAATATACTTTAGCATTTCACCCTGAAAAAATATCATACATCACTAGAAAGAGTTTATCACTTTCACTTTCCCTTTCCCTCAGTGTAGTCCTTGCTTTTTAATAGTTTTAATTAATAATAAAATATATTTTTTATAATTTTGTAATAGCCTATCATCAAAATATTCAGGTGATAAATTTGAAGTGCCCGGCTGTAGCACTTGATTAATGTCACAATAACAGATGATTTGCAGAGGATAATAACAAATGTGTGTCCTGGGTTTATTTACAACATACATAGAGCGCACGTGGTCGTGGCATGCAAATGTGAGAGCGGAAGAAGTGTGCACAGCCGCACACACATTTAAAACTATTTTATGATCAGCGGCTTCGTCATACACGCACATTGTAGACTACACAATATCATATACAGTTGAAGTAAGAATTATTAGCCCCCCTAAATTATCAACCTCATTGTTTTAATTTCTGTTTAACGGAGAGAAGATTTTTTAACACATTTCTAAACATAATAGTTTTAAAAACTCATTTCTAATAACTGATTATTTTATCTTTGTTATGATTATAGTAAATAATATTTTACTTGATATTTTTCAAGACACTTCTATACAGCTTAAAGTGACATTTAAAGACTTCAGTAGGTTAATTAGGTTAACAAGGCAGGTTAGGGTAATTAGGCAAGTTATTGTATAAAGATAGTTTGTTGAGTTGACTATCGAAAGAAAAATTACCTTAAAGGGACTAATAATTTTGTCCCTAAAATAGTTTTAAAAGAAATTAAAAACTGCTTTTATTCTAGTCGAAATAAAACAAATAAGACTTTCTCTAGAAGAAAAAATATTATCAGACATAATGTGAAAATTTCCTTACTCTGTTAAACATAATTTGGAACATGTTTAAAAAAGACAAAAAATAAATAAATCAAAGGCGGGCTAATTGTCCTTTGTGTACACAATGATAAACACTGAAAGCAAACCCTCAGGTCATCTGCTTTGATGTTTGATGACGATGAACCTCACAATGCCACCGTCCCCGCCCCCTCCGCAAAAAAATAAAAAATAAAAATAAAAATTGGATTTGAGCAAATTACAATCGCCCCAGTGAGGTTGGACAATACGGAAATATGTACAGAACAATCACAACCCTGCAGAAGCTCTCATATCACCCTGTAGCATTCGATTTAAAAACAAAATGCAGCCATACATACTCTGGCTACATAATTCGCGCTCTCCAGAAAAGTAAACAGGGGTACATTTTCACACTGAGCCTGTGTTGGAAAAAAAACACACACACACAGGAGCGTTTTTAAGGCTCACGGCGCACTGACTGCATGCCAGAAATGCATCCAGACGTAAACTTGCCCCTTAACATCTGCAATTTCCAACCGCCTCCCGATTTGTCGAGAGTTGTTTGGAAAGCTCAAGAGAGACTCCGCTGTAGCCTCTGGGAAATGTCACTCCAACCAAATTAGCCAAATCATAGCAAGGTTAATCTAGGATTCCACATTGCTCTGTGTTAAGTGCAGTCGCAGTAAGCACTTTCCCGCATTGTGTGGAGAGCACAAAGTACATTTCCTTGAGGTCTGCCTGCTGCTGATATGATGAGCGCTGGTGAAGAATACATTATGGGCGAAGGTGGCAGCTCTCTGTACCATCTCTACCGTTAACCCGCGAGAGAAAACTGCGGCAGGCCGAATGTTGCATTATGAGAGGCTTCCCCCAGGCATTCATTGAGTTGTCAGCAACGAACCATCAACCATCATTCAACCGGCACACATATTCACTCGCGCACACACAAGCCTGAAACCGCCTCCGCTTTTCCATTCCCGGTATCTCACCTTAACCCCCGATAGCCTCCTCATTGTCCCAAAAGTGCCCCGAAACAATTGCTGAATATCTGTCCGAGCAATTTTTAAGAGCCGGTCGTTGTATTGAAACCATTTGCCGATGTTTAGACAGACTGTCAGTGCCGAGTACGGAGCTATTGTTCGGGGAAACAATAAACCAGAGTAAAGACAATTTTGGAAGGCAGAAGCACGAACAAAGGATTGACAAAGGACAATTGAACGCTTCACTGTAGCCTTATCATATGAGGAGGAGAGAAAAAAAAATCAAATCTGAAGTGTTATAGTCAGCTATTTGAAAGGTCAGAGTTCCTTATATCCCGAGGCCTTAAATCACAATGGAAAAAGCTTATGAAAGCATGTTTGGGATCAAGCGTGCTGGGGCAGGCTGGATGGAGAGCGTGAGGCCGCCCTGTACACAGTTTAGGATCTGTCTTCATCTAGCCCAAAGCATTCCAAATCGTGTCTATGTGGCAATAAGTATTATAATACAGAGTGCGATTTAAAGCATAGACAAGCGCTCATTTAATGCTCTTCAACATCTGCAAGAGAGAGTGTGAAGTGTGGTTGTAGCACACACACGTGTTTCTGAAATTGTATTATTGACAGCATCTAAAACATAAGCATTAACAGCTTAAGGAACATTCACACGCAAGGAAGATGGTGATAAAAACGTTGAACTGTTTAAAATTCAAAAGAACAGCAGAGTCCACGCCGCTATAAAACGATAACAACATAGGAACAATATCATTGAAATGGCTCTCGGAGTGATTTTTTTCCAGCTGGTTAATGATAAAAAACATTGATAGGCAGCCAAGTTGAATTCACTCTGCTTGAAAGAGCTTGAGGGTTTAGTGCTAACTGCTGTGCAGAGTTAGAATAAACAGAAAACATGCACTGTAGATGATCTTATAGTTATAGTTTGTTATGTAAATTGAATCAGTGAATATTTTATCAGCTTGATTTTATTGTATTTAGGTCTAAAACCTCAATATATGATCAATAAAGTCACATTAACTTTGCATAAAATTATCTTGGGATTATATTAGATTCATTCAATTTAAAATAATTCATCACTGATAAGATTTACCAAAGACACCGTAAAATAATAATATTAATAATTTATATACCAAAATACACCTAACAAAGGTCTTGTCACCTATCCAAGTGAGAATTGCGATTTTTCTTTGCCTAAAAATAAAGATCACGATTTTCTCACGATTCTGTAGCTATAAAACAAAGGTTAATATGAGTGGGCTTTTATTATTGTTATTCTCAAACATGTAGTAAAACAGCAATAGGCGTTATGTAGCTGTACTGTTGGTTAAAATGCTAAATATTGTATAGACTTGGAATGGTGGACTTGAACAGAATTTAGATTTGTCCTGGTCATTAATGCTGATGATAATTCTGATGTTGAATTATTGTGTTTGAGACATGCTTACAATCTGTCATTTTCTGCTTAAAATCTGTCACTGTTGTGATCTTCGTGAATACAGAAGACTGGGTGGGTATTTTTAAATTTCGGGCGGGTTTTGGATACTTTTTGGGCTGGAATCAGTCAGCTCCATCTGGCAACACTGTGTGCGCATTCGGTTTCATTTTCACTGCTATGAGCGGTTCACTTCCTGCACGGCTCCCAAACGATCACTCTGTGCCACAAAGTGAATATTATTTAAAACTTTATTACCAGTCATACACAGCCTATGCAGGTTCTGTTCACTAAAGTAAACTTCATTCAGAGGGGCGTGTTTGCACGCCCTCCGTAACAGCTGACGGTCAACTCGCATCGCATGTAATTCGCAGATGATCCCTACAACTGCGTGCATGAATATCCGGTGAATATCAAACCTAAAACCAACTTTATCGAGCTAATTTAGCTGTTTTTCATAGATTTTAGTACTAACAAGATGTTAACGTCACAGGACCTAATACAGTATACAATACGACTTCATCAAAAGGTCTACCGTACTAACGCTGCAGTTTTTGTGCCCATCGAAAAAGCCAGCGACTCCGGCTGTGGGACGGATGATTGACGGTTGGTTATCTTGTGTCCTCTGTTCCTCTTGCTGTACTAATCCAGCAGCTGCTTTACGTAAAAGTTGACTAACAGTTTTTGCCATTTTACTTCTGTCATATACACATTAGCAACTCACGCTGTCCCATCCATCAAAACCGTGCTTCTGCCCTCAAGCTCTGTGAAAGCCCTCAACATCACTTGAATACGCCCCTCCCACTGATTAGCATAGGCTTTGCACACAGGTTGAAGTTGAAAATAAAATTGAAAATAAAAACTGAAATAAAAAAGGGTCAATAAAAGTAAATCTTAAATTTACATTTTATTTTTAATTGTGTCACTATAACAGCGTGAACATTAATAACTAGCTTCATTTTAATTATTGATTTGACAGGGACAGGGATGTGTTGTAACAGTGAAAATTAAAATTAAATAATTTCATTTCATTTTCAATTTTGGCAGATATTTTGAAAAACAGTGTCTTAAAATTAAATTGTTGATCTGTTTTTCACTTTAATTTCCAATGTTTATTTAATTTATTTAAAATTGCCAGGATTTACCTTCTATACAGAAAAGCATGTTGAATAAAGATACAATATCTTTACCTTTTAGAGACAAAAGAAAATGATTTCACTCATATTTGTTTACATTTTTGAAATTTTTAATTAACAGAACAATGTTACTTTTCCACATATATTCACATTTTACATTATGTTAGTACATCCAAGTTATCCTAAAACCTAAATGTAAATCTTGTAACCATAATTATGAGATCAAACTACTCAATCAACCAACATTCATGACAAATACTTCATTTGAACTAAACCTTTGAATGAGATGAAAATCTGCCCTTTATGTCCATTAAAGTCAGAGGTATTGAGGAGGTCTAAAATGCATAATGTCTTTAATAGACCCTTTAGAGTAATTACCCTGTATGTTTATATCGATGAACTATATGCTAAGCAATAATTAACAGCACAGACATCAACGGTCCGATGTCACACAAAAAAAAAAAAAAAAAAACAATGAGGCAATTAAATCCAGTGGCTCTATGCTCCTGCAGGGTCATTCAAAGACTACTGGAAATCACAGCTACTGTAATTACAGCTCTGCACTATTACCACAGTGCTGCCATATGTGCACCAAATACTGTGTTACACTTAATGGTATAGAATGATAAACTCAATCAGAACATATTGGCTTGCCCAATGACAAAAACAACAACAAATAAATAATAAAAAAACAACCATTTAGTTAATATACAGTGGATTTCAAAATTTAAGAATAATTTATTCATTCACTCATTTTCTCTTTGGCTTAGTCAGGGGTCGCCACAGAGGAATGAACCGCCAACTTATCCAGCATATGTTTCAAGCAGCGGATGCCTTTCCAGCTGTAACCCATCATTGGGAAACACCCATACACACACATACTCTATGGACAATTTAGTTTACCTATGGCGCATGCCTTTAGACTTGTGGGGGAAACCGGAGCACTTGGAGGAAACCCATGTGAACATGCGGAGAACATGCAAACTCTAAACAGAAATGCCAACTGACCCAGCCAAGGCTCAAACCAACGACCTTCTTGCTTGGAGTCAACAGCGTTACCCACTGTGCCACCGCACTGCCCGTGAATAACTTATGGTGATTATTATTTTTTTCAGAAATTATGTCTTCAACATTTAAAATTTGAAAGAATTATAGTTTTGTTTTACAAAATAGTGAAAACACAAAAGTTAGACTAGCAGTTAAATACTTTAAATGGAAGGTATCTGAAAGTGTAATTTGTAATCAGTGTCAAATACATCATTTATTTATGCATTCATTCATGCATTCACTCACAGTTTTTGACTGTGCTTCAAACATATTTGCAACTCATAAAATATGGTTAGAAACTGCTAATTTATAACTCATTATTCATATTTACATGTACAGTGGATTTCAAAATTTGAGAATACTTTATAATTATTATTATTTTTCAGAAATAATGCTGTCTTAATCGTTCAAAAAATATTTAAAACATTACAGTTATTACAACTTTTTTTTACAAAATAGTCCTTAATTAAGTAATTTTTGTTTTTATTTTAAACATTTCAATGGTTTGTAGTATTACAACTAACAGATACACATTGTGTACTTACAGCAATGATTCTAGAAAGACTTTGTTCAGCAGGTCCCAAGACGATTGCAAATAAAAATGCAGATTTTAATCCAAGTGATGTGGCAGGACAGTGCAGGACTCGTTTGCATGAAAGTTCTTAACCAAAATATCCCCCAGTTTAAAGGTTAAGGGTACCCTTAATAAAAGTTGGGTTGCAAGAACAAACCAAAAAAATAAATGAAAAAACAAGAAAAAAAATCAACTTAAGTAATCTAAAGCTGCCATTAAATATTTCCTTTTAGTCTTTAGTAACAATTTCCTCCCAAAACATTCTAATCAGCTCCCTTAAACGAACAAATGATACTCAAAATGCAAGCATTCTCAACCCCCCCAAAAAAGTTTTAGATAAAAGACTCACAGGATTGTAGATAAATAACTTAATAAAACCATTTAATAAATAAGCTAATATATACATGTCCGCGCAGGAGTGCATATGAAATTTCACTGCAGCTTCGAAAGACTCTACATAATCCCAGCCTAGTTTTATAGGTCCCCCAAACATAATGTCGAGATAGACTATGTAATTTCCCTCAAGCATACACTGGCACAAGTAGTTTCCGTAATACTGGTTTATTTGGTGGCTTTTTCCCTAAATCCACTGTGAAAACTAAACAATAAATACAAAACAAATGAACTTAATACAAACCAAAGCATATATAAACAAACAAACAAACTTAGGGAACGTCTCGACTCGCTTAACGAAAACAAAATGGCACAGATGATGTGCACTGCAGAGCTCGTTTTAAAGCATTCGCGGTTTGTTATAATCTGTTTACGTAACTATGGCAACTGCGTTGCATGTTGGTGTTTGTTGCCAGAAACTACAGTGAAACGCTTAGAAAAAAGGCACTTAGGTAAAAGTGACAGATAAGAAGTTTGTTGCAACGCTCTTAATGAAATCCCTTACCTCCGGGATTTTTCCCCCTCAGGGACACCGTTAAGTAAAATTACTGAAGGACTTTCAGGCAAGCAGGCACAGGTGTCGAGTGTAAATGACGTCACTTGCAGCGGAAGCGCGGTTGCCCGAGAGTGCAAGTGCAAATATGCAGCCAGACTCTAATGAGCGAAATATGTAAGCAGGTAAAGAGGTACATTTTGCTAGCAGTTTTTGTTTTGGCAAATTGAGACTGTTCTTTCCAGGACTCGAAACATGAATTATTCAGCGGTCAACTCCACTTTGCATCCCAAGTCCATCACCATATGTGCCGAGCTATACTGAGCAAACTGGCGACACTAGAAAAATTGTCCACATGGAGGTCAGTGGTCAGCAGTAGCTTGAAAAGGAACAGAAGCTGTCTGCGACATACCTGCATCATACCGCTCCATATAATTCGTTTTACACACATATTAAGGCAGACATACCTCTGGGTACATATTTCGCGGTCTCCAGAAATGTAGACAGGTGTATGTATTAACAATGAGTCAGTGTAGGAAATATGTTTAAAAACTGCTCAGATATAACTCTATCTCACTAAGCAATGGCCTAAAAGTTTTGTAGTTAGCATATAAATTCCTGATCATATCACTGAAATTATTTAAAAATACTTTTAAAAAAAAGATTCTTTATTAGTACATAATAATAATAATAATAATTCCTTACATTTATATATCGCTTTTCTGGGCACTCAAAGCGCTTTACATAGTGGGGGGAATCACCTCATCTACCACCAGTGTGCAGCATCCACCTGGATGACGCGACGGCAGCCATTTTGCGCCAGACCGCACACCACACACCAGCTGATTGGTGGAGAGGAGACAGTGATGCAGCCAATTGAATATGGGGATGGTTAGGAGGCCATGATGGACAAAGGCCAGTGGGCAGATTTGGCCAGGATGCCGGGGTTAAACCCCTACTCTTTTCGAAGGACATCCTGGGATTTTTAACGACCACAGAGAGTCAGGACCTCGGTTTAACGTCTCATCCGAAAGACGGCGCTCACTGAGCAGTATAGCGTCCCCGTCACTATACTGGGGCATTAGGACCCACACAGACCGCAGGTTGGGCACCCCCTGCTGGCCTCACTAACACCACTTCCGGCAGCAACCTAGCTTTCCCATGTGGTCTCCCATCCAGGTACTGACCGGGCACAGCCCTGCTTAGCTTCAGTGGGCAACCATGTGAGAGTTGCAGAGAGCTAGCTGCCGGCATCACAACCTTCAGTAGCAGAAGCTGTAAAATCTGTAAAGTTTCTATTGTCACTGGCTCTCGCTCATTGTCATCTCCTCTCCCCACGCAGATGTTAATTAGCCTGAAGAAGAATAGCTCAGACAAATGACTTTTCGGTCTCATTTGGGCCAGACTGAATCTTCCGACCAAAAGTCAAAGTTCACCAATATATTCAGGATGGTTGTCAGCATGAAACTTTTAATAATTATTGAAGCACATCTCGTCCGGTTTCTAATGTTTCTACAATTTGAAGCATCCTAGCTTTCATAAGTAGTGGTTTTCATGGCTCTTCAGTCTTTTGATCAGAATCTCAAAAAGCAATTCAATCACAAAATACACAGGAGAATTAAATAAATACGGCTGCCCATAGATAAGTGCGGCTGACTTTAATAAAAATTCACAACCACTCCAAAATACTGCTGTGCGCTGAATTTTTGATTCGCTTTGAAAAAGGGCCAAAATCTTTCGCTTTAAACTTTGGAAGGTAAAGATGAGGTTGATGTATTCTAGAGTTATGCTATAACTTAATATAAATGAAAAGAAATTGGTGAGAACAACAGCAAAAGGAGTGATAATTGATTGAAATCCTTTCCTGAAACTCTTGGTTGCATCACCATAACATTCTGAACCTCTAAACCAGCACACAGAACAACTAGTACACACTACAGTGTTTTCAGGTTGCTGTGAAATTGTTTCTAACATACTGCAATATATTCGCACTCACCTGAAGGGCTGATGTGTCTCCAAGAGATTTTGGGCTCTGGTTTCCCACTGGCTGCGCAGATGAGTGAAACGTTGCTGCCTTCGTTTACCGTAATGTCCGATGAAATGTCATAGATTTTGGGGGGAACTGTGAAACAAAACAGCAACAGTTAGACACACAAAGCTGCAAATGAGCTCAGGGCCAAAAAGCCTGGATTTAGAAAGTCAAGCATGTGGACAACAACAAGAGCCAGTGTAGCTGCAAGTAGCAATTATACCAGTCCAAACCCAATCCCACTTTATTCCGATAAAGTCATAGGTCTGTCCCCTGTATTTTAAAAGAATAAGTGTTATTTCTCCTTTATTTACACTGTCTATTGGTTGTCTAACGCATAGATGGTAATTCTACATATATGTGCCAAATTTAAAAATAAAGGTTTCATTATAACAAACTGAAATAGGCCCACTCAAGCAATTTCGATTTAAATGCCAAATTATTTCTGATAATTATTAACATTTGGAAGACATCAAATTTTCTTCCACTGCTTCATACTGACAGGGTGAAAAAAATCCTACAATTAGCTCACAAGTATAATTATAGAGTCTAAGTGTAATTTGATTTGAATGAATGATCATATGGATATGCATAGTCTATGAGCCAAGAAGCGTAATGGTGTAAAATATTCCATCAAACAGACCTAAAACTCACCAAAACCATCCATTTTTTAAACGATTTAAAAAATATTTTGGTAACACTTCAGTTGAAGGGGGTGTTCATGAGACCATAATGATGATGATATGAATATGAATGAGATTTTATGCATGCTCATTCGCTCAGTTAGCTCATTTTACAGTTTTTCCAACTGCTTACACACAAAATCTTTTCATGTCACACAAATTTTGAAACCTCTTACTCAAAATCCAAAACTACACCCCAAATATCCAAAACCAATAAGCTATTTCTCAGCCTTGAACTACACACAAATCTCTACCTAAACACAAAAATCTAAGCTACTTGCTTTCCTTTTTCCAAACACAACCAATCAAAATGTTACACTTATTCATCAGATCACACAGACACACTGTTCAAATGTGGAAACACTATTTTCTTAACTGATCACTAACCAATCACTGCTTTACTGTAGTACAGGCTTATAAATAGGTCGAAAGTGACAAGACACCAGTCTGTTCTGGTCCAAAACTGGACCTACCGCCATATTCATATCCCCTATTCACTTTTTCTAAATCTTTAATTATTCTAGAAAAGAATATAGGAATTTTTTTTAGGCTGGCTCTGCAAAGTAATGTAATGTAATGTAATGTGTATTTATATAGCGCATTTAATGTGTATGTCCATACACACAAAGCGCTTCACAATCATGAGGGGGGGGGTCTCTCCACACCACCACCGGTGTGCAGCATCCACTTGGATGATGCGACGGCAGCCACAGGACAACGGTGTCAGTGCGCTCACCACACACCAGCTATTGGTGGAGTGGAGAGACAGTGATATGGCCAATTCGGTGGAAGGGGATGATTGGGAGGCCATGATCGTAAGGGCCGATAGAGGGACTTTGACCAGGACACCGGGGTTACACCCCTGCTCTTTCACGAGAAGTGCCATGGGATTTTTAATGAGAGTCAGGACCTCGGTTTTAACGTCTCATCCGAAAGACGGCGCTCACTGACAGTGTAGTGTCCCCTTCACTTTTACTGGGGCATTAGGACTCATGCAGACCACAGGTTGAGCGCCCCCTGCTGGCCTCACTAACACCACTTCCAACAGCAACCTAGTGTTCCCTAGTGGTCTCCCATCCAGGTACTAACCAGGCTCAGCCCTGCTTAGCTTCAGTGAGTAGCCGGTCTTGGGCTGCAGGGTGATATGGCTGTGGCCAAGTGTATGATGGTCAACCTTACAGTATGTTCACATGAGGCTTCTCTGGATGCTTTTTCCTTTTTTTTTTTTTTTTTAATGGCGACCCTGTTTTGAAAACATGTGTTAGCAGTTGGAAAAAAACTGTAAATATAAAGATGACATAAAGATGTCTTTTTTATGACAGCTTGACATTATCAAAACAGCATAACTAGTCATAAATCTGTCATAGACATGAGGCCTTATGTCATGAAGCCATTATAACAGTGAACTTTATGACAGGGTCATTGATAGTTTCTTGACCTTAACTACAGACATACAAATTGAATTAAACATTAGAATTAGTGGTGTAACGCATCACAAATCTTACGTATCGGTCACATTACGGTTTTTAGTCACAGATCAGACCATTTTTTAAATCAGCCAAAAAGGGAGGAGACAAATGTAATTTGCTTTCCATTTATTACAAAAACAGCACTTCAAGAAACTTTTGGTTTTAACATGCAGAACTTTTTGTTAATAAATCTAAATAGTAAAATATTCAGTACTGTGAAAAACTTACTGTTACTACTACTGTTGTTAATAACGCTAATGTATAATGTATACATTAATGTATAAAACTAATTTGTACAACCCATATTTATTTTTATTCTCATTTTCAATAAACGGTTCAGTTATTCACTCATAAAACTTTATGTTTCATTGCTTGACGTGTCATTTTTGAAGAATTATTCAGTGCCATATTTCTGAGGGCTGGTTGTTGCCACCTACTGTTTAAGTAACATAATTGCTGCCTACAACTTTCCTTTTTGAGTCTCAAGTTAAATGCATATGACTGTGAATATAATCTTTACCATAAACATCAGTGATTTGATCTAAACTATAAACTGTTATCCCAGTACTTCTGTGTTATTTGAGTGATTGTAACTTCATAACTAACTCCAAAGACCAAAGACTGAATCTATTTCTTGATTTTTGCATTTTTCGAACACAGATTACAATAGATCACAATAAATATGGGCAAATCGCCATCATTTATAATTTATGTTGTGTGGGTGTTGAGATCCCAAATTTTAATGATTAATCGTGCAGCTTCCACTGAATGCATTAATGCAGGATAAACAAGTAATGAAAGGAAACACCTTCAATAACCTAAGAAGCTCACCAAATCCTGAATAATCTACCACAACTTCTTTAGCCCTCATTATATTGAAAGCCTAAATGCTTTCATACATGTGATTTGAAGCCCATGAGAGGCGGTCTTTCTGGGATCATTACAAATTTAGGATCAATCTACAAGAAAAAAAATGAATAATCCACAGGTCATGTGTGTTTCGTGGGTTGTGGTCCTACAAATCACAGATCAACCGTGATCCATTATACCCCTAGTTAGAATATTATTAAATTATTTGACAAAAAAAAAATTAAAAATCATTTGTTCCACTATAAAAAAGTTGGAAAAATATTTATGACACAATAATTATGGCCTCACACATGACCATTATGTTTATGACAGATTTATGACAAGATATATTGTCTTGCTAATGTCATGACAAAGACACTGACAGATTTTGTTGTCTTCAAAGTTGTCATGAATGTAATTTAAAATGTTATTTAAAATGACATAACCGAGCGAATGACACTTAATTACAGCAGTCATAAGCATACATAAAATCTCATTCACATCCCTGATGTGAGACATCATCATTATAAGCGTGTCATGACAGTCTTATGAACACCCTCTTTAAGCAAAGTGATGCCATTTATAGCTATTAATATGTATTTGTTCATAAAAGCAAACGTTGACCTTAAGAAAGGTGTGTAATTAGATCTTATCTGGTAGTTAAGTTTGTGTTATTCTTCAAGATATACCACAACAGCATGATAATGTGAGGATACAGGGGCTCATGAGACAATAATAAATTCCCATTTTTATTCCATTTTCATCTTGATCTTGAACGAAAGATAGGAAAATAGTATTTGCATGACGCCTACTGCACCATCTAATAATTACAATAAGATCTGCACTTCACATTTCAGTCAAAAACAAAGCTTGATCTTTCAAATCGGCAATTTTACATGAAATTCAAACAATAAATACGGTTTTGACAATCACCTCTTCCATTTTAGTACTAGTATAGGCATGAAAAAAATAAATGAACATCAGAAGACGCGTGTAGAAACAGCACAACTGAAATACATATCTCAAGTAATCGCTCAATCATTCTTTCAAAAGTGGAGAGATGTCAATAAATGGCTTGTAAACAATTTCACGTAACATTACCTCAGGAAAATCATTCAATGTCCATCAACTACTGAGAAAAATAACTATAGATAGGAAGGAACATTCTGTAGTACACTATTGTGGGATTCTTTTGAAGTGAAAATCCAAGATGTGATTAATGCTTTTTATGAGTATATAACTTACAATACACCTGACGTACAGTCTGTATGATTCAACTTTTCCACTATGGATTAGTGTTACACATGCGAACAAACAATGCAACCCATATAAATTCAGCAAATCGTGGAAGTACTGATATAGTAAGAGATAAGTGCATCATACCAGCCCTACCAAAGATTCTATCAGGTTATTTATTCACTATTCCCACAACTTATGTAACATCGCACAGCTAAAACCACAGCTATAGGATTTAGACGTATCCAGCAGATGTTCAGAAGTCTTTGATGCATGACATTATGAGTCATGATGCACCTCACACTCTCTATAACTGCAAAATAAAATAAGAGAAATAAATTTAGATGTAAATGTCTTCCTTCACCCCACCTTTCAGCACACAGAGACTCTACTCTTTCTCAAAACCACCATGTCAGTTGTCAGGGGGTTTATGAATAAATGTCTGACCTCCTGATTTTGCTTTCCTACATAAAAAAGCAATACATTGTCAGGAGTCTGCAAAATCAGCTATTCCCTTTGTTCTCTTTTGAGGCCCGGCTCTGATTCTGTGCCAGGCTGTTTGAAGTACACTGCATTTAACTATGCCGATTCTGATTCTTTTGACTTCCTGCTCCTAATATAATATTCCAAACACCATGTGTTTACTTGTGATGCATGCATAATGGAAAAACCTCCTGGTATTTTTTGTATGTACAGTATATCAAATGTTAAATAGAGTGGTGGTAATTAACTTATATTTTATTGCAAAAGTCAATTAATAATCATCCAGATTCCCTATTGCATCCACAAATAACCAGCTGCAATATAGATATAATAGAATAAGTGATACTCATCTGGGGGAAATCAATTAGAAGAAAATAAGACAGAAGAAACATAAAAGCCAAGTCAGATAATGAGAATGCATTCAAGTTATTCATTCTATCGATGGCAAAGGACAACAAACATTCAGGAGAAAAACTCCTACACTGTTTGATCTCCAGCTTGGGTCTTTCTTATCGTAGGCTTGTGTAATCTGCTGGTATTAAATGATTGAGTTGAAATTCTAATGAACTCTTTCATTGTTTGAAAGCGCTGCTTTGACTGTCACGCTCTCCGCTGCAGGTTTACTTGAACCTCCTCCCACTGTTGACAAATGTCCACAATTACTGATAGCACAAATGGAAAATGTTGCATTTGTCTACTGATCATATCTGCCTTCAACAAGATCAAGACCCTATTAGTCAATGCCCGAGGACTCGGAGAGGAATCAGTGCTTTAAATGAGATGTGAAGGCTTTAAAGGGATAGTTCACTAAAATATATGAATTTACTCACCATTTACAATCCATTGTGAGTTGAACGGCAAAAAAAAGATATATTGAAGAATGCTGAATTTTGAATTATTTTTTCAGCAATGAAAAATACTATTGAAGACAATGCAAGTCAACATTCTTTAAAATATCTTCTTTAGTGTTCAACAGAAGAAAGATCTCACATAAACTCACTGGCCATTTTAATAGGTACACCTGACCAACTGCTAGTTAATGCAAATTTCTAATCAGCTAATCACATGGCAGCAATTTAGGCATGTAGACATGGTCAAGACGATCTGCTGCAGTTCAAACTGAGCATCAGAATGGAAAAGAAAGGTGATTTAAGTGACTTTGAACGTGGCATGATTGTTGGTGCCAGACGGGCTGGTCTGAGTGTTTCAGAAACTGCTGATCTACTGGGATATTCACACACAACCAGTTCTAGGATTTACAGAGAATGGTCCAGAAAAGAGAAAATATCCAGTGAGCGGCAGTTCTGTGGGCGCAAATGCCTTGTTGATGCCAGAGGTCAGAGGAGAATGGCCAGACTGGTTCGAGCTGATAGGAAGGCAACAGCAACCCAAATAACCACTTGTTACAACTGAGGTATGCAGAAGAGCATCTCTGAATGCACAACACATCGGTGGCATATGGTCAACATCAGCAGAAAACCACACTGAGTGCTACTCCTGTCAGCCAAGAACAGAAAACTGAAGTTACCATTCACACAGGCTCACCAAAATTGCACAATAGAAGATAGGAAAAACATTGCCTGGTCTGATGAGTCTCGATTTCTGCAGCAACATTTGGATGGTAGGGTCAGAATTTGGTATCAACAACATGAAAACATGGATCCATCCTGCCTTTAATGGTTTAGGCTGGTGGTGTAATGATGTAGGGGATTTTTTCTTGGCACATGTTGGACCCATTAGTATCAATTGAGCATCGTGTCAACACCACAGCCTACCTGAGTATTGTTGCAGACCATGTCTATCCCTTTATGACCATAGTGTACCCATCTTCTGAAGGCTACGTCCAGCAGGAGAATGCGTCATATCATAAAGCGTGAATCATCTCAGACTGGTTTCCTGAACATGACAATGAGTTCACTGCACTCAAAAGGCCTCCACAGTTACCAGATCTAATTCCATTACAGAACATTTGAGATGTGGTGGAAGATGTGGTGGCTGGTGAATGTATATTTACCACATGTAAAGGATATTTCTTTTAACAATATAAGGTATATACATATATTACTTTTAGAACGTCAAGTCCAAAATAAAAATTAAAAAACAACGCTAAATAAAAAGCTGAATGTAAACATCATACTTTTAATGTTAAAGATTTAGGTTTCTGTCTGTAATGTCAAGGTTGCCGTGTGATATTGCATTTTATTACCGTAAACAATGTATTGTGTGATACAAATAAATTAATAATAGAGCATAATATTGAATGAGGGAGAGACAGTGGCGCTGTGGGTAGTACAATCGCATTACAGCAAGAAGGTCGCTAGTTCGAGCCTCAGCTGGGTCAGTTGGTATTTCTGTATGAAGTTTGCATGTTCTCCCCATGGCGACCCCAGATTAATAAAGAAAAAAAATGAATGAATAATATGGAAGGATAGATGTTTTTTTTTTTATCTTTTCGGCTTAGTCCTTTTATTAATCTGAGGTCGCCAAAGCGGAATGAACTGCCAGCACGTGTTCTACTCAGCAGATGCCTTTCCAATCCCATCACTGGGAAACATCCATGCACACTCATTCACACACATACACTGCAGACAATTCAGCTAACCCAATTCACCTGACCGCATGTCTTTGGACTTGTGGAGGAAACCAGAGCATTCGGAGGAAACCCATGCGAAAATGGGGAAAACATGCAAACTCCACACAAAAACGCCAACTGACCCAGCTGAGGCTCGAACCAGTGGCCTTCTTGCTGTGAGGCAAAAGTGCTACCCACTGCGCCACGCGTGCAGCCCTCAATTTAATATATATCATCATATTGCACAGCCCTCAAACAAAGACTCTCAGACTTTTTTTTGGGAGAACTATCCTTTCACAAACATCAGTTTCATCACTTCTTCAGACAGGGCGCACCCTGAGATTTGAAGTCTCTTATTATTTTTTTCCAGACACCACTTTACTTTTACAGTGCAATAATGGCAAAACTGTGTGAAACAACTGAGCTTTTTAAGCTTATAAGTTTGGGGAGGGGAAAAAATCCAAAGGATTTGGTGCACTGACGGAATATCTCTCATTACAGCCCGAGACAGTTTTGACTTTCATTACTAGTCTTGTGTGTACCACCTGTGAATACAGAGTACATTATCAGATGAAATGAAATCCTCCCAGTACTTTCAAGTAGCTAAAAAGCCGTGAGGACCGGTAGGCCTCTGCACTTCACTGCCAACATAAACAGACATAAAGGTCAACAACCTATACCAATATGCTCTTTTAACCATCACTAAGTTCCCGATGAAAGCACGTATTATTTAATCTCAAGCTCAAGGTCTAACCACGGTTTGACTTCTATATCGCGCTCTTGGCTATGGTTATTTTTAACCTGTTTATTTCCACTCGGCCTGTTCAATTGGTAAGGTAATAATGACAAGAGAAAAACAAGACGACGCTGAAGCCCTACCCCAAGGCCCTATTCAAGACAACCTGATGCTTTGTTTTTCCGTTTAATTCATTAGCTGCTGCACGATTGTCATGTTTGCCCATTTCACTCTAATTCTCCCTCCTCTCCTCGGCGGGAGGCGCTGAGATGGAGCTGCCACAGCTGATGGGGGGAGGCATTTTCTGTCTCTTAGCCCCAGAGTGAATAAATAAGCCTCTAATGACGCCACCTTGAATTACTGAAACGCTTACAGCTATTAAAATGCAGAGTTTCCTCGGAATAAAGTGGAGTACATCGCTTGGCTTTCTATAAATTCTGACAGGTTCTCCAGGGCTGACTGCTGCCACCCAATTCCAAGACCCCATTGCTTCACACCTACTGCCAGCCCACATTCCAATTACAGAGCTGAGGGGAAAGTGGGCTCCTGTCATAATGCAGACTAGCACAGGCAAAGAGCCGAGAAGAGACAGCCAACGAAATCAGATGCCGTCTTATCTATTTGTTGTCTTCCATGGCTGAAAAAGCATTGAAAGAGAAGTTAAGGCTGATGTATAATGAATGCTACAGTATTGTTAATTTATTTATAGCATAAGTGGGAAGAATTTCGATTATATATATATATATATATATATATATATATATATATATATATATATATATATATATATATATATATATATATATATATATATATATATATATATATATGATACCTCTGTGGTAAATTACCAGTGGAATAGGCGATGCTATAAAAGATGCGCTCTATTGCACAGCTGAGCCCTTCATTAACCTTTAATATCTGTTGCATGCCATGCCAAAAATACACAGAGAGCATTTGAAATTAAATTCTTTCCTCCTCCTTACTGGTACAGTGAATAACATTTAAATAACAGGGTATTATGTTACATTATTACAGTAGAAGTCAGGAGAGTTTGAGTATGAGTATTTACACTAGAACTTTTAGTTGATTAGTCAACATTGAATGCATTCTCAGAAAAAAAAGTTACAGTCACTAGCATTGTATCCAACACAGGCTCATTGTGAATACGTACCCCTGTATACATTTGTGGAGAACGTGAAATACGTCCCAGGAGGCGCTTTTTTTTTTTTTTTTGCAGTTTTTTTCTCGAATCCACCAGAGGCCGTTCTGTACGCTCTTTCAGATCCCAAATTTTTCTAGCTAGTGTGATTCCCGCTTGCTGTTCTCACATAAATTCACCAGAGGCCACAGTCGACTGACTAACAAACCAATGGACTGATCACCCCCACCCACCACCTTCCTTAAACCCAACCAACAGTGTTTTCAAAAGCAAAAAAAGAAAGGCCCTCGTGGCAGCCTGATTTTTACCATGTTTTCAGATCTTGCCATGTTCTCACTCTGTTTATTATTATTCTCACTTGTTTATTAAAATTTTTGCCTTTTGTTTTTGTTTTAACTGCTTTCTGGAACCGTTCTTTACCAGACTCAAACCCCATTATCGCGATCAGCTCCGCTCCACCTCCCAAGTCCGCTGACATATGCAGCGAGCCACTGGGCAAACTGGTAACAGCAAAAAGGTGTCCACATGGAGGTTAGCAGTCAGCTGGTAGTGCGAAAATGAAAAAAGGCTAGCGGCAGTGTTATACTGATAGGGGTGGGTGATAAAATCGTTATCTGTATTTATTGACCAAACACCATTGGCAATAACAATAAAAAAAGTTGTGTATGAAGTTTCAGTATGAGGTTTCTATATGAAGCGCTATAGTTTTATTAAAACGAGGCTGCTGAGCACATGCCTTGGAAGCAGTACCAATAAGCTTGAAGTGTCAGTTTGTCAATTCCAATGGAGGCGTGCAACATGCACATGGTGTGCAAGCGGTGTACACGCAACGCTTGTGCATTTTTAAGGTACACATAGTTGAAAAACATCTGAACTTTTCCAAATGCCCCAAGCGCACCGCCCTTCATGTAAGCAGAACTGACCAATCTGCTTTACACTTTGAATATAAACATTTCAGCAATAATGATAAGACAAACACAGCGCATCCAAACACTGCTGCGCTTTTTACTTTTCTCCATAAACTTACATTGGAGAAGCAGCAATGTTTTTTTTTCTCCGTTTGTCATCCTCTGAGAAAATGGTCGCCTAGTTGCGAGAGATGCAATAGAAAATGATAAAGAAAAGCATGCACTTGCGCCTGTCATTTCAGGTCAGATTAACAACAAATGTATAGCAGAAGGGAGGAGATTGTAAATGCATCCCAGCCACTAGCTCCCCATCTGAAAGATTTTTTAGCATGGGGGTAATGTAGTCATTAAACTTCACAATTTGTAATGTTGCAGTATGTATAAGGATGGCTGGTTCCTTTACTTGAAAGCTCAGATTTGATGATCATAATTTGTTTTTTTTACAGAGTTTGAGGTTTACTGTATCATTATTATTTACACTTTAGAGTTAATTTACCTTTACCATTGCACACACTTTGCAACATTTTTTTTCAAGTTTAAGAGTCTCTTTAACAAGTATGTTTATTTTATTATAAAGAGATCAGATATTTTGTTTAAATATTTTGTCTTTGACTATTAAAACTTTTTGCCTTAGTAATGTTGGTAAATTAAAATAAAGTGGTTAATAAAAAAAATCATAATATACCTAAATGTATTGTTAAAAAATGTTCAATAATTATCAATATCGAGTTATATGAAATATGATAGCGTGATTATTTTTTGCAATATCGCCCAGCCCTACATACCGCCATGTAGCAATTGTTTTAAAGATTGCCACGGCTGGTGCCTGCTTGTGCTTGTGTGTATGTCATGACGTCACTCACTGTTTGTTTCCTAAAGTCCAGTCCACCTTTGTGCACCTGCGGCGAGTTGCGTTATTTACAAAATGGCTATAAATATGGACCAACATTGAAGCGGAGAGAGGAGATTTCACTGCCAGCCATCAAGCTTCATTTATTTTCTTTAATTTCCAGCCTTTTTTACTTGTTAAGTCTTAATTTATTATTTGTTGGGTTGTTAGTCTTAGGTTAGTGTGGTATATTTGTTGGAGAACGTGAGTTTTGATTCTTTATTCATTCTTGCTTAGTTGTGACACATGATTTGTTTGATTGTTTTGTTGTAATAAATGTACTATTTTAGACAACTTGATTCATTTGTACTCTTTATGTTGTGTTCCCTTGATGTATTAATCCTTTTTTATTTTATTTTTTTTAAATAAAGGGTTCGTAACAAAGATGAAATGCAGCCAGACGTACCTCTGGCTACATAATCCGTGCTCTCCAGAAATGTGGACAGGGGTATGTGTTCACAATGAGCCTGTGTTGATTGTATCCTTTTAAATGACACTAAGATGTACAAACAAATGCGTAACTTCAGTGCATTTTAGAATGTGTGCCAAACAAATCTTTCTAAAACATGTGTGTTTCCTTATGTAGATTTCATCATGTTAGAAATGCTGTTGGGTTTAATTAGTCTAAGTGAACCAATGTCATTGACGTGTAAATGTCTATTATGCAATAATGCATTTCTAATTGCTAAATTCTCCACAGAAATTTCATTTTAGCATCTCGCGTTCTTCGTTTTTCTTACAAATCAGACACAAAAGTGCTATTCAGTGCGTGTTATGCTAGAAGAACCAAAGGGAGAATAAAATAAAGCGAATGTTTCCATTTCTGGTGCTTTCTCCTCTAGAGATATTATGTAGCTGTAGTTGTAAACAGTTGCTGCTATGTAGTGCTCATACTGCTGTTTATGTCAATGATGCAAATCTACTGCGGTTTGGAGTCAAATATTACAAAGTAAGAACAGCCAGGGGAGGAATTGAAAAACAGATATGGGCCCAAAAAATGCAACAATTCAGTCTTAAGACGCCTTCAGTCTGATAAAACACTTTAAAATATATAGTAAAAAAGGGACAAAGAAGGGCATGACATTAATAAAATCAAGCTCACACTGACTGATATAGACAGAGACTTTGTTATCAGGAAGGCTGAGGGCTAAAATTTGAACATAATAATAAACTTGTATGCATCCCGAACAACCCATATGAGTCACAGTGCAGCTGTGTTCCAAAAGCAAGTGAGCTGCCAACAGGCAACACTTGAAGAAATCATAGGAACAAGCCCAGTATTACAGCTGTTCCAAGAGGTAGGAAACATGATTGTGTTGCTTTCTAGGATGCATAATATTTCTGAACCAAAAGAAAAAAGAAACAGAAAGGGGAGAACCACATCATTGTAATCCATTTACAAAGAAGGCAACTCCATAATTAACTCCATAATGACTTATTGCTCAAATATGATGTTTTTGTTCTGCTGTTTTTAAATGTGGTAAATGGGTTAGTTCACCAAAAATTTGGATTACACAACATTTAAAGGTGTGCTTGTTAAAGTGTAAAGGCTGGTTGATACTTCTGCGTCGAGTGATCACCATGACCCATGGCACATGCCTTGCGTTCAGTCATGCATTTATACTTCTGCATGCTGATTGTGTTGCTCAGCAATAACACTTCCGAAACACTAGCTGGCAGTGGGTTTTCATATTCTTTTGTGTCGAGTTTCTTTGCGGGTCTTTGTTTTTTTCTGAATGCTACCTTACAACAGGGTTCCTGCACGTTTCAGCAAGTTAAACTCAAGACTGAAGACCATCAAGCATGAAACTTTGGACTTGTATATTGCTAATTGCTACGTTATTTTTGTAATGGCAAAGCAAAAAAAAAAATTACTTGCTCCATCAAAAAAAAAAAAAAAAAAATCTAATTTGATATTTCTTAGCAACATTTTAATAACTAAAAAAAAGCTTAAAATAATTACTTACTGTGTCAAAATATATATACATTTTTTAACATAACGTAAATTAAAACTTTGATCAAGTAAATGTAAGCACAACAGACTGTTATACTATTAATTATAAATAGAAAAGTTTTATTAAGATGTATTGTCTGTGATTGGATGTGTGTTGGATCGAGTGGGTTGCTATAAAAAAACAAAAGAGACCCATTTAAAATGATTGAAGACATGCAAGAAAATATTTTAATAAATTTAAGATTGAATTTACTAAAATTAAGACATTTTAAGACCTCGCGGACACCCTGTACAAGTAGCTCAAACTTGCTCATTCAGAGGCTGAAGCCGGCAGACGTGCAACAACTTGAATTATTAGGTGAACACAAAACAAAAGATTCCAAATGAAGCTCTTTCACGGGACTCAACAGTTGTAAACACTCGCTTTGCTCTCGGCCTCGCCCAAACACGTCACCGCTACCAACCGACCAATCACAGAGTTAGCGCTATGCGTCATCATGATGTTTAGTTACATTTTTGAGAGGTTCGTGTCTGTATCAGCCACGACTAAAGATATGCGACCGAGCGAAAGCTGCGCCGGACCACACGTGTGCGCTCGACACAGAATGCCAAATCATTTATTAATTTTTTCTTCGGCTTAGTCCCGTTATTATTCAGGGGTCGCTACAGCGGAATGAACCGCCAACTTATCCAGCATATGTTTTACACAGCGGATGCTTTTCCAGCTGCAACCCGATACTGGGAAACACCCAAACCCACGCATTCACACATATACTATGGCCAATTTGGTTTATTCAATTCACCTATAGCGCATGTCTTTAGACTATGGGGGAAACCGGAGCATCTGGAGGAAACCCACACCACCACGGGGAGAACATAACTTCAGGCAGAAATGCCAACTAACCCAGCCAGGACTTAAACCAGCGACGTTCTTGCTGTGAGGTGACAGTGCTAACCAATGAGCCACTGTGTCGCCAAGTACAAATCATCAGCCTTAACTAATTAATTAACTACCGAGTAATATATTACTATATAATAAGGTTAAGGGTTAGTTTTATGTAATTATGCATAATTAAATGTAATTACAATAAGAAAAGCTTTGAACATGTCTATCATCTAGAAATATACTGTAATCAAATTATGTTATTAATGAACTAATTAAGCCTTGAATTGCTCAAAGTAAACATGCACCCTGATGCAAAAGATATAGGTGAACAAAGTCATTTTTATTTTTTTTTTTGCCACACAAACATGTTCTAGGAGCTTGTATGATTACAGCTGAAACACTGAAGGCACATGAAATGTTTTGCCAATGTTCCCTTTTTAGACTTTGAACATCTCGTGACTGTTGCAGTCTATGAAGGATTAGAGAGCTCTTAGATTTCTAAAATATGTGTTCTGAAGATGAACAAAGGATTGAAACAACATGTGGGCGAGTAATTAATAAGAGAACTTTTATTTTGGGTTGAACTAATCCCACAATATCAGATTCCAGATTGAACTGATCACATTCCTGTATGTGCAAAATAATTATTACAAGACTACATGCAGCACACTGACACACAGGCCAAACCCCTAAGTCTTAATATATATACAGCATACAAGTGAATTCATGTCCAGGAAATAGATTAATGATATTTCACTGTGACTCCTTGGGTTTAGCTTGTTACTATAATACTTAAGAGTTCCACTAAGTCCTTCCTTACTCTCCGTCACAT
Source organism: Danio rerio (assembly GCF_052040795.2). NCBI lineage: Eukaryota > Metazoa > Chordata > Actinopteri > Cypriniformes > Danionidae > Danio > Danio rerio. The sequence goes on along the minus strand of NC_141026.1, from coordinate 39,179,952 downwards.
TCAACCAATGAACAAAGAACCTGTCAGTGCAGAATCATAAATAATGAATTATAAAAGTTGCATGAATTCAGATATGACTGTTCTGACTGAGGTGCTCCTGCAAAATAACTGATCCGCTGACAGTTTTTTTTCTAGTATTCCGAACTTAGCCTAAGGTGGCAGAAGTCATTTCAAATATAATTTATGCATTAGTGAATGTACTAATTAAAAATCATAATTATGGACAACTTTCGTGTTCAACTCTATGTATTTTTATGAATGAAGTGGTATTTTGTTACCTTTCCAAATACCAAATTAGTCTCATAAGTAGTGTATTTTTTATGACCCAGAGCTGCTGCAAATGTACTGTTACAGATCTATTGGGGAAAGTAGACTTAATAGGCAGCTAAATGTGCCACTATGATCATTTTTCATATTTCATATTTCATGCAGTGTGCAATTTAGCTGATTGAGAATGTAAAGGATCTGCAAAATTTTAAAGATCAAAGTCTAAAATTCATAACAAATTTACATAATGCCAAGATGTCTCTAATGCAAAAGTCTCTTCACAGACTTGCTGCCAGACACTGTATAGTTGTAGCTGATTCCTGGAAGTGTTTAATTCATTGATTCATATATTGGAAAAACAATGTCGATTAACTTTTTTTATTAACACATCTATTAACACGTCTTTTTGTGTGTGATTTTTAGCTATAAAAATGACTGATTTTGTGGTTGTAAATTCCAGATATTTGAGGGCAATTAAAACTGTTAATGGAAACACCAAGATGCACATCTATTTTAAATATGCACGTAAAAACATTTGCACATAAATGAGTAGGATAAACGTTTTGTTCAATAAGAAAAGATTCGCATAAACTACGATGGAAACACTTTTACCGAACAAATTTCAGTATGTGCATTAAAAACGCCATGTGGTTTTGTTTTAAAAGATCATGTGATGATAAAAATGTGTGTTAATGGACAAACCAGAAGGCTAAGCACATTGTAAAACATCTGAAATGTTGTTTTGGTCATTCTAAAACACCAGTATTAGTGTTGCTATAATATTAAATACCTCCAGAATTGCAAAGAGCGTCTGTGCTTCGCTTCTGATGCCTTTAAACACCACCAAGCGTTCATTGCATGTAGGCATACTGCTTTCTGAGGTGCAAACCATTTATAATAAATAATAAATAAAGAAAAGATTCACGCAGCTTCTCCTACCGCAGCAAATTCCATCTTTACTGTTGATATTTGGTGCCAGTTCATCGGAAAGTGACGATTTTGTTCTCTTTGACTACTTGGATGGAAGCTTAATTTAATTCGCATCTTTGGATGGAAACATAGCTAATGACACATCATAATAATAAAGCCTCTTTATTTTGGGATCTTGCCAAGACAAGATCTAAAACCGAAATAAACAGGACTGAGCCAATCAATCATCTATCAATTTGATGCACATCCTAATACCAGTCATACATGTAAAGCAAAAATAATGTCTTTCAATTCGGTCACGTCCAGTGGCCGTCATCCTTGAACAAATCGCCATCATTTTAAGCAGCTTTTCTGTCTGTTCTATTGTTCCGTTTGTTAGATGTTTGCTCCCACTTTCTTTTGCAGTCTGACGCGCATCAAACGAACAAAATTCCTATTTGCGCCGTGTTATTCACTCGATTTGCACCACAGGATATCAAATTGCATTTTTGCACTGACTTTTCATGTAAATCTCTCGCACTTCATCTGCGGCTGCTTACTGCACAGGCTGCAAAACACCTCCCCCTCCATGTAATGTAATGAGTGTTATGCCGCAGATGAGAAAGTCATTTTTCGAGAGACACTTTAATACATCATGTAGGCTGTGTATGCAACGTTTATAAGTCATGTAAACGAATTAATTGCAAACTGAAATAAATATAATTTGATTATATGATTTGGAATTTGATGTTTTATGAGATTATTAAATTTTTTTGCGATAACTGCGTATTTAAATTAAGAATTTTGCAAAAATATTTGGGGTTTTGTTGATTTTGCATTGGATTCAGCGATTGCGGAATTGTGAAAAACGGGGAGGTCTGATAAATGGCATCCGACTAATCCCACACAAGTAGATTCTCTGAAAGGATAGGCTTAGAGAAACTGGATCCTTGAATAAACCCTTGGAGACATCGTGAGAATAGAGATGTTTTTGTCCTTGGATTGACCCCAGTTGTTTGAGACCTCCAGAAAAAAATTAGAAACCCTAAAAACTGCATAATAGAGGCACTTTAGGTTTTAAAACAGAGTGTATGTCGGGAATTTTCCTCATAATTCATGCTTGCTCACCATTACAGGGAATCCTGAATATTCTGATCCAGTAATACAAATATGCACATGCATTTTAAATACACTCATGTGGCTGGAAGTGGAAATATGCTACACTTGCAAAACTGCCAGATTCCACATTCATTCATAGTGGTTCCCAATTCCCCATACAACCTGAAGGCTGCTAAAACCAAGCAACTTAGATCCCTAATTAGGTGTCATACGCAGAAACAAAACACAAACCCTGACAGGCTGCTAGTCCAGAGGGATTTCTTTAGTTGGTAATGCCACGGAACGTGAGACAGTGAGATTGTGCACGACCCACGACATGAGCTCTCCTGGTACGACGTGTCCATTTGAGGAGTTAATTGAAATCAGCCACTTTGAATCCATACACGGTTAAATGAAATTACTAAAAGCATACATTACTAACTTCTAATGCAGCAACTAATTATCAGTCTGGTCATCCACCCATCTGTTATTTAGGATATTATTATAACAGATCTACATGAATCATTGGGTCACAACTTAATTTAAGGTTTAATTCTCGCTTTTAACAAACCATTAGCAATGACTTTTGCCACAAACTCATAATTTGCTGCTTATTACTTGCTAATAAGGAAGAAGCTCAATTTAGGTATTGGGTGGGATTAGGGAATATTAATATGCAGAAAAAGTACTTTATAACAAACAGGCAATATGTTAATAATATGCATGCTAATAAGCAAAGACTCTAAATAATAGTGAGAATTATTAGTGTCACAAAACATTTGGTATGTTTACATAGTCACCAATTGTCCAATTTTAATATGATTAGGACAATACTCTGAATAGGAGTTTCCTTATTCATTTTCCTTCAGCTTAGTACCTTATTTATAAGGGGTCACCACAGTGGAATGAACTGCCAACTATTCTGATATATGTTTTATGCAGCGGATGCCCTACCAGCTGCAACCCTGTACTAGGAAACACCCATACACCATCACATTTACAAACATACACTACGGTCAATTTAGTTAATCTAATTTACCTACTGTATAGCATGCCTTTAGTTTGAGGGGGAAACTGGAGCACCCGGAGGAAACCCAAACAAACATGGGGAGAACATGCAACCTCCACACAGAGATGCCAACTGGCCCAGCCGAGACTTGAACCAGAGATCTTCATAGTAAACACAAATCAAATGAAGTCATGTGGAGTATTCTTTTTAAAGCGCAGGACAGACATCTAAACACCTTAAAGCATTACTATCATGTAGGACTTCTGCCACATTTGTGACAAGATAGGCCATACACACACGGCTGTTTAACACTAGCTATGTCTCCATCCAAAGATGCATATTAAATTTATGCGCAAAACTGGAATAGTGCATATATGAGACATCGTGTCCATCAAACAAGTCTAGGAGAGCAAAATCGTCACTTCCTGATAAACTGACACCAAATATCAAAAAGAAAAATAGGATTTGCTGAGGTGGTGGAAGTTGCATGACAATGCCAACACTCAACGAACGATAATCCAAAATGCATATAAAAAAGGTGGATGGACCACATAGCTACTGTATTCTCTGCATATACCGAGTCAGAACAGGACGACAGCCACCTTTATCTCCAAAGTCACAAGTCCATGCACAATGAACTACTGGGGGCTTATCATACAACTCCACTGCCCAACACAATTTAACAAATGCTATTTCGTAAATGCATAAATTTTCTTTCCATTCTGCATACAGTATCAAATTCCATATAAAGAGCCCTCTCCCACCAGTCCTTATTTCATACTTGCATCCAATATCTTAGAGTTTGTCGCGGGGGCATAAATGAAATGTTTCTGACTGAAAGTGAAACTTACTGAACTCCAGTTGAAGTCGGAAAATTTTAAATGAAACAGCTGAAATTACATGAAACTAGGGCTAGGCTGATAAACAATATGATATTGAATCGCGATAAAATTTATGCAGATAACAACAATAAGCTCTGGACTATATTGATCTAAGAGCCAATAACTCAGCAGAAATGTACAACAAAGGGAATCTAGAAGTGTGTTGATATTAAGAGATGCACTGAATTTTCGGCCACCAAAAATCATCAGCCACCGAAAATATGTTATGCTATTTAATGGACCCTCTCATTTTTGTGGCTTTAGTCATTTTTGGAGTACTCTTTTAAATCTGGAAGCATTAACAACTGACATCAAAATGTGTATCGTTATTGTTCAATATGGAAAAGGATTAATCAAGTTTGCATTTTTTCCATATCGCCCATCCCTACATGAAACTCTGCTAAAACAACAGCAGTCCTTATTTCATACTCGCATCCAATACCTCAGAGTTTGTCATGGGGCATGAATGAAATGTTGCTGAATGAAAGGGAAACTGCTGAAGTGCAGTCGAATATGAAAAGTTCTAAATGAAACACCCTAAATTACATTAAACTAGGGCTAGGCCGATAAACAATATGATATTGAATCGCGATAAAATTTATGCAGATAACAATGATAAGTACTGGACTATATTGATCTAAGAGCCAATCACACAGCAGAAACGTATACAACAAAGGGAATCTAGAAGTGTGTTGATATTAGAGATGCACCGAATTTTTGCCTACCGAAAAAATGTTATGCTATTTAATGGACCCTCTCATTTTTGTGGCTTCAGTCATTGTTGGGGTACTCTTTAAAATCTGGAAGCTTTAACAACTGATATTAAAATGTGTATCGTTATTGTTCAATATGGAAAAGGACCAGAATCGAGATTGCCATATCGCCCAGCCCTACATGAAACTCTGCTAAAACAACTCTCTCCCAGCAGTCTTTCATACTATTATTTGGTAGTTTGTCGTGGGTGCATGAATGAAATGTTGCTGAATGAAAGTGAAACTGCTGAACAGCACAAGTCGAAAAATAAAAAAAGAAACACGTGAAATTACAGGAAACATTGAATAGCTTTGTAATGTAATGAAGCTAATCGATCTATGTATTATAAGATGTAAGGTGGGAACATGAAAGGAACATTCAAAAAGCAAGTTATATATCATATTACTGCCTGTAAATAATTCAATTACTGATGCCCATGTGCTACCGACACATTGCTTTGTTCTTCAGCATGCTGCATCAGTTCAGTCTATAGGTAGGAGTGCTTACACTATGAACAGAGATATCAGGGAAAGGAATATTAGGCATTCATGAAAGGATCAAGTTTCACATTAAAGTCTTTGCAGAGTTGCTGTGAGGTGCAGACTCACGGGTGCAGAATCTAAAATAAGGCTTAATATTTTATGACATTTTAGATGAAGTTCAAAACATCTTAACCTAGCATAATAATGTTCCACAAAAAAGCAAGCTAGATTTGGGAACTTCAAACTCCTGATCTATACGTTCATATGCTACGTAAATTAGCAGTTTTCTGTATTTTGTGATTCATGATTTATTTTTTTATTATTTTCCTTATTTATTTATGCTTTTGAATTGCAGTATGGGAACTTGAGCTTTTGCCAACATTAAACCTTGAGGAGTTCAATAAAGGGACTTTCATTAACAATTTTAATAGCTTAAAGTGATATATTGTCTGGTTTGGTGTTGTGTATTATGGTACAAAAACCTTGTAATAAACTGCCAGTACATTTAATGTTATTACAGACTTATTTCTCAATATATTACCTAACACATTATGTAATTTCAAACTACTAAAATGTCAATAAAAGTCACATTGTTAAACTGCACTGTTGAACAAGTTCCCAACAAGTTTTCAACAAATTGACAGAGCAGAGATCAAGGTCCCATATAATACAATTCACAAGCGTAATTAAACCGAAAACACTTTAGAATCACACCAATTCAGAAACTGTTAATTAACGCATATTTTTACAATGTATATACACATACACACATACAGTTAAAGTCAGAATTATTAACCCCCAATTGAATTTATATTTATTTTTTTATATTTCCCAAATGATGTTTAACAGAGCAAAGACATTTTCACAGTAAGCCTGATGATATTTTTTTCTTCTGTAGAAAGTCTTATTTGTTTTATTTCGGCTAGAATAAAAGCAGTTTATAATTTTTAAACACCATTTTAGGGACAAAAATATTAGCCTTTTAAGCTATTTTTTTTCCGATAGTCTACAGAACAAACCGTCATTATACAATAACTTGCCTAATTATGTCTGCCTAGTTAACCTGATTAACCTAGTTAAGCCTTTAAATGTCACTTTAAGCTGGGTAGAAGTGTCTTGAAAAACACCAAGTAAAATATTATTTATTGTCATCATGGCAAAGATAAAATAAATCAGTTATTAAAAATGAGTTATCAAAACTATTATGTCTAGAAATGTGTCCAAAAATCTTCACTCCGTTAAACAGGAATTGGGGAAAAAATTAAACGGGGGGGCGAATAATTCAGGAGGGGGCTAACAATTCTGATATTGTACTGTACTGTACGTACTGTGCTCATAGAGTATCTAATTAGGAAGTTATATTATTATATTAATAATATTTCATTTGAATTAAGCAATAAGTATCATCTGTCAAGTAACAGCGGTGGACGTCCTTGAATACATTTCACAAGCATCTTTACTTAATCAGAAAATCTTACTTTTTTACTCCACTAGATTTCATATAAAACATTTCCTGCCTGATTATTTTGAAGTGGAGAAACTGTCACCTGCTCAGAGATCCGACAGCAGTGTCCATTTCGTGAACAAGCTTTTTAGTTAACCTGTTAAATTGGCTCACAAATTGCACCAAATTCAATGAATTCTAAGAGCTTAAAATAAGAAAAGAATGAAGATCCCCAAAGCTTAGGTGTGTAGACTGACAGAGCAAAGGCATTAATGCAGAATTTTGGAGTTTCTTATGGTAAATGAAATCATTTATATTTTTGTTAACATTTACACACATTTTCTTAGACATTGCTGTCTTCACCTTATTCCGGGTGGGTGCAGCCTTTTAGACATTAAAAACAGCTTGTTTTGCTGCTTGATGTTGCAAACTGATATTTTCTTATTATATTATTCTACTTTGTCAGTATAGTCATGAACTCACTTGTTTGTAGGGCCAATAGTTTAGCCGTTTTCAGCCGTATTATTCCTAGTCATTTCTACTATAAGCAACTGAATACGAAGTTCCAAAACAATCCCAAAAACTAGTGCACCTCCGCATTGTAGAATACAGTCAATAATAGGCTTTAGTGTGCTTAGAGTAGTAATCATCAGTGTAGTAATCATCAAAACTTATATTTTAAATATTTTTGTGCAAAATTAACATTCATTAATTATTACATTTTATTTTAAATACTAAGAGTAACGGATATGTGATTCTATGAATAACGGCTTACATTTAATTCATTTTATCAAGAAAGCTATCTTATGACTGTGGTAAATAAGATTATAAGTCCTTGAAACGTACAGCAGTCTTTTCATTCCATGATAATAAATCTTAGATGTCATGCACCTTTTCAACTTCCACTTTATTTACAAAACACATTCACAAACAAGATTCATGATGTGGAGACCAAAGAGATGTAAATAAACAATCAGACATAAGAATAAAGTCAAACCTGAAACAATGTAAACATTTACCACACAACAACAAAGAGCAAATTAGCAAGTTAAAGAACCAATTTTTTCTTTGAAAAATAGTTCAATTAGAAATACGCATCTTTTTCCAATTAGAAATACGCACATTTTTGTATAATACGTTTCTCTGGGCATGTTTCATTGCACGTTTCAGATGACAAATCCACTAGAGGGCGCTTCCTTCATTTTTGCAAATGTGAAATACATTACTAAGGCTAGGCATGGGCCGTTATAAGATTCTGAAGTTATGATAACCTTGGATAAAAACATCACAGTTTTGCAGTTTTGTGATTACTGCTCTAAAATATATTCTTTTTAAATGTCTGGTTTAAAAATTAAAAACTCTTTTTTCCCTTTTTAACACAGTATATTTTATTTTGAGAAACATTTAAAATATTTTGGAACAGTTAAAGTGTCAGGCTAAATTAATTATTGATTTCTGCCGTCTTCATTTGATTCAAAAACAGATTTTTTAACAATTTAAAATGGCATATTTGTGCTGCAGATATTGTTGTCCTAAAAACTTTTAAAAACCTTAAATAAAAAATTATACACATACCTTAGGAACAATACTGCAGAAAAATTTGACGATTTTTAAAACCTTGACTTTTTCAAACCACTGTATACCTTGAAAACGGTTATCGTCCCATGCCTAACTAAGGCTACATCTTGTTGTACATTTCTGATACACATCCTTCTTCTAGACATCCACAAGAAGGCATGGGTTTCCCTAAACCCAATCAATACAGCAGTAGTGTTGTTATGGTACTGAATTTCTGTACCAATTGGTACTGACATTTTTTTCTAACATTTCCCTCTAACATCTGAGCAATGTTGAGCGCGTTCTTAAACACTGATGATTTGCCAATGTGTTTTTGTGCTCAACAGAAATGACTGTGCCATGAAGGTCATCAGTTCAACGAACTTACCACTGTTTACTGAGTGTAACACAGATACAGGGACACAAGAGTGTTTTAAAGCCGCTTTAAAAATCAGCTGGTGTGTTTATGAGCTGACATATGAGCAATATTCTGATGAATTATTATTTTCCTTATATTTATAGTTATACTCAGTAAACAGAGGTGAGTTTGGTGAACTAATAATAATAATAATAATAATATTTCTTAACATTTATATAGCACTTTTCTGGACACTCAATGCGCTTTAAATAGTTTTAGGGGAATCTCCTCATCCACCAGCCCCACACCACACACCAGCTGATTTGTGGAGAAGATAGTGAGGATATGGGGATGTTTAGGAGGCCATGATGGACAAACTTGGCCAGGATGCCCTACTCTATTCTGAAGAACATCCTGGGATTTTTAACGACCACAGATAGTCAGGATCTCAGTTAAACGTCTCATCCGAAAAATGGCACTCATTGAGCAGTCCCCTTCACTATACTGGAGCGTTAGGACCCACACAGACTGCAGGTTGAGCACCCCCTGCTGGTCTCAATAACACCACTTCCGACAAATACCCAGCTTTCCCATGTAGTCTCCCAACCAGAAACTGACCAAGCGCAGCCCTGATTAGCTTCAGTGGGCGATCATGTGAGACTTGCAAAGAGCTAGCTGCCGACTAATGACCTTCATGGTCAATCACAGTCATTTCTGTTGAGAACGTGATTACAATTGCAAATCAGCAGTATAAGAACGCACTCAACAGTGCTCAAATGTTAGCGGGAAATGGACGTTTCAAATTCCAGTATCGTGACAAAACTATACAGTAGTGTTTTCAAAATCAAACGACAGAAAAAACTGCACTGCGACCACATAATTATATCTCTTTTGTGTACCCGTGCTTCACCAGACTCGAATCAAAGGGTACTGTACCGTAAGTACAACATCGTAAAAAGAAAGTTAAGCAAACATCTTTGGTGAGGCAAGCTTATATTATCAAAAATCATAGACACAATTAAATTGCTTTATCGTATTTATTTGGTGTTAACTTACTGCACGGTAATAATCCTTTATTTATAAATTTAGATGTCCCTGTAAAAAGCATTACTCATATTGTTAGTTTTACCTAACAACTACAGCCAAACGTAAGTTTAAGTACATTTTCGCAGTTTCACACAAAGGTAGGCAGACACATATTTCCATGTTGGTTCTAAAGTCATGTCGGAGAAGATTTTACAAATGTGGGAAGATCATTCCAAAGCTTTGTATCAGTAACAGAAAAGGTCTGATCACCTTGGCATTTTAACCGAGACTGAGAGACCATTTGATGTAATTGATCATTAGAACACAAAGCCCTATTAGATCGATGCTAACTGATGTCAAAACAGAAAAGTAGTTTATTGCATAGTTAGAACGGTGAAACATAAAGCATGCGATATCAGCCTGCTATACTGTATTTCTTCCAGCACAATAAACAAAATGGCGGTTGCTGATGACAAACGCACCATCCCTCCTAATATTAAGCTAAGTAAGATATATAAGGCCTATGTGGAGAAGAGCAATGCATTTGATCTGTCATTCACAAACAGAGCACATCTATAAAAGAATAATGCGCTGGTCTCAAACTGCTCTATTAAATGGTGACTCACCAAGGACTATGACAAATTGTACTGTCTGGTAAACAAGGCTAAGATTTAAGTGGTGTAGAAGATAGGTGATTATTCTCCCCAAAAAAATGTGTGTGGGCTATCCTCATTCGATCCCAACAGAACAAACAAGCACACTCATTCTCTGATGATGCCCAGTATTGACCCGTCGGCTAGAAAAGAATGACCTAGCAAAAACAGTTTCGTCCGGGAGCAGTCGAAGAGTACAGTCCGTTCCGATTCCACAAAGGACAAATAAGAAGTTTTTAATCGCATTACGCACGATTTGGCGCACCAGGATTTGTGCCACTGTACGAGTCAATCTAGCAATTTCATTTTTGATATAATTCGACAGGAGATTAAGTTTACCACTCACCGATTCCTATTACAAGACTGCTGTTCATCATGCGCTTCCTGTCGTTTTCAGTTCTCTCTCTTCGGTTGTTGTCATTACCCTAACAGCGCTTGTATATTTTCTTACCAGTGCTTATTAATTATCCCGGATCATGTAGAGATACATGCGAGTAATGGAATCTATTAAGGACAAAAGATCCATCACGATCACGAAACAGCCCTCGGGTAAGAGAGTGAAAAAGGACGGCTTTCATTTTGTTGATTATAATTACACAGAAGACACTCTGTGATGGGGCTACAGGTTACGGCCTCCGATACTACACATCTTTAAATATGGCTGGTCTGTATTCGTTTGCTTTATCTCAAGGAGGGTGAGGGTCCATGCGGTGATCTTTCTCTAGTTAATTATAGACTGGTTTTATGCATATTTGCCACTGCTGGGAGTCAGCACCTCCTACTGTGGTGTCAAGCATGTACACACCATCCTGCGAAGGAAACACACACAGTGCAAGCCTACCAGAGAAGTCAGATATGGTATAATGACTAGGATGTTAAGTACAGCCAGCGCCCAAACAAATATCTGCATAACAGCTCAAAAGATTAATCAAATTCTCATAAAAATCGATAGGTTTGGGTAAGCATTGCAGGATTTTGCTTTGCATGTATCTACGGAATTTCTTTCTAAAACTATAATTGCACTAAGTTTAAATTATCTCATTTTTAAAAGACTTGGAGCAGAGTTTAAAGAAGAAGCAACTAACATGGGAACTCCTTCAACACAATTTAAAAAGCATCCCAGGCGGCACCATGCAGAGAGAAGGATCAGAATGCACTTTAAAAAAGCTAGTAATATAGTTTTAGAATGAAAATGTGTTTTTTGATAAGTGTTATGAAAGGACTACCTGCTTTCTGTGAAGAATATGTTACAAATATATAATATACAACTATAGATAAATAATACACACAATATGTACAAATTATTTATAGTTATGTCTTTAGGTAAAACATATTTTGATAATGCTTTATAAATACTTTACATTAAGGTTAAATGTATTTACTAGCACAAACAAATAACAATACATTTATTACAGCTTTATTATAGCTTAGGGTGTAAGTTTGTCATTTTCAATGGAGGTGCGCGACTTGTACGACTTGCAAATTAGAACGACGCGCACATGAACTGCGTGCATTTTCCAGCCACACCTAGTTAAAAAAATACATCTGAACTTTTCCGAATGAGGCGGCGGCACTGCAATTCATGTAAGTAGTACTAGTTTAATACATTAACTAGCATCAGCTAACGTTATTGTTAAGTGTGACCCATATTTTTTTCTGAAATAAAATGTTGCCATTTAGATGATGATGATGATTATGATGACTATTATTATTATTATTATTATTATTATTATTATTATTATTATTATTTATGCATAAAATAACAGAAAAGGTGCAGTGTTTTCAGAAATGTGTATATTGATGGTATTTTTATTTATTTTTGTTTTTAAAACCTGCTTTCTGTGAAGAAAACATAAAAAATATACAATATACAACTACAGATAAATAACACATACATTATGTACAAATTATTTACAATTATGTCATTGGGTAAAACATATTTTGATAACACTTTATAGTAGGGCTGAGCGATAAAATCAGTATCGATATTTATTGACAACACCATTGTCAATATAATGTAAAAAATTTAGGCATGTAGTTTCGGTATGAAATGCTATAGTTTTATTAAAACCTGACTGCTGAGCACATGCCTTGGAAGCAACGCCATTAAGCTTAGGGTGTAAGTTTGTCATTTTCAATGGAGGTGAACGACTTGTACGACTAGCAAACTGAAGCGACACGCACATGAACTGCATGCATTTTCCAGCCACACCTAGTTTAAAAAATACATCTGAACTTTTCCGAATGAGGCGGCGGCACTGCAATTCATGTAAGTAATACTAGTTTCACACACACCAGTGTCACACACCAGATGCGCTGCTTGGCGACACATCGCATCATGCCACACATTTAGGAATTCTAAACATAGGTTTCTATCAGGGTAAACACACCGGCGCTGCAAGTCAGCGGCTGTACACGGTTACCAGCCATGACTCAAGACACTGTTCATATTTCTGCCGCGCCACAGACCTCCATCTGAATAGTTTCATTTTAAATAACATGCGAATGTGCAAATCTGGTGTGCGATACTCTCAACTGTCATGAGTGGCACATCCGGTGTGTGACCTACTTATAGGGGTTGCACACCAGATTTGCCGTTCTGCGTCACACCACGCCATGCATTTTAAAATTCTAAATATAGGTTTCTATGAAGGTACGCACATCGGCAACGCAAGTGAGCAGCTGTCAGCGGCGCCCAGCTACAACTCAGGAAACTGTTCATATTTCTGCCGTGCCACAGAACACTGAATAGTTTCATTTTAAATAGCATCCGAACGTCACGGTGTCCGATACTTCCAACTTTCATGTTCGCGCCATGTCGCGGCGCATCCAGTGTGCGTCTGCTTATGAATTTCTTTAACACTTATGTTTATTTTATTATGAAGAGATTAAATGTTTTGTTTAAACATTTTTAAATAACAAATAGCAATACATATATGACATTATTTATTCTTCTCTGTTAACATTAGTTTGTGAAATTAAAAGACATTCATTGTTAATTTCTTGTTAACTTACAGCACTTTAAGTTGTATAACAAAGTTGGATTTTAATAATGCATTAGTAAATATGTCTCTATGGTTAATAAACAGTGTACAAGTATTGTTCATTATTATTTCATGTTGGTTAATACATTAACTAGCGTCAGCTAATGATATTGTAAAGTCTGACTCATATGTTTTTGTTACCAATGATATTGGCTGTTTCTCAATATGCGTTCTTCAACGGTCTTGCGTCCTCGTGTTCTCATGTAACATCATCATCAGCTTCCAAAGTTCAGTTGCAATACTCAAGACCGCAAGAACAAAGAACGCGTGAAACTTCCCAGATGTGTTCTTGATATCGAGGACGCACTGATGCAGACTTGAGCACTGAACTCGCTCTAGAAGTCCCAGAAGTCATTGAGACTGAAGTGCAGCATTTTATTTAGATTTATTATTAAAGTTCAGAGATATAATTGATTTATCTCAGGAGTTTCCTTAAATGAAACGGTGAAAGTAAACACTAACAAAGACATCTTCATATATAAATAAATTTATAAATAAATTTCATTCTCTGCGTTCTTGGAGTTGAGAAACAGCCATTTTTTGTTGTTGAATAGATGATGATGATGATGATGATAGTGATGATGATGATTATTTTATGCATAAAGGTACAGTGCCGTGTTTTCAGAAATGTTTATATTGATGGTATTTTTATATGACATTTGCTAGGTCATTATCCCAAGCCCACGGGTCAATACTGGACATCAGCAGAGAATGAGAGAGCTTGTTTGTTCTGTAGGGATCATATAAGAAGAGCCACACACATTTTTTAGAGAATAATCACCTTTCTTCACCAAAGAAATGTTCTGAGACCTTTATAGAAGTAATCCAAATACAAACAGTTTACTCTTTTCAAGTGGTCTCATATTTTATTTTTCCATAGCTGAATACATATAGCTAATTCAAGCAATTCACAAGCTAAACCTGTAAACAAACAAAAAAAGAAATACAACTACATATGCCTAAAAAAGACATATCAACAGAACAGCAGACCTTGACCTCAGCTATCATTTATTTTAATTGCTTGTTTATAGTAAAAGCTGTCTTTTTTTCTCTCTTCACACACATGAAGCTTAAGTAAACAAGTCCTGAGAGCAGACCTCACGGTTATGCACATTCACTGAGAAGAGGGGATTATAGACAAACATGCAAAGCTTTATGCCAATATTTGTACCTGGCAACTGCAGGTTTGCTAAAGAAACAACACTGGTAGAATTCATTTCTTAATCACCACTCATTCTGGGAGTTAAATTGCTTAGAATAGCCAATTAATGACAGTATCCAAATCTAACAGTAGAAGTAACATTTTCCTCACAAAGTATATACAGTACCACCAGCTAAACCAGTGCAAAAAAAAAAAAAACTGTGTGCATTAATATCCTCCTGAGACCCAAAAAAATTTTTTGTCTTTTTTTTCTGTGATTTCCTACATCCTTTGGGTTAAAAAAAAAATCTACGACTAAGAGTTTTTACATTTTGTTTTTATTTTTAATTTTACTGCATGTCCACTGTAGTGAACCACTGGGCCATTTTAGTTTGAAACGCCCACCACTCAGACAACAAAACTGTCACTCGATGACACTCAAATACCCTGTCAGAAAAGTCTAATGGTTTGGAATGGGCTTTTTACAGCG
Organism: Danio rerio; assembly: GCF_052040795.2. NCBI lineage: Eukaryota > Metazoa > Chordata > Actinopteri > Cypriniformes > Danionidae > Danio > Danio rerio. The sequence goes on along the minus strand of NC_141026.1, from coordinate 39,164,840 downwards.
TCTGCTATAATGTTAATGCTATTTTTTGTGTGTTTAGATGAATATGGCCATGGTGTAAATGCACAGTACAGTTGCGATCTTATTGCCACATTATATCATTAAGATAACATGATTTTGTTGCCTTCAGTGATTTCCTGAAGATAAATACCGAAAATCCCATCACATCACAAATGGAATAACTACAGCAGTTGCAATCGTCGATCTCATCGCATATGAAGCAAGAGATTGCAATGACATATGATGACGTGTGCAGGTTCTGTAGTGATGTCCAATTTCCTAGGGGTATATTTAAAAGGCTTTCCCCTTTAAACTTTCAGAGGCCAAGGAGAAGGGGTAAGAGTACAAAAATAGAATTGGAATTGGGCCTTAAGTTCAGTAAATTACATTTACATTTACATTTAGTCATTTAGCAGACGCTTTTATCCAAAGCGACTTACAAATGAGGACAAGAAAGCAATTTACACAACTAAGAGCAACAATGAATAAGTGCTATAGGCAAGTTTCAGGTCTGTAAAGTCTAAGAAGGGAAGTATTAGTAGTATTAGTATTTTTTTTTTTTTTTGTACAGTTAGTGTGATATTCAAAGAGGCAATTGCAGATTAGGAAGTGAAGTGGAGACTAAATAGTTGAGTTTTTAGTCGTTTCTTGAAAGTAGTGAGTGACTCTGCTGTTCTGATGCAGTTAGGGAGTTCATTCCACCAACTGGGCAGAATATGGCTGTAAATGGATTTTAATCCAATATTAATGTAACAAAAACTAAACACAAGCCATTTTTTCCTTTTGTATTAAAATTCCTGAAACAGTTTAGTCTGAAAGAGAGCAAAACTCAAAAAAAAAAAAAAGTGAAGTTAATCCAAAACAATTTAACATAAAAGTGATTTAAAACTGATTGTCATTCTATAATTGTCTAAGACTAATATGATGTAAAACAACCATCCACAGTCTTAGTATTATTTACCAAAAAGGAGAAAATTTAGTTTTCATAAAGGGCACCTATGATGAAAATCATCTTTTTGTGGCTGTTCGGACAGAACTGTTTGTAGGTATAGTGTGTCCACAGTCATATTGGGGTGATATAAAGACAATAAGCCTATTTTTGTCATTTTCTGATGTTAGAATAGGATCCAAATCCCTCCCGTTTTGAGGCCCACAGCACCGTGACGTAGGAGTTCAGTTTTCCAGCCCACTGAGATGATTGACAGCCGCATATTAACATGTCTCTGTATTAGCGTGTATAATGTTATCCACAAGACAGGACAACTGGGATTAAAAGATCTGTTCAGCTCTCTGTGATCATCAATCATCATCAAATGTGATCAAGAATGAGTTTTACAAGTTAAGTACATTTTAAAACAGTGCATGTTTGTAATGAATTACAGCGATTTTATCATCTTTATCACCAAAGCCACGTCAGTACAATTATAAAAGAAGATGCTTCAATCCTAATGAAATGATGATAACTGTGACTCATTGTTGCAGAAAGGCTTGAATTAACTTCACAACAGATACATGAAAACCAGACATGCTACCTTCATGTCTGTCTTTGTGCTGTTAATCTGACACAGCCGGACACACACTTTGACAGGCATGTGGAATCGGTGGGCAGGGAGAACTAGCATTAAAAGCACAGGCAACAGAAACAGTTACAAGGTGCTCAGAGCTGAAAATTACAAAATTCTGAAAGGTCTAATAAATAATCTGATGGGTATTTTGAGCTGAAACTTTACAGAGACATTCTGGAGACACAAAAGACTTATCTTAAATCTTGAAAATGTTTAAAATAGGTGCCCTTTAAATCCCAAATCTGAACAATGAAGTCATTCACTCCTTTAATACCTAACAATTTGCAGTTATTTGTCCACTGTAATGAAAACATCAATACATATAAAACAAGAAATCAAACCCCATACAATTGCATAATTAGATCCAGTGTATAATCACTCAAGTTATAACATCAAATCTCACAGCCGATTCCACACTCCAACTGCTATCTATAGCCTATAGGCTTATTTGCACAGGTTTTAATCTAATTCATTAAAAGGGGGACACATATGTACAGCTAGAATCTCTATTTTTAAAATGAAATGGTTAAAGGTGTTTTACCAACGTTTGGTGGTTTTAGTCATTAACACATTAATTCTATATCCTTAAAAAGACAGCAAACACATACAGGTACTAAAAAACTCCACTAAGCTTTAAAGAGCAGCATAAAATTACAAGCAGCATCCTCCAGATTCAAAACCTTTTCGACATTTTGACAGATCAGTTGGACTCTTTGAAGTCAAAATATAGAGTCATGAATATGGATGTATATCAACATGAATTTGTGAGATCAATAATATTAATAAACATCAACTGAAAAGTGGAAAACTATAGTTAAATGCAATACATACTTCCTTCTCATAAATAAAAAACAAACTACATACTAATAATCTGCAAATTATCCCAAAAAAAAAACAAAAAAACAAGGGAAGCTATGGTGAAACAAGCAGTTTGACAAAACACTCACCTTTTACAATTAACTGAATGAGCTTTGGATGTAGATTACGTTCGCTCTGTATTGAGCAGGTGTAGACGCCCTCGTCCGTTACATCCACTTTCTGTATCTGTAAGCTGTATTCATGTTTATCCCCCACGTTTGATACAATGGACACACGAGGATCCCCTGACCACTTGTCATTCCCTGCGTAAATGATACTGGAACGGTTCAACCATGCTCCTTTTGAGATCCCATCCAACAGGTAGCATCTGAAAGCAGAAAAAGAGTCTAAAATTAAAACAAATTGGTAATCATCAAGTGATGAAATGAGACTGTAAGTGCAACAGCAGACATACAAACAACTTGTTTGATTAAAAATGTGATTTACTAGCCAATCGCTGCATTTGCACATTAGGCTTTTTTTGTTTACAACACTCTGAAGCCACTAGAGAAAAAGTATTATTAAAAAAACAAGCCAAAAACGAAAAGATGTTAGAAATTGAAGAACATCCTACTGACTTTTTAATAAGCACCACTTGCAAATCATACAAACTACACCAATCCCTGGTGTGAAGAAAAGATTCTGCAAGAAACAACAATATAACTATTTAATATTTAAAGCAGTGGTTCCCAGCTGGTGGGTCATGACCCAGAAATGGGTTGAAGGTCTGTTCTAAAACAGTAGATAGTAGGGAAAAAAAAACAATGTAAAATGCAAATCATAAAATGCATCTAATCATGCTTTTAGCACAGCAAATTGAATAGGCCGCTCAGTTTTTCAAAGGAAGAAGAAAATGCTTTCCATATCTTTGTTGTTGACGTTAAAAGCCATGCGGCCCAATTAAACTCCACAGTATTCCTCTGCAAATCCATCCGTCACTTTGTAGAAGCTAAATTATGCAGATGCCAACATGGACAGGTTGCATGACATGCCTGCTTCCTCAAACGAAATAAAAAAAATAATAAATAAAAACATTGGATTCAAGGTCATTCTGTTTTGTTTCAGCTACTGGATTTCTGTCTTCTGTGTTTGTTTCAAACATGAAGCCTTCAAATCGATAGTTTTGACCTCAGAACACTAGACACCAGTGTTTACACACAGACTATGTTCATGCTGGGGAGAAATACTACTGAAAATTGTGAAAAATGAAAGGCACAAAGATACGGAACCGTGCTGGGATCCAACACAATCCCAACTTTTATTTTTGCCCTCATAAAGAAACTATAAGTGTCACATGAGCTTCATGTGTTGAAATCCCTTTTCAAGCACATGTGGAACACACATTTAACAAAGACACAAAAAAAATACACAAGTTTAGTTTTAAATGGGGAAATGTGTAGTGGTGAATATGGTGAATGAAGCTCTGCCTTCTATCATAAAGGGCCAATCATCCAATATTAAAGACTGACTGTTCTTGCATTTGTTATGAACCCTCTGAGCTCTGCAAATGCACTGGAATCTCAGTGAATACTTGACAGACATTAGAAATATATCCACATAAACCTTGAAATCTCGACTTTTAAATGAACCAACCACAATTGAAAACAAATTTTTATTTTAGGTTTTGTAATCTGTATGAAATGAACGCAAGGTACATTTAAATGAACATCACAAAACTACTCAAATGCCCACAAACTTGTAAACAAAGAGGTCACTGCGATTTTGGGAGGAGATTAGTCATCAATAAAAAGTTGGGAACTACTTCAGAAGACTAGCACAATAGGACAAGGCATTATTCAGAGGATTATTATGTGTAACAGGGCCCTATGGGCTGGCCAAATGAGGTTAGTGTCGTGATCTTATAACCGTTCAAGTGTGCATTAGCTTGGGCAACCTGAAAATAATTTGTTTTAGTTTGATTTAAATGTTCAGAAATTAAATTTAAGAGACAGTTGATGTTGAACATTATTGGTGATTCCAAATATTTTGATGTTTCCTTGTTCAAACAGAATGCCCGAGCATACTGCCAAAGAGGTATTTCAAAGATGCCGCTGAGTGAAATGACTTGCTTTAAAGGGACTTTGTATGTAATGTGTTTTTTCTGCAGGTTTTTGTTTGATATGGTTTTGAAACATTATCAAAATCAGATGACAATATCACTTTTTTACCACAGGATATTCCAAAACCCCACTTTCAACAACATTGTTTTCAACAAATGTGATTTTAACATGATTGCACATGCTCACAAGGGTGAGTTAATTATTTGTTTAATTTTTTAAACATTGTTTACTGTTTTGTTCAACCTGAATGAGAAAATTATGTTAAAAGCAGAGGTTTAGCAAAAAAAAAAAAAGTACAAATTTCAGAATAATTCTCTTATCCTCAATTATTTAAAGAGCGCCTATTTTGGGTTTTTGCCTGTTGCAAAATATGTGTTAAATTGTGTGTTGTAGCTCCGCGTGGCTTATAATCACTTACCTATCATAGACCAGTGCTTGTACTGTATCTCCAAGGTTAAATCTTTATGGGGCTATTCACATATTGCATCCAAAACCATGTTTTTTACCGATTTAAATGTGCTTTTTAAACTCACGATTCTCTTCAACCATTAGATGTTTTTACACACGCATGGCATGGTAAATTTTTTAAATAGTTCAACTTTTGCCACTGTGGGGATTAATACTGAATTTGTGTCATTCTTATTACTTGGGGTTAGGTTTAAGAGTAGAATGATATGCTGCTACTTCATAATCGTGGTGGGCGTTTCTCTCTGTTTCACGCTGAACCCAGTCAACCGATCACAACAGACAGTGGTTTGTTCTGTAGGCAATTAAAAAAATTGCTTAAGGGGGTTAATAATATTGACCTTAAAATGTTTTTAAAAAACTAAAACCTGCTTTTATTCTTGCCAAAACAGAACAAATAAGACTTTCTCCAGAAGACAAAATATTATAGAAAATATTGTCAAAAAATGCCTTGCTGTGTTAAACATCAATTGATAAACATTTGAAAAAGAAAAACTAATTTTGACTTCAACTGTATATTACAAAATAAAATATAAATACAGAAAAATTGAAATAACAAATGATTATCGGCCAAAAATGATAAATTCTTAATGTCGACAGTTCTGTCCTTGACAAGCAGTAAACCAACCACGCAAACAACAATGACAGATCAGGTACCAAGCCTAACATCTATTTGTTGTTTGGCAGCAGTGTGTATGATGAGAGTTATTCACACAAGATACACTTGAGGTTACAGGTGAAATGAGAGTCAACATATCTGTCAGTACCCGTCTCAGCTCACTTTCTCAAAGCTGATTGGATCTTTTGGAAATGTGCAGGACTGGATCATGTCATTTAAAAATGTGTCTGATGCTGTGAATCAAGAACTGATTCACTACGGCTTGTTAAAAATCTTTGTAGAATGATCATGCAAAATTTTTAATTATACAGTTACCATTATGCAAGAGAAAAGCCCATCAGAGAATTTGATTTAAAAGTAATTATATTAAAAATGTAGTGGTGCCTCTGAAATATAACCTAAAATGAAATCATTGTTAAACTGCATGTCATGTACAACTCTGCAAATCCAATAAAAGTAAAACATAAATTGTTGTTAATAGTGCCGTTAGTACATTTATTATGTATCATATGTCATAATAACTCCAGAGTTGCATGTCACATCCCTGCATTTTAATGACAGATAATAGGGTATAACTAATGCCGGCCAAAATTCACAAAAGCACAATTAATTAATTGCAATAACGATGATATATTCTTCACATTAACGCTAACGCCACAAGAGATATGAGACTGCAACAGCTTTAACGCTTAAATAAATAATGATCCTAATAAATAAATACTTTGCAAAATGAGCACACATATATAACCATGACCAAATTAAGTGTTCAACAAATATAACACTTCAGATCAAGTGTTCAACCAAACACACCCAACTAAAAGTAATGAAGGGGCACGGAATCACATCTTAGGAAAATATTGTAAAGGGATACATCAAAATAAAGTCATAAAGACAGTTGTTTATATAACAGCAGGCTCCTTGGAAATATGTGCCTCAGCCTAAATTTGAGCAAAATGTAAAATATGTGTAGTTTCATTGAACATTTCAGATAAAAAATCCACCAGAGGGCACTGGAAACTTTTTTTCGAATCTAAATTACGTTACTTATGACACAACTTATTGTATGTTTCAGATAAACATCCACAAGAAGGTAGGTGCTCGTCGTACAGATCATCTAGCAAACACTGACCTAAATCCTTCCCTAAACCTAATCAATTGTGTTTTCTAAAAACATACTTTAGAGAAACGTAACCTTTGGTCACATAGGTTTACCTTGATTTTTCTTTGTTATCTCTTTTATGGGACCATGCTTCACCAAACACAAACCAGAACCTAAGCTAGGGCTAGGCGATACAGGCTAAAATCGATTACTATTAATTAACGATTATTTTATTTATTTATAAAAAAATTTTGCCCTCATAGTTCACTGACAAGTTTTATATGGTGCAGCTACCAATCATCGTCAATGTAAGGCAAAGTAAGGCTTAAGAATAAGTCCATCGTCCTACATCCTGTAGGGATTATTTTACCAAGAAACTGCAGTAAAACGTATTTAGAAGTACGCTTTTGGAGGTTCACAAAAATGCTGACAAACCCGTATTTTCAGTGAGCCTGTAACATACATACTGTAGCAAATTCTGCAAGATGTTTAAGGATTACTCTATTTGAAGTTTCATAAACTAATTTCGAGAGGAGCATGTGATATGACTGAGCACGGCTGGCCACTCATACGTAATCAGTTATAATCCAATCAGAGTGATCCTAGCTTACTATAAATGGATAATTTTCGTTTTGGAAGAATCCCCCTTCCACCCCATCTCCTCCTTTTCTTCCCTTTTCTAAAGGGGGAGCTATCAAGACCTACCTGATCTAGGATCCCCTGATATGCTTATTGACCTGGCGGGAGCCCTGAGCTCAAATATCTCCGAGCTCAGGGTTCTCTACCAGGACAGCATGCCAAACCTGCTATAAATGCTAAGCATATCTAAGAGGGAACTCTTGAAATTTAAGTTATAAAGTTAACACTATGCATTATTTTACATGAATTTTTTCTAAAAATCTTTTATCCTGGTCCTTGAATACTAGTCATGCATGACAACAACCAAAATATTTTATTAATGACTGTTTACTTTTTTTAAAAAATGTTTGAAATGAACGGGCAAGTAGTTTTTTATTTAATAAAAAAAAATCTGTAATCCTTACCATAATTTTACAGAAAACCCACATGCGTTTCATATGCACAATCTCATATTAATATCACATACAAAATATATGGACAAGCTGGGTAACACATGTACAATACATGTGAATTGTGGTTTTGAGATATTTTGGGGAAACCTATTTGATCATGTAAACACATGTGGGTATGCAGGATGTTCCATAAGCACTGTAAAAATATCCGTATATTAGTAGTTTTCCATATTTTGTGATTCATGAATATATATCAGTATTTCCTTTAGGATTTTTTCCAGCTGTGGCGGCAGGCCTTTTTTTTACACAGATCTACAAACTACCTGTGGCATTATTTCAATGAGAAATGTCGTGAGCGCAGTATTAGAAGTCGCATTTATGCGGATCTCTTAGCTTGCACGCCGATTTCCTCTGCTCGTGCACAAAACTTCTTGCACGCCCCCTCAAATATAAGCTGCTTTAAGAGCGCGCAGATCTTCTTGTGCGCTCTCAAATAAACTCTACTGAAGTGTGATAAAGTGCGTTTATGTAATAAGTATGTCTACAGCATTTATTAGATTTGCTAGGAATATTAATGAATGTCTGTAATACACCTACAAAGCAATATTAATGCATCCTAAAGTAAAGTAAAACGGCTATACGTTGTGTTTGCTGGCCTCACGCATCATGCACCTGTCAGTCAGCCAGTCAGTCTGTCAGCACGTAACCTTATCAGGGTGAACAAATAATGCACAGCACTACTACGGTTACAGAGAAGTTCGCGCTGTTATAATTCACTCATCTTTTAATATGTTTTGGTGCAATTATTACCCGCTATTAAAAAAATAAAATGTTTTGAATGAGAAGCTGTAATGTAGCCGTGGCTGGATGAATTTTGTTGTGGCGCCCCGCCATTGAAGAATAAATGTAGCGGAAACCATGTATATATTTTTATTATTACCCCTTTATGCTTTTGAAAAGCATTATCCAGGGGTCTTTAAACCCTAAATAGTTCAATAAAGTGACTGTTAAAAGTTGAAAGTTATTAACATTTTTAATAGTTTAAAATGATATATTGTCAGCGCTAATGTTGTATGTTAAGGTACAAAAACTTTCTGTGTTTTTACAGACTTATTTCTCTTTATATTATTTCTTATACATGATATTATGCAAACTACTAAAATGTCAATAAAAGTCACTTTATTAAACTCTAGAGTTGAATATTCAACATCAAAAGTCAACAGAGCAGTCGGCGCCAGTGGTGTAATGGTTAGTGCGTCGACACATGCACTTCGGTGGTCACGGTGACCGTTTGCCAATCCATCCCCTCTCTCTGCTCCCAATACTTACCTGTCAATTGTCTACCCTTTCCTATCCAAAATAAAGCCGAAAACCTGAAAAAGATAATTATAAAAAAAAAAGCAACAGAGCAGAGATCAAGGTACCATAATGCAACTGACAAACATAAATAAACTGAAAACACTTGTGGATTACAAAATTCGAAAACATGTTAACATGTTTATTAACATAATGTTTTAAGATGGTGGTCATAAAGAAAATTCCCTTCCTATGACAAATCATTTGATAAATCGATATTAAATGCTTGGCAGATTTTTTTTTTTTTTTTACAGAGCGTTTTTACATGTTTTCACACATTTCATATATACACAATATTTCATGTGAAGCTCATATAATAATTCTGTAAGAGTATAAACCAAACCATATTTACATATAATAAATGTATCTGTATAAATAAACAGATTCTACATTATTTAATAAAAGCAGCTCAACTCTTTTGATCTTGTAGTAAAAGCTCTTCAGGCAGACTTTTGCTCTACCCCACCGACAGTAAAGGTTTCCTCACCATTTCTAACCCCTGAAACAGCATGATGGCTGGTGTCAAAGCACCACAGAGATCTACTCGGACATACCTCACAATACCTGCTCACAAAGGACTAAGTGCTTCCCACTGAGGTGTAGGCTAGTGTGAAGGAAAGAGTGCAGACCCACACGTGTGTTATATATCCTTTGTTCCGCCTGAAAGGAACAAGTGGAAAAGGTTCAAAGCTGATTTCATGCACCTACTACCATGTGATAGTCTTTGAACTCCTGGACTACGGTATGACTTATGTGTGGGTGCGCACTAGAACTGAGATAGCTAGAGGTGGTAAGTTTGCTTTGTAGTTATGGAAAAATATTGTCTTGTAAATGATGGCACTTTTTCTATTTGGTATAACTTAAAAAAATAGAAAAATGTTGTAAGCTGTACATTTAGAAAAACTACAACAGAATGACAGTATATATAGTGTATGTTGCTTATTATGAAGTATCCTTATTATAGATTGAAAATGTCTTATCTTTATGATAATAAAATATGTTTAAATAAAGTTTTTGTATATAGTAGGGGAAATAAGTATTGAACATCACCATTTTCCTCAGAAAACATATTTCTTAAGGTGCTGTTGACTTGGTAACAACCAAGGAATCCATATATGCAAATAAAACAAAACTAATTAGTTTACAAATAAAGCTATGTGTGATAAAATAAAATAACATAGGGAAAAAAACATTAAACACATGAAGAAAGGAAGGTGTACAAAGGCAGGGAATGTCCAGACAGCAGCTGAAATCACTCAGTAGTTAACAATAACAATTGCAGTTTGTTTTGATATTATTGTCCCCACTGTCATGGTTGAGGTTGGGGAAAGATGAGGACTCAATTGCAGGAACAAAAACATGAGTTTGTTAATTGTAAAACAAAACAAAAAGCAACCGAAACAACCCTGAGGGGGGAAACATTAACAAAAAACTAAACAAACTTTGATTGGGCTGGCAGGAAAAGACATGGCTGGACAAGACTTGATAAGACATACGATGTAAGATATAAGATATACGATGGCGACTGGCACAGGACAGCAGACAAGAAGGAGCTATAAAGGAGAAATAATTGACAAATAAACAGGTGAACATAATAAACTAATAATTGATTAACAAGGAGGGTGAGACAAGACAATAGACAGGAGAACACATGATACAAAGATAACATACGAGCCATATGCTCACATTAAACAAGATTAGAACACGCAGCCAATGAGAGAACCCATTAACCGCGTGATCACATGAAACACAACAGTACTTGTCCAAGTGTAAACACAGACCACGTGCAACAAACAACAGCAACACAGACAGAACGCAAGACACGATTACACAATAACTAAAACACTTACCGTGCACTCACACATGTAACATGCACGTTTCGATTCCAGCACCAACCGAAACCAACTAGACTGGAGCACTGAGAATGGAAACACCATGCACGGAAATAGATGAAATAGATGAGAGCACGCATTCCGAGCATGCCTTGACCGTCCGCATCGCACAGTCTGAGTGTGGCCAAGATGGCACTCATACCAAAACAAAGACAATGACGGGAATTATGAGTGCTTAACCTGAAAATACTCGAGCCAAGCACAACATAGTAGACAAGACAGGATAAGTGTCCAGACTCTGCCACCAAAACAGGAATGAAGTGGCTGAATCCTGACACCCACTGTATATGCTAATCTAAAACGAGAAACCTGTTACTGGCATGAGTTAAAAAAAAACAATGTTTTATCTTGTCTGACTTTTCACAACTGGGAGATTGAATCTTGCAATTTATTTTTTTGCAGAATTGTGTAATAAAAAACTTGCGATTCTGACTTTATAACAAGCAATAGTGAGTTATACATTCAGAATTGTAAGATTGTAAATCCTTCTCAACTGAAAGAAAGTCATTTGTGTGTTATGAGAAGATACATGGTGAAGTTTATAGGCCCTATTATACACCCGGCACAATAAGGAGCAAGACGTGTATGGTGCGAATTGTTGCCATTTTCAGACCAGCACAACCCTAATTTTGACATTTTGCGCCACGTTGTTTAAACAGCAAATTCATTTGAGCCTCTTGGTGGACTCATGGGTGTGCTGATCCAAAATAGAGGTGTGTTAAGGTGCACCGTTGGCGTGTTGCTATTTTGAGGAACTGAAATAGACTGCATCATTGACCATCTAAAAGCAAGTCTAAAGTCCTTGCTTGTTAGTTATGTGTCCTTGCTTGTTAGCATGTTAGTTATGTGTAGTTAAGTGGGTTCAAACGCTTACACATTGCTTAATACACACAGGATGTACAGCAATTCACAAATATCTTAACATATGAAAAAAATTAAAAGATAAAACTGTTACAAAATTATTATGTTCTACATAAATATAAAAACCCCTCCCTCTATGCCTTCTTCATGCCTCCATGCCTTTTTTCAGTACATTCATGACAATCTGCATTTGTATAATGTTATTATTTGTAGCAGTATTATTTATTATATGCAACTAACTAAACTAAAGTTTAACTAAATTTAGAAATAGTTTTGAAATCTTTGCCTTTAACAAACAAAATTAAATATGAAGGCTGAAGGATGTACTCAGTGGAGTGCGTACAACAATTTTTCCTTATCAAAGAAAGTAAAGGAGTAAAGAGTAAAAGAAAAGAGAAAGTAAAGAGGCCGAATGGAGGAGGCTCGTTCTTTATCCTTGCACTGCAGATGGTCTGTTTAACTGTTTTCTAGCTAGTGAAGCATTCAGTTTTTCCACTTACAAAGTCCACCATGTAAATAGCAAATGCGCCATGGCGCAACACAACTGACTCTTTAAGGGAATGGGAGGTTAGACTCAGATTGGTTTAATTCACGTTATGCTCAAAACACACCCATAGCTGATTAAAAGAATAAGCACAATCCTGTTAGACCCCGCACCTGGGCACAGAGCATGTTTTTCAGTCCTTAAAATAGCATGTAGACACGCCCTTAATGCTTTGCGCCATGCACTTTAGACTTTGCTACTAGTTCGTAAAATGGAGCCCTATACCTGCCTATTTGAATTTATTTCTTACAAATGACAAGTATATATCTTGCAATTCTGACTTAATAAGTAGCAAATGTTAATTTCCAGAAAACTGATGGGAGAATTGTGAGATATATCCTCTGAATTGTAATTAAAAGTCAGTGAGATTAAAAAGTTAGCTTTTCTTATTTCATTCAGATGCAATAAGAAAATGTTCTTTGAATGAATGGTGTTAAATTCCAGATGTATTAGACATTTAACTCGGTTATTTATATAGAGGAGAATTGAATCATATATGCCGACTGTCATTTTCATCATTAATTGATTACAGCCAAGTTTAATGCAGGTATGCATTGTGTATTTTTAAACATCTATATATACTGCCATCTTACATACTATAAAGAAAATTCAAAGTACCATGAAAAAGGCATCTTTTTCTTCTTAATATATCACTTTGTTTATGAATATCTCACAATTGCAGGCAGCTGCATATGGTAGAAACAACAGCTTACCCCATGACACATCTTACCCCACTCTCTCAACTTTCAAATAAACCACTGCAACCATGTATTTCACATCCAAATATGTATTTTCAGGCCGATGCACATTGTTCCCAATGTAAATAAGCATCTGCACTCTCCAAGTCTCAAAACAGCATCGAGAAGAGACCGTAATCAAGTCATGTTTGTTCTTTCTCTTTCCCTCAAATTTCCCTTAATCATCTTTATTCATCCCTTCAAAGCAGTGCTCTGTAAAGCTCATGAGGGCAAACCTCTTCACACTCATGGTGGAATTTTACATCTCACGATTTCTTCAGAGATCCGTAGAGGTTTTCTACATCACGAAACCCTGATTACGTTATGATGCAAAACATGATTTCCGAAGAGCAGATTCGTGAGGCCTTTTGTCTCATTTTGGCAAGTAAAAGATTTGGGATTTGCGTATCTGAAGAATCGTGCCGAGGTAAGTTAAACACGCTGAACCTGAATCTCCATTAAGCAGCATCTACGCTGAGCTCCACCAATTACAGTTGCTGTTCTACAGATGTACGGGGCTTTTTTTTCCTGTAATCTAAACTGGATTTTCTTTTCATTTCAGATTGACCCAGATTTCTTTCGTTCTGTCTGATCACTCTTTCCAGATGAATGATTTACTAGAGGTTTGTTTCCTGGCAAGGTCTTTTGAGATGGATTCAGCTGAAGAATTCTGATCACTCGCATTCCAGAAAGATGCGGTTTACAGAAATGTGCGTTACTTGAATTAATGGTGATTTTATTTCTTCTAGCTTGCTGCATACTAATGTCCAGCTTGATACTAATATTACTAATGTCCAGTAAAATGCACATTACAAAGTAATAATAATAAGCAAAAGATGAAAAAGTACACTGAAAAAAATATTCATTACATTTACTACATTTACTACAAGGTAAAAGGTTTCAAATCATTTATATGGGCTGAATTTAAACAAACAAATTAAATTTGGTAATGTTTAACTCAAATAATTTGTTTAAATTTAGCCCATATAAATTGTTTGCAACCAGTTACCTTGAGAAAATGCAATAAAATTATATATTATATGTAATAATATTTTAAGGAATAATCTCACAATTATTCATGTTTTAATTTTAAAAGGAATAAAACGGTTGAATTGAAAAAAAGTTAAATTATTTTTAGGATTCTTTAAAAAATTGTGTTTTAATCCTTTAATAAATTGTTGTTAATAAAAAAAGGGAAAATATGACAATGAACAGAGTTTATATTTAATCTTTTTAAACATAAAATATAAACTTTTTTATATATAAATCTTTCATCTGATTGGCTGATATTCAATATTCTGCAATAGTAACACTCATACGGACTCTTTACACTTGTGCATTGCCCTGTCTACATAGAGTGACAGCAGATTAATATAATCACTACAGTTTGACAAATATTGCAGCTGTTGGACAACATAATATACTTTTGAGGGTTTTTTTAAGCGAGAATGTAGTTGTTTAGATTAGAACTGTGCAGTTTATTTTATAAGGACAGTGCCAATTTTTTTATATTTTTAATTTCAGAGACTCAACGCATCGGCATTAATAGAGAGCGCATAATAAGTCCTTAGGGGAGAATAACTTGGTATAAATTTCAAACTACAGCTGATCCAATCATTATAACACATGTAAGTGACATTCTAAGTTAATCTCTCTCTTTTGTATGTTTTAGTGCTGTATTTATACCATATTGATCTAGTAGCTTTGCTTTGGCTTTTTCAGGATTAATTATTGTGATCTCCCAATTGCAACAGAGAAATACTTTGAAATCTCCATTAGAGTCTGGCTGCAGATTTGCACTTGCACCTCCAGGCTTGCACGCTCAGACTTGTACGCTCAGGCAACCGCGCTTCCTCTGCAAGTGACATCATTTACAATCACCACCTGTGTCCGCTTGCATGAAAGTTTGTCGGTAATTTAACTTAAGGGTGTCCATGACGCGGAAACATCTCTGAGGTAACAGATTTCATTAAGATCATGGCAACAAACTTCATATCTGTCACCCTTACTCAAGTGCCTTTTTTCTAAACATTTCACCAAAGAGCTTAAAGTAATTATATGCTCTTTGGTTTCACTGTGGTTTCTGGCAACATATGGTGAAGGTCAACACAATTATAAATAATAAGATTTGCTGGTATGAATGGTAATAGTAGCCTGCTTTGGTAAATTTACTAAAGGGGTAAATTTGTATTTACCAAAGGGGAGGTCTGTCATGTTGTACAACGTAAATAGGCTACTTAGAATTATTTGACAACGTTGTCACTGGCAACGCAAGCAAACTGGAAACTTACTTTTGGTTTATTTGTGTTGATTTCAAGTGACGTGACAGGTGCAGGTGTCAATTGTAAATAACACCACTTCCATAGGAAGCGTGGGTGTCTGAGCGTGCAAGCCCAAGAGTGCAAGCCTGAAGATGCAAGTTCAACTCTGCAGCCAGACCCTTCTCGAAATCTCTGTAGACTGATGGCATTTCATGCAGTTCGGCCTTATAATCTTAAAATGTGAGCACTTGTTTTGTTATCACTTTAGATGACATTACGCTAGAGAATCATTAAAACAGTAGCTTTAAAGTGACGATGGAGAGGTAGCAATGGTTTCTGCTGTTCTGACGTCAGCTGCAGATGTGAATGAATGGCGGAAAAAAGCAGTTCCTCGAACAAAAGAATTTTTGACACTCTCCTTGTTTGATTTAGAGGGCATTTTGGTCGCATATGCGCCCAAAATTTTGTCTATGCGACCTCAAAATATATGTGTGCGAGTGCATAACATTGTTGTGTGAGACCAGTTTTAACTGCAAAATGTTCACCACATGTGCGGATTAGGGAGACATTCATGCAAAATGCATCTCTAAGCTCTTTGTCTGCACATGAAACACGAAATGCAGCGTTTAGGAATGGTTTAAAACATTTGTCATGTCAACTTGCTGCAGTAAACAAAACCATTTCCGTAATGCTTGCCCTGCCTTCGCGCTCTTCTTATTGGCCCACCACTACTCTCTTTACTCATAAAAAGATCGTTATTGCTATTAACATGACATAAGCAAGTAAGAAGGCATAGTATATGTCAAAAGCAGTGCAATATCAGACTGCAACGTGAGAACACCAGTGTTATATCGTTAACAGATTCTTTCATTTCAGGCAGTGCTTGTAGGGCCGGTGAGCGTGTAGGTCACTCAGTTATGTTATAAAAATCTACTTTCTTGAGATAACGGGATTTTGTTGAGACATATTTTCCTCACGCTTGCATACATATTTTTTTGCTTGTTAGTTTGATTACTGTTGATTTCAAATGCAATAAATATGTTTGTATAATACTTGTAGTAACGGTGCTTATAATTGGTGGATGCGACTAAATTTTGGCTGATGCGCCTAAACTTTTATAGTTAGGAGCATCTGTGCTAGCAAAAAGGTTAATTTTGAGCCCTGATTTTTTAATATATACACGATTTTCCTTCCTACTGTTGTATAAACGCAATATCACACTCTTAGCAGTGTGATATGGCTGTATATTGTCACTGATGGGGCACTAAATATATGAAAACTGCAGAAATGCTGAAAGTCTTCTGAATAAATAAATTGCATTTTTATTACATTTGAATGGTTTTTTTAACTGCATAACAAGAGATTATTTTTTGAAACATTTTATTTTTAAAAGAGAAGCATAACAGTGAACAGCAACATCAACATATTTTTTACCATTTGAATACATGAAAAACGCCTCCAAACTGCATTTTATGATCAAATTGTGGAAGCATTCAGGAGTGAAATGCCTCAAACTGAAGCGCAACCTCACAGATATTCTTCCTTCTTCAAAGCGGAACAATTCAAGCCAGCAGGCAAACAACCAGGCTAGTTTGGGATTGGGAATAGGGAACAGGGTTTTGGGGAGGGAAACAGCTGAAAACGCACCTTCCAGCCATCTCTGTGTTCGCTACGCTAGTTTCATATGGTAGAAGCCGCTAGAAACAGACAGCATTTGAAGCATGTTTGGCTATTTCTCCCTGCTGATCGTCATGATGTCAGGCGAAATGAGAAGTCGCTTCAGAGACAGAGCATGTTATTACATTTTGATTAAAGATTACGAAAGACAATAGCATGCAGAGATGAATCGCTCGCCATAAGAGGAGTAAACAAGTAAAGAGGGCCGATTCATTTTGATTTACATCAGAAAAATATTTACATACTACATACATATAAAAAAATTGTATCACTAGAGCAAATTGTATTACAAAAGACCTATAAACCAGATATCAGTGAGAATGGAGAACAGAATGTCACTGGGATTGCAGCATACTCCTCTAACCACAAAGGAGCTTTTTTTCTTCCACTGTTTTGGTCTCGTTTTCTCTCAGCTATGGAAGGAAAAAAGGGATCACTTTAAACTCCTGAGTTTCTATGGATTCACTGCATTTATTCGAGTAAGGGTTTGAGTAAATGACAATAGCTGTTACATTCGATAAAGGTCTGACATAAAAATCCAAATTTTTAATCAAAATATTGTCATTTTTAGGTTTTATCTTCTTTTTCCCTCAGAAAATGATAATCTGTCATAATAATACGTGTTTTTTTCCACCAAAATAAATATTCTACCAAATATCGATTTCCTAATATTGATTTTGCATCGTCTAAGATGAACATGAAAAGTCTGAAGACATGACACCTTCCCTGCAGCCACAGGGCGTCAACATGATGTCATATGGGGACATAGAATTTTGAATGTCAATGTCTAACGTCCAACCTAAAATTAGCCTAGAATCAACCAAATATCAACGTCTCATTATATTACACCTTGACGTTGTGTGGATATTACCAGTATGACATCTGTCAGATGTTGGACTTTGGTCACTTTCCAACACAACTTAAAATCAATCATATATGAACGTAATTTGACGTTGTTATTGGACGTCAAAATAACGCTGTCCTTAGACCCTGGTTCACCTAATGTCATGACCAAAATCTTATATATACTAAATCTAATATATCTAATATATTAGATAAAAATCTAATATTAACGTCTTATGATGTTGTTTGCCTGCAGGGTTCTTTGTTATTTTATGTAACAAAATGACCACCCTTATAATGCAATTTAATTGTTGAAGAATAGAAATGTCTTAAATGTTAAAATAATGTCTTTCACCTCAGGAAAACTTCATATCAATCTTTTTAATGTTGACTGCGCATATGGTTGCATTTACCGACTGCATATGCAAATATGGTTGCCCAACACAAACTTGATGTGACTTCATTAATAAATAAAGCACAAATTAATTTACAAGCATGCACCTCACAGTTATGCTGTCAATCAGTAAATCAAGAAATTCCCATAAAGCAGGCTAAAAATAAATGTTTTTACCTGTAATTTTGTATATTTTGACTGACTATTATTATGCATACCAGCTTACAACCTTTACTGTATTAAGTTTTGAGATTGCCATTTAATATTTTAACCTTATACTGTTTATTCATCAGTATTAGTCATATTATTTCCATTGATGTGCAAAAATTGTAAATTTATTGAGTTAAGTTTGTCTGGGTTTGTGTTTAGGAACCATTTACGTGAAATCCATTTGGTTAATTCTTATTGAATGATTTAAATGGGTAGTTCACCCAAAAATTTTAATTTCCTCACCATGTACACACTGAAGTGGATGTAAACTTTTATGAATTTCCTTCTTCTGCTGAACACAACACAAGATATTGTGAGTAATGTTGGAAAAAGCTGCAATTAATATCATCCTAGAAGGAAATAGTTTCAAACATACATACTTTTTCGGAAATTTACTAGTAAATTCCCATAAAGAGATCATGTGTAAACAGGCCCTTTTTTAACAATACTTAGGACCCTATCACACACCTAGTGCGAGACTTTGAGACCAGCGCAACCCATAATTTTCACTTTTTGCTTCAAGTTGTTTGAATAGCAAATCCATTTGCGCCACTTTCTGGACTCATGTGTGCTGGTCTATAAAGGAGGTGTGTTAAGGCGCACTGTTGACGCGATGCTGTTTTGAGGAACTGAAATAGACCGCACTGTTGACCAACTCTGATTGGTTTAATGCACATTATGCTCAAAACACACCTATAACTTATTAGGAGACTGAGCACAATCTGTTATACCATGGTTCATGGCCCAGAGCGTATTTTTCCATCCTTAAAATAGCAAGTTGATTCGGACACACCCTTAATGCTTTTGCGCCATGCACTTTAGACTTTGTGCCTAGATCATTAAAATAGAGCCCTAAAAGTTCATTCAGTCAATTACATAAAAATACATAAAACATAAGCTAGATAAATTGGCAGTTCATAAATAAACTGCTGTAAGTTTATCTCTGCGTTCAACTGTGTGATACGCGTAGACAGTGTAATTTGCAAACTGTAATTCAGATTTCGGCAAAACACTGGTATTCTTTTGTATCAAGAAGGGTCTCACAAGCAGCAGCACATATTCAAATAAACGTCTGGACAAGTGTTTATCCACATATATCTCTTGATCAGAGTTGTTGACATTTTTATACAGTTTGTTTATTTATTTATTTTTTTTTCTAATGAGTCATCTGTTGAACTGCCTCCCAATCATCACAAATACACCACTTTTTCCATAGAATTGCCTAAGTCCATCGCAAAAACCTATGTGTAGCATATGTATTTTTTTAGCTCCAGGTAGCACCTCTGTCTTTGGATTCTAGCAATGACATTTTTATACAGTTCGTTTATTTTTATTTTATTTTTTTCTCTGGAGCAAAAGCAGCTGCATGAATGGAAAAGTTCGAAATAACAATGAAACCACCAAAAACCACCTAAAAGACTGACCCCCTTTATTTTTACAAATACAAAAGCAGTCGATTAGAGGTCATTTCTGGTTAATGATGTCAGAATTAACTGGTATTTTGGAATGGATGTGAGAATAGTGCTTTAATGGAAAATTACAGAACGTTGTTGCCTGTCTAAACAGCACATTTATGAATTTACCAATAAAGTCGTTCCAGAAATGTTATAGATATTTACTGGTACTGGAAAGGGGCTAATGTCCGTTTTTCTTCAATATTCTTTAATATATTTTACTTATATCAGAAGAATGAAACTCAAACAGTTTTGAAACAAGTAGAGGATGACTAAATCATGGCAGAATTCTCATTTTTGAGTAAACTATCACTTTAAAATTAGTTTTGATGATTAGTTTAGTTTCCCTAACAGCCACAGAAATATGTAGCTCCCATGGCCAAACCAGTTAAAAAACACAGCACACATTTTTTGACAATTAAATGAAATTAGATGATAATAAATTTCATAGAAACATCTTCAGTAGCTCACAGAATAAATCGCAAATTACGTTTTACTCAAAAACAAAACTGTAAATCATGAATCCACAAAAACTGAGACTTTTCAAGCGGTCTCTTTATTTTTCTCCCTCAGCCTGCCTCATGTTGACCCCACTGTTGATTCTGTGTGCCAAAGATCTAATGCAGGAGAGGTACTCTTTTGTGAAGACCAAGGATTAAAATAAGATTAAGTCGATCCCAGCCAACAAATCTTGTCTCGCATTGTGCCACTAGTTCTCAACACCAGATTAAACGTCAAAGCCAAGTTATAATATTGTCCCTAATGTGTTGAAAACCAACTGGCGACATTCCCACGAGTGCCCTCAGCAATAAGAAATGATGCTAATTACATCTGTACGTACGTGTGGACATGGAAACTCAGCCGGTTGACTGCCAAATGCCAAACAATGGCCAAAACGAATAATAACGACTGAATGTGGAGAAGCTATTAAAATGCTGCCTTGGCGGCTCTGACTTCCGAAGGACACTTTCTTATTTTTTTGAATACATTTTTAATAAACGAAGCCAAATTCGCATTAGATTGCAGCTAACTACCATTTACCACACTCTCCCACACACACGTACGCATACTCTCACATGCATGCACAATATTATCTCAACATCTGCTATTTCAAATGAACACTGTATCTCCTGTGTCAAAATTAGCCATTCAAAACCGGCAAAAATACATCAAATAATTCACTAGGGATCTCAGCTTCCCCAAGCCATCTGTGCTCCAGTCCAAACCATCAGACAGCTAATAGTTATGGTTATTGCAGTGTTACCTCTCAAAGGACGAATTTAAAGTTTCCATTTGAATGTACATCATGTTCAGATTCCACTCACCTAAGATGCTTTATGCGGGATAATAACAATACGCTTCTGTCAGCGTGACTCTGCTTAATGTGTCTTAATTTAGAGTTGGAATTGATATTAATTGTGTATTTTATGTTTCATTTATTTTACATGCAAGTCATGGAGTCATGGAGTAATGCATTATGCTGAGCCATTTTCTTCAATACCACTAATATTAGCTGTAATTATTTATCATTATTCATCAATTATATAAGGGTTTCTCAATAAATCATGATTGTAATCACTTGCCAGAAGGTATTTAGGGATCAGATATTGCTAGATATTTGTTGCTAAATTTAAAACTTTGGATGTCTGTGCTAAAGAATTAGTTTTTTTATAAAACTGGTAAAACAGATTTTCATAAACAGTCCAGGCACTTACCCTTTAACAATTCCAACTTAGTGAACAGAAAATTATACCAAAATAATTGAACCAATTTTGTTTTAATACATTAAGACACAGTACACTACCTGACAAAAGTCTTGTCATCGATCCTAGTTGTAAGACTAACAAATAATAACGTGACTTCCAGTTGATCATTTAGAAAAGTGGCAGAAGGTTTTTCTAATGAGTCATCTGTTGAACTGCATCCAATCATCACAAATACTGCAGAAGACCTACTGGCACCCGCATGAACCCAAGATTCTCATAAAAATCAGTCAAGTTTGGTGAAGGAAAAATCATGGTTTGTGGCTGCATTCAGTATGGGAGTGTGCGGGAGATCAAAATCAACAGCCTGAAGTATCAAGACATTTGTGCTGCCTATTACATTGCAAGCCACAGAAGAGAGAAAAATCTTCAGCAGGATAGCTCCTTTTCATATTTCAGCCTCCACATCAAAGTTCCTGAAAGCAAAGATCAAGGTGCTCCAGGATTGGCCAGCCCAGTCACCAGATATGAACATTATTGAGCATGTCTGGGGTAAGATGAAGGGGAAGGCACTGTAGATGAGTCCAAAGAATCCTGATGAACTCTGGAAGTCCTGTAAGATCACTTTCTTTGCCATTCCTGATGACTTTATTAATAAGTGATTTGAGTCATTGCAGAGATGTATGGATGCAGTCCTCCAAGCTTATGGGAAACATACACGATATTAATTCTTCCAAATATAGAATATTAATTCAAATGATCAACTAGAAGTCAAGTTATTGTTTGTTGTTCCTAAAACTTTGATAGGCGACAAGACATTTATCAGGTAGTGTACTGTAGATATAACAATATAATATATATAATATATTATTATATAATACAAAAATAACAATGAACTGAATAGCAGGACTGATAGTAGAATTGACCTGTCCCACATTATAAGAATCATTTTACTGCACTTCTAATCTGACCACTACGTTTTCTATGAAAGCATTGCAGCATTGAGACATTTTACATTACCTCTGTAATATGACAAATGTAAAATGCAGCTGCAAATATAAATAATCTATTATAGTCTATAAGTTGCTATTAATATATATAATCAAAATTTAATCTGACATTAAATTCGGCTGAGAAATGACCCCTAAAATATGATGTAATGCATTGTGTTAAATGGGAAAAGCATCAATCGGGCAATACAACAGAGCATTTATTCAAACAGCTGATCATTCAAGAATAAAGTAAAAGACTCTTTATATCAATGGGTCATCGAATCAATTGATTTACCTAAAAAATATTTTCATGTGTGATATCATTTGAAAGCATAACTTGAGGCTGCTATTTTTAATGAAAGAAATGTATTAATTAGAACCAAAATGAGAGACGACCATGTATGAATGAAAATCAACGATTACCTCTCGAATCAAACAGAACTGTAGTAGTGCTTAAGTTATTTAATAGTCATTGGCAACAACACTCATTTATTCATTTTCCTTTGGCTTAGTCCCTTATTTATCAGGGGTCACCACAGTGGAATGAACCATTAACTATTCCAGGATATGTTTTGCGCAGTGGATGCCCTTGCAGCCACAACCCAGTACTGGGAAACACCCATACACACTCGTTCAAACACACACACACTCATCCACAACAGCCAATTTAGTTCATCCAATTCATCTACCGCATGTCTTTGGACTGTGGGGGAAACCAAAGCATCCGGAGGAAACCCACGCCAACACGGGGAAAACATGCAAACTCTACACAGAAATGCCAACTCGAAATGGGACTCGACCAGCGACCTTCTTGCTGTGAAAGCAACATTGCTAACCACTGAGCCACCGTGCCGCCTCTGGCTAACAACAGACGTCATTTAATCCTCTAGGCCTTTTTTCTTCAATATGTAATGGATTTCTTCACAATTTGTAGGGTAAAGCTATTTCATAACAATTACATAAATGATATTCATTTTTAACTCTAGTTTTAATTAGTAAAACACACACAAAAAAAGTTTTACCTAGAAAATTAAAAAATATATATAACCATTTCCTTCCATAGCCTTTGTTTTTCCCACGTTGAAACATTTTTCAAAATATCTTCTTTTGTGTTCTACAGAAAAAAAAAGAAAAAAAAAAGAAAACCATTCGAGGGTGAGTAAATGGTGAGCAAAATGTTAATTGTTGGGCGAACTATCACTTTAACATGTACTTACAATGTACTTATCGAAGTACCATGCTATATAAGATTAGGCTCAGGAGCTAGGATTAAGGTTTAGTACATTTGTGTCCAATTTATGATATTTATATAACTATAGCATGCTGCCTACCTAGAAAACAGGATTATAAACTAAAGTGCTACCAAAGTAAGACTGCAATTTTTTTTAGCTATAGTGTGCACAAATAAAAAGCTTTTTCCTGCTCTGTAAGGTATACAATATATTCCAGCTAGCAACTGATGTGCGTGATATCTGTATTTAGCTATATGTTCTAGCTCCAGTCTATCATTAAGTATCAGGTGTTCAACCAGGCAGCCCTTTTTCTGCTTCTTGAAAGAGCAGCTTTTCCATAATCTCAGCTTTTATGACAATCTCTCTTGATACCAGGTTAAAAGTAGAAGAAAGCGGTGCTGTGAAAGTGGAAGAGATGTAACAGTCTGTTCCACATACAGTATATGGATCTAAACAGTAATGCCATTCTACCTTATAATTACACTCTAAAAAGCTACTATAAAAGCCATCATTACAATAATTATACACAAGTGGTCCTGTCCGGGAGGATTTGAATTGAATTCTGCAAAGCTGCTTTGAATTGTGACAAGCGCCATACGCTAAAATGAACTGAACATGACAATCAGCATATGTGAATGAAAAGTTTTCGGACTCGTCTCTATGGAGCTAATAATATGCCAAAACAATCTGAATTTGAATTGTGTTCATTTGAATTTTTGACAATTGTCAGTTAATAAATCTGAATTTTTATGTGCTGTTAAAAGTTGTTTTAAGTTTGAATATCTAATTTTGAGTTTCTTAATTTTAATTTCATTACTTGTATATTGAACATCTGAAAGTTAAGACAACAATTTAAGACAAAATTTAAGGCTGAGCTTTTTATAGACGCATTTTCAAACTTCAGATTTTTTGTGTTCTGAATTCCAAGACTGCACATATCCAGTTTGTAAAAATACACTTTCAAGTTTTCAAGATGAAAAACTTCAGAGCATCAAATTTAATAGCCTAAAAATCTAAACCAGAAATTCAGATCATGAAATTTAGATTCAGCAGAAAGTAGGTCAGGGTTGATCAACAGGAAAGAGTAGACGATCAACGAAAAGTCAAACTAAGAATCACTCACCTTTGCCAAGGTTTTGGACGAATTACAGGGTGCGAATTACCAGGGTGGCGAGTTTGGGGGTCTCTGGAAATTGGTAAATTTGTATATGTATAATAGCGGGGGAACAAATACATGGAGATTGTTGCTTCATGATTGCTGGCTGAAAGTTGAAAGCTATAAATGCGTCTTTAAAAAAATTCAGTCTTGAAATAGACATCTTAAATTTTAGCCATCTTAAATTTCACGTTCATTATTTAAGTTATGAAATTACAGGGCTCAACAATAAGGACTGCCCGATGGCCCGATGGAAATGCTCAGGACAGTAGACAGAATCGTTATTGGCCCGATCGGACCAATGCTGCCTTGTCACTAAATTTTATTTGCCTGTGACTATTTGTAAATGCGTGCAAATACGGTCTTAGAACTGAGAAACAATTTGCGCTATTAAGTCTTTGAATGCTGAAGTCATAGACACCATAATGCTTTTCGGTTCCTCTTATCTGATTGGATGTTGTGAGCATGTTATTTTTTATTTAAAAATCAGTACAGTGAAGAGACGACAACATGACAGCTACATCAAATTATGAGCCTAAAAGAATACGTCTGTTTCTAACATTGTGGAAACAGACATTTACATGGGTACAACACGATGAAATAAATGAAGTGATGTTTTGCATAGTTTGCCGTCACTTTTAAGTCAGCCACCTTTTGTTTTGCAATTAAATACCTGCACATTTTCCATACTGCTTTATTTTACTGCTAAATATTTTAATATTTTTAAAAATTTTAGATTCACAGAATTTTTTTGACACATTATTTAAAATATGTGGCTAAGAAAAAATATGTTTGTGGGGCCTGTAAAAAATTTGGCAGGGCAGGTAAAAATCTGAACCAGTGGTCCAATCGGGTAGAAAATATACTTAGCATTGAACCCTGAAATAAAAAAATTCAAATTCAAAACAATTTTTCACGGCATATAAAATTTCTGACTTATTAATTTACAATTGTCAATAATTCAAATTACCACAATTCGAATTATTACCACTCTTTTGGCATATTATTAGCTCCATACATCTCAAGCAAACAGTTTGTGCATAAATCAACAGAGATGGGCAAGCGTTTTAGTACTATTAATTCCTACAACAAATACTGGATAAATGATGTCTCCGAGGGCCCACTGGGACCCTGCCATATTTTGCATGACCTAATTCTGCTCACTGGCTTCCTTAAGTGACATATTTCTCGCAAGCCAGCACACCCTTTGCCACCTAATGTAGTGGAAGAAGTAGGCTATAGAAAAACTCGATCATTCACTCCTGATGTTTTCTTTGCTCTGGGAGATATGATCGCAGCGCTTCAAAAGGAGACTCAGTGAGTGAAGGAAACTCGCTCTTTGTGGTTCGATGCCAATATCGAAGGCGCAAACTGTCAGAAGAAAATCAGCCTCGCTGATGGTTCATGACATAACAAACTACAAACAGATATGATATAGCAGGAGGCAGACGTGTAACATGAAGGCGTGCGTGTTAAGACCCCTTAATTTGACTCGCTGGGATGGAGGGTAGATGAATAAGGAATTTAATGAGCACTCTTCCCTCAGCGTTTTTGGCAGGGGCTGCTCCTTGGGTAAGCTTTTTCTGAGACCATTTGGCAGAGATTATGCCCAGCTTAACGTCCGTCCCACAAAGGTCTCTGATTCATAACAGAGATTTGAAAGCACGCTCGCATTCATCGCAGTAACTAGTGCATATGAGAACGCTTTAATCAGATACAGCTACAGAGCAAAGGGATTAGCAACACTAAAATGTAATCAGTGTGATTAAAACATTAATGCGTTCACATACAAAAGCATTTCAACAACAAGCCGGCTACGCTGTAACAGCATAGTGCCAGAGAGGAGCTGAAAATATTCCACCATGCTGACAGTCAAATAGAGAAACAATTGCAGAGCATTTCAATACTAGATGAGAGTCAACAGGGGGGACCATTTCCCTTAAAGGGACTATGATAGGTGCTGTGATACTGCAATAGGGGAAAATTGAAACACTGCAGAGATGGGAGGCTGAATCAACGGAAGATCCGTTAAAAACGCGTCCATGCTAAGATGTCTTTAAGAAACAGTGAGCAACGTGATGCATATAGAGACACTCTCGCAGCTTTCTGCGTAGCGCTTGTGTTCCCGATACAGAAAATGACACCCGACCAGGGTAACCATGGCAACACACCCTATGGACATGCACTAGATAGCCTCTGCTATCTAACACTAGTTCAAACACCTTGGTAAGCGTTACATAACAAAGGACAGCTCACTCCAAAATAAAAATTCAGCTGTTATTTACTGAGCTTCATGCTGGGCCTAGCCTGTATGAATTTGTATGCCTTTTAGAGGTTTACAGTGTTGAATAAGATAAGCGATTTCCTCCTATTTTGTTGCATAACATTTTGCTGAGTGTTTTTTTGTGCTGGTATAACTAGTTGAGGCCTGTTATGGATAAATAAATATGACATTAAAACCAGGTGGATGCAAGAATCTCTATCTTAATAAGTGATTTGTTAAATCACTCTTTCAACATATTTGTTAACAAAAATTCAGAAGCATCTCCCTGTATCCAAATATGTCTACTTTCATACTATGGGTCACATACTGTATGCGACCCATACTGGCAAAAGTTGTCTTATGGTGTTTGTTAACTAACATATTCCCTACAATAAAGTATGTGAACAACAAGTCTAATCTCACAAGTAAACTAAACTACTTTTCATACTGTCATTAAAGTGGCTAATTCTTTCTAGGGCTGGGCGATTAATCGAAAAGTAATCGAAATCGACATTCAGAACAATTAATCGATCACATTTTTCTAAGTTAATTATTTTAATTACTTTCCCTACCGAATGTGGAGTCATGTGACCCTGCTCTGTTAAGGCTACTTTGTACTTCTGCGTCGAACACACGGGTATGGTCCAGCGCAGCCTTCGTTGCTTTGCATACTTTTGTGAGTACATTACATGTGACCATATTATTTGTACAAAACTTATCAGTGAACTATGAGGACATATTTTTTTAGATAAATAAATAAATAAAATAATCGTTCATTATTAGTAATAGAGTTAAAATGTTCAATTAATCAAGATTTAGATTTTAGGCCAAATCGCACAGCCCTAATTTGTACAAATTCAAACAATTTAATTCAAATGAAAATGTAAAATTTTTGTACCCCAAAGAACCAAAGTATGGTTCGGTTCGGTACACTACAGTATGCATTTATGTCCATTTAATTTGTCAAAGATACTAAAAATCAAACCGTACCTTTTTTGGTAGCCTTTCCAAAGGATACCTAGCATAACAGAGCAGTACCAAAAGGGTGGAGCCCGACTCACTACTGAACACTATGACTGCACAATATAGAAAATATCTTATATTGCGATATTTTTTTTTTTGCGTTAAATATTGTGATATAATTAAAGTTTCACAAGATGAATAGCTCTATTTGGCAGTTTTCAGGGGGGTCTAACATTATTCAGGTACAGTAAAAATAATGCTTTTTTTGCTTTGCATTGTCTTGTTTCTTGCCCAAACATCCAGACATTCTTAGATCAAATATAAATACTGTATTATTTTTACCTTTAGAAGAAAAAGTTTTTTTTCTTAAAACAAGCAAAATAGTCTGCCATTAGGTTAAGTAAAATAATCTTATTTTCACTTTGAAATGTAGATATTTGGATAAGAAACAAGACAAAAATTCTAAGTAGAAAAAACTTTTTTTCTTTTTTTTTCCATAATTGTATAAATTCTGTATAAATATTTGAATACAATTTGGTTGTCACGATACTGGAATTTGATACCAATCGGTACTGAAATTTTAAAAACATCCATTTCCAGCGAACATTTAAGCTCTGTGAAGCATGTTCTTAAACAGCGCTGATTTGCCATTGTGTTCACGTGCTCAACAGAAATGAGTGATTAGTTGTGAAGGTCATCGATTCACCAAACTCACCGCTGTTTACTGAGTATAACTACAGTTACGGGTACACTGGAGCATTTTAAAGCCGCAATTCATCAGTGGATCGCTCGTATGTCAGCTTATAGACAAACCAGCTCATCGACATGACTTTGAAATGCTCCAGTGTCCCTGTAAGTGTCCCTGTATCTGTGGGTACACGCAGTAAACATTGGTGAGTTCGTGAACTTATGACCTTCACAGCCAATCACAGTCATTTCTGTTGAGCACGTGAACACAATGGCAAGTCAGCGCTGTTTAAGAATGTGACGTGCTCCACAGCGATTTAATGGTCACGGGAAATGGACGTTTTTAAAATTTCAGTACCAATTGGTGTCGAATTCCAGTATCGTGACAACCTTAAATACAATTAATATTTGTAACATCACAATTTTTTATGCCCAAATGTTTGAAACTCATGAAATGCTCAGTCACAGGCCTTAAAATACATACAAATGATAAACCTTCATTCTATTATGGTTACACTTAGCAGTCAGTCTACAAATCATGCGTTCTGTAGCTCCATTTCAATTATAATGGGGTATACTGTATGCCGAGCTAGTGCTGTTCCCATGTTGATACACTTCCGGTGACCTGTTATTGTGAACTTTCTCATTTTATACGGTTCCTTATACAGCATCGATGTTGTAATGTCATTCAGCTAAATAAACTTTAGCATTTATTTAGTTGCTCAAGCGTAAAACGAGACAAAAAGCCGTTTACTCGCCAGCGCCCGTCAGAATCGGCAGGCTAACGCAGAAGCTCCATTGAATATACTGGGGTAAAATAAATGCTCATATAATAAAGACATGGCGGGGGAAATGTAATTTGATGCAGTGCTTCTTGTACAATCTGAGACCTACTTTAAATCGGATATCACTCAGCTAGTGGATATCGCTGATTTTTTAAAGAAAACAGACTTTTTAACGCACCAGATTTTGCATTGCCATTCAATTCGCCGAAAGCGCTTTACCCAGGTTAATGGCAAATTAAAATCCTGTTAGCATGCTTCGGCATATACCCCATTCTGACTCAACATTGCAAATCTTGCGATTTATTGCAGATGCTAACATTGCAATATCGATGGCAAAATGACATACTGTTCAGCTCTACGAAATGCTATTGGTTGACATCACCAGCATACGTTACAGTCAACCCGGGCTTATTGTGGAAACGTAGCCCCGCGGATGTTTCTGCGGACCGCGATTTACGTTCCGGGAGGTACGTATTCGAGCGTTTTTTTGTTTTCGCAGCGTTCAAGCCCGCGCCGTTCTCGCGCGAAAAGCCGCCGGATCGGAAAAATTTTTTTAAAAAAAGGAAAAGCCCCCGTCTTCGATTTCGACCGCGTTTTCGGATCCCGCCGCGTTCTCGCCCTTATTTTTCGGATTCTGTTTTTCGTCTCACCTGATTTCCGGAACCCGCTGTTCCCCGGACTCGATCCCGGTCGTGGTCCACTGCGGCCGGCTCCTCCTCCTCCTCGTCCGGGGCCTCCGCTCCGCCGACGCAACACTGTGAGCTAGGCGGACAAACTGATTGCGTCGGGAAAGCCCTCCACTCGGAGGCGAGCCGTCGGCCGGCGAGCGCGAAGAGGGGCAGAGCGGCGCCACACCGCCCTGCAGCGTTCGCTCGAGAAAAAAAAACAAACGCGGCCTTTACGTACCTCCGGCCACGTAAATCGCGGTCTCCAGAAATGTCCGCGGGGCTACGTTTCCAGAATGAGCTTGGGTTGGTTACAGTGGAATAACAACACAAAAATTCACATTTCTATATACACTGCCAATACATGACACCTTAATCGTTGTTTAGCAGGGCATCTAAAAATGTAGACATGACATTTTGTTGACAAATGTAGACATTCAATATAGACATGACTTGCCGCATATCAATACTGATTAAATAACGAACTTGAGTTCATAAAAGGTGTGATATGTTATTAGATGAATTCTTCACAACCTTCTGTCGAACACTACATCTACCAAAAGGGTAGCATTGGCAGTGGAGACGCAAGCCTAAACAAGGTGACCCGTACTGTACCGTACTACTGTACTGAACTGAACCATACTGCTCAGTGGAAATGAGGCATTAGACAGGCTTCTAATTGCCTATTAATACGATTCATCACACAAAGAGTTCTTTTGGAAACACACACAGACTACTTTTGCTTTATTCCACAGAAGAAATTATTCTCACAGGTTTGGACCGACACGAGGGTGAGAAACCAATGACAGAATTTTCATTTTTGGGTGAACTCTACTATTATGTGAAAAATAGATGTAGCAGAAGAGCACTCTCCAACTGGCACAACACTACAAGCCTTTCGCACAATGTGTGAACGATGGCAAGCATTGTGGGTCTGCTCTTATAACGAAAACATATTCTCAGCTCAGCGCGGCACTTAAATAATGGCAGTTTGACTGCTTTGCTTTTACCACAATTATATTAATGGCCTTTTAAAGACTCTCCGGCTGTTTAAGAGACACCAAATACCTTTAACACACCAGACAATTGGCAACAAAAAAAAGTTGGGTGATCTGAAAGTTAAAAGAAGTGAGCTAGTACAAATTAGACGGCATTGTTCATGTTGGTTGGGCATTGACAGCTGCAATTAAAATGCTCGTGTACTTGAAGGAAACCAAGCGCAGTGCCTCTCAAGAGGCAATAGCTTTCATTTCATAAATAAGCTCACTTCCTGTCGGCTAATATTGTGTCATAATGCCAATCCTCTCTGGTTCTGACAAATGGAAAATGCAACATAACGAGACCTATTAAGCGGCACGAAAACAAAGCGAGATATGCGGAGCATGACAAAATGTTTGGAAGAAATGGCGAGCATCTTAGCAGCTGACAGTCTGTGATGATGGTGTGGCATTCCCAGTCTGAGCAGAGCTTCCAGTCTGCCAAGAATGCAGAGGCAAAAGCTGTTGAGATGATTGATGACACGCCTCCACTGGCCCTCTCTTCCCTGCTGACATGCACTCACAACCCAACACTTTTCACCACTAATTGGACAACCTTGCAAATTCCTTCTCAGAGACTGTGGTCCACTAAATTAGCCACTGATAACTGCTCAGGATTGGTTCAATTTACCAACGTCCAGAACTGTCGTGCTGGTAAGGTGTCACTCACGCTGCAGAGGCTGTTGGATAAACCTGTCAGGCACGAGTTTGTTTCTCATTAGTGTTTCCCATTTTAATGTTTTGATCAAGCTTGCATGTGACAGTTCATTTAAAGTCTAGTTAGGTAAAACTTTGCTTGAAATGGTGAAATCGACGTTTCTGCTGCTAATGAGTCCCGAAGGACAAACATCACATGATGGTCACAAATGGGGCATCACATGATCTACTTCTGCTTGTTTGATTAGCTTGCTAGTCGTGTTTTTTAACGGATATAATCAAAGTTGTGTTATATATGAAGTGATCATCTAAATGTAGCAGTCTCATTTGAAGCTAGTTTCAGAAAGACCTAGCATTGTCAGCGAGATACTGGCCTATTCACAGACACTAACAAAGTAAAACTTCAACCTCCGTTAAGCTGGGAATCTGGGTCTGTTATGTAACCACAAATGTGGTCAATGGCCATTCAAAACTGTGAAAGCTACCAGACTTAGCGTGAAGCATTGCCAAAATTCTTGGCAGAAACTTTAACTTGAGATATTTGAAGTATTTAAATAGATGTTCTATTGATCTCTCTAAGACATATAAACTCTACTAGCCCTCTAAAAAGCTTTACAGGCACAATTGTTAAAGTATTGTGCTAGAAACAACATAATTATGGGTTCACAGGAAACACGCACGCTGATAAAGTGCTTACCTTAAACACGTTGGAAGTAGAACTGGGGATGAAAAACAACTGGGAAATATAATTAATCCCCTGGAATAATAAGCTAGTTAAATCAGAGATTGTTCAACTGTATGGTCCCAAACATCAAACCAAAAACATCACTTCTCAGTTTGGTAGCTGACAAAGAAATCTGTTAAATAAATAATCCATACAAAAGGACGCAATCATCTAGAATATTACTTTTCCCCCATTTTTCAAGGGAAACTGCAATCAACGTTGCCTTACATCAAGTAATATTTGATTTCTTTGTTGGCCAACACAGTGATACGTCACATTAAGCTCTCAGAGGGGGAAAGAAAGCCTAAATGCTATTGATCTGCTTCACTGCTTTGTATTCTATTCACTAATAATTACCAATGCAGTCCCTCCAATTACCCAGCTCTACTTAACATTTACAGCCACGTGCAATCCACACACATTGATTCATTATGCAAATGACAGGGACTAATTTAAGGCTTGCTTACATGACTCCATTTAAAAACCTGCAGCCATGGCAATGCACTGTGCACAAATGAATTGAGACACAGATTCCATTTAGTGCTGAACAGAGATTATTAGACACATTTAAGCCATTGGTCAATAATTAGATATGGATGGATGGATGGATGGATGGATGGATGGATACAGTTGAAGTCAGAATTATTAGTCCCCCTGTTTATTTTTTTACCCAATTTCTGTTTAACGGAGAGAAGATTTTTGTCAACACATTTCTAAACAACAGTTTTAATAACTAATTTCTAAAAAGTAAAGTAAATATACATCACACGAGTAGCAATGCGATATGGCTGTACAGCATATCAGCACTGGTAGGAGGTATGCGGTGACTCGAGGCCTTAGTGTAAGGTCGAGTGTCTTAGTGTCTCACTGGTGATGATATACAGCCATATTGCTCTGCTACGAGTGTCAAATTTCATTTACATGTATACAACAGTTTGACGGCATAATTGTGTATATAAAAAATATAATAAAATCAACCACGGAGGGGCTCAAAAATCCTTTTATACATGGAACTACTTTCTTCTGCCATTCATTCTCATCTGCAGCTGATGTCAGAGCAGCACAACCCGTTGCTTAAAAACACATCACTTTAGAGCTAGTATTTGAATGATTCTCTAGTATAATGTCTGAAGTGATGACAAAACAGGTGATTTTGCCCACATTTTAAGATTGTAAGGCTGAACGGCATAAAATGCCATCAGTCTACAGAGATTTCCCAGTATTTTTCTGTTGCAAAAAGAGAGAGGTTGACTTAGAATGTCACTTACCTGTTTTATAATGATTTGATCTACTGTAGTTTGAAATTAGGCTCAGTTTTTCTCCCCTAAGGACCTATTATGTGGTCTCTGTTGCCATCTTGTGGTGCAACCATCTTTGCTCTGCTCAGTATGACAGGCTAATGGCTGCCGATGTGCTGTATCTCTGAAATTATAAATATTTAAAATAGGCACTATCCTCATGAATAAACTGCATAGTTGCAATCTAAACAACTACATTATTGCCTAAAAAGGTTTAAAAGTACACTTTGTTGTCCAAAAGCCGTTTCTCTGCTTGTCATCTTGTCATGTGGGCAGAGTAATACACAAAAGTGAAGAAGCTGTACGAGTGCTCTCATTATAAAATATTGCAAGGCTATCAGCCAATCGGATTAGAGAACCAGACAAAACTATTATCTATATAGTGCTGGGCAAAGATTCATCATAAAGCACAAAAACATAACTATCCAAAATAATTTTATTACATATTTAAGTTTATATCAAATATGTATCAAATCCATCAAAATTTGATTTGAATATTCATTCATTCATTTTCTTTTCGGCTTAGTCCCTTTGTTAATCTGGGGTTGCCGCAGCGGAATGAACCGACAACTTATCCAGCATATGTTTTACGCAGCGGATGCCCTTCCAACTGCAACCCATCACTGGGAAATATCCATACACACATTTCTTAATATAAATTAGCATTTTATTATATATATATATATATATATATATATATATATATATATATATATATATATATATATATATATATATATATGTATGTGTGTGTGTGTACGTATATTAAAAATATACAAAGTACACACATATCAAAACAACATTATGTGAGTATACTGTAAATATAACCTTTACAAACAGTATATGGTCGCTCACAAATACAGGATGCTACTGATTAATTTATTCAAAAGAACTAATTCATATAGTAATGAAACAAGTACATTTTTAAGTATATCACTGAATAAGTTGGGTCTCTCCACCAAGATTTCTCTTAGGAGCACTTGTACACCTAATTGATAAAAATTTGGAGGATACTCAAAAAAACTCAGGAGCACAGCCAATTTGTATTTTTTCTTACTGAAATAAATGTACTATATTTAGGAGGCTACTGGCAAGATGCCACCAATAACATGTCAGTCTGGCCACCATAAATGAGGGCAAGCATACATACAAATGAAGGAAGTATTAACAAAATATCATATGTAGTCCAATAGAAACAAACCAACAACAAAAACATACAGTTTTAAGTTGTATTAAAAATGTTCTCTTATCACATGAATTTAGAAAACCTCATATAATGAATAGAATACAATTACTGCAGGGTTATAATATATAATCAACAAAGTGATTATTATAGACAGCTAGACAGAAATATAGACAGACAGACAGTTTTCAAATGTTCTCAGAGAGGACTTTATTGTGCCCAGCTGAAACTCAATACTTAGCCATATAGTATGGAGCAAATGACAAATGAGCCTTCAATATTACCAGTGAATGTGCTGAGGACTGATGATAGGATTACTGTTAAGGTGAACGGCGCAGGCCTGTGTGCTCTCCAGTTTGAGAGTAGAGTGGGTGTCTAGCACCTGGGGGACAAAGAAGCTTATCTGGTATCTACTGAGCCTGCTTCATCAAAAGCCATGAAAATCAGTGACAGGTTGAGGAGAAAGGAGGTTAAATCTACTTGAAAGGCACTACTGTTTTTTCAGAAGCGCTTCAGGTATAATTGCTTTGAAGATAACCATTATCTAGTAGCAATGATTATTTACTGCATATTTTATCCTGAGACTCGTGACCTCCCCCACAACTGGGAAAAAAGGGGCTTCTTTAGGAATATTCTGTTAAATGTGGCAATTACATTTATTGAGAACAAAATTATTAAAGAGATAGTTCACCCAAAAATGAACATTTACTCATCCTTAAGTTTCAAACTAGGGCTGCACGATATTTTTTTTCTCTGCAATATTTATTGTGATATAAATACAATTTCAACAAATGATTTTAATAGCTCTATTTAAAAAGTAATTAATTTACATGTATTGGGATGATTTTGTGTAGAGGATTGAAAAATAAATACATTTTTTATGTAAAATATAAAATAAACTAACTATAGACCATTTCAATGTGGTCATATCATTGGCCCATGAACATTTCCTGCTTGTTGTCAAACTATTTCATAACTGTAACAAGAGGCAATACAATCATAACCTAATGTTTAAATATCATGACGTTATTTATCAATATGTGGCTCCTTTCGAAATCTGGGAAGCAATAGCGAAACTAAAAATGTAAAACAAGGAATACGTTGGGACTGTTGTTATTGTTTGCATCGCTCAAAATGGTCTATAAGTCATAAATAAACACAATTAAAGTGAAATAAACAGTGCTTTGTGTTTTTTAAAAACTGAATAATCAAATGTAAAATAACATTGTACAGTCTTCATCATATAAATCTAATAAAATGAACCTTTATTAAACTTATTTATGCACTATTAAAATGCTCACAAAGCAACATGCCTTAAAAAACTTTGCAGATGACAAACTTTAACTCTATTATGATTAAATTCTGAGTGTCCCAACAATTCTCATGTGTTTTGACCTGTGGTTTCTGGTCAAATATAATCCCAACTTAGGCTGCACGATATTGGAAAAATCTGACATTGCGATATTTTATTTT
This sequence comes from Danio rerio, assembly GCF_052040795.2. Taxonomy (NCBI): domain Eukaryota; kingdom Metazoa; phylum Chordata; class Actinopteri; order Cypriniformes; family Danionidae; genus Danio; species Danio rerio. The sequence continues at coordinate 39,128,099 of NC_141026.1, read as the reverse complement.
TCTGCTATATACAGTTGAAGTCAGAATTATTAGCCCCCTGTATTATTAGCACCCCTGTTTATTTTTTCCCCAATTTCTGTTTAATGGAGGGAAGATTGTTTCAGCACATTTCTAAGCATAATAGTTTTAAAAACTTATTTCTAATAACAGATGTATTTTGTCTTTGTCATGATGACAGTAAATAATATTTTACTTGAAATTTTTCAAGACACTTCTATACAGCTTAAAGTGACATTTAAAAGCTTAACTAGGGTAATAAGGTGCACTAGGCAGGTTAGGGTAATTAGGCAAATTATTGTATGATGATGGTTTGTTCTGTAGACTATCCAAAAAAGAATTAGCTTAAAGGGGCTAATAATTTTGTCCCAAAAATGTTTAAAAAAAAATTAATAACTACTTTTATTCTAGCCGAAATAAAACAAATAAGACTTTCTTCAGAAGAAAAAATATTATCAGACATACTGTAAAAATGTCATTGCTCTGTTAAACATCATTTGGGAAAATATTTAAAAAAGAAAATAAAAATCAAAAGGGGGCTAATAATTCTGACTTCAACTGTATATAGCAATATATTAGGACTGGACGATTAATTGAAAAGTAATTGAAATCAACATTAAGCTTCGCACATGCAGTTCTCAAAAAATGTAACTATACCTCGCACGTTTGCACTACATTGACGATAATTGGAAACTGCACCAGAGATGCCTTGACAAGACATATTTTCTATCGCAATAAAATTATTATTTACATTATAATACTTGCTTACAGAAGATTCAAGAAATGTACTGTTTAAAATATTATTTACAGCATATACTAGACTGGGGACTGCTTGTTTTCTACTTTTAATTTGAAAAATATTGAAAACAGCTCCTTTTGTGTTCAAAGGTCCAAGTTATTTATTTTCACTTTTTATAGGAAAGAAGTGACTGTTCGTTAAGGCAATGTGTGTTTTAATTTCAGTTGTTCAACGTTCATTCATTCATTCTCTTTTCGGCTTACTCCCTTTATTAATCTGGGTTCGCCACAGCGGAATGAACCACTAACCAGCAATAGTGTGTGCTTCAGTTATTTTAAAATCAAATAATGCACTCAAAAATCATTCAAAAATCACTCACTTGTAATATGTGAGCATATTTACTATTCAAAACTTTTCAGTGAACAATAAGTAAAAAAAAAACATAAATAAATAAAATAATAGTTCATTAATAATAGTAGAAATGTTTATTTTGATTTTAGGCCAAAATCCCCCAGCCCTACGGATTACTGTATCTACATTTTCACCAAGTGATTGAACAGCACTATCTGGAAAGAATTTGTAGTCACACTTTATTTAACGTTCACTTCATGCAATTAGCAATCCTTTAACTATGACTTTGGCTTCAAAAAACAAATTCCTAATTTGCTCCTTACTAATAGATAGTTTAGGCATTGGGTAAGGGATGTAGAATAAGATCATGCAGAATATTTAGTTTATGATTCGTGTACTAATACGCAGCCAATATCTCAATAATAGGCATGCTAATGAGCAATTATTTTATAGTGAGAATTGGTCCCTAAAGTATTACCAAATGTATTCATTTTGATTGATTGGGATGATTCTGAAGGAAAATGATCATAAAGACTGATGAAGTGTTCTTTTAAGGGAACGAGTATGGTGTATAGTGGAAATATATAACAGACCACTTGAAATCTGCTGATGGCATTTTTATTTGTGGCAGTCTTTAGCATATAGTAGAAATGCCATGTTTTTTAGACATGTTTGTGTTTATTTTTAGAAAAGAAACTATAATTTCAGAAGAGTTAATAAATGAATATTTGGTGTAAACATCATTTAAAGAAAAAGAAAATGCTTTAAATGACAATATTTGTATGTATATATATATATATATATATATATATATATATATATATATATATATATATATATATATATATATATATATATATATATACACACACACACACACACACACGTATTACATACATGCTGTATACTGAATACTCACACAAACATTCACACACACATGCACCTTCGCTTTTACTCTTTCACAAGGTAACTACATTCTTTCATTCACTGTATACATTCCAGCAGTGGCTTTCAAACAGAAAAAGTGCAATATTACATCTTGCCTTCTGGTATTCACGGCTGGTAAATGTCAGATACCTAATGTTAAGTTCCTGGTTTCTAATAGCTTTCTGTATTACCTTTACTATCCAGGGCTATCTATATTTACAAGAGCAGGATGTAATACAACACAGAATTTACTTTGACTTCCTATCTACTAAATACTAGATCTTCCAATATATAACCATAAATTATTCTCTAAGAAAAGCCATCATATTACTGAGCTGTAGTACCACTGCTATCTGTATATGCTAATATACACTGGAGCCAAACAGCAAATATTAAACGTGGGATCACTGGCACAAAGCCAAGAAGAACCATTTAAAGAGGATCACAGTATTCCTCATAATTAATGCTCTTCAGCTTGATAGCCCATCACTGCCAAGGATAAAAAAAGATTAGATACACTTGAAAAAGTCAAATCTTCAGTACCTACAATATTAATTTTTTGAGCATTTGGCATTTAAAATTCAAAAGATGTTTGTTTTTTTTCTTATGGGATTGTTGATGCTGACACAACAGATGCGATCTCTCTGAAATAACTACTGTACCTCAGCAAAATAGCAATGATGCTACCATACCCACTAAATATTTTACAGAGCAGAGGACAGTATTGTTGCTGTTCGGGTCAACAATAAAACAGAAGAGATAAAACAGAGGAGAAAATCTCACACTAGAATCCTTCCGATTAATAAGCACTGACAGTAAAAGGCGTGGCCTGAGGAGAAAAGGAGGTTTCCACCCAGCGTATCAGTGATGCTGGTGAGGGACATGTTTTAAGAACAGGCACCAAGCATTCGCAAGACCACATACTGACAATCTCTGGGCATCTGGGACAGTCATGACAACCCCATTCAAAGTACACAATAGCCTCCTATTACAATTTTTTTTTTACCCAATTCTGAGATACAATAATGCTGTCACGTTGAAATGAGTTGGCATAAGTGCCTTCACTTCTGAAAATGTAGCAACAATACAAAAATAAAAACATTTAAGGTGTATTTTAGGCAGAGCTGGACTAAGAAAAGATAACAATCAAGGCTTCCTGGTTGTTTGAATCGACTGCTATTACACATTGCTAGTGGTTGAAGTAGACCATCATTTTAAACCAAGCAAACAATTTTGTGTGGAGGAATGAACAGACTAACCATGTAGTCTAATTGCTTTTTCAAAGCTCAACTCGAAAAAAAATAGTGACGTCGTGATGAAGGGTGTAGTTTCAAGCGTTGACACAATAACACAGATTGATAGGCTAATATAACAACCTATACCCAAGTACTGAAATACCTCACACACAGTAAACATTCAGAGATTTGAGAAAGCAATGGTTTAAACATTGCTTTATAGCTACTCTTCATTGATGCGTCTTGCGGACGGTTTTTTTTCACAGTCGGATCTTTTCAATGAATCACTTGAACCAGTTCAATAAAAAGGACTTGATCGATTAGTTCACGAATCAATCTGAATCACTTCGAGCAGTTCTGGAGCCACTGACTCTTTGAACAGAGAATCGTCTCATAAGGATTCAAGATGAGTCACCTGGAAGTTTGTTTGTATAAATATCAGATATTAATGGTAAAACACTTAATCGAGAGATGTAATGAAACACAAATAACGTTTTAGCCAAAAACGCTTAAGTGTTTGAATCTCGGATGTAACAAACTTAGCCTAACTGCAATGCACACATACTCATCCACATGAATAAATAACGAGCAGCATGCACCTATACACTAACATGGGACCACGTGCTGACGCACTTACGTAAAGAATTGCTAAAAGGTTTTTTGAACAGGTTCATTAAAACGAGTTGTTCAAAAGAACCGATTCTCGGAATCGGATCTCCCATCGTTGTACTAAAATATATTTAGAATCGAAAAGGGGGACATATGTTGAAAAGGGAGTGAAATTTGCATCAAAACCAAGTTTTGTGCCTATAAAATATCATCTAATGCTGTAAATGGATGTCAGGGCTTTTATGTAGCCTAGATTACAAGTAGATTAATCCTTAATGTGGCAAATACACCGGCTGTTCAAATGGGGAAAACAGCTGGGATCTGACGTTATGAAAAGACATTTTCTTTAAGTTTAAACATGATATCCAAGAGCAAACGCCAAGAGTAGACCTTTTAAACTTAAAGGAATAAAATAAAAACTTAGGTTTGAGAAGACACCTGCAGTTACAGTCTGACACACCCTTAAAAAGTGAACGCAGATTGATTGAATTAATTATTTAAAAATGATACAAACTCCCGATGTATTAAATTCGACATGAATCTCGCGCAAAACTCTGCGCAACTTATCCATCTTTATTTTGTAGGACGCAAAATCAGCGAGCCTCTTTCGGACGCTGAAAATCATGAATGACTTCATTGTAATTGTGCAAAGTGTTCCGCTTGGCGGGGTTTACAAAACTCGACCCCCATCCATCCCCAGCTCCTTATGCAACCCCTTATAGAGAGCATCCTATGCACTTTACAAAGCTATAAGCGAGCCAACTCAATCATCTCCCGAACCAGAAAGCATCTCGTTAAAATCATCACAGTCCCAACCTGTTCTGGTCTACACGGGAAGGTTTGTGACCCAAATAAAAGTGACGGAGCGGCACAGGGGGATCAGCCGCCGAGTGTTGTTTACAAAACTGAGAGCGGAGCGGCTGAAGCAGGTGCCAGCCAAGTTTAGTTTCAACTTGATCCTCCTACCTGAGCAGCGCGGTGTCTCCCTGTCTGCTGACCACACTCTCGCTGGACGTAGTATAGTCCACAGTTTGTCCAGCGGGCAAACACGACGGTAAAAAGCAGCAAAGACTAAGAATTATAGCGGTGAGCCACTGACCGGAGACGCACGCATCCTGCACTGCAATCATTATGTCCATCACCGCCGAGTGGAGTACGATCCGCGCCGTTATCAAAAATAAAAATATAAATATCTGGATGAAAATATATTAATCCTCCGCGAAGACCCCGAGAAATGGCGTTCCGTGTAGTTTTCCAGATTTGTTTTGATCGGAACCTGACCGCGGGAGGAAGTCGACTCTCCAGTGGCTTGCACACCATCTAGTGAGGAAATGGGAAACGGGAGCAGAGCTGGCAGCAGACACAACCCCCCGGCTCTGATCCTGTTGCCATGCGGCCGTTTCCAGGCAACCCGTTCCCTGTAGCTCGTGATGGAGCAGTTAAGCGGGTGGTTATTCTTGATACGGCAGGACTATTTAAATGAGTGAGTTTTTGACCACCCGGGGTTTATCGCCCCGCAACCTCGAGACGTCCTCCTGCAAACGTGGACTTTTGTTTTGGATTAGACTGGCGAGTGGGTGACGTCTCCAAAAACGAGTCAATGAGAAAGGGCAATATTTAAAATGACACGGGTCAGGTCTTGTTTGTGTCATCGGTGGCCCTAGCGGTTAGGTGCAATAGACTTGTGTTTAGTTTAGCTTGAAAGATTTCTATTTATAGCTTCCGAGTGATTTTGGGGCTTCAACTGTCGGTCTGTGGTTTAATATAGAGAAGTAAACAAAACGTTCTGACATTTAACGTTTAAAGTCCGCATGAAATCAAAGTTTAAAATGTTTTAAGTTCCTTTCCCACTGGGAAAAATAAAATGCTTTTTTTGGTCATCTTCAACCAAGGTCTGACAGCCTGACCCACTGCTTCCTTGTATGGACTACTGTGACGAATCTCTGTTGATGGCACTTTGAATATTGAAAGCCACGCCCCTCTAACCGTTAGTTTTTTGCCCCGCCTCTACTCTACATACCGCAATAAAAGTCTCAGAAATGTCCGGTTCACGCAGACTGAACATTTTATTAATATTAATCTCAACAGTGATTACCTGATGTTTTTTTTTCAATTATATGATGTCAAAGTATAGGCAACTGTAAAGTCGTGCAAAGATGAAAAAAAAAAATTCACACCACAGTCTCACATCCTTTACAACGTGAAATATCCTTTACTCAAATCCTTTTTTTAATTGCTTCATATGTTGAAAGACTTTTCTCAAACATATTTAATAATAACTATGATCTCATGCTTTCTCAACTGATGTTTTTGTCAGGGCCGGATTAATGTAAGGGCTAGGTGGGGCTGAAGCCCCAGGGCCCATGGAAGAAGAGGGCCCTTGATTGGCTGAAGAATTAATTTGCGATATGACGCGGGAAATGCCTCATGCGCTATGCTTTCTCTCGTCAATAATGTGAAGTATTCCTTTTGGTTCGCTGCTGTTCAAAAACAGTGATGCCGGTGCCAAACTGGCGGGGGGTAAAAGTGGCTGTAGCCCAATCAGAATATCGAATAGCCCTGTTTGTCACCCATAAGGGTGGTCAGATGTCACAGTTTTCCTACGACAGTCCCTTATCACGGCAGTATGGCAAGAACCGTCCAGTCAAAGGTAGGCTAATCAAGCTCGTAGTGAAAAAAAAAAAAATTCAAACAGTCATCATTGGGACACTTGTACATGTAGTAACAAAAGCTGTGATATGTGGAATTACGCTGAATGGACTCAACTAAAGCGCTGTCTCGGCCGCGCGGCGGTTACAGCTGGAATCAAACCAGCGCGCGCCCGCACAATCCTTCCATCACACAATATAAGCAAGATAGTGTGCCAACAAATCAAATAGCCTAAACGAGCAGTTATCAAAATATTCATCGTTGCGGAGTGTCTATCTCAAGTCAATGCACTCGGTTATGCTTTACAATAAGTCTAACTGAACTAGTTAAAAATCAAACTTTTTACCATGAATGTTTACTTTGCCGCTTTTATGATATCAGTAATATGGAGCCATGAAATATTGGCGCTGACTTTCATCTGACATTATATTTGATGCAAACATTTCTTGATAAATAAATAAATAAAATAAGGATGCTAGATCACAATAAGCTATTTTGGATATTAGAAGCATGGATATTATAGATATTAAGTCATTAGGATTTATAAAGTTCTAAAGAAACGTTTTAAAGGTAAACCTCTATTCAAAGTATTTATTATAAAGCACTAATTTAGGAAGTATTGCATATGTTTTTTGTTTTGTTGTCGATTTTTGCAGCCTGTTCGAACCTTAAAGTTCATGTAATGTTATTACTACTTGCAGGCATTTTTAATTAAATAGAAAAAATATATAATACTTAAATATAATTCAAATGGTGTAAAATTAGATAATAATAATTAGTAAATTAATAATAATAATAGTAACAACAACAACAACATATATATATATATATATATATATATATATATATATATATATATATATATATATATATATATATATATATATATATATATATATATATATATAAATTAGAAGGGGGGCCCTTGGATTTGCTATAGCCCCAGGGCCCAATGTGTACTTAATCCGGCAATAGCCAAAATAGTATTCAAAATCATTTTAACATTATTCACTTTTGGTACTTCACTTATTTCATTGGTCATTTTTTGTTTCAAGAATGAGTATCAAAATTTTGAATAAAAGTCACTTGTAAAATGTTTGTTTTATATTTACAAACAATACAGTAGTGAAATATTACTTCACTTACATGAAAATATTTGTTAGCATTGGCCAAAAATGATTAGCTGAAGTCTCGCTAAAGCGACAGCCAACAGATGATTCTGCTTGGTTTTAAAGCCTTTATTGATGCGTTTTTTCACTATTTATGATGGCATAGCAGTCAAAATAGGACAAACAAGTTCATGTATGGGACAGATTCTGGACTTTTGTCTATGAGAGGTGGGTCTTCCGAACCACTCGAACCCCTAAACTGGATAGATTTTTTCATTAAATGAAGCTTTGTTATGTAACAATTTTAGAATTTACATGTTTTACCAATTGTGAACAGCAGGTGTCCCCCAGTTTGTGGTAGTTCTATAACAACTGGAAATTGTGAACTCAATTGCTTTTTGCGTAATGATTCAGTTGATTCAACGTTTCTAAAAGCGAACACTGGGTATGCACCACAAGATAATTGGGCTGATTTTGAGAAGATTTTTCCCCTTCAACAATCATGTCCCGATTATCTTGGTGGTCCTAAAGCTTAAAAGTGTGGTGTGAGGCTTGTTAAGAGTGACCTAAAATTGAACGCCCTCCAATCTTGAATCGTGATCAGAAAATTATCAGAAATCCTGATGTGTGGGGGGAACCCTGAGGACAAAAGCACATATGAGTCAGATGTTATCATGTGAACAAAACAATATCCAATCAGAAAGTAAGCTGACAGAAGACGAAATCAGAACAAAGGTTATTTCTGAAATCATCCTCTATGTCATTAAATAGTGCACTATTAGAGAGAGCAGCCATTTTTAGCGGTGTCCGAAACCATAGGGGATGTCCTGAAGTGCACCTAGTCAATCCCACAATGCACTGCAAAATTGAGTGGCAAGCTTGAAAATACACAAAATGTACAGAGAGAATTCGCACACTGAAGTAATTTCCACGTCTGACCACAGTGAAATCCTAAGTTAAGTGTTAAGTAACTGTCACCTGGTCCGACCAAGAAGTTTAAAATCTAATCTGAGGGATTTATCAAGAAAAACACAGATAAAACAGCATCCCTTCCTGTTCACTGAGTGCTCGAATTCCCTCACTTGTTTTTATTCACTCCTTCAAGTGTTCAAATGGACTTGGACAACAGAATGTGCTGTCATTAATCACGGCACACTACACACTGTACAAGCAAACTGATGCAATCTAGAAATTTTGTCCACATGTTTGTGATCTATAACATTTTGAAAATCTTATAAGATGTAAAAAATCTAGTGTACCCAAAAATAGTTTCTTCAATCAGTGCCAACTGCCGATGTTGTTGACTGCAGTTCATTTATCAGCCACTGGTGTCACTAATAATCATGAATACAAAACAGTCAGCCATTCTGCAAGATTTGGGTGCTGTTCCATAAACAAAGCTTAGAAAAAAGCAAGTAAGTCAGGTTTATTAAGGGCGGATTTGGTTTCATAGATCAGATTTATGATAGTTTAAACTAGTTACTCTGGCAACTTATGTTGGTAAACTAGCCTGGTTTGGGGCAGGTTAACTCTCAGGCGAAGTCTTAAGTTCAAGCTTAATCAAAGTAATGTTAACATTCGCCTGTGGTAATTTGAAGCCATTTTAATCTACTTAACCTCTTAATAATAATTAAAACTTTATAGTCACTTAATAGTAAATATATATACATCATACATCTTTTAGAATATATAGAACAATATAGGCTATACATTTAAATTCAAATCAGTTATTCTAACATAAACTACAACATTTTAACAAAATCTTTAAATATTTTTAATGTTTATGTTGATTTTTTTTGTTTATTAAAATTGTATTTAAGATTTCCCCCAACATATTAAATTACTTTTATTTATTATTGCTTTGAACTCTAAAAACCAAAGCTACACTCACTGTGAACAGCTGTGTCTCATTTTCAGAGCTCTTTCAGTTCTCATAGTTGCCATAGCACACAACATATTCGATGCATATATTCTCGACCTTTAAGGTTTCACGACAGTAACGTGCACAAGCAGTTATCGAGATTATTTAAACTGAATATTTAAAATGTGTTAGCCTAGTCTTGTGAGAAAATATTTTATACAGTCTAAAAATTATACTGCTGCTTGTTCAAATTACTTATTCAAAATTAGCTAAAACAACACTATTAATGAGATTTTTTTGGCACAACTGAATTGTTTTAGGCAACGCAGTGGTGCAGTAGGTAGTGCTGTCGCCTCACAGCAAGAAGGTTGCTGGTTCAAGCCTCGGCTGGGTCAGTTGGCGTTTCTGGAGTTTGCATGTTCTCCCAGCATTCGCGTGGGTTTCCTCCGGTTGCTCCGGTTTCCCCCACAGTCCAAAGACATGTGGTACAAGTGAATTGGGTAGGCTAAATTGTCCGAGTGCATGAGTGTAAAGAAGTTTATGGATGTTTCCCTGTAATGGGTTGCAGCTAAAAGGGTATCCGCTGTGTGTAACATATTCTGGATAAGTTGGTGGTTTATTCCACTGTGGCGACCCCAAAATTAATAAAGGGACTAAGTCGAAAAGAAAATGAATGAATGAATTGTTTTATGTTCAATCCACTTCAATTAGTTAAGACCCTATTATGTTTTTTTTTTAAATGACCTTCCATGCAGAGTGTAACAAAGCATTAGGTGCATGAAAACATCCAGCTGAGGTTTGTTAAACTGAAGGTGCGCCGTGTTTAAACCTATTGATTCTTTAACGAAATAGCCAAAATAAAATAAACGTGTTGGGTTCAGATTTTTTGCCTGAACACGTCAACGTCAATATGACACATCGCCAAATATAAAGTGCCGGATCTGGTAAAACATGAATTCGCTTTTCCCTTCAGAAACTAGTGGAGCGAGGTGGATCACAGGATTAATCATGACTCGAAGATGATGATCACTGACAGATAGAGATTCGGCTCACTCAGAGGAGGGGTTTGGGAACAAATGAATCGCTGAACAAATCAAAGGAGTTGTTGGAATAATTAGGTAAAAAAAATACATATTATAAGACAATGAAGGTGTTTTTTTGACCTTGCATGCATATCAACCTGTTGTTAGACCCCCCAAAACTACAATATGACTCTTTATAACGCAAAATAGGGACTCTTTAATCGAATTGTGTTTGGACAACGTGAATAAATTGTGTGGAACCCTGCATTTTCTTTAGAGTGTAGGGTGGCGAGAATTTTCATAAATAAGATTTTTAAGTAAGGAAACAAAATTAAACAATGTAAAAAAAAAATAATAGCAAGCTTCTATGAGAGTGTGATGAATTTGTAATAACTATTCATGCACAGTATATAAGTGCAGAAAACAAATTGGTTTCATTTCCCCAAGTGAGGACACACGGAAATTCACAACTGACCAATTAGAAACAAGTTTTCCAGAAAGCAATATGTGTTGAAATTATAATAAATATAAGCGGATTAAGAAGTGCATATTTACATACAGTATATGAATACCAATAAATCAATGAATATTTTATGTTTAAAAACAGCGACATTAACACACATGTATCTGAAATTCCAGAGCATCAGCAAGCTGATTACCTATAGTATACGGTGCTGTGAATGTTTACATGATTGTCAGTCAATGGGATGTTGCATTTTATTCATAATGTTTCTTTTAATAAGATTTCCTTTAGAAAAATGCAATACTAAACCTGGATTGTTTTCCTTCTGGCAACAAAGCTTTTGAATGCAACATAATCACAACTTTATAAGTGGAAAGTAGGGCACTTCTGATAAGGAAGCATAAACAAACCATTGTTAGCAAAGGCCATAATTAGCACTAATAAAAAAACGTCCTGCACATATATTTATTCTTTTTGCAAGAGAATTCTTAAGCTATCTTATGTGGTTTGGGTTTGACATTAGACATCAACACCAAAAGATCCGGGAAGCTTTTCTCCTTTTTAAGTGTTGAGAGGACAGATTTATTATTATTTCCATTGTACTTTTAGCATTAAGAATGTTTTCCTCCGCTGACCCATTCACTACAGACTTGCGACATGCCAGTTGAAAGCCACTGTTTTAGAACAAAGGAAGCGCTTGAAGGAAAAATCATTCACAGCTAAAATAATGGTTGACACATCCCACAATAGAAGCTATAGGCTACACCGAAATCTTTCATTAAAGTAGCCTACATTTTTCTTTTTTCCCCTTTTGCTCAAGGCTTTAGTCGTCAGTGCTTTTCCTCTGTAGCCTCTTTAAGGCAAAAGCAGTAAGTTTTAGGAGTCACAGTAGAGTACAATTTAGCTAGTATAGTTTAAAAAATAAAGTGAGGACTGAATCAGCATTTTCACTAATACACTAGGGGAATTTCTTGAACTTGCTTGAAACTTTTATTTTTATTTTGCGCAAGTTGAAACATTGCACTTTATACACTTTATACAGTGCAGTGTATTTTCTGTTGTTTTTTTTTACATTTACCTTTTTGATAGAAATGTTAAGAAATCTTCATCCGCAGGTGTGATTTGATATAAAGTATGGGTTCATCTTTACTCTGCATATATGTTTGGCTTTCGTGTGCCCAGTGAATCCTTTAATTTTCTCCTCATGACTACTATTTCTTTGGTTTCATTTTTCATCATCTTGTTCGATGTTCTATCCTTTTGCTTTGTCTTTATTTACAATCCATTTGCTTCATATTTTTTTCTGTGTGGTATTGCTTCCTTTGGATGGAGATCCAAAATTAGAGAACAGTTAAAAACATTATTTTTCAGAAATACTCTAATTTTCAACATTTAAAATCTGCATCTATACATAAAAAATAGTGACGTCCATACTAGTAGTGCTTACATAATAACCTAGGCACTTCAATAGAAACAACCTATGACTTTGAAAACATTCATCATTCATTTTCTTTTCAGTTTAGTTCCTTTATTAATCCAGGGTTGCCACAGCGGAATGAACCGTCAACTTATCCAGCATATTTTTTACGCAGCAGATGCCCTTCCAACTGCAACCCATCTCTGGGAAACATCCATACACACTCATACACTACGGTCAATTTAGCCTACCCAATCCACCTGAACTGCATGTCTTTGGATTGTGGGGGAAACCGGAGAACCCGGAGGAAACCCACGCTAACGCAGGGAGAACATGCAAACTCCACACAGAAACATCAACTGACCCAGCTAAGGCTTGAACCAGTGACCTTCTTGCTGTGAGGCGACAGCATTACCTACTGCGCCACCACGTCGCCGATTCTAAAAACAGTGATCAGAAATTTTTGTTGTAATTTGTAATGAAATTTTGAAGAAATAATAAAATAAAAAATAGAGGATGATGTGTGTTTTGAATGACTTAGCACATATGCAGTCACAGAACATAGAGTCACAGAGTCAACAGTCTCTCAAAGAACTTTACCAGTATCTCACAGGACATCACCAATCTATCTTGAGTGATCTTGAGCTCTTCTTCAGTTTCTCCCCAGCTCACTGACTGTAGCAATTTCTTTAGCCATAACTCTGTCATTAACAATTTTCCATAGAAATTCAATCAGGTTAATATCAGGACTCTGGGCTGCCATTTAATTATTACACTTTTTCATCATCAAGAAAATGCTTTACACCTTTTACTGTGTAACATGGCTCCCTGTCCTGTATGAAAGTTGGTGGCTTATTTGGTGATAAATAGAGAGAAGTAACAGCATGATGCATACGGAGCTTATAATAAACATTTATATTCATACTCCTGCGGCAGAAAACAGCCTCACACCATGACTCTGCCTCCTCCACCTTTCAATGACTTCTTTAAACACTTTGCCTGCAGTCTTTCCCCAGTTTTGTAACAAACATAAGGTTTTCCATCACTAAAATGAACTTTTCTCTGTACACACAATAAGGTTAGTCTAGGTTTAGATTATTTCTGCTGGAAATAGAAACCGAAAACTGAACAAAACATTAGCTAAGATATGAAACAAACTTTCACGAATGTACCTGCTCATTCAGTCATAATAATTAAACAAACTTGGCTTGCTGAAATCGAGGGAGGCTCGAACCTCCTGTCCTTGAAGGAGTCTCCACTTGAGCTACACATTCAACCCCACTGTGAGTATACTACTGAAGAAAAAGACAGAGATTAGGTGGAAGATATGTGGAGGTGGTAGGTTGCAAGAAAAAAAAAAAAGGTCATCTGACACAGACAATGTTTTTTGCTTTTATACCCATGTGATAATGATTAAATGATTAGTCTCCTACCAAACCTACATGTAAATTTTATTATGTGCAAAACAGACCATCACACAAAACATCATCCAATCAAAAGGAACAAAACCTTGACAAACTGGTGCCAAATATTAAAAAGAAAAATTGGATTGGATAAGCCACTGTGGGCCTTTCTACTCGTATGATAAATACTTGCATCAAAACTGGATGAAATAGGAAGCAAAATTAATGTTTGGTGGCTTTTGGAGGCCTCCAGCCTCTCAGGAAAGTTCAGGCAGGAAATAATACTGGACCTGTTGGGCACTTTGATGATGGACTTTGGCTTTGGCATTTAAGAATGACCAAAACAACATTTCAGACCAATTTTTTTATGATCACATGAAAATCACATGACTTTTTGATGTGTATTGCAGAATTTATTTAGCAGAATTTTTTTCTTATCTAGTCAACCGTTATCCTACTCAGTTGTTTTTTATGCAAATTTTAAAAATGTATGTGCATCTTGACATTTCCATTACTCTTATGTTCGCCAGCGGTGTTGCCCTTGTGGATTGCTAGAGAACACTTAAGCCTGGTTTATACTTCTGCGTCAAGTGATCGGCATGACCCATGGTGCAAGCAACGCGTGTAGCTGTGCATTTATACTTCTGTGCGCTATTTCTGTTGTTCTGCAATAACACTTCCGAAATGCTAGTTGGGAGTGAGGTGTTAATGTTCCTTTGTGTTGAGTTTCTTCGCTGGTGTTTTGTTTTTCCTGAATGCTTCCTTAATTTACAAGTGGCTCAAACTCACTCATTTTGAGGCAGGATCCGGCAGACTTGCAACAACTTTAACCATGAGGTAAACACAAAACAAAACTTTCCATCCGGAGCTCCTTCACGGGACTCCATACTTGTAAACAATCACTCCATCGAGCTCGCGCGGCTCTTGGTCCCGCTCAAACCCGTCAGCGCTACCAAGCCGACCAATCACAGAGCTTGCACTACGCATCGTTGCGACATTTTTTGACAGTGTAGGGCTATGCATTAACACGTAGGCTGCGCCGTAGCATTAGTATAGAAGAAGTGTAAATCAGCCTTTACTGTCATTCTCCTGAACTACAAATCCCATCCATCAAGCTTTATTAGAGTTGCATTTAGATCCAACTCCTGTTGTTACACTCCAGTTCATTATAAAAGACTCAAATGTTTCTTTGTGTGGTGAGTATTTCTTCCATGTAATCAGTGATGATGAACTTGCGGCTGAATGTAATCAGAAGATAAACTGAAACTGGTGTGTGACTGCAGGGCATAATGGTATTTGTAGTTCAGGTGAGTGACAGGGAGTGTTCTCCAACGATTCACAAGAGCAAAACCAAAATTCATTCATTCATTTTTCTTTGGCTTAGTCTCTATGTCAGAGGTCGCCACAGGGGAATGAACCGCCAACTATTACAGAATATGTTTAACACAGCAGATTCCCTTCCAGCCGTAACCAAGTATTGGGAAACACTGTCAGCCACAACAATGCATTTTGTATGCAAAAATTCCAAAATGCACTAATAGGTGGGTGGAAACATAGCTATTGAGAAACTGTAATGCAAGATCTTAATTCCATATTAACACCAATAACTGTGAAGAATCTGAAAGTGTGATTGAATTTTTATAAATTGCTCTTATTCAAATATCTCTTTTAAGTTAATATATACATATAATGTGCTTTAGAATATATGTAACTCATGCAATATAAGCTTGCTCTTTTACTCAAAGGACTAAGCAATGACCTCGGAATTCAGGAAATTAGTTTTCTAATTTTGATCTGTACAGCAGTAAAGCATTCAATGTCTGTGGAGCCAGAGGTTTCGCATTTAAGATCTAAGATATATGTCTAGACTGGATTCATACACTCTGACTTCGTTTTTACAGGCTGTGTATCCAACAACTAATGGATTTGTCTAATAAGGAATATATTTACTGTTGACTCACAAACATGTTTGGGACATTTGTAAAATAGCTCTCAGATAAAAGCATTTTGAACCAGCTCCTGTTCAGTATTTTCTTTTTAATTGGGAAAGACATGGTTTGGATATAATTGCCCGAATGTCATTAGAGTTAATGGCAACCAAAGTCCCTTCATTCCATTCTGTATCTAAATTGGACTGGCATAGTTGGTCTGTGCTAATCATTTATGCTGCCAAAAGCCAAACACTCATTACTAGGTAATTCTAGCATCATGCCTCCTCTTTGAATAGTGCAAGAATACATGCATAATAAATACACTTTTTTTTGGAAAAAGTGAAACAATATTGATGTAAATTGACAGTGGGATGGTGGTTTAATGAGTTATTTTGAATAATGTGGACAGAAAAATTATATGTCAGAGGTTAAAAAGTATCTAAATGTAATCATAATGATATTTGGTCACCTGCTGTGAGAGACCAGGCCAATTATAATTTTTACATTATTCTTCCAAACACAGATGGCTACAAATGTACTTGCCTTTTTTTGGCACAAGATGCATTTAGATGCGCCAAAATAACTAGACTTGTTAATAAGATTTTAATAAAAGAAGTGTATGGTTATTTGGTGGCACTAGTGGTTGGAAACGTCTGTAAATATTTAATTTTAAAAAGCAAACTTCCAAAAACAAATCAGTGTGTGTGTGTGTGTGTGTGTGTGTGTGTGTGTGTGTGTGTGTGTGTGTGTTTTGATTCCTATTAAATTTGTAATTGTAGTTTAGAATTTAAGGAACATTGTTTACCTTGATTAGATTAAATAATGTCCTTTGCCCAGTTCCTTCATTCATTCAATTTCTTTTTCACTTAGTACCTTTATTAATCTGGGGTCACCACAGTGGAATGAAATACCAACTTCTCCCAATAGTATCTGGATGCAGCCTTTATGATGCAAGCTGCGACTGCATCACTCAGCGATGCAATGTCAGACACAATGCACTCAAATGGAGCTAGTGACGTCACTGTGACAGGTAGGGTTAATCCATTAAAAAAGCATTGGATGCAGCTCAGATCGCACTGCACTAGGTCTGCAGCCAGACCCCTCTCACTTCTCCAGCATATGTTTTACACTGCGGATGCCCTTCCAGCTGCAACCCATCACTGGGAAACATCGATACACACTCATTCACACACATACGGACAATTTAGCTTACCCAATTCCCTTGTACCGCATGTCTTTGGACTCTGGGAAACTGGAGCACCCGGAGGAAACCCACAAGAACACAGGGAGAGCATGCAAACTGTCTGCCACCGTACAGCCCATGTTTTTTACTAATTTTATTTATTTGTTTATTTATTTATTTATTTTAAATTGAAATGAAAAACATGTTTGTATCTTATTAGACTAATTAAAAACATTTATAATTAAATAAAAATAACATCACTAGATGTTGATATTTGGTTGATTTTAGGTTGAACATTGGACATTAACGTCGGCTGACGTTGCGTTCTGACGTCAACCCGTTTTTTAATTCCAAACAAAATGCAACATCCCAAATAAATTACAATTTCTGAGAAAACTACTCAATTACAGTAATTTGAGTATTTGTAATTAGTTACTTTACACCTCTGTGAAACTGTAACCACTATACAGTAGTTCTAAATCAATGACTGATACTGCTTTTTTATAGACAGAAAAAGAACTTTACCAAGCAAATGTCATCACTCTGACTTACACAGTGACTGAAAAATGTGGCGTGTCACAATTACCACCATTACAATTGTGCTCGGTGGTCCCTGCTGAGGGAGAAGCTGCTCAAAGGAGTCCATTCACCCATTCAAAATACAAAAGTAACCTAAGACAAAACAATACAGCAAAACTGTCACCTAATAACCAGAATGACTTCTGAAAATCCCTCAAGCACACAGAACCGAGTCGACCTGCTCATGCATGAAAGCTGTGATTATTATTACTCGCCGTCCTCAACACACTCCTGTGGAGATGTGAGGGAAAACTGGGAGCTTTTCACACTTTCACACAATGCGGCTCCTGAAATAATGGACAAGATAAATGACGCCTAGGATTCTACCACAGTGGCAGGGTCTTTTGTTTTGTGCTGCCTTCCCAAAACCTTTATAAGAAAGAAACACGATTGCACAGCTCTTATGTTTTTACACCAATATGTATTAAACAAGCTGTATCCCTAAAAGAACGCCAATGTGCTGGTCGGAAAAGTTTCATCTCTGCATAAACTGCAGCGATGCTCAAAAGTAAGCCTTGCTGTAGGCTTATATCACAGAATGTTTTTTTCCCCTTTACACTTGCATGACATTAGTTTTATGCCTGACATGAGCAGTCTAAGAATGATTTGCTCAGCCTGCAGTAACTTCACTGTACGGCAGAGCATCTATGGGCAGAGCACTTAGAAATAAATGGGTTGTGCAGTAAGAGGACATCTGTATGTACTGCAGCTACTGAAGGCTTTTCCTGTGGCACTGCTTCTGGAGGTATAAAGAATTTATTTATTCATTCTGTTGGGGATTTTAAGGTCAGTGTGAAATAAAATTTATAATGTTTTCTTTGCCCTTCCAGCCGCAACCCATCTCTGGGAAACATCCACAAACTCTCATTCACACACACTCATACACTGCGGACAATTTAGCCTACCCTGGATAAGTTGGCGGTTCATACCACTGTGGTGACCCCAGATTAATAAAGGGACAAAGCCTTTCAAGAAAATGAATGAATGAAGGAATGTTTTTTTTTTGCTAGCACACATTGTTATTCTTTAGGTGAAGTAGTGTACAAGTTAATTCGCTGAAAAAAAATAGTTTTGGTCATCTTTTGTCAAAGTCTGACCATTTGATTCTGCTGTGTTTACTTCAAGTTGACAATATTTTTTGTCAAGCTCCTCTTATTGTTAGGTTGTTTCTGAAATCACCCTCTATAACACTTAAATAGTGCACTATTTGAGGGAGCATCCATTTTTTTGTGGTTTCAGAAACCATAGTGGACATTATTAAGGGGATTCAATCAATCCCACAATGCAGTAAAAACGAGTCTACAAACCATATAGGCTATTTTAATTAGGAGATGTGATTGGGCCATAAACATTATTCCTGCTTATTGTCAAACTATTCAATAACTGCGGCAAATCAATCATATATAAAAATATCTTTCATGGCATTATTTATCAATATGTGGACCTTTTTGATCATCGAAATGCTATGGAAATTTAAATGTAAAACAGGAAATACATTAATATTTACAACTTGCAAAATGGTTTATACACTCAACAGTGAGAAAATCTCCATATTAAGCATTGTTAGAGTTCGCGCTGAATGAAGTTCCTTGTCTGACCACAAGATGGCGTCTAAAGCGCAATCCTATCACTGCACTTTTCAAAAATAAAATATTTATTTATGGTAAAGTTTGTGTACATGACAGAAATCAAAAGTCTGTTTCATTACTAATACATACCTTGCTAAGTGTTAAATAACTAACAAGGTCTGACCAAGAAATTGAAAACAAGGGATTTATCAATCAGCAAAACTCAAACAAAACGGCATTCCGCCAGGTGCTCGAATTCACTCGCTCATTTCATTCACTCCTCCAAGTGGACTAATGTAGGGACTAGTGAATGATGATAGATGTGGTCATTTCAAATACAGCATCAGTTAGGTATGAGAGAATTTATTTTAAGAATATGCTATAAGCCCCACCTCCTACTCTTGTGGCCCTATAATACAGCCAGAGTAATAAGGCACAAGACGTGCTTTGCGTGATTTGTTGCTATTTTCAGATCAGCACAACTCTAATTGTCATGTTTTTCCACCACGTTGTTTAAATAGCAAATCCATTTGAGCCATTTTGTGGACTCATGGGTGTGTCGGTCTATTAAGGAGGTGTGTTAGGGTGCATTGTTAGCGCCATTGACCAACTAAAAGCTGGTCTTCAGTCCAGAGCAGAGCGCGTCAGTTGGTCTTGTTTCCCCCCGTGTTTGCATGGGTTTCCTCTGGGTGCAGTCTATTCAATCAATCAATCAATCAATCAATCAATCAATCAATCAATCAATCAATCAATCTCAATCAATCAATCAATCAATCAATCAATCAATCAATCTAACTGTGCACTTTTTACATTGCTTTTCAGATATTTATGCGTCTATGGGAAAAAATTGTAGACAACTTGAAAATTCAGTTTCTCTGGATTTACAATCTAAAGTTGTGTAATTAAAACCCATTTTTTCATTGCAAGACGATACCAGCATTTTAAATTAACAAGAGTAAAGAAATTAATATCTGTTGCATGGAATAACCCAGATTTTCATTAACAAAACAGTCTCACCAATTATTTCTGAAGCATATTTTTTATTTCTAAAAACATAATGCTCTAAAAAATTTCTGAATAAATAAGCTTCCCATTGATATATGATTTGTTAGGATTGGACAATATTCGTCTGAGATAAAACTATTTGAAAATGTGCAATCTGAAAATGAAAAGTAATTAAATACTGAGAAAACTTTTAAAGCTGTGTAAATGAAGTGCTTAGCAATGCACTTTACCTATCAAAACCTTGATATTTCTAATCAAAGTTTGATATATTTACAGTGTGAAAATTACTAAACATATTCACAGAATTAATAGTTAATAAGACAATATTTGTTTGAAAAACTGTATAATTTTGATCTATACGATGTGTTTTGGGCTAGTTGTGACTATTCCTCTCAAGATTTCTCGTAGAATTTGAGATTTGAAAAAAAGCGAAAAATTAAAAAGCTAGTGACACATTTTAACCAATAGAGAATATATATTTCGATATATTCATCATAATAATGTTTTTCTCCCCATCATTTGTAAAGAAACAGAATTAATTTTCTCACATTAAAAAATCAAGACCTGCCTGGTTTGAAGTATTTGATTTATATCTTCAATTAATCTCAAGATCCCGGATTGACCTTTAAGATGTATCAAACGGTGACAAATGAGGTCATTAGAGATAACCTTCTCTTAAACATGCATGTTGACCGCTTGATGTGGTTGGTGAATAGATCTCAGCCTTTTTTCTTTGTGGATATGCTGTTTGGCAAATAAATGCAGGCTCAAGCGCAGCTTAAAGTGTAAAATTCCAGGTTGAGAATGACTCATTTCAGATTATATTACTTTCAGAGATTCTGCCCTTCGAAATATGTCAATAAGCCCACAAAATGAATTTTACTGTTTACAAAGCAGCAGATAAACAAGAATATTACTATTTTTGATTATCAAGGTGGCATTTTGATGACATTTTCACTTTTGATTAGTAGCTTGAGTCACAGCAAGCAAGACGTAATTAGCGCATAATGAGAGTAGTTTAAAGATGTATTCAGGACGTTAACACCTTCATCAAAGGTTTTCATTTCTGAGATGGTCTACAGGAGGAAGAACATGGGATGAATTTAGATATGCATGCAAAAACATCCACCACACTGACAGTTATTGTTCTGCCAAAATGAAAAGAAATTTTTTTATCCTGCGTTATGCTCGATTGGCATCATCAAAGAGACTGACAGTGAATGCCAACAGGATATTGCCCACCAGTACAAACACAGTTGGTCACAGTCGGAGTCTTTGCAGTTCTTTGATTTCAACATAAAAAACAACAACTTTTAAAATACACTTGAACGTTGTGCCTATAAAGTGTGGAAGACTTTGGATTTTGAAGCAAATAAAAAAAGAAGGCTGAGATTTTTGTGCCTTCATCGAAGATCTGTTCACCCAGATCCCTGGCGCTTCAAAAACATTGTAGGAATCAAAAAATGAACTCTATATTAAGTCTTCAGAAGAGATACAATCTCTTTCTGACAGATTTAACAGATTTATTTTAGTTATTTTTTATTTACATGTAAACACTGATCAGAAAACAATGTTAACAGGGTCCAGGTTTGGTCACATATTTTATGTTTGTACATTACAAGTTAAATGGGCATGATTTAATTAGTGATGCTTAATAAGTGAGTGCAAGTTTAAATTAAATTTGATCATTAGATAAAATGATTGTGTCACTTCAAAAGTACGTATTGATAATAAATCTTCTTAAGAGATGGAATCTCTTTCTCTTGAAGAACGGATTTAATTTAGTTCTTTTTTATGTCCATGTAAACACTGATCAGAGAACAAATGTTAACAAGTTAAATAGGCATGATTAAATGTTTCATGACTAATGCTTATTAAGTGAATAAAGGGCTAAATTAAATGTGGCCATTAGTTAAAATTATAGTGTCACTTCAAAAGTATATTATGATTATACATCTTCTGAAAAGACGCAATCTCTTTCTGAAGAATGGATAGAATTTAGTTCTTTTTTATTTTCATGTAGAACAATGTTAACAAGATATAGATTTGGTCACACATTTCTATTTTTATACTTTACAAGTTAAACAGGCATGATTTAATGCTTAGTGAGAAATGTTTAATATGTATGGTGGCCTAAAAAGCCTAATGTGCTGCATTTTAAGAAAACACATGCAATCAGAAATTTTTTTTTCTGCAAATCCTCATGACACAATGACAATAAAAAAAGAGCTGCATTTTCCCACAACACAAGCAAATAAATAAAATGTGCTGCATTTTCTCACAACACAAACAAATGAATAAAATGTGCTGCTTTTTTTCACAATGCTAACAAATGAAGAAAACGTGCCGCATTGTCTCTCAACACTTTTAAAATAGCACGGAACTCAATGGAAATGTTTCAAGGGGACCCTAAAACGTAACAGACCCAAATATTTTAATTATGTTTTTTTAGGCTAATAAAGTACAAAAGACAAGAGTATCAGGATGTTTAAATAAACAAACAAAAAAACTCACCTTTCAAAGATCACCTACAACTTCATTGAGCAATAGTCATGGCATAGCACAACAGTGTCTGTCACGTTTCTGGGTCCCCTTGAATCATTTCCGTTTGAGTTCAAATGTTTTTGCAAGTGTTGTGAGAAAATGCAGCACATTTCTGTAAATTGTTTGCTTTGTGAGAAAATGCAGCGCGTTTTTTAAAAATGTGTTTGCTTTGTTAAAATTTGCAGCACGTATGCTTTTAAAACGGATAAAGAGCTTTTCCTAATTTGCTGGTGTTTCCAACACAATCTCATGGAAAAATCATAACTTTTTGATTTAGTGCCTAATTTGTATGAATTCGTACGCCACACCTCCATTTTAAAATCGCACAATTTCGTACGACTGAACTCGTACGAATTAGCTACTAAACTGACAAAACATAAAATATTTACATTTTCTCGTGAGATCAGGCTGGTGTTTCTTGTAATTGCATGTGTTTTCTTAAATCGCAGCATGTTAAGATCTCTTGGCCACCGTAAATAAATGATTAAAAGGCTAAATTAAATTTGACCGTTAAATAAAACGATTGTGTCACTTCAAAAGTATATATGGGTTTATTTTCCATATCTTTCTTTGTTGTGAGGCATCACAGACTTTCAATGAAGCAAAATAAATCTATCAGATGTGGATGGGCTTAAATTTCAGTAATTTCATTGACAGAATGAACACTGTATTCCTTTTACATCTAATTATTCTGCATATTTTTGTGGGTCGTTTCCTGAGAAATACAAACGCATACTTGTTCAACATTTGCTTTTTGGCCAACAGAAAACTGCTCAAAGTGACTTCTGTGTTGAGCTGTGCTTAAAATAATAGTTCATCCAAAAATGAAAACTATACCCCATAGTTTACTCACCCTCAAGCCATCCTCTGTGTATATGACTTTCTTCTGTCAGATGAACACAGTCAGAATTTTAAATTCCTCCATGCGGTATAATGGTGTTGGTGTAGTGGTCACTTTTAAAGCTTTCAAAAGTGGATAAATCCATCCTGAAACCAACAAAAAAAATACACAAGGGGGTTATGCATGTCTTATGAAACAAATCAATGAGTTATTGTGTATTTTTTTATTACAAACTAATAGCAGTTACACACTAGTACTGGCTATATGAACAGACTTACTGCATGATGCAGAAGTATCAATTGTCCTTAAGTTTTACAATGGATATATGCGCTTTTGGTAACTTCAAAAAATGTGAGAATGACTACCCAACAACATTATACAGCACAAAAAAAGCCTGGATAAAATGTAAAACTACTCCAGCTCTGTTCATTTGAAAAAAGAAAGTCATACACACAAAAACGGACTGAGGGTAAATTATTTAAAGTTTTTGGGGGAGCTATTGCTGACTATTTTTAAATGTTTGTAATTTTGTTAAAGAATCCACATATCTAGAATATCCTGACTTTTTCTAAAAATGTGTATATTTATTTCTAGCATTGATATTTTATTAAAATTTACAAAACACAAAAGAGCTATGAGTATTTTGACCTTAAGAGCCATGTGTATTCCTTGCCATGTGCCCTTAAGTGTAATTGTATTGTTTACATTTTTTTTTGTACTTATATCTTTAGATTATATTATATGTGTAATTGTATTTATTATCATTTTTTTCCAACTTTTTTTATTAATATTATCTGTTAGGCACCAATAGGGTCTAAGGGTATTGCAATTTTGATTCTCTCTATGTCCTGTACATGTGGTTGAATTGACAATAAAGCTGACTTTGACTTTAAATTAGCAGTCGGAATGACCACATGCAAAGCGAAAACATAACTTTACTTCCTTAGCTGCTTGTGATCGTGAAAATGAAAGGTAGGCTCTGAGCTTCGCAGGTGGTCTACCCTACATATTTTTATAGACTGTAATACTAAACAGATTGTATTTTTAGGGTAATGACTTGAGGGTAAATGATTTAATGGTAATGATTAAATATGATGACAGATATTCAAAGTTTACTTTAAATATCTCAATAGAGGCTTTAAACAAAAATACTGTTATTCTAGTATAGAATTCGGGTAGTTCCAGTGTTCAGAAATTGCTACATTATCAACAACAGATTAGCTTAGATAATCTTGGAAGACTTTTGATTTAAAAAAAAAAAAAGAAAAGTATTGAGCACGTCACCATTTTTCGCAGAAAACATTCTTCTAAATGTGCTGTTGACTTGAAATTATTCCAGAATGTTGGTAACAACCAAAGAAATCCATATGCAAAGAAAAAAATCTAAATAGTTTACAAATTAAGTAATGCTTAATAACATAAAATGACACAGGGAAAAAGTATTGAACAAATGTAGAAAGGGAAGTGTAGAAAGGGAGTGAAAGCTCAGACCGCAGCTGAAATCTCCCAGTAGTTATTCAGCAACCCTCTGCCCTTGATCACTGTAAATTAACATCACCTGCTTCAGTCCAGCATCTACATTATCAGGATGGGGAAGATGAAACCAGAGTGGACATTTCAGCAGGACAATGATCCAAAACACAGTCAAGGAAACTCTCAAATGCTTTCAGAGAAAGAAATTCAAGCTGTAGAATGGCCCAGCCAATCACCTGACTTAAATACAATATAAAATACAAACTAAAGATTAAATTTGATAGACGAGACACAAAGAACCATCAAGATTTTTACACTCTGTTTGAAGTCTGTGAAAAACTCACACCTGAGCAATTAATGTGACTTCCTTCGTCATATGAGAGGCGTCTTAAGGCTGCCATCATTAAAACAGTGTTTTATATAAAGTATTAAATACAGTTGAGCACTTTCTCTTTGTGTTATTTCATTTTTATTACACATAACTTGTTTTACAGATTTATTTTAGTTTTGTTTTATTTTTATGTTTGTATTTTTTGTGTTTTTACCAAAATCTGGTTCAATTGCATGTCAACAGCTCCTTTAGAAATATTATTCCCAGGAAAAAAACATGATTTGTTCGATATTTCGATATTGATTTCCCGCTGTATGTTGTCCCAATACAAATCACTTATGTTAACTGAATTGTTTTTACAAATTTAAATGCATTGAACATAAAACAATCAAGTTGTCTTAAAAAAAACTTAATAATTCTGCCGTTTCAACTCATTTTAAATAAGTCGTTTGAACAAGCAGCAAAAGTCATTTTATTATTAGTATTTTGTATTTTTTGTTAATATTTTTTCTACAAAACTACATTTTTTTAATACAACAAAGACCTACAATGTGTGTAAAAAGCTGAAAATCCACACTGTCAGGTCCTTTCTCTAAATTACAACAGATGCCCAGGGGAATCTTGCCAATGAAAATAGACAGTGTTTCACTGAAAGAAGCACTTCAAGAGTCTGACCTTCATATGCCAGACTGGAAGTTAATTTTACATCTCATTTAAAGCCAGTGATCAGAGAGGCTGAGTTTCCCCTGCAGATAGTGCTGCGGAAGACTGGGATTTTCAAAGCAGGTTTTAATCTGCCTGACCCTCTCACATGGAAAAGGTAGACTACCCACCGTGCACTTAGACCCAGAACAGCTTTATCAGAGCTCAACCTAAATGCAATTTAGATCCATTGCCTTGAGCTGAATGTCCGTAGCGATACAATACTGAAACAATGAGTTGTTGGTGAGAATAATGCAATCCGACGTTCAGTACACAGTGTTAATTTTATTTTATTGCTGTTATTTGGCTCTTTTGTTTATAGTTTACTTTTTCTCAGACTGAAATTACCAACTCAATCTTAATTCAATTCATTTTATTTTAATAGTGCTTTTACAATAATAATAATAATAATAATAATAATAATAATGATAATAAATAATAATAACAATGTAGACTGTGTCAAAGCCACTTAACATAGAAGTTCTAGTAAAGTTCAGAGTTAAAGTTCAGTTGAATTCACTTCAGTGTGGTTTAAATTTCACTGCTGAACTTCCAAACACTGAAGAGCAAACCCATAGCAGCTCCACAAGTCCCAAACCAAGCAAGCCAGGAAAAGAAAATAATTAGCGTAGCTGCTGTTCATAGTGTATACAAACGAGATGTAATAATGAAGTGCTATAAATGAAAATAGCAGTTATATAAACAAACATGTAAAGCATATGAGAGTTCCTATCAAAATGTCTGGTGCATTAAGACAGGAGGAGTGTGTCCTAAAGGTGGTTGTCAAGCCTGCTCACCTGCGTGGAACACAGTCATGCATCATACCATTATGCAATCAAAAATGTGTATGCTTCACTAAAAAGATGGGTCTTTGATCTAGTTCTGAACTGAGAGAGTATGCCTCTCATTATCAGGAAGGCTATTCCAGAGTTTAGGAGCCATAAATGAAAAGGCTCGACTTCCTTTAGTAGACTTTGCTATTCTAGGTACTACTAGAAGCCCTGAGTTTTGAGATCTTAAACAGTGAGTTGGACAGAAGGTTGGTTAGATAAACAGGAGCTAGATTATTTAAAGCTTTATAGGTAAAGAGCAATATTTTAAAATCAATACAAAACTTAACAGGCAGCCAGTGTAAGG
This sequence comes from Danio rerio, assembly GCF_052040795.2. Lineage (NCBI taxonomy): Eukaryota > Metazoa > Chordata > Actinopteri > Cypriniformes > Danionidae > Danio > Danio rerio. The sequence continues at coordinate 39,101,023 of NC_141026.1, read as the reverse complement.
AGGATAAAATTAGGGTGATATGATTATATTTTCTAGACCCGGTAAGAGCTCTGCCAGCTGCATTTTGCACTAACTGAAGTTTACTAATAGACGATGCTGGGCAACCAGCGAACAGAGCATTACAGTAATCCAGTCTAGAAGTCATAAAAGCATGAACTAGTTTTCTGCATCTGAGATGGATAGCATACTTCGTCAGATGAAAGAATGTGTTTTTTTGTGACAGGAGATATGATTTTCAAAAGTTAAATTGCTGTATAATATAAAACCTAGATCTTTTACAGTGGAGCTAATACTGACTTTGTATCCCTCTAATTGCAGGTTGAGTTGTAAGATCTGCTGTGTACAGGATTTAGGCCCAATCTCATGCTAATTAATTGTGAATGATAATCTTTCACATTCACATAATATACTTGCATGTAAACACTGAACAACAATGTTGATTCCATTGTGTCAGGCTCAACCTGCCTTTCCACTGTACATGACAAACAACAAGCAGCAGACCGGAAGTCATTCATTTCCAATATAGAGTAGTCCGGGAGTTATGAAGAGTTCAGACTTGCTTGCCTTATAAAACTGAATCATTCATTCATTTTCCTTCAGTTTAGTCCTTTTATATATCAGCGGAATGAAATGACAACTTATCCAGCATATATTTCACACAGTGGATGCCCTACCAGCTGCAACCCAGTCCTGGGACACATCCATACATACTCATTTGATACACATACACTTTGGCCCATTTCGTTTATTCTGTTCAATTCCATATATTGCATGTCTTTGGACTGTGGGGGAAACCCAGAGGAAACCCACACGGGAAGAACATGCAAACTCCACACAGAACCACTTAGCCACAGTGTTGCATACAACTGAATCAGTGAAATTATTTTTTTCAACACACAACAACCAATGACAAACTGTTCACAAGCGTTAAACGAGTAAGATTGAGCTTCAGAAGTGAATAAAAAGGCAACATTTTCATGCCAACACATCCCTCCTGTAATGAAGGAAGTGATCAATATTATTGATATGTAAAATGCTAAGCAAGTGCTGCTTTGTTTACAATGTGTGTATCCGCAGTCCTAGATTCGTTTCCCCTTTTCGGTGCAGATTATCGACTATTGATACCTGCTAATATAAGCTAATTCCATACACACAAACACAAAGCACGCAAGCTAGTCTGCAGTCACCTGTAGTTCTTTTGGTTCACTGAATCGCAGCTTTTTGATGACTCAATCTGACTTTTGTCTCTGCTAGTTTTTTTTTTACGTCAACCTGGAGTGCCACTGGCTTTAGAATGAATTTTCACCTTCCCACAATTCTATCAACTTTGGCACTCTGTGAATAGGGAAAAGGAAGCTATTTAAAGAGGCCATGTCACACATTTTGCAAAGATCAATATATTCATATGAATGTGGTGACCTTCTCGCATTCAAAGACGAGAAGGACCGCCCTCCGGCAGTCTTTCCGAATATTTCCAGAGATCTTTTGTGCAGCCCGATCATTTCAGAATACCTAATTCAAATCGATACGCCTCATTGGTCCAAAGGAAGAACGGGGGGAAAAAATGCAGCATCTTTCTCTGCAAGATAATTTCTCTGATTAGAAGTTCGCTTTCCTCTGTATACAGAGAGAGCAAGCCGGGGCTCACACTGCAAGCATTTTTAGCGGTGGCTGTCAAGGGGCTCATTAAAACAGGAAATAAAATACATCTGAGAGCTGTGAGTAGTTCAGGAAATGACCAGCAATATCTAGCCTCTTTCCCTTCGCGCTCCCGTGCCTGGCAAATAAACCCTCGGAGAAGCCAGGAAGCAACTTATTCAGTCTGGAATTGGCTAGATTGTGATATTCAGCTGAAGATAATGAGAAGTGATGGGGCAAGGCAGACAGGCCAGATAAAAGGCCTCCAGGCATGCTGAATGCTGTTTAAAGGTGGCCGCGTTGACGACTCGCACCTCACGTCCAGGAGAACTCTTTATCCACACATGTTGTTGTTGTTTTTTTTCCAGCCTGTCTCTTCTCTTGCCACATAAGCGCAAGCTTTTATTTGTAGTGCCTGACAATTTCTGCGAACCACCGCGGAGCTGAAGCAATGGAGGTGAACATGTTTGTGTGAGGAGAAATGCTATTCAATTCCAGTGGGGTCCCTGTGGTAAGGGCCCGATATCTGCAGACACACAAGCAGAGCATAAGTAAACAGCTATATAGAGCTATAGTCGAAGAGCCGGTTGGAGTCCATTTCATCTGCGCTGAGCCTGTTCAGGAGATGTGCCCAAGTTTACTGGCCAATTTAAATGGATGCTGGTGTTTCCATGTGGTAAATTCAGTTTACCACCTGAATTGATTTCCTCACTTTGGCTTCATTTAAATGCAGCCAGCGCATTCAAGTTTTTCTTTTTCTTCTTCTTCTGCGGAGGGACCTCGGAGTCTTAGCTAGATTCAAAGATACCCGTGGATGACACAGACGAGTTATGTGCCCTCTGGGATGCTCTTTGAACCAAAGTTGGAATCTTTCATATTCAACATGCTTTCTGTGATCACACTTGGCTCATATGAAAACAAGACTTGATTTGGTACTTTTATTCCCCTGCTTGAGCACTAATTCCTTTTCTCGAAACACGAGTCACTGCTTGCATTTTAATACGGCTGATTTTGCCCTTTGCGCAATTCATAGTCAGATCTCACTGGTGTGTTTTTTTTCAAATAGCATTCCTTTGTGAATTATTCATTCATATATTTTTTTTTCAGCTTAGTCCCTTTATTAATCTGGGGTCGCCACAGAGGAATGAACCGCCAATTTATCCAGCATGTGTTTTTACACAGTGGATGCCCTTCAGGAAACATCCATACACACTTACATAACAGACAAATTAGCTTACCCAATTCACCTATACCACATGTTTTTTGACTTGCAAGAGAAACCAGAGCACCCGGTGAAAATCCACGCAAACACGGGGAGAACATACAAACTCCACACAGAAATGCCAACTGACCCAGCTGGGGCTCAAACCAGTGATCTTCTTGCTGTGAGGCAATTGTCCTACCCACTGCGCCACTGTGCTACCCCTTTGTGAGATAGCATTATTTATCTCAGCAGCAGCAGTATTCGTTTGTTTGCAGTGTCGCGAATAACGTGACAACAAAAGCTGCCTGTTTATATATATATATATATATATATATATATATATATATATATATACACTTGATATCTCATACGGGCCCTAAGCATGCGTCCCAGCATAAAGAGCAGTGCTTAATTAGTAAATTGCGAGGTCCTGCAACAGATCGGGAGAACAGATCCGGCATGTTACCAGAGGAGGGAGAGTAGTCGCGGATGAAAGTGAATTGGGGGAGGGGGTGGGGAGGCTGGTTTGTAGGGTTGGAAAGGCTGGAGTTTGCGGATGAAAGTAGTGGTGGTGGTGGGGGGTTCAAATGTGGACGAAAGTGAAAAGCAGAAGAGTGGGGATGCATGTGAGGAGGGGATTGGTAAAATGAGGCGCCGTATCAGATTTCAGAGGTGTTCAGGAACAATTTAAGCCCTGGTAACGAGTAAACAAAGAAAATAAAGCATAAATGCAGACCATTTCATAGGTAACATTTACTCTTTTACATTTTTGTATGTTACAAACGTTTGTGCTTAACAAGCAATGTTATTGATGATAATAAAGTCACTTATTGCACTGACCATGAGGCAAAGTAGCACCAAACTCACACTTAATTCTAGGCTTATGCTAGATTTGTTGAATAAAATCAGCAAACAATGTAAATTAAATATGACAAGACGCTGCGGTGCCACAAAGTTGTATTATTGTCGGTTAAGTTCACGAACGCTAGCTTTTGAAGTAACTGGTCCCACTTTATATTAAGTGTCTTTAACTACTATGTACTTACATAAAAAAAAATACATGTACAAATATGTATTTACTGTGTTTATAATGTATTTGAGAACACTTGTGGTACTTTTGAGTTGGAATGGAGGTTGGGTTATGGACAGGTTTGGTGGTATGGGTAGATTTAAGGGGTAAGGGATGGTCAACAGTGCATTTACAAATGTAATTACAAAAGTTAATTACAGATGTAATTACAAACATGTATTTAATCAAGCATAAGTACACAGTAAATACATGTATTTACACAATAAGTACATTGTAACAAACTATTAATTCCTGTGTAATTACATATTAGTTAAGGCCACTTAATATAAAGTGGGACCGACGTAACTTATGAGGGTGTCTGATAACATAAGAGTGCCTGCGCATCAATGTGCATACTGTCCACCCTAAATTATTGAATATTTCAAATGGTATATACCATTTTTGAGCCACAGGGATATCGATGGCTCACATGAGACATTCATAATGAAGATTCATTCCCAAATGAATCGCTTCCTCAGTTAGCATTAGAAGTAAAAGCAGAAGAGGGAGTGTGCTTCAGGACATGGATTAGATCAAATTTAACAGGGAGGGAGAATAATACATCTCCACGCAAACAAACACATGCTCTTTATTCGCAATGCCCAGAATTTTTGTAATTTAAAGAAATATTTGCACACTGACCACCGGGACCACCACATGTCTATAAATCCATGGCTCCAGATGGCAAGTTCTTTACTACACCTTGGTCCTGTATTCATTTCAGGCAGATTTACCACTGTCCCATTATGACAGATTCAAGATCAAATCACTAATCTTTTCAATGTCTTCTGCAATAAAGTCATTCATTTTTTTCTTTCAAATACATTCACGGCATCACCCATGGTTAGAGCTCCTTTTAATATATTGCACATAATGACCGCAGGGAATTACAAAGAACTGCTAAATTACTTATTCTGTTATCATAAAGTTATAACCTAAACCTCTCAGCCAGGTGATTACTGCTGGGGCTCAGCTGACTTACCTTCTCGGAATACTGATGCTAAGTCCAAATATTATAAATATTTAAAGCCATCATCTTGAAGATCATAAATATTAAACCTCTAGATGTTGTATACTTCATATCGTGCATCTCAATATAGATTCTATTATAGGCTACATTTATTAAACAAAGTACTGTAATCACAAGAGATTTGGGCTTGCCAGTCGGTGAGAGCACATGCCTGGGAACAGCTCAGAGGAAGAAGGGGGAAAAGGCAGTGGATTGTAAAATTCATTATTCTGCTGATTTAAGTTAAAATGATGTGGAAAAACATTTCGCTCCGGTATATGTATGTGAAAAGGAAGGGGGTCTCCACTCAGTTTGATCATTCATGTGTGCAAATGTTCCCATTTCGGTTTCCAATGATCAAAAGTTCTCATTCAACTGCACACAGAGTTCTATCAATCATGTACACAGTGAAAAAAAAAAAGCACAACAGAGGATTCACAAGGGTGAACTGCAAACTGTATTATTCACATTAGATTACTTGAGTCTTTAATTTATATTGAGAATTCTGAATTAGCCTTTCTGTTTAGGATCTTTAGACTGCCTGACTTGTCATCGATCTCAGTTGAAAGAGCGATAAATAATAACTTGAATTCCAGTTAATCAATAAAGCATAATCTAGATGCCTTTGCCTTTAAGGCACTTCTGATACCAAATGATCAACTAGAAGTCAAGTTACTATCTGCTGTTCCTAAAACTTGGATAGGCGATTTTAGCCATTAAGTAAGCCAGTAAATTGTTATTTATCCTGACATTTGCACTTTTCTTTTACTTTTCTTAAAGGTAAAACAAAGTCTGAAATTCTTTTGCAGTTATATACACTTAAAAGGTTTTTTTATTTAGAAAATTATTACAATAAAGATCAATGTGTTTTAAAGGCAGATTTTTACTCCTAAATGAAAGAGTTGTATGCATTTAATTATGGTTTTATAATTAGACTACTCATTAGGACATGCCAAACACTGACCATTGACTATTGTGACTATTTCACAAATTACATGTTTTATATTTTTGAAATGTCCTTTTGATAGTAACTTGAGTTGGGAGACTAATATTAATGAATGTTTATGACCAAACATACAGTAATATCTAAAATTTTTAAAACCTATTTTAAAAAATGGAATATTTAAAAAGCAGTAGCCTATAAAGACAGTATTTAGCATAATGCTAATTAAAGGTGCCATAGAATGAATATCTGGTTATTCCTTAGCATAGATAAAAAAATAAAAATAAAAAAACAGAATATGGAAATGGCAAAGGGGAGAGCGGCACACAAAGTAACACTTTTTGGTTTTGATCAAATTATGAACAAAGTAAGGGGGTTTGACAAACCATATTTCTTTTTACCAATGACAAAAAAGCCTCTCCTACAAATGAGCACTGAAATTATGATCACCGGACCTATGGTTTCTGTGCAGTATTGGCAAAAGTGCCAGGAGTATAAATGTTACTGTTAACCCCACCTGCGGGGCAAGTTGTAACAGACAGGGGGTTAGTTGTATCACATGTTTCCAATGGCAGATTTCACACAGATAACTTAATTTATGTTTATTTTAAATAGTAGCTATATTTCCTCAGTAATTTGGCTTATTTCTTTTTTATTCTACATAGCACAGTATGTTTATTTATTCATTTGTTTATTGGATGAACACATTTGAATCTATTTGCATCATTATCCATTTATCCATTATTATATACTGCATTTATTTGCATTGTTAGCAATAAAATATTTTTTTTTAAATTAAAACATTTTTATATAAAAAGTTCCCAACATTACACTCAAAATTAAAAATATATATATTTTGTTAGTTTAGTTGGTGTCTAACAGTGTGTGGTATATTTGTAACACCCTGTTACAACTAACCCTGCTGTGGCATGTTTTCCTTAAAACTGGCTAGCAGTCACTGTGTTTTTTACGTCTTTCAAAATGGTTTTATCTTTTAGTCTAGAAGACGGTAATCGCAATAATAAAAGATTTCACATACATACTTTCACAGATTTTTTTTAAAATAAAAAAATATAGACTGCAATAAAAATACTTATATGCTGCAAAATGGTTTCTCATCCAAATTTCACCAAACTTTTTCAATAATTAGCAGGAAGATGTTTGCCGACAGTGGTGAAAACCTCGGAAGCATGCCATGATCAACCCTGAGCAAATACCTTAAAATTCAGTGTTACAGTACATTTAACCCTGCATTACCTTGTTCACTGCGCTCCCCTACTGTGAGCCTCAAATTCCACTGTGTTCCCGATCTTATGTAAATGCAATAAGTTTAAATTCCCAGTGAAAAACAGGCCAAGTTTAAGTTGCTTCAATTTATAAAATGAAAATTGCAAAAATAGCTTAGATGTAGCTAAGCTACTTTAGCCAAGTAGCTTTTAGCTTGGTTTGCTACATTTCCCAGAGGGTAGCTTTTAGTGTAGCTAAACTTCATTTTAAGCTGAGTAGCTAATAGGTTAGCTCACTACATTTTTCCAGTAGCTTGCCCAATTCTGCCGCTATGTAATTCTTTGCCGCTATAATCACTAAGGCCACATAGTGTCAGTAAACGTGTATATGAGTGTGTGTGCATTTCGAATGGCATTTGTGTGTGAGACTCATCGTTTCAGAAAGGCTTGAATAAACTCCACCACAAATACATGAATTAAACTTGGTGTTTTTGACTTGAAATTTCAGCTCCTTCCGTGTCTGTCTTTATCACGGACTGCTGTAAAGCAGGAGAAGCAGACATGCATGTGGGAGCGGTGGGTGGGGAGAAGAAGTTTTGTATTTAGAACCACAGGCTACAAAAACAGCTACACAGTAGTCGGACACCAAATCAAGGCTTTATCTAAGCTTACATTAGACTTACTATGTATATGGAATTCTAATCTTATACATATACAATGACATTTTATGTCAGTTAAATTGATTTAAGTTGACAAAAATTTGTAAAGTTAAATTGATTCGGCTAATAAATTTAAGACAGATTTTCATTATTTCTATAGTAGCAGAGCTGTCGAAAATCTTCCTCATAAAATCAGTGTCTAGGCTTTTATAGACAACCTAGGAAGTCAAGGAAGGTCTCATTTTAAAAGATTGGTTACATGCTGTTTCACACACTGGCTATAAAAAAGCAATTAATTCAAGAAAAATGTTCATATAACCTCTTTACCTTGAGATAAGTAGAGATGCTGTTGTAAAATCTTTTCAGGAAGGCCCACTTGTTACACATCATTGGATATAATTTATGAGCTCAACATTTGCCCTTATGACTTGTATCTGTCTCCTTTTTTTCATTTTGCAAATCACACTGTATTGAATATATATCTATCCGCTTACAGAACAACTTTCCAGTCATAAAACAGATGCATTTGGCTGAGGTTATGATCAACACTCTCATTTCTCCCTTCTACTTCATCAAAGCAATGACCTGGAAATATGTCACCTTGCAGTGTCACCACGTTCACTCATCTTCAGAGACCACCTGCAGTTCCAGGGCCTCATTTTCAGATTCTGCACATTTGTAACACCGTGTCCCCACAAGTTTCCATCTGAAATGACATTCAGCAAATACCTGAAAATGACTTGTGACGTTTCATATGCGGGCTTTATAAAGCAAATTCACACCACATCTTCACATCGCTCGCTGGTGCAGTTCAGGAAAAGTTAGTGGAAAATAAATGTGTGCCCATTTGTCATTTGTCACACTGCCATCTCCTGATCTCATCCCTTCTGTGAAAACAGTGTGGAAGGTGAAATTAAATTGACGACAGGCTGAATCTGAAAAATGTTAGAGACTTGATAAAGCTGTCTATTTTGAAAAAATGATACAATTTGGTAGCATCTTACATTAAGTTTCTCTTTGTAAAGGATTTATGAAAGCATTTGTTATTGATTAATAGCTTGTTTACGAATACATTATAAAGTACACTTACCAGCCACTTTATAAGGTACACCTTACTAGTACCAGGTTGGACCCCCTTTTGCCTTCAGAACTGCCTTAATCCCTCATCGCATAGATTCAGAAAGGTACTGGAAATAGTCCTTCGAGATTTTGGTCCATATTCACATGATAACCTCATACAGTTGCTGCAGATTTGCCGGCTGCACATCTATGATGCGAATCTCCCATTCCATCATATCCCGAAGGTGCTCTATTGGGTTGGGTTTTGGTGACTGTGGAGGCCATTTGAGTGCAGTGAACTGGTGTTGACTCAATGCCCAATGGGTATTATTGGGCCAATGGGCCCAAAGAGTGCCAAGAAAATATTCCCCAGACCATTATACCTCCACCACCAGCCTGAACCATTGATACATTGCAGGATGGATCCATGCTTTTATGTTGACACCAAATTATGACCGTACCATCCGAATGTCACAGCAGAAATCGGGACTCATTAGACCAGGCAATGTTTTTCCAATCATCTACTGTCCAATTTTGGTGAATTTGGTGAAATTGTAGCCTAAGTTTCCGGTTCTTAGTTGGCAGGAGTGGCACCTGGTGTGGTTTTCTGCTGCTGTAGCCCATCAGCTTCAAGGTTGGACGTGTTGTGCATTCAGAGATGCTCTTCTGCATACCTCGGTTGTAATAAGTTGTTATTATGTTGCCTTTCTGTTAGCTGGAACCAGTCTGGCCATTTTCTTCAGACCTCTGGCATCAACAAGGCATTTGCGTCCACAGAACTGCCGCTCACTGAATATTTTCTCCTTTTCATACCATTTTCCGTAAACCCTAGAGATGGTGGTGCATGAAAATCCCAGTAGCTCAGCAGTTTCTGAAATAATCGGACCAGCTTGTCTGGCACCAACAACCATGCCACATTCAAAGTCACTTAAATCACCATTCTTCCCCATTCTGAACTGCAGCAGATCTTCTCGACTATGTCTACATTCCTAAATGCATTGAGTTGCTGTGTGTATGACAGATTAGAAATTATTGTTAACAAGCAGTTGGACAGGTGTACCTAATAAAGTGTAATAAAGTAACAAAGTGTATTTAATTTATAGAACAACTCAGGAGCAAACTATGATACACTAGTAGCATAAAGACAACTTACCTTCTAGCTAAAATAAACGTTTCTACCACTTAGCAAGGCATCTACTCAATTAAAAATATTTTTTGACAAAAAAAAATATTCTTTTTCATTTGTGTGTATGGGACTTATACAAGCTGTAAGCATCAGAGCAGAGCTCATTAATATTCATGACCTTTCAAATATGGTCAAAGTGTGCTTTTCATTCTAGGGGTAATTCCTGCAGTTATAGATAAGCAGATAAATCCTTTTTCTGGAGAATTCTGGAGCCACAAAATTATTATGTAGATACTAGACAACAATTTAACATTAATACAATGCACTTTATAAAACCTAACCTAACACCTTATAAAAATTAAAGTACTGATATGCTTATAATTTCTCAAAAGCTCATTATTGTCCTTTCAAAAAACTAACTATTATAACAAGACCAAAATATGCTGTAATTGTGGTTTTCTTGTGTCACGTATTAAGTTATATACCAAAAGCAACTCTGTCCTATTTGTAGACTACTGCCAAATCTGTCATATCTATTTGCAGCCAAGTATTTTAGTTTATCAAGATTAATTTATCAAATTCTATTTTTGAAATAATACAATAATACATTTCAATGTTTGTTTTACCAATAAATGTTAACCTTAATGTACAGTGTTACCCTTAATTCAACACATTGCGTTTATAAATAAATAAAAACACGCAGGTATGGTAGCGAAATGATTGATCTTGCAGCCAGAAGACAACCTCCCCACATCCTTGACACTCTACTCTGCCTGAAATTAAGGCACATCAGAAACGAGGCACCTTTTGATATGCCTACTGTTGAGGGAGTGAGCAAGGCTGAACAGATGGAGAGAGCAGCAGGGGTCTGGGTGGACCTACATTCCTATAGAGATTCCCCTGGACAGACAGTGGAAAGTGACTGTGGTAATTAATCCATCTTCCTCGATTCTTCTCTCACTTTCTCTTTCATCCCCTATAACAGGACGAGGGTCACGGTAGGGCATCATTGTTTTTCTGCTATTCTAAATGTACCATTTTCAGCCTGGAAAAAAAAAACAGACAGAGGTTGGTGTAATTGGAGGTTTGGGTGAAGCTAGTTCCTTATGTTATAAAAATACAGGATTTATTGTGGCCTCTTGTTTAGAACATAAAGGCATATGATAGATAGATAGATAGATAGATAGATAGATAGATAGATAGATAGATAGATAGATAGATAGATAGATAGATAGATAGATAGATAGATAGATAGATAGATAGATAGATAGATAGATAGATAGATAAAAGAGTTTACATACTGCATTTATAAGAAATACAATGTATAGTATACAAACAGATAAATAGACAACATTGTATTAATAAGATAGAGAGACAAACAGATTGAGTGCACAGACTGAATATAATATTTAATAGCTAAATATATATACAAAATATATAAATACATAAACTGATTAGGAGTTTGGGCCTTGAGGATCACAGTATGTTCAGTATCCTTCACCTTCCATTCACTGACCCAATTTTCTGTACCATGCTCATTTATAATGGACAGCCATTCATGTCAATTCCTGCCTTTGGGGTACAGCAACAAAAGAAATAAGGACTTTGCAATAATGTTTGAGATATGTTTTAAATTATAAGAAGTTATACTGAAGTATTATTTTTACCAATATATATATATATATATATATATATATATATATATATATATATATATATATATATATATATATATATATATATATATATATATATATATATATATGATTCAGCAAAAATATATTTCAACATACCATTGACTGCAGTTTCTAGGTAATTTTAACACTATGGGGCAGTATGATGACAACAGTTTTAGACATTATGAACAGGGACATAACAACAAATAAAATAATATTTTTATGTAGTTCTTAAAGACACCAGACAAATACCACAAAACAGCTTAAACGTGTCTATGATTTGTAATTGAATGTTTGCTTTACCTGTTTATCTACATATTGAGAGCTTTTCTTTTGCTCAGTAGCTCACGTTGTTCTGTGCTGTATAGCGCTTGGGTCCATGACTGGTGAAGCAGAGTTCCATAAAACAGGTAAAAGTAATGTAAAATCGTGGTGAAATAAAATAGCTGTGATGTAGCTTTCTCTTAAGTTTGCTTTTGAAAACACTATTGATTGGATTTAGTAAAGGGTTTATTGTTGAGTGATCTTTTGCCAATTCGTAACTTTGGGGTTTGATGTCACATCCAGCCTAATTTCATGAGGAAACGTACGATTTTACGTTTTGTCAGTTTAGTGGCTAATTCGTACAAGTTCAGTCGTATGATTTTAAAAAGGAGGCATGGCATCCAACCCCACCCCTAACCCCAACCGTCATTGGGTGATGAGCAAATCGTACTAAATTGTATGAACTAGATTGTACGAATATGAATTAGCCACTAAATCAAAAAGTTACGAATTGCCATGAGATTGTGTTGCAAACATCCTTAAAAACAAAAACTATCACATATTCTTGTACGACTGAATTAGCCACTAAACTGACAAAATATAAAATGTTATGTTTCCTTGTGAGATGAGGCTTAACAAGCCTGGTTGATTGGGGTAAGGACACAGTTGCTGATTAACTCCTGAGAGATTTCAGCTGCTGTCTGGGCTTTCACTGCCTATCTACACCTCTCTTTCTTTATGTGTTCTTTTCCCTGAAAAAATCCCTTAGAATTCCCATAGAAATATTTTTATCTGAGAAAAATTGTGAAATAACACAGTGGTAAATACTTATTTGTAGCAGATTTTTAAAATCCTGAATACATAAATAGTTTAATAATTATCCTTCACAGTTTTAGGGTAAACATTGGCAACAGGTCAGTAAAATGTAAATTATATAATTTTATAAAAACATCTAATTTTTGCTGTAGGTCTGAATAATTACGACAACAACAGATAATAAAGACATGAATAAAACATTTACTGAATATAAAAATGCAATATTACCCTTGTAACTGGCAGTGACTGATTTTTCATTCCCTGAAAAGATCTGCCTCTCTCTAAGCTCTCGAAACCAGCAAGTATAAAATGAACTGTGAAACGTGGCTTTGGAAAGTGATAGAGTGATCCTGAGGGTTTATCTCAGGGGAACTCGCCAATGATTCATACACTGGAATCAAAAGGGTTTAAACCGCATTTCAGTTTATTTCCTTGGTTCGGTTTCCTTCACATTCTCCAGCTTTAATTACCGCCAGCACACAGTATCCTAATAAAAAAATATTTTAGAAAATGAAATCATTACAGGTCAGAAATATCACAGAGTCAAAAGTATAATGCAGAAGACGCGTTTCACCAGTTCAATCGTTTTTTTGTCAGGACTCGTCCTGCTCTTGAGCGAAGAGAGGGTCTGAAAAGATGACTACTTTGATTTTTGTCTCATTTCAGCTTTCATTGTCTCCCACAGGGCAAGAGATGAAGGCTTTTCCCAAAAGACTGCAGAGGTAGACTCGGTTATTTTTCTGGAGGAGGCCATTGAACACAGGACTGACCTCCACATTTGAGTTTTGAGCCTGACTGCATTGATGTAATGGGGTAAAATCTTCTTTGTCAGTTCTTATAGAGACTAGTAGTGGCTTCTTCCTTTGTGAGTCACTGAAAAACACCCAGGCAAATGAGCCGGAGGGTTTTTCTTGAGTGTTCCAACCACATATTTAGTTTCCCTAGACCAATCTCACCTGCTGTGAGCAAGGCACATTTAAATTCTGCTGACCAAAATGAGGTCCGCATGGAGAGAATGATAACAGGCATAATTAGAAAACCTTTCTTTCTGTGCACAGTTTACATGTAGAACTGGATGTTTACTGTACTAAAAATGTTAGGTAATAATTTGCAGTAAGGCTTCATCTGTTAGAGATAACTACATTACTTGGAAAACGCCTGAAGAATGAACTTTTACTGTTAATTTCAGTATCTAACTGGATTACACTAGTTTACCCCTCATAGTGTTATTTTAAATATTCACATTCTATATTGAGTATGAAGTAATTGTATAACACAAACATGAATTTTATAGCTAATAACTTTTGTCTTTGCCATGAAGACAGTATATTATAATATTAAAATATTTTACAAGATACTATAGGATTTAGTATAAAATGCCATTTAAATGCTTAACTCTTAATTTAACAAGGGGACATATGTCAAATTAGGCATGTCATTGGACAACAGTACAGTAGTCAACATTCAAGTGGATTAAAAAAAGGTTTTTCAAAATCCTAAAACAAGTATCAGTGTTGGTCAATAGATTTAGAAGGACTTTGATGAAAGGTGACGAACCACTTCAAATGCTGACTACTTGTTGTGTACCCAATTGAAAAATAACTTAAAGGATAGATCACAAAAAATGAAAATTTACTCACTATTTATTGACCACCAAATTGTTAAAATTCTGTTGAACACAAAATAAGATATTTTGGGGAAAGCTAAAAACCAGTAACCATTGACTTTCATATAAGAAAAACAAACACTATGGAAGTCAATGGTTACTGGCTTTCTTCGATATATTGTTAGTGTGTGTCTCGTTAGTGCAACTGTGGCCAAGAAAGCAAGTCTTTAGCCTCTTTCATACAATGATACAGGTACAGTAAATATCTGGAAAATTTCTGGAACGACTTTACCAGTAAATTCATAAAAAAGGGTGTTCACACAGGCACGGACATTCTGTATTTTTTCCAGAGAAGACCATTCACACATGCATCTCTAATCGACTGTGCTTGTGTTTGTAAACATAGAAGGGGTTGGCCTTTTCTTGATGGTTTCACTTTTATTTAAAGCTTTAGCATTCATGATGCTGCTTTGAGAGACATTCAAAGGCAGAATTGCGAACCACAGCTAAATGTTCACACATTTGACTGCATTACAAACTCTATGGATAGACAACCATTTTGAACAACTTATATGAAAACATATGGAAAAACACTTTCACATGTTGAGATATTCATAATCTCTGTGTGGTGGGGTTCATCGGATCTTTCACGTGCATACGCGTCAAGCAACTGAAACAGAGATTGAATATTTTATTTCTAAAATTTTATTTTCATTAACTGCGAATATGTGTGAATGTGAATGCGTCTGAGAGTTCTGATTGGCTAAAGTAGACTTCTCACGTCAGCATGGTCTAGACGTGAACGCAATCTTTCCGGCAATCTTCCTACTGTCTTTACACAGCTCAGCATTCTGGCATATTACCGGTAATGCTACTACTTCTCTTTTCTGCAAATTGCTGAAACAAATTTACCGGTATTTTCAAAAAAGGCCTGTTCACACCTTTCCGAAAAGTTGTCGGTAATTTCCTGGAAAGGTCTCAATGTGTGAAAGGGGCTTTTGTGATGTATCAAGAGAGAGTTTCCAGGGTAATGTCAGCTTTCTACCAAGAAGGATGAACCACATTAAACAAATAACTGTGGATGTAAGAAGAAGCTGAAAGAGATGTCCAGGTGCTCTCCAAAAAAATATTCCAAAACTGTTCATCTGGAGCTCCACAGGGTCAATGTACATGGCTGGGCTGCTATAGCCAAACCTTTGGTCACATGTGCCAATGCCAAACATCAGTTTTAATGGTGCCAGCAGCGAAAATCTTGGGCTCTGGGCTTTTTGTGCTGTGCACCTTCACTGTCAACTTTCACACAACTGGGAGAGTTATAGTTTGGAGAAGCCCCAAAGATTCATACCACCATGACTGTTGCATGTCCAAAGTGAAGTACAGGGGTGTATCAAATATGGTTTAGGCTGACAAATCATGGCACTCCAAGGCCCAATACTTGTGCTAGATGTGTGTGTCACTGCCAAGGACTACCAAACCATTCCGGAGGGCCATGTCCACCCAATGGTTTAAACATTGTTTCCTGAAGGCTGTGCAGTGTATCAGGATGATAATGCTCCAATACACACATCAAGTCTGATGACAGAGTTGTTTGATGAACATGAAATTAAAGACGATAGTCTCCCATGGTCTGCACAGTCACCAGATCTAAATATTATTGAGCCACTTTAGAGTGTTTTGGAGGAGCAAGTCAGGAAACATTTCTTCCACCAGCATCACATAATGACCTGGCCACTATTCTACAAGAAGATTGGCTCAAAATCCCTCTGGCCACTGCAGGACTTGTGTCTGTCATTCAAAAGATGAATTGATGCTGTGTTTGGCTTGTATAGGTCAAACACCATACTAATGAATTATTGTGGTCTAAAACCAGGTGTTTCAGTTTTATTGGCTTACCCATGTATGATGTATACATAATCTCCAGCCAAACTACAAGGCCTGCTGAAAAATCCAGCTTAAACCCGCCTAGGCTGGTTTTAGCTGGTTGACCAGCCTGGTTTTAGAGGGGTTTTGGCCATTTCCAGGCTGGTTTCCAGTCATTTCCAGCCTGGTCTTAGCTGGTCAGGCTGGAAAATGACCAGCCAAATCCAGCTAAAACCAGCTTGACCAGCCTGGTTTAAGCTGGACATAGCTGGTTTTGGCTGGACTCCCAGCTTGGCTAGGCTGGTCAAGCTGGTTTTAGCTGGTCATCTCCCAGCCTGACCAGCTAAGAACAGGCTGGAAATGGCTGAAACCAACCTGGAAGTGGCCAAAACCCTTCTAAAACCAGCCTGGTCGACCAGCTAAAACCAGCCTAGGCTGGTTTAAGCTGGATTTTTCAGCAGGGAAATGTTGCCAAAAAAAAAAAAAAAATTCTGGGAAATGTTCAAAAATAATTTCACAAAGGGGGCAAACAATTATTCTAAATAAATCCAAGTTCTAAGTAGGACTGTATGGTTAGAGTTAGAATAAGACTTAGGTTTGGTTAGTTGTATTCAAGAATCTTTTTTGTTATTACCACAGTAAGTACATGGAACATAACAATAAACTACATATACATTCATGCCTTAACTGTTTCCTCGAGTCCTCCAGGGATGAAATAGATTATTTCATCATTACCATTGTGTTGTTGTTGAATATAATCCTATTAGTATGTAGTTTGCATGTCCTTATTGCGTCGTCCCATAATCGTCATTTAAACTTTGACTCCTCTCATTTCAGCAAACCAGGATGAACTGTGATGTTTCCATGGCAACAACACTTTGTGAGTTTAAGGATCGCCCGGCTTCCCCTCACAGAAACAAAACAGCAGCCGTGATTTCATGCGCACAATTCATTACTCCCCTGATACCTGCTCAACTAAGTCCCATAAAACACTCCCAACAAATGCAATCAAAACCAAAGAAATACAGGGCCTTTGGAAGCATCAAAAATGTGATTTGAACACTTTTCTTTTTACTTTCCTAGGAGAGTTGCTTTCCTCCTTTGATATTCCTGTCCTTATTTGCCATAAAGAACATATTAAATTAGAATTTAATGATGAAATACTGTGTCACTGATCTAGTGGGGGTTCAGAAGCGCCGCAGTGGTCCCTTTCTGAACATGCTCGAAGAAATCTATTACAACAACATCGTTTCGCGTCATTATATCATCTTGGTAAAAAAAAAAGAGTCAAGTGAAGTTGAAAATCAAGGGTGGTTTTGGGCTGTTGTGTATGTATTCATTCATGTAAATTTTCTAGAACAAAGCAATTGGCAGTTTCACAGCTGTATATCACTTTCTTAGACTCCACATCGAGGATCAAGTGATGCAACCCCATTGTCAGACTGCTAGAAAGGAGGAAATGTCACTGATCATATATGGCTCTGTATTGAATTATTCAGCAGTGTAAAAATAGAATGTGTGAAACCTTCAATTCTGGGTGGAACTGAAAAAATGAGCTGGAAAGAAGGGCTGATGAGACACTGCCCTCTAAAGGAGAGCAGCGGTAATGAGGTTATTCAATCTATCTCGCATTAGTTTCTAATTAGGTCAGAATGTTGATGCACAGACTTTTTTACTTTTATGTATTTAGCAATATGGTGTTATTAGGAAACAAATAACATAATATATAATATAGGCAACAGTGTGACAAAAAAATCAATAATGTTTTTTAAATATTTAATTAGTAAAAAAAGGAATTGAATTACCTTTACTCTACTGGCTAAAAAAATGATTGTGGCAACACTGTGTAATAAACTACATAATTACATTCAAACATTCCATGGAAACATATATATATATATATGGTTTCTTAATCTGAATTTTAACAATACTGAAAGATTAAGGTAACATCACTAAACAATACAAACTGGACAAAAATATAGAATTTAAGATTTAATTTGACAAAAATGCATATTCTAACTGAGGAAAAAGTTAGGACACCTTCACATTTATTCACTTAAAATGGCTGAAATCACAGACAGGTGTATCGTTACTCAGCATTTTGAATGAGGCTTGTCCTTTCTAAACCTCTGAAACTTATTTTGGTGTGCTCTTGAAGGGAGAGTGAGCACCATGGTAAGAGCAAAAGAGCTGTCTGAGGCCTTCAAAAAAATAATAAATAATAAAAAATAAATAAATAAATAAAAATTGTAGTAGCCTACGAGTCTGGTATAGGGGGACTTAAAAAGATCTCAAAAGATTTTGAAATGAGCCATTTCACAAGTGGAGGGCTATCAAAACAACTGCCAACATGCCCAGGTTTGGTCGTTCCAGCAAGTTTACCCTCAGAGCAGCCCACAAGATGCTAAAAGAGGTCTTCAAAAACCCCAACATGTCTTCTCGGGACCTGCAGCAGGCTCTGGCTGCTGTTGATGTGAAAGTGCATGCTAATACAATCAGAAAGAGACTGCACAAATTTAACTTGCATTGGAGGTGTGCAAGAAGGAAACATTTGCTTTCAAAGAAAAAACATCAAGGCCAGATTGAAGTTTTCCAGAGAGAATATTGACAAAGACCAGGACTTCTGGAATAATATTCTTTGGACATACGAGTCCAAAATTGAATTATTTAGACACTAGAACAGATGACATGTTTGGCATAATCCAAAGAGGCATGCATTCCATACCAACTATAAAGCACAGAGGTGGAAGTGTTATGAATTGTGGTTGACTTGCTGCAGCAGGACCTGGTAAGCTCACCATCATAGAATCCAGCATGAATTCAACTGTTTCAGAGGGTGCTTGAGGAACATAGAAGACCATCTGTCTGTAAATTAAAGCTAAAACAAAACTGGACCATGCAACACGACAATGACACAAAACATACCAGTAAATCATCAAGGACTGGCTGGAAACTGAGAAGTTTAGAGTCCTGGCATGGCCAAGTCAAAGCCCAGATGTTAATAACATTAAGTTGCTGTGGGGTGACTTGAAACGGGCTGTAGATGCAAAAAAAAAAAAAAAACCCTCAAACATCTCACAGCTAAAAGAGTTCTGCATTGAAGAGTGGGCTACACTTTCCTCAGACTAATGTTAGAGACTGGTAGATGCCAACAAGAAACGTCTCACTGCAGTTATTTCAGCCAAAGTGGGTAACACTAGCTTTAAAGGGGTAGGGTGTCCTAAATTCATTTTTAGTTAGAATATGCATTTTTGTAGAAATACATTTACAGACTTTTTTCAGTTTTAATTGTTTAGTTATGTTACCTTACTCTTTCTGCATTCTTAAAATTGAGATGAAAGCATGCAATATTTTAATAAGACGCATATTTTTTAGAATCTTAAATATATTTTTTTATTGTACAAACATTATAGTTAAGATTTAATTTGAATCCCTAATATTTAACTTTATTTAAATGAGTAAAATATATATACTTTTATACATTTTATTGTATTGTTTGATACATTTATTGTGATATTTAGTTATTATTATAATGCAAATATACATTTTTAATTTTATACAAATGCACATTTATCTATTTTAATTTATCAATAAATTTTCTCCATACATTTATATACTATTCTTTGTGAGCCCTGGTTTAAAGAATTATAGGGGAGATGAATTATTAAATGTCAGGTATTCATTGTGACATTCTCTGTTGTTGTTTTTTCCTGGGTAAAAAAAAAGTTAGCTTTTTTTGGTAGTTGATTATGCATTAACTGACTTGCATAAATTTACCTTGAGAAGCATTCACTGAAAAAAAAAATAGCTGTGATAACTAGCCCTACTATCCAGTATTATGATAATGAAATACATTATAAAGTAGGCCTACAACAAACTATTTCTAATTTCAAATCAACAACACATTCCAAAAAAATAAAATAAAATAAAATTATGCTGCATGTTCAACAAGCAACACAGTTCCTTTGGACAACTTAATTGTCCACTTATAAATGTCAAGTTTTCAATCGATTTTTGTGGAACCCTGCATTTTTTACAGCAAAGAACAGCAGTTCAGTCCTGCGGGTAATCACTGATCTCTCCGACACGTTTGTGGATTTTATAAAATTAATCTGGAGGTTGTAATAACACTGCTGTTTGATATCGTAAGTGACAAGCCTTCAAAATATTTCACAGAGCTGTGGTGCGGTTGATGGATGACATATTCCTTGAATTAACTTGTTTCATCGAAGAATTAACCATCTATAAAAAGACGACGCTGAAGATCCTGTTCCCATAACCTTTTCTGTCACCGCATTGAATAA
Source organism: Danio rerio (assembly GCF_052040795.2). NCBI lineage: Eukaryota > Metazoa > Chordata > Actinopteri > Cypriniformes > Danionidae > Danio > Danio rerio. The sequence goes on along the minus strand of NC_141026.1, from coordinate 39,080,564 downwards.
TCAATCATTCCGTTTCTCATCTCAATATAATTACAAACCGATAACCATTTCTCCTCAGCAAATCATTTTTAGATACTGCTAATATTGTTCGTTCGAGGATTATGTCAGTCTCTCTATGACCAAATCCCCTTTATTATATTGTTACGGCTGATTTATAATAATTCATTCCTGATAAGCCTCGGTATGAGGGGTTACACTTAGTTTAATGGGGCTTAATTAACCTTCAGTAACTCCTTGAAGACACAAACTAACTGGGTTGAGATTTCTCAGATCATGTGACAGATATTTGATGAGAGATTCTGACAAACATTTAATGAGAGAGTTCGTTTGGATTGTTTGCTTCAAGGTGTATTTCACCCAAAAATAAAAATTCTGACATAATTCATCAATCTTTATTCCATGGAATACAAAAGAGGATGTTCTGCTCTGTTATATAAAATGAAAGTGAACGAAGGCCGAGTCTGTCAGACTTGAAAAAGGTCACACTATGTAAAAAAAGAGAGATCTTGGAAGTAATTCATTAAAAAGAATGCCTAAAGAAAATCTTGCTTGACGGCCATGGCCATCAATATACAGTGCAAGATATATAATAATGGACATTAAAATTAAAGAACAACCAACAATTAAAGTGATAGTTCACCCAAAAATTAAAAATCATTTTGTCACCCTTGACTTGTTCAAAACATATCTGAACATAAAAGAAGATACTTTGAAGAATGCTGATAAGCTGTAACCATTGGTATCCATAGTATTTGTTTTTGAATATCAATAGTTACAGGTTTCCAACATTCTTCAAACTAACATATCTTGTGTTCAACAGAACAAACAAACTCAAACTGGTTTGGAACTAGTCAAGGTTGCATAAATGATGGCATTTAAAAAAAAAAAAAAAAAAAAAAAAACTTTGAAGTCATATTTTAAGTTAAGTCAAATTAGAGCACACTTTCACATCCTCCCATATTTAATGTTAATCTGGAAACTTTTTGGTAATTTTGTACTATTATTGGCCAAACCCTATCCTATTTAATCAGCAGATTAAATTTCCAGTTTTCACAGACTTTGTTTTAAAGATGGTAAGCAGTTATAAATTGACCGAAAGCACCCAACAGAAAGTTAATCAGATGAAGACCAAAAAGATGAAGAAACAAGCAAGAGATATTGCATCTTTAAATTATCACTAACTCATTAAAATCCCCTAGAAAGGCATACAATACCTTATGTACATGAAATCCAAAAGCACATAGTAAAATTTGAAGAAACTAAATGGCAATCAGTTCAACACTGGAGACTAGTATTCCTCACCAGTTGAATAGGGAGGTTTCTTAAAAAAAAAAAAAAACAGATCCTTGAAGCTGAAAGCAATAAAATAATGAAATGGCACCCCAGAGTCCTGATCTAAACCTGAACAAACATCTCTAGAATATATATTTTCTGGCGCAGTTATGTCAAAAAAACCACTACAGTCTGTGAAAACTGTAAAAGCCTGAAAAAGAGCTGATCAAGATCACAGCAGAGCAGAGAGACTATAAATCCTGACAGAGACTGATAACTAGCTGAAGTCATTCAAAAACAGGGATTGCGACAATATTAAAATTCTTAAAAAAAAATTCCACAAAGATATAATATTTAGTAATTATTCTTACTTGGTAATTGTAGTATTGTTTTAATGTATTAGTTATTTCGTAAAACTCTGATATACGGGCTACTAAAATTCCTTCAAATTTTTAACAAAAAAACATTAATTGTTTATAATTAATTTAGGATTTATTACAATTCAATTAATGTTTTGAAGATGCATTTATCCAAAGAAACTTTGCGTTAACACTTTCAGATAATGAACACAGTTGGTTTGTTTACACAGTTTCAAGCAGCAAGACAGCTAAAACAGTATTAAAAAGCCTTTGTGTACCTCTATTGGCTTTTATACAGTAATAAAAGGTTTATTTTTCAGAAATAAGAGACTATGGGATTGACAAATTTTCACTCTCTGGAGCATGAAGCAGTAGCCTCAGGCAGATATTGTTTAGCACACAGTGCTGTATTACTGTGTAAAGCGCATAGCATTCAACTTTTTTTTTTAATAGCTGACTGCAATTACAAAAATATGTACACACACAAACACACATACACCCCCCATTGTTATGTAATCGATAAAATCCCAAGCACCTTCCTTTCTTATTTCCTCCTCAATACCAATGTACTCGATTATGAAAAAATAGAAAACTGTACTTATGTGCCATATAGCCCTAAAGTCTATTTTTCGTATAAAAACAATTATTTCAGTTAGTTAAAGGGTTTCATGCTGAAACAGATTTAAGCCATCATCATCTTGGAAACCGGCTAGCAGAGATCAATGCAAGTTTTATTTTAAGATGCATTATCAATGACTTACACTCATAATTTAACTCACAAAGATAATAAAACGAAAGATTATAAAACGAAATAAATAAAGTAGAGTAGGAAAACTTTAATGATATTGTCTGTCATCAATATAGTTCAGATTCACTCAACAGGAAAGAACTGTGATTAAAAAAAATAAATAAATAAAAATTTGATGAAAGCCTGGAATAAAATCTTTATTAAGTACATATGATGATTATGTTATAGGAATTTTAATTATGTCTGAAGGTGCCCTTACATTTACCATTGTGTGTTGCAATTCTGAAACACAATCCAGTGATTACAATAGCGTGCACCAGCCTAGTTACGGAAGTAAAAACTAAATCTGTTAAATTACACCACTTGTACATTTCTTTCTATTTTACAAGGATTCCAAATATTCTTTCGGCTTCAAACTAAAATCTGTAATGATGTGATTCACCTTTTACAGTAGCTTGCTTTCCTGATTCACAGAGGGACACAACCTCATTCTCCAGAACATCTTTGTTCACTATTCCGTGGTGGAATGATCTTCCCAAATAACTTCTAAATGCTGAAATCCCTGCTCTCCGCTGCGCACTAAACTGCATCCTACAAACAACAACAACAACAACAACAAATCCTCTATGTCTTCACTTTTCCTGTTTTAGCTTGTACTATTCTAAACAATGTCTTAAACATACGTCTAACTAACACTTGTATGCTTATTGGCCTCTTTATAATAATTTGTATGATAAATTCATTGGCTAACTTTTTTTGCCCAATTAAATATGGTAAGGGGATGGCAGTTCATAGTGTAAATGCATGTATAATTCAGCTATGATATGCATCTGAAGTTCTACACATCGGGACAGATTTTGACTTATTAATCAATCTTCTGTGATGAAACATTAAATGCTGTGAGTTTCTATAGAGCTTATCATATACGAGTACACCCCTCACAAATTTCTCTTTTAATTTAAGATTTTCTATAGAAAGCTATACAATATTATATTGGTGCGTGTACAATATATTAGTCAGTACTGAAGCCAAACCTGGAGCTTATCTAACTTAAAAAACTGATGATAATGGTCCAAATGTTAGTACACAGAAATGTATATGTTAGGAAAAAAATATTAAATAAAATGTAAAAAAATACATAATAATAAAATAGGAAAAAATCAAGAGACAAAAAAAAATAAACAAAGTTGAAATTTTGTAGTTTGTAATTTATTAAAATGTGAAATTAAATGCGTTATCTTTCTATTTCTAAAGGTGTTAATTGACCAAACTCTTATTTTGATGAATATAAATGTTTATTAAATCAGTTTTGTTCAAATACAACCAAAATACAGTATATTGCCTATTTTCTAATATATACAAACATGGGGTGTACTCATTTATGCTGAGCAATGTATGTCAGTTGCTTTATGCCTTTTAACATGTTAAATCCAGATCTAATAGTTCAAAGAAGCAAACTAATTTAAAATGAAGTATAAGGCTGTTGATAACTGACATATCATCATGGTTTCCAAAGCAAATATAATGAGCTAAATGGGAATGGAGACAATAGTGGGCAGCTCTCCTATAGGTGGAGGGTTGTACTTCTCAACGCGCATGAGTCGACGGAGAATATCATCACGATCCCTGGGCCAGGTGAAGATCTGCGTGCCTTGAAGCCATGAAGGGACGTGGCACTGACAGACAGAAGAAATGTAAAATTAGCATCTGCACTAGATTTAAGTGGAATCCAATGGAATAATCCTTCAGGTTTTAACGTAATACTGTACAAACATCCACAAATGTCTACTGGTATTATCATAACGGTTCATTGTAAATTAGTATCTTAGCTTCATAAGCAAGTACTTGTTTAAACAAAAACATTCTTTTCATTAAGTAAATGTTTTTCTCCACAGAGATACAGTTTTTTACCTTTTTGGCACCGGGAAACAAGATGGGGATGAATCTGTAATTCCTGGCTCCATTCTGAATGAATTCGTTTTGTAACTAAAAGACAAGAGTGCTTGTTTCAGACAATTGGCAAGATAAGTAAAGTAACACCTAGATTTAGTTCCATACAAGCTGTACCTGTTTGTGTATGTAGACAGTGTTGAGCGTTTCATCGTTTTCCATGCAAAAGGAAGCATTGGTCACAATCTCGTGGTACTTTGGGCTAATGACTATGATAATCAGATAGTCTTTCTGTGCAGAGGAAACGCATATAAATTAGACAACTGAATGGAGAAGTTACCTCAGGTAATGAAAAGTTCACATTGCAACTACTGAAACTAGACAAGCAGAGTTTATCTTTCCCACTTCAGCAAGCTACAAAACTGTTTTGCATAACTGTTTTGCCAGAAATGTGTCCTACTCCACTTGATGTCTTAATTAAAGTTACATTTCAGGGTTATAAGTTTTTTATTGCTTGGCCTAATTTCTTCCCACTCAAAAAGCATCGTATTAATGTTTAGTTGGATTTTTCCCCTCTTGTCATACATTTCTAAGCTTTGCTCACCAACTGCAGAAGCCAACAAATTCAGCAGTCTTTATGCAAAACAAAAACACCGTCCTCCATATAATCACCCACATTTCCAGAGTTCACACTTAGCTGATGATTAGTAAAAAGGCATGTTTGGCTCCCCTGAGTTCAGAAGATCCTCGAGCTGGGGGCTTCATCCCGTTTCGTAGAGCGAGAAGGGAGTTTGAGCTCAGGTAGGTCTCAAGAACTCCCCTGAATTCATTCTTTTGCCCTGTTCTTTGTTTATTGGAGAACTAAGTTCAGTACTAAATGCTTATATATGGTGCCAATTTGGTTTAATTAATTAATTCACTTATACTACATGTCTTTAGACTATAGGAGGAAACTGGAGTACCCCGGGGAACCCACATGAGCACGGGGAGAACATGTAAAACACACGGAAATGCCAACTGGCCCAGCCAGAACTTGAACCGGTGACATCCTTGCTGTGAGGCAACAGTGCTAACCACTGAGCCGCCGTGCCACATTGTCCTGAAATAATCTAGGACAGGGTGCCCAAACTCGGTCCTGGAGGGCCGGTGTTCTGCAAAGTTTAGTTCCAACCCCAATTAGGCACACCTGAACTAGCTAATCAAGCTCTTTCTATGTATACTTGAAGCTTCCAGGCAGGTGTATTGAAGAAAGTTGGAGCTAAACTATGCAGGACACTGGCCCTCCAGGACTGAGTTTGCGGACCCCTGATCTAGGAAAAAGGGAGTGGATGTGGGGATTCTTCGAGACGAAAATAACTATGGTAAGAATATCTGGTATTTTATAGTGAGTTTGGATTGATCTGATTAGTAAATCATGTGATAGCTGATACAGGACCAGCCGTGGTCAATCATAAAGGCATGATCCTCTTGAAACTAGTTCATAAATAAACTTCCTTTTTGTGTATATCTCAGAAAATGCTCAAAATTTAAAATAAATATATCTATAATTAAGAAGACATGTTATCAGTAAGACAGAATAAAACTCTTTACATTTTACTCAAACACATAACTATAAATTGGTCACAGAGATCTCTTAACTGGTCTTTTTACTGCCAAACACAGACGCACACTGAAAGTGGTTCAGTTTCTCAGCACAAATGAAATCGTCTAAAAGCATTCACTTATTTGAAAGAGAATACACGATTGTGTGGCCAACTATATGTCAGGGATCAATGCTTGACATTTACTAAATTTATAAGGTTAAACGGTGACATTTTTTAGACACAAAATGTCAATAAACTTGAAGGAAATATGAGATTGGTAAGAACTGAAGTCATCTTCAGTAAATGAGACCTCAGCAGGTCGTATGTGTTGACAATAAAAAGCAAATATTGCTTTTTTTTTTTTTTTTTTTTTAAATGCGAACTGTTAAGCAAGTTCTTCCAGCTGCACCCAGTCTGTTTAGAAGGTTATAAAATACTGTAACTCATTTCCTTCAGGCAAAGGTAATCCTAATAAACTGGTCATTGAGTTTATAACCTTAACCAAGGACACATTGAACATAAAAATAATTAAACAAAAAAAAAAAGAGAGGAAGCACTACATTCACATGTGATTTAATGCATGATATTATTCATCTCACATAACAAATCATTATATACATGATAATATTAATCAAATACAATATATGTGATATCATCTGACAAATGTTATGTTATTTCTGTAATGGAAAAAAATTAATGTAATATGTTTGTAATATAATTATATTATACATTATATTATACATTGACAGGGTTTGTGAGAATCACACATTCAGTTCTGTAAATTTGTATGTCATTTTCTCTGTATATTTCTCTGTATATTTGTGTGTTAATAACACAGACTTTACCACAGAATTCTTATTTCAATCTGGTCCTTTAACATGATATTATCTTTCCAATTAACCTACTCCTACATTATACAAATTATAAATTAAACAAAGATGACCAGCATTCTTTTTTTAAGTCTTTCAACTTCAAACTTTAACATTTAACTGCTTTTCCAATAAATTTTGTGAATTTTGATCAGTTTTCATTCAAAACCACTGTTTTTATTCAGTGTTTATGGTACATTAAAACAAAAACCTTTTGGTTGATTTACAGTTTTCACACTACTTTAGTTGTTGAATAAAATAAACCTAGCACCATTTTTAATGTTTAAAGGGACAGTTTGCCCAAAACTGAAAACTCTGTCGTCATTTATTTATTTGTGTTTTTTTTTCTCTGTTTATTGAGCACATAAGTTATTCTGAAATAGAATCGAAGCCTGTAAATGCTGACATCCATATTATTGTTTTTTTCCTATACTATACTGCTGGGCAATATGGCCCATTATGATACGATAAATGCCAAATCTTTATATCTATCAGTTTTGAACGGTTTTCAGCATGATAATCCCTTTGTGGCGCTGATTTAACACATTTTGTGAAATGTTTTAGCTGTCTGACAATATAAATAAAACTAATAAAAAAATGAACAATCTTAATTGAGCATTTAAAAAATACATTAAAATTAAGTTATACAACGAAATTTGTTGCAAAAAGATACATTTTCAAAGAAAAACATATAAAGTGTATATATTTTTTTGTCCGTGCCCATCTTAAACAACTGCAGTGGATGATGTTTCGCTCCGTGGAAAAAAAGGATTTAATTAATGATCACTGTTGTGGTAATCATTTGTCATATATTTGTTGCATTTTAATGTTATTATTTTAAAGATTACAGTTTGAGCATCTGATTTCTCCTCGATGATTATGTTCTTTAAATACACAAAGGCTGGTTATTTTACCATCTATGAGGGTATTGCAGATTTTAAGAAAATATTTTAGTATTAAAAGGGAAACATAAGCTTGACAACAAAAATCCTATCAATGTGGTAACAAATGCCCTTAAATAATGCAGCCTGTAGTTTACAGCAAGCATCAAGTGTTCAGTGAGATTGTGTTGTCTATCATATCTTTCGTCTGTCTTTTCGGGGGGTTTTCTCGTAAGGCATGGCTTTTGAAAATGATGACATGAAAGTTGAAACTCTGCTGGGTAGTTGCACTGGTTTACCAACACTTGTTTGGGTCTGTGATTTTTTTGTTTTAACTGATGAAACAGGTTTGCCTGCTTTTGATGACATGAGTCGTCTGTGTAGTTTGCAGTGCACATTGCTCTGTTTTGTGTCGGATTGCAAAAAACTAAGTACAGCAGCTCCAGACTACTGACTATTAGTGACATTTTTTGTCAATAATGTCTCTGACTGTGACCTTTTTACCTTATTTTTTTCTTACTCCTCCAAGTGCAAGTAACACTGTGTGGCTGTACCCTTGTACTGCGTGCAGCATCCGGAAGTGCAGGCTGCAGATTGCCTGTGCAGCATTATGCGTAAATATTATCAAACAGTAATTATTGTCTTAGCAAAGAAATATATATCGTGATAATTATCATTATTGAATTATCGCCCAGCCCTAATAGAAATCAATTATTACAGGTTTATAACATTTTTCAAAATATCTTATTATGTGCTCAACAGAAAAAATAAACTCGTAGAGGTATGGCACCATTAAGGGTGAGTCAATTTATTTTTGTGCGTGAACTATCCCTTCAAAAGCAATAAAAAAGTGACATTTCTGTGCACTGCATTCAACTGAACACAATAGTAATTGCTTAGCTGATAAAATGTTTTGAAAGGTGTAAAAAGATTACTAATCAGTACTTTCGAACAGCGTGTCCAATTGTACATTTCTCTAAGCCTAATTTTTTCAGCCTGATTATTTTAACAATATAATGTCTAAGCTGGCTATAAGCGGGAACGTATAACCAGACCTTCTGTGATGCAAATCAAAGTAAGAAAAAGTTGACTTACTTCGCTGATGTATCTCTCCATGAAGTCAATCTTGCTTATGCTCTTGAACTGCTGCTCAAACATGTCAATCTGTGCAGAAAGAACAAATCGGCTGAACCTGATTTCTGACAGAGCCCATATCAATGACAAGCATGGCTGCAAGGCAATGTTTGGCACAGGTTGCTAGTCTTACGTGAGTGTAGAAGCCATTGTGTCTCAGCAGGGCGACAAAGTTGATGATCTCTTTGACATGTTTTTCGCTGTCTGCTTCGTAAGTAACAAACACCTTCCCTGCAATCATGAAAAGTGAGAAAGAAAACAGTTCCAGAAATATAACTCAAGATTATATTAGACAGACAGACTGACGGATTGATAGACAGACAGATAGATATTTTGTCAAACATTTCAATATATATATATATATATATATATATATATATATATATATATATATATACTGTAATAAATGTTTTGTTCATTGCTTGATTATGTTTGCAAATACATGAACTAATTGTAAAGTGTTTAACATTAATTTTGAATAATTTGAAAGAGACTGCAACTTCTGTTCCAACATTTTTATTGTAATTAAACTCAAGAAGACAACATCTGCTCATTTTTATCGCTGTCGAATGAATATATAATATGTATATTGAATTAACACGTCGCTTAATAATGATAAAATGTTTAAATGACTAAAATTGAAAAATGTCACTTTAAATAATTGTTTAGAATCGAATCATAGAAAATGACACTTCATTTAATTTTCTGGACATTTCATCGAGGCTCATTTAACCCATTTAAGCCCACTGGCAACTATAGCTGCTGAAGTTCACGGTTGCCATTTTCCTTTTATAAGTAATTTTCTACATGTTGTTCATATTTAATTCCTCAATGACGTGCAAGCAAACAACCAAATAAAAGATTTCAAGAAAGAAAACAGGAATTGATTTACTTCCTGTCACATGACTTCTTCAACTTCCTACCCTTAATTCCAGGATGTAAAATGGAAGCAAACCCTCCCAAATAAAGGCAAATTTCATGTTACTAAAAATATATATTTTTTGCTTTTTTGATAACCCATCTAAACATAACATAACCATTTTACTGATATCTTTACTTCAAAGTAATATTTCTTGATACACAATTTGATAGCTAAATCCTCAGAGTAAAATTAACTTCTCCCACTGGTTTCATATTCATGAAATTATTCATTCATTCATTCATTTTCTTGTCGGCTTGGGAAATCATGGAATTATATGATAGATCATTTTCGGGGGTTCATATCAAATGGTTTTCTAATTTTAAAGATAATAAATGTTATATGGGGCGGCCCTGTGGCACAGTGGGTAGTGCTGTCACCTCAGCAAGAAGGTCATTGGTTCGAGCTTCAGCTGGGTCAGTTGGCATTTCTGTGTGGAGTTTCCATGTTCTCTCCATGTTCGCGTGGGTTTTCTCTGGATGATGCGGTTTCCCCCACAAGTCCAAAAACATGCGCTGTAGGTAAATTGGGTAAGCTAAATTGTCTGTTTGTAACGATGGAGTGTATGGGTGTTTCCCAGTGATTGGTTGCAGTTGAAAGGGCATGCGCTGCGTAAAACATATGCTAGATAAGTTGGCGGTTTATTCCGCTGTGGCGACCCCAGATTAATAAAGGGACTAAGCCAAAAAGGATACGAATGAATGAATGAAAGAATGAATACTGCTACTTTTGTCCCAACATCCTTCATTCATTCATTCATTCATTTTCTTTTCGGCTAAGTACCTTTATTAATCCAGGGTCACCACAGCGGAATGAACCGCTAACTTATCCAGCACGTTTTTCGCAGCGCATGGCTTTTCAGCTGTACCCCATCTCTGGGAAAAACACTCATTTACACTCATACACTATGGACAATTTGGCTTACCCAATTCACCTGTGGTAAGGCAAGGCAAGTTTATTTATATAACACATTTGAGACTAGTCTGTAATTGCTCAGTAGGGTGTTATAAGAAGGTTGCTCTTCTTCAAGAGGGGTTTAACAACTTTTTAAAAGTTTTAAGTGAGTTTGGAAAAATCCCTGAGAGAAGTGAAGCATTTACCACTTTTAAAAGATCCATTTCTAAACAGGTAAACAACGTTTTAAAGAATGATGTGGCGAGCGTGTCAAGACTGCAGGTTGATGTTTTCATAACTTGCACAATTTCTTCTAAGATTTCACCATTAATTGCCATGAAATCAGACATAATGTCTGATTTCTTAAGTTGTGGTTGAGCTTGTTTGACGTCGACACAACTTGGCAGATTGGATGAACTGATTGCCTTTCTGATATTATTGATCTTATTAGTAAAGAAATGAGCGAACTCATTACATTTGCTTTCAGAGAGTAGCTCACTGGGAATCCTACTGGGGGGGTTTGTGAGTCTCTACTGTTGCAAAGAGTGTACGAGCATTATTTACAATGTTATTTATAACGTTTGAAAAGAAAGTTTGCCTAGCAGTTTTTAGTTCCACATTAAAAGCATTAAGACTGTCTTTATAGATATTATAATGGACTACAAGTTTCGTCTTTCTCCACATTCACATTAAGCTTTTCTGCATTGTCTTTTCATCATTTGGACTGCTCTTGAAGTTTCTCCAAGGGGCTCTCTCTTTGCCAGTTCTCTTCCTGACTTTAACAGGAGCAATGTCATCTATGACAATCTTAATTTTAGAGTTAAACAAATCAAGGAGAGAATTAACAGTCTTCAGATATGATTGGTGCTAGTGATATGGCCTTCATAAACTGCTCACTAATGTTCTCATTTATGCATCTCTTTCTGACAGAGACAGATCTGTCTTTAATAGCTGGAGTGATCAATATATCGAAGAAATTATAGAAATGACCAGATAGTGCAACATCCTTAACAACAGTCGATGAAATGTGTAAACCCTTAGTATGTCTTTGGACTGTGGGGGAAACCAGAGCACCCGGAGGAAACTCACGCAAACACAGGGAGAAAATGTAAACTCCACACAGAAACGCCAACTTACCCAGCCAAGGCTCGAACCAGCGACCTTCCTGCTGTGAGGCGACAGCACTACCTACTGCGCCAATGTGTCACCCTGTTCCAACTTATATAGTGTAATTAAACTCAAGAAGGCAACATCTGCTAATTTTTATTGTTGTTGAATGAAAGGGATATGTACAGTATATGAATTTACACATTACTAAATATAATAATAAAATGTTTAAATCACTAATATTTTTTTTTTTACTTTAAATAACTGTTTAGACATTTATAAAACAATATTCATAGACAATGACACTGTAATTTCATATTTTCCCCTTATTTTTTTTCTGGTCAGTTTCATTCGGGTTCATTTAACCCATTAAGCCCACTGGCAACTATAGCTGCCGAAGTTCAAAGTTGCCATTTTCCTTTTAAAGTAATTTTCAACATGTCGTTCACATTTTAATTTATTGATTCACATGAGGCCTTCAACTTCCTACTCTAATTCCAAAATGCATAATGGAGGCAAACCCTCCCAAATAAAGGCAAATTTCATGTTACTAAAAATATTTGTTTTGTTCACAGATCAACATAATCATGAAGGTTCCAACCAAATAAAGTCTTTCAAGAGATCTATAGTTTTTTGAATACTTTCTCAAAAGTTCAAGCAACAACTGTAGTTGCCGAAGGGCAAATACCTTCTAAGTGCATAAATTATGGGGAATTAGAGAATGTGTTAATAAGTAATAAATCAAGGTTATTGGTCTTGATTGATGTTTTTTGATTTCATAATACCCCATCTCATCATAACCTAACCGTTTAATTAATGTTTTTTAATTTAAAGTAATCTTTTTTTGATACACAATTTGATACATAGCTAAATCCTCAGAGTAAAATCAACTTCTTCCACTGGTTTCATATTCATGAAATTATATAAAAGATCATTTTCAGGGGGTTATATCAGATGTTTTTTTTTTTCAAATGTTAAACATAATAAATGCAATTATTGATATGAATTGATATATCAAAATCAGTTGTTTTGAGTTAGAATACCAAATGTTCTCCTCCTATGCCAATTTTACATTGAAGGGTTCTTATAACATATTTGCCCACCTGCAATTATAGTTGCAGCATATTCAAATACGATTTTCTTGAAAAAACAAAAAACAAAAACATGGATAAAATAAATGCAAAACATGTTCATATAGGACACTATTAACAAAGCTACATGCATGAAACCATTTTTTAAAATGTGGGCACAAAAGAATTAAATGGACATGTCATGAAGTGAAGGGGACATACAACACCTTTATAATGCCCATAAAAGTGTTTCCATTTCTGACAGTCTTTTTTTACATTATTTCTGAATGAATTTATAAAGCATGACAGAAATAGTGTTCATTACAATCAGGTTTTACTTCAAAGAAGAACATATAACATGTTGACAGGTGTCACTGGGCTTTTTTTCTTCCTTATTAATTTAGTCTAAGCTTACTGGCACGCATCCTACTGAAATTCCACATGCTTTTAGTGTTGCACAACAATAGTATGTTTACTCACTCTGCTCCAGGGAAAGAGGAGCTGTACTTGGGGTTAGTTTAGCGCCATGGTGAGAAGAGGTGTAGCCACTGTGGGACATAAGAGTAATGCTTAAAAATACCTCAGAAAAACAAGTTTAATGCATTACAGAAAATCAACAGAATGTAAAATCATCAACAAACCATCCAACACATCAACAAACCATTATATGTTACCTATGAGTGAACTCTGAAGCTGACTGTCTGCTGTTTTCAGGGCCTGTCAGACAGGAAATAATTGAGAAAATTATCTGCATGCAGTTCGAAATGTTTTGTTATAATCCGAAAAAAAACCAACAACAAATGAAATCATATTAAATGAAGAAAGTAGAAATATATAAATATACAGTTGAAGTCAATATTATTATTAGCCCGACTTAGATTTTTTTTTTCCTAATTTAAATATTTCCAAAATTATGTTTAACAGAGCAAGGACATTTTCACAGTATGTCCGATAAAGTTTTTTCTTCTGGAAAAATATTTTATTTGTTTGATTTCTGCAAGAATAAAAGTAGTTTAAAATTTTTTAAAAACTATTTTAAGGTAAATATTATAAGCCTCTTAAGCAATTCTTTCCTGATTGTCTACAAATCGAAACACCAAGAACAAACAACTCTTATACAATAACTTGCCTAATTACACTAATTTGCCTAGTTGACCTAATTAATCTACTGTAGTTAAGTCTTTAAATGTCACTTTAAGCTGAATATTAGTATCCTGAAAAATATTTACTAGAATGAACTTACTTTATCTACTTTAGAAATGTGTTGACATTTTTCCCATTAAACAGAGATTGGGGAATCAAATTTACAGGGGGTCTATTAATTTTGACTTTAACTGTACAGGTGAAGTCAGAATTATTAGCCCCCTTTGAACTTTTTTTCTATTATAAATATTTCCCAAATTATGTTTAACAGACCAAGAACATTTTCACAGTATTTCTGATATTTTTTTCTTTTGGAGAATGTTTAATTTGTTTTATTTCGGCTGTGATAAAAGCAGTATTTCATTTTTTTAAAAACATTTAAGGTCAAAATTATAAGCCCCCTTTAAGCTATATATATATATATCTAGATACAATAGTATTTACTGTCATCATGGCAAAGATAAAATAAATCAGTTATTAGAAATGAGTTATTAAAACTATTATGCTTAGAAATATGTTTAAAAAAATCTCTCTGTTAAACAAAAATTGTGGAAAAAATAAACAGTGGGGGCTAATAATTTATGAAGGCTAATAATTCTGACTTCAACTGTAGAAATCTGATCATATGAAGGCAAGTAAGCTGAAATCTGTTTTATTACGAATACATGTCAATAATACAAATGTAAGTATGTAAATCTTCTAAAAACATTTTTGTTGCAACACAGCTTAACTTTAACCGTGTCAAACGACCATGGGAGGAATAGGAGTACTAGTTATGAATAAACATAAATGAAAATACCAAATGGACATAATTAAACATGCTTAAACTTTTATTAAATAAAACGGTCTTTAAAAATAATTAAATTTAATAATAATAAAACAGTGAATTACATAGGAGTTGTAAACAAACAAATTCATGATTTTTAAAAAACTATACTTTAAAATAGTCAATTAAAATAACAAAACAGTAAATTAAAAGTCATTTTTAAATGCAGATTGTAAGTAGCAAGTTAAGAGTCCCTGATAGTCAAACTATTGTTGGAATAGAAGATAGTTCATTTGTTTATTACAACAGGAATTTCATGTTGTGTTGCGTTTCTTTATGCAAATGAGGGTCATACAAGTAAGGATGATGTTTGAAACGTTCGTTATGTTTTATGCAGAGTATGGTTTGCACAAAAAGATAAAAGATTATTTCAAACATGATTCAACTATTCCAGTAGATTTAACTTTTAAAGTATGTCAACTAACTGTGCATGGTTAGTGAATAACATCTCAGTTTCTGCCCTGAAGTTCTGCACACAAAAAAGTGAAGCAACAGTCAATTCATTCAGGTTTATCTAAATCATAATCTTCAGTCACCAATGTGAATCTTAGCTTTAAAATGAAAACCAGTCACTCAGTCTGACAATATAATTGCACAAATTGAACCGTGTTGGATAATACCCAAAGGCTTGATTTAAAACCTCAACATGTACAGTATGAGGTCATTTTAAAGACACCAGGGCTTATGTCAATGTGTTTGTAGCTTGTAAGGTAAAAAAGAACAAAAAAAAAAAAAAATGACCATTTCAAATATGGTTTAGCTATTGCTATAAATTTAACTTTTATCTAAAGTAGACTGTGTATGGTCGGTGAATAACAAGTAGGTTTTTCCACTAAAACGCCGTACAGAAAAATGATGCAACTCTGTGAATTTTTTTTCTGAGCCTTTATCTAAATCTTAATCTTCTGCCACCAAGATTAGTTTTACATGTTAAAAATGAAACCAGTTGCTCAACCTGACAGTATAATTGCAGAAATTTAATCAGGTTGGAAATTTGCTGTAGGGTTTATGAAAAACTTCAAAACATGCGGTATGGTATAAGGACATTTTAGGAACAGTTCACCCCAAAAATAAAAATTTACTCATCATTTACTCCCTCAAGTGGATCTAAACCTTTATGATCTACTTTTTTCAGTTGAACACAATTTAATATATTTTGAAGAATGTTGGTAGCCTGCAAAAATATTAATAATATAAATAATTATTATAATTAGAGTTTATAATATTCATTTATTCATTTTCTTTTCGGCTTAGTCCCTTTATTAATCTGGGGTCGCCACAGAAGAATGAACATCCAACTTATCCAGCATATATTTTATGAAGCGGATGCCCTTCAAACCACAACCCATCGCTGGGTAACACACACTCAGATACTAGAGTCAATTTTAGCATACTTAATTCACCTATATCACAACTTAGATCACGTACATAGATATATACACTAGATATCGCATAGGGACCCTGAGCATGCGTCAATAGCGCCGCCATGTTTGTACAGTGCTCCCAGGACAAGTGTCATTCAACTGCACTAGTCAAGACAGTGCTATTATGTGAAGATGCTAGACTTTAACGCTGTCGACGGGTGTAGTGTAAGAGGCTAAATTATCATATGCATTTGTTTATATGACAAAACATGCTTTTTGACTCAAGAAGGTCCATACTGACTACAAAGGCAGATACTGATAAGATCAGGGCCTGTTGTGTGGTCTTTGGGGGTTTTATGGTGTGGTCACATGTTGATTGGTCAGTTTGAATGTCTTGGATGGCTTTAGTCACATGGTCAAGAAAGATACAATATAGGTGGTAAACTCGAGCTCTGTCTCTTTTCCTGGCCTGATTCTCTCCTGCTCTGCTCCTCTCCTCCTCTGGAGTCTATCTTCTCTGACTCTACTGCAATCAGGCTTTTGGGCCTGCTCTTTGTCTCTCTCTCTCCCTCCCCCTGTGTCTCTCCTTCTACCTCTGGTAACTTTAATTTTACATTTAAGCTGGGTACAATTAATATCATATGTTTTATCATTTCATATTTTATCATTTTATACAGTATTTTGTTATTAATTCAGTTGTAATCATAGAGAATTATTGTCATTAAATCATTTCATTTTCAAGTATTTGTGAATTACTTTTGATTTAACATCAACACTTAATTGTTCCATATAGCAATACAATACAATTACATAATATCAACGCTCTCCCACATTTATAGCTATTAATACTGCCCTTATTTCCGTTTTTAGTATGAGATTGCAGAAGAATGGTTTGACTAGAAATGTACAGTTTTTTTTACCATCATGCTGATTACTTTTTAGTCGCTCGGCAGAACTACAGTTCGAACCGCTGTGGTTTAAAGACCGTTCTTACAGTAGTAACAAGCAAACAAAGAAAACAAAGCACAAAGACAGAACATTTAAGAGGTAAGATTTCGTTTTTTTTACGTTTTTGTATGTTATGAACTTTTGTGCTAAATTGGTAATGTTATGATGATACAGTCTTTGCATTCACCATAAGCCAAAGTAGCACCAACTCGCACTAAACACTTTTCTTATGCTAGTTTTGTTGAATAAAATCAGCAAACAATGAAAAAGAAATATGACGAGATGCAGCGGTGCCAGAAATTTCTATTATTGTCGGCTCCGTAAAGGAGTCGTTCATAACGGAGATTTATTCACAAACGAGTCGCTCCCTCAGTCAGTATGAGAAGTGAAAGCAGGAGAGAGGCTGTTTCAGGACATGATTAGATCAAAGGTGGATAGAATATTTACATACACACAAACACAAGCTTGTTGTCATGCCTGTGTGATCACTTATCCATCAATGTAGAAAAGTGATGTAAAATTATAAGTTTCGTAATTTAAAAAAAATAAAAAAAAATAAAAAACTCCCTATAGATGTGTGTATATGTTTTTAATTCTCTGGCTCTGGATGGCCACAGTCCTCCACTGCAGCTTGGGTGCACATTCATTTCAAAGGAGCGCTACCCTGTACTAAAATGGCGGCTCTATTGACGCATTCCGTCTAATAGACAAAAACAGGGTAGGCGACATCTATTGTATATATCTATGGATCACGTATAGAACATGCAAACTCCACACAGAAATGCCAACTGACCCAGCTGAGGCTCGAACCAGCAACCTTCTTGCTGTGAGGTGAACGTGCTACCCACTGCGCCACTGTGTTGCCAGAGTTTATAATAATATATTATTATTATTTTTATATATTTTTGATAGTGAAGTCAAAAAGCAATCAATCAACAGCAACATTTATTAAAGATATATTCCATAGTGTATAAAAATGAAGAGTGAGTATATGATGATTCTTTGTATTCTTTGCTCTAACAAGAAGGCTACAGACCATGGCCTCTAGTGTCTGTAGCTACAGCTACTTTTGAGCTCAGAGTAGTGAGGTTTCCCTGCATAGCACTTGGCTAGCTGGCCTCTGTTACACTCACCCTCCTAAACCTCACTTCCATAGTGTATAAGTTGCTAGTTGCTAGATAGTTGCTCTATCAAGGAGGCTAAAGATCTTTTGCACCTTTTGAGGTTAGAGGAGTGAGGTTTACCTGCATAGCACTTTGCTAGCTGGCCTCCGATGCATTGGTTAAAGCACAGTTGTGTGGCAACAGTGAGTGAATATAGCCAGCCTCTAATGGTAAAACTGTATTAGATCTATTTTTAGAATCGCATTCCATAAAAAGAAGTCTGTAGAAACACTTTGATTGACATTTTTCCTTTGCACTTTTTATCAGAGGGGGAAAGCACCAGCCATTGTTGACAATCTCTCCCTTAAGGCTGATTTATACTTCTGAGTCGAGCGTATTTGTATGCTAAAGCGCAGCCTATGCGATGACGCATAGCCCTATGCCATGGTCATCTGCGTCGCTGACGCCCACCTCTCAAAAAATTAAACTACACGTTGCACTGACACGTAGCGCAAGCTCTGTGATTGGTTGGCTCGGTACAACCGACGAGTCTGGGCAGGACCGAGAGCCGCGCGAGCCCGAAGGAGCGAGTGTTTACAAGTGTGGAGTCCCATGAAGAAGCTCCGAATGGAAAGTTTTGTTTGGGTATTTACCGCATGGTAGAGCTACACGATTCTGGCTAAAATGAGAATCGCAATTTTTTTTACTTAAAATAAAGATCATGATTTTTTTACGATTCTGTAGATGTAAAATAAAGGTATGGTGAAAACAAACATATGGCACAACCTCGATAATAATATTATGTTTAGGTCTACTGGTTTCTATAAATAATTCTATTCTATATTAATCTTTTCTTATAATAATTCTTCTGTTGAATTATTATGTTTAAGATATATGCTTGCAATCTGTCATATTAGACAATTTAATTCACTTGTAAAATTAGACATTTGCCATTATCAGATTATATTCAACAATATATAGGCTAGAGTAGTTACAATGACATTGTAAACATTTATTTTCATACACAACTGTGGGTTCGCTATAGGGTTACCACTTTTGATACACAAAAAGAATTTAAATTGTTGGGGTGGACTATCCCTTTCTGGAGGCTTTTAACATATTGTCATTATTCATTGTTTTTACAGTCTTGACCAACAATTGTTCCAAGGAAAATACAGAAACATTCATACCAGATATGGAATTAGAATGAAGAATCACAACTTACGAGAAGCCCAATGATGCATGTGGTAATGCGGCCTGTAATGAGAGCCTTGATCCATCTGACACATATCTGCAGGGTAATGACTGAGACAGGGCGGTCCGTGGAGGTGCTGAGGCAGGCAGTAACTGTGAGGCGTGAACGCAGTAGGAATAGAGTGCAATGAGCGCGGCTGTTCGAGACTCCCCTCTCCAACACTGTGCCTGTCTGGAGAGCAGGAGTAGCAAGAATCGCCAGGATAATTGGGGTAATTTCCAGACACCAAACAAGAGGGGGGGTTTCCACTAGGGTATTCGACCAAACTGCTGCTCACCGAGTGCAGCTCTCCTTTGTGCGGCTCGAAGGTGCTCAGACATGCTTCTGTCTGGCTGGGAAAAGGCGTCTGGGGATTGTACCCAGAGGGTAGACCTAATGGAGGCTGGTAAGGGCTGTAGTTGGTCTGTGTGGGTCTGTAGTTGGTCTTTCTGTCACTGCAGATATTTACGAAGTCAGCCTGAGTGCTGAGAGAAGATTCACTGCCAGACATGCAACATCCGGCAAGAGAAAGTTGAGAATCTGTGAAGTCTGAGTCACAGACAGAATCCTTAGTATTGATTTTATCCATAGTCTCGTCGTTCTCTTCTGGAAAGTTGAGGGATTGTTGACCGTAGTGGGCAAATGGAGAAGTATACCTAGATGTGACAAATTCAGTGATGAACAAGACTCAAGTTTTGACAATTAACTGTGATGTTATCCTTTAGCGTCTGAGTTTAAAAAAAGCAACACAGAGATGATATTGTTGTAGCTTGCAGATTTACTGGTATTTATTAATAATGGCAATGTGTTTTAGTCAAACAACTTTCGTGAAGCTTAAAAAAATAAAACCATTAAAAAAAAACATTGTTTATGAATTACAAAAAAAAAAATTATAATAAAAATAATTAAGTTTGCTGAATAAACAATAAAGACAAAGGGAGTCTCAGGCCATTCACCAGTTTTATGACCTGAAAACTTGTTTTTAACATTTGGTAACACTTTAGAATAATGGTCTGTTAGTTAATGTATTAACTAACATTAACCAAGTATGAATAATCTTGTAAAGCATTTATCAATCATAGTTCAACATGAGCTAATGCATTATTAAAATCCAAAATTGTGCTTGTTAACATTAACCAATGCACCATGAGTCAATGTGACCTCCTTGCTGTGAGGTGACAGCACTACCTACTGCTCCACCTCATTCGTGTTAGTAAATATGTTAAAAAAAATTAACTAATGGATCATTATTTTAAAGTGTTACCTTAGTTTTGATTGTAGTTATATACTTCTTATTGAACATATTATCTTTACTTTGATCTTGCTGTTTTACTTTTAGGTTGAAACATTCAAAACTAAACTGACAATTCAACTGTGTTTAGTAACATTTAAACCTATGGCTTTCATCATAACAGTGTAATTATAATGTAATTAAAAATGAACTAAATTATCAATATCAATAAATGCATTATATTCCAGTTAAAATACTTAATGTTGAGTTTTGTTTGTATGAAAATAGTTCATACAGTCCCTGATTTATTAGGAGTCGCCACAGCGAAATGAACCACCTATTACTCTCGCTTTTACAGTATTTACACAGCGGATGCCCTTCTGAGAAACACCCATACTCATACACTACAGCCTATTTGCAAACATGCAAACTCAAACTAGTGACTTTCTTGCTGTGAGGTGAAAGTGCTAAACACTGAGCCACTATTTTGCTGGTTAAAATAAGACCCCCCCCCCTCCCACACACACACATTTATATATATATATATATATATATATATATATATATATATATATATATATATATATATATATATATATATATATAAATATATATATATATATATATATATATATATATATATATATATATATATATATATATATATATATATAAATGTGTGTGTGCGTGTATATATATATATGTGTGTGTGTGTATATATATATATATATATACATATATACACACACACACACACACACACACACATATACATATATATATATATATATATATATATATATATATATATATATATATATATATATATATATATATACATATATATATACACACACACACACACTTTTCTAAACATATTAGTTTTAATAACTCATTTCTAACTAATTTATTTTATCTTTGCCATGAAGACAGTAAATAATATTTTGCTAGATGTTTTTGAAGACACTTCTGTGCTCCTTTAAATGCCTCTTTCTTCCTCCGGAGGAAAAAATATTATCAGACACACAGTGAAAATTTCCTTGCTTTGTTAAACATAATTTGGGAAATATTTAAAAAAGAAAACTCCACCAAATATAACTCGCAACTAAATTTAAGACATTAAAAACGTGTTGCCAAGACATTTTCTATATTTCCCAAATACTTCCCATAGCTGTATGAATATTTATTGGTAATACATACTAACTAACTATGCATTTTTAATTAAACGTTTAATAATCCTGTATTCTTGGTGTGGAATGTATACATTACCTATTTGGTAAACTATGCAGGGAAATCATCATCCTTGCATTTAATATAGAAGAGCTGGAGCCATTTCATATCCCCAGCCAGCACACAAATCTGCAACAAGTGATTAATAAAACATTAACACAAATATCCTTGACTGATCATGATCCTACTGTTAGGTTTGAGAACAGTGGCAACCTTCACATCTGAAACACAAAACCCACAATCATGCTAAGGGGATTTTCTTTTCTTGGTGTGATGCTTTTTCTCTCAACTTACAGTATGATTTATCAGTGTACACAGTGGAAAACACCTCAGAATGTAGTGGGAACCAAAATGAGACATGCCAAGCAAAAAGCGTCTCAGAGATGGTACATCTCAATCTTTTCATTTAACTTGACAAAACAAAGTTATAACATGTCACGTTACCTGACTTGTTGAGCAGTAACGTTAGATGATAGACGCTTTTTAATGACAAAAGTATAAAGAAAAATTGAACTTTAACAAAGAACTACTTTCCAAAAAATACTGGTGTTCATTTCGCCTCGTGTTAGTTCATGCAGTAAAACTGAGCGCCGCGGGGCTCATGGCATAACTTCACTCAGGTAAACACTGCGACAGAAGCGAATGTTAACACCTTCCAAAAGTATTTTTTTTATTTAGAAAATATTATTAACCTAAATACAACAAATGTATAAACCCAACACTTATCTGTGGCACATATACCCTAAACCTAAGTTACTGTATTAAAAAAAATAAATAAATAAATAAAAAAACTGACGACCACACGTTAACCACATAAAACACACACGTACCTGTAGACCGATTTAGTCGCTTGAGGATTTAACTCCGGTCAAGGTCTAACAATAGTGTACAAAACCGCTCGGGACATTACTTCTTGTATAGAAGCGTCTGTTTGAAAGCTTCTCAACACCTGCAGTCACACGCTAAACTCCGCCCACTTCCCCGAAAGTACATCCTCCACCTACAGCCTTTGTTTATGTGTTTGAACCTGATGAACAAATCTTTCTTTCGACTCCTTTGAATGATTCTAAAGAACATATTCACATTTCACAAATGACTACATGGCATGAGTGCAACTGTGATCAGGTAAAAACACTGGTAAAATGCTGAATGAATCGAATAACAATGTGTTAGCTAACATAATAATATAGTTAAAAAAATGTGTTGCTGTAAATTAATAACATGTAGATCCACATGTAGTTGAATGTAGATGACTTTGACCAGAGAGAGAAAAAAACTTAAGAGTTTAGCTAAAATGACATATCAGTCAATCTTTTTTTACAACTAAAAATAGTCAATACACAAAATACATTACAATTTATTTGGTTTCATTTTAATTATAATGAAAAACCTGCAATAACATTTCCAGATAGAGAAGTGCATTATCATAGACATCTGTGGTTTGGTTTGCAGAGCTATGCTTTTTCTGAGTAAAACCAACATCCGAGATCTGACTCTGAACCAACAGCTTTTACACAATATGTTTGATTTCCCTGCTAAAAAAAACTGCTAAACCAGTCTATACTCTCAGAGACCAGCTAAAACCAGAGTGGGAGAACGGCCAAAACCAGCCTGGTCAGCTGGTTTTAGCTGTTCTCCCAGTCTGACCAGTCTGGTTTTAGCTGGTCTCCCAGTCTGGTTTGAGTTGGTCTCCCAGTCTGTCCACGTTGGTCTTACGGGGTATCACAGCCTGTTTTTTTTTTTTTTTTTTTTTTTAAACTAGTTGGTAAAAGCAACTAAGACCAGCCTGACCAGCTAAAAAACAGCTAAGACCAGCCAGCCTGACCAGCTAAGGCCAGCCTGACCTACTAAGACCAGCTAAAAACTACCCAAAACCCCTCTAAAACCAGTCTGAACTGCTAAAACCAGCTAAGACCAAGCTGACCAACGAAGACCAGCTAAAAGTGTCCAAAACCCTCTGACAAACCAGGTATGACCAGCATAGGAAACCAGCTAAAACCAGCTTGGGTGACCAGCTAAAAGAAAAGAAAAAGCCTGACCAACCTAGGTTAAGCTGTTTTTTTTCAGTAGGGTTGTTTTTATAAAACTATGTATGGTAGATTTGTTGTATTTCTGTTTTTCACCTCTCCCAATGTAACACATTTGATCAATTATATATTTAGTTTTTACAGTGCATTAGATGATTTACACTTAATTTTTTTACCTTAAACAATAAAAATACAGTAAACTGACTATTAAAACAATGCTGCATTTGTTAACCAAGCTCTGGTTATTACGTGAAATCATGTACACAATTTACATTCACTCACTACACAAACAAAATAGTGCATGGATAGAGTATATGCGTCAGAGTTTACTGCAAAGTATCTACAGTGTTGTTGTTTCTCATTAAAAAGAGAGCATTGCTTTATTGCTTGATTACTACTCCGACAAATCTCTTGATGCCATTTCACCATAACTGGATGTACAAGAACAGATCAGTTCATTTCAAACCCCAAACAGACACTAGATGCGATTGTGAATTAACCCAAGGCGATCTGATGTGATCAGTCTCTTTGAAGAAATGCAGCAGGAGCTTTGTCAAGTCAACCTAATTACATATTTAGACACACTGACTTTCCTTTGGCTGGCAAAGCAAAACTCCAGCCAGTTTTTCTTTACAAGGAGGGCCTGAGGGTACTGATGCAATAGATCTTGGAGCTCCTGAAAAGAAAGAATATGGTGGAAAAAAGGGAATATTTAAGCATGGCATATTTCTGTTGCCAAATCTAATGCCAACAGATTAGTATTTATAAATATTAGCATAATGAATGTACCTGTTTATGGACTGGACTTTCTACCTCTCCTACAATATGAGTGACATGTGAGCTCATGAGATCCTCTTCATCACCATCATATGTGCAGAATTGTTAAGGATAGGTTTGTGTCAGCAAGCTTGTTATACTTTAATGGAGGTTCATGAATCTGCAGAAAAATATACACTCAAAAACTGACTTTTGATGCTTGTTCAAATATTTTAAAATACTTATTAATAATTATTTAAAATGAGTTTAAAACACCAATTCTTAAGTTTTTTTGGGACAACTTAATCGTTTTATGTTTAATCCCATTAAATTTGTAAAAACTATTAAGTTAACTCAATCGATTTGTGTTGGGACAACATGAAGGAATTGTGTGGAACCCAGCATTTATTACAGTGTAAATACTTGAAAAATGACAAACATTTTCAGTTGTCCAGCCAAATCAATAACAGGTTGGGGACACTGGTAATCAGACATTTTGTAGTGTAGATTATCTTACACTCAACCTGATTTTTGATCCTTCAATTCAATTCAGCTTTATTTGTATAGCGCTTTTACAATGTAGATTGTGTCAAAGCAGCTTCACATAAATGGTCATAGTAACTGGAACAGTGTGGTTCAGGTTTTAGTGTTTAAGTTCAGTTCAGCTCAGTTTAGCTCAGTTCAGTGTGATTTAATCATTACTGAGAGTTCAAACACTGAAGAGCCAATTCATCGATGCGTAGCTCTACCAATCCTGAACCATGCGAGGCAGTAGCGACAACGGAGAGGGAAAAAAAACTTCACCTGATGGGAGTGAAGAAAAAAAACCTTGAGAGAACCAGACTCAGTTGGGCACGACCATTTTAATTTCTCCGCTGGCCAAAAGTCCTTGCTTTTTAAGTCACTGTACTCCGCAAAAGTATGAAGTCACACCAAGACAGTTGCTGCGTCCGAAATCACACACTTCTATAATATGTATGTACTGTATACTATGAAAAACAGAATGCGAAAAGTACCCGGATGACCTACTACTTCCAAGTCCCGACGAGATTTTGAAGTGCACATCCGATGGAAGCTACGCTATCCTATGAAGCACCAAAAGTAAATTCATGGGTGGGAGTGAATTGACGCAACTGTGACATATTGTAGCTATAGTATGTCCAAATTCCATTCGTACTGTTGACATTAATACTGTATACAACATACTTTTACAACGGCCGGGTAGTACATTTAAATTCAAATGCAGTACCTACTGAGTAGTAGGCGATTTCGGATGCAGCCAGTTTCTTCCACATTAAAGTTAGCAGGAAATCAAATTTTCAATGTTTATATTTGCTAGCTCACATTGTTTTTCTTAAGCTGAATAAATAATCTGTGCAAGTTAATCCACTGAAAACAAAGTTAAGGTTTGCTAAAGTAATTATCAAAGAAAATTTGCTTCTGTATTTGGAGTGGAAATCCTTCTGTTAACGTCAACCTAAGGGCTTCCATAGCGACTGTATATTAATACTCCTAACCACACCTCTCTTACCGCTAGTTCGCTATGAGGGAATGATGTGCAAAAGACTGCCCAGTCCCTACTCAATATTATAGTGGGAAATACATCAACATACTCAAATAAAAGTCTTAGCAGCTTCTGGTCCACACAGACATTTCAGAATATTTGACAGCTGATCACCATTTACAAAATCATAGTAAAACCTGAATAAAATCTGGTGATCATGGTGATTACATTTGATTGTAATTCTGTCTCTTTTCAGGATAGTGTTCATCTTGTTCTGCTCAGTAAAAGGAACCTTCTCTTTTGTTCCTCCATATGCCAATTGATATACTACTGCATTTGTCAGTGTTTTGACCCAGATTTGGTTAATGCGCATGTAGTTTAATTTCATATACGACACATATCTTAGAATGCTAGTGGATTCACTGATGATGTTCGATGTCATGGATTTGAACAGTTTACAAGTTAAGGTGGGATATCGATTGAATTGTTTTTTGTTTGTGTGAACATGCTACACAGTTACAGAATTTTTGTCCACACTGATGGAATTTATCAGCAGATCCAAACATTGAGTGATAATCTGCATTGTGTAAAGAAATAAAGAAAAAACTTAGATAATCTACACTTACTTATTACTGCCAATTCATAGACATTTCATATTGACACTTTTGACTAAGCCGGGGTGTCCAAACTCGGTCTTAGAGGGTGGATGTCTTGCAGATTTTAGCTCAAACTTGCCTCAGCGCTGCTGCAAAGCCTAGTAAGAGCTTGATTAGCTAAACCCAGGTGTTTCTGATTGGGGTTGAAACTAAACATTGCAGGACACTGGCCCTCCAAGACTGAGTATTGGCACTCCCGGACTAAGTAAAAGCAGATTACTATACTAAATAACTCCCAGGGCCATTTATATCGAAGTTGATATTTAGCCGCACTATGTTTTGGTCGTTACCCCAATGCTCAATCCCCAACCAAGAGGACCAGGACATACACAAATACACTACAGACAATTTAGCTTACCCAATTCACCTATAGCACGTCTTTGGACTGTGGGGGAAACTGGAGCACCTGGAGGAAACCCAACCACAACATGAGGAGAACATGCAAACTCCACACAGAAATGCCAATTGGCCCAGCCAAGACGCGAACCAGCGACTTGCTTGCTGTGAGGCGACAGCGATACCCACGAAAACACCCAGATTACTATAACTCTTTCAAAATCAATCAAAATTAAGTCAAATGAAGTTTCTCCCATGCTTTAGGAAGTTATTGTTACTCCACTGACTCAAGATACTTCTCCAAATGATGTCAAAAGCTATTGCCTTTCCATGGCAGCATTGTTTCGATGATTGTTTTTGAATTGTAAAGGATATGTGATAAGGTAGCGGGTTAGTTTCTTCTTCTCTGTAGCAGCCATGTTATAAAAGTAGACATGAACGCCTCTCATGAAGTCAGCCAACCCTGGAGCCCCCGGACCTTCATGTGATGTAGTGGAGAGTTCTGCTGACTTTGTTAGACCTTCTCTGTTAGCCGGAGGACTGGAGGAGTGTGGGGACTCAGATGGTGAGGATGCTGCAGGCTTTGAGCTTGATGGAGTGGTGGTGCTAGCAGTGGAAGACACTGTAGTGTGTGAAGATCCTCGTCTGTAGTAGTAACTGAATAATGAGTCAAGGATAAAATAATACAACTATTTCGGTTTATAAATGCCTCATTTCATGTTATTTGAAACTGGAGAATAGTTTCAGATGAAATCAAGCCAAAGTGAATTTGGCTGTAAACTGGTTTCCAAAGCAAACTTTCCAAAAGTTGCTCTGGCTGGTAAAAATCTTGGAAGGAACTATGATCTGTTTTTATTACATAAGTTAACAAAATTAAGTTGTAATTTTGATTAAAACATACTTCCTATATAATAATCCTACATAGTTCCTTTAAAGAATACACTGCATAAAGTGCTGTTTGAATAAACGTGACCAAAAACCTTTGCCACCAAAAAAAAAAAAAACACTACAAAGAAATTATGGCACAGGGTTATACTTGAATATGTATCACATCATTAGAATATTTAACCAGTGCTTCGCATTTTGCTTTCAGTGGGATTCGTTTTGATATATATGGACTTAAATATATCCTCTATACTTGTTAGAGGGGTTGTTTAAAAAGGTTTAAGTAAGGTAGGTTAAACTTATTGAAGAATAAATATATAGTTATTCCTATATATATCAGGGTTCAACGCTAAGGATTTTTTCTACTGGCTCGATTGGGCCAGTGGTTCTGATTTTTACTTGCCCTGCCAAAATTTTTACTGGCCCTACCAAAAAAAAAAAAAAGCTAATAGCTATTTGACTGTGCATATGTGTGTGTGTGAACACAGACAGTGAATTTCAGAATTATTTGTCCCCCTAAATTATTAGCACCCCTGTTTATTTTTTCCCCAATTTCTATTTAACAGAGAGCAGATTTTCTCAGCACATTTCTAAACATAATCGTTTTAATAACTCATCTCTAATAACTGATTTATTTTATCTTTGCCATGATGACAGTAAAAAATATTTGACTAGATTTTCTTCAAGACACTTCTATACAGCTTACAGTGACATTTAAAGGCTTAACTAGGGTAATTAGGTTAACTAGGCAGGTTATGGTAATTGGGCAAGTTATTGTATAATGATGGTTTGTTCTGTAGACAGTCTGAAAAACAATTAGCTTAAGAGGCTAATACATTTGACCTTAAAATGGTTCATAAAAAAATAAAAAAATGCTTTTATTCTAGCCAAAATAAAACAAATAAGATTTTGTTCAGAGGAAAAAAATATTATCAGACAAACTATCAACATTTCTTTGCTCTGTTAAACATCAGTTAGGAAATATTTTAAAAAGAAAAAAAAACAACAAAAGGGGGCTAATAACTCTGTATATATATTTACAGTAATTTTAAAAATGTTTTTTAAGGAAAATTATTCAGTTCATCAAGGCTATGTTTATAAATGTAAAAATGTTTAATTGTTAAATATTTATCAACATTTTAAATAACTGCTTTGTTATTGTATGTAGTTTCAAATAAAATCATTACTCCAGACATCAGATTTTATTACTATTACCATTAATAAATATAATAATAATTAATATTAGTGATTTCTGAAGGATCATGTGACTGGAGTAATGAAGCTGAAATTTCATCTTTAAAATCACTGGAATAAATGAATAAATTAAATAATAAACTAATTTTGAACAGTTATTTTATCGTGCAACATTTCACAATTTGTATTAATGATGAAATAATTGCAGCCTTGGTGAGCAGAAGAAGCTTATTTTAACATATTTAACAATCATACTGATCCCAAACTTTTGACAAGTTGTGTATAGAATATTTTATGAGTGAAAATGTGCACTTTAATTTTAACAACCCACAGACATCGTCACCAAATACAAATCAGAGAGGTCAGACTTTCTCATACAGAGCCTCATTTCAATTTGTAGATATCTATCTATTTAATTAATCAATCTATTAAAGAAACGTTGACTATAATTCTGTATTTTAGGCTTAAATTATAAAGAGACATAGCAGATGAACCTAGACTGCATCAGATCGCGAAGCAGATCAATGTTGATTTTCCTTCAAGCTGTCAGTGCAGAAATAAACAAAACAACTGGCCTAACACAACATATTGTAAGATTAAAACTTGGAAAAAATGATCAGATATTAACTTCGGTCAATTTTCCTAACGGATAAACCGAGATCAGGCTGGATAAACAGCTCTCGGTAATATTTCAGCATGCTTTCACTTTCGCATTTACCGGTAAGAATGACATCTCGCCCTGCTCATCATTCTCTCTTCATAAAGCCGTATATATGGCTATTACACAATCATAATACACTGTGATATAGCCTGGGTCGTTAGTTCGTTGCATTGTTTTGTTTTCTTAATACAATCGATCCGCTCAATAGGACAGAGACCGTCTCATTCAGGCGATCTCGGACTGATTGATTTGGCGTGGATGAGAGCGCAACTGCTGGATATATGCCAAAGAAACGGCGCTAACGGGGGAAACGAGACAGATTCCGAAACAAACGTCTATGTGTGAAAGCACCGTAAGATTGTATTTGCACACAACTGACAGACAGTCGCAGCACGCAGCTCTGGCTCGATCTGGCAGGCAAAAAGGCAGATCGGGCCAGTAACATTCTGTACACTGGCCCGAGTGTCTCGCACGCTGGCCCCGGGCCATCGGGCAGTCCTTATTGTCGAGCCCTGTATGTGTATATATATATATATATATATATATATATATATATATATATATATATATATATATATATATATATATATATATAAATAAAGGTGTCTTGCTAATCTCTGTTTTTGTTATGGAGGGAAAATATCCATCTTATATTTACAGTATTGCAAAGCTCTCTGTTTAATATTGACCAAAATCTACCCAGGTTAGAACAAACATTTGCAATACTTCTGCAGTAGGATACATGGATGTGAAGATTCCTCTGGTGGCCAGGTGCTTGCGAATGAGTCTCTCTGTACCGTACCAGTTGAAGCCTTTAGTGGAATGACCAATCCGAGGCAGATGGACACTTGCTATGGGACAAAACGCAATGAGGTTACCCAAATCCCACACTCATGCTTTTAAATTGAGTGACAAGGTTTTAAATGGGAACATAATGTGTGAAACAGAAACCCAATGGTTAAACGCATCCATACAGCATGTTTACATACCGTAGAAAAAAAGCACAGTGAAATGCAAATGTCTGAACGACCTCTAAAAGAATTAAACAGACTGTTAAACTTCCAGCTCTTAACATTACATGCATTCTTACTTAAGCATATTTGCTTATAGGTGGGTCACGGGTGGATAAGATCAATCATTGGTGATGCAAACTTTAACTACCTTTTCTAAAATATTAAGGTGTTTTAAGCAATTTTATCTGACAGGCTGGCACTAATATGCAGACATCAAAATTCTCACAACAAGTTTGGAGTTCTCTCATCCTTCCAAAAGAGTTTGTTTTTTCGAGGTATTCTGGGAACATGTTCAGTGCTGAGGATACTTTGCAAAAGCATTTCCTGCTTTTTCAAATTTGTCATTAACAGTGAAAACAGTTTAATATAGGCTTCTCTGAAACTGAATATTTCACTTTAATTTATTTAGGCTAGATTATCATGTTATGCAACAAACCAACATCATCTCACAGCAATTTGTGTTCTGGCGCATACAGCAGACTTATTTTGACGTGCATCAATAATTATTTATTATTCTTGTTCATAGATAACTAAACTGACCAACAAAAGATACATTAAAATTAAGACAAAAATATAGCAAACAAAAATTCATTTCTAAAATATATTTTTTTCCCAAAATATACAAACTATATTTTTGTTTGAACCCCTCCACTACTCTGAGAAGAAGGATTTGATAAATGCTTCACTGTCATTGTATCACAAATCACATTTGCAAGTTATATATTTGCAAATTTTTCATTACGTCATTATTTAAAAGATTATGTATTGAGCATCTGATTTTTTACCTTGGTGCTGATGTGCTTTTATTTTCTCCGTCTCACTCACAGCAAGTTCAGACAAGACAATGTCTAATAAGCAACCCTAGCCGAAAAATATATACTTAGATTTTAAAGAAAATATCTTAATATTAAAAAGAAATCATACATTTAATCCTATCTATATTGTAACAAATGTACTTAAATAATGTAGTTACTAGTTGTATGCAAGCATCAGTGTTTATTGAGATTGAATTAAGATAAAAAAAAAATAAAATAAATTTAATTGATATAATAAACAGTGTTGTAGCAACACTTGTGACTGCTTTAGGAAAACAACGCCTGCCATAGATGACACTGGATGAATGAACGTGAAGGAACTTGTAGTCTGGCAAATTTGTTACCCATGATAAGTCAAGATTTTATCAAGAACAAAATAAAATAAATCTCATAATCTGACATACTGACTTTCGAAACCAACAAAAAAAAAAATCGTGTGATCTGATCAAACTTTAGAAGCTTCTGAAATCTACAGACGAGAATTAAAATACAGACTAGTTTACAGCCCTTTCTCTTGAATATATGAGGAGGAATTGTCCAAATCAGATGGCAAAATCAATATTATGCATTAATGTTAAACAAACATTAATAAATATTTCACAACAATGCTATAACTTTGCTTTAAAAACCTTTTTATAGTCTGTTTCAAACCAGAAGTACGAGATTGCTCATGAAAAAAAAGCAATTTCCACTTCCTAATAAAAATGTAAGAGTCCTGTAATTGTTTTTAGCAGCGTGACCCTTTACATTTTGAAATAAATCCACCTCTTTTAAACAATCCAATCAAACCTCTACTGTCCTGAAGTGGTGTGTATTGGATTTGTGTTTTTAGCCAGGCTTGCTGCACTGATGTGTAATTGAGTGGCAGATATACTTGACATATAAATAGGTTTAGGACCTCTAGTCAATTATTTAAAAAGAAATTCAGATGAATATGAGAAGCCATGTCACTGCAACCAGTTTAGAAGAAACAGAAAAGAGCGCTGAGTACCCTTCTTTTGTTTGGCAGCTCTGTAGATCTTCTTGAGGCCTTCATCCAAGGCAGTGAGCCGAATGCCTGACAACTTGTTGGCTTTATCCCTCTGCTGGGCAACTATGAGAGCCAGCTAGGGAGACAGGAGGCATAAAATGATTAACTAAATTAATGACTGAATTTAATTAAAAGCAGTAGATTAAAGACACAAACAGCTTGCCGACTTACGTAATCTCTTCCACAGAGCCTCGACTGTTTGTCATCAACGGGAAAAAGCAGAACATTTCCCAGCTCTAGGTCTGAAACACACCATCGTCACGACACATTTACGTTGGTCACTACCCTTTCATTTTAACTCAAGCTTGCTAATTTGTAATTAACAAGCAATCATTACTATATTAGTTTTATATTTACTGGTAATTGTTTATTAAATTAATGCTAATGTTGGACACATTTATATACTTAGATTACCTTTGTACTCATGAAACATTAACTGAAGGCTAAATACATAAATAGGTTCATGACGTTGTTAAATATATAAGATCAAGTGAAATCTTTTTCGCTAATCAAGACTGTATTTGTTTGATAAAAAGTAAAATACAATGATATTGTTAAATATTATTTCAGTTTTAAATACTTATTTTTATGCGAACAGTATTTTTTTTAAATAAAATTTATTTTGATGACCTAAAGCTGCCTTTGTGCCATTTAAACCAAGAAAGTCTGATTTAACAATAAAACAGGATCATACATTATTGTAAACAACCCAGAACAGTACAGTATGTTACTATGCAAAAGCACTCCTATTTACAGTAAGCTGCTCTATCTCAAATGTAAATAATATACATTGAGCATGTAAAATCCTGGTAAAAAAAAAACAAAACAAAACAAAACAGGTCAATCGAAACAAAATTCAACTCTGGTGGTTTGGAAAACAGGGAGATTACAACAATGATAATTTTTTTCTCCTTATTTTAAGTTTATTTAAGGGTATAGGATATATTTGCAGAAAGACTTTTAATTAAATGTAAATGATAAACTTTGTGATAAATTTTCCCTTATTTTAAGTTTATCTGAGCTTATATTATACCTACTTTGTATGCAAGACACTTATTTTGAAAATGGGACAGTCTTTAAGGAAGAGTAAGGGATCAATCACACTGAACGTGCTTTTTTTTTTTGCGTTGAGAGGCGCATCTTTTAAATGGTTTACTAATGGCCGTTAGTATTTTGCGTGCTGCTTATGCACCCTGCGTGCCTCGCATTTTAACCACCTGCTGCACCTTGTATTTTTGCCAGTGTTGCCACTAAATATTGCTACATTACATCATACGTCAATTCGTATATTACTGATGTCCAGCAAACTAGGTTACTCTGGTGGTATAAAGATATCTCACTTATTCTAGCTAAAATAAAACTCTCTACTGTACCACTTCAGTACAATAGATTGTCGTTACTAAATTTGTTAAAACTACAGGAGAATTATTATTTTGCAAGCGTATTTCAGAGTAAATCATATTGTGTGTTTGTTTGTGTGTATGTGAGTGTCAAGAACTGACATGAGCTGCTGGAGCATTAGAGCAGAGCTCATTAATATGCATGCCCTGTACAAATATGGTCAAATCATATTAGGGCCAATTCCTAGGGTTGAAAACGGACCTGTAAAAGACTTTCTGTAACAAACAGCACTTTTCTAAGCACATACATTCTATTTAGATATCAGATAACACATTTTAATTCATATATGAATTAAAAGCATGAATTGTCTATTATAAATCAAGCTAAAATTGTACGATTGCTTTTTTTTTTTTACAAAAAAAAAATCATACGTTTGACATTTTATTTTATAGGTTTGACTATATTTATTTAAAATAGTTTTTTAGGAGAAAGAATTAGAGAGCTGTGAACTGGATACTGACGTCAATGTCAAATGTTTGCATTGGCAGAGCATGAATTAAACCTGTCCAAGCAAACATGAAAGAATTTGTCACCTTTCATGTCGCCGGCCAACTCGTACTGCTTCCTCGGCTCGTCTGATCTGAGCTCCAGTGCAGTAAATAATCCTCCCCGGCCCCAGTGTCCAGAGTCATCTATAAAATAAGAGCATCACACACCATAAAAATCAGACCAAATTAGCAGTATGTGGTTGTCAATGGTTTTCTGTCATCAAGATGTCTCTGTTACAGACAAACAGTATTTAGTAGAGCCGTACCAACACAATGCACAATGATGGCATCCTCTCGATCGGCTTGAGGATGAGTTACATCACCCAGCACATATCGAATGGCTGTGTGATCTGAATCGGTGGAGCTAAAGCTGACGTGATCATCTTCATCAGGCTCCATATCTTCACCCTCACTGTCGACGCGTGGCAAACACAGTGATCTGTAGCCACATGAGTCCCACCATGCCATCCTGCCAATGAAAGACAAAGGCATATAGGATATAAAACAGACTCCTACAGGAAAACACAATAAATATATATACGATTTCCAACTTATTCTTATGCCCCATTATGCTTTGTGTGAACGCACTGCAAAAAAGGCTTTTCTTACTTAGTTTTTTCTTGTTTCTATATAAAAAAAATTCTTAAATAAAGAAGCATTTTCTGGACAAGCAAAAAAAATTGTCAAAATAAAGTGAGTTTTTCTTAAAACTAGCAAAATAATCAGCAGGTATTAATCTTATTTAAGAGGTCACGAAACACATTTTTTTGAGATGTTGACAGTCATATATGATCTTCTATGTGGGGCTGCTTTGACACAATCTACATTGTAGATAAAGGGGAATTGAATTGAATATATATGTCCTACGATGCTATAAACACTATTAAGACACATATAATTCACTAAAAAGTAAAAATTGGTTGTTTTTGCGTTGTTTAAAGCAAAGTAGTACTCGCGGTTTAAAACAAAATTTTGAAGCAACGTCACAGCAATGAGATCATTTTGTAAATTCCAGCATGGCTGTCTGCACCGGTCAGTACAAAGAGACATCAATGAGTTTTCAGCAGATCTGTTGATTAATTCATGAGAAAGACTTGGTTCGAACGAATCGTGCCCTATTGTGAACAAGACGCAATTTCAATAATAAGCATGATATAGCTTCAAAAAGTCTTTTTACCTGTTACAGTGTTCAGTGAGACATCACGATGTGTTGCCAACCGTAATTCTAACTAGTAGAAGAAAAATTGTTCGGAGACATGGGTCGTCAGTGTTGCATTTAGAAATGTGCCATGACAAATGTTTTGTTTCCATTTCCCAACAATGAGAGCAGAGCTCGCGTGTGGACCCAAGCAGTTGGATTACAGTGGTCTGCTAACACGCAACAAAAATATGTTTGTAAGAAACATTTTTACCCGAGAGCTTTTCGAATCTGGAAAGGGTGAAATCTGGATTTGCACCGACTTCCTTTTTAAAAAGACGCGGTTCCAGTTTGTGATGATTGTCCTGTCTCTACGAATCTGGTAAGTCTGTGATCAATGTGCTTTGGTTGTGTTTATTCAGATAGCAGTTAAGTTAGTTAGAAGTCAGTTAGTATCGTCAGCAGAACTCTTTCAGTTTTTAAAGGCAAACCTTAGTCAAAACGATTTAGTTACTAAGTTTACAGTGATATCGCTACAATATTGTGGACTGAAAATTCTCCACTTCTACACAGCTCTCAGATCCGCTGTAAATGCTCCTTTCTGAATCACTGTTTATCTCCACTGCACCTGTGTTTGTGATGCCGGTGTGAAAATCAGCTGTCATGCATGTACTGAAACTCCCCTTTTCATGCAAACCCTTCCCTCTTTCACACTCCCACCTAAACAAAGCTAGACACAACCCCTTTCCTGAATTTTTTTCCAAACTAGAGGTGTGAAAACACCCTGCTGAGACAGGGAGGTTTCATGGCTCTTTAAAAGTGAAATACTTTTGATGAATGATGAATTTTGCTTTCATGATTAGAAAATTATTTAGCTTGTTTCAAGGAAAAACTCAATTTTGACACATTATTTCTGAAAACAAGACACATTTTTTGCTTTTGTAAAAAATGTTTCTAAACAACATGCCTCTGCCTCAGTTTTCCCATATGTATATGAATTATTTGTTGTGCATTATTATTATTTAAAGTGATACTTTTCAGTTCTCTTCAAGTTTCCAAAATTGGAAGTACAAACCATAATTTGAAAATGAGGCATCACATGTGTGGAAAAAGGTGTATAATAGTCAAAAATATACAACAAATATACTTTTTCTTGTAATTTAGTTCTTCCTGTTGCTTCTTCCTTTCTTCCTGTAGCTTCGCCCTCTTTGCAGCAGCTGCTTGTCTCTTCTGACGTCTTTCTTCTAACTCTGATTCTGTTAGAGGTCTCTTCTTCCTCGCTGGGTTGATCAAGGGACCAGACAGGGACACCTGATGATGACAGTAACAGACATTTGTTTCAATTTTGTGTTTTTAGTTCAAATAACATATT
The DNA here is from genome assembly GCF_052040795.2 of Danio rerio. Taxonomy (NCBI): domain Eukaryota; kingdom Metazoa; phylum Chordata; class Actinopteri; order Cypriniformes; family Danionidae; genus Danio; species Danio rerio. The sequence continues at coordinate 39,043,483 of NC_141026.1, read as the reverse complement.
AAGCAAGTATAAACAAACAAAAAATAAATAAATAAATCATCCTAATGCATTTAGAATGACAGAAAATGAATAATAGCCAAAAAATAGTTCAGTTTAGACTGCTAATCAAGGCTTATGATATTTGATCAAAATAAATGTCAATATTTTTACTCAATTTTATGGATATTAAAATAGTTGGTTAGGTTGCTTTAACTTTTTTTAATTACTTTTGTTAATAAAAAAAAGTAATATGTTTGAAAAATTTTCACCATTGTTCAGTTTTTGGGAAAAAAACGAAACATTAGCTGGTTCCCAAATCGTATACTTAAGCACTATTTTAATTACCCGGATGATGCACTCATTCAGCCGCTAAAATAAAGTGTGGAATGATGGACACTTCACGCACTCAACAGTCGCAGAAGGGGCGGTGCTAACATAACTTTGTTTTTTTTTGATGGTGAAAGCAAAATTCTCCTATGAGAGTGATTATAGCGCCTCCCGATGGTAAATGCGGTTATACTCACGGCAGGTATTATTTGATACTTCGGTCATTTATTTCACTGATTTGGAGACCGTCAAATGTCATTAGGGAAACGGTTTGAATTTCCGTTTTAGTAAAAAAACCTTAGTGCTCCATTTGGGACGACACTACATATATATACTATGCTGTTGAGTGTGTAAGTGCATAAGTACATAGTGCATAGTGTATAGTGTGCCATTTGAGACGCAGCTATACTAATTCTGACACGTACTAAAAAATATGAACAAACAAATCAAACATTCTAAAATTTCATTACATAAAAATAATACGTAATGCTGGTAAGTGGGCAAGACCTAGGATATCGGTAAAATATAAAAGTAACAATTAATTAGCATTTTGGGGCTGCAGTTTAATCCTAAAATATAGTATAACATTTACAAATGTATCATTGTACATATATAAACATATATAAACTTTTATCATTTTGATGTCTTGGATTATATTTATTGCTTTTTTTTGTACTTTTTTTTTGTAAATAAGTAGAAGTTTTAACTGTCAGTTTTAATCAAAGCATTGTTTTTTGTTGTTATTATTGTTCTTACTGTATTTTTTTTAAATTAAAACAATTTACCCCGGCTTTGTTGCGAAGTGCGCGGCCTTCCTTCTCAGCATCCTCCATCTCAGCAAACTGCTTTTCAAGTAACAGTTCAAAGGTCTTCTCATCTTCTGCGCTGGGATCTTTAGAGTAGTCTTTCCCCTCAAAGTAATACATGTGGTCTGAAAGTCAGAAAATCATTAGCAAAATCATCAATTTCCAAGTAGCATAACAAGATTACTGAAAACAAGTGTTGTACTTTGACCCTCCATGTCCTCATCTTCCTCTTCGTTGCTCTCATTAAGCTTGGCGTGCTCTTCGTCCGTCAGCCACTGCCCGTCTCGAGATTGACCCAGAATCAGCTGGAGGTCTACATCTTGAACTGAGCTCTCCTCTGATGACAGCAGCTTATCAACACCAAACTTCAGGATCTCAGATAACTAGATTGATGGAAATTAAGCATATACATTTCCACCAACTCTCAAGATCGATCATAGATTAAATTAAGTCAATAATTTAACTAATCGTTAAACTTAAAAGTACAGATGACATCAAAACTAACCATACTGATTTTGTTAGGTCACATGAGGTGAACAATTCATCTGTGCATGTCATTACAAAAAAATAGTTTGCCCTTGTAATCTAAAATTGAAATCTGAAAAAGCACTTCTTGTTTGTTTTCAGGTAAATTTTCAGATGACATCGGTCTGAGGTATACGCTTATTTTAAGTGTCCGCCATTTTCAAATACGAAAGGGAGGCTGTGAAAGACCTGTAAGTAGAGAACCAGCACTGTAAACATTACAACAACATACTGTGTGCTCTACAAACCTCCAGCTGTTGCCACGATTTCAAAATGCAGATATGGTGTAAACATCTTTTAATATCATTCAGTTAAGTTTAATTTATACAATTAAAAGCATGAGGCATCAAACAAAATACTCTTTTTTTTTTCTTGGTGTTCATGAGAAGAAAGAAACTCAACCAGGTTTGAATCAAGTGAAAGGTAGGAAAACTGTGATAGACTTTAAATTTTTTGGGTGAACCACCCCTTTATAAAACAATATAACTATTAAGATATAATAACTAATAAATAATGTGACTAGCGCCATCTCAAATCTACACAATATATTCTGTGACTCTGTGTAGTTTTCTTCATAAATGTGCATATAATGCATAATCAACCATTAATAAAGTGCATTGATTTAAATTATTTCTCCCCAATAAATCGATCGTTGATTAATCGTTAGCATCCCACTGGGGATGTAAAATGATATCATACTGAGAAAGTGTTTGCATGCACAGTTTTACAAGAAGGGAAACCACAAGTACAAAGATATGAACCAGGAAACGGTGCACAGACACAGAGATGAGATGAGCTTGAAAGATAAGCTCATGTGTCTCTTCACCTGAAGGCCAGAAGCTGCAGACTGAGCCTGGTCCAAAAGAGAAAACCGTCCTTCCTCGATCACGGTGTCTGTGAGACGCAGCTTAGACACAGCGCGGGAATAGATGATCTCTTCTATGGTATCTCTACCAAGGAGTCGGATCACTTTAACAGGCCTGTATGCAAAAAACAGGGATGAGCTTGTTTACTTGGACACCGATACTCCAATTAAGACAATACCTTGATTAAACGTCTACCGTGTAAACAGCCAATTTTGATGACCTTAATCCAACTAAAATCCTAATCGAACTAAACAGAAAACGAATAAAGACTTGTGGAGTATTCCTATTTTAGTCGCATGATTGAAGTGCAGTGAAGACATGTACAGTACACACCTTAATCAAACTGTTACCGTGCAGTACTTTTTAATATATTATGCGACAGGACACACACACACGGCCACTGTCAGGCATTTGAGGACAAACAAAAAAGAATGGCTTTAAAAGAGAGCATATTTTATATGCTGGAAAAAATAAACTTTGCTGAGATTTCAGGAAGAAATGGAGATTATGAAGTGCATTGACTTTGAAGTGACTTTGTAGTGGGGGCATGAATGAAAAGCTAGTGAATTAAATACCAGAGGTGGCCTGTTGTTTAAGAATTCGTTTCCACCATCATCTGTTTGCACGCATAGTGTAAGAAATTAACTACAGTTGAACTTGTCGCAAAATTAAAAACAATTGGCCCAAGTTCACATGTAGTGCCATGAAGAACACAAATGTTGTTCCGTGAAACGCCGGAGGAAAGTAGCTTTGAATGCTGACATAACGATATCAATTGAACTATGTACTATAACGTAAAACGGGAACATGAAAAGAACATTTAAAAAGAAACTCGAGTAAACAGCTTCATATTATTGTCTTATTCAGATTAAGGCAAATAATTAGATTACTGCTGTCGATGTAAACATAGTCAACAATGTTCTTTCAAAGCATGCTCTGTTCCACACAATGAAAGCTTATTCCAAAAAAAGTGGTCTATTCTTCGCAACAACAAAAACACTATCAGAACACTATCAAATGGCTAACAAAAAGTGAACTGGATGTCTCATGGACCATTTTTGTTGTGCTTTTTCCTTTCAAAACACTTCAAAACTAGATGGAACAAAATATATCCATTTAGGTAGTGAAGTACCTTGTTTGACCAATCCGGTGTGCTCTGGCTGCTGCTTGGAGGTCATTCTGTGGGTTGAAATCACCATCCACAAATATCACAGTGTCTGCTGCAGTGAGGTTCATGCCGACCCCTCCTAACAACAACAAGCATTGTATTGTAGGGTCAGAGATGGGACTATTTGCACCCTGTAAAGAATTGTCTACCTCCATAAATGCAAAAAGGTAATGAGTACCTTAATAACTGTGTATATTTTTGTCAATCAATCAATCAATCTAGGGTTGCACGCCTAATCGAAAAAACATCACGATCTCGTTTAGACACTACACACAATCTTAATTCAGATTTTTCTACGATTAAGCTAATTATACTTTCAAGGTCGGGAGAGAAGCTTAAAGATCGTCGCACAAGTCCTCTCAGCAGCATGGATACCTTCAATTGGCGTTAAAAATGTCACATACTGTATTTATAACCAATAATTTACCTATAAATTTCATTTATCTCTTCATGTAATGTTGTATTTGTGGCCGTGAAATTACACGTAAGCTGACCGCGTGGTGTTTGTTTACTACAGAGAGCGTGCACGCATGACGCCTACTTTAGTGAACAGAGCCTGCATAGACTGTAAACAATGAAGTAATGAAGTTGTAAATAACGTTCAGTGTGTTGCACAGAGCGATCATTTGAGGGCTGTGGGGGAGGTTTGATTTGCATGTATGTGTTTTTCTCACAGTGACAGCAGCCATGAGCCGCGCTAGGAAGTGAAAGTGAAACCTGCGCGCACATCATTTAAATGATCATATGGCATTTTACAGTTATGATTACGACAAGCATTTGATATTTTTTCTTTCATATTTTGAATTTTTTCTTTCATAGCGAACACAAAGTGTTGTGAAGGAAAATTAATGTTTACTGGGTCAGTATAACAACCCTAGCCTTATATATATGTATATATATAGATATATATAGATATATATATATATATATATATATATATATATATATATATATATATATATATATATATATATATATATATATATATATATATACATATATATATGAAGCACATGCTTAAAATGAATTAAAACTCTTATTTCTAATTATTTTAATTCATCCATATTAATTCTATAAATGTATCTATAAAGACAAAAAAATACTGTATTATAACAACATTTATAGCTGCATTTATATTTATTCCCTCTGAGCCAAATAATGAGAAAGAACCAAATCTGCTACCACAGCTATGCTGATAACACTTAGATCTACTTAGCCTTACTGCCTAATGACTTCAGTCCCTCTGTGAGTTCACATTGGTGAAATTAACAGTTTGATGTGCCAAAACTTTCTTCAGTTAAACAAAGAGAAAACTGAAGTCACTGCATTTGAGAACAGAGGTGAGGTTTTCAAAGTGAATGCATTTCTTGGCTCTAAGGGTCAAACAACAAAAAATAAGGTTAAGAATCTTGATGTGATTCTGGAGTCAGATTTGAGTTTCAGTAGTCATATTAAAGCTGTAACTAAATCAGCATACTATCATATCAAAAACGTTGCAAGAGTTAGATGCTTTGTTTACAGTGAGGAAACTTGCTCATGCTTTTATAGCAGCAGAGTGGATTACTGTAATTAACTTCTCACTAGCCATCCCAAAAAGACAGTCAGACAGACAGCCAAGATTCTGACCAGAACCATAATATCAGAGCACATCAAACCTGTCCTCATGTCTTTACACTGGCTCCCAGTTACATTCAGAATAGATTTTAAAGTATTATTACTTGTCTATACATCACTAAATGGCCTAGGACCTCAATACATCAAAGATATCCTCTTTGAATACAAACCTAACAGATCCCTCAGATCTTTAGGATCATATAAACTAGAAATTTTAAGTGTTCAGTCAAAGCAGGGTGAATCCACCTTCAGCAACTACGCCCCTCGCTGCTGGAATCAGCTTCCAGAAATGATCAGATGTGCTCCATTATTAGGCACATTCAAATCAAGACTGAAAACACATCTGTTTAGCTGTGCCTTTACTGAATGAGCACTGTGCTTCGTCCGACAGATCGCACTATTACGTTTTTCCTTTCTTTTTCATTCTTTTATAACCTGTATTAAAACATTTAATCTGTTTTTATCATTTTTAAATCATTTTTATTATTTGTATTTATGTGCTTATACCTGGTTCTTTTATTCCTGTTTATGTAAAGCACTTTGAATTGCCACTGTGTATGAACTGTGCTATATAAATAAACTTTAGCCTTCCCTTGCCTTGCCTATAATAGTGTTATTAATACTTATTAGTGATGCATTTCATTGTTTTAAATGACCATTATACATGATTAATGAGTCAGTCAAGATAGTAAATATAAAGATGCAGTCTGCAACGTTAAAATGTTGTTGTGCTAGTTACAGATTTAGTTCTGTCAAATTAATGTATGGATTTATTTTGTTGATAAAAGCACTATGGACTATTACAAATACTTATTGTGAGTCATAATAGAGTCAATATCCTTTCTAAATGCATAATTTATAGATAATTAATCATACAGTATTTTATAACTGTCTTTATAAAACAGTGTAATGCTTGTTGTGTCATTATAGATTTATTTATAGAATGATTATAATGATTATAGTTGTAATTCATGAACTTCATAGAAAGTGCTACCAATTTATTTATTTTTTTAAATCATGAAAGTTTTTTTTTCATGGATACGTAGATGAATATTAAAAAAGCCCAAGTTTGTGTGTGTAAAAATAAGTGAAAGATTGTAATAATTCATGACTCAAACAACTACTTGACACAATTTTATAGAGATACAGTAGTAATGAATGTCCTCGATATTTATTCACGCATTATCTCTTGTCATGACTTACAATTACTTATGCATGTCTAAAAAATGCAGATAAGATTGGCATCAAATAAACATGGCCAGTTTTCCAGTGTGGAATGACAGTCTCCTATAAATAATGCTTTTAAAATAATGTATTTGCGCTACTGTTGATAACAGCGTGTGATTATGATGATGATTTGTGAATCTTATTTTGCCTTTCCAAAACTGTGAACTCACCAGCTTTGGTGCTGAGGAGAAAAATAAAAACATCTTTGGTGCTGAAGTTTTTGATAGCAAGGTTACGCTCCTCTCCACGGACTGAACCATCCAGACGCTCATAACTGTAACCTGCAGAGAAGTGAGAGACCTGATCAGCACATTAATGCAAACATAGCAACAAACACAGGATGTGATACTAAACCCACATCAACTGCTCCAGATCGGAGAACTAGATTACTAGAACATGTATGGTAAGGTTATGTAAATGCCCCAAATTTTACACAAACATTGTGCAAAGATTTCTGAAGTGAAGGCAGTTTTAAAGCATTGAGCAAACATTTTCTCCAAAGCGGTAAAATTAAGTGGTTCAGTCCTATTTGTGATTTTATGTTTTGATTGTGTCTTGAATCCATTAAGTAAGCACTTTGTCGATCCATCACGTACATCCTAAGATCGTAGGTTAATACGAAAAAGCAAAGCTGTGACACAGTGAGAGTGTGTTAACCTCTGTACTCCAAGTAATCTTGCAGAATATCCAGCATCCTGGTCATCTGAGAGAACAGAAGAACATGGTGGCCTCTGAAAACAGACCAAACACAGCCATTTTACATTGACTCGTGGATAAATCGCATTTAAAGCTGATCTATGTAATGTTCGACCCTTTAGCAGTAAAGAAATGAAACACTTCCAACTTGCTGAAAAACACAGATCAAGGACAACATATCCGGAAGATGGACAAACAAATAAGAGCACTTCCAGTGTTATGGATGTGACATTTGCAGTATTTATTCAAAATATAGATTCACAGTGAAATTATCTCTTAACATTATATTAAAACTTTCATATATATTTTTCAAAACAACTAACCACAGAGTTATGGGATCAGAAAAATACCAACCTGCAACATTTTTTTTTTTTTTAATGAGGGAAATAAACATGCGTAATGGACGTGACAAAAAAGTTTGCAAGTTTAGTGTACAACATACTGAATTAAACTGCATAACACAAAAGAAACAATGCTAATCAAAAGGATAAGAGTTGGCTCACTATAGAACAAACATGATTGATTTGATTTGATGTAACATTTTTGCGTTTATGAGGAAAAAGCTTCGTTATGGATGTGAAATTGGCACTTGTGTGACTGGTACTGTAAATCAAATTGAATTGTTTGAAAACATTGGTAGAGACTTTGAGTATTTTTCCAAGTACTGTAAAATACTTGCACAAAAAAACATAGAAATGGTTTCGTTAGTTTTGTGAAAACTTCAATTTTTTTTACTGGCAAGGTTGACATTTGCATGGAATTGCTCATAAGACTTCTAAAGTATCGCTGATTTGGTGCTTATTTTTTCTTATTATTTTTGGGAATTTTGCATTGCTATCGGGCAAATCAGATAAATAAATGTACACATAATTCAGAATCTGATACTCCCGATTCCCTATCAAAATGCTCCAGATCAGATTTCTATTGATGTAAAGCGAATGTCAAAGTGAGCAAACCAACCCCTCCTGAAGATACGCCAGCATGCTGTCCAGCAAAGAAAGCTTTCCACTGGCCTCCACTAAATGCTCCCCCATCTCAAACGGTTCTGGCTCCACTCCTAATGTAAAACAGGTGCAAAATCAAAAACAATTATTCAGATAATCAATGTGTTCGACAATAAAAGATCACAGAAAGCGAGTAATTACCATCGAACAAGTAGGGATGGTCCACACATTTCCTGAGCTGCATTAAAACATTCAGAAGTCGGGTCTTCGTGCTTTGATCGGTCCTAAAGGCATCTGAAAATATTTAAACAAGCTTATCCTCTGGACAAGAAATCAGTCATTTATTCAAGAATAATAAATATGTACAGAAAAAAAGATGTGCTATTTATTATGAAGCAATCTTAGCTCTTACTTGTATAAACATATTTATGACATTTCCCCATATTAATTGATATTCGGTGGATTCATTTTCTATAAAAGGGCTTTCCACCCTAACCCTAATAAATAATTGTGCCATCGTTAATGCAAATCTATTAAAAATGACTAATAAATGTAATTATAATAAACCATAAGACTGTTATAAATCAAACTAAAAGACTATTGGCAAAATCCATCTTCCCACTGTACTGCAAACGTGAAAGAGGCATTAAAAACTGACTTTCAGAAGTAGAATGATTGCATCTATCACAAGATTGTTGTATACAGTAAATAAATATCATGTGATTATTACTTCGCCGTTATTATCGCCGTTCCCAACAATAAATTGTGGCTAATTAAAATGCAGAGTGGCTAGTAACTTTGGAAAAGTGGCTGGTGAGCAAAAAAAGCTAATGTCAGCCCCTGTTCACAGTCATGGTGAGATCTGAAAACATCACTCTTGGTCATGTGGTGTTTCAATTGAAGAATGTTACGCAAAAACTTTTTAAAAGTGTAACTACAGTATGTTTCCTTTGTGACTTTTAATGTAAATGTTCATTTGTTTTGATTATTTTTCCCACAAGAGTCACTCTATATCACACAGAGTCTCAAGTCTCAGCTGGTGCAGCTTTGTTATTGCCATTACATTATCCATATATCCATTGTCAGTTCATGTTTACAATGAATGCAATAAAATCATAATCACTATTAGCAAAGTTTCAGTGCTTCCATTTAGAAATTTAATTAGACTATTTTTCCAATTCAGACAGCTCTTTTAAAACAGTAAAGTTTTAATGTCGAGCCCTGGTCAAGTGTTACATTTTGCCTGTAGTGTTGGATGATTTATCTTTGGCCAGACTTACCAAGGTCTCTCATCAGAATGGCTTTATAGTATCTCTTCTGAAGAGCAGACAGCCCATGAAAAACTACGAGCTCTGTCTTCTTGGGCAGTTCGGCCGCCACTTCTGCCTTAACCCTGCGCAGCAAAAACGGCTGGAGCACTTGATGAAGCTCATCGACTGCAGACAAGAACAACAATATTACAAACTCCAGCACAAATGTGACAAATTTATGAGCTCTATCCTCTGACAGCCTCTGGCAAATCTGACAGGAGTCAAGGAGACAGCATCTATTCTGACATCTTTTTTTAGGTGTGTGTGCTCTGTCATGTCTGTGGTTTATCTGAGGTACTCAGTTTGGCACCAGATCAGACCAATTTCTTCATATCACTCAGATCAGAGCTCTAATAATAACAAAACAAAACGATTTAAAGGAATGGTTCACCATAAACTGCTCATTTTGTCATCATTTACTCCTCTTTTACTTGTTCCAAACCTGTTTGACTTTTTTGTCAAACACAAGGGATGATATTTTGAAGAAAGCTACTGTAGGAACCTATATACATTGACCTCAAAAGTGTTTGTTTTTCATACTATGGAAGTCAATGGTTGCAGGTTTTCAGCTTTCACAATATATTAATTTGTGTTCATCACAAGAATCTCATAAATGTTTGGAAACACTTGAAGATGAGTAAATAGTGAAAACATTTTCGTTTTGGTTGAACTATCCCTTTAAGTAAATGTTTTCTGTCGGGAAGTCATGGCACAGTAATTTTCACCAAAATCGACAATTAAAGCGACCAGTAAAAGAGCTTTTTATAATTTTATAATTTGTAATTTTATTTTATATAGAGCTTGCCTATTAAACTAACGCCCTCAAGCTTTATTAAGGCAGTTACTATGACTACTTAAAGGGCACCTATGATGAAAATCAACTTTTGTACGCTTTCTGGACAGAACTGTCTGTATGTAAAGTGTGTCCACAGTCATATTGGAGTGATACAAACCCAACAAGTCTCATCATTATTATTTATTGACATTAAAATCATTAAAATAGGACCCAAATGTCAGTAATTTTGAGACCCACCGCAACGTGACATAGGAGTGCAGTTTTCCCCACCCACCGAATTGATTTACAGGCATCATGTTTGTATAATAACATGTATACACACGTCCACAGAACAATTTGCAAATAAACTGGGATTCAAATATTTGTTACAACTCTCTGTGATTTTTAAAAGTTTAAAACATTTTTAAAACAGAGCATGTTTGTAATAAAGAAAGTAAAATCAAAATCGACTTCCTAACAGTTATAATCACCATGTGCAGTGAGTGTGTGTGTGTGTTGCGTCATATTTGTGTGAGACTCATCATTTCAGAAAGGCTTGAATTAACTCACAAATACAAATACTAGTTATTTTTTACTAATGAGCTGTATTTAAGCTTTATGCGCGCCTGTCTCTATCACTGACTACTGTTTATTTGACCTAACGCATGATGAGAAGCAGACATGCACGTGGGAATGGTGGGCGGGGAGAAGCAGCTTGTTTGCATTTAAAGCCACAGGCTGCAAAAGCAGCTACAATGTACTCAGACACCAAAATGGGAAAATTCTGGAGGCTATAAAATAATATCTAATGGGTATTTTGAGCTGAAACTTTACAGACACATTCTGGAGACACCAAAGGCTTATTTAGATTTGTAAAAGGGGTAAAAAAGGTGCCTTTTAACATTTGATTAAGCCAAAAGCTTTAAGTGCTAATAAGGGTCGTGGTAGATAAAACGTCTTTCAGCGCTAAGGATTTGATTTTTATACTCAAACTGCAATGCCTCGCGCTGTCATACCAAGAGCAGGTTCAGTCTGTATGTCTGCGTAGGCATTGACAAAGTCCTCAACAGCTTCAGGGAGAAACACACTGGGCTGGATGAAGGTGAGGAGGGAATAGACTTCTTGTAAGTTATTCTGAATGGGGGTGCCTGTCAGTAGCACTCGAAATCCCACTGTAAACTGTGGGGGAAAAAAGGATGTCAGTTAATAGAAAGAGAAAGCTGAGAAAATGACAGGAAGGGGAATTATTATCAGGAGTTTTATAGACTGACAGTGAATTTATATACAACAATGGCAAATTTTAAAGCATTAGCATGCCTATTGTGTTAAAGTGGAATTGTGTAACCTCTTTGAGGGTTTGGTGAAGCAACGACTCCTGGTTCTTGAGGCGGTGAGCCTCATCCACAACTAAAATCTTCCATTTCCAGCTGTGGGAAGAAAAAAGTCACTTACAACAATAAAACCGATTACAATTTTCATGTTATGATACATTATTGGGCAACACGGTGGCTCAATGGTTAGCACCGTTGCCTCACAACACAGTTGCCTCGTTCGATATCCAGCTGGGTCAGTTGGCATTTCTATGTGGAGTTTGCATGTTCTCCCCCATGTTCATGTGGGTTACCTCCAGGTGCTTCGGTTCACTATAGGTGAATTAAATAAGCTAAACTGTTCATGGTGTATGAGTGTGAATGAGTGTGTATGGATGGTTTCCCAGTACTGGGTTGCAGCTGGAAGGGCATTTGCTGCATAAAACATATGATAGATAAGTTGGCAGTTCATTCCGCTGTGTCGACCCCTGATTAATAAACGGACTAAGCCGAAAAGAAAATGAATGAATGATTTGTACATTATTGTTATTATGTTGTTTCATGTTGATAACTGATATTTGTTGGACATAAAAAAAAAAATTAGACAATATTTTTGTCTAAATAATTAAAAATATGACACAAAACCTTTACAGCTACAAATGGCTAATTTATTATAAATCAGTTATTTTTAAAAAACCAACGACAAGCAACTCTAATCAAAAACAATAAAAAAGACAGAGAAAAACAACATTTGGAACAAAAAAAAATTATAATAAAATAGAATTTGGAAAAATTTCATAGGGCTTAAAATTCAAATTGTGGAATTAATCAATATTTACATTTAAAATTAGGTTACGAAGAAGTCCTGTAAAGTGCTGTGAATTGTGTAATTTTTATCCGAAATTGGACGTAATCTCAACTAAAACATGAAGAGAGAGTGGGACAGAGTGGCTTTGTTTTATTGTTTTTCTCACAGCTCTGTCAGTGAAAACGGTTGAGCTCAAGCACATCAAATGAAAAGCAAATGAGTGTTGAAGGGGGCGGGGCATGTCAGATACTAAAGAGCATAAGATTGACCAAGATTTGAGGAGAAACTGAAGTATGAGGTTACGTGATTTGTTGATCCATTAGACATCCTTAACTAACATACTGCTTGTTACATCTAAAAAAAAACTTTATTTTAATTTCACGGAACCTTTAACTTTAAAAAGTGTTAAATGACCACAAAGCATGTTTTGAGAGGGAATTTAACATTAAATAAACAAAATTTACAAATATACATCTCCAACACCATCATTAAATAATAAGTGATAAAAAATATATATATAAAAACACTATTCTGGATCAGGGTGGGGCCAAGTAGGATCACTCTGATCCCCCGAGCTCTTCAAGGGTTGTGGAAATTCCACATTGAACCAAAACAAACCATTACAATTGGCTTAAGATTGGCAAGGAAAATTCAGCACATGCGTCAACCAGCAGAACTTAGGCGGAAAAAACACTATTGTGTAAACACGGTTAATTACATTCAAAATTCCTGAGTAGCAGTATTAAGGGTTATTATATCTATTCATATAATTTCATGCCAAAAACAGGAAAGAAAAATCACCTTTTTAGGTAGCGGGCATCCTTAAGGCACATCTATTAAATATGAGAAAGAGTTTCCATTAAAAAAAGAACAGCTCACAGGTTTGGATAGCAACCCTCAGAAGGTTATTCTGATAAAAGGTGTTCGTACCTCATAGGTGGTGAGAAGAACATGAAACCGTGGGTCACTCTTTAGGTTTTGCTGGAGCTCTGCCCTTCTCTCTTTATCCCCAGTGTAACAGATCACAGACAGACTAGGGCAGAAACTGAAGGAAAGCAAGAAAACCAGAAGCAATCTTTCATCTGAACTGGATTTCCCATTCAAGGAGGACTTAGAATATTCAGAATTTATTTGCGATTGTCTCCATCTAGTGACAGTGACAACACATGGACTTCTTGCTTGTAAAATCATCTGATTATGGCCATAAATGCTGCTCAGTAAGTTTAGCTGAGAGTGTAAATCTGCTGTCAACTGAACTAAATAAAATTTATCCTTTTCACCACTTTGTTTATTGCTAAATGTTGCATGTTCTGGTTGTTTTGAAGAATCTAGACATTTATGGAATACATGCATCAAAAAAGTTGAGAATTCATGTCTGTCTTAAATGTGGACAATATATTTAAACTTTTCTTCAAATATTACACACTTTGGGACTGAAAAGGCGCCATTCTTAACACACAAGATTGCCTTTAAATCAAAGGTAGACTTTAATTTGATAGATATTATCGTCAGTACACAATATTAAGACAAAAGTAGAAAAATAGAAAGTCCAACTTTCAATAGCTCACAATATCTGATTTAATTAAGATCCATTTTAAGATATTTAAAGGGATATTTCAAAACTGAAAATTCACTCATCATATAATGATCCTCAAGTGGGATTAAATAATTATGTTTTATGATCTGGTTATATCGGAGCATTTGGATATGTATGGAATACATGCGTCAAAAAAAGTTTTGTAAAATAATTTTTGAATTCATGTTTGTCAATAAAATGTGTTAAATGCATTTAGCCTTTTCGTCAAATAAAACAAACTGTGGGACTGAAACACACATATTTTTTGCAAAGATTACCTGTAAACCCAAACTAATACCAAGCTATATTTACAAGATGTTATCATTGCACTATATTAGGACAAAAGTAAAAAAAAATTAAGTAAAACTTTTAAGATCACAACTATCTGATTGAATAAATATCCATTTTAACATATTTCAAGAGATATTTCACATAAAAATTAAAACTTACTCATTTTATTCATGTCCCTATTTAGCATTTTTAAACAATACCTGTAAACCCAAGCTAGTCTTTATTCTTAATTTAGAAGATGTTATCGTTACGCAATGTTAAGACAAAGGAAAACAAAATGGAAAGTGCAACTTTCAATAGATCACAATATCTGACTTAATAAATACACATTTAAAGATGTTTAAAGGGATATTTCAACTAAAACTAACAATTTACTCAAGCTTTCCTAGCCCAAAAGTGGGATCAAACATTTATGGGTTAATTTAATTCTGGTTATTTTGAAGAATCTGGGTAAATATGGAATATAAGTGTCAAAATATTTTCGTAAAATAATTAGTGAATTCATGTGTCAAAAAAAATTTGTTAAAAATATTTACTAATTTCTTCAAATATAACACACTTTGAGACTGAAAATGTTCCATTCTTAGCACACACACACACATTTTTTTTTAAGATTACCAGTAAATCCAAGTTAGTCTTTAAATTACAATATTAAGACAAAGGTAAACAAATAGAGAGTGCAACTTTCAATAGCTCACAATATCTGAGTAAATAAATTCTCATTTTAAGATATTTAAAGGGACAATTCAAAACTGAAAATTCCCTTATACAATGGTCCACATGTGGGAACAAACATTTATGCTTTATGATCTGGTTATTTTGGAATATATTGGTATGTATGGAATACATGCGTCAAAAAAATTGTGATTCATGTTTTTCAAAAAAATTGTTTCAAAATATTTGTCCTTTTCGTCAAATAGTGTTTTTATTTTGAAGTATCTGAGTATGTATGGAATATTGTGTAAATTATATAAAAAATATTTGTGAATTCATGTCTGTGAAAAAATCTGATAAATATTTAGCCTTATTTAGTTTTTTTTTTTTAATATAAAACAGTTTGGGACTAAAAATATTGCATTCTTAACACACACACGCACATTTCTTTTTAAAAAATGGTTCCCAGCAAACCGAAGCTAGTCTTTTATTTACAATGTTACCATTACACAATATTGAAACAAATTTCGAAAAACAGAAATTGCAACTTTTAACAGTCTCTGATTTAATAAATATCCATTTTAAGCTATTTTAAGGGTTAGTTAAACTAAAATCGAATCATTTACATATCCTCAATTGGGGCCAAACATTTATGAATTACTTTTTTTCTGCTGAACACAAAAAAACATTTTATGAATCTGAAAGTCATTAAAATGAATAAGAAATGTCATAGAAGTAAACTGTTATCGATTACTAAAAATGTAAGCATTCATAGCAGCACAGTAATGAACCAAGAACTTTATCGTGCATTCTTCATAATCTAAATTGACCACACAATTCTGATCACAACCAATGTCTCTTACCGTTCCAACTCTTGCCTCCAGTTCTCCAAAACAGCCAAGGGACAAAGCACAAGGAACGGCCCGTTCATCTTAAGGCTTCCTCGAGCATACGCCAGCAAAGAGATGGTCTACAGCAGAGCATGACATCTCACTTATCTCATATCTGACATCTCGGAATAAATCTTTCGGCTTAAAAGCAAGCAATATAAGCAAGATAAAGCCATCCCATTACTAACCTGACAGGTCTTGCCCAGACCCATCTCATCACCGAGGATGCAGCCCTGCTGGTTCTTCATACACAGTGACAGCCACTTCACTCCATCCAGCTGATAAGGCCTCAGATGAATAGCTATTAGGAAAGAGATAAAGGATAACAGCGTTGTTTGTAAGAAAAAAACTTTCAGATTTAGAGTATTTTAAATCATGTAACAGGTGTTCGAAGCCTTATTTCACTGCTCCAATTAATGTGACACGTGAAAAGTCAATCATGCCCGAAAATATATGCACAGCTAGTGTTTTTCAGCCAATAAGGAACTTCCGGTGAAAGCTTCATGCGACTATTTTCCCTTTCATAAAGTTCCTTTTACAGCTTTGATGGTGTTATGTAATAACACCATCAAATATAAACAGTTAAAAAGACTTAAGCATCTATTTGGTTATTAAAACATAAAAAGAGACTATTTAAACGCAAGTGCCGCCAATAGAAGCAGGTAAGCGCAAAAACTCCATTGAAAATACTGAGGTAAAATTAATTTCCATTTTTAATAGACATGGCATGGAATAATATAATTTAATGCAGTGCTTCTTGTTTGGTCTGATACCCAATTTATATCTTATCTCAGCCAGGCAGAGATTATCACTGTTATTTCAAGAAATCAGATCTTTTTTGCTGTGATTTTGTATGGGATGACAATTCACCAGAAGCCCTGGGGCTGACTGACTGAAGATAAAAGTCTGTGTGCATTACCCCATTGATGACATTGACCATTGTAATCACTTGTAAAAAATTCTAATAAAATATTTTATTTTTAATAAAAATCATCCTTTTTTGATATACAAATTTAATGCAAAGTGCATCTTTGTGTTTAAGTAAATTTGACATCAGGTTAAGATTGAGATATGCCTAGGCATGGGACGATAACCGTTTTCAAGGTATACCCCAGTTTGAAAAAGTCTAGGTTTTAAAACCGAAAAAGTTTTCTGTAATATCGTTCCTAAAATTTGTGTAAAATCTTTTATTTACATTTCTTTTTAGTTTTTTAGGACAACAGTATCTCCAGCAGAAAAAAAAATTATCCAAAAATGCCATTTTAAATGGTAAAGAAATTTGTTTTTGAAACAAATGAAGACAGCAGAAGTCATTGATTCATTTGAATTATTTAGCCTGACATGTTTACTGTAACAAGATATTATGAATCTTTGTTTTCAAAGGGGAAAAAAGTTTTTGTTTTTTTATGCAGACATTTAAAAAGAAAATATTTTAGCGCAGTAATCACAATATCGTGATACTGTGAAACCGTGATATTTTTATTAAAGGTTATCATACCATCAGAATCTCATACCGGCCCATGCCTAGATATGCCATATATTAATGAATCAATCCATGATTATTTATTTATATTACACTGAACTATCAGAATTTCAGAAAATCAGTCAGGCAATAAATCAACTCGGCTTTCCATCCAATTAAAGATGCAAGGTAACAATAAACTCCGGCCAAAAAACTGTTCAGGGTTCATACACATTCTTACTACTAAAATTCCATGACTATTCATGACGTAATGTTTCATGTAATGTCTACATATACATGGTAAATAACAAGAAAAAGAATGGTGTTTAAATTTATTACAGCATATCATATAACAGGCAACAATCTATTTTATTTAAATTACTTTTTATATCCATGTAAAATTTTGATGATGGTGAGAGCAAGTTTTTGGCCAAGAACAGAAAAGAAGACAACTAACCTGTATACAAGATAGGGCTGTATAATGTGGTTCAGAATCGATATTGTAATATGTGCATCTGCAATAGTCACATTGCAGGACATGCAATGTTGGGATTATAGTTTAATCATAATGGAACAAACATTTGTCATCTGCATGAATTTTTAAAGAGATAGTTCATCCAAAAATTACTTACCAATTTCGTTACACCCTTCACTTGTTTCAAACATTAATGATTTTCATTTTTTTTTTAAATGAACACAAAAAATATATAATTTAATAACTATAGTGAAGGGTCAGTAAATAGTGATTACATTTTCATCTTTGACAAAACTGTCCCTTTCAGGCCTTTGACTGTGAGAACATTTCAATATTTCAAATTTTAAAACAACCAGCCACAAGAAACTTTTTGTAACTTTAAGAAAGATTAAATAATATACAATGGAGACTATATCATTATTCACTTTTGTCTTTGCTATATTTAATTTATCTATGCTTGTAAGTTATTTGTTATATATTATTCAAGATTCACTCCTTTACAAAATCCCCCAATCAATCCAAATAAACCTGTTAAATCATCTGGTGAAATTGCATTCACATCGCAATATATAATCACAGAAATACAACACATTTCATCCCAATATCGTGCAGCCCTAATTTAGGTATAGAGATATTTGTTAAACTAATTTCCATGACTTTTCCAAAACTTTGTGTGTTTTTCTAATTTTTCCAAAATTTTTATTAAGGCCTGGAAAATGCCATGTCAAAATTACATGACTTTTCCAGGTTTTCCATGACCTTATGAACCCTGTGTGTTGCTCTGTCTGTCTCAAATTTTTTTTAATATAACTTAAAACAGTCCAATAAAGGTGGAGTAAACCATTACAAAACAAAGGAGTGGGGTGAAATCTAAAGATATCAACGTGTATAAACTGTACATGAATTTGAGCAACATTAATAAATTACATTAAATCAAGTTATGTCTTACCTATACATTTATGTATGTAAATAATATCATGGATAAAATCATACGCATATTCAGACAAAATCAGTTCTGTTATTGTAAAGTTACTTTGAAAAATTATTTGCATTTTCCCATAGATCACATAGGAGTTTTTCAGTGTACGAGCAAATCAAATTATAATGTTTAAAAACTTTATTAGAGTAACGTTAATATTTATTTTGCTTGTTAGAAATAAATATTAGTTTTATTGTATTAGTTTTTATCCACCTGGATTGTTCTTGAGCTAATCATGAGAAATAAATGTACGGTATTAATTTCTATTAAAAGGGTTGATCCAGGTAATTATCATATTAAATGTACTTATAAATGTAATTTATCAAAATAAAATGGCATAAGTTTTCTATATGAAGTTCACAAACGTAAATCTATGCATCTAAATCGCAAATGATTCTTCGTATTTTTATAAATACAAATGGGCAATGAGGTAAAACTTTGGGAATGTAAAACTTTTTTAAGCAAATTCATTAACGAGAAGTTATCGGTACGTTATTGATGTAACGTTATATCCAAAACTTTTTGTAAACTAATGATTTACCTGATCCAAAACGGGCTAAATACGATTAACGTAGGGTTAAGCGTTAAACATTAACTTAAACAAGTAAGTTAGCTCGCAATTGCTCCACACACCTCCAAGTCCCCATTTCTTCAGGTCATTCTCCGTTAGTTCAGATTTGTCCTTTTCTGGTATGTTGTTTCTGACTGCTCGAAGAAATGTGGACATCCTTGTTGTTTACGTTTATGTTAAATCATCTGAATTTCTTTTCTCTTTAATAGCTTGTGCGCGCCAGTTTGACGTGACTTGTTTTTCTACTTCCTGCAATAGTGAATGGGCGGGTAGCAAAACTGACGCTGTCCAATGACAAGTTGGCAACGCAAGCACGCGCTCTTTAAAGGCGCCATTCTTAAAAAAGTACATATATATTTAAAATATGTATATTTTATAAAGAATACGTGTGTAAAGATCTTAAATTCTCAAATCTCGGATTATCCTTTGAATTATATTCAACATTCTGACACAGAAAAAAAAATTGAGCTAGACTTCATTTACAAATAGTATCAGACAAAGATACAGAAAAAAATAGAAGGTCAGCTTTTTAGTATATAACTGCAATATCTACTTTAATAAATATCAATTTTAAGACATTTCATAACATTTACAAATCTGTTTTACAACACATTTAAAACACATTCAGTAAAATGTAATCTTTTGTACAGTCAGATTTAGCATGTCGTCCAGCTAACGTTAGCGATTACAACTAGCACCATCCCATAGTCTCAGTGATTATTTGTGGACCCCAGAATTGCAGAATACTTGAGCAGAGTGTTCCCAGTTCCCAGAGTGATGAAAGGATAAACATCAGCTCTTCATTTCATACACATGTTGCACAACATGGAGAAAAACTTCAGTACAGCATCCCTGGTTAAGACAAAGACAGCATAGAGAATTAAAAATACTGTACTTGGTTTCAATTGTGTCATATTTATTTTCTAGCATTCATTTACTTTCTTCAGTTTAGTCTCTATTTTAGGGGTCGCCACAGCAGAATGAACCACCTAACAAATATTCACACATCCATCAAATGCTTAATATGTTTTATCTAATTCAATATTTTAAGACAAAATAATATGTTAAAATCACAAATAATGACTAACCTTGCAAAAGGGATGTATGAGAGGCCATACCTATAAAGAAAAATTAATAAATTGATCAAATGTATTTCAGTACAGGAAAAAGCAGTGTTGGTGGTAACGCATTACAAGTAACAAGAGTTACGTAATAATTTTACTTTTCTAAGTAACAAGTAAAGTATTGCATTAAACAAATAAGTAATATTTGAGTAAGTTTTTCAAAAATGTCATGCGAGTTACTTTTTAGTTAATTAATAAGCTTTTAAAACAAATTGATGAATTTAAATTAAAGTAGTCATAATTATTCACACAGTCAATGAGAGAATGTGTTCATTATTTTGAACATATCAAAGAAAAGAAACAATGGACATTGATTTTACTTAAGACAAATAGTACAAACCCAGCAAACATATTGCTTTGAACTTTCAATAATCTGTATATGCAGCATGTATAGCACTGGGGTCAGGACATTATCCTAAAATTTTATCAGATAACATTCTATACTTTTTTTTTATTTGTTTTTTAAAGGTAAATGAAATTGTAAGTTATACAGTGTGGTGTCCATGCTTAAAATAATGTGTCATTGTAAACTTACCATGCAAATGCAAGGACTTGAAGAATGACAAACAGCAGAGTGAGAGCAAAGATCTTCCACTGTTGTACAGAGATTAGTGTTGAATTAGTATTAAAGAAAGCTAATTCTATTAGATTTATTATATACAGAGATAAAATCTAAAACTATACAGCAGGGAGAAATGCAGAAAGCTCACCCAAAATACTGCACAGAGTGTGAGAACCAGACATGTCTATGGACAGAGAAAAAATAGTGAAACTTTTAGTACTCATTAAACATCTGGTCAAATGTTTCCAAAGAGAGCACATGAATTCAAATAATAATTCTAACACTTTTTGGCGCATCCAACATGTTTTTGAAATATAATGCATTAATTCTTAGAGTTTTTTTTAAAGTTATTTAAAGGCAATATGTTTTTACTTTCAAAATTAGGATAATTTTATTAGATTCTTATTGAATAGTGAAAATCATAATAGGTGATTTCAGCCGAAAACTAAAGTTTGTTTTGTTCTTAAAACACCAGAAATGAAAAAAGTTTAAAAAGGCCTGTTTTTACTTTTTTGACTGGTAAACATTTCATGCAGTATTGCTTGGTTGTTAGAAATAGTAATCCATAATTTAAGTAATAAGTCAGCCTATATGGAATCTGTGTGCACAGAAATCTGCAGTCTATTTATTTAAACATGTATGTATGTTTAAAATAATATTTATTCTGTTTTTAAATTAATTTCAGTATTATTATTGGCTAATATGAAAATGTGCATATGATTTATTTACAATACAGTTTGTAAAGTAATATTTTCTATCTTTTATTAGATGTATTATATGAGAGACTTGCTTTGTTTGCCAAATAAGTGAATCTAATTGGATTTGCATTGTAAACATTAAATAAAGGTTAAAAACCTATTATATTTTATTTCATTTATTAAATTTGCAGTTATGATACTCCCAAACTGATTCCGCATAAAACTGCAATTTTTTTTACAAAATTCTCTGCAGAAATAGCAAAAATGTCCACAGATTCTGTCTGGCCCTAGTAATTAATAAACTTCTTTCAAGCGTCATTTGCTTTAAAACTTGAAAAGCCAGAAACTGCAAGACAACTAACATGTCTGCATTATTTTTACAACAAGTCACATCCTCATTGATGGCTTTACATGTAAAGTCAAGCAGAGTGTGGTGTGGAAAAGATTAACTCACTATCATCACAACAGTAGCAAAGGCTCTGGTCTTGTCACACATGCGTTTCAGCTGTTTCACTGGTCCCATTAAAAACATGGTGCTGTTGAGGAGTTCAAATGAAATTAATTAAAATACAATGCAAATAGTCACAGAATTTTAGTTGCTATAAACCAGATGACTCACCTTGCTAAGGAGCAAACGTTTCCCAATGTATAAAACACAACAAAAAGAAGTATCCCAATTTTGGGAATAAACAGGCAACCTACTCCCTGAGGTAGATAAAAAAATGTATATTATTAATATGACAGTTAAAAGGATATTTCTAGAAGAAGCATTTATTTTTTCATCAGAATATTTTGAAGTGAAACCACAGTCCTTGCAGATTCAACATTTTCTACTGGCACTATCACAGTCAAAATAATATGCAGAGTAAATAAAATTAATACCCGTAGCTTGTGATGATGCAGTGAGGTGTTATAAAGTGTTTTTTGCACATGCAAGAATCAAAACAGTGTTTCCAAGAAAGTTGCCCAAACTAGGGCCCGTGAGAAGAAATGGACCAAAAATGGGGAAGGTTGGGGTAAATCCCTCAAACCGAATTCATCCTTTTCAATTTTACATAACATTTTGTTTAATTGCTGAGCTACAAAAAAAAGGCAAAACTGAAAATAATGTTTAAATTAAATGTGAATTTGTATATATATATATATATATATATATATATATATATATATATATATATATATATATATATATATATATATATATATAGATTACTGATATGATTAAATAATTTTTCCGAAATATGTTTAAATATTATTAATTTAGGAAGTTATCATGGCTACTTTAATGTATTGCAGTTTAGTATATTTAGCTTCGGCCCACCACCCTCAATCAACTTTGGATGTCGGCCTTTCATAAGAAAAGGTTTGGGCACCTCTGGTGTGCAACATTAATACTAGTGCTTTTCCAGGAAGCTATACATACATGTAAACAAACAGCATCAGCTCACATGAGTTTGTGTCTACAATATGTTCCCAAAAGGGAGGCTGCAGATTAATAACATCATAAATAATGTTAAATTTCTTATTGATTGCTTCCCCTAATAAGACATCAATTTGTCTTCATGAGCAACAGGTAATAATTTTGTTTAGCCTATATATTGTTTTATGACTCTAAAAGTGCAGGTTGCCTTTCAATTGCGTTTTATGAATCACCAAGGACAATATTTTCAACAAGGATGGCTTTTGTGTGAGAAAATTAATAGGCAGTTTTAATTTTTGAGTGAACAGAAAGGTATACAGAAAGTTAAACAACATCTTAAAAGAGAAACAAGTTATTTTCCTATTCTCACTCAAGATACTTGAAATGCCATTCTATACAACAGGCCAAACCGGTGACACAGCTTCTAAACATTTTCCACCAACTCATCGCCTAGCCCTTCTCAATAGTCAGGAAGCTACAAAAAATAAAATGAAATAAAGTTTAAATGACTGACCAAGATAGAGAACACTACTCCAACGACCAAACAACCAACGAATCCTTTCACGCGCGTTCCCCATCCCAGTGTGGACGCTTCATTCGCCGCCTGCAGTGAACACAACACACAACTGTAATTTACATGCTTTCGCACCTCCAAGTAAAAATATTAAGAAAAATAAAACTGAAATTAAGTTGTAACGGCAGTGTAAGCCTGTGTCATTTTATTAATTTTACAATTACAATTTCACACGTTAGGAGTTCTAGAAAATTACTATTGGTAACTCACCTGCAGTATGTTCCTGTTATCATTGTTTCCATCCCGACCACCCAGAACCGCTCTGAGTTTGTCCATTATTGAACTCTTAATTCTTTATATCCACTAATTAATTCACTCCAAATCTCTGAGAATGTGTTGTATCATCGTTCAACAGGCACTCTCGCACGACATCACTGCTCACCTTTAACTTCATCTCCCTTCATTCAAGAATTTACCTGTTGCTCAAGCACGCCACCTATTGCTGCCTCTATAAAAGTATGTCAGTACTCTTGTACGAAGATGGGATTTTAGGGAATCAAAACAATCAATACACCACCATACTCTGCTAACAATCATTTACAAAATACAACTACAAAATGTAACAACAGCTAATATAATTAAATAAACTTGTCAGCATATTCGGAGCAATTATCATTTGATGACCGTGTAGCCTACAAATACTGATAAACTGTAATTGAATCTCACATTTTGTAGCTGTTCTTCAAACGACTAGGCGTAATCTTGCTATCAGCAAAAACATTTTATAGTATTAAAATTGATATGATCACTTATTTTTCTACTTTAATAGGTAACTTTGAATATTTTACATTAAAAAAAAATCATTATTAAATAGGCCTACAGTTGAAGTCAGAATTATTAGCCACCCTGTTTAATTGTTTCACCAATTTCTGTTTAACAGAGAGAATATTTTTCAACACATTTCTAATTAAAATTGTTTTAATAACTCATTTCTAATAACTGAATTATTTTATCTTTGCCCTTATGACAGTAAATAATATTTTACTAGATATTTTTCAAGATACTACTATACAGCTTAAATTGACATTTAAAGGCTTAACTAGGTTAATTAGGTTAACTAGGCAGATTAGGGTAATTAGGCAATTTATTGTATAAAGATGGTTTGTTCAGTAGACTATCGAAAAAAAAATAGCTTAAAGGGGCTAATAGTTTTGACCTTAAAATAGTTCATAACAAACTTAAAACTGCTTTCATTCTAGCCGAAATAAAGCAAATAAGACTTCCTCTAGAAGAAAAAAACATTATCAGACATACTGTGAAAATGTCCTTGCTCTGTTAAATATAATTTATAAAATATTTAAAAAAGACAAAAAATTTCAAAGTGGGGCTAATAATTCTGACTTCAACTGTCTTTTGAAATAATAATTTACTGTAGTATTATTACATAGGCTATATATATATATATATATATATATATATATATATATATATATATATATATATATATATATATATATTATTATTATTATTACATATTATATAAATTATAATGATATAACTGAGTATATGGTGAAGAAAGGTGATTTAAGAGACTTTGAACGTGGCATGGTTGCCAGACAGGCTGGTCTGAGTATTTCAGAAACTTCTGATCAACCATCTTTAGGGTTTACAGAGAATTGTCCAACAAAGAGAAAATATCCCGTAAGCGGCAGTTCTGTGAGCGCAATGCCCTGATGCCAGAGGTCAGAGGAGAATGGCCAGACTGGTTTGAGCTGATAGAAAGGCAACAGAAACTCAAATAACCACTTGTTAAAACCGAGGTATGCAGAAGAGCATCTCTGAACATACAACACGTTGAACCTTGAGGCAGATGGGCTACAGCAGCAGAACACACCGTGTGCTACTCCTGTCAGCTAAGAACAGGAAACTGAGGCTACAGTTCGCACAGGCGCACCAAAATTGGACAATAGAAGATTGGAAAAAAGCTGCCTGGTCTGATTAATCTCGTTTTCTGCTGCGACATTCGGATGATAATGTCAGAATTTGGCATCAACAACATGAAAGCTTGAATCCAACCTGCCTTGTATCAACGGTTCAGGCTGCTGGTGGTGTAATGGTCTGAGGAATATTTTCTTGGCACACTTTGGGCCCATTAGTACCAATTAAGCATTGTGTCAATATTACAGCCTGCCTGAGTATTGTTGCTGACCATGTCCATCCCTTTATGACTACAGTGTGCCCATCTTCTGATGGCTACTTCCAGCAGTATAATGCACCATGTCATGAAGCTTGAATCATCTCAGACTGGTTTCTTGAACATGACAATTAGTTCACTGTACTCAACTGGCATGCAGTCACCAGAACTCAAACCAATAGAGCACCTTTGGGATGTGGTGAAATGGGAGATTCGCATCATGGATGTGCAGCCAGAAAATTTGAAGCAACTGTATGATGCTATCTAATTATGATAGAGTGATGCTATCTGTACATAATAAGGTGGTGAGTGAGTGAGTGTACATAAGACACCTATGATAAATAGCAAATAAAAAAGTCACTGCGTATTGTTTTAATAAACATTTTATTAATAAAAATGACTTTAGAAGTCATTTAAAATTGTATTTAGCATCAAGGAAACTTAAATTAAGTAAATCAATAAATGCAAGTGATAATTAAGAAATTTAGATACAATGGCTGTCCTTTTTTCAGTCAAATATTTGATAAGCTTTCCAAAGAACAATTACGGCTGTCAAGAACAACAAGAATTAAAACATCATCATTCCTTTCATCAATAAAATTGTCTTGCAAACTTCAAAACCTTAGAATAGAGATCATGTGGTACCACTAAAAACAATGTCTTTAAGTGACAATATAAAATACTGACAAGGCACATTAAAGTTCTTTAATTTACACAGCATTGCATCAAAGTTAAAGGCCTAATAATAGTCAAAAACATATTATATAATTGACATAATTCATATAGTATGTATAAAAACTGAAGTTTTAATTTATTTCTCATCGGTTGGTCCTGAGCTGCATGAGAGGAACAGGAAGCAATATAATAAAGAAGAAATGACCATAAAAAATAGCAGACAGCATGGACAGAGAGCTGTAACTATCGCTAAAGTGATCGCACTGGGAACATGAGATGAAGATATTACACTATGGCTTTCATGATTTACTCCTGTGAGTCACTTGTCATGGTTTAATGAAACAGATCTTGGAAGGCAAGACTGTCACTGTTTATTATCTCCCATCTGCTCTTCAGGAAATGAAGACAGAGCTAATATTTAGTGACAATACCTTTCTGTTTCTATCTGCCTCTCGCTCTCTGTCAAAGTATTTTCTTTGGGTTGAAGGCTAAAAGCATATGGATGCAGGGATGATGAATATTCACAAAATCTCATCTTCAGACTCCACTTCTTTTTCCCTCGGTTTCAAAAGGCCCATTTCCATGGGTGGCACCCTCCTCAGTCTGGAACGTACAGCACTGGAAGAACAAAATGCTGGATTATTAAAAATTAACTATTAGAATTGTCTGTAAAAATAAAATTTTATATGATATTGGTGATGTTTATATGTTGCTTTAATTTGATTAGAAAACCATACCGCAGGAATTTGCCACTGCATCTGATGCCTCAAAAGCAGGGCTGTCCAAACTCGGTCCTGGAAGGCCGGTGTCCTGAATATTTTAGTTCCAACCCCATTTAAACACACCTGAACCAGCTAATCAAGCTCTTTCTATGTATACTAGAAACTTCCAAGGAGGAGTGTTGAAGGAAGTTGGAGCTAAATTATGTAGGACACCGGCCCTCCAGAACCGAGTTTGGACACCCCTGCTCTACCGTATTACACATAAAATACAATGTCTATCTATATAGGGTATATCTAACAAGCAATCTTTGCTATCATTAATGTATTACTTGTTCCAGGGCAAAGATTTTATATCGTTATTTATTTTTATTTTTTTTCTGGATCAAGATACAGTGCATCCGGAAATTATTCACACCGCTTCACTTTTTTATAAAAAAAATTATGTTACAGCCTTATTCCAAAATGGATTAAATTCATTTATTTCCTCGACATTCTACACACAGTTCCCCATAATGACAATCTGACTTTTTTGTTTGAAATGGTTGCAAATTTATTTAAAATAAATGTATATTAGTATTCACAGCCTTTGCTCAATACTTTGTTGATGAACCTTTGGCAGCAATTACAGCCTCAAGTCTTTTTTATTATGATGCTACAAGCTTGGCAAACCTGTCTTTGGGAATTTTTGCCCATTCCTCTTTGAAGTATCTATCAAGCTCTATCAGGTTGGATGGGAAGCGACAGTCTACAGCCATTTTCAGATCTCTCCAGAGATGTTCAATAGGATTTAGGTCTGGGCTCTTGCTCGGCCACTCAAGAACATTCACAGAGTTGTTGTAAAGCCACTTCATTGATATTTTGGCAGTGTGCTTTGGGTCATTGTCCTGCTAGAAGATGAACCGTCGCCCCAGTCTGAGGTCAAGAGCACTCTGAAGCAGGTTTTCATTTAGGATGTCTCTGTAAATTCCTGCATTCACCTTTCCCTCTGTCTTGACTAGTCTTCCAGTTCCTGCTGCTGAAAAACATCCCCACAGCATGATGCTGCTACCACCATGCTTCACTGTAGGAATGGTATTAGCCTGGTGAAGAGCGGTGCCTGATTTCCCCAAACGTAACGCCTGGCATTCATTCCAAAGAGTTCATTTTTAGAAGAAAGACTGAGAGTACTTAAGATGCCTTTTGACAAATCCCAGGCGAGGAGTGGCTTCAGTATGGCCACTCTACCATACAGGCCTGATTGGTGGATTGCTCCACAGATGGTTGTGCTTCTGTAAGGTTCTCCTCTCTCTACAGAAGAATGCTGGAGCTCAAACAGAATGACCATCGGGTTATTGATCGCCCTTCTCCTCCGATCATTCAGCTTAGATTGCCGGCTAGCTCTTGGAAGAGTCCTGGTGGTTCCAAACATCTTCCACTTATGGATGATGGAGGTCACTGTGCTCATTGGAGCTTTCAGAGCAACAGACATTTTTCCGTAACCTTCCCCAGCCTTGTGCCTCGAAACAATCCTGTCTCGGAGGTCTACAGAAAATTCCTTTGTGTTCATGCTTGGTTTGTGCTTTGACATGCACTGTCAACCCTGGAACCTTATATAGACAGGTGTATGCCTTTTCAAATCATGACCAATCAACTGAATTTACCACAGGTAAACTTCAATTAAGCTGATGAAACATCTCAGAAATGATCAGCAGAAACAGAATGTACCTATGCTCATTTTAGAGCTTCACGGCAAAGGCTGTGAATACGTGTGTACATGTGATTTTTCAGGTGTTTTATTTTTTTTATAAATTTGCAACAATTTAAAAAAATCTTTTTCACACTGTCATTGTAGGGTATTGTGTGTAGAATTTTAAAGGAAATAAATTGATTGAATACATTTTGGAAAAAGGCTGTAACATAAAAAAATGTTGAAAAAGTGAAGGGCTTTAAATACTTTCTGGATGCACTGTATATACTGTTGTATACATACAGTGGAAAGGTATACTAAATTAGCACTGTTATTATTACCTTGGACCTATGGCTGACACAGCCGTGTCTAATTTAGATCCATCTGTATATTATTCAGGTAATATTGCTCATTTAAAATAGCTGTTTTAAATATCATTTATTAATCCAGTGAAAGCAGAATTTTAGCAGCCATTACTCCAGTCTTCAATATGATCCTTTAAATATTGTTCAATTTTTCTGACTGATTGTTCATATTTTAAAATCGTAAATGCTAAAAACAGTTGTACCATTTCATATTAAATGGGAATACTAATGATAATACAGTCTTTACCATATAATCTTTACTCATGCTATAAAAGTACTTTTTAAAAGATACCACTCAAAGAGGTGGTCTAGTGATTCGTTCACTGCATTAGTTAATATCACACCTAATCATGGAAGACAGCCTCTAATAATACGGTATGAGTTGGTCAAACAGTGTTTTAATGCGAAAAAAAGTTGATCTATTTCCTGTTTCACTTTAGCAGAAAACTACTCTCTTTTTGTTCACTTTTACATTAGTTTAAGCTTTGGACTTTAAAAATTAAGTGTTTGGATGCAAAAACCTTTAAATACCATCTGAAATTTCCCTCTGAAGTGAGTATTTTTATTTGGCTCCTGTTTTTATGTTCAGTAATAACACTATTATGGCAAAGAATATGTCTTTTTCCGGGTCTTTAAAGTAAAATATCTCAACATAAACAAAGGGGGCTGAGAAAAATGTTAATTTTCTATGGGAATTTCAGACGACACTTGGAGGTTTTTGCATCTGAACTCTTCAAATGCAGTTTTTAGCAATGCAACACTGAGCGGCACACACATTTATTTAACATGAATGTACAGTAATGTAAAAGTTCAAATGAACAAAAGGAGTCATTTTTAAAGGAGAGTAACATTTTTTAAAAGGACCATGTTGAAGACTGGAGTAATGACTGCTAAAGTTCAGCTCTGCCAGATTGCTACTGGATTAATAAATTAATTATATATTTAAAGAAAAGCTATTTTACTTAAGCAATATTATGAGATGAATACTTTTCCATTATATACATACCAGCATAACAGTAGATGTCGGTCATTCAAAGTTGAGTGAAAGCACAAATTGGCGTTAATGTTTAGATTTTAAAGATATAAAAGAATTTGTCATATTCAAATAGTGAAAATGGTTGTTTAGAAATTAACTGCAGTGTCATGAACAGTGTGAGAACCAAACTACATCTCCAAAAAACTCCTTTGAGAACAAAGTTATGTGCACCCCTGTGTAAATATTAAAGGCTTGGACATTAAAATTGTTGACATACATAAATATCTAGGGGTCGTTAAAGACCAGATCTTGATATTTCAACCTAACACCCAGACTGTCTATAAAAAAGTTCAACAAAGAAAGTTTGATTGCTTCAGGTTTGTACCTCTATGATGACACTATTTTATTTTGAGATAAAAAAATTAATTGAATCTGTTTCATCCTTCTGCATTGTAGCTTGGTACAGGAATTTGAGTGTGTCAAATAAAAAAGGTTGAGTAGCCTGGTGAAGGTGGTAGCAAGATCATCGGTTTTAACCAAACTGGTGCAATGGTAATTTACCATAATTATGTTTTAAAGAGTGCTCAGGGTATCATGTGCACCTGCCATCAGGACGTCGTTTTAGAGTTCCTATTTGCAGCACATTAGGGCCCTATCATACACCCGGCGCAGTGTGGCGCAAGGCGTGGCGCAGTAGTCTTTTGGTAGTTTCAGCTTGGCGCAAGAGTCGTTTTGAGGCGTTGCGCTACGCTGTTTAAATAGCAAATGCATTAGCGCTCAGATGTGCGCCCATAGGCGTTCTGGTCTAAAAAGGAAGGCGTTCTGAGGTGGACCGCTGGCGCGTTGCTATTTTGAGAATCTATAATAGATTTTTCATTAGACCAAAACTAACCCGGTCTAAACTCTGGCGCAGAGTTGCGCCTCACTTACGCACTGCTTAATACGCACAAGAGAGCAATAGGCAAATATCTTTACATATGAAAAAATTTAAATATTAAGGATATATATAGTATATAAGAATAGATATAGAATATAAATATAAAGGATTCAAATATTACAAAACATTATTTTCTAGCCTATAAATATGAAAAACCACTGCTTTTATGTCTTCTTCATCTCGGGAGGCTTTTTCAGTTCATTCAGAACAATTTGCTTTTGTATAATGTTATTATTATTAGCAGTATTATTTATTATATCCATATTTATATTTGTTTTATTA
This sequence comes from Danio rerio, assembly GCF_052040795.2. Taxonomy (NCBI): domain Eukaryota; kingdom Metazoa; phylum Chordata; class Actinopteri; order Cypriniformes; family Danionidae; genus Danio; species Danio rerio. The sequence continues at coordinate 39,012,095 of NC_141026.1, read as the reverse complement.
AAAACAAGCTTAGATTTGCCCACCTGTCAGGTTTTAGACCATATGGGGCACAGCTTGTGTTTTAGGATATAACTCAGGTTTTTGAGCACATTTTGCTCTTATTATTCATTTATTCGTTTGCTGGAAATTAGAACTGAATTTAGAAATAGTTTTGAAACGAATATTTGCGCTTAACAAACAAAAGTATTTATTTATAGACTAATTGATGTCTGTGCGTAAAGGTTTCCCTATCCAAGAGCGAAAATGAAAGTGATCCATTATCTCTCATTCTCAAGCAGTGGATGCTCTGTTTAACAGTTTTCTGTTAAAAAACTGTTAACTGTTTGCTTGTGAAATGCTCATTTTTTCCACTTAGACTTACTTTGCGCCCTGTAAATAGCGAATGCACTCTTGGCGCGACGCAGCTGACTCTTAAAGGTAATGGGAGATGAGATTCTAATTGGTTTATTCTCAAAACACACCTATAACTAATTAAGAAAATAAACTCAACCCTTTTAGACCATGCGCCGCGGCGCAAGGCAGATTTCCTGTCCTTAAATTAGCAAAAACGCATCCTGACACGTCCTGAAAGCGTTTGCGCCCTGCGATTTGCGCTCTGCACATGGACCGTCAAAATAGAGCCCTAAGTCACTAAATGAGTCCAGGGTGGGAGGGAGATGCACCTACAAAATGATGTATTGTATGTTGTGTGGTAATATTTTGGTAATGTGTACATGGAACTTCGCCTCTGTTATTGCACTTTGTTGTAATTTTAGTTTCCCTAAATGGGATAATAAAATTGAGTCTGAGTATAATTTTTAGATCTGAATTGTAATTTTTGGCAGGACATTTTCAAGCAGCTGTTATGCTCACCAGAGGACAGACCAGTACACTACAGCCACAGTGAGCAAAGCAAACGCAAGGTGCCAACAGTAGCATAATGTGACGAACACTGCATTGTCGTGGTCTGCCAGATCCCATTTCACTTGACTAGGAGGGTACAGAACAAAGCCAATCTAGAAAAACACAAGAATAAGAGATAAGAGTTGAACAGTGGAAACTGAAAGGACAGCATGTACAATACCTGCAGTCACTACCACTGACCTGCCAGAACCAGCTGCCCTGCAGTACAGTGAGAGTTGCTCTGAGCAGCTCAAGCAGAATATTCCCCCGGTGGAAAACCTCCAGAAGGCAAATGAAGGCTTGTCCAAAGATGGCATAGAGAAGAAGGGTGTGCACGTGGACATCGAGCATGCCTCTACCATGGAGATGGTAAAGGAACAGGAATCCTGAAAGAGGCAGTGTACTTTAAATGTGATTTTTGAAGTACTTTAAATTATGAAAATACATTTTTCTCTACATACAAGTGACACTTGCAGTTTTAATGAACTTCTAATCCAGGGGTGCCCTGCATAATTTAGTTGCAACCCTGTTTCAACACACTTATACCGTGGACACACAAGAGTTTGAGCATGCAAAATTCTGTTGTAAAAGGCATGAGATTAAACAAGATGATTAAACATTAAAAAAGTGAGTGATTGGTCTATTTGTTTAAATTTCTGTACAGAGGTTATGTTTTGATCTCATTCCATTGGTGATTTCGCAGGTCAGAATTCACCAAGCACTGCGAAACTTGTCATATGAGCTTGCGTCTCCGGTCTGTTGCATTTGCATCAATATGAATGAAAGTCTATGGGGGAAAAGTGCAGTGTGACCGTGGATTTACCTGTAGGTTTCAAAGAAGCCTGAACGGATCAATTAGTTTGATCAGGTGTGTTTAATTAGGGTTAGATCTAAAGCCGCGATCACACTTTTTTCCCCATTCCATTCATATGTATGTGAATACGACAGACCAGAAACGCAAGCTCGTGTGACAAGTTCTGCAGTTCACTGCATTGGAAAGTTCAAGCTTGGTGAACTCTGACCTGCAAAATTGTATCACATGATTGAAGAACAAAACATGACCCCTCTGTAAAGAAATTTTAATTATAGACCAATAGCTTGCATTTTAAATGTCTAATCATCTTGTTTAATTCCGCCCCTTTTCGCAGCGCCGTATGACAGAATTTTGCTTGCTCGAACTCTATTGTGACCGCAGCTTAAACTGTGCAGAGCTGTGGCCCTCCAGGAACTGAGACTGACCCTAGTGTTCTAATCTAACTCAAATAGCATAGTTGCACTTTAAATTAAGGCTCATCTTCAGTTATATGTTGGCTCTTGTGCCTCAATTTGTATCTATTAGGAAAAATAAGTTCTAAAACAAATTTAGTGGTATATGAAGAAATTTAATAACATTTAAAAAAAAGTGTTAGACAAGTTTCTGAAACACTAAGACAGTGATTGACTTCTTTCTAAACAGGGAAAATGTATTTAAATGTGTGAAGTTTCAGAAAATTTTCCAAAAATTATTTACCCTAATGGGACAAAGTTATAAGTCAAAGGTCAAAGGTCAGATGTGTAAAACAAATGATAGAAAATGATTTTAGCCTTAAATACTCTAGTAATTTTTTAGATGTGATTTCAAAATCACAAGAATTTCAGTGACAAATCATTATATAATTTGTATGGAAATACTATCAGTGTTATAATCTCTTTTTTGTGCTCTTTTTGTGCAATTATTGTTTAAAATTTAACAGAAATAATTGCTATTACTTTTTGATGAGACTTAAGGAATTAGTTTGGTAAATGTGTTTTCATCAGAGTTTATGAAGTCAGAATTATTAGCCCCCCTTTAATTTTTTTTCTTTTTTTTTATATTTTCCAAATGATGTTTAACACAGCATGGAAATTTTCACAGTATGTCTGATAATATTTTTACATCTTGAGAAAGTCTTATTTGTTTTATTTCAGCTAGAATAAAAGCAGTTATACATTTTTAAATCACTATTTTAAGGACAACATTATTAGCCCTTCTAAGTAAAAATTTTTTTCAATAGTCAACAGAACAAACCATCAATATACATTAACGTGCCTAATTAACCTAACCTGCCAAGTTAACCTAATTAAGCCTCTAAAATGTCACTTTAAGCTGTACAGAAGTGTCTTAAGAATATCTAGTAAAATATTATTTACTGTCATCATGGCAAAGATAAAATAAATCAGTTATTAGAAATGAGTTATAAAAACTATTTTGTTAAGAAATGTGTTGAAAAAAATCTGCTCTATGTTAAAAAGAAATTGGGGAAAAAAAATAACAGGGGGGCTAATAATTTAGGGGGGCTGATAATTCTTCAACTGTATATTTATATTGTTCCAGATATGAAATATTTTGATAATAAGCAGAAAATGTTCATGGGCCAATGACATCACCATGTTAAAATAGTCTATACACTTTTACACAGTATTAGCTCCATTTCAAAATTAGGAAATATGTTTTAAAAAAACAAAAAACAGGTTCCTACCCTCATTAAAAAAAGCAAGAGCCAGCAGCATGCGGTCTAATGCAATTGGTGCAATGTCTGTGCTGTGGACTGTGAGAGAAATGGCCCCTGAGATGGCAAAGAACAGGTACATAGTGGTGTGCTGCCAGTTCATCAGCTGCTCCCAGTGCTGAGTGGAGGAATCATACAGCTGAAACTTGGGTCCACCTGCTAAAAGTTGCTCCGCTAGCATCCCTGTGTAAACATCAGGAGAACAATCATTTAAGCTATTGTGTTTCAAACATGCTTTCAATCCTTAATAAAATAGCTCACAGCAGGTAGCCTCAAAATGAGATTTTGTGAAAAAGGATGAATAAGAAGCAAAAACAAGTAAGAAGCATGTTATTTTGATGCACGCCTTCAGAGATTCTGTTAACTATGAATGCCTGCAACCACAATGGTCAGCCATTATAATGTCGGTAGAATAATAACTGAATATGTGGTTATCAGTTTGGAGTTAAGAGAATAAGTAGGCTTGCAAATTTGGTAAGGGTCAGTGTATTGTTTTTATATGGAACATCAAAACTGTGTGCAGATATTAAGCAGAAAATGACTGGCAGGCTGGCTGACGTGTGAACATAAAAATTTCTATAATCTAGTTCCAAATGAACAATAAGGGCTCTATTTTAATGATCTAGGCGCAAAGTCTAAAGCACATGGCGCAAAAGCATTAAGGGCATGTCAGAATTCACTTTTGCTATATTAAGGATGGAAAAATAGCCTCTGCGCCCTGGCACATGGTCTAACAAGGTAGTGCTTATTTTCTTAATGAGTTATGGGTGTGTTTTGAGCATAACGTGCATTAAACCAATCAGAGTCTAATCTCCCATTTCCTTTAAGAGTTGGTTGCATCGGGCCATGGTGCATTTTCGGTTTACATGCCTGATATAGTAAATGGAAAAACTGAATGCTTTACTAGCAAGAAAACAGTTAAACAGACCCTCTACAGCGCAAGGATAAAGAACAAGCCTCCTCTATTTGGCCTCTTTACCTTCCTTTACCCTTTACTCCTTTACTTTTGTGGAAAAGGAAACGGTGTTGTATGCACATCCATCTGCCTACATATTTAATTTAGCTTAAGCACAAAGATTAGTTTCAAAAGTATTTTTTTTTTAGTTTTAATTTCCAACAAATGAATAAATAAACAATAATAATGAAGTGTGGTCAAACATACATATATTTATCCAAATGCACGTCCTATGCCCCATATGGTCCAAAACCCGACAGGTGGACAAATCTAAGCTTGTTTTTAATAAAATAAATATAAATATGCATATAATAAATAATACCACTTCTAATAATAACATTATACAACAGCAATTTGTCATGAATAAACTAAAAAAAGGAGGTAGTGGTTTTTATATTTATGTAGAAAATTATAATCATTGTAATAGTTTAATCCTTTAATTAATTTTCATTTGTAAAGATGTTTGCATATTCCTGTATATGCTTTGTGTATTAAGCAATGTGTATGCATTTAAGGCGCACAACTAACACACTCTGTGCTGGACTTTAGACCTGCTTTCAGCTGGTAAATTGCACAGTCTATTTCAGTTTCTTAGAATAGTAATGCACCAACAATCCACCTTAACACACCTCTTTTCTGGACCGGAACACCCATGAGTCCACAAAGTGATAAAAGTGGATTTGCTATTTTAATCAACGTGCCGCAAAACGTGAAAATTAAGGTTGTGTTGTTCTGAAAATAGCAACAAATCGTGCCAAACACGTCTTGCACATTATTGCGCCGGGTGTATGTTAGGGCCCTAATATATACAACTAAAAAGTAATACTTTTTTTTTGTATCTTTTTTTAAATCATAAGTGTCTCAATGATTGTGCCTTTATTGTTGGAATCCATTCAGAAAAAAGAAACTCTTTTTATTGATTAGATTCGGGTAAGTGAAACTTGTCTGGACGGTGGCTGGACAGGTTATTTCACCTATTTACCTCATTTAAATTCATTTGATCTCCACCTTAACACTGCCCCTCGCCATAACATTTCTCGCAAACTTATGTGGACTTTTTGAAGATGCTGCTTGACTGCAGAACAACCAACATGTCTCAATAAAGAATGTAATGAGTCTCGTGGCCTGGGTTCTGAAATTTCCAACACATGTAGTATATAGTCAATAGAATGTGTTTCATAAATATGGTGTTATTATTTATTCATTAATTAATTTTCTTTTCAGCTTGGTGTTGTTAACAGTTCTTATTTATCCTAAACATCCTATTTTATTGTTTTTAATAATTTATGTTTTTTCAAGAACCATGGCTTCCTGCTAACTAAAAAGATCTGGATGTACAGTATAAGGAAGCCCAACTATAAAAGTGAAAAATCTATAGGCCCCAATTAATTTTAGAAAATAGAATAGAAAGTGCTGGTGTAAGAAAACCTGATGATTTTTTAATATACCGAATAGAGAGTGTTAGAATAAAAGGTCAAGTGGTAACAATGGAAGTCTTAAATTCACACTGCAACACTGAAACCAAAGACACCTGGGAAAACCTTTGTTTTGTCCACTTGTATGGTGAAACCTCTTATTATATAAAGGAAAGCAAGTCAGCAACTTACCAATAATAGAAAACGATAAAATGACAGCTCCTTCTATGATTTCTATGCGGCGTTGGAGAGCTCGAGATGCCAGTCTGCCGGCACCGGCACTTTTGTTCCTGCGGGTGGCATACAAAAACGTCTGCTTGGCAGCCCACCAGAGACCAGTGATCAGGAAGAAACTTCCAGGCAATGCATGGCCTTTAAAACTTCCCATGATTTCTTAAATGTCCTAGAAACAAGCGTAATAAGTTTACTCAATATGAACATTTCGTCTTCATTAAGTCTCATGAGGATTTCCTAAACATCTTGAAAAACAGAAACATCTTTTTTACTTAAAAACAAATAAATATAATATACAAAACCAAAATAACTCTTTAATAAAAACAATAATAGTAATTTTTTACAATGTCTTGAAAGTGACAATTCGAAAATACAATGTTTACTAAATGGTGGATTGGGAACTACAGTTGAAGTCAAAATCAATCGCCCTCCTGTGAATTTGTTTTTCTATTTTAAATATTTCCCAAATGATGGTTAACAGAGCAAGGAATTTTTCAAAGTATTTCCAATCATATTTTTTCTTCTCAAGAAAGTTGTTTTCCCAGAGATGGGTTGCAGCTGGAAGGGCATCCGCTGCGTAGAAACCTGCTGGATAAGTTGGTGGTGACCCTGGATTAATTAAGGGACTAAGCCGAAAAGAAAATGAATGAATGAGAAAGTCTTATTTGTTTTATTTTGGCTAGAATAAAAGCAGTTTGTATTTTTTCAAAGCCATTTTAAGGTCAATATTATTAGTCACCTATTTAATATTTTTATTTCCTGATTGCCTACAGAACAAAACCCTGGTTATAATATGTTTTGCCTAATTACCCTAACTTGCCTAACCTAATCAATGGAGTAAAGCCTTTACATTGCACTTTAAACTGAATACTAGTACCGTGAAAAATATCTAGTAAAATATTATGTGTTGGTATCATGAAAATAAAAGAAATAAGCTATTTAAACTATTATGTTAAGAAATGTGTTGGGGGAAAAAATCTTCTTTTCGTTAAACAGAAAATGGGGAAAAAATAAGGAGGGCTAATATTTCTGACTATGTCTGTTTTTTTTATAAGATTTTTAAAGATAAAATAAAATGATAAATTTTGTTTTCATACACTTCAATTTTACAGCTTTTGGGCTGAAATAGCAATATAAGATCTTTTATTATTACAAGTGTGAAAACACTGGCACAGATTTTGTAACTTCAGGGTGGAGTCTTCCAGAAGGCCAAATACAGCATTTTTATTGCCCTCCTGAACAAATAATTCCTTGTACTATGCTATGGACTACAGAGGTTAGAGAAATGTCAGAAAAACAAATCAAAATGCACAGCATGGTGCTGGAAGCCTCAAGTTCCCAAATGTAGGGTCCAAGCATGAATTTCGTAGTTCTATTTTTAGAGAAAACTGAGACAATAGCAAAAAACAAAACAAAAAATATATATAATGATATAAAGCCCAAATTGAGAAAGTACACACTATTGGAAATATAAATCTATGAACTAAAAGGGATAGTTCACCCAAGAAGTAAATTATAAAAAAATAATCCCCATTTACTCACTCTCAAGTGGTTATAAACCTAAATGAGTTTCTTTCATCTGTGGAACACTAAATAATATATTTTAAGGAATGTTGAAAACTGGCAGTTATTGCTATCCATATAAAAATATTATAGAAGTCAATACCGATTTCCAACATTTTTCCAAATATTTTCTCCTGTGCTAAAGAAGAAAAAAGAAGGAAAAAAAACTCAAAATAATTTGGAACAAGTAGAGGATGATTTTATTACAGAATTGTCATTTTTGGAAGAACTATTCATTTAAAGCAGATTCCTGTCATCACCGACCACAATGAAAGGTAAACAACAAGTTGATTTGTACTTATCGAAAATTTTATGTTGCATTTAACATTTAATTTTAGTTATCAATAAAATCGACTTTGCTTCTAATCAGTAAAATATTAACAAATTAAGCAACACAAAAGAAAAACTGGGAAGAGTGTTTTTTTCTTCCACCTTTCATCTCATAGACAGTGATTTCGGATTTCATCAACAGGCGGATCAGCACTGTGTCATTAAGGGCCCGTCCGTGACATTTAAAAGGAAAGCTGTCATTACTGCCATAATCAGATGTGTGAGTATCTAATCAGAGTGTGTCCTTGAGCCCATGACCCAGTCTACATTAAACATCTCCCTCTGTTTACAATTGCTTTTACAACACTAACATTTCACTTGTGTGTAAAAAAAACAGCATGAGGGGCTGCCATGATAAAGCATAAACGTAAGCACATGATCAAATTAAGAGGGGGATTAATACTGTTGCTATTTTGTCTTATAAATCTTAAAAACAGAATTGATAAATCCTTAAAATTAATTTAATTACTTACCCTATGACATTTGAAACCAATTCTCCTTTTAAAGAGATAGTTCACCCAAAAATTAAAGATCTGCGATCCTTTACTAACCTGTCACTTGTTATAAACATGTCACAAAACAATTTATTTTTTCTGATGAATAAAAATACAGCTGTATGCAGACTTGCATTATATTTTTTCTACTTTAATGTGGCTAGTTTTTAACATTTTTCAATATATCTATCTGGGGTCACCCCAGCGATATGAACCGCCAACTTAGCCAGCATATGTTTTACACAGTGGATGCCCTTCCAGCTGCAACCCATCACTGGGAAACATCTATACACACTTATTCACACATATATATTGTATTCAACTGTATTACATATACAGTTACATATACAGTTAAAGTCAGAATTATTAGCCCTCATTTGAATTTTTTTTCTTTTACAAATATTTTGTTTAACAGAGCAAGGACATTTTTACAGTATGTCTAATAGGTTTTCTATCTGGAGAAAGTGGTATTTGTTTTTTTTTTTCGGCTAGAATTAGTGTAGTTTTTATTTTTATTTTTTAAAACATTTTAAGGTCAAAATTATTAGCCCCTTTAAGCTATACATTTTTTCAATAGTCTACAGAACAAACCATCATTACACAATATTGTCCAATTACCCTAACTTGCCTAGTGAGCCTAATTAACCTAGTCAAGCCTTTAAATGTCACTTTAAGCTGTATAGAAGTGTGTTAAAAAATATCTAGTAAAATAGTATTTACTGTCATCATGACAAAGATAAAATAAATCAGTTATAAGAAATGAGTTATTAAAACTATTATGATTTGAAATGTGTTGAAAAAAAAAAAAACCTTTCCATTAAACAGAAATTAGGAGAAAAAAATAAACAAGGGGTGGGGGTCTAATAATTCTGACTTCAACTGTATATAGTTTTTGTAGTTGCTGTTGTTTTACTTAAAGTGCTGACAAGGCCATTCACTTGTATTTTAATGATCACCTTATATCATTGTTTTAACTACAACCCATCCTGAATATTCTTCTTGAAGAAAAATTTGGATGATCTGAGGGTGAGCAAATTCACAGATTTTTTTTTCATCATTGTGATTGTCATTTTCAACATCTAATCAACCAATCATTCTTGAAAATGTCTTTGTTTACAATGGAAAAACAATTTACTTAAAGACATAGCAGATCTTTCTTTTAATAACTTCACTAAACAGTGAAACAAAGATTTAGTATGAAAACTTTATAACTTTTTTTAAAGAATGTACAGATCTAAAGATGATGACAGCACTTTTGTGTTAAGTGTGAATACATAATAGGTAGCATCTCTGCATCTTTGATCTCTAAACAATTTATTCTTCAGGATGCTCTGCTGTTACCATAGAGACAAACACACGCTTTGAGAGCCTCTCCAGTGAAGAGGCCCAAACCTTTCATCTGTTTATGACAACATGAGGACGACATTATTTGGAACATTATTTGTAGATTAAAACATTGTCATTTTTAATCAAACAATAAATCAGGCAAGCCGGAACTACGTTGAACTTTTACAAAAATAAAAATGTTATATATTTTAAATACTTAACTCTAAAAATTATGGAAAGATCGCTTAACAGCCTTTCAAAAGCCACAACATCGTTTAAAAGCCTTACCTGAAATATGATTCGTACTCATGAGTGTAAGTTAAGCCATAAAGGTCCTGTTATGATTATCGGAGGTAAAGGTCTGCTATTTTATTGGGCTTTCTAAAGACATGAGAACAAAAAGACTACTGATGTCTGACCTGACTGAAAAGATCCATTTCATGTGCTAACGTATAACGATGAAGAATACAGCGAAACGATTTTCTTCTTAATTAACGGGCTGTTTTGTACGTATAAACATGTAACGTTATCCTGTGTAATTGAAAAAAAGACCATAGCTGTTAACCAAGTCTTAGGAAGAAGTAAAAATAATATATTTAAGGTACAGTAAGTTAAAACATTACCTAGTGAATATCTTACCTTACAGACTGACCAAATATCTGGGATGTTCCTGGAAAAAAACTGAAGAAATCTCAGGTCGACTGTTTTCTTTGGTCTGCATTTGATGTTATAAAGGTTGACACAATGTCTTTAAACAAAACCACACGATTCCTTTTCGTCCCTGATGTCCATTCTGACTTTATACTTTTCCCGAAACTCTCACACCAACAGCTTCTTCACTTTTCCAGCTGTTTTGCCACAAGATTTGGGGGGGGGGGGGGGGGGGGTTATAGTTTTCTGAGGGTTTTATCACTGGATGGTATCTCCTCCCATTCCATCAAGCGATTCGTTCATGAAGGGACCCGACGTCACTTCTTTCGAAAACGATTGGTTAGTCTAACTGTCAATCAACAACTGGTCTCTTTTCCACGTGTGCATTTTTTCCTCTCAGACAGAACAAGTTGAAGATACAACAAACGGAAATTTCAGTCTAGACTAGAGGTTTCAAGTTGTGTTGAAAGCATATTAGCGCAAGCTTTTTTGTTTTAATATATTATAAAAACCTTTGTAAGTCATTATAGTTGGATAGACTGATTTAAATGTTCTTGTTATACACTTTAAGGTATTTGAAAAAGATTGTCTATGGTAACGTTACTTGTATTGTTTTATTCATAGAAGCACAGAAGTATTCACAGAGATTTGGTGGTTTTCCTCTAAAGTTGTTGTATCGTTTGTTTTGATCACAGTAGCATTCGCAGGATTTTGGTGGCTTTTCTCTAAAGTTGTTGTGTCTTTTATAATTGTAGGGCGGGATATGAGGGCAGGATTTTGTACGTGCATTAAAGCACGGTCAGGAGAGGGCCTGGAAACTAAAGAAAAAAAAACTTCTAGTAGGCTATACTCTAGACAGAATCATCATAATCACACAAAGTTTTTATTAGGCTATTTTGTATGGAACATTTTCATATCTAGTTCCTGATTCTAGAAATTTGGAGAATATTTTAAACCAAAAGGATTTTGGCAGTGTCTGGGATTTTTTTTGAGACACCAAGGTGTTCAAAAATGTTAGCATTTTGTTAAAATCTTAACAGCTTGCTCACAAATGTCAGCAATCTGTCAATCATGCCAGTTACAGTATGCATCACTATACACAAATGCCAATGTTATCAACATATTAAAACATTTACCTACATGTCACCCATGTGTTATATCATGATAGCTATCATGTAAAACAGTGTTTCTCAACCACGTTCCTGGACAACCACCAACACTGCAAGTTTTGGATGTCTCCTTTGTCTGTCATGCCCATTACAGGTCTTTCAGTCTATGCTAATGAGCTGGTGATCTAAATCAGGTGTGTTTGGTTAAGGATACGAGAAAAATGTTAAACATTCTAGTAACTTGTTAAAACATGGTAGCAAAGGGATAAATCTTATAATTTTTGTCAACTGAACTTTAACCTAAAACAAACTTGCATACTGTAACATTTATTACACTTTGTGTTACTGATGATGGCAACGAATGAATTGTATTTTCTTCCTATTCATATTTTTAGATCAATATAGAACAGTATTAATTTTACTCAAATTAATGTAGCATGAGTTAATACATTAGCAATCGTCAGATTCTACACCACTCAAAAAAAACTTTTTTTTTTTTACTTGTTCAAACTACTTAATTAAAATGAGCTGAAACAACACAATTCTGGATACTTCATTGGGACAATTTATTTTTTATGTTCAATCCACATAAATTTGTTAAAAGTGTTAAGCTAACTTAATTGATTTGTGTTGGGACAACATGAATAAATTGTGTGAAACCCTGCGTTTTTAGTGTATAAGGATATTTAATATTAATTTAATAGACTGCATTACTAAATGTTTTTATGTAAATTTGTAATCAGACTACACTTTTAACATAATCAATAAAGCTGCCAATATTATTTATTTCACACCTAAAGTTTACATTTAATGGCACTCATATCACTTAACTACTTATGCACTCAAAAAAATAAATAAATATTTTTAAACAAAGTAGTGACATGTACACTGTGAAAAAAATTCCGTAATTTAGCAGTTTTAATTATTTGTGATCTATGTTAATTTTATTTTTCCTTATTTATTTTTGCTTTTTAATTGTGTGATGGGACCTTTATCTTCCTTCCAACAACTTTTAACCTTGAAAAGTAAAAAAAAGTGACTTAATGTTAAGTTTTCTTAACATTTCGATAGTTAAAAGTGATATATTGTCTGGGTTGGTGTTAAATATTATAGTATAAATTCCTTGTAGCAGTACATTTTCTGTTATTTTGCAGACTTATTTCTCTATAAGATTTCTTATACATTTTATTGTTTCAAACTACTAACATGTCAACAAACGTCACTTTGTTAAACTGTAGAGTTGAATTTTCAACATCAAAAGTCAGCAGAGCAGAGATCAATGTCTCATAATGCATTTCACATCTGTAAATAAAGGGAAAACACTTGTGAATAGAAAAATACAGAAAATTAAAATATATTCTTCCAGCGTATGAAAAGAACAGCTCTATAATAAAAAGAAATACAACAATGTAGGAATTTCTTAACCTCTAAATATTTAATTACATGAATGAATTTGGTACAAACAACATATATAACTCTGAAACAATCATTTACACTTTAGATTATTATAACACCCTGGACATTTTTTTCTGGAATTTGGCATTTGTACATTAACAGGTAATGCAGATGTGCAAAATGTGGAATACAGAGTGGAGAGAGATGACGAAACAAAAAGACTCATGAGGTTAGACACTTAGCATGCATTATTTTTCCAAGAGTATTTGACTGCGGACTTGCTGTAAGCTGAGACTTGCAATATCAGACATGCAATCTCAGACACAAAGCACTCAATGGAGCTAGTGATGTTACTGTGAGGGGTGGGGTTGGCGTCAGATGTGCCTTTTTCAGCCTAGTCGAACTCACAACGCCATAGAGAAAAAAAGAGGGGGTAAATCATAAAAGGAGGGTAAAGGACAAAGTACAAATTCTCTTGAGATTAATAAGAACATGCATATTCTAAATGGTCTAATCTCATGCAGCATATGCAAGCAACAGGCTGTATAACCATGCAGGAAAGCTAGACAGCTAGCTAAAGTTTTAAGCCCTTGTCTTCACCCAGAGATTATGGTCTTATTTTGTTTTTATTTACATATAAACACTAAATCAGTGCACAGAGTCACATGCAGCAAGCAGACATAGAACTGATCATGCGGTGAAAAATATAGACATTGTCAGGGAAAATGAATGCGAGCAGAGGACCAGTAGATGGGCGCAGGCATGGTCACATGAACTCGACAGCTGGGACATGACTGTCTCTGCCAAAACCATTTTTCAATGCACTGAAAGAGAGGGAAGCCAAACGATGGAAGGTCATTAAGAGTCTAGCTGTAATACAGAAAATTGAAAATAATTGTAACATACATTTGCACATGCTACAAAATGTTGAAACATTGCTGATAAAGAGCGACACGCTAAACAAAATATATACTTTCAGTCTGAATTGACGTTTGTGTTATATATACGGATATATAAAACTCTTTTAATCTACATTTTGCTTAAATGCTTGAATAATGGTTAATGAATAAAAAATACGAGTTTTTTTAAAAGCATAAATGCTAAAGGAAACAATGTCGATTTCACTGTCAATGCTCTAAATGTCACTATGCAGTGTACAACATGAATACGCTTGCATGACAACTCCACGTTCAAAAACAGATCTGTTGACCTTATGAGTGTCAGATTTGTGCCCCTGTATTGATTTCCATTACAGTAGCGTGATTAGCCACAAGCTAATTTCCAGCATGTGCATTTAAAAAGCTATAGCCTCTCAATTGCAACTCCTGACATATGACCTGCAAATTCAGGATACTTAAACACAGAAGAATGGCAGACAGTACTAAAACTTATCACTTTTTTATTGTAATATACATATAAAAATTAATTATAAATGACTTACTGAACAATTAAACGATTAATTAATGAATAAAAGAGAGGAAAACAAAGAATCCCTGCAAATTAGAGATCCTGTTGAGGACTTTAAAACAAATATGGTGTGTAGGTAAACACAAAATCTAAACGATTATTGGTACACTGTTACACTGAAAATAATTAACGTTGTCGACGTAAAGAGAGTTGGCGACGGGGCAACCGATACTCCTCTTGTCCTGGACAGAATGGTATCTCCTTTCCTCGTTCACACGCCGGTGCAGAACTCCCACTACGTGGCCGTGTGCCATGCTCGGGCCATTTTGTCTTCCCAGTCCATAATTAGCGACAGCAGGTTTAGTATCACAAGAAAAGCAAGTAAACAGATGAACTCCATGCATTCCAGAAGGGGGAAAATTATGAATATCAAAAACATCCTTGTGTTTTTGGTGTCATGCATAAAGCTTTGTTTAATATGAGGTGTGAAATGCACTATTGAGGGTTCAGTTTGAAGGAGGGAACACATGCAAGGTAATGATCAAGTGCTGTACTGCACAACAAGTGTTGATAGGTTGGTTTGATGCTGATGGCAGGCAACTATTATAGGAAGTGATTACCTCTTTATGAAAATGATGGCCACAGTAAAGCTCTTGGAAACTCCCCCTTTCTTTCCGTAGTCCTTCATGGCAAATGAGACATATGCTATCTGCATCTGCCTACAAATACACAAGCCAAAATCATCCATTAGTATAAGGATATTCATGCATTTTGTCTACAGTGCACTGTAAAAAAATTGCTGTATAATTTACAGAACTGGCACTTCTGGTTGCCAGAAATACTGTAAAATATACAAGTGCACTTTAAATTAACAGTTACAATTGTGCTATAGTTTTAAAGTATAGTATTAATTTACAGTGTGCTTGTAAGTTTTGCAATATTACTGGCAATTTTTACAGTATTACTGGCAAAATTTTTAGAGTAGTATAAATAAACTATTATTAATTTACAGTGCAACAGTAATACAGTCAATTAAAAGCATTTTTACAGTGTATACCACAGCATAGTATATTACACTGTGGACGTAAAAAATATTCAAAGATAATTCCTTAGATAAATTTTTTTTTTAAGGTGAATGATTGTAAACAATTTATTTAAGCTAAATTTAAACAAAAAATTAAATAGAACATCAAGTTAAATTTAATTTGTTTGTTTAAATCAGTCTTTCTCAACCATGTTCCTGGAGGATCACCAACACTGCATGTTTTGGATGTCTTCTTTGTCTGTCACACCCATTACAGGTCTCTCAGCCTCTGCTGTGCTGATAATCTGAATCAGGTGTGTTTGGTTAAAAAGATAAGGAAAATGTGCAGACCTGGTGGTCCTCCAGGAACGTGGTTGAGAAACACTGGTTTAAATTCAACCTATATAAAATGTTTGCTACAGTTTTGTAGAAATATTGTTTTTTCAGTGTAGTATTCATTGCCAGGTTTGAGAATTTGTAATATGTTTGTTGTTATGTTTATATTTTTAAAATGGGTGTCATGGTGGCGCAGTGGGTAGCACAATCGCCTTACAGCAGCCCTGGTTCGAGCCCAGGCTTGATCAGTTGGCATTTCTGTTAGGAGTTTGCATGCTCTCCCTGTGTTCACGTGGGTTTCCTCTGGTAACTCCAGTTTCCCTCACAGTCCAAAGACAGGCGCAATAGGTGAATTGAATAAGCTAAATTGGACGTACCATATGTGTGTGAATGTGAGAGTGTATGGGTGTTTCCCAGTGTTGGGTTGCAGCTGAAAGGGCATCTGCTGCGTAAAATATATGCTAAATTAAGTTGGCAGTTCATTCCGTTGTGGCGACCCCTTTTTAATAAAGGGACTAAGCCGAAAAGAAAACAAATTAATGAATATTTTAAAATTTTAATTAATTCCTATTATTGAACGGATTAATTTTCCATAACCACTATTCCAGTCTTCCTCCAGAAATCATTACAATATCCCCATTTTGAGCTGAAACCTGCATTGATATTCATTTATTTATTCTTGTTGCTTATTATCATGCTTTGATGAATAAAGTGGAAAAAAAAACAGGATCTGTGTAAAAGTAAATGATCATTGTAGTATTAACTCTCATAATTGAGAGACGTCTTTCCTATGAGATCCAAGTGGAGTCCGAGTGACTGGCAGTAAATGTAATGCAGACAACCTCCAGGTGACCGGTGAAGAACATTATGAAGTAGACAAGATGGGGTTTGTCCTTTGAGTGGCCATTGGAGTACGTTATAAAGCAGAAGAAATGAGGACGACCTCAAGTGACCAGCAGCAAAAATGATGTGGATGTCCTCTGAGTGACCAACAGAGAACTTTATAAATTGGATGAAATGGGGAACGTCCTCGATTGACCAGCAGTAAACATTATGCGGGCGTTCTTCAAGTGTCTGGCAGAGAATGTTTTAAAGCAAACAAAATGAGGACATCCTGTTATTGCGACAGCTGAAATTATAGGTTTACACGAGTGAATGAAGAAAAGCAATGTAAAAAATGCTGAATTTGTATTCATTTTTGGTGGTAAAATATCAGAACAAGTTCTCTTGGGGTAGCCTACGTCTTTTGTTCTCGACCAAAAAGAAAATGCTGCATTTAGTTCTGGTTTAGTTAGTATTCACACAAAGGTTTTATGATGTACTCTACCTGACAAAAGTCTTGTCATCGATCCCAGTTGTAAGCAAATAATAATTGTGACAACAAATAATAACTTGATGTCTAGTTGATCTATTGGAAAAGTGGCAGAAGGTAGATTTTTCCAATGATTCATCTGTTGAACTGCATCCCAATCATCACAAATACTATTGGAACCCCCATGGACTTAAGATTCTCACAGAAATCAGTTTGCTGAAGGAAAAATCATGGTTTGGGGTAACATTCTGAGGTATCAAGTTAATTGTGCTGCCAGTTACATTACAAACCACAGGAGAGGTCAAATTCTTCAGCAAGATAGCGTTCCTTCTCATACTTTAGCCTCCACATCAAAGTTCCTGAAAGCAAAGAAGGTCAAGGTGATCCAGGATTGGCCAGCCCAGTAACCAGGCAAAACATTATTGAGCATGGGGTAAGATGCAGGAGGAGGCATTGAAGATGAATCCAAAGAAATTTGATGAACTCTGGGAGTCCTACAAGAACGTTTTCTTTGCAATTCCAGATGACTTTATTAATGAGTTATTTGAGTCATTGCAGAGATGTATGGATGCAGTCCTCCAAGCTCATGGGAGTCATACACAAAATTAATGCTTTATCCACTGCACCATGAATTTATATTTTGTACTGTGCATTATTTTGGTTAAGTGACAAAACAGTTGTCTAAGTAAAGTCAGACCTCACTATCTTAATTAAATCTTTAAAAATCAAGGCCTGAACACATTTTATTTTGGAAAATAAGCGTAATCTAGAGGCATTTGGCTTTCATATAAATCACTTCTGATACCAAATGATCAACTACAAGTCAAGCTATTATTTGTTGTTCCTAAAACTTGGATAGGCAACAAGACTTTTGTCAGGTAGTGTATATTTTGTGATGACTGTGGTGATTTTTATTTAGTCAAAGTGAACATCACAAGCTTATTAAATGTCTAAAAGGAGTCAAATATTATGTAATTTTTACCAGTCAAGATGAAGGGCTTATAAAATGTGTAATAGAGCCAAGACAGCAACAGGAATTAAAAGGACATGTGTTTCTGATATCTAGTGTTAAACTGCATTGGTCACTATGCAAGAACTATAATTTGACATGAAACAACAGCTTAAGGATTGAGTTATTTTTAATGTTGTGTCTTGTAAAATCATATCTAGTTGTTTGATTTGATATCTTGGTCTGTATTATATTGTAACCCAGGACATGCCTAAAATTAGATAAACTAAACCATTTCTATACATATATGAGAGATAATCTGGGTGGGAAATAGCAACTCAAAGCGTATTTAGTTTTGAGGAAAACTCTTGGATCATTTACTTTCAGACCATGGGTTTGATAATTGATGTCACCTTGTGGTTGTGGAAACGCAGCCTCCTCTCTAAGCACTCAGAGAGCTCAGGGATGGTGGTGATGTGACATTCAGGTCCCACTTTGTTTCGGCTGCTTTCATCTGAAGACACACGGCGGGCGCGAGGGTGAGAGTGCACCTCTTTGTCCTCACGGCTCTTTAGATGGACAGGCACAGGGGCCATGGTGTTAACATGGAGATGATTCGCCTGCATGGCTTCTAGCTGAGACTGTTTAGTACAGAAAGAAAGTAAGGGAGAAAGAAAGAAAGACCATGACATAAAAAGAAGAGATGAGCAGTCAGCAATATTGAATCTGAATCTTTAAATGCTAAAGAAATGTATTAAATGAGTAGTGATTATATGAAGTTATTGTTGTAAAGCTTAATATAAATGGTTATATAAGACACTTTGATAATCATTTTTCGTTTAATTATAGTACAGTTAAACAGACAAAAACCACCAAGCAAAACTAGTCCAAAGCACATCAAATAAACGCCTTACATCCTTTTAAAAGACATCAACTGAGGAGCCAGAATGAAAGTGTACAATCTTGGCATGCATCATCTCTGCGACCGCCCCCACTCTGTACGGGGTATATTATTGTGGTGACCGAAGGATAGCAGCACTTGTTAAAGCCAACTTCAGACATGAACCTAGCAGTCATTCTGCATGGTGAGCGACCGTATGAGGTGCAGTTTGAGTTATCCTAGTTTTACTGCACATTCAGAGGTTTATGGTGAGACTTAATTGTAGCAACTGTGGGGACAGTTGTCGTATATAGCCAGAAACTACAGTTAAAAGCTTAGGAAAGAGTTTTAAGTAAGTGTGACAGTTAGGAAGTAATGAAATCCCTTGCCTCAGGATATTTTCTCCTATACCCTTAAGTTAAATTACTTAAGGGTTTTTATGCAGCCTGCACACATATTCAGCAAACTTTTGCATGTCCAGAAAGTGCTCTAATCATTAGATGTTCAGACACGAAACCTGTATTGCATGTGCAAGAGACATTCTAAAGCTGTTTTGAAAGTCCTGTAAGTATCCAAGGGCAGTCAATAAAAAAAATCCCTAATTATCAGACATTCAGACACAAAATGTTTTCCAAAAGATGCCCAAAAGTTTTGCAAGTCTAGAAGAGATCCAAAAGTGGCCCCTGATCATCAGACAATTCAGATTCTGAACCTGTTTTGCATATCCCATAGACTGCCCGAACTGCCGGATGCTACAGACATGATCTGAACATCTCCACAATGTCACATGTTTTGTGAAAATAGTCTGTAAGCTCAGCCAAGAAAGAGTCTAATCAATTATTTTTCTTGAGCAGCCCATAATGACTTGTACAAGTGTTTCACTTAAAGTCAAGCTAATCAAAGGGGCTTTACAGAGTAATCTTGAGGGCAATACTATCATTCACTTTTGTCTCTTGGGCTGTATTACATGCAATCTGTTTTTATTAGATTTTTAAAATACAGGACACACTGCAAATGTTTGAATTACAGCTACACAAAGATAAAAAAATATATATTTTATTTTAATGCATATCCTATATGTACCACAATTAATTTCAAGACTCTGGAGCTAAATGATTTATAATTCATTTATTTTCTTTCGACTTAGTCTCTGATTTATCAGAGGTCACCACAACAGAATGAACCCCTAACTTTTCCAGCATATCGTCACCTTGGAATTAGGGTTCTATCTGTAATCTGAATGATTTTGAGATATTGAGCTTCAAAGTTTTTGCATTACATAGCAAACAGTATGTGTGTAACATTTGTTTTTTAAATAAAAAAGTCTTCAAATGAAAACAACTTATAAAAAACACCCTACGATGTAAATAAGTTGTTACTTAATAAAAATATGTCAATAACTCAATTTTGACAAAAATGTCAGACAGAACCTTATAATTCTTTGTTGACGATATGTCTTAAACAGCGGATGCCCTTCCAGCCACAACCCAGAACTGGGAAACATTCATATACTCTGCATTCGCACACACTCATACACTATGTTTAATTTAGTTCATCCAATTTACCTATAGCGCAAGTCTTTGGACTGTGGGGGCGACTAGAGCACCCGGAGGAAACCCACGCCAAAATGGGGAGAACATGCAAACTCCACAAAGAAATGCCACCTGGTCAAACTGGTACTCAAGCCAGCAACAATCTTGCTGTGAGGTGACAGTGCTAACCACTGAGCCGCCGATTCATAATAATGTTTAAATAATTAACGTTCTATTTCATTTTCAGATTTTATGCATTTAAAATAGTGTAAAATCCCCTCAGTGGGTGACTTTTGAAATAACAACCTGTTTGCACTGATTTGATTGCCAAAACTAAGGCTGTAGCAGTTGTAGAGAAGTTTAATAAGGTTAATATAGCTATAAAGTTGCGTGCAGATTGGATGAACAGGTTAATCTAATCAATTGCCACAAAATGAGAAGCTATACACTCTTGGTTTGGTAACAGATGATAAAATTTAACTGATAACTGGAATCAGAGAAAGGTATAAAACGAAACCGCTGATCACAAAGTGAAGTAAAGCAAACAAGTCATTTCCATTTTGTCTAATACTGTACCTTTATCATGAAACTTTTTTATTTAAAGCTTGCATGCAAATGGACAAAAAGTTACTCTGGTAGCTCTGGTTGACATGAATTTATCATAACACATAACAGATTTGTTTGTTTTTATTTAAAATCATCAGTAAGATTCATTCATTGCTTTTTTTCATGATAAACAATTCTTATTATGTAAGCAAGTACAAGGCATTTTATTTATACAGCACAATTAAAGTTAGTTGACCTGTGCTCTGTGAGGCGTGAGAAAGAGCATGTGATGCTGCCATATGTGAGGAAGAGAATGAATCTCTGCTGGGTCACCACCTCTAATCAGAGCACACTTTCCTGTTTCCAAAGAGTTGCTCTTCCGAAAGCCATTATGCACAGTGTTGCTGCTTTGTTTACAAGATCAACTGAGTCTGCATGTCAAACACAGCAAATCATATTATAAGCTACAGTATAAACATACAAAAATAGACCATGAGTGGACTTGCTCCTAGATGCTTTAAAGTATGAGGATTTGGGTTGTAGTGAGTGATAAGAAAGGAATGCTCATGTCAACATTCCTCTTACGCATTATGAAATCAGTAGCTTATTTATTTTATAAAATGGCAGCTGTGGCTCTAGAAAAAGTTGAATAATAGAGAACTAAAGTTATAAGTAGTGACTTTTTAAAAATATTTACTAAACCACAATTGGAGACATAATTTGTTGTTTATAAACAATGACATTACAATCTATTTGATTGGAAATCCTTGCTGTGCTGTGACGTTCTCAATAGGATACCACATTTTATTCTTAAATATGATGTGGGAATTAAGACAGTATCTAAATGAAGCATAAACTTTCATTTTTCTCATGTTTTTTTTTATTTTTTTTAACCTAAAATTAAAATCTAAATTTGTTCGATTCACACGAAACTTGGCATTCAGGCAAATTCAATTAGCCAATATGTTGCAAAGATGTAAGCGAACACTCATATTTACAGTCTAGCTTATATACCAATACAAATTTGCCAAAACTTACATTTTTGACAGTGATTTGAGCATCAAATTGCACCAAAGGTGTTTGCAACGACTGAACACACACTGTCAGCTCTGCAATAATATAAACTGTGAAGTTGCAAAGTGGTATGCATCTTCTTTGATTGCTGTTTCTAATATGAGTTTATACTTCAATACAGGCAGTCAATCTTCAGCAGGTATTAAAATAAAATCTGAATGGCCCTCCATTAAAAAAAACAGCCAAAATCTTGGTAGGTAAAATTTTTAGGAAATGACTGAACAATGTGCTTTAAAACCAGCGACCTTCTTGCTGTTAGGCAACAGTGCTAAACACTGAGCCGCCGCTCCTTAATATACAGTTGAAGTCAGAATTATTAGCCCGCCTTTGAATTATTTTGTCTTTTTTAAATATTTCCCAAATAATGTTTAACAGAGCAAGGAGCAGTGTATAGTAAAATATTATGTACTGTCACCATGGCACAGATAAAATAAATTAGTTTGAGTTACTAAAATTATTGTGTTTAGAAATGTGTTGTAATAATCTTCTCTCTGTTAAAAAGACATTGAGGAAAACAATAAACAGGGGGGCTAATAATTCTGGCTTCAACTGTATATCCTTTTTTAAAATGCGAAAATGAATTGCAAATAATAACATAAAATAATGTATATTTTAATTATAAATTTGCTGTTATACAATATTTGAAATTTGTGATCATTTACTATTAGAGACAAAATTATTTTTGTTTTGTTTTTAATTATTTTAGTTGTACAAATTTCGACATTATATATATATATATATATATATATATATATATATATATTCATTCATTCATTTTCTTATCGGCTTAGTCTCTTTATTAATCCGGGGTCGCCACAGCGGAATTAACCACCAACTTATTCAGCACATTTTTAAGCAGCGGATGCCCTTCCAGCCGCAACCCATCTCTGGGAAACATCCACACACACACACACACACACACACACACACACACACACACACACACACACACACACACACACACACACACACACACACACACACACACACACAAACACTTATACACTACAGAAAATTTTGTCTACCCAATTCACCTTTACCACATGTCTTTGGACAGTGGGGGAAACCAGAGCACCTGGAGGAACATGCAAACTCTACACAGAAACGCCAACTGAGGCGAGGTTCGAACCAGCGACCTTCTTGCTGTGAGGCGACAGCGCTACCTACCTACTGAATATATAGATATTCATATTACTTTAATGTGTTGTTGTATCTAAACAGACTGGTTTGTAGTACATGAAAATTTACTGTTTGATGTACTTTGATATTAAAGTGGCTAATACATTTCTCACCACAGATATAGCAGAATAGCTTGCACATTCACTGTAAATATTAAACGAGAAATGTCAATATGACATCATGTTTTGATAATACTTTACATGTTTTGGCTCCATTTTTGTTTGAGAATTGTCTTGATGTTTTAAATAATTTTAATAATGTACTGTAAGTCACAGGAAATGACTTAAAGCAGCAACCACCTTCAATAGTTTTGTAAATTATTGATTATTAAGTATTATAAGTTCACAAAAAAAAAAAAAAATACATTTTCATCCTTTACTATCCCTTGGCTTGTTCCAAACATGTTTAGGTTTCTGTTGAACACAAAAGAAAATATTTTGAAGAAAGCTGAAAACCTGTAACCATTGACTTCCATAATATTTATTTGTCATACTACGATGTCAATGGTAAGAACAGCTTTCTTTAAAGTATTTTCTTTTTTGTTCAGCAAAAAATGTTTGTTTGTGTACTTTCTTTAAGACAAAGCAATCATAAAATATACAACATTTCCATCATACAATATAGTTTATTATGCTAACTGTTGCCTCATTTCACAATGAGTTGACTAATCAGAATTAAAAGTTAAAACTATTTGAATTGAAACATTTTATACCACATATGCGTTCAATCTCTGGGTTTTGGTTCATTTCAAATTATATTTAATTACTGACATCACAAGCTTACCATGCAAGGCAGTGATGCACGGCGGTCAGCTTTCTTGCGGGACGGCCTCCTGAAGCTCCTCTTCCTCTCTTTGGCGTGGTCCTCCCCAACCCCGTGGCCCCAATAACTGCTCATCCACTTGGTAAAGTTGCCATCATCATCGTCCTCATTGTCCATAATAATTGCTGGAAGCAGCCGAAGAGACAGCTTGAGACGTGTAGTGTGGAGCACTCTATGAGGCTCCTGTGTCCTGGAAAAAAAGGCTGATGATCCAACCGGCTCAGACGGACCTGATGTTGACGTTTGTTGTCCTGGAGCTTCACAGAACCTCTTTCATTGAAGGTCTAGACTCCACGATGAGCTCGGCTTGGCTCACCGATAGATTTATAATTAGATTTCTCCCAGTTTGTGTGGGTTTAAGCCGACCCAAAAATATGTACACACAGCCTTTGTCCAAGACTCTAAATAAGTGAATCCCCTTAACATGAGAGAGGGAGGGAAATGTAATGTAGTATAAGGGCGGTAGAGGGGTAAATGAGAGGGAGAGGGTGAGCTGGTGAGATATAGAGATAGAGAGAGAGAGAGAGAGAGAGAGAGAGGATGGTTTTTTGGGTTGCTGCTCTGCTTTTAATCTTTCCATTACAAAGTGATGGGCCTGAGGGTGGAGGGTGGGAGTTTGTCACACATGCACACAAACACACACACACCAATTCTCCCATAGTTTCCACTCACTGAGCACATCAAACCTGCCAATAATTATGGACCGCAGCAGGACAGACCAGTGTGTGTGGGAGAGTCAGTGTGATCATGTATTTATGTTTTAGTGCTGTCTGATAATGAGTAAAGTAAGACTGGCTTGTCGATGTAGATTGGCATCCATCGAGTTTAGTGGCTAGACTTTGTTCTGATTGTGTATGTGACACGTGCTTTTTTAGTGTAACTATTGGGGTAGAGAGATTGGTTGTTTTGGAGTCATTGAAACATTGTTATGGATGTTAATGAAACAGCATAAATAATATTATAATGATAATAATGATAATAATAATAATAATAATAATAATAATAATAATAATAATAATAATAATAATAATGTGTCACATTTGAAATGAGTTGTATTATTTGCTTTAAAAAAAAAAATAAAAGTAAAATAGTGTTGGTAAAAGTTACTTGAAGGTAATGCATTACAATATTGAGTTACTCCCCAAAAAGCAACTAGTTGCATTACTTAGTTCCTTTTTAAAGTAAGTCACACATTAGGTTACTTTTGAGTTACTTTTGCGTTACTTTGTATTACCGGGCAGAGGCTTGATCTCTTTCAGAGCTTGTTTTCTTTTCTTTCTTAATAGAGGAGTTCTGTAATTACCAACACACTTACCTACAGCTTCATTTACCTTAAAAAAAAAAAAAAAAAAAAAACACACATCAAAAAGGTATATTTTATTTAGGATGTTTTTTGAGAACTTCCCAACCCCAGAGCTATACATGTTGTATAAATAGATTATTGAAAGTTTAAAGCAATGTGTTTGCTACTTTCATATTGTTTGTCTTAAGTACAATTCAACATAAAATCACTGTCTATTGAGACAATTCCCTTTTCTTTTTGTTCGATGCGTTCAAAATAATGAACACATTCTCTTAATGACTGCGTGATTTATTATGACTACTTTAATTTTAATTCAGAATTTTTTAAAAAGCTAATTAATTAAACTAAAAAGTAACTCAAATATTATTACTTTTTAAAAGTAATGCATAACAGTACTTTACTCGTTACTTAGAAAAGTAATATTATTATGTAACTTGTGTTACTTAACCCCCAACTCTGATAATAATGTGTTATATATTTGGTTATGATTATTTATTGTGTGATCTTATTTCATGATAAATGGTGTGGTTTATACATTAAAATATTATAATATTATTTTATAATGCTTCATATATGAAGGCTTTAAGGTAATGTTCCTTAATATTTGTATTTGTATTTTTTTTCAAAGCTTTTAAATGGAAAGTCTTGAATACTGTGCATGAAACTCCTATTCATAATTTTTCATATCTTTGAATAAATTACTGTAATAAAAAGAGGAATATGCATTGCAGATTCCTTGTGGTTAAGATTATCCAGTGTCATTCAATGCAATATTAGGTGCATTAGATAGCATGAAAAGTAGATTAAATAAATAAAAAATAAAATAAAAATAAATTATTAAATTAAAAAATAAATAAATAATATATATTTTATAAAGATTATATAAAGGCTTCAAGTAAAGTGTCATTGGGTATTTTATTTATTGTTTGTGCAATTAAAAAAATCTATCTATGGCAACTAAATTTAAATCTTCTTTATCTTATAAAGCATCTTATAATGCACTATGTAGACATAATATTGTATGTTTTTTGTTTTGTTTAAATGAATTAAAAGTGTCTTATTGCATCTCAAATTGTTTATTTGTCATGAGTATAATGCATTATACTTTATCAATGAATAGCAACGAATAGATATAGCAAAACATTTTTAATTACTAATCATGATATCATAAAGTGCATTATAAGGTGCATTATTTTTACTCAAACTGGGTACAAAAATCAGGTTTAAAGGCTTAGTAAATAATACATGTTCATTTTACAAAATGTATACTTTTAATACATTACAGAGTCTCAAATGGGTGAATAATAACACATTGAGTCTCCCTAAAGAGAAGCTCCATCATATATTAGCAAAAAGCACAAGATTCAGCCAAATTTGCCTTCCATTTTAAACATTGCAGCTGCATGTTCAGTAGTCCGTGTACTTTCAGCTGACCCCATTTTAGAATATGATAAACCCCCTCCCCTTCTGGAGGAAGCAATCTGGGGCACACAACAACCACCCCCAAGCCTTGTCTACTGTCCTGCTCCAGTTGTTGCCCCCGCTGCACTCTGGGGCAGCAGAGCGTACAGTATGAGAACCAGAGACTCTGATGATAAACGTCACCTGTGGTCATGTCTGTTTGATCCTTGCACCTAATTGGAAGGGTGGTGGTGTTGTTGTTTCTGGGTCACAACAGTGTACGCCCATTTATTTGTTGCATTCTGTGTGTTTCACAGAGAAATATTACCTGCATTAGTCATGAAGGAAACACATTTGCAGAATGCGCATCTATATATTTGACTCTGGACCACAAAATCTGTGTTATGTATATAGGTATATTTTTGGCAATAACCAAATATATATCGCATGGGTCAAAATTTCAGATTTAATTTGAAGGTACCCTATAATTTATTCAATATGTTCTTGTTCTCTGATATCTACATTTTATGTATGTGGCTGAGGTAAGTAAAAAAATCTTAATAATTTTATATGCTCCTTAATAAATAGAGAAATAGCCCCTATAGATTCAGAATCTCCACATTGACCACATCTGGAATGATCATGAATATTGAACGTGCATTAAACACTCATAGGGCAACATGGCTCAGTGGTTAGCACAGTAGCCTTACAGCAAGAAGGTTGCTGGCCCCGGCTGGGTCAGTCGGCATTTCTGTGTGGAGTTTGCATGCTCTACCTATGTTGGTGTGGGTTTCCTCCAGGTGCACTGGTTTCCCCAACAAGTCCAAAGACAACCGCTCTAGGTGAATTGGGTAGGCTAAATTGCCCATATTGAATGTGTGTAACTGAGTGTGTATGGTTGTTTCCCAGTGATGGGTTGCAGCAATAAGGGCTAAGGGCATAATCCACTGGGTAAAACATATGCTGGATAAGTTGGTGGTTCATTCCGCTGTGGCAACCCCTGATTAATAAAGGGACTAAGCCGAAAAGAAATGAATAAATTACCCCTATAGAATCAGAATCTCCATATCGATCACATCTGGAATGGTCGTGAATATTTACCGTGCATTAAACACTCATAAGGCGACAAGGTCACTGGTTAGAGTCCCGGCTGGGTCAGTAGGCATTTCTGTGTGGAGTTTGCATGTTCTCCCCATGTTGGCGTGGGTTTCTTCCAGGGGCTCCGGCCTCCCCCAAAGTCCAAAGACATGTGCTATAGGTGAATTGAATAAGCTAAATAGGCGGTAGTGTGTGTTTGCATGAGTGTGTATAGATGTTTTCCAGTATTGGGTTGCAGCTGGAAAGGCATCCCCTGTGTAAAACATATGCTGAAATAGTTGGCGGTTCATTCCTCTGTGGAGACCCTTGATGAATAAAGGGACTGAGCTGAAGGAAAATGAATGAATAAATGAATACACACTCATACTCAGCATTGTACGTGTGTTTGTTGCCTCATTATAAACATACATAACAAATTTTACAATTTAAATGATAAATAAAGCTACAATTAGGCTGTGTGTCTGCCAAATTGTTTTTTTTTCTCAGGTTGAGTGTTTGTTTTCTGTTGTTGTCAATAAAAGCATTGTTTTTTTGAGCACTTGCAAGTGTAGCGAGTCGCTGAGTAGGTGTTTTGTGGTCACTGCTGAGAGCTAATCAGTGTCACTTTTGAGCTAGCCATCCAATCACAGTGGAGGAGAGGCGGGACAATACCATGCAACTGTCAGCAACTGTTTGTTAAAAACTTTTAACCTGTAATGTTACAGTGGTGATACTCTGTATCATAGCACCTGACTGAAAAAAACAATGTGCTGCAAAAACACTCACAGCTGAAAATGTTTAGGTAGACATGCAGCCGTAAAAAAAATCTCATGCCTCTTTGTGTGGTGCTGAATAAATGTGTAATTCATATATCTCTCATTTTGGATTCTGACAACCTGTAAACAGATGGCTAGAGGAAAATAGCGTTCGTGATGAAAGAAAGAAAGAAAAAAAGAAAGAAAGAAGGCACCCAGGCTCCTCGCCCTGCCGGCGCCACCCAGGCTCCTCGCCCTGCCGGTGCCACCTAGGCTCCTCGCCCTGCTGGCACCACCCAGGCTCCTCGCCCTGCCGGTGCCACCCAGGCTCCTCGCCCTGCCGGTGCCACCCAGGTTCCTGGTCCTGCCGGTTCCAGCCCAGCTCTTGGCCTTACCAACGCCACCCAAACGTCCTGCCCTACTGGCACCTCCCAGACGTCTTGCCCTGCCGGCCCCAGTCCTGCTGGCTCCAGTCCAGCTACCTCCAGTCCGGCCGGCTCCAGTCCAGCTGCCTCCAGTCCCGCCGGCTCCAGTCCAGCTGCCTCTCCAGCTGGCTCTCCTAAAACCCCCTGCCTTGTGTCTCCTACGGTATCATCCATGGGTCATACCTCCCGCCCCTCCCTGGTGGTCCTTCCCACTACTTGGGACGGATTCCCCGGCTACACCCTGGCTTCCTGCCGGGGCACCTGACCCACGAACCTATCCTGGTCTGACCCTCCCATCCCTCCCCTTGTTCCTGTAGCCGCTCTTTAGAGAGGGGGTAATGTCATGACTGTGTTTGTCCACCAGATGTCACTGTATTTCGCCAGCAAACCCCAGCAAACTACAGTGGCTTTAGAACTACATTTCCATACATTCTTTCACGCACACACCCGGTCTGTCATCTACACTGATTTACAACCACAGCTTTCTCCGTTCTCCGTTGATTACCTGGACTATATATTCAGTTATTCATCCTCTGTTTGTCAGTTGGTCGTTGTCATCTCTGGTATGTTGTTCCTGATCTCGCTCTTGTATCTTGTTAAAGTCTAGTTTGTGTTTAATCTGTCTTAGTTTCTTGTTTTGTTTGTTTGTTTGCTATTTTGTTATTTTGTACTTTGGATTTTTGTATTTTTGTCACTTTCTCTGCACTATACATCAATTAAAATTGCACTTGGATTCTAGACCCGTTTTTGTTCCTGTTCCACTCTTCAAAAATAGCTGCTTTCATGAAGAAACAAATCTTTTGAGTAGAAAATGTTTTCTTTCTATTACAATATCCCATTTTTTAACAGCTGTAACTTTATGGAGCTACTTCCATTAGATTTAGGACTATAAATATTAATAAATAATAAGTACTATATAATATTCTAATTTAATTGTGAAAATAATGCAAGTAGGATGATTACAGGAAACTACTGTAAATAAGGCTACATCTTTTGCACATTAGTAAGGGGAATTCAAATTATTTTTATTTGATAACATAGAAATAAACGTCTAGGCTGCTGCAGACATTTTGTTTCCAGAAGCTGCATCTATATTAACAGATGATTTTTGCAACCCTAAAACAACAAGTTTAGATCATTTAAATGCTCTTTACACTTTGTAGATAAACAATTTTGGTGAAATATTATTTGGAAAAGCACTGATGTTGTTATTAAATCATCACTGCTGTTTTGGAAAATATTTTGTTGTTGGTAAATTTGGATAAATGCTCAATAAAAATGTAAAAATAAAAAATAAAAAACAGTTTCCATAAAAACTTTCCTTTAGGTAGAGCAATAACTGTTTTATTGGACCATGTCATGGCTTTAATATGTGGAACTATTGCAGGTGTTTACCTACTTTAAAGTAGCCCTATCCCCATATCCCAGAAAAATCCAGGAAAATATTTGCTCTTGTTTTTTAAATAGAGCTCTGAATAATGAACTTCTGGTGCAAAAAGACAGAGCACTTCTAAAATTAGAGCCAATCCTGGTTGCGGTCGCACGTGCAGTATAAGCAATTGCTAAGGAGGAGGACACACACACAGACACACACACACACACACACACACACACACGCACGCACACGCACGCACACACACACACACACACACACACACACACACACACACACACACACACGCACGCACGCACACACACACACACACACACACACACACACACACACACACACACACACACACACACACACACAAAGATCTTCATAACAACTGCATAAAAATGTGGATTTCTCTTTTAAATTATTACATATATTTGCAATCCTTCTGTCAGGATTGAGCTGATGACATCTACTGCATCATATGAACATTTGGCAAGACTTTCGGACTCCACCCATACTTTTTATCAGAAAAGGGTAGCTTTTTGCAATATTTGGAGAGCACATAAAAGGAAAATTGAAGGGTTGTCAATTTGACTGTCTGTTGTATTGTATTGTATTACAGTTTTTCTTGATTGCTTTGATGTAGCCATCAACTGAAACTCCACATTTTCAAAACAGTTAACACACAGGCCTAAACAGCAGCACTCATGGTCAAAATGACAAATTTTGCTTGCAAAATGCACATACTGTGTCAAAACATTTAAAATGCGCTACAAAAGCTAGTTTCACCTTCAAACAACACAACTTGCAAACAAGTATATGAGCTCTTTTAATTGATGATTACACAATGGACAACAAAATACAGAACTCAGAGTTAATCACTGCACCATTGCTTGTCATTGTATCCCAATGCCATTTGTGGTCGTTCTATCTGTCAAATTTGCCTTTTTGCAAAGAACTGAATCCAGAATAAGAAATGCATTGATTAAATTTATTTTGAATTCATGACATTTTTTCAAACTGTGGCTGAAAACTGAAATACTGTAAAAACAAACACAAAAAAAAAAAAATGAAAAAAAGTGAGAAATAATAAAATACTGTAAATATTAGAGAAAACACATGTAAACCAACACACAGTCAAATCTATTGGGAGCAGTGGTGGAAAGAGTACTAAAAAAGCATTCTTAAGTAAAAGTACCATTACTTGCCTAAAAACGTAGTGTGAGTAGAGTAAAAGTACCTGTTGCAAATATTACTCAAAGCAGGGATAAAAAGTAGCCCTTTTAAAAGTACTCATGAGTAGTGAGTAGTGACTATTATGCTGTTAAATGCTGATGCATTTACATGTAATTTGTGGATGTGTGTGTGTAAACGTAACATTCTGTAGTGCATTTAGTTATTGCCCAGCAGGCACACAATGTCATAAGCTGTTAATATTAGGTTAGATTTAGGTTGTGATGTCAGGTGACCAAAATTTAATGTCTAGCCAGTGTCTAACGACAACATTATTTTGATGTCCAATAATGACATCAAATGATGTTGATATTTGGTTAATTTTAGGTTGTTAGAAAGTGACCAAAATCCAATGTCGAGCCAACATCTTAAACCAACATCCTATTGACATCAAATACTGACATTTATTCATCAGTTATGGCAACCAAAATTCAACGTCTGATAGATGTCATAGTGGTAGCATCAACACAACGTCAAGCTGTAACATCATTAGACGTTGATATTCGGTTGGTTTTAGGTTGGACGTTGGACACTGACATCGGGCTGACGTTAAGTTCTGATGTAAACCCAATTTTCATTTCCAATTTCAATCTGACGGCATGGTTACGTCTTGTGCCTGTTTAAGGCTATTTCGGTCATCATTCAGTAAATATCCACCATCTTCTCATCAGTGACATGCATCTAATCCAGGGGTGCCCATACTTGGTCCTAGAGGGCCGGTGTCCTGCAAAGTTTAGTTCCAATCCCAATTAGAGGCACATGGGCTAGCTAATCAATCTCATACTAGACTTTCTAGAAATATCCGTGCAGGTGTGTTAAGGCAAGTTGGAGCTAAAATCTGCAGGACATCGGCCCTCCAGGACTGTGTTTGGGCATCCCTGATCTAAACAGTCTCTGGGTCAATGTGTGTAAAGATTTTGAACATCTTGTTGGACACTTTTAATGCTTCCAAACAGTTTGCTGCAATTTAAAGTGCACATGTCTTGAAGTAGTTTATAATGATGCAATTTACCTTCTATGTGTGATTCGATTGGACAGGAATTACAGGACAGATTTTTCTAATTCCCATAAACAAGAAAAAACAAAGTAACTGCAGGTTGAAGGAAAGTAGTGAGAGTAAAAGTACAAATACAGCACTAAAAATGTACTCAAGGAAAAGTAAAAGTACACATTTATTAAACTACTCAGTAAATTACAATTTCTGAGAAAAACTACTCAATTACAGTAACTTTAGTATTTGTAATTAGTTACTTTGCACCACTAATTTGGAGTATAAGACATATAGCCACTATTGACCTCTTCCATCCATACTGGCACAGAACACAGACCTTCCAAAGTTTTTAATATTTGCAGACTGATTGCTAATTGAAGATTTGTGTGAAGGAGTGTCAAACCGGTGCTTCAGTGAATTCATACTGATCTTGGTAGTTTCTAATGGTTAGGAATAGATGGTTTCTGTAAATGTGTCAATCCAATGAGAAAGGGTTTACACATTAGCAAGACCCATCTTCTGCTCTGCTGGGATAATGATAATGAAAATTAAGAGGAACCTAGTTTCTTTAACCAGGTCAAAGCAAACAAGAAAAACTGTATATTATATTTTATATTTGTTAGAATTTTTTGTTTTGCTATAATTTTTATTATAATTTGTTTACATTATTTTCCTGAATGTTGATTTTGTATTGTGATTTTCATGTTGTGTGGGGTATAAAAGTTTAAAATACAATAAAAAAATTCGGTGACAAAAAAAATCAAACAAAAAAAAACAATCCTTATGTCAAGTTTCAGAACTCTGATGTCATTGTTCAAAACTCTAGACACAAAACTCTAAACAGTCTTACCTTTAACACAGGCTTTCCAGCGTTCAAAACTTTGCATATTGCGTTCATTTCAATAGTCTTACATTTGCAGGATTATTCTCTTTGTAAAGCAGTGCAATATTTGTTCTGCCTCGTCACTATAGATCAGGATTAAACACTCGACAACCTTATTTAGCTGCAGGTTGAGTTTGACTTGGCCTGAGACGGTTTATCAGGCCTCAGAAAACCTCCTGACACAGTTTACTAAAGAGAAAGTAGGAGTGTCTTATGAGGATAACTACTGTGATCATGTTATAATATTAATGCATTTTCATTCCAGCATGATCATCAGACTGGCCTTA
The DNA here is from genome assembly GCF_052040795.2 of Danio rerio. Taxonomy (NCBI): domain Eukaryota; kingdom Metazoa; phylum Chordata; class Actinopteri; order Cypriniformes; family Danionidae; genus Danio; species Danio rerio. The sequence goes on along the minus strand of NC_141026.1, from coordinate 38,978,419 downwards.
ACCTAGATTTAATGAAAGATGAGTAAAATACTGCTTTTTTAGGTTGAATGTATGCAGAGTGCAGCCTTGGTCCTGTCTCATAACTGCGTTACTAGCACAAACACAAATTGATCATGTCTCGTGTTCTAGCTGAGAGCTATGGTTGATCTAAACCTGCTATGGCAGTGTGCATTCAATACACATTTTACATCATGTGTCAAGCAGAGAGCCTAGATACAGTAGAGCAGTCTTTTTTTAACCACTAAACATGCACACTACTTCTATAATCGCATTGTCAACGTGAAATCTAATTTGTCATTTCTATCAGCATGTCTGTGAGGAGCATGTAATATAATATAATATAATATAATATAATATAATATAATATAATATAATATAATATAATATAATATAATATAATATAATATAATATAATATAATATAATATAATATAATATAATATAATATTTATTCACTCATTTTCTTGTCGGCTTAGTCCCTTTATTAATCCGGGGTCGCCACAGTGGAATGAATTGCCAACTTATCCAGCAAGTTTTTACGCAGCGGATGCTCTTCCAGCCGCAACCCACCTCTGGGAAATATAATATAATATAATATAATATAATATAATATAATATAATATAATATAATATAATATAATATAATATAATATAACATAATATAATATAATATAATATAATATAATATAATATAATATAATATAATATAATATAATATAATATAATATAATATAATATAATAAATATAGTAAAATGCATAGTTAAACGGTGAATGTGTAAAAATTATTTACTATAAAACCTGAATGTTTAAGTAATAAATAATTATGTTAAAAAATAAATACAAAATAAAGTGGATATATATATATATATATATATATATATATATATATATATATATATATATATATATATATATATATATATATATATATATATATACATATATACATACATACATACAAACATATACATATATATATATATATATATATATATATTTTTTTTTTTTTAACTTAATGCAAAAGTGCTCAAAATTAAAGCTATTTTATTTTCAGTATATTATACTGAAAATATTCAAATATTATACTGAATATTTAACAAAAATTACTATAAAAATTATCATAAATCCATAGAAGAGATCCAATGAGAACCATTAAGTAGTCTCTTAATGTTTCCATATAGGGTAAACCTGATTGTTTAACCAAAATCAATGCAATTAAAAAATAAAAAGGATTAAAAGGATTTAAGGAAATATAAAAGCACAAACACATGAATGTTTTACAGAAATAACAAATAAATTACAATATACAATAAAAACAACATGTTAAAATGTTTGATAGTAAAATCAAGTAAATAATTTTTTTAAAATTCTAATATTTTTAATTTGACCGCGTAGCTTAAATATCGGTTCATTCCACTGTGGCAACCCCTTATAAATCAGAGACTAAGCCGAAGGAGAATGAATGAAAGCAGCATAAATGAAAGACTTACTAATCCTATTCAGACACATAGACTAAAGAAAAATACTTCACACTCAACAGGCAGTAATTTATGAATATCATCACTCATCGAGGTTACACGTCATCAGTACATGCAGCCAGTCTGAACATCTTGTCTGTACACTTTTCACAGTCCAGGAGCCAGAACAAAGAGCTTAATAAAAACTGACCTTGCCAACTGAAGACACTCAAAGAGGAAGATAATGACCCAGTGCAGTCTTTGTTCAGCTGACAGGTGGCTTCAGAAAAAGAAAAAAATAACACATTCAATCTTATCTTACAGGGATAGCTCACCCAAAACTGCAAAATTCTGTCATTTTCACCCATCTTCCACTTGTTTCATGCATGTTTGAGTTGATTTCTTGTATTGAACACACACACACACAATACATTTTGAAGATAGCTGGATACTGTAGCCATTGACTGTCATTGTCTGTTTTTTTTCCAATTATGGGATAGGAAAGAAAAATGAATACACTGAAACATAACATTTTAGAAAACCTGCTTGCATTTCAATGGAACAACATATTGAGATAAATATTACCCATATAGCAAAATTTCTTTGGCCCAGCTCGGCTGGCCCACACACTCAGCTTTTGCTTGGCCCACATGCCGCAGTGAATTATGGTATATGACTGGAACAAGTCTGGCGTCCATATAAGGGCCAAATATCAACCATATCTAGTCTACGCAAAGTTAATAAACCATTGTTCTAAACTCGACCATCTGGCCCATGTTTGGCCATTGTCTGGAAGCCATATTTGGTGTTTCACGACTGCAATGAAATTGATAAACCCACGAAGCATTGCACTTTCGGTGTGTTAATAATGGTATTTGTTTAGTAATGGTTAATAATAATATCATTTGTAAAATAATAATTTGGTTAATAAAAAATGTTTTACGTAAATAAAATTAAGTTATTTTGCAACATACAGGAAACAACAGATGAATAAATATTGATTGTTTCCTGGATTAAAACGAAGGCTTTAAAAATGCAAACAGGAAGATGGAAATGACTTCATGCATCAAAATATTTCTTTACTATAATTTAAATGTGTTTTAAACGTGGGTCAAGATGGGGGGGGGGGGGGGGGTGGCTGTATGAAATCCAAAAGCTTACATTCTTAAGCACCTGTTTCTTAATTGTCTGTCTCTAAAAGTGAGGGGGACGTATAGTTACGCCCCTGCCACCTCTGTCCAACCTGGGCCATGTTTGGCCCACATGCTGTATGCCAGAGCCGGATGAATGCCTGCTGTGCTAGCTGTAGGCTGAATCTGGGCCAGAATTCTTTGCTACCTGGGTAGTTTTCATCTTTTGATTAGTCACTGGTTCACTGTTGGATTTTGCCTTCTAGTGGAATGTATTTGTACTGCAATCACAAGCACCCATGCGGAAAAAAATACTATAGTACTTTATAGTAGGCTAAATACTGTAGTGTTTTTTAACCATACCATAGTAAAGCACTTAAAGGGTTTCTATAGTTGCTCTGGTAAAACAACAACTATAGTAATATAAACAAATGGCCTAATAATCTATATTAGGGTAGACATGATATAGTACATAACAATGAAGTAAAAACTAAAGTATATTACAGTATTTATTACATTTTATCAGCTCACTCTCGTTAATACTACAGTATTCTGCTCATTAACAAAGAGTTACTATCGCTTTACTATAGCCAGTATTGTTCATCGACACTATTATATCTTATAGCAATTTTTTTCAAGTGGGTAGAAATTAACATGATTAAACTCGCAGGCAATTGGACCAATTGGACGAGCATTAATTTTAAAATATATTTTTATTAAATATTTTATTCCGCAAAAATGCAAACGTTACCTTTACATGCAATCCAGACTGGCGTGACTTTTGTTTTACTGACTGTTATTTTGACACTGTGACGCCACGTTGTGGACCAGGAACTACTTTCTCCTCTCCCAGCAGCACTTGACACTAGCGATCGCCTGCTTGTGATGCCCTTGTTAGCCACGCAGCTAACATATGTGTCCCATTTGGAAAGATGAATTGAATTTTATACTGCAAAGAGATCCTAAACTCATCTATATTTGCCATTAGTTAATAATAGCAGGATGTTGCGAGCCGGAAGTGTAGTTACCTGGTAAGTAACGTTACAGCAGCTTGTTTGCAGCTACTGAATTTAACGCAGGAACAGTAGACTGGGAATTGTGTAATTGATTGGTCATATACATATAAAATGGATACTTTATTTTGTGATATTTATATATTTACACATACGCACTAATCTCTTTTTAAAAGGGTGACTGTGCAGATTAACGTTAGTGTTGTTCTGTATCGTGGCGTAAATGACACTGACAGGCTACACTGTTACACTGAATGACAACACCCAAACACTGACTCTCATATCACCACAGGAATCACTTCTTCTAATAAAATGTCTACATTAATAGCACATAATAACCTTAGTCATATCACAATTCAAACCGTTAAAATGCATTAGATTGTTTTAAATATTAGCCATTGGACTGCTGCTAATACGAAACCACCAAGAATAAATTTTAGATATATTTTTCGGGTTCCTGTTTGAAAATGACCTGTTATTTTATTAGAATGACTATGTTATGCTTTTTTTGGTGTGTTAGCGCAGTTGTCATTTTTTTATTTGTTTTTTGGTGAACATTGTGTGTCTAACAGAAAGCAGAATACCCATTGGGTAGTGAGGTAAAGTTGGTTTTATATTCACACATTCGGACTCGGTAAACTATTCTTTACCACAGTACTTTGAATATTCTGGCTGAAATCACATGCAAGTATGACTTCAAAACAACATTAGCGCTATTTAATTGACTGAACAGTGGTGTACTAATATAATTAGTGTCATTGGCTGCTAATATAATTTCACTATTTAGTGTAAGCAATGAAAATTAAAAAAAATGAAATTATATTGTTAAGGAGAAATCTGAATGTGGGCCTCACAGCAAGAAGGTCGCTGGTTTGAGCCTCAGCTGGGTCAGTTGGCATTTCTGTGTGGAGTATGCTTGTTCTTCCTGTGTTGGCGTGGGTTTCCTCCAGGTGCTTCGGTCCAAAAATGTGGTATAGGTGAATTGGGTATGGGGTGGAAAGGGCATCCACTGCATAAAACATATGCTGGAAAAGTTGGTGGTTTATTCCGCTGTGGCGACCCCAGATTAATAAAGAGACTAAGCCAAAAGTAAATGAATGAATGTCTGTATTTGTCAATATAAAACAAACTTTAGCTTAATTTAAGAAGGTGAAAGTCAGAATGTGCGATTATAAAACCAAATTTACTTCATTAGGATACCCGCTAACATTTCTAGATGATTTTAATACAGTGCATTTTGTCTTACACATTTATGATTTTCCTTACATAGTTCTGTTTTATTTACAAAATGAGAAGTAAAAATACTGTTGCGTATGATTTCCCTTAAAAATAATTGCGTAATTGCATTAACATTTTCAACTTTTATTGTCACAGTTTCAAAAATGTTTTGATAACTTTACCATACTGAAATTGTTACATTGTATTTAATATTACATTATTATGACATGGATACATTTGAGCTGTTGTAAATAGCTTTTTAACAGCGTGTTTATGTTGTCATGGAATGTGTTTTAAAAATGATGATGATTTATGTATTACATTTTATTTCATAAAGAAAATGTTTCACTAAAACACTTATAAATCGACATTCGACACACAATTGTAAGTAAGTAAATTGGGAAGTCCTGCATTAAACTTTAGCATTTTGTTTTCTTAATCTACACTCTCTCAAATATTTTTGTAGTGTATTTTTTTATATTATTGTAGGTGAGCGAGTAGATTAATATTTTTTCGTAATGTCAACTCTTGAAGCTTTGCTTGAACAATAAGACCCACATTTTTACCAGATGGCTTGAATAGCTGTATTTGGTTAAAAAATACAAAACAAAAAAATAATAATAATTTTGTGCATCTTGTATAAAAATAAATTGCAAGCTAAAATAATTACAATAAAGCAAAGAAAAAAGAAAACAGTGCTTAATGATTTTTCACATTGTATTCAGATGCAGAAATGTAATAATATAACATAAAATAACACTGTATAGTCTTCATTGTATTAATAATTTAGTGAAATCATTATTCATTGAAGTTACCAATAGGCATGGTCCGGTATAAGATTGTGACGTATGATAACCTTGGATAAAAATATCACGCTTTCAATTTATTACGGTATTGTGATTATTGCTCTAAAATATATATATTTTTTAAATGTCTGGGTATACAACAACAAACTTGTTCCCCTTTGAAAACAATATATTTATTTTTTTTTTGAAAGATTTATAATATTTTGGAGCAGTAAACATGTCAGGCTAAATTAAAATAAATCAGACTTTCTGCTGTCTTCATTTGTTTAAAAACACAGATTTCTTTAGATTTTAAAACTGCATCTTTAGATATCTTTTCTGCTGGAGATAATGCTGTCTTAAATAAATAAATGTAAATACATAGCTCAGGAGTGGTATTACAGAAATATTCGGCGGTTTTAAAACCTTGACTTTTCCAAACCGCAGTATACCTTGAAAATGGTTATCGTCCCATGCCTGGTTGCCAATCACAATATTGTGCCTGAATGCTCTACACTTTCTTTGCAATGACTTCATAAATCTCATGTATTCTTTATTGTTCTTTAAGTATAATCCCAACCTAACATTGCATATCCTGCAATGTTACTATTGCGGACACGCACATTGCGATATGCTAAAACGATGTATTGTGCAGCTCTAATCACAGTATATCTCTCTTTTCCCAGCATTGCCTGCAAGGGTTTGCTTCCCTCCAGGATGGGGGTGAAGTTCAGAGTCCCATTGCAGAAACTGCACCCGCTCTCCCGTGCCATCCATCACCGCTACTCTGCTAACAACAACCCACAGAGACCACCTCACTGCTCAGCTGCCCGGCATTACACATCTCTCTCCAGGCTTCCCATGCGTCCTCCCAAATCACGCTCTGGAGGCCACGGCTATCAACAGCATCGGACCTTCTGGGTGGCCCGTCTCGCCGCCAGACTGCTGAAACTGAGGTACATCTTGCTTGGCTCAGCGGTTGGAGGTGGATACACTGCAAAAAAGGTATGTCTAGCCATTTTGGTCAAATTTATTTTGTGAGAATGCATGTGCATGGTATTGTTATCATGGGTACTTGAAAATATAGTGAAAATCTTTTATTGTTTAAACTTTTATGCTGATGATGAACAGGGCAACCGTTTTGGGAAACAGGCAACCATTGGGAAATGAAGCCATAAATGGGCAACCAGGTGTGATGCAGGGTAACTTTTTAGGGCAATGGGTTACAGATACAATATTTTTGGCCATCTAAAGAAAAGTAGCCGAGCAAAATTGTCAAGCATCATTGCTCAAAAAGTTGCCATGTGTACCATTAGCATTAGTATCTTTTTCAGGTTGTTGTATTCACAAGTGGTGTTCTTTACAACAACAAATGCTGAAAAACTTAATAGGCTATTAATTTTCAAACACACAGATTTATTTCCACATTTTTAATCTGGGCTTCAACAAACCCAAGATATTTTTATTTTGATAAAGTATGAGTGGAACAAAGTGGTGGTGATATAGGTTTTACAATTTTTTGTTTTCTTGCGTTATTAAAAATGTCAAATTTGTTTTATACAAAAAAAAAAAAAGATAAGATGTAGATATGAAATAATATGAAAAATCTGTTGGTTATTACATTTAAGATGTTATGCATTTTAAATATTGCATTATTTAACCTGCTATCACATTTTTGTTCAATATTGATAGCCCTAATATTTCTTTAATAGCACATTGCAATCAAAAGCTTGAACTGTTTTATTTCATTCATTCATTTTCTTTTCGGCTTAGTCCCTTTATTATTCTGGGGTCACCACATCACTGGGAAACATCCATACACACTCATTCACACTCATATACTACAGGCAATTTAGCCTACCCAATTCACCTGTACCACATGTCTTTGGACTGTGCGGGAACCCAACGCACCCAAAGGAAACCCACGCGAACATGCAAACTCCACACAGAAAGGCTAACTGACCCAGTGGATTCTCGAACCAGAGACCTTCTTGCTGTGAGGCGACAGCACTACCTACTGCACCACCGCCTGTTATATTTAACAGTGCTAATTACTAGTGCCAGACAGAATCTGTGGACGTTTTTTTGCTATTTCTTCTGAAAAAGTTTGTAAAAAATCTGTGGATTTATGCATAATTATTATGAGAGTATTATAACTAAATCATAATATATGACATAAAAAAACAGCTTTTTAACTTTTATTTAATGTTTACAATGCAAATCCATCTAGATCCACTTATGTGGTAAACAATAACCAAGTCTCTCATATAATACATCTGCTAAAATGCATTATATTATTACATTATAAGAAAATATACTTTACAACCTGTATTGTGAATCAATCAAATTAACATTTTTATATTAGTTAACAATATCACATAAATTATTTTAAAATCTGAATATATATAAATTTACACACATTTACACAAGTAAATAAATATACTCGATAGGCTAAAAATCTTTGGAAATCCGCTGATATCTGTGTGCGCAGATTCCGTGTAGACCTACTAATAACTAATTAAGTTGAATTGTATTGTGATGTTAGCATAACCTTGTGAACCTCTTATGCAGCTTATGTCAATATTGAGGTAATGCAGTGTATCATGATAAAAGCTTCAGCAATTATCACAACTAGAACATTTAATGCTGTCAAATGCCTGTTGTGCATATGAAATGACTGACCTCAAAGTCATTCACTTCAACATGCAAAATCCACAGTCGTACTGAATTTGAATTTGAATGAATGACTTTGCTGTTTGACTTAAAGTCAAATTTATTAGCCCTCCTGTGAGTTTGTATTATTTTTCAATAATATATATATATTTTTAAATATATATATGTGTGTGTGTGTGTGTGTGTGTGTGTGTGTGTGTGTGTGTGTGTGTATATATATATATATATATATATATATATATGTGTGTATATATATATGTGTGTATATATATATATGTGTGTGTGTGTGTGTGTGTGTGTGTGTGTGTGTGTGTGTGTGTGTGTGTGTGTGTGTGTGTGTGTGTGTGTGTGTGTGTGTGTGTGTGTGTGTGTGTGTGTGTGTATATATATATATATATCAGTCAATCTTATTAGTCTCCATAAGATTATTTTTATTGGCTACTGAACAAACTACTGTTATCTAATAACTTTCATTATAACTGTTTAATTATTCTAACTTGCTCAGTTAACTTAATTAACCTATTAATTAACCTATTGTTAAATAACTAGTGAAATTTTATTTACAATAATCATGGGAGAGACAAAATTATTTATTAAGACGTTAATGTTTAAAAATGTGTTGAAGAAAATCTTCTCCAATAAACAACACTTGAGAAATTTTTTTTAAGCATTCAAATTTCACAGGAGGACTAGTAATTGTATGTCAAACAGAATACTGTGATTTGACTTTAATGCCATCATACTGTTTTTAAAAATAAGGCATGTGACTTATAGATGTTTTTTTATTATTATGTTTTAAGCATTATATCAGTTGTCAGCAAAAAGTTACATCAATGGCTCTTGGTTAAAATATTTACTATTAGTACATTAGTAAATCCTCTCTGTTATATTTATTCATTCTCCCCCCAGACCTATGATGAATGGAAGGAAATGCTCCCTGATATGAGTGAATACACATGGATTGTGCCAGACTTTGTTTGGGAGCTGAGCGAAAATATAGATTTAGGTAAGTAATTCAGAGAGACATATTTTCTATTAAATATTTAGATTTTATTTCATTTATATTTTGTAGTGAATTAGTTTGTGCTTTTGGTACAAGTGCACTGGACATATTTGATTAGGTTAATGATGATATTGTCTAAATGTTTTTTTCTTTCTCCATCTCCTGAAAAAAGACAAGCTAGCCAGTGCTTTACCTGAATTAGAAGAGATAGCCAAACTACTACCTGATATGGAGAAGATCGGAGAGAATTTCACCTTCCTGAAGAGCCTCCTCTCCAGCGGTAAGCATTGTTTCTCACATACATACATTATTGAATAAAGGGGAAGAATTTAGGTGATGAAATATATGAGGGTTTATTAAAATGTATTCTACCTTTCAAATTTTTTTTTAATCAGAACACAAAAAAGCAATATCCAGCAAGAATGCATTGAATTGTTAATGTTATACAATCTTTCAAATATAGTCAGCGTTCTATATTTTAAATTTATCCCGAAACATAAACTGTATATCTTGATTTATGAAAGTATTATGAAGCACAACTGTTATCATAATTAATACTAATCAAAAAAGTTGAGTGCCAAATCTGCATATTAGAATGACTTCTGAAGGATCTAGTGATGGTTGAAACTATGAACTAACTAACTAAAACCCTGCTCACACTGTGGGATTTTAGCCACGATTTGGTTGTCTGAGACAAAATTGGATAATCCTTAAAGATTTCTGAAATCCTGGGCTAAAATCTGTGGTCTTTGATCGTTGGTTTGACTTGTTCACCGTAAGCCGCTTAATGGTCATTGCAATCAGAATGTCAATCTAATTGGAGCACTGAATCTGATGATGCAGTCCATGTGATAATTCAAATGAACGCTGGAAATGTCGAAACAGTTTTTTATCTTCCTGGTTTTATTATTAAGATGCTGTGTGCAAAATTGCCGCTACAGATCGTTTACGATTGCTGTAAGGAATCATTTCACAATGCAGGATAGTTAAAGTGTCACGGATGGATGACGTCAAACTCCAGGGGAGTTTTATTCTATGTTTTGCGCGTCTTGATTGTCGTTCAGTCTGACATTATGACAGCTGAGATCTTACAGTGTGACATGGAAGCCATCTTCATGCAGTCTGACATGCTACAGTCATTTAGGATAATAAAAATTGCACAGTGTGAGATTGACTAAACTGTAACTGACTTAATAAATAAGTAAATAAAGACATAAATAAATAAATAAAAGTATTAGACTCATTGCCTTTTGCCGAGTTCAGAGTGCATGACTTTAGCCCTGATTTTGACCTGCCGACAGGTTTTGAGAAATCGCCAACAAATACCTGAAATCACAGGCAAATCGGACCTTGTTCACATAAGTAACAATCACACAATGTGAACTATCAAAGACGCCATCTGAGAGAATCGCCGATGAGTCGCAGACACCCATCAGATATTTGGCATGCTAAATATTTCGAGCTGTCGGCGATTCAAATCATGCCTGGTGAAATGTGTTCTGATTGAAAATAACATCGGCGATCACCTACAGCCAATGAGAGAGCAGCATCCACTAGAATGGGTACCTGCAGGCCAGCAGGAGGATGGAGGAGAAGTTTAAAGTGCTCATTTTCAGTTTATTTAGACCCAAATGCAGGAAAAAACTAGTGGAAATTTGTTGTCTGTTTGACGTGTCATCTGAGCAATACCACAACCAGTTAAAAATAAAGAAAAAACTTTGAGGAGAAATTGCTAATTGCCTTTAAACCCAGCTGAGCAAAATAAGTAAATTTTCTAGCCCAGCAAAGGCTTCTTTTTCATCATGTAGTTAAAAGCAAAATATAAACTACGTGATCTCGCGTTTCATGTCACTTATCTTGTGTGTTTGGTTGTAAGACGTAGTTTGGACAAAGTTGTTGGTGATTTTTCCTGTTTTAAAGTCATGCAGTGTAAAACTCCATGTCGCTAGTCTATCTTGCAGTGTAAACACAGCACCGACCGAATGCTATCTCGGATAGTCATGCAGTGTGAAAACATCTGTGACACGACTATAAACTCATGCATTCTGAACTCGGCATTAGTTTAGTTTAAAGCAATTTAACGAAAGTGAAAGTGAAAACTAAAATTATACATACAAAACCTACTCAAATATCAGAAACATGCAGCAAAATTATAGAAACAAGCATTATTTATAGAAATAAAGCATCAATTCAAATGATTAATAAAATGAACAGTAGTTCATGTAATGTACTGTAAAAAATGCTTGGTTCCACACAATCGATTTGAAAGGAATGAAGTTACTTAGTAAGTAACTTATTAGTTTTTACAAATGTAAGTGGATTGAACATAAAACAATTAAGTTGTCCCCAAAAAAAACTCAAGAATTGTGTTGTCTCAGCTCATTTTGTAGTTTGAACAAATCATTTGTTTTTAAGTTGACATACATTATCATTGCTTTTGATCTTGTGGAAAGATCAAGAAAGATTTGTATTTTTAGAAACGTTATTACAATGCACTACATTTAACAATGACTTTGCTTTGTCTTTGTGATTTCAACTGAAAGATCAGAATATACTTGGGGGCTGATCACACCGAACACGCTTTTACGTTCCAAAAACACGAGGCGCACTTCATTGCCTTTTTGATGACAAGAAAAAAAGAAGCTTAGTGCGCTTTTTATGTCGCTAGGCAACTACTAAATCAGCTGCGTATTGTGTGCGAGTGTTGCTGTTGATATTATATCATTTTAAAATGTAATATTGGTGTGATATTCAAGATTTGTAAGTCATACAGCACCGTATAACTCCATCTTTAAAAATCTCTGTAGTCGTCTAGACAACACAAACACTGCTGTCACCTCAACTGAAACCAATTGATTTTCTATAGTCTTTGCTTTTTTCGCACTACGGCAAAAACGCCAGGCACGCAGGGTGCATAAGCAGCGGACAACGCTTGCAGCCATTAGTAAATCATTAAAAAAGGCACCTCTCAATGCAAAAAGTGAGTTCGGTGTGATCGGCCCCTTAGTCTATTTTAGATGTATGCATTGCTTGTATTCACTTTTATTTTGCATAATCAGCATCTACATAAGCCTATGATTGTTTTGCATGAACATATTGTTTGGTGTATGTGCTTACGTTGATCATCCACTAGAATCCCAGTCCAGTGATGCAACGGAATGAGCTCTCCATGCTTTTTCTACAGTCTTTATTTTCTTTTCATTTCATTTGTTCCTCTTGTTCCTCCCTCCTCCTCCTCTCCCTCCACGTTCTTCACAGGTTTGGGTAGTGAAGTCAATGGAGCTTCTGGTCTGCGTCTGTTATTAGGTGTGTAAATGCCTCACTTTAGCGTGACTCGATTTCTTCTGCGCTGCTGCACTCATTTATAAATGGGCTTAAGTTGATGAAATGTGTGCCTTATCAAAAAACAAACAAAGGTCACTTGAAATATGCTACAAAGCTAGTATGTAACAAAAACTACAATTTAATGCATAACAAGAGTCTTTCTGTTGCAGTTTTGTTATATTGTATTGCTGTAAGTTATACAGTCAAGTTTGGGGTCTGTACATTTTTTTTTATAAAAAAATGATTCAATTAACATGTAGTAGAAATATTTTAAAATTGGGTTTTGATAATGCTTTGGGCATAAATAATTCTAATATAATTTAACTAAAACATATCTTTCTCACAGTTGAAGTGGTTGTTGCATCAGTGCTTAGGGCTGCACAATATATATAGTTTCAGTATTGGTATCGCAATGTGATCATTAAGCGTGACTTCAAACGAATTGGCTTCTGGCTGCAAGCGCTCCATCAAATTGTGTGGAAAGACTCAACAAATGGTAATAATAAACATTCACAAAATGATGTTATACAAATATATGTATATATCTCTATGCCTAATATCAGATGGCCTGAAAGTGATTCATTTTTTATAAATTGTTGAAATATTGGTGTCTGCGATGCAGAAAGTCTAGAGACTGTTGTGTACACCATAATTATTATTATTTTTTTTTTTATAAAATTCACTTTATTGTGTGATTGTAAAAAAAGTGGTCATAAACAAATATTTTATCAATTCAAATGGGTAGCGGGTTGGACCCGGAAACAGTATTCCATACGTCACAACTTAACAAGTGGATGGTCACATCGCAGGATAAGCAATGTTGATTTTATATAAGGCCTGTGACTGTATAATAATTTTAAAAGCCTTTTGGCATAAGAAATTGTACTGTTTGTAATGTTAATAGCGATTAATTTTATTGAATTATTTTTATTATTCAATTACTCAATCCTTTTCTTGTCGGCTTAGTCCCTTTATTAATTTGCCACAGTGGAATGAACCGCCAACTTATCCAGCAAGTTTTTACGCAACGGATGCCCTTCCAGCCGCAACCCATCTCTGGGAAACTTATTCAATTACTGTATACTGAATATTTTCAGACTCTGAAAACAGTAGAACACTGTTTATGTCTGTTGTATTTATTGTATTTACAGATGGTTTAATAGATTTTATGCATATGCACTCCCACTAAAGAATCATCCAAATCAATCTAATATTATCAATTGTATTCAAAATGATCAAAATTGTATTCATTTCTCAATATGTACTCAGAATTTTCCAATATTGTGCAGCCCTAATCTGTGCTACTTTTTTTTTTGTGCGTGTATATAACTAGGCATGGGCCCGTATAAGTTTGTGATGGTATTATACCCTTGGATAAAAATATCATGGTTTCAAGGTATCATGGTATTGTGATTGCTGCTCTAAAATAAGTTCTTTTTACTTAGTAAAAACTTCTTAGTGAAAAACAACATACTTTTTTAACTGAACACAATATACAGTGTTTAATTTGACGATTTTTCAATTTAAAATTCACATTTATAATATTTATAATATATATTTTGGAGCAGTAAACATGTCAGGCTAAATAATTAAAATAAATCTTTGACTTCTGCTAGTTTCATGATTTTTAAAATCACTGATTTCTTTACAACACACATAAAAAAAACAAAAAACATTTACATATACATTAGGGACAGTGTAACATAACATTTATGTGGTTTTAAAACTCTGCCTTTTCCAAACCGCGGTAAACCTTGAAACTGGTTATCATCCCATGCCTATATCTAACGCATTTTCCAAATGTATGCTGAATACAATCAGCATTCATTTGTGACAATGTCAGTATGATTGTTAGTATAATAGTAATGTTTTTTTTGCTGTCAAAGTATTCTCTTACTGCCCCTAAACTTATAAACATTGTTGTAAATTTAGTTTAAACTAAATCAAATTGGCACAAATTAATTCCAGATCTTAACTTGATGCTACTGTACATCATTCAGTTAACATGTAATTTCCAGTCAGTTACAGATGCACACGACTGACACTAACAGTATCTGTTAATGTGTGATTACACAGTTTTGAATTGTCTTGCCACTTGGTCCCTTGACTTCACCTTCTCCTCTTATTTTGGGGGACATTTTGTGTGTTTGTCTCTTTTTCTGTGCCCATCAGTACCACTAATAGATCCTCTTTTCCTGAACTCATGAGTTTTGAAAAGTAGCCTTACTGAATTCTAAGAAATGATTGCTTATTAATTCAAGTTATGTATTGTTTATATTCATATTATATTGCAGAAGATTGCTCATATTTTCTAACATTATCATCACCACAATCCTAAAACAGTAATGGTATTTTTCTCCTTTACAGTTGATGGCTGTAATGAGTACTTTTACACTATTTGCTTTTCAAAACTTTGAGTCTTGTTGGGATATGGTGACTTGAGGTAATTGCTTTGAAATATAAGAAAATACTGTATGTGATTGCACAAATTACTTGTTGTTCTCAGCTGATATGCAGTTTTTTTTTTTCTAAATACAAATAAAAATGTACAAAAGCTGTCACGGTTACAGTACATTTTCAAAGGCACCCTTGTATACCTTATTTAATTTTTATAGTGAACTGTGCACATTAATTTGTAAGTGGTAATGAGCCTTCCTTAATAGTACATTCCCATTTTCCCTCTGATAGCTTTTGTGCTTCTCTTTTGAGTGAATTTTCTAAATGCTTAATATATGTTTTACAACGAAGATAAAATAATTAGCATTTGTTTGTGTTTTGTTTTTTTTTTCTTCCCAGAAACTACTGGCGAATCGGCCCTAAGAGCACCAGACGTCCCACCAGCATCTGCAGCCATGGCTGACAGCGGAGACAAGCAGTTCAAGAAGGTACAGTACATGACACTGTTGGCTTTTGTTTATGCTCAAACATGACTGCGGTGTTTGAAGGCTCTTGTGATATTTTTGTATTTTTAATTTTCTTGCCAGTAAAATAAAGTGGCTTAAGTTTCCATGCTTTTTTTCTGCCTAGCTGTGTTGCTTGGGCTTTTTTTCAGCATTAACTAAGTTGCCAGTTACAGTGCATTTTGTTTTCCGCATTTAATGCAGAATGGAGTCATCATTGGCTCATGGCTGTCCTGCACTTTTGTAGTCAAGCTAATTATCTTTCAGTAGTTTGGGGCAACTTGTTACTACTGAAGTTAAAGGTGCAGTAGGTGATTGTCTTCAGAAACATTTTTTGTTGTGCTGGTTGAAAGTCTGTACATATTCCAATAGTAGTGATTAAAGTAAATTATGTGAATGTGTTTCTATGTATCTTTTTATTCTTTATAAGGCATGAAACTAAAAAATGTTCATCCAATTAAATACTGTTGAAACAAATTTACATTTCTGCGCAGCCTCTTTAAGCAGACAGATACGTCACTCACATGTTTTAGCGAAGCACAGATCTACATCTGACAGAGAGTCATCGGGCAAACTCTGCATCAACCTGAACTTCTTTCTGAAAGACCAACGTGGCCTTGTATGCATGAAAAGATTGTTTCTGAAAGGTCTTCTGCCAAAAATGCAGAATCAAAACTTTTCTAAACCTTGAATCAATATCGGTACTTCTGCATGCTGGAGGGCAATGATGTTATACAGTTCAAAACAACGATCTGAAGTGTCACACCACGGCTGAAGTATTACTTTTAGACAGGTATGTTTTAGAACTATCTTAGCCACGCAAAGCTTATGTAGATTGTTTATATGCACGTAAGTGTTGTTCAGCCACTGAAAACATCCGGCTAAAGATTGGCTTTTTTCAAGTTCATGGAGTACCTTTTACAGCATTGATAATATAGTCGGTTAAATAGACCTGAGCATTTGTTTAGTTGTTCAAGTGAAAAAGGAGGTGAAAACAAGCAATGTACGAGGATCAGTGAGCACAATTGAAAAAAAAAAAGTCTTTCGTCGTCTTGGTAATGTAAACATCAGTGTAATGTAAAAAGATGACAGGATATTTCTGTTTTTACCACTCCTTTTTTTAATCAAATTTTTATTTAGTTTAATAAAAAAACATAAGTAAATGTGCTGTTCCGGCTAACCAGCTTTACTGAGGTGAAGTTTGATTTATATTCACACATGGGGGGGTGGGGGTTTTTGGGGGGCTCGACATTTGGTCATGGGACCCTAATAACATAACATCTTTTGGGGCCCCCAAAGTGTGTTGGCCCTTAAAATCGTCCTAATTATCCCCACCCCTTCCTAACAGCATCCCTGCCTACTGCACCTTTAAGCTGCTGTTTTATTAAGCTGCTCTGTAGCTGCAATTTTTTCCATGTCCTGAACTGAATCACTGTTTCAAAATTAATTCTTCCTTTGTAAAGATGGAGTTAATCCATATTTTGCAAAAAAAAAAAATGGTAGAGATTATTATCATCTTCAGTTTTTTTTTAAAGGTGGTGTAATATAATATTATAATAATATAAAATATCTCATTTATTTTAACACTTTTGGATGTTTTTACATTATTAAATATAAGTACCTATCAATTTAACATGAATTGAGAATTAGAACATTTTCTAAAATTCCTAATACTTGATAAAAAAAAACAACAAAAAAAAAAAAAAAACCTTTGTTTTGGTCCGGATTCCATTTTGAAAGTCTGAACCAGTTGTGTAACCTCATGCATTTACATATGTCTGTTGTAGGAAATTAATAATTTATTTCTTTTTCAGCTTATTGTCTGTGTAAATACTTTCACCCTTGTAATTTTTACATGTTTGTCCATTAAGCTCGCGGAGCAAAACAATGTCCTACTTTACATTATGTTTCTTGTCAATGTTTTGTTTTTGTGTCACTTTCTTCATTTCATCACCCATGAATATGTCCTTGTCTACAATAGAATTTTTGTAGCATACATAATAGACAAGTGGCTAATAAAATGGCTGATAAAAATAGCTACTACTTAATAGATAACAAAAAAGCATTTAATATTATTATTGCTGTTAGTTAATGCAGCTATAAGTGACTTCTTAAAAAAAACACTGTGTGTAAATATTTTAAATGGATCTCATGATATGACAGGACAGTAGTTTTTGAAAACACATTTGCTCTCTCCAGCTTCAGGCTTTGCACTGCTCTGCAACTAAATCACTCATTGTACCTTAATTGCTTGCTTACTTTAATAGAATTACAGTAGTTAATACAATAGCTATACAATATTAGTTAACCTATTACATTTTGTTTTAGAGTTGCCCCCACTGCGATTTTTAGTGTCTTGGCAATACTGACTGTGAGTTTTAGATTTTGAATGTGTATAAATATAGTTATTTTCCTCTAATTCAAACCTTCCCCCGCACTTCTGGGTAGGGTTGCACCAGCTGTTCTTTCTTACACTGGAACTAAAAGTCCACACTTAGTAACTACTATTTAGTTTGTAACTAAATTTGTTCTTATTTTGGTTGCACCACATGTTGTTTAGGCAAAATGTAGTTAGTAGTTTGTAAGCTTTCTGTGAAGTAATCTGCAAAGTTCTGTAAAGTTGTCGAAGGATGTAATATCCAATAAGAAGCATTTAAATCGTTAAACTGATTTAGGATTATGCATTTATTTATACCATTTACATATGCCATTAATATTTATATAATGCAATAACTTTCCTATGTGAATTAAAACTATTATAGTAAGCCTATGTTACATATACAGTCAGTCACTAATAACAGAAGACGCACATACAGTGTATCCGGAAAGTATTCATAGCGCTTCACTTCCACACTTTCCACATTTTTTTATGTTACAGCCTTATTCCAGAAACGTATTAAATTAACTTATTTCCTCAAAAATTATTGAATATGATGCCACAAGCTTGGCTCACACGTCTTTAGGAGTTTTTGCCCATTCATTCCTCTTTGCAGTACCTCTCATCAGGTTGGATGGAAAGCCATGGTGTACAGCCTATTTCAGATCTCTTCAGAGAAATTCAATAGAGTTTAGATCTGGGCTCGGACTGGGCCACTCAAGAACATTCACTGAGTTGTTGTGAAGCCACTTCATTGATATTTTGGCAGTTTGCTTTGGGTCATTGTCCTGCAGTAAGATGAATCGTGGCCCGTACCAATTGAGGCCCGTACCATGCAGGCCTGATTTGTGGATTGCTGTACAGATGTTGGTCCTTCTGTAAGGTTCTGCTCTCTCCACAGAAGAATGTTGGAGCTCAGACAGAGTGACCATCGAGTTATTAATCACCTCCTTGACTAAGGCCCTTCTGCCCTGATCACTCAGCTGAGATTGCCGGCTAGCTCTAGGAAGAGTCCTGGTGGTTCCAAACATCTTCCACTTACGGATGATGGAGGTCACTGTGCTCATTGGAATTTTTAGAGCAGGAGAATTTTTTTTTAACCTTCCCCAGCCTTGTGCCTCGAGACAATCCTGTCTCTGAGGTCTACAGACAATTCCTTTATCTTCATTTGTACTTTGACATGCACTGTCAACCCTGGAACCTTTTATAAACAGGTTTATGCCTTTTCAAATTATGTCAAATCAACTGAGTTTACCATTCATTGAACTCCAATTAAGCTGCTGAAACATCTCAAGAATAATCAGTGGAAACATAATATATCTGAACTCAATTTAGAGCTTTATGGTAAAGGCTGTGAATACTTATGTACATATAATTTTTTTAGGCTTTTTATTTTTATTAAATTTGCAACAATTTCAATCTTTTTTCACATTGTCATTATGGGGTATTTTTTTTTATAGAATCTTGAGGAAATAAATGAATTTAATCTATTTTGGAATAAGGCTGTTACAAAAAAAAATGTGGAAAAAGTGGAGCGCTATGAATACTTTCCAGATGCACTGAACCTGCATTGCAAGCCGTGAATGCATGTAAAATACACATGAAGTTGTCAACTTTAAACCTGAAATTATTTTAATGACATGCATATAAAAGAGAAAAGAACAGAAATAAAAATTAATTCATGAAGAAATACTTGATTCAATTGATGGATAGCCTACAACACAAAACACTTCTTGAAAGAAATTTGAACTTTTCTTTCACAAAAACAGAAAAAGAAACGTGAGATTAATATCATTTCAAATATCCTTGCAAGTTTCTTTATGTAAACTAATCTCGCTGTCATCTTTTTGTTTACTAGTTCTGTAGTTGGAACACAGCATTAGGTTTAAACTAAGTTCAGTGGTGCAACACAAAAATATTTAGTAGTGTGTAAGTTGTTCCTTTGTCACAACTAGGCTACGTTTTAACTTAACTTACTGCTGGTGCAACCAGCCCCTGCTCTTTAAGATTATAGGTTTACCATAAATGAGCTAGATCCAGTTGCATTAAATAAAATAATAATATGCTAAAGGGAGTTGGACTCTCTCCCCAAATCTCGGTCATGTCCTCCTGTTGGTTGGTAAGCAGGTTGATTTGACTTCCGTTTCTGTGACTGTGCCGTCCCTCAGCAGGGGCTGCTCAGCGAACTCATTGTCATTCAGCAGCAGATCCAGCAGCATGAGGAGGAGATGCGGCGCGCGGCAGCCAATAACGCTCCGCCTCCGCCCCGTGACCCCAGTCCCAGCCCGGCCCCGAACCCCAGCCCCTCGCAGTCCAAACGCAAGGTGAAGGTCCACTTCCCAACCCACCCCTCTGATGCTGGGACTCTCATGTCAGTCTTCTACTACCTCTCACCATTCTTTTATAGCTACATTTTGCTCTTAAGAAATGAATTTTTCACACAGAAACATTCATTTTTCTATTCATTTAGTATAATCAAGATGGTTCAGTATGGTGGAGGTATTAATGACTAATGTGAGAGAACTACAGCTTTAATATAATCTAGGTATAAACCAAGGATTAGGTTGACCCGTCCAAGATCCTGTGATTTGCCGCTTTAGTGTAGGTGCCTTTTGGAATGAACACATCCTAAGTGTGTAATTCGTTAAATCTTTTTCTCAATTGTGTTTTAAATGGACAGTTCACCCAACAATGACATCATCATTTACTCATCTTCCACTATTTCCCTGTTATAATATTTTTTTTTTCTTCTGTTGAACACAAAGGAAGATATTTTGAAGAATGTTGGGGGAGCCATTGACTTCTATAGTATTTTTTGTTCTTATGAATGGTAATGGCCACTTTTTCCCAACATTCTTCATAATATCTTGATTTGTGTACAACAGAAAAAAAAATTCTATATTTTTAGGACCATCTGAGTGTCAGTAAGGGACAATTTTGGATGAATCATTTTTTTAAATTTGATCAGATGGTCTGAATGGCTGCTCGCTTGATGTCTCTGTGGTCTTATTACATCTCATAACAAATACAAGGTTCAAAATCTGAGAAATGGATTTAATTAGTAAATATTTTTTAATTTCAAAATCAAAAGTTGAGGAGAGTTGTTACAAATAGGGATAGTATCATTAAGGTTTTAACGGTATTACTACTTTTATTGATACCACTTATCGGTTTGGTACTTCGGCTCTCTTTTGGGTACTTTTTGTAGTGTTTTTTTATGAAAAAAAAAACAAATTGAACAGAATTTACAACATTAATAACTTTATTATTATGTTCTTAATTTAAAATAAAATGAAACCAATCATTATAAAAACAAATAAATCTTTTCTTGTAAAAGAATGTACAATGGTTTAATGGAAAATGGAAAATGACTCTCAGTTTTTAACCAGTCTTCTGGAGAAAAATCAACGTTACGTTTGCCTTTTCTAGCAGAAGTTTGGATCTTTTGGAAACTTTTTTTTTTTTTTTTTTTTTTTTTTTTTTTTACAGTTTTGGAGCATCTTGCAATGTAAAAATAAGCATTTTTTTTAAAAAGATTTTTTTAATACGCATTTATTATTAGACTTCATAGGCTCATTTATTTGTAAATACTGCTAATGTAACAGCATTTCAATGTTTAAGATTTATTTAGGCTACTGCTGAAAAAAAAATACTGTTTTCAGTGTAACCGAATGTGTGTGTTCATTTGACTATTAATATATTAATTTAGGTGATTGACTGCTGTCATAAAGATGTGGATGATGTAACGTGACCGTTAGTAGCTAGGCAGTCAAAACTTTGCATTGCAGTTAATGCACTTTTAAAAAGGTACCTTCACTTAGCCAGATTGCTTGCGTTTCCGCTTATACAAGAAAACAGCTTGTTGCGTTTGTTGCAACGGGCATCATCACTGTCCACTTGGGAAATACAACTCAACTGGTTCACTCCGCAAGCTTATGGGATATGTGAGCGCGAGTCTGTCACAAGCTATGTGTCGTGAGCTATGCACCTTGTGCGAGCTTAAGCTGAGTGCGTGCGCACAGGCAAGAACTGTAAAGGCTTTTATACTTGACACGCTCGCCGGACACACAAGCATTTCTCATGTGAGATTGCCAACTGTGCAGATGAATATCAAATACTGCAAATTAGAAAAGGTTGGTCAGTTAAATGATGCTACTGTAAGTAATGTTTATTCAGCAATAATTCTCCAATACTCCAATAGCAGAACCGTAAACGTCAGAGCTTATCGATACTTTGGTCTTTTCTAATATTGCACCGATACCGATAAAGTACAGAGTTTCGGTACCCATCCCTAGATACAAAGTTACTTGTCTTTAAAAAAAGACATTTTAAAACTGCATTAAAAATTGTTCAAGAATACTGTACCTTCCATAAATTTTAAGAAATTAAAAAATATGAAATGAATTTCTAATGTTGACAGCTCACCCCATACCTCTCTTTTTGAGAATGTTCCAAAGAGCATCTTGTTAGGAAAAAAATTTGCTTATTTCATAAATGACCAAAAAATAAGGCAGACTCTTTGTATATTTCAGGTTTAATTTATGGCATATTGTTTCTTAGTTTAAATTAATTAGAAATTCAAGTTTTAAATAATTAAAAATTAAAGTTTAATGTAAATTAATTTTAGGTTAAAATAAATTGTAATATTAAATCCCATCTTTTCAGTGTAGTCTCCGACTTTTGAATCCTGCATTTTGTGCCAAAGACATTAATTTCTAACAGAACAACAAGTGTCCATTTAAAGGGATGGCTCACTTAGAAAGGAAATCTTAGCACTGAGGTGCTTGTGGCGACCCAAGTTTGATTCCCGTCTCGAGTTGCTTTGCCGATCCTTCCTCTCTCTGCTCCCAATGCTTTCCCGCCTGTAATCTCCAATGTCCTATCTCAATAAAAGGTGAAAAAACCCTAAAAAATAATTATAAAAAAAGAAGAAAATTTACTCACCTTCAACGTGATTATACATTTTTTTCTCCTGTTGAACATAAAGGAAGATAATTTAAAGAAAGTTGAAACATTTAACCATTGGCTTTTATAGTATCAATACTATGGAAGTCAATGGTTACAGGTTTTCAGCATTCTTCAAAATATTTTCTTTTGAGTTTAACATAAGAAATAAACGTGTGAAAGTTTGAAACAAGTAAAGGGAGTAAATAATGACAGAATTTTCATATTTGGGTGAACTATCCCTTTAAAGAGTACAGCAAAAATGCTTAAGTGTTTCATTCGAGGAGCTTTCAAACCCTTGAAGATGTTATTTTGAACGTAAAAGAAATATTAATTGCTCTTCATGTAGTATGAGCAGTGTAAAGTGGCACTTTAATATTAGCAAAATAAGGCCTTTAACTTTTACCTCACTCATGCAAACCCATTTATTTACACAGCTCCACGTGTACAGTTAATATCCACTGCATGGAGTGCTGTGCCGTCCTGCCACATGGAGTCCAATGCACTTTGCTTTTGCTGTTGGTCAGCAAACATTAACCTGCCATTAACCTGCCATTAACACCACAACCAATTACATCTACATATACACGCATAACATGGTATTTAGCAGGAAATAAGGACTATTTTAGTTCATACCCTTGTTTTTTTTATTATTATTATTATTATTATTTGTAGATGTGTTTGTGTATGTTTGATTTTTCCTTTGTGTCCTCCAATCATTCCCTGCTTTTCTGTGATTTGTCCACTAGTCTGATGTGTGTGTGTGTGTTTTCAACGATTGCATTGCAGGTGCGGGCCAAGAAATGATTCAACACGCTCAATGCATTGATTTTTAATCTATGCACCCTTTACAAATTGTGTGGTGATTTGTGTAAAGAATAAATGATTGATTTAATGCTTGAAAAAGCTGGATGTGAAATTTCTTCTCTTTGCATTAACTTGGTTTTCCTCTGCTGGGTGCCTGCTGGGATTGAATGCATGAGATGTGAATTGTTTGTGCAATGACTCTTATTGAGGGATTTTAGGAAGATGATCAGGTGTTTTGAAAAGAAATAACACGGTCATAGTTTGCTGCATTGTTTCTTGTGCTTACAGTCATCCGATAAAGAGAAAGTTGACCAGCTTCAGGAGGAACTTCTTCGAACTCAGGTATTTAAATAAGTTACATTGTTGTTAATGGGGATGGTTCACTCAAAAGTGAAAATTGTTATTTACTTACAAACCTGTTTGACATAATTTCTTCTCTTAAACACAAAGGATGTTATTTTGAAGAAAGCTGGAAACCTGTAACTATTGACTTCCTCAGCGGAAATAACAAATCATATTATTTGTTATTCCTGTTGTGGAAGTCAACGGATACAAGTTTCCAGCTTTCTAAATTTTGTGTTCAACAGAATAAAGAAACTCATAAAAAATTGTATAACCACTTGAGGGTGAGTAAACTGTAGGTACATTTTTATTTTTGTGTGATCTGTCTCATTAAGTTTCTTTTCTTTTCTTTATTTTTTTGCATTTTAAACCAGTAATTTTTATTTTTTTATTTAATTTTTTTTAATTTAATTTTTATTATTGTTTGCTATTATTGTAATCCTTTTATATGATTTATTTTTTGTGATAAAATTTTATTGTACAGTTGGAAATAATCTAGCATATATTGTTATAAACAAGAATAGCAATCAACTGCATTTTCTATTAATACCCTACCCCACCCACCCCTGGCGAAAATGATAATTAATTAAACAAAAAAGGAAATAAATCAAAGCCAAAGAAAAGAGAGAATACTACTACTACTACTACTACTACTACTACTACTACTACTACTACTAATAATAATAATAAATGAATGAATGAATGAATGAATGAATGAATGAATGAATGAATGAATGAATGAATGAATGAATGAAGGAGAAAAGTTACTATGCGTATAAATAACTAAAGTACTGTAAATAAAAAAAAGTTTACCTCTGCATTTAACGTCTTACAAGAATGCTTTTAACTAAGGTAAATGCATTAAACTTTTACAAATAGGTTAAATAGAATTAAAAATCACAATAGCATATCTTTTTTCTGAGTAGTTGCACATATCCATGAGGGAATGTTTTTTGTAGAAGTATTTTGTTTCTTTGCCACAGACAGTTCCTTATTTTCCAATTTGTCCAAGAACATATACATCCAATGTTTCTGGTCCAGGGAGTGTGGAGGCTGCCTAACGTAATGCAACTTTTAGAGCAGAAAATAATATTTTTTTCTGAAATAATGTATATGAGATCTTGATTTATTTATTTGTGTATTTATTTTGCATTCTAAGCCAGTATTTTAAAGGTGCTTGCTACTATTGTAATCATTTTATATTGAACTTGTCTCATTCAGTTGAAGTACCAACGGATGCTTGAGCGCTTGGAAAAGGAAAATAAAGAATTGAGGAAAGTTGTATTGCAGAAGGATGACAAGGGTATTCACCAAAGAAAAGTCAAGGTCAGATTTCAGTTGTTTTTCTTTCAGATTGAAAATGTTTTCACATTTTACAGATGAAAACAAAACAGATCACTGGGTTATATTAATGCATTTCTCCTATTGGTCTCGTGCAGAAATCTTTGATTGATATGTACTCTGAGGTCCTGGACATTCTTTCAGATTATGACTCCAACTACAACACTCAAGATCACCTGCCAAGGGTTAGTCTTATTCCTTTTTTTTCATTATTTGAAATATTTGCTTAAAGCTTTTCATTACCTTTTCAAATAGAAATGTTTTTGTTTTCAAAAATGCCAATACAATATATGCTTAAGTGAATTGAGATGGTTCAATGTACTGTAAATGCAAGCACACACACCGTTTTTAGATTTTTAAAACTCTTTTCAGGATTAACCAATGAGACACAATAGCTGTGTCTCATTTCAGAGGCTGCATTCTCCAAAGGATGCATGTGAAGGGTGCTACGTCATCGTGGTGCAACGAAGGCTGTCTTTTTAGAAAAATATTCAAAGGCTCCTTCAAATGTAGCCTCCAAATGTGTCCTTTGTTTCCCAATTAATGAAGGACTTAACCAGTGGATCCTTTGCGGCCTCAATCATCCTAGGGTTCATTGTGTGCTGATAACATTTTTAAAGGAAACTCTGGATTAAATGTAGGAATTATCTTTATTTTACTTAAATATCTACACACATGTTGCAGAGCATGACATGTCTTACTAAAAAAAGATTTTATAGACAGTTTTATGTGTACATGTATGGATTTACTGTAAGGAATTATATTTCCGGTTTCTGTAAACCTTGCTTTATTTTGATGCCAAAAACCTGGAATCATTGACTTCCATAATATTTGCTTTTCCTACTATAAAATTTAGGGGTTATGGGTTTTCAGCTTTCTTCAAAATGGCTTTTTCAGTGTTCAACAGAATAAACAAGCTCATTAAAGGTTTGAAACCACTTGAGGGAGGATAAATAATGTGTAAATTGTTATTAGAACTTTATTATTATTACTACTATCCAGTTAATGGATCAGACATAAACAGATTCTGTCTCCTCTTTTTTTAGGTGGTGGTAGTTGGGGACCAGAGTGCGGGAAAGACTAGTGTGCTGGAGATGATTGCTCAAGCTAGGATCTTTCCGAGAGGCTCTGGAGAAATGATGACAAGGTCTCCTGTCAAGGTGAACATGCTGTTTTTTTTTGCTGTTTGTGTTGGAAACCTGAAATACGTCACCTATGTGATTTGTGGAGTTATTTTTCAGAATGATGGCTGATAGTATTTATGTACAGTGATTATTTAAACTGTAATGTTGCTTAAGGGCACATTTTCATGACATCATGTTAAACTAACACTTAAAAGATGGTCTATTAGTTAATGTATTTTATGAATATGAACAAACAATTAGTAATACATTTATTATGGTTTTAATTCTTCTTTGTTGATGTTAATATTATATAAGTTAAACAAAGTTAGTTCATGTTAGTTCAAGTTAACGCGCTGTGCAACAATGTTCACAAGCTTTGGATTTAAATAATGCGTTAGTAAATGTTGAACTATGATTAATTAATGCTTTACAAGATTATTATACTTAGTTAATGTTAGTAAATGCTAACTAATGGAGCATTATGATAATATTTTCAAGGGTTTTGGGTTTTTATTTACAGAGCAAATGCAATCTTTCAACATAAGTTTTAAACTGGTATTTTTTTAATGGTACAGGACCATTATTGTCTCTGTGTAAAGAAAAGAAAAATCAGTTTTGCCAAAGATAGCCTCATGGGCAGTGTGCCAACATTGTGCTTTGGGCATCCCGAGTTTGAGTTTCGAACCTTTCCTGATCCCATTCCATCAATTCTTTTTCTCTCTTTTGCCAACTTCATTTGCTGTCTAATATATTGTTCTATCCTAAAAAAGGCACTCACAAATTTGTAAAAAAATATGTGCCTACATATTTCATGTTTATTTCATGTTTTTGGTTGAATGTGCCTGTTTTTTTACTGAGTGACATCCACGACCTGGCATGCATAAAACTGTTTTTCGTCATTGTCACCCACAAATGTTGACCTTGCATACATAAAACTGTGTTTTTTGTCATGATAATATATTTGTAAATAAGAATCATTTTGACAACATCTTCACATTAAACTTTTAAAAATGAAAAACATTGCGTTTTTAGTATATAAAAGTTGTGTAAACTTACTTTAAATCATATATTGTAAGGACAATTTACAGTTGTTGTTAAAAGATTGTTGCTACCTAAACAACAATAACCTAACTGTATGCTAGTATAAGACATTATTTTACAAACAATGACTCCTGCAGATTCTAAAACACTATTAGCAGACATGCCTTCAATTATATTATTATTATAAAAGTATGTATAATAATTAATATCCTTGTAGTGTATTTACCTGTTTTTTTATTGTAGGTGACTTTGAGTGAAGGCCCTCACCATGTAGCAATGTTTAAAGACAGCTCTCGGGAGTTTGACCTTGGCAAAGAGGAAGATGTAAGTCTTTTAACTCAAATTATGCCGTCTGACACTCTATTTTTGACTGTCAGATCATTGAAATGATAACTTGTTTGTTTTTTTCTAGCTTGCAGCACTGAGGCATGAGATTGAGCTCAGGATGAGGAAGAGTGTGAAGGAAGGTCAGACAGTCAGCCCTGAGGTAATACCATTATTTCTTGACTTTGCTTGGTGAAAACCTTTACACTTGAATTAAGTACATTTATATAATTTATATATTTTTTTCTGCTTTGATAGACCATCTCTTTAAGTGTTAAGGGCCCTGGAATCCAGCGAATGGTGCTTGTAGATTTACCAGGGGTCATCAGTGTAAGTTTTGCTTGCATTTTAATGCCGTTTTACTTTCTGGCATATATTAGGGATGGGTGGTACGACCAAAGTTCAATTTCATGGGATGAGAAAGTTTATTTCATGGTAACAATATCTTTCATAAAATAAATAAAAAAGTTTTTTATAAAGGTATTAATTCCAGAAAATGTGCAAAAGAGCTTTATAGAATAAATAAGCTAGAATATTTAAATGAAAAGAAGGACTTGATAATATTTATTTTTAATTTTATTTTCAAATCTTGTAAGTATAGTAAACAGTATATGACTTTTCATTAACAACAAATTTCACTGTATGTCACATTTTGTCAGTTTTGTGGACAGACCTTAATATAAAAAAATACTCAAGTATTTTCTTGACACAGATGTAAAAGATGCAGCTAGCTCCATGCAACTCTCAATGCAATGCATGCAATGCATGCAACTCTCACATGGTCGCCCACTGAAGCTAAGCAGGGCTGCGCCCGGTCAGTACCTGGATGGGAGACCACATGGGAAAGCTAGGTTGCTGCCGGAAGTGGTGTTAGTGAGGCCAGCAGGGGGCGCTCAACCTGTGGTCTGTGTGGGTCCTAATGCCCCAGTATAGTGACGTGGACTCTATACTGCTCAGTAAGCGCTGTCTTTCGGATGAGACGTTAAACAGAGGTCCTGACTCTCTGTGGTCGTTAAAAATCCCAGGATGTCCTTCGAAAAAAGAGTAGGGGTTTAACCCTGGCATCCTGGCCAAATCTGCCCTCTAGCCTCAGTCCATCATGGCCTCCTAACCTTCCCGATATCATAATTGGCATATCATGACTCTGTCTCCTCTCCACCAATCAGCTGGTGTGTGGTGTGCGGTCTGGCGCAAAATGGCTGCCGTCGCGTCATCCAGGTGGATGATGCACACTGGTGGTGGATGAGGAGATTCCCCTCATTGTGTAAAGTGCCCAGAAAAGCGCTATATAAATTTAAGGAATTATTATTATTATTATTATTATATATCCCAAGTAGCTGAAATATAAAACTTGAATATAAAAATGTAAATATTTTTCCTGCAAAAACAAATATAAACAATTGCATTTCTTGTGTAAATATTGAAGCTAAGTGATCACTTATTGTGGAAAATATAGAGCAATAGGCAATACTGCAATTGGCCCACTAATTTACAAATTATGTGGAATACACGGAATAAAAAATAATTTTATGGTACACATTTCATTCCACGGAAGCTATATATATTGTCATACCACCCAGCCCTTATACATATATATATATATATGTGTGTGTGTGTGTGTGTGTGTGTGTGTGTGTGTGTGTGTGTGTGTGTGTGTGTGTGTGTGTGTGTGTGTATAAGGAGCTGAACGACTTTTGATTTGAAAGTTGACTTTTATGTTATCATTGTTATCGGCATCGACTTGTTGCTAGTGACATCAATAACACACAATGTTTTGCAACACGGCAGGAAAAATATATTCACATGTTGTTTGAAAGCTCATAACAAGTTGCAAAAACAATGCAACATTACCAGTGACTGATTTTTATTGCAAAACAAATGAACTGTCAACACTTTAATTTCGTTACTAATGCAACATTAGTACCCTGGCTAATTTTACTGCTAAATAAATGCAGTCAACACATTTATCGCTGCACATTTTAGTAAGAATGTAACAATAACAGATATTTTAGTGCAGAAGTAATGCATACGTCCTCAGCACACAGATTTATGTGATGTTATTCATAACAACATAACCCACGAAAGACAAATGCTATGACGCTGAGCCTTATTACACTGTCAGAAACTTGCTCAGACATATTTTACCCCTATAATCGTGCATGCTAGAAATGTGCTCAAAATCCTGCTCAGGTCTGGGGTTTTTTTCACAGTTACTGGCTCATCTTGGTTATCAGAAGTCTATTCACTGCACATCTTCACCGCGTTCACTGAGGATGATATTTACATACGCTATAAAGTTTTTCACACCTCTGCGACTACGCACTTCACAGTTTCAGCACGCTTCATGGTCCATTCACAAACTACATCTCTGTCTTCGCTTCGACCTCTAATATATATTTATAGTATATTTATATATATATATATATATATATATATATATATATATATATATATATATATATATATATATATATATATATATATATATTTGAATCTATAAATCTATGTGTTTGTTTTGTTGGTGATTACTTGTGTAAAAGTAATTTGTTGCCTACTGATTGACTTCTTTTCGCAGACTGTGACAACTGGAATGGCCGCAGACACAAAGGAAACCATTTTTAGCATTAGTAAAGCTTACATGCAGAATCCAAACGCCATCATCCTCTGTATACAGGGTTAGTTTTCACTCCTTTATGAAAATATTCAAGTATTAACAAGTATTACATCTTATAATGCTTAATCCCACAATGTTCTCTGCCTCTTTCTTTATTTCTGTCTTTGTCAGATGGCTCAGTAGATGCAGAGCGCAGTATAGTCACTGATCTGGTCAGTCAAATGGACCCTCAGGGCAAAAGGACCATATTTGTTCTTACTAAGGTTGATCTGGCAGAAAAGAACCTGGCTAGTCCAAGCAGAGTAAGAGATTTAACTAAATGACCTCTGAATAGTAAATATTACTTGCCATATTAGCCACTAGAGGGCGCTGTTTTGTATCTTTTGACACAAATACAGAATTATTAAATGCAGTAAGGTGGAGGTGATGAATGTTTAACACTTCAAAAGTAAAAAAAATTATAAATTATTATAATTTTTTTTCGCAGATCCAGCAAATAGTAGAAGGCAAATTATTCCCAATGAAGGCTTTGGGCTACTTTGCTGTAGTAACTGGCAAAGGTAAACCTTGGGATTTTTCTGGAAATCAGTTGCGTTTGAAATTTGCTCTACTTTGATGAAATTATTCAAACACAACTCTTTTTAGGCAGCCCTAATGAGAGCATAGATTCCATTAAAGACTATGAGGAGGACTTCTTCCAGAACTCAAGACTGCTGAAGTAGGACTCAGTTTACACAATTTTCACTTTTAAGTTATTTGTTACACATTTTCATTGGATTATCTTTTGCTATAGGGATGGCATGTTGAAAGCTCATCAGGTGACTACAAAGAACCTGAGTCTTGCTGTGTCAGACTGTTTCTGGAAAATGGTCAGAGAGTCAGTAGAGCAACAAGCAGATGCCTTTAAAGGTAAGACAGAGACTACTAGATAAGATGGAGAATGATGAAAATATCCTTAATTTATTGATCCATTTGTTATTTCTGGGGTTCTCAGAAGCAAAGAAAATAATTTCACAGCTGGCTAAACATCTATATTAGTGAATAGAAACACATATTTGCTCTGAAGAATTTTCTATGACTTTTAATAAAGAGGGTAAAAGGTTGAGAGAATTATATATACATTTATACATGTAAATCCCCCTGTAACATTGACTATGTTTATCACAAATAATGTGATTATTTTGGGCTTAATTGCAATATAATGTTTTAATGTCAGGAGCAAAGCTGAAAAATCCTGTTTCCATTATTCATATTATTCTCTAAGAAATATGGTTATTTTTCTTACCGTCATAAGACGATATTGGAAAAATGAAACTTTGAGATATTTTATTTTTCTTTGATAATCAATAACTATAAATACACTTTGCCAAGATGGTGTATTTGACACTTTTTTTGGGCATCTAACTGTTTTCAGGTACAGAAATTGAAAAATCACAATGCCCAAAAATGCTTTTCTTACTTTGCTTTGTCCAAATATCTAAAAATTCTTAGTTTTTTCCCTAAAACAAACAACTTTATCTGCCAATAGTGTACATAATATAATCTTATGTTTGCTTTGAAATGTAGATTTTGGTACTTGAAACGCCAAAAATTCTAAATAAATAAATAAAAACATTTCAAATAAATAGTTAAATACAATTAATCTTTGTTGCAACTCCAAACATCATAATTTATTGTGTCCAAATGCTTTGAACTCTCTTAAAAACACATTATAAACTTTTACTCTATCCGCTTGTTAAGTGGTGACGTGTTGGTGACGTATGTAATACTGTTTCTGGGTCCAAGCAGTCACTCATTTGAGTTGAGAAATCATTCGTTTATCATCACTTTTTATTCATATCACACATTAAAATTAATTTAAGATGAAGTCATAGTGTACACAACAATCTCTGGGCTTGCTGCATCACAAATACCAAAATTTTAACAATTTATAAAAAAATGAATCACTTTCTGGCCATTGGATATTAGGCATGGACATATATATTGCGATTGTGATTTTCGAAAGTATTAAATTGCTTTAAAAACGTGTATTATTACCATTTCATGAGTCTCCCCATTCAGTTGAACAGAGCGCTTGGACCCGGAAGCCGCTTTGCATGACGTCACACTTAACAAGCAGATAATGGTTAAACATATTAGTGACTCTACAAATCACCTGTTCTGTAGCTTAACTATAATTCTGACTCGATGTTGCATATCCTGTGATGTTACTTTTGTGGTTGCACACTTTGCGATATCGATGCTTTAACAATATATTGTGCAGCCCTACTTCACAGCACAGGTGTTGAAATTAGAGTAAGTGTTTCTGACCGCTGTTTTGATTTATTTCTGTCTAATGCAAAACACGCAGTATGGTTGCATATAGTGCTGTTTTTCCACCAGAGAAATGTGATGTTAATGCAACTTCTGCTTGGATTGTGCTGTGGATTGGATTGCGCTGCCGTCATGTTATATGGGAGCAAAAGTGGCTGCGAGTTTAAAGTATAAAGCACAGAAATATAGTGTATCATATGTGTGTGCATGTGATATGTACTGTTGAAGTCTAAATTATTAGCCAACCCCCCCCCCGTTTGTTTTTTTTCCCCAATTTCTGTTTAGCGGAGAGAAAATTTTTTTCAACACATTTCTCAACATAAATGTTTTAATAACTCATTTCTAATAACTGATTACTTTTATCTTTGCCATGATATTTTCTATACAACTTCTATACAGCTTAAACTGACATTTAAAGGCTTAACTAGGTTAACTAGGCAGGTTAGGGTAATTAGACAAGTTATTGTATTACAATGGTTTGTTTTGTAGACTATCAGGAAAAAGATACAACTTAAAAGTGCTAATAATTTTGACCTTGAAATGGTTTTAAAAAAAATTAAAAACTGCTTATATTCTAGTCAAAATGTAACAAATAAAACGTTCTCTAGAAGAAAAAATATTATCAGACATACTATGAAAATTATCATACTATGATATGACATCATTTGGAAAAAAAAAAAATTCAAAGGGGGGCTAATAATTCTGAATTCAACTGTATGTGCATGTATTATTTCATAATACAAATCTAAATACATTTAACTGCAATCATAATGTTAAAAACTATAGAAGCATCACCACTGTTTGTAAAAAATTCATAAATCCCAAATAACTAAGAAATGAATACGAGTTGTGTAATTATTGTCATGGCTTTTCAGTCAAAATGGTTGAAAACTACTGCGTTAGTGCTATAGCACAAAATGAATAGTGAGTGATATGTATGTGTGTATGATATGCTTACGTGTATATTATTTTCATAATTCAAATATAAATAAATTTTACTCAAATCACAAATTTAAAAACTATGGAAACATCACCATAGTTAGTAAAACGTCCATAAGTTTCAAATAACTCAAAACATATCTGAGTTCTGTAGTTATTGTCTGGACTGTACAACCATAATAGTTAAAAACTACTGCGTTAGTGCTAAAATCTAGTGTTTGTAAACATTGAAATAATAAAGGAACATAGGAACATTGTCTTGCTTTTTGTTTTACCATTTCTATTTTTAGTCCTTAATAAGATGCTGATTTTCAAGGGCATTTTGAGAAGCGTTGTCCACATCAGCTCTCATGAGACCCAGTAAATAAACCCTAATAGAATCCAAACCAAACAGCTCGACAGCCACTTAACTCTGAAACCCAGAGCCTGTTCCCCAGTCCTGCGCGCGCTGATTTTCGTCACACCTCACCCCGGCATCAGACTTTCTGCTGCAGGCACGTTTTAGGCCTCCGCGCTGCCAATTAACAGGCCACCGCTGCTAACGCTCTGCCTGGAGATTTATTGCCTGACCCGGGACGCTCCTCAAACCTTTGTGTGGGCTATCGATCTCTACAGCTGCACTGGGGCCGGCCCGATAACCAGAGCAATTAGCGTCATCTCCATTGTGTGAGCGAGACGGCCGGCCCGAGTGTGTGCTGGGGACATGAGGCCCCTTGGGGACGTGGGGTTGCTGATACAGTGCACGCTTGGCTCCAGATGCATTGATCACGGCTGCGGCACAGTCTATCTGGTGGTTGGGTCTGTGTACAGAGGGAGATGGGAAGAAGCGTCTGAGGAATAGGGCTGTTGTCATTGGAAAGTTTGTTTTGGTCAAAAGTTTGCTTTATTGTTTTTGGAGACTAAGTGAACTTAATTAATTGGTTTATTCAAGTATTCGTTGTTTAACATTCATCTGTTCTGGGATGCGTTTCCCAAACAACAGCGTAAATCGTGGCTGATCTACAATAGTAAGATGCATCATTTGGGAAAAGATTGATGTTGTGACGAGTGTTTCCCAAAACTGTAATTGCTCTATTGCAGATCCGTTGTTCGAGTCACGTTAGTTGGCTAACGATGGTTTTCAGAAACGGACCCCTGATCACTGTTGGGGAAAGTTACTTTTGAAAGAAAAAATTACTATATTAAGTTACTCTAAAAAAAAAAAAATGTTGTGTTACTAAGTTTCTTTTAGGAGATCTTTTGGGATTTTTTCCTTTTTTTAATAGCAGCTCTGCAATTAACAACACACATTTACCTTTAAAAAACATTTTAAAAATTATAAATTAGGTTAACGTTAGATTCTGTGAACTTTCTGATTCCAGAGCTATACATGCGGTATATACAGTTTATTGAAAGTTTAAAGCAAAGTGTTTGCTACTTTTTGTTTTAAACATTTGAAAGGAATAGGTTATAGGGGAATAACTGCAAATAGAACACAACCTGGAACTATGCTTCTAACTACAGCTCTAGAGGTTTAGTTCAAATGCACAAGTAGCGACGCAGTTTGCGAATGTTTAGAATGATGGATTCGGGAAACACAAAATTAATTAATTGTTTGTAACATCGGAACTTGCGACTTTAGTTGGCTAATGATAGTTTTCTGAAACACACCCCTGATCAGTGTTGGGGTGTTGGTTATTTTTTGAATTAATAAATTACGATATTGAGTTACTCTCCAAAAAAGTAACTATCTGCATTACTTATTTACATTTTATGGTAAGTAATGCAGTACTATTGAGTTACTTTTGCATTTTTTTCTTACCCGGCTTGAGACTTGATCTCTTTCAGAACTTTTAGGGTCTTTTCCTATGTATTTTAATGGGAGTTTTGCAGTTAACAACACACTGTTTGACTTTCATTTACCTTTAAAAAAAAGCACTTAAAAAATATAATTAAGGATAACGTTAGATTCTGACAACTTCCTGACTCCAGAGCAATACGTGCAGTATATACATTTTAATGAAAATTTAAAGCAACGTGTTCGTTATTTTTTGTCCTAAACATTTGAAAGGAATAGAGCATAGAGGGGATAACTGCAAACTGAACACAACTGGGAACTATTTCTCTAACTACAGCTCTAGAGGTGTAGTTCAAACAGTTTGCAAATGTTTGTTGGAACGATGGATTTGGGAAACACTTAATTAGCTAATTGTATGTAACAACGGAACTTGCGACCTCAGTTTGCTAACGATGGTTTTCGGAAATGCCCCCCTGATCAGTGTTAGGGAAAGTTACTTTTAAAAGTAATAAATTACGACATTGGGTTACTCTCCAAAAAAGTAACTAGCTGCGTTACTTGGGTATAACCTAAAATAATCTAAACTGACCCAGATTTTCTTTGCTGTGCAGCTTCTCGATTTAACCTGGAGACTGAGTGGAAGAACAACTATCCTCGCTTACGAGAGCTGGACAGGGTAAGAAATCAGCGGGTTGAACTAAACTAAACTACATTTTTAAGTCTTGCACACTTTGCTGAATTTTAGTTTAGTATTCTAATTTAAAATTGTCGAAAGTAATTGGTGCATCATTAGTGCGGTTCCTCGCCCCAAAAAAGCACTTAAATCATGTAATAATCATGCAACAATGTAATAATAATCATGTGTGGTAAAACCAAAGCTGAAGTATATGTTTTCTAACTGTCATACCATGTTCCTAATTCATAGAACGAGCTCTACGAGAAGGCCAAAAATGAGATCTTGGATGAGGTGATCAGCTTGAGTCAAGTTACACCAAAACACTGGTGAGCATTTATCTTTTGCAAAACTGCTATGAAATTAGATGTACTCAATCGATTGAGCATTTTTTAAAATCAAATTAATATCATAATATCAATGTACCCTGTGCGAATTATTGTTCATTTTGTTTGACCTATTTAAAAAGTAACTAAATTGTAACTGACTACAAAATGTCTACAAACTAGAATTGCTTTTATTGTACAACGTGAGCTTGCATCACAAAACTGCAACAAAGCTCAGTTAAACAGGCACATAATCAGGGCTTGAGGACTTCTTTCCACATTATCAGGTTTCTCAGTAGCAGAAGTTGTCAAAGTTTGGTAAACCTAGAATTCAGTGATCGCGAGAATTGTTTTACAATCCTATTTGCTGAAGTAATAAAAGAAAATACCATGATGATGTTACAAAGACTTTTAAAAAAGGAAAAAAATTGCAGCCAGCCGCCTTTTCTTTCTTTCTTTCTTTCTTTCTTTCTTTCTTTCTTTCTTTCTTTCTTTCTTTCTTTCTTTCTTTCTTTCTTTCTTTCTTTCTTTCTTTCTTTCTTTCTTTTTTTCTTTCTTTCTTTCTTTCTTTCATTCATCCATTTATCCATTCATCCATCCATCCATCCATCCATCCATCCATCCATTGCGGAAGTCTTTTATTTAAAGTTGTAAATTCTCCTTCTTTTCTTGCATCAATAATTGCTAGCTAGAGTAAAAAAATCAAACACATAATAATGTGGATATAAAGCATAAAGTTATTGTAAATGTGGTTTGTTTTCACAGCTCCTTTAGTTATTAACAGGGAATATTTCATTATTAATCATAAGTGAAAAAAAAAATACAGTGTTTTGTGGAGGTTGAAACTATTACAATATAAATACTTATTTAAAATATTCAAGAATCCGGACTTAATCATATTTATTAAATGATGATGCTTTGAAGTGATCATTTCTCCATCCTTGTTTTTTTCCTTGTGTCCTCCTGTTGCATCCTGAAGGAAGCTAAGATGCAAGGAAATTAAAAATTAAAGGAAAATAGCCAAAATCAGGAACTAAATGAAGGAAATTGAGAGGCACCAATTCCTTCCTAACTAACTAACTAACTAACTAACTAACTAACTAACTAACTAACTAACTAACTAACTAACTAACTAACTAACTAACTAACTAACTAACTAACTAACTAACTAACTTACTAAACTTATTTTGCATTTTGCATTATGACACATTCAATGTCAAAAGCTGTGGAAAATACAGAATAAGGTGTTGTGTATGTTATTTATAATTATACTTTTTGTGTATGTTATTTATAATTATTATTTTCTAATAAAGTGTATTTTATAACTGTTATATCTTGTGATCACATCAGATGTTAAATCTAGCCGCTGTAATTTTTAACATGAGAGCTTATCACTTGACAGCATGTGATTTATATGCTCTTCATCGGCACAAGCGATAACCAGTAATGAGCTATTCTCACTCTTCCGACTCATTGTTGGCTTGCAGACATTCAACTTTGCATCTCCATTTCATGCCTCCAGGACAGACTCTACCATCAGAATGCAAAGCCGCACGCTGTACCTGGAGTTATGAAGCCAAAACCCAAAGGAGCGGGCTAAATGAAGTAGATCAGATGCTTGTAGGGGGCCCAGTGTGCTCCATCAGCCTCTCAAATCAATGGCATGATGAATAGCTGGAGGGTGGCTTCTCTGGCCAGCGCTAGTTTGGTGCTATTGGAGATGTGTGTATATTGATGTACCACGATAGAACAAAGCAAACAGGAAGCTATGAAATATGGCTGCATTTTTATGATAAATGAGCTGTATCGGCAACCTCAGAATATTCTCATCGTAATGTCAAGTCTTTAGACTGTTTAGCACATATTTGAAGCTTTTTTTATGATGGTTGAAGGGCCTAAAATAAATGAATTAGCATTGTTTATTGTGCTCTTGCTCTCTGTTTGATTGTGTATGTTTTTAGAAAAAACAAAGGTTTCTTTTTTGTTGTTGTTTTAGGGAGTCTATCTTACAGAAGAAGCTTTGGGAAAGAGTCTCGACACACGTCATAGAGAACATCTACCTGCCTGCTGCACAGACCATGAACTCTGGAACTTTTAACACCACTGTAGACATCAAACTCAAGCAATGGACTGATAAACAACTTCCTCATAAAGCACTAGAGGTAATGAACACCAAGGAAGGACTAATGTTCATATTTGTTAATGCATATTTGTTCATTTTGTAGTTGTTTTTGTTTTTTAAAGCTTGGATATAGAAATAGTTATGGGAATTTTCTTAATATTTATATTATATTATATTATATTATATTATATTATATTATATTATATTATATTATATTATATTATATTATATTATATTATATTATATTATATTATTCATTCATTTTCTTTTCGGCTTAGTCCCTTTATTAATCTAGGGTCGCCACAGCAGAATGAACTTATCCAGCTTGTATTTTACGCAGCGGATGTCCTTCCAGCAACAACCCATCTCTGGGAAACACCCATACACTCGCAAATACAATCATATTACCATACTGTATGTTACAGTTTTTACATTTTTTTTATTAAATTTAAATTAAATTTATTTAAACTTGTAAAAATCTATTTTAATTGTAAAAACTAATTCAGCCTTCTTTAATTTGCAGCCTTGCATGATGCTTCAAAAATCATGCTAATATGTTGATTTGGTGCTGAATAAATATTATTTACAAAGGACTGTGGCGACCCCAAATTAATAAAGGGACTAAGCAGAAAATTAAATTAAATTAAATTAAATTAAATTAAATTAAATTAAATTAAATTAAATTAAATTAAATTAAATTAAATTAAATTAAATTAAATTAAATTAAATTAAATTTGGGCAAGATGGAGACTCAGTGGTTAGCACTGTTGCCTCACAGCAAGAAGGTCACTGGTTCAAGTCCCGGCTGGGTCAGTTGGCATTTCTGTGTGAAGTTTGCATGTTCTTCCTGTGTTGGCATGGGTTTCCTCCGGGTGCTCCGGTTTCACCTACAGTCTAAAGACGTGTGCTATAGGTGAATTGAATAAAATAAATTGGTCGTAGTGTATGTGTGTGCCTGTGAGAGTGTATGGGTGTTTCCCAGTATTGGGTTGTAGCTGGAAGGGCATCTGCTGTGTTAAACGTATGCTGGATAAGTTGGCGGTTCATTCTGCTGTGGCGACCTGTGATTAATAAAGAGACTAAGAAAAATGAATGAATTCAATTCAATTAATAAAAAAAAAATTATGAAATGCTTCTTTGTTTAATAAAAGAATTAAAAAAGAAATCTGAAAAATTGTTATTAAATTATATTCTGACCCCAAACTTTAATATGAACCGTTTCACCGTCAATCTCTCCTCTTTGCTCTGCTGTCCAGGTTGCTTGGGAGACTTTGCAGGAAGAGTTTGCCCGCTTCATGGCCGAATACAAAGGGAAAGACCAGGATGACATTTTTGACAAGCTGAAGGAAGCTGTCAAGGACGAGAGCATCAAACGACACAAGTGGAATGAAAGAGCCATGGACAGCTTGGTAAATGCAACTCATTATTTAGTTAAGCAGCAGAGAGAGAATTCTCAAGCGCTGTTATTTAATGTTACTCCTGTATGTGCTTTACAGAGAGTGATTCAACACAACGCTCTGGAGGATCGTTCAATCACAGACAAGCCCCAGTGGGATGCCGCTATACAGTTCATGGAGGAAACGCTGCAGTCTCGTCTTAAAGACAGTACGTCTACCCTCATAAACCCTCTCTTGTCTGTTTGTCTCTGGAGTGTGTGACTCATCTTCCTGTGTCGCAGCTGAGTCAGTAATAGCTGATATGGTGGGGCCAGACTGGAAGCAGAGGTGGATGAGCTGGAAAAACCGAACACCAGAGCAGGTTGGTTTGGCAACACTTTTTATTTGGTTCATTTTTAGTAATAGAGGCTTTATTTTGTTTTACTGTTTGTGTTATTAGTTGGTTCTAGTTATAATACAGTAAATCTAAGGATGCTTTTATACTTGTATGTTTTCAGCAAGAAAGAAAATGTTCCTGGTGTTTCCATTATGTTTCAGAGTAGACATCCGTACACACTATATGACTGAAAACAGGCAAAAAATAGCTACATTCTGTAATTACAGTACAGAATTGTAACCCTTATGCAATTTTAAAGGAAAATTTTTACAGTCTTAAAAATGGTCAGTTAAGGGTGAGGAGAATAACATTCATTTTAGATGAAACAGGCAAACACACAATATCAATGAGCGAGGGACAAAAATACCACAACTAACTAAATGCAATAAAGTGTTATTTTGTTTACAGAAGATAGTGATTATAAGTGCAAAAATATGTATAATATGAAGAACAATAAATATTTACAGCAATATATTGAAAATCAAAGACAACAAACGATACACAAAATGTTTAAGCTGGTAGATGAGTGAGTTGGAGAGATTGTAGGTATAAGACACAGGCCACGTCTCTGACCTCACGCACTACCTTACCTACACTATGATAACAGAAAATCAAAAGTACAGCGGGTGGAGCTCGCCCCTAACCTAATTTGTCAGTCCCACTTTATATTAAGTGTCCTTAACTACTATGTACTTACAACAAAAAAATAAATACAATGTACTTACTGTGTTTATAATGTATTTGAGAACACTTGTGGTGCTTTTGAGTTGGAATGGAGGTTGGGTTATGGACAGGTTTGGTGGCATGTAGGTTTAAGGGTAGGCTAAGGTGTAAGGGATGGTCAACAGTGTATTTACAAATGTAATTACAAAAACTAATTACAGATGTAATTACATACATGCATTTAATCAAGCGTAAGTACACAGTAAATACATGTATTTACACAATAAGTACATTGTAACAACTAATATGTACTTACACAGGAATTAATAGTTTAAGGCCACTTAATATAAAGTGGGACCAATTTGTCTAACAAAAGTGACATTCAAAGCCCAAGTGTGCACAATGTATATCACTGTAATATTTATATCAAGCTGTATTCAGAAGAGAACCAGAAACAATCTGAAAACAAATTATAATGTATTAGTTATTAACAGCCAAATTCAAGCTAAAGCGAATCAGATGTCTCTCATTTAGAACGAAAACCATTGCTTGCAAAATATTTTATGTACCAAATGTTAAATTGTGAATATTTTTTTAATGGAAAAAAAGTTGTGTTTGAGTATCCTTACATTTCAGCATTTGGCAGCATGGTGTGTCTTGAAACTGGCTCAACTGGCAATTGTCTTTGTATGTTTGCTTGACTTCAGACCGCAAAATTAAATGATCAATGCTACAAAATATTATGTATGCGCATTAAAAATGCTCAGATATAATCACAGATTATGTCAATATAATGTGGAAAAAGAAAACTTTAAAATGCTGTCATTTTGGTTCATGTTAATAGGAGTAAGACATCAATAGAAACTGTAATAGGTTTAGTTTAATTGTGTGTTATTCACAATAAAAAGTAGCTTTTTTCATTTTAGAATAAAGAAAAATATGTAATGTTCTTTTTGTCGTCTAGGTTTCTTTAAATTTGACCTTGCGTCTCAAAATTAAAACAAATCTTATGGGTCATATGATCACAGCTTGATGAATAAGGACAGGAGTATGTGGTGATTGTTTGAATAACTGTAGAAAAATTGTCCATTTTAAAATGAAGACACACTCGTTTAAATGCAGCCTTTATTGTGTTCTCTTACTGCAGCACACCCGGAATGAAACCAAAAATGAGCTGGAGCGTCTGCTGAAACTGCATGAGGATCACACAGCATATTTGGCCAATGATGAGGTCACTACAGTGCGCAAAAACCTGGAGGCCCGAGGGGTGGAGGTGGACCCTGTATTGGTTAGTGAGGCCTTGAGACAATATATAACATTCTGCATATATGGTTTATGTGCTTTCTGTTCTAGCTGCTGAATGTATAACTGATTCTCTCTGTAGATTAAGGACACATGGCATCAGCTCTTTCGACGTCACTTCCTACAGAAGGCACTACTACATTGCAACCTCTGCAGACGAGGTTTCTACTACTATCAGAGGCACTTCGTAGACTCTGAGGTAGGTAAAACGTAATTTATGATTAAAAAAATATGGAGTTAGTGTTGCCAGATGTAGCTGATTTTTTTCTAGTCCAAAAGCGTTCCAAAACCCGGCCAAACACACAAAAAAGTCCAAAATATTAGATTAATATTTTATTTTTTCTTAATTTATTTAAATCGAAAATAATCTTGTTATTTTATCTGTCATATTTTTTAACCATACAGCAACCAATGCCAGCAGTCTCAAAACCACAACATAACCGGATCACATCGAAACACTGCCCTCTTTCACCCACGCACTGCACTTAACGTTGTGTAAATTACATTACCTTTTAGAGTATGTTTTACTTTTGAAATGGGGTGTAAATTTGTCCCATTGTTGTTTTAAATTCTTTTGAACATAATTAGGTGCTGCTTTTCGAACAGACAATGCTTCTGTTTTTCTTGCTGTCAATTGCGGAACAAATGATCGATAAAAGTGTCATGATATGAGGTGAGTCTAACTGCAGGTGCTGTGTGATGCGTGTGCAAGCGAAGGGGAGTCAAATTTAGAAACAACTTTCCTTCACCTCCTCTTGTGGGTAGGCCTATGCGGTTTGCGCTATGCACTGGTCACTACTAACTGAATGGAGTAAGAGCACACTGTTATGTTTTGTTGAATATATTGCATTTTAAATTTACGTTTTAAAACCACCCAAATTTTGTCAACCCGCCTATGCCTTTTTTACCAATCAAATTCAAAACCACCCAATCTGCCAACACTGTATGGAGTATTCAGGGTTTTTGTTTAAAAATAATAAGAAAATAAATGAAATATTGATTTTATTTCAGCTAGTAGCCATATTTATATATTTTTCATATTGGGATAATTATTTCTAAAACTAAAATCTGTAATGATTTAAAACTGTATACATACAGTATTACAAAATAATAAACAAATTGTGAAATTCCTTAAATTATAAAGAAAGCAGAAAATAAAAAATCCAGTTCTCAATGCTCTAATTTTAGCTAAATTTTCTAAATAACTAATTTTCTAGTCCAATGGTAATAAAATAGGAATGGACTAGTAAATAATAATTAGAGTTGCCAAACATAACAGTTATTTTATGGCAGCTTTACTTAACTTTTTAATAAAAAAAATGCTTAATTATATTTATGCTGTACAAAAAGTTGTGCTTTGAGGTTAAACAATCTTAAGTAAATAAAAAAAAAAAGTAATCCCATGGAGCGAAGCAGTGGCGCAGTAGGTATTGCTGTCACGTCACAGCAAGAAGGTCGATGGGTCGCTGGTTCGAGCCTGCGTTTGCGTGGGTTTCCTCCGGGTGCTCCGGTTTCCCCCACAGTCCAAAGACATGCAGTACAGGTGAACTGGGTAGGCTAAATTGTCCATAGTGCATGAGTGTGTGTGAATGTGTGTGTGGATGTTTCCCAGAGATGGGTTGCGGCCGGAAGGGCATCCGCTGCGTAAAAACTTGCTGGATAAGTTGTCGGTTCATTCCGCTGTGGCGACCCCGGAATAATAAAGGGACTAAGCCGACAAG
This sequence comes from Danio rerio, assembly GCF_052040795.2. Lineage (NCBI taxonomy): Eukaryota > Metazoa > Chordata > Actinopteri > Cypriniformes > Danionidae > Danio > Danio rerio. The sequence goes on along the minus strand of NC_141026.1, from coordinate 38,934,393 downwards.
AAAATGAATGAATGTATGAATGAATCTAATACCATTTACAATTTATTAACAACAATTGAGAACAACATTCTCATATGTATACAGCACTTTATTATCCTTATTATTAATAAATGAATAATAATAATAACATTACAGATGTAAGACTGTTAAATATTTTCTTCATAGAGAATAACCGAAAGTTATCCACAGCAACAATAAGGATAATTGTTCTGTTTGTTTAATAAATGTAGGTTATCATTAGGGATGCACCGATACCATTGTTTTGAAACCAATCCAATCTCAATACTAAAATTCTGAGTATCGATCAATATAGATCCGATCCCGATACTGTATTGTTTTTTTAAGCATAATACAGTTTCTATAGCTCTGGTGCTAAACTCAAATAATATACAGTTGAAGTCAGAATTGTTAGCCCCCCTGAATTATTTCCCTCCCAGTTTATTTTTTCCCCAATTTCTGTTTAATGAAAAGATTTTTTTCAACACATTTCTATACATAAAAGTTTTAAAAACTCATTTCTAATAACTGATTTATTTTATCTTTGCCATGATGACAGTACATAATATTGTACTAGATATTTTTCAAGACACTTCTATACAGCTTAAAGTGACATTTAAAGCTTAACTAGGTTAATTAGGTTAACTAGACAGGATAGGGTAATAAGGCAAGTTATTGTATAATGATGGTTTGTTATGTCGACTATCGAAAAAAAGTAGCTTAAAGGGGCTAATCATTTTGACCTTAAAATGGTTTTTAAAAAATTAAAAACTTTTATTCTATAAACTTTCGGAGCGGCGCACATTACGTCTGCACAGCCAGATACGTGAATGAAGCGATTGGTGCATCATTGAGACAGCGCGCAGCTCTCCGGTATCTGCGGACACTTTCAAAACTGAGCAGCACAAAGGGAAGAAATCAGTACGTTGAGGATCTGTTTAATGTATTATTGAGCCTTTTCTAATTTAAAAATTCAGGTTGGCCTACTGTGTGTGAAGAGCAGATAATAACCCTCACTAATCCAGTGTTGCGAATGCGATCTGTTGATCTAACAGACATAGTGCAACATGATTTAGAAACAGCAATGAACTCCTTGTTGCAAGATGAATCCATTTAATGCAAAACTAAATTGATTTTTTTGACTGATTATTTATATTAAAAGGAACAAATAGTCTTAGAGAGGTTTTCGTGTTGTCATGAACGCGACATGCAGTTTGAATTGTGAATGAATGGAGAATGATTGACAGGCGCAGCAGCAGGAAGCGCTGAATTGAAAATGAATTTAACCACCTGAATATTAATCTGTACTTCACATTAAACTGTAGGATGGCTTCAGAACATTTGGGATATAGTAGACCTACATGACAACTTTCTAGTGTCCTTTTATAGGCTACCTTTATGGCTTAGTTGGCTTATAAACACAGAACATAGTGTGCACCAAGATCAGAATTAGATCGTTACCAGCTGGCCGATACCCAATCCAGCAGAAATATGCGGTTTCGAACCGATATCCAATTCAAGTATCAGGATCGGTGCATCCTTAGTTATCCCATCGCATTTGTCCCTTTCTTTTGGTCAAAACCTTTCCTACTTAAGCAATTTTTTTCCAAAATGTATTTATGTTGGATTATACTTGATGGTTTCACTTATTTTTTTGTATTCCAGCTTGAGTGCAATGATGTGGTTCTGTTCTGGAGGATTCAGAGGATGTTGGGCATCACTGCCAATACTCTTCGACAACAGCTCACTAACACTGAGGGTACGTCTGTGGGTTTTACCACTAATCTGGCTTTTCTGTTTAGGTCTTCAGTTCTGGTTACTTAATACATTTATATTTGATTTATAATTAAGGGGATTTCACAGAGAGACAAAAGTGACTGAAATTATGGTATTATGTTCCACCTTGAAAAAACAGAAATGAATATATTTATTTATTTATGCTTAATGTTTTTATTTATTTATTTAATAGTAATTTTATAATTTGATTTATGTATTTGTTTTATGTTTTTGTTTATTTTTTATATTTTATTTAAATTTTTAAGTTTATTTAATTTAGTATATATATATATATATATATATATATATATATATATATATATATATATATATATATATATATATATATATTGGTTAATTGATTATTTTGTTTGTTTGCAGTACGGCGTTTGGAGAAGAACGTTAAAGAAGTATTAGAAGACTTTGGAGAGGACAATGAGAAAAAAGTCCAGCTGATCACAGGCAGGAGGGTTCAACTGGCAGAAGACCTCAGTAAGTCCATCCTCATATTTTATTCTTCATTCGAGCCCATGAAAAATCTTCAAGACAGGTCGGCCAGCAGAGGACAGTGTTGCTTTGCACTTAAGAGTATAGAAAATGTGATAGATAATGGACAATGATTAAATTTCACTCCAGCGTAACATTACAATTGGTCTTGCTGTATTTAGAAAATTTGCGAATATTAGATTTGTTTTGAAAACCATAAGTCTTTTTTCAGTCTATAAAGATCAGATAAACTTTTTCAAATGAAAGAAAAATGTTATTTATTTAATGTATATTTTTTCTTGTTCAGACAATGAAGAAATAATCAATGTTTTCATTTATTTTGATTTTAAATTAGGATTTTATTCCATAAAATATAGATTTCTTAAATCTTTTGAAATTCTGAACGTTGCTATTGCGTGGTCTAAACATTAATACAAACATGTCTTGAAAACATGACATCTCTTTAATTAATGCAAAAATCTAAATTGATACAAAAAACTTTTTTTTCTTCATTTTTTGACAATAAAGAATTGTCATCAGTAGTTTACAGAATACATTTTTTTTACTCAACATGAAATTAAATTCAGAGCTTTTCATGTGGTCTATCATTAATATTTCATAACTCTTTAAATGCATTCATTCAGTTTGTTATTGTTTTAGTTGTTGCGTTGAGTAGAGTTGGACAAAGCTCATTAAATCTGCATTTTTCTTCAAAAACAAACAAATAAACAAAAAGCTAAATGTTTTTTTTCTAAATATTGCATATCATTACCAGGTGTGGTTCGGGATTCAGTTTCCATAATGCATTCTTGTGGTATTAGTTGTGAATACAGTTCTGGATAGGTTTCCGCACTTTCTCCTCTCTCTCGCACTCCCTCTCATTTTCTCCCTGTTTCTTCCTCTGTTGAGGCTTGAACCCTTAATTGCCCTTCGCAGTGTGTGAGACAGTATGAGAAAGCTCCTGGCTGTGCACTGCCTGCTGTCTGTCATGTCTTCAGCCCTGGTTACTGTTAAACACACTGTTGATTAAAGCAGCAATTTGTGGAGGCACGACTGACATGCTCAGACTTGATCTGGAGCAGACGCACGACTCGCGCACACGTTCACCCTTGTGCTGTCATTACGCCGATAACAGAGTGTGAGCTCATGCCGCTGCTGGCCAGGTTAGTGCGTGCTTAAACAATGGTCAAACCGTCCCGCCGTCTTAAGACAAAAAGGTGAAATTTTGGTGGATTATTATTATAGTTTTTTTTTCTAATGTGCTTCATTTGAACAAGTTGACGGTTAAGTGTTAAGGACACATTTACGAGCCGTGCTTCATCATGATCATCCCATCATGACATTTTGTTGACTATAACCAAGTCTGCTTCTACATGACAATTAGCAGTCATTAGAGCATTAGTAGACTGTTAGACTGTAAGTAGAATACGTTTACATGCAGTTGCTATGTTATTTAAATAGGAGGCTAATTAAGAGGGTAAAGTGTTACATTTTATACAGTGATAAATGACAACATGTTTTATATTAAGCGTTTAGGTAAAGAAATAAGCTTGTTATAGTTTAAGATTCACTTATTTGAGTGCACAGTGCAAAAGAGTAGTTGGGGCTTTATTAACAACAGTAACACCGTGCCCTAACTATATCCGACATGGCGCACACATTTTTTTTTCTTTAATATAACAAGTTTTTGTCCTAACTGTCTGTGACAGCAACATGCAAAAATGTCTATTTTAGAACCTGGTTATATTTCCGTCATGGCAAAACAACAGCATAAACTACTATGACAATGATCACACTTTGTACACCTTTGAATCACACTATGTGTAATTTTAAGCGTTTTAGGTACAGAGAAATGCTTGATATAGTTTAATATTCAATTATTTTGAGATTTGTAGAAGTTTTATTTAGGCTTTTGAGTTTGAGTGCAGAAGAGTAGTTGGGTGATTTATTAACAACAGTAATACTAGGGATTTGTATCGTTAAGGTTTTACCGGTATTACTACTTTTATCTATACCACTTATCGTTTTTGTACATTAACGGTTCTTTTATCTGTACTTTTTGTAGTGTTTTTTTTATTTAAAAAAAAAAACTAAATCAAATTGAACAGAATTAACAACGCTTTATTTTTATTATTACATTTTAATATAAACTAAAACAAAACCAAAAATTGTAAAACAAATAAATATTTTTTTCCTGTAAAAGAATGTACAGTGGTTTGAAGGAAAATGACTCTCAGTTTTTAACCATTCTTCTGGAGAAAAATCAACATGTTTGTCTTTTCTGACAGAAGACAGGATCTTTGTTGGTTTTTTTGTGCTCCCTGCAGTTGAAAATTCCCTCTTTGAGTTGCAAAATGCAGTTAAATAATCAGATAATGTTTATGATTTTTCATTAACACATTCAAATAAATGAGTTAACAGTGTTTTGGGACTTAACTGTGTTTCTAATAGAGTTTTGGAGCATCTTCATATATAAAAATAAGCAGATTTTTATCATTTTTTAGTAAGCATAGTTTTTTTATTAGGCTAGTTATAGGCTATATTTAGCTGATGTAAAAGCATGTTTAATGTTTAAGATTTATTTAGGTAACTGCAGAAAAACCATACTGTTTTCATTGTAACCGAATGTGTGTTTATTTAACCATTAATGTTAACATATACTAATTTAGGTGATTGACTGCTGGCATAACGATGTGGATGATGTAGTAGCTAGGCAGTCAAATCTTTGCATTGTCGTTAATGAAGTTTTGAAAGATACTTCCACTTAGCCAGATTGCTTGCATTTCCACTTATACAAGAAAACAACTTGTTAGGTTTGTTGCAACGGACATTGTTGCTGTCCACTCTGGAAATACAATGCGTTTCGTTCACTCTGCAAGTTTACGAGTGAGCGCGAGTCTGTGTCATGAGCTATGCGTGCGCGTTTAGCAAGAGCCTCAGCTGAGTGCGCACACACAGCTGAAGACTGTGAAAGCTTTTGACGCGATTGGCTGAAACACAAGCTTTCCTCATGTGAGACGACGAATATCAAATATCGTAAATTAGAGATTGGTCAGTTAAATTATGCTTCTGTAAGAAATGTTTATTCAGCAATACTTTACCAGTACCGATAGCAGAACAGTTAACATCAGAGCTTATCGATACTTTGGTCTTTTATAATGTAGCACCAAAACCGATAAAGCACAGAGTTTCGGTTCCCATCCCTAAGTAATACCATGTCCTAACTATATACGATGTGGCACACACCTATTTTCGAGATAAAACATGTTTTCGTTCTAAATATCAGCGACAGCGACATGCAAAAATTTAGAACCAGGTAATATTTCTGTTGCATCAAAACAAAAGCATAAACTACTATGACAATAACCACCTCAGGTCCATATTGTGTGCTTTATTCAGTGTTAATTACTACCAATGTGAGTTTGAACATTATTTAACCTGAGATTTATAGCCAAACAACTGAAAGCAGCAGATCCAGTGCAAAACAATAATGTCAATCACTCAGCTTTTTGTTGGGAGTGGCTGATATTTGAATGGATGGCTGGAATTGAAATGTTTCTCTTGTGTTGCATCGCATTTGTCACAAACAGCCACTCACAAACAGTTCACTTTTTACTTTTCCATGTATACAAACATTTTTGATTTGGTGTTTTAATTATTGTATCACTTTAAGGAGAGTAAAGTCTTGTTCACACCAAAAACGATAACTATACAGTAGATTACTACATTATTTTAAATTCCTTTTAACCCTTCACCCACATAATGCAATCCCATACAAAGCATGGGGTTGCATTAAGAGGGTAAAGTGTTACACTTTGTACACTTATAAAGGACATCATGTGTAATTTTAAGCATTTTAGATAAAGAGTAAAGCTTGTTATTTTAACAATCACTTATTTTGCAGATTTGTTTTTAGGAATCTGAATTAAGCATTTGAGGTTTGAGTGCAAAGCACAGAAGAGTAGTTGGGGACTTTATTAAAAACAATAACACTGTGTTCTAACTATATGCAATGTAGCGCAGTGCATCTTTCTCATGATACAATCATCTTTTTTGTCCTAACCATCTGCAGCAGTGACATGCAAAATTTCTATTTTAGAACCAGGTTATATTCCTGCAACATCACAGCACAATAACAGCATACATTACTATGACAATGATCACCTCAGGTACATATTATGTGCTTTATTTTTAGTGTTAATTGTTTCCCTGGTTTTTAAAACATCATTTAACCTGACGTTTACTGCCAAACTACTCATAGCAGCAGCAGAAAATGCACCTCAGATCTTGAAAATAAAATAACTAGCAAATGGTTTGCCTCCGTACAAACAATAACATCAGTCATTCAGCCTACAGTATATACTTTTAGTAATGTTTAATAGGTTAAAGGGTTGTTGGGAGTGGCTAATATTTAAATGAATGGCTGGTATTTATATGTTTCTGTTGTGTTGTGTCGCATTTGGTGCAAACAACCAAATTGCTTTGTTTAAGTGGCTTGTAGTTAAGACACGATGTAAGGCTTTTTACTTTACCTAAGGACCAAAAACTGTGCCAATGCAAGCTCTGAGATCAGCAAAGAGTGTGAAGGTTTCCGTGGTATGTTTCAAACAAGTGATTAAGACCCTGATTGAATTATAAAAATGAACATATTTAGCACAAAATTTTAAGCATTAATATTTCAGCATAGTATTATTTTCGAAGTTCTGTTGCCACAATTTATTTATTTATTTCTCTCTGTACTTTCAGGATTCGAAAATGACAGCTTGACAATTTGGCCTGATTCAAATGAACCTAAAGAAAACTTTAACTTATATATTTAATGTCATTGTGTAGTTATCTTTGCTAAGAAGTAGGACGCAGTTTGTTTAGAACAGACATGGACCGTTTTAACCAGTAGGAGTGCTTAATTTGTTTTGTCTGCATTCGTGCTTGCTTAAATATAAAGAGCAGGATGTTGTGCTTATTTGGTTCTGTGAGCATGTCCACTTGTCTAGCAGAAGTCCGACCCTCCACTGTTTAAGCCCTATGTCTGGCGTTGGGTAGCCCGTTGAGTGGATTCCTGTGCTGTAAAGCATGACGTTGCCCTGGTGGACAACCAGCACTTGGGGAAAACACAAGCATGACCTCCCAAGAAGTGGCTGTTATGCTAATAAAAGCAAGTCTGGGCATGCATGCATGCATCAGTGCCCTGACTGTTGCCACTGCACAAAACACATGGTCACTCTATTAGGTGCAGTCAGTTTTTTGACAGATTAGACTGTAGTGACAGCTCTTGATTGTTAGTAATGGTTGCTATGTTTTGAAAAACAATGCAAATGTTATTAGTAAAAAGTCAGTTATGGCTGCCAAAGTGATCACTATAGGGTATATGCAAAGCTAGTGTTTCTTTCCATACTTGTAATCTTCCGGTGAACGGTTAATGTGACTTTTTTCCATTTTATACAGTTGCTTTTACAGCTTCGATGTTGTAATGTAATCAAAATATAACCAGTTAATAGACTTTGGCATTCTTTTAGTTGCTCAAGCGTAAAACGAGATGAAAAGCCATTTACACGCATGTACCCATCAGAATTAGCAGGCTGAAAAAGGGTCATATTTTAAAGGCATGGCAGGGAAAAATGTAATTTAATGCAGTGCTTCTGAGTGTACATTCTGAGATCCACTTTATCAGGATATCAGTCAGGCAGTGGAAATCTTTGGTTTTTAAAGAAAACAGACCTTAAACGCGACAAATTTTAACTGCATACAGTTCACCGGAAGCGCTTGACCCAGGTAACTGACAAATTAAAAGTCCATCCACATAGTTCAGCTTATACCCTATAGGAGATTAATTGAAAGTTTTAAGGCACAACTTTTTGACTTGCTTTATATTGTATACAATGTTTTTTTGTTTGTTTTTTTGTACAAGGCATATACAATTTATTTATTTATTTATAAGTGGTTAGCTTACCCCAAAATGGAAATTTACTCATCTCAGGTGGTTCTAAATCTTCAAGCTTCTTTATTCTGTTGAACATAAAGTAATTTATTTGAAAGGAAACTGAAAACCTGTAGCTATTGACTTTCGTATTCCCTTTATTAATTAGAGGTCGCCACAGCAAAATGAACCCCCAACTTATCCAGCATAGGCCCTTCAAGTTGCAACTCATCACTGGGAAACACCCATACACTCTCATTCACACACATACACTATGGCCAATTTAGTTAACTCAATTCACATATACCGTATGTCTTTGGACTTGTGGGGAAAACCGGAGCACCCGGAAGAAACCCACGCCAACACTCGAAGAACATGCAAACTCCACACAGAAACGCCAACTGACCCAACTTGAACCAGCAACCTTCTTGCTGTGAGGCGACAGCGCTATCCACTGTGCCACCGCGCTGCCTTTTTCAAAATATCTGTCAGACAAAAGTAAGTCAAACAGGTTTACAAACAAGTTAAGTGTGAGTAAATGATGACAGATTTTATTTTATTTTTTTCATTTTTGGGTGAACTACCACTTTAAAACTAATGCTGTTTAGTATTATTAAATACTACATTGAAGATAAAGAAGTTGTTCAGAGGTGACTTTTACATTATTACAATGTATTTAATCTGTTTGTAGTATTAATTTTATTAAATGATCTTTACAAAAAACTTGTATTAATATTGTATTTACAGCTCTGATTTGTTACATTAATAAATGCAGTTATACTTTTAAACTGACACAAAAAATTCTATACTAAGTCATTTCAGACACGGCTCCTTTGTCTTGTTGTCCTTGTGGTGTGCTTTGTTTTTAGTTTGAAGCGGAAAAAAAAAGTCTTTTCTATTTGGCATATGTTTACAGGAATCATAGTTGCTTAATCATGAGCAGCATCGTATCATTTTTGTTTTTTTTACCAATATCTTTCACAGTGTACTGTCAATTTCTGTGTATATGGGTTAAATCAAAACATATTTGTAAGTTGTAAGGCCAGATGTGTTTAGTGTAAATACGCTACATTGTCTGTTGTTGTATGAGAGGTAACGGTTTTGCCACCCACACTTTTTTGGGTCATTTTTGCTGTTTCTGCCAAATCCTGAAGGGATATGCAAACAACATGAGTTTGGACAGAATCCTGGCCTTTTTCAATTTCTTTTTTTTTCAAATAGCAGCGAGGAATTTGTGGGCATGTCTGGCTTTGCTGGCTTTTCTACGTGAAGTGGCATCGTGTTCCCAGGGTTTCTGGAGCGTTTGATGTATTTTGATGTGCTGTCCTGGCTTCCTCTCTCTGAGAACAAATTATCTTATTTCATCCGCACTTATGTCTTAAATTCTTAAAGGCATTTAAACAACAGCAAGACTTTCAGTCTGGTCAGAGTTTGTTATATTCTTCTCAAATTCTGATTCTGATTTCATTCTAAATTAATCTTATATTAGATGATCTTTTTTGTGTTAGTGTGGCTCTTTATGCGACAATACATTTCTACTACTGCTACTACTGCTACTACTAGTACTACTTCTACTACTACTACTACTACTAATACCAGAGGTGGGAGTAAGTCACACGTGCAAGTCACAAGCAAGTTAAGTAAATTTTTGTCAGACTCAAGTCAAGTCATTGCTTATTTCAAGTCGCGTCAAGTCATAGCTTGGTCTAGTAAGTTAAACAGAATTTTGGTGGTGGTGGGGGGGTGGAATAAATGGTAATAAATCAGGGGGGCTAATAATTATGACTTTGACTGTATATAAAAAAATTAATAGAAAATAGAAGATTTCAGAGCTCCACTCACACTCTCCACTCCCCCACTCTTGCTTAAAGTTCCATCCTCACTAAAGTATCACTTTCTGACCTGCACTTATGACAAGCGTCTCCTAAACGATTGACTTCTGGAGAGCTTCTTGAGGTTTTTACAAATCAGTGAACCTCATTACTCCTTACCAAGCTCCCCGAGTCGTTGTGCTTCAGTTCACTTTTCATGACACTTTTGTAGATCCAGACTTGTGTGGAGCTCATAAAACTACCAATTGATATACAGCAGCCAACATAAGAAGTGGATCAAAGCGCTCACCACAGTTGTCCTAAACTTATCTACCGGTAGCTAGCTCTCTGCAACTCTGACATGGTCACCCACTGAAGCTAAGCAGGGTCCTGCTGCCCGGTCAGTACCTGGATGGGAGACCACATGGGAAAGCTAGGTTGCTGCTGGAAGTGGAGTTAGTAAGGCCAGCAGGGGGTGCCCAACCTGTGTGGGTCCTAATGCCCCAGTATAGGTACCGGGACTCTTTACTGCTCAGTGAGCGCCGTCTTTTGGATGAGACGTTAAACTGAGGTCCTGACTCTGTCTGTGGTCCAGGACGTCCTTCGAAAAAGAGTAGGGGTTTCAGCCCGGCCGAATTTGCCCACTGGCCTCTGTCCATCATGGCCTCCTAACCCTACCCATATCATAATTGGCTTCATCACTCTGTCTCCTCTCCACCAATCAGCTGCTGCACACTGGTGGCGGATGAAGAGATTCCCCCCATTCTGTAAAGTGCTTTGAGTGTGCAGAAAAACGCTAAATAAATGTAAGGAATTATTATTTATTATTATTGTTAGTGAATAACACCAATTCTTGTCCAAATAAATCTGAAAAATGTTTACAAATCACAGACTACTGTATTACTGGATGGTGATATTAGAAGGTGGAAAGTGAGCGTCTATTTTTGGAATATGTTTTCAACACACATCTATTCCACATTGCCCACCTTGCAAGACCCAACAGGAACAGATTCCAGAATTCAGTAGCGGACGGGAGGAGTTTAGGAAGCAGGGGGATTTCAAGCTCCATGCTCTTTAAATCACCTATGAGCTGTTGTTACACGCTCCCTGTCTCGCTCTCTTTCTTTCTTTTTTTTTTTTATCAAGACAAATTGGAAAAACTGGCAGCCCCCTTCATAATGCGGGAGATGTATTGGCAGGCTCATGGATCCTGGGGCTGGGCCAGGGGTTGAGTCCGGCTCACATCAGGCCATGAGGGGCTTTTACTCCCACAGGTGCAGCATGGAGCTGAGCCGATGACCCCGGCCTCACCTGTCTGCCCGTTTGAAGATGAGGAGCTGGGGGAGGACGGGGTACTTCCCTTAACAAAGAGAGAAAAAAAATGTACCCCTTGGGGCAAAGTCTGGTGTTAAGAGCGATTTGCCCTTACTTGCAGGCAGGCAGGCAGAGAACTGCTCTGGTTTCACACTTGGGGATTGTGTGTGTGTGCGCTTGAGAGCATAGGATTAGATGTGTGAGATGGCTGCATTCAGGCTTGTTACTGTGGCTGCTGCCTGTGGGTGAAGAGACGCAGTGCCAGGGCAGCTGTATGGCATTGTGCCTCCACTGGAACCCGGCCCACATCGCTAATATGCAACTGCAGGCACGTCAGTAGACGGCTTTATGAGTCTTTGATTTACCTAATAGACTCAATTCAATTACGGCAATCCAAGGCATGCGTGGCTCTTTTTCTTGTCAGCCCTTGTGACAGTCATAGACTTGGCTCTTTGGGGGTTTTTTAAATACGGAAAATTGATGTGTAAACAGCCTGAGTAATTATTTTTCTTTAGCTATTGCCTTTTTTAGGCGTTTTAAGAGCCTTTGAGCAATCAAAAATGAGTCATTGAGATATGGTAACTGAGTGTGGGTATTTCTTTCCACAATTCGAGCATTATACTGTTTTAATGGGATGATGGGATGTTATTGTGGAGCAGAGGAAAGAGGGGGTCAGTGCATAAATAGTCTGAACTCGAACTTGCAACTTGGCTGCTTCAGCTCTTGTTGGTGGTTTGTCATTTTATTATTATTATTATTATTATTATTATTATTATTATTATTATTATTATTATTATTATTATTATCAGGGCTTGACATTAACTTTTTTGATCACCAGCCACTGTGACTAGAAGCTTCCAACCTTACTAGCTACTTGCAATTTTCACTAGCCACAATTTTGTTATTGGAAAAAAATAAATTTTATATGCATAAAATTTGACTTTGCATGCTAAAATTGATTTAGATTTTGTAATATTTCCACAGGCCCCCTTATTTGTTTCATTTTTTGGTGTGTTGTGTATTAGCGTGTTGTGTATTTGTGTATTGTTTTGTTTTGTTGTGTATGAGCTTGCTTAATATGCATGAGCAAATGTGTTAGATAGTCTCGCATTGCAGAGCTCAAAATTAAGGATTTACCAAATTTATCTCTGAGCACACCAAACATAAATAAAAAAATGTAACCACAAATTTTAAATAATGTGTCAAAACAATCAAAAAATAGCTGCATACATGCACTTTTTAATTCAACAAAACTTTTCTTAAAAAAAAAATAAAAGAAAAAAAAGAATTATTGATATGTATCTAAAACAATGCATGGTAATTGGTCCTGGCTAAAGGTCCCAGATCACTAGTTAGCTACACATAACTTTACATTTCATAAAAAAACTGTATTATTGTAAAAAGGAAAAAAAGGCAATTAAAAATAACTGTAAGGTAAAGAAAGTAGGTAAAAATATAACACCTGCGATAATGAAAGGATGATCACGCACACATTAGGCCAGTTAATATATATATATATATATATATATATATATATATATATATATATATATATATATATATATATATATATATTTTTTTTTTTTTTTTATTATTATCAATGTTCTTTATTTATATATTTATTTTTATTTTATTTTTTATTTGTAACTTTTTTTTAGTTCCTTTGTTATTGTATTTTAATTTATTATTATTATTTTTTTTAATTGTAACTCTTGTGATATCCAGAATTAAGGTCCAGATATAATCCAGATATCCAGAGTTAGATTTGGTTATTGACAGTTTCCACTTTTTACAATTACATTCAAATGCCAAATATAAACTCCTATTTCAATGTTCACACGTAAGAATTAATATCAATTCATGAAAATTAGGATCAATTAAAAGTGATTCTTCAACGTTATCAACCTAGCCCTATCTGGAAGTAACCGTTTTCCACATTCTCACCAGCTGAAGGGATTATAAGGCCATTTAAGCCCAACTCAGTGTTTTGCAGGCCTTTAAAACTCTCACACTCCCCCCCTCATCACCTTAACTTTGTTTTTTCCCTCTTGTGAAAAGATGACGTGGAAAAGAGTTTAAGTGCTCAATGTAAAACCCCTCTCTGTTTCCACTATGTGTAGTGATGTTGTGTTGCTGGGCCTGAGGTCTGTATACGCAGGGTTTAACAGTGTTTGCATGAGGCGTTAGATCAACACAGAAGCTGGTGTAAAACCCCTTTACACTGTATTTCTCCCTCACTCTTTTTGTCTATCTAATCATTCATTGGACTGAATGTTTTTCCCTTTATTGGTTTATCTAGAGGTGGATATTGACCTTAATTTAAAATATGGAAGTGTGCTCGTTCTTGGAATTGTTTTAGAACTTTTGATTTAGTTGGGAGAAATAACTAGGAATAATAGACTGCAGAAAATAGTAATTGCTTGAATTATAAACAAATGTGTTCATGACAATACAGATGAAGCAGCATAATATAATAAGAAAATATTAGTTTGCAACATCAAGCAGCATAACAAGTTTTTAATGTCTAAAAAAGGAATGGAAGCTGCTCATACGCAAAGAATATGATCAATATGAAACGTACAGTATGGCATATACGTTGCAATTCCAGGTGTGAACTATTGATCCTGAGGGTTATTATCTGTTTTTGATGTTGCCTTGTTGCTGTTCTTTAGTGCTTTTCATTAAAATTAACAGTAATAATCATTAATGAATGTTATTTTAGTGTAATATTTTGAATCGGGTTGTTTAAAATATGTACTAATTTTAAATATATATATATATATATATGTATATATATATATATATTTTTTTTTTTATAATTGTTGAAGTTTTTAATTTTAGTTACTTTAATATCTTAACTAAATAAAAGTAAGAAACATACCAACATTTGTTTTTATATATTAGTTCTATATAATGTTTTTCAATTTATAAAAAAATATTGCTAGCAATTTATTTTAGTCAAACACACACACCGTACTTAAACTTAAACTTAAACTTACTTCTGAACTTAACTTTAAACTATGTAGTCAACTTGTATAACCCTTTTTATTGGATAAGCAAGTACATATTAAATACATGCACTGTATATAAAGTACAGTCAAATATTTTCTTATAGTTTTAACTTTAGTGTTTCGTAATCAAATCACTTTATTATGTGAAAGCATGGTATTTTGTGGTGAAATGTACCATGGTGTAACTGGTGGTGATCATAGATTGTAAAAGATATGGACATAGTATCCGTGACATCATCCATAGGTTTCTGAAGGGCACACATGAAGCCACTAGTAGGTGTGGCCAACCGTCGCCATTTTGTTTGTGCGTCATCGCACTAACCGGGATCCACCAAATAAGGGCAAAGAGGCAGAGTGTGAGCGGAGCTACCATTGCCTGCTAGCATTTTGTATTTTCTTTGGGAAAAACGCTTAATATTTCATTACATGCGACTCGTTTTTGTTTTAACCGCATGTTCTTGGCTGTGTACTATGTCAATAAAGTGTTTAGTCTTTTAAAAACACTGCTGTAATACATTGAGCCAATAAGCATTGTTCTTATGATGTTTTTCTACAGGAGGAAAACGTGAATTACTTCCAAATACTTCAGATATAGTCTGTTAGTAAATGCAAGGCTATTTATGAAATCCAGGCATAACACTGTATGACAACGTTTCAGATGACTGTTCTATAGCCTACATCTAATCAATCTATCAGATACTGGAGTGCTTTGCAGGTCTAAAGAAAATTTATAAATGATAAATTATCTTAAGTACAACAAATACATTTATAGATATGGTATCCAAGTATAATTGCACTCATCCGGGAAATGGAGGCCACTTGAATGGTTTTTGAACACAATTAAGTGCACACAGCATGCTATAGTATCTGATAATTGTAGGAAATAATTCCAAAAGGCAGTTGACTGTGTAAAGCCACATAAAACAAAACAACAATACAATGACAAGACTCACTCAAGTGGCCACACTCTTAATTATGCAGACTTAATAAAAACTGAACAGAGGAGTTATAAAAAAAAATTCACCTTCCTCACAGTTGTCATGATGAGTGATATCAGCTACTGTATATGCACCAAAACCATCTTTTGTACCAGGCTGTAAACGTGTTTTAACAGCTGTAAAATTAGCCAATTTAGCATTGCAGTCAGTGAACATCTGGAGTTCCTGGAGCCAGCCCCTAAAGGCGAGTCGATGAATTGCTGTTTCAGTTACTTCCGTATTGGCTTCATGAGGGAGAGCGGGAGGTTGCTGCTTGGTGGTGATAAGGAGAGACCCCCTATACGATTGTAAAACATTTTCGCCATACACTATAAATGTGCTATATTAATGCATATTATATTATATTATATTATATTATATTATATTATATTATATTATATTATATTATATTATATTATATTATATTTTTGTTCTTCATTAACATGGTGATTCCAAAAAAAAAAAATTGACCCTAAGAGAAAAGTCATGTATTTTTTTTAGAAACATATTTTAGTAACAAGTATTTTAGAAAAGCTGTTTGGCAACAATAAATTTTGAGAAGGTTTTGTTTTTATTTGTTTATTAATAAATATTACATTTATTAATTTATTATTTATTTATGCATATATGTATGAATGAAACATAACCTCAAATAAGGCACTTGCTTGTTTTGTTTTATGCCAAGCTAGATCAGGCATGTGGTGGTCCTTTCAACTGGCAGCCACTGAAGGTCCTGTATTGACATGAGAACTTGTTTATATTGATTTATGCAAATTAATGTTGAGTTCACTGAAGAACCACACAGAAACCGATTCCACTAGCGAACACAAAACGGCACGCTTTAGGATGTCACACATCACTTTATGGAGAACTACATGCATGCGCAAGCCTTTCATCTGTTGCCAGCTTCTGTGTTTTTCCTCCTCTCACTCTCGCCTCTTTACTTTCTCACACGCTCCCACCATATTCCCTGCACCCCGTCGCTCTGATGTGAAAAGCATATTTTTGGCCAGCCCCTCCAGTGACAGAAAGACGATTATGCCTTTCTTTCAGGCTGAGAGGAAACCGCTCCCATCTCTAAAACAGCTGGACTGAGCCCCCCCCCCCCCCCACCAAAAAAGTGGCTTGTAGCCCCAGTCTTCCCATGCAAGCTGATAATGGGCCGCCTACTCCCACCAACACATCCCCATCACCCCACCCAAGTGTTCTCAAAGGTCCTGCTCTCCACATATAAATCTCTCAACACTTGTCATCCCAGTGAAGGAAGTCTTTTCCCTCTTCTCCCTTTTAACGTCACCCTGCCTTCAAACCTGAGGAAACGGAAGTCAAATGAGTGGGAAATGTACCGTCAATTTTTGCATTTCCATTTTACCATTTGTGCCGTCACGAAGAGTGCCTCTGGGGTCGACAGAATCAAGTCCTGTTGTCAGCCGGTCTTCTGCAAGGCTGCACTCAAAGCCTCTGCACACCGCACTATACATCTATCTGTCAGATAGTGTGTTATGAGGTAATAGGAAAACCATACATTTCCTTCCTCACAGAGTAAAAATAGAGTGCTTGTTGCAATGCCTCACCTTCTGGCCCAGTCGGGATGACACTTCATGACATAGTGTTGCTCCTTTATCATCTTGGTTCAATTCCTAGTTAAAAGAAGGGATTTAGTGAAGCTATAATTTTAGTCCAGGCATCACTTTAATGCATTTTGTCGACCATGACAAAAGAAGTGTGTTTTTCTCTTTTAAATCCGGAGTCCTGAAGTTGAACTTCTTATTCAGTGCATAGTTATGGTGAATGTTGTCCCACCTAATTATGTGTTAGATCAGGACCTAATGAAAGGCCTCAACAGATTTCTAATCTCATGTTAGCCTGTGTAATATTCAGACCGATTGGGTTTCACATGTGTGTTCACCAAAAAAATAAAATAAAAAAATAAAAAAAATTGAATAAATAGATAATAAAATAAATGCCCTTTATGGCATCGCTAAGCAAAATAAGATGTTTATTTATTTATTTTTTTAAACTGCAAAAGGGCTGTAGCATGTTGTCACTGTATCATGTTTCATATAATTTGATATCAATAATTATTGAATATTTTTAACAATGCATTTAGGAATATTAAGATTTTTGTATGTAACCTCATTATTTTTATTTACCAACATTACTAAAACAAATAGTTTAATAGTCAAAAACTATAATATTTAAACAAAATATATGATACCTTTATAAAAAAATAAACGTACATGTTAAAGAGACTCTTAGACTTGATAAATTAACTGTAAAACATCTGTGCAATGGTAAAGGTAGATCAACATCTCTAAGATGTCAATAATAACGATACAGTAAACAAAGCAAATTATGATCATCAAATCTGAGCTTTCAAATAAAGTAATTAACCATCATTATTCAAATAAATATTGCAACATTACAAATTGTGAAGTTGGATGGCTGTATTACCCCATATGCTGAAAAATCTTTCAGATGGGGAGCTATTGGCTAAGTGCACAAGAAAATAAACCTAAAAGCCACTCTGGTGACATCCTAACATTTTTTTTTTTTTTTTACAATCTTCTCACTGCTGCTAGCCACCACACTCATTTTTGCATGTGTTGCTATTTTGGCCTGAAGTGACAATGATGCAAACCAAAACTCACACGTGAAAAGCGTGAGCGCGTGACTTCCTTCACTATTCCATGCAGTCTTTCATAACTAGGCGACCATCAAATGTTTTCTCAGAGACATATGAAGAAAACATTGTTGCACTTCTGATACAAGTTTAAAGAGAAACTAAAAAGCACTACAGTGTTTTCAGTCTGCCGTTATTTCAAAAATGTGTTTATTCCATACAAAGTGTGAAGTAGATTGGTTAGTTCTAGTTATAAGAACCGTGGTGCGCATGTGGCACTCGGAAAAGTTCAGGTGTTTTTAAACTAGGTGTACCTGAAAAATGTGCCGCTTCCACATCATGTGCTCATCGCTTCCATGTGCGCCTTGTGCAATTCAGCAGCCACATTTTAATAAAACTATAGTCTTCATTCTGAAACTTCAGGCTAAACTTTTTTTAATCTATATTGACAATGGTTCATGGTCAATAAATATAGATACCGATTTTATTGCCCAGCCCAAATTTGCATACTAAATAGTTGGTAATACTTTGAATTAAAACTTACTTTGTGACTCTATATAGCATTGGTTTTTCTGTCAAATAAACTCGCTATTTGTGGCTGGTTGGTAAGTTGCTCAGGCACAAGACTGTTGACTTCATTTTTTAATTTTCTAGTGATTTTAATAAACGTAAAATCTATAGAGAGATTCGGACTGGCTCTTTTTAAGGAATCGGGAAAGTCAAAATCCAGGAATCGAGAATCGAGAGCATGTTCAAACTAGACATGCACAGGTCTTATTTTTCAGCAATATTGAAGTTTTCCTCCATTTGTGTTAAATTTGAGCAAATATAGACGTGACCAAGGACAAATGGCTTCCACTAAGTTGAAACAAGCAATTACGTGTGGTGATTCCAAGGCACTTTTTGAGTGAAACCAAAAGCCTAAAAATGTGTCCTTGTTGCTTCTGTGAGCTAGATAAATACCAATTTATTTACCTTTTTAAAAAAAAAAAAAAAAAAAATTTTATAAGTCCTACTGTTCATTTTAAGAATCTGCAATCTGTAAAGTCTTAAAGCCCACACCAGCATTGACCTATCAAAATGTTGTCCCGGTTGCATCGGCTTCTGTGAGAGCAGGCCTCTAGTTCAAAGGAGCTGTCAAAACTGGCAGAGAACTGGAGCACTGGACTCTTCGACATCCAGTTATTCAGCAAAAAAAAAGTTTTAAATTTACAAGTTGTTATTAAATCAATTAGCAAAATCAAATTGTGATCATATATAGTCATTTATTATTTATTTAACTATTTATCAAATTGCGACTAGACATTTTTTTTTACATATATTATTAGCAATGCTATTTCAGTTAATAGCAGGATGAGAGAATCATGAAAGTCTAGTAAATTAATGAATCCTTTGAATTTGGGCACATTCACACACAGGGTCTTTGTAGAATTTGTTAAAAGATAGCACTTACACCATTAGAGTATCCAAATGATTTTATTGAGCCAATTAACATTTTTTCATGAACTTTCCTTTCATATGCCATCAAGGGAGTAGGAAATTATGGGTGGGATTGAGTCCAACTTTGGCCACCTGCCATTTTGAGTGCCGGGTCAAACTTGGACCTTTATGCTGAGTGACATGCAGTTATGAGATAGTTTTTTCCAGAGAGGGTAAATTTTGGTCTCAAATAGTCAAAGAGGGACGGCTGTCTATTGTCCGGTTGACTGTTTTCTGGTTGTTCTACGTCTTGACTTGCCCCTGTCTTACCTGTGCCAAAGCCCTGTAATTAAATGCTTATTGGAGGCCAGGCTGGAGGGAGACTGTGAAGGGGAGGTGAGGAGTTCAGCATACACCTGGGTTGACATGAGGCTGTCTGCACAACCTTCATAAAGCAAGAGTCTCTCACATGGCCTAGGGGGAAAGTGAAGTGAAAGTTCCCATTGATGCATCATCAGATATGGTTTAAAGGTTCCTGCTGTTTGGTGTGTTGAGATTAATGCAACAAATGTTCTATTTGGTGTAGTTGCTCATTTTTGTTGAAGTCATCATGTAACGACATGGTAATTGGTCAGACAAAAATGTAATTGAAAGCGTTTCAGGGAAGCCAGTATACTAGTTGTCTCTAAGCAGTTATAGGGAAAGTATTTTTTGCATAAAAACTTTTACACTTGACTGTGTAAGATGTCATTTTCTCCAATAAGCCAGTTATCTGAGATGAGCCGGAAAGCTACCCTTATGTTGAACCCCAAGGTTCTCCACAGCAGTGTTTCTGTATTTCTTGCATGTGTTTTAGAGAGAACTCAGAGAGCTGATTTGTGCGACTGCCATTTTTCATAGTGTTGTGCTGCTGACATCTTATTTTATTCATCACTATTGTCCCTTTCATCCTGTTTGCAGTCTTCCGTATTTGGCGTTTCTGTTTGAATTTTCAGATAAATTATATTTCATTCATGGGAAGTTCAGCCACCTTCACTGCACAAATCTTTAAAGGCCTTGACACATCAAGCAGACAACTGGCTAACATCAGGTCATCATTGAGCATTGGTCAGCTGAATTTTTCTGATGTGTTCAACTCTTTCGGCACTAAATAGACTCTGTCAGGAGATACTCATCCAATAACTTCCTTTTGGATTTGGTACAGAGGTTTGATAATACTGTCTGGAAGGAGAGAAAGAGAGCATAACAAGAGAGCATATTGTTACCTACACAAATGCATTGTGCAGTTTTAGCAGTGCTTTCTATAAAGATTTAACTGGTCATTGACCACCACTTTAATGCTCCTGTCTGTCCTGGAAGCAGTTACGGTTGATGTGACTAGCAGGATGGAGAAGTTGTGATGAAGCATTATCCTTGTCACCCTGCAGCCTAAGACCGGTCACTCACTGAAGCTAAGCAGAGCTTAGCCTGGCCAGTACCTGGATGAGAGATCACATCGGAAAAACTAGGTTGCTGTTGAAAGTGGTGTTAGTGAGGCCAGCAGGGGGCACTCAACCTGCGGTCTGTCTGAGCCCTAATGCCCCAGTAAAGTAAAAGGGACATTAAACTGTCAGTAAGTGCCATCGTTCTGGTATCAGTACTTTACTCCAATATTTTTTTGACAACCTTTTACTTTTACTACTTACATTTTTACACACATATCTGTACTTTCTACTAGGGGTGTCAAAATTAATTGTTTCTTCGGTGCACCGCGATGCAGACGCGGACAATTCGATATCGATTCAGTAATAACCATAACCGGTTATTATGTAGTGACGTCATTTATCTCCTATGCGCTCTGTCGCGAGGGAGGTGAGCGCCGTTATTTACAACACTCAGCCAACTCAGGGCCGGCCTGTGGCATAGGCACCATAGGCAAATGCTAAGGGCGCTGTATATCCAGTGGGGCGCCAGAAATGAGCGCGCTTCAGTTGGTTTTGTTTTTAATTTTCCTGACACAATTTCAGTTATAGACAGCAATAACTCAAAAAACGCTTACCCTAAAAAGATCTAAAGTGTGTTTCCTACAGAAAGACAAAGCTGGTTATGTTTCACAGCTGTCTTTCTTTTTTTCGCTCGACATTACGAGCACTGCTCCGTTTAAGCCCTCGCAGTCTGCGTTTACTTTAGCCGGCAGAGCTTGCGTTGAGTGGAGCTCTTCTCCGCTCAGCGCGAGCTCTTCCTGTTGCAAGGGCTTAAGTGTGTTTGTTTGTGTGTGTGCGTGTGTGTAATTGTTTGTTTGATGCTGTCTATGTTTGTGAATGTGTTTGAATGAGAGAAAGTGTGTTGCTGTGTGTCTGTGTGTTTATACAGACAGCATGTTATAGCCTCCCCCTAAAATATAACACTATATATGGAAAGCATCGTCAATGCACCGTGATGCACCGAGATATCGAATTGAACCGAATCGATGGCATGATAATCGTAACCGAACCGAACCGTGAGACCAGTATAGGTTCACAACTCTACTTTCTACTCCTTACATTTCTAAATCAGGCTCGTAACTTTCGTTTTCATGTGTTTTATGGCATGATCTATATTATTTATTGTCATTGCAAAATTTGAGCACCTTTTTGAAGCAGTCAATCTATTTTCGTCATCGGGCGCCTGTGTGCTGCAGTGCGCGGCTTATTTAACCAAGGCTATCGTGCATCGAATTTAGACTAGTTTATGTAGATAACTATAAAAAAAGCTAGGAGGATAACTACGCACATGAGACCGAGGAAGACGTGAATTTAAAATAACTAAGGCTGCCCTGTTTACACTCTAATAAGACACATTTTGCTCAATCGGGTCAGGTCACAGGTAAACAAGAGACACACATTCCTGTTCAAACATATGTCATACAGATGCTTAAATTTAATGCCCCGTTTCCACTGAGTGGTACAGTACGATTTGGTTCTGTACGCTTTTATGGCTGTTTCCACTGTAAAAAGGTGGAGCTACATGTGCAGCTGAACGCTGATTGGTTACAGAGATACGTCATGAGCTTGTGTGGAGCTAGCCACAATGAAAACAAAGGAACCGCCATTTTTTTTACACGTTTTTATACACAGCCAAGACATTAGATTGTAAAACTATATGCATATAATAATGAGCCATGGATGACCCAAGCTCAAACAAACCTTGTCGTTGTCTTGTACAGACAATATATATATATATATATATATATATATATATATATATATATATATATATATATATATATATATATATATATATGTAGATGTACAGACACAAAGCCAAGAAGAACAAAATCTGCTTTGTCCTGTTGTTGTTTTATGAGGCCGTCTAAAAGTGCGAGCGGTTTTCACATTCTCCAGCGAGTTTGCGATCGGGTCTATATTTGATATAAAAAACTTCTTAGGCTAATGATAAAAACGTGTGCGTGATTATTGAAGTGTCTGCATCATGTTATCCATTCAGAAAAAAAAGGCCAAACACGATAGTGAATCGCAAACGGAGGAGAAGCCCGACAACACACAGGAGCCAATTGTTTCAGCAACATGATTCATAAACAAACAGCCATGTTTATCATTGCCTTTTGGACTATTATGAACTCGAAGTAAAAGAATTGCTCTCTAACAGAGGTTACATGTGCTGTTGAAGATTACAAACAGAAGAGAGGTTTGCACTGACTGTGGGCTATGTTGCATGTCGTTTATGAACCTAAATAAGGACTAAACGTATGCTGTGTGTAGTTTTTCCGTAGTTGGTAACATAATTTATGTTTATAAATCATCTGTTTTGTGAGAAGTGCTTGTCGTATGATTTTTGAACGACCTGTACAGCTTTACTGTAGACATTTATTCGAACGAGAATGACGTCGACTGAAACTCTGTCGTACACCACGCCCACCAATAGGGTACCCTTGGTAGTGGAAATGCAAGCCTGAAAAAGGTGACCCTTACAGACCCGAACCATACCGTACTGTACCACTCAGTAGAAACGAGCCTTAAGAGTCTTTTGTCCACTTCTGATCATACTGCACAGGATTTCTCTGGTCTTTCAATCTAATACCGCATGAAATTATTTTTTATAGAATTAAAAAAAAAATTGACTAAATGATTTTACACACAGTATAGGCATATTAATCTTCAATTAATTTTTAACAAATGTTTTACAACAACAAAAGTAAGTATACTGGACAGTTCATGAATAAAAATATAATGCAAAAGATTCTGAATTTATCACGTGAAAAAAAAGTTTGGTAGGTTGTAGTCATGCCTGTGTATGTAGCTTTTAGCATAGAATAAGTGTATTATCAGAATTAATGTTTATCGATTAAAGAAAATATCCACAATAATCTGGAAAAAAAAAACAAAATGGGTTATGTATAAGAGCTGCTAAACAAAAAAAAAGTTTGCAGTCAAATCTGATAAGTATTTATATTAGCAAAAGGAAATATAGTTTCAATATATTCAATAAAAAAATATTCAACTTTAAAATAAAAAAATCTATTTATTTTGGACAGAATTCAGTCTAAAATGTAGGACATTATTTATAAAGATATACAGGCCTACATAATTACTTTTAGAGTGTATGAACATGAATAGCAGCTGTTGTTTTTGATCCAACAGCCACAAAACTACATGATGAATGCTGTGAGATTGTCAGGATGATGACATGGGTGGAACCGGATATTTACCTACCTAATGAAACTAAAACATGTAGTAGTATTGGGTACTTTTTACTTAAGTACATTTTTAAAGCTGTACAAAAGTGTAGTCAGTACTTCAACTTTTACCAGAGTCATTTTAAACATGAGCATCTGTGCTTCTACTTAAATATAGGATGTGTGTACTTTTGCCGTCTCTGAAGTGGATGCTGCACGCTGGTGTTGGTGTGGAGAGACCCCCTCATGATTGTGAACCGCTTTGGGTGTGTGGCCATACACAATAAATGCACTATACATATACACACTCTTCACACTTCTATCATGGTATGGTAATATGCTATCATCCAGCAAGAATGTTGAGATGTTGAGTTGAGCTGAGATTGTCATACTTAGTATGAGAGGTAGAGCTGAGTGTCACCAGCATACCAGTGATGGGAAAAGCCATCTCTCTGAATGACAGATCTCAGTAATGATGTGTAGATAGAGAAGAGAGAGTGAGTCCAAGTACTGTGCCTCAAATCACGCTAGTAGCTTGTTTAATTTTGGACATCTCACCTTATTTTAAATGACTAGTGAGGTTAGACTCTTAAGTTGGCTCTTGGCTGTATTCACAGTGTGTTTTAGTGCAACTTTTGACTGAGAAGGCTTATTTCATTGTACTCTTATTATCACACAGGTTCACACCTGATTTTTCAGTGGACTGCCTTCAGTGGCCTTGTTTCCGGGAAGGCGCTGTGGGAAACGTGAGCTGTTGAAAAGGCTGTTGCCACCTTTTAATTCCTTTGCCATTTTCCCCATTAATGATCATGCTACTTGATGGCAAATACCGAAGGCCACCATTTATATCAAAAGGGATTGAGTTTCTCTTCAGTTCCTTGCAGCTCGGTCTCCTTGGCGGTATCCCGTGCCCTGACTCTCGCTTTTTTCCTTGTTCTTCTGTTCTCCACAGCCACACTGTTTCACAGTCTAATTACAGGTCAATTAAGGGCTTTCTCCAGCCTTCTGCCGCTCCGGCCCAGGAGGCTTAGAGGCCCGCAAGAGTGGGAGTGAAAGAGATATCATTTCATGTGGAGATCAGGCGAGAGCCCCTTTCAAAGAAGGGATTGAGGAGGAATCCTGAAAGAGAGAAAGCCACCACACACCTCCCAAAAAAGGAGGCTGCTGGGATGGGGGCCAAAGGATTATGGGAATATTCATGACCAGATAAAGAGAGGAGACCTATGAATGGATGTGTCCAAAAGCTCATCTCTTAGGTAAACAGGAGTCTAAATGGAGTTTGGACCAGTTCTCGGACTCACAGAAGCAGGGGAAGCAGCGGTTCTCACTTCTGCGTCACATTTCCGTGGCGCTGAAAAGACTGGTCTTGTTTTGGCCTTTTCTTAGCCGTCATCCTGCATTCCTCCATGTGGAACAAACAGATGGCAACCAGAAATAAATATCTGTTTCTCACAGTCTTTTCAGACACTTTAAGCCCATATACACACAAGTTCACATCATCCGTAGCTGTCCATTCTTCTTTAAAACTTCATTGGCTGAAAACGTACACCTTTTGAGTCTGACAGTTTCTATGGACTGGCAGTTGATCCGTGCAGCAGTACAGCAGCTTCCATCATGTCAACTTGATTTATACCATGACCCATCTCTGTTTGTGTGATACAAAGTAGTCTTGGTGTATTATAATATTCATGAATGAAAATGATACAAGCGGAACAGTGCTGTGTTTGAAAACAAATGAACAAACAACAAAACAATCCATACATTTTTCATAAACCATAGCCTGTTCATCAGCGTTTCCTAAAAAAAACAAATGTTACTTATGAGATTGTTTGTTTGTAAAAGTTCCATGATGTTCCATATTGAAATTGTAAAATCTATTTTTTATTATTATTTTTTTTTGTTAGTTTGTTTTGGTTTGATTTTCACTTGTTTTAAACTTATTCTTCAATATATCTGATTAAAAAATTCCATTGTGTTGCAAAAAATTATTAGCAATTTAATTTCAAATTGTTTGTTCTTCAATTTGATTAGCAGAATATAATGATTTGTTTTATCTATTATTTATCCATTATTTCTTTTAATGTTGTGTAAATTAAGTATAATAACATGTTAGATGATAATTTATATTAAGATAAATAAAATAAATAAATAAATGAATAAATATATAAATATAATATAATATAAATATAAAAATTATTCAGTAACAGGGGCAGGGAAAATAGCGATATGCATGAGGTGGCGCTTTTTGTAATGCCAGATTAAACATATATTATTATTATTATTATTATTATTATTATTATTATTATACATATATTATTAATTCTAAAAAAACATATGTGCTGTTAATAAAATAAATACATCATAACTTTTTATGCATTTTTTCCTCTTCAAATATTACAAATATCATGATATATTGTGGAGGGTTTTCTTGTGATATATATTGCTGATATCGTGATCAATCATTATCGGGGGCAAAATATCATGATAATATTTATTGTATCGTATTACTCTACCTAAAAATCTGACTACTTATACTTTTATCTTTGCTCTATCTTATTTATTTTTTCTTGCAATTTCTTTGACTCACTCCTATACAAGTTATTCTAATCAAAGTTAATGATACTATTCCAAATAGAGCTATTCAAGTCATCTGCCAAAATTGTATTCCTATCGCAATATAAATTGCAGCATAATAAAATATCACAATGTCAGATTTTTCCAATGTCGTGCAGCCTTTATTCAAATTGTTGCTATTATAATTTGTTGCTAAAATAGTAATTAAAATATATATACCGTTTAAGCAAATGCCACAGGGAAAAAAAAAATATATATATATATATATATATAATTTTATTTATTTATTTATTTATTTTTCCTGTGGCATTTGCTTAAACGGTACGAGAAGACAAAATGCATGGAGATTACCACTTTATGAGTGAACTATACATAAAATTAAAATAATTTAAGGGTGAAAAAAGATACATTGAAATGTGAGTAAATGAGATTTAAATAAGTGAAAGATCATTATTCAATGTTGGGCTTGGGGCAAAATAAATATTGTTGAAGTATTCTATAGTGTAACATAATATTCTAACAAATAGTATCCTATGTGATGTAATGAATTATCTACAGTATAAGTATGTAAATATGTAATTTATCACAGTTGCAAAATGCTGGAAAAGTTTGAAAATGCACCTGCAAAGTGCTTGAAAAGTGCTTAAACTTGATTTTGCAAAAGGTGCAAGAACCCTCATGATAACAAAAATATCCCGTTCAAAACATAATCAGCGCTAAAATAAATGATCAATTCATTGACAAATAATAGTGCATCCATACAAATTCAGTTATATCAAGTATCCTAAAATCATTATGCAACACATTTTACACCAAAGATTATTCCCTAGTGTTTTATTGCAAAAAAAAAAAAAAAAAAAAATCTATAAAGTTTGAGAGAGTTTAAGTTTCATCTCCACACCTGCCATGTCAGAAGGTCTTCTCCAAACCTAATGCCTGTTATATTCACTACCCTTCGCCATTACCTTCATGTCCCAAGGCACAAAAAAGATACTCAAAGTTTAAGCCGTGAGATTGCATATATGTGTGTGTGCAGAAGGCTCAAGTTTCCAGGCTTCGGGATATTTGTGAAAGTTTGTGTGTTTGTATGTGCGAGCGCGTGTGCTGGTCTTTGTGGCTTACAGTATTGAATTTCAGACCTTAAGAGATGTCAAATGTCCACAAAGACCGACTTATTTCTTTCATCCTACAGAATTGGGAATCCCCACTCCACAAATACACCTAAAACGGCTGCACGAGCCTCGCATGAGGGGATTTAGTTACGGCCACAAACTTGTAGGCCAGCGTCCACTTGAAAAGCCCAGTTAACCTGTTGTCATGTGAGACAGCAGATTGTTTGTCCTCCTTCTATTAAGGCACAAATGGTCTTGCGTGCGTACATAACATACATAATAGCTCTGGTCTAAGAGCTAAAAAGATGCATTGATTGACACTGGACGTTAAATCAAGCTAAATCTTGCTAAATCTCTTGATTGAGTTGATTGCAGACAATACATTTGAACAAGTTATTATTTTTGTTTTTATTTGGTACTTTTTATTTTGTTTTACTTTTTATTATTATTATTATTATGTCACTTGTATTATTTTTTATTTAATTTATTTTAGTTTCATTAAAAACTAAATAAATATAAATTTAAAAACAAAAAAATAAATACTTTATTTTATTATTTTGCTATTTTATATTACTTTACAAGTTAATAATTAGTTTTACATTTCAGATTTTGTATTTTATCTATTTGAATAATTATATGTACATCTTCACTTTAGTTTCAATGCAATTTATTGTACTTTAAATAAAATTTTTGTATTATTTTTATGTTAATTGTATTATTTTTTATTTCATTTACTTAGTTTCACTAAACTTATTTTATTATTTTAAAATATAATTATAATTTTAATTTCATAATTTAATTTTAATTACAATTTTAATTTACAACTTAAAAATTTTTTTACTTTGTTTTTTTATTTAACTATTTATATTAGATTTTTGTATTTATTTGTATTTATTTGAATTCATAATGTAATTTTTTTTACTTTAATATTAATGTAATTTATTTCATTGAAATGTTTTCTATATTTATGAATTAATACTTAATTAAATTGTACCAATTAAAATATATAGTTCATTGTTTTTTCAGCTTTTATTTTCAGGTATTCAAAAATACTTTATTGTTTTGTTTTAGCTTTTATTTTATTCAGATGTTCTTTTATTGTTATATTATTACATTTTATAATTTTATAATTTTTATTCATTTGTGTATAATTATTTTAGATTATTGATAATTATTTAAAATTTAAGTATTTATTTGTAATGTATTTTTAAAAAGTAAAAATTATATATTTAAAAATATTTTTTCTGAATTATTTTTATGAAATGGATTTTGTTTATTTTTTATTTTGTTCTTTCATTTTATTTCATTCTTTGAATTATATTAGGTTTCAAAGTGTTACAATTTAAAATTATAATTAAGTAAATTAAAGTCATTCTTTAATTGAAAAATCATTAAATCCCAATTCTACCCCTTAGCCTTTCCTCTTACCCCTCTTCACGTAGCACACCCCTCGGACCACACTCAAAAGCAAGGGGTACGACAATTTCCCAGTATACACCATCTTTTGGCAGCATGGCTGCACACGGAAGTAAGAAGATGCATGAATTAGTATTTTTGTTAATATTACGAACTTTTAAAACAAACAAACATATGTTTTAATACATCTGTAATGGCATTCGTGTTTTACCATCATGCTTTAAAAACATTCAAATTATAACCGCTAAATTTCACTATCGATAATCCATAATAATAACTTCTGTTCAACAGTCCCAGTTACAAAAATAAAATTGGGATTGGACCTCAGTCCAAAAAAAAAAAAAAAACTTGTATTGTCCTCTTTTCAAGAGGGCAGAGATACAAGCGCTTATGGGTCAGCATAGCGGCAGATTCAAAACAAAACAATAAAAAAAACTTCTAATTTCGGATGGCTGTTTCTCATTCAGGGCCGTTTATGCTAATGAGGAAGATATCATCATTATTGGGCGGGGCTTTCCCCCTCTGTTGACATGTACAAATGGAGAATGTCAATCAAAGTGTTTCTATCGACTGTTTTTAATAAGTATGCTTCTAAATAAATGAAATGAATCAGTTTTTACTGTTTGAGGCTGACTATATTCACACGATATCTCTCACACAACTGGGTTTAGCCTCCTTATAAAAGTGATTTTTGCATAATAGGTTCCCTTCAAAGTTGTCCTGTTCCCACTCCTCCTCAGGGCACAGGCTTTTGAAGTATCCTGTGGAGGTGAGGAGGTGCAACAGAACACCACCTCTTCATCATCTGCGCCTCAAACACACACACACCGTCACTGGCCTCCATCTGCTGTTTGCCTGGCGGAGACTGTGCCCACGGTGCCACTTGACACGACTTGATACTTTATCTGCTACATAATCGTAATCGTTTTCTGTTCGAGTCCACTTGAAAGTGATGTGGTCAGGCTAGGGTTTTTCCAGGAGAGGTTTGAACTTCAGAAGACGAGTCTAATTCATCTAGCTCTCAATGATAAATCTGTGCTGTTAGTATTAGTATGTGGTGTGCTAATATTTTGCATTTTTCTTTACAGAAAAAGTTCGCGAAATTCAGGAGAAACTTGAAGCCTTCATTGAAGCTCTTCACAAAGAGAAGTAGAGCAGTAGGTGGTTTTTTTTTTATTGTCCTGCTTTTGTTTAATTGTAAAAATATTTACTTAATAATGTCTGTTCATTTAATTTATAGAATAAAATTAGATCTTGTGTATTCTTTTATTTCTATATATTTCTATTATGATTTATTATTGTTATCATTAATGATGTTGTACAGTTTTTTTTTTACAGTTTTGACACAAATTTCAAAACACTGTTGTAAATTTTCAAAACTCTAGACACAAAATTCATATCCATTGCCAAAATCTTAACTTTTTTATTTAAATGCTTGGATACAATACACAAAGTCAAAGATCAACTTTTTGATATACTGTAATATAATTGAACATCAAATTGATCCCACACATTACATTGTAAATAACTGTGTATTATTTTAACTAACATGATTTGACTATCAACTGATGTAAGCGCTCAAAATAATAAGTAACTTGTATTACATGTGATGCATGAAAACTTGTGTACAATATAACATACTTAGACAATAAAAGTTTCAGAATAGATCAAATGACATCACACACCACAGAAGATGACCCAACTGGACTACATTAGCTATAGATTTCACTCTTATTCCATGTATGTGGTTTCTATGTTCTATGTACCACTTTTACAGACAATGTTTTCATATTTGACATTACTGTAGGCAAGAAAGCCCAATCACAGCAGACCAGTGTCAGCTCTAGATTTGCATAGACGGAAGGTTCTTTCCAAGATTTTAGACTAATGAAAATCATACTGTGATGTAAAGGGGATAACCTGTGGCCAAATCCACAAGATCAGACTGACGGAAAGACAGATCCCAAATAGAAATCTGATGTATAGAAATACATGCAAATAACATATGTTGCATACTTGTTCATATTGATTTCACACATATAAATTATATGTCATACATGTCAAAATATTGCAAAAATTGACATTTTTTTTCAACAATTCAAATTACAAATATTTACATACAGTTGAAGTCAGAATTGCTAGCCCCCCTAAATTATTATCACCCGTTTATTTTTCCTCAATTTCTGTTGAACAGATATCAACACTTTTTTAAACATAATAATTTTAATAACTTTAATATCTGATTTATTTTATCTTTACCATGATGACTGTAAATAATATTTTCCTAGATATTTTTAAAGACACTTCTATACAGTTTAAAGTGACATTTAAAGGCTTAACTAGGTTAATTAAGTTAACTAGGCAGGTTAGGGGAATAAGGCAAGTTATTGTATAATGTTGGTTTGTTCTGTAGATTATCAAAAAAATATATAGGTTAAAGGGGCTAATAATTTTGTCCCTAAAATGATTCATAAAAAATTCAAAACTGCTTTTATTCTAGCCGAAATAAAACAAATAAGACTTTCTCCAGAAGAAAAAATATTATCAGACATACTGTGAAAATGTCCTTGCTCAGTTAAACATCATTTTGAAAATGTTTACAAAAGAAGAACAAAAATCGAAGGGGGCTAATAATTCTGACTTCAACTGTATATCATATATGATATATGTATATGTTTGAAAAAAATATAAACTGTGATTTTTGCAATGTTTTGACATTTTAAAGTAAATACAGTATGTGAAATCCAAATGCATCATGCCATAGGTCAGCTTTTCAATATGGGGACATGTAGTGAGAAACACTTTTGTTAACTTTACTATTCTGTTTTTTTTTATGCAGTAAACCTACATAATGATTGAATGAACTACTTTAATTGAGTGATTCCACTGTATGTATTGTTTCCTCTACAATCATATATAAACAATAATGAAGCTTATATCAAATTTTAAACAACAATGTGTAATGTTTGTTAATGTTTGTTTATTGAAATGATGTGTATCTTGTTTATGGGTGATCTAAAGTTATGTTCCTGTAGTATTTGTATGACAAAAGGATTATGTGAACCAACGATCCTGCAAATGCAGGACTTCTCTAAAAAAAATAAATGCAACATGCTATTTTTTGAACACTGGAGAGTCTGCGTTAAAAGTAGTGACTGTTTAGAGCAGTGGTCACCAAAGTTGTTCCTGGAGGGCCGGTGTCCTGCAGATTTTAGCTCCAACCCTAATCAAACACACCTGAACAAGCTAATCAAGGTCTTACTGGGTATACTTGAAACATCCAGGCAGGTGTGTTGAGGCAAGATGGAACTAAACCCTGCAGGGACACCGGCCCTCCAGGACCAGGATTGGTGACCCCTGGTTTAGAGTTTTGTGTCTAGAGTTTTGAAAATCGACATCAGAGTTCTAAAATGCGTGCAATTGAAAAAAACTGTAATTTAATAAAAAAAAGTACTTTTTAAATTTTAAAACATTTTATCTGAATTGTTTTTATAAAATAGATTTTGTTTCTTTTATTTTATTCATTTTTAACACTGCAACATAATTAAATTTTAATTCAAAATTATAAATCAATACATTAGAATTTTTAATAAAAAATCATTAAATTGTCGAATTGTGACATTTCATTGTAACATTAACCACTGGAAAACAAAAAAAGAAATCAAAAAATTTTGGAAATTCATATAAAAATAACCTCTATTTATTATGTCTTAAGTACTTACAGAAATTTATTTCATATAAAATGTGTTATATATCAAATTGTATTATTAACTTAACTGAAGTTTCTGTTACATTTTTAAATCAGTTTTTTGATTTCTAAAGTCACTTTTTCTGTGTTTTCTTAGACCTTCAAAAGGATTTCATTTGGGCACTTTTGATATGTGAGATAATAATTAATAAGTAACAATTCAAAATATAATGCAAATAATGCCTCTAAAGCTTAAGGGAAGCCTCATTTAAATGCTCGAGACATTATTTAGTGCTCATTGTTAATTATAAATATTTTAAATGTATTTCATGAATTCAGAAGAATTCATCTAAATGTTTTGTCTTTTTTTCAGGATCATCTTGTTTCTGGGCAGACAGACAGGCAGACATGCTCTTACACAAGAAAATGCACTGATCAAAAACCATCATTTTTTCCTCTTTGCTCCTTTGCAAAGGACTTTCCTTCCAACTTCTTCTGTTTTTAACAGCTCCTGTTGTATGTTCTCACAAAACACACACACAAACACACACACACACACACTCTTCCCTCTTTAAAACAGTGAAAATAAGTGAACTAAGCTGGAGTCCCTTTACATTTACTGCATATTTATTAATTTTGGACAAAAAGCACTTACTCTGCTATCAGAATAATGGTACACATTGCAGTGCCATGCTTTATTCTTTCTTCACTCAAAGCTTCAAAAAACAATATTTGCACCAGAGAAACCATTCAGACAGGCATACACAACCATAATCTCTCATCCTCTGTTCCCAATAAATGACTTGCTCCAGGTCTCTCTTTCCCCTGACTTTCTTTATTATTTAAGGTGACATTTTATGGATAAGTGCTAAATGCTAAAACGCATCTTTACTGATTGGCCTTGATAGAGAAATTGTTCTAAAATGTTTTCTCACCAGAAGCTGCGATTTCATATCTCATTGCCATCACAAGTCACAGATCTTTTTGTTTTCCTTCACCTAAAAATTATGTTTTGTAATTATGTAGAATCCTCTATTAATATATGCAGATGTTTGTTACCGTTTTTGCTACTTGTAGTCCCATTTAGCTCAGTTTATTATGTTTAATAAACTGTGATTGGCTTGATCTTGAAGATGCAAAGTTATGGATACATTAACCGCATTATATCATCTGCTGGATGAAAACTTGTTCAATACTTTTGTTCCTAACATCATTTTCATTTCATTTCTTTTGCTACTTTGAATGGTTCTTATTTTTCATCTGCCATCTTCAACTATAGTGCACTTTTATTTTTTGCTTGCACATTTTATATCTCGCTCCCTGGATTTGATATGAAATCCACTTTAATATCCTGATAATTTCGAGTGTAAGAGATGCCACAACTCAATGTAAATGGTAAATATATTTGTAAAGTCTCCGTAGAGTAAGTTCATTCAAATGATGAATCTGTTGTCACAAGGGGAAATATATGAGTGTGGTGCTTGTAGCAAAGTAGATGTCGGTTCATTTAAGAATGCTTCCCCTATTTGCTGTAGATTGTAATGTTTGCATGTTGTATCCCATCCGATGTGGTTTATTTATTAAATTGGTGTTAAAGAAAAGAAGAATAAAAGTGACTTTAAAGTATGAGAAACAGATCTGTAATTAAGGTGACATGAGATCCATAGTATTGTGTGTGTGTGTGTGTGTGGATTTCCAACTTGAGGATTTTGCTCGTTGTTATTTTGACAAGTGCTGTTTTTTTGTCAGGTTAACTGTGCATATTTTCTCCATTTTTAACGTTTAAATTATAATGTATTTGTTGGAAATTCGAGCACAGAATTGCAGAATCTCATAGGAACATATTTTGTTTTAATACAAACATTAACTATAATAAACAAGTTTCTCACTCATGCCAATTAATGTTTTAATTACAAAAAAAATAAAATTTTACTATTGTAAAACTTCCTTTTTTTATTGAATTTAATGTTTACTTGTAAATGGCAAAAATTATTGCGGTTATCAACTAAACATTAATGAATTGCACTTGGCACTGATCGTGAATAAAATAGGTCTACATAAAGTAAAACAAAAATAGAAACATGTTCCAGTAAAATTTCTGATGTGATGTGCTTATGAAGGCCAATAGTAGCAAAAATTATCACCACATGAGCTGATTACTGTTTAAAAAAGATCAAATTTTAAAAGTCATTGCATAACTTTCATTTCTGTGGGCGCAAATGCCTTGTTGATGCCAGAGGTCAGAGGAAAATGGCCAGACTGGTTCGAGCTGAAAGAAAGGCAACAGTAACACAAATAACCACTATTTACAACAGAGATATGCAGAAGAGCATCTCTGAACGCAATGCATTAAAGCAGATTTAAAATGAACCTTGAGGCAGATGGGCTACAGCAGCAGAAGACCACACTGGGTGCCACTCATGTCAGCTAAGAACAGGAAACTGAGGCTACAATTCACACAGGCTCACCAAAATTTGACAATAGAAGATTGGAAAAATGTTGCCTGGTCTGATGAGTCTCTATTTCTGCTGCGACATTCAGATGTTAGGGTCAGAATTTGGCTTCAACAACATGAAATCATGGATCAGTCCTGCCTTGTATCAACAGTTCAAGCTGCTGCTGCTGGTGTCATGGTGTGGGATATTTTCTTGGCACACTTTGGGCCCATTAGTACCAATTGAGCATCGTGTCAACGCCACATCCTACCTGAGTATTGTTGCTGACCATGTCCATCCCTTTATGACTACAGTGTACCCATCACCTGATGGGTTATTTCTGCAGGAAAACACACCATGTCATAAAGCTTGAATCATCTCAGACTGGTTTCTTGAACCTGACATTGAGTTCACTGTACGGAAATGACCTCCAGTCACCAGAACTCAATCCAATAGAGCAACTTTGGGATGTAATGGAACGGGAGATTCGCATTATGAATGTGCAGCCGACAAATCTGCAGCAACAGTGTGATGCTATCATGTCAGTATGGACCAAAATCTCTGAGGAATATTTCCAGTACCTTGTTTAATCAAAGGATTAAGGCAGTTCTGAAGGCAAAAGGGGATACTAGTAACCCAATACTAGTAAGGTGTGCCTAATAAAGTGGCCGGTGAGTGTATGTATTTAACTTTGTATGTTTATTCATAATTCAATGTAGTAATTTAGTAGTGTGGGGATAGTAAACTCAATATTCTTGTTAGTTGATAAAAAAAAGTTGTGTCATCAGATGAAAAGAACTGGTTACAGGGAAAACTACTAGGAAACTAGTTACAATTTTAATGGTATTATTTGTTAGCATTTACCTGTTAAGAGGGAGTTGGTGGTCTCTAATGGTTGAGCTGCAGAAAAGCAGTGTTAAGGTTGAAATAACTGAAATTCATGATTCAGGAAATAAAGAAACAAACACAAATAAACATTTCAGAGCTCTTCAGGATGATATGCGACACTAGACCTTTTTGGAAATAGAGATTTATACATGATATGATTTTTGAATATAAATGACCTTACCATTGGTGTATGGGTTTGTAAAGGCAGGGTAATATCCATCTGAGATACTATTATTTGAAATTGAAGTGTTAAAAAAAATTTAAATAGAAAGAAAATTGTTTAAAATTGTTCAAATTAAGTCTTCAGCAATGCACATTTCTATAAAATAAAATCTAGTTTTTATGTATTTACAATAGGAAATTTACCAAATAAGTCCATGAAACATGATCTTAATATTCTAATGATTTTTGCCTGAAATCAAAAATCCACATTTATGACCCAAATAATGTTCATATTACCTAGAAACTGCAGTCAAATGATAATTTTTGTGTTTTCACACAAATGTTGTCTAAAGCACATCATTCCAATGAATCTTGCGTCCAATTAAGCGTTGTGATTTCACAGTTAAAGGTTTGAAAAACAAAAAGGCGGGAAATAACCCTAAACTTGACCATAAAGAATCAGAATTCTTTGAAGTTCTTTGATGAGTTCTAAACAGACTACTATGTGATTCTGGTAATATTGATTTAATATATGATTTATCTCTGAGCTTTAACTATGTCTTTTAAGTAATTTTCTCAGAATCCTATGTGTAGGTTTAATGATTTCACTTTTATGGCATAGAACAGGTTCTTATCATATCCTTTAATGAACTGAAATAACTGCACTACACTGTGGAATAATGTTAATTCTAGAAGAACGTTTCGGGCTGCACTGAATTCTTTATATACAAAAGACAACTTTAAGACAGTAAATGCGAATGGATGTACGTCAGCGTGCATTTCCTACTAGCTAATGAATGTGGAAGATGCTGTACGTCAGGTGCAATTGGCCTTTTGCTCTGAGGTACAACTCTGTGCTCATCAGCGCTGGGTTTTGGAGCTGTACCTCTGGGTTGTGTGAGGAAGCGTGGGGCCCTTGAGCTTTCCACTCCAGCCCAAGCTGATGAATAACACAGCGGGCAAGAGGTCTTTAACTCCTGGGCATCCTCTCCCATTTCACAAGGCCTTGATTGTTACTGGCATCGTTACCTCGCCGGAGGGGTGCGCGGGGAATTGCGGGGTGTCTGTTTTTTAGAGAGCGCTCTATTTCTTTTTCCAGCACCTGAGGGGCCGCATGCATACATATGCTCCGTCTCGGAGAATGATTATATTCCCTGTTTGTTAAATAGGATAGTCTGAGAAGGAGGAGTATTTGAGGGAATGAGGGGAAAAAAAGAGAAAGACTTTAACCTAATGACTCTGTAGCGTTTCAATAGGGGCGTAGTAGAAGTCAACCTCCAGCGAAATGCCTTTGTGCTATCAGATAACCGGCTTCTGAAGACGGGGGAGGACACACTATATGGCCATTAGCATCTCCAAAGGCCGTCACGTTGACTAATAGCCAGGGCCACAACGCCACAGTGGCTCAGTTTGTGTTTTTCTCTATTATGTGAGTGACACAAAGGAGCTGAAGACTGGTAAAGACCTGTCAAATGTGCCACCACTGCCGATGTTCACAAAGCTTTATTTTTCTCCTCAAAAGACACTGACTTGTTCTGTCTATGCCCCTTCTGTCTACCTCACCACCCGCCCTTTTTTTTTAGGAGGCCACGCAGAGTCACTTTGTGAATAAAGCTTGGGAAAAGGAAATAAATTCAGCAGTTCAGCTCTTGGGCTGTTTTGGCCATGTTACCATTTGTTCACAGGCTTGTCTTTTGGGACGGGCCAGCCCCTTTGGGCTTTGTCCTATACAGATCACAGTTGATAAAGGGCTGTAAGACAGGGTGGGATTTTAATTTTTTACAGCTCTGATATGGCCAAGAGACAATCACAGTGGGAATGAAGTCGTTTAAGTTGTGCATGTTGAGTCATTTTGCTTGTTGACATCACCTATGCTATAAAACTGCAGGTTAACTATGATGGTGTATAATAACTTGGAAACACTTTATTTTGGTGGTCTATTTGAGTATTAGTAGACTGTCTGCTTATTATCTGTTGATATGCTTCTTCAACAGACATTTAACAGACTATAAGAAACTTCAAGAACATGTCAACTTCCTCTAACCCAACAGTCTACTAATAATCTAATGAGAATTAGTTGGCGTGTAGATGCAATGTAAGTGAAAATTCAACAAACGGACCATCAAA
The DNA here is from genome assembly GCF_052040795.2 of Danio rerio. Taxonomy (NCBI): domain Eukaryota; kingdom Metazoa; phylum Chordata; class Actinopteri; order Cypriniformes; family Danionidae; genus Danio; species Danio rerio. Next base: position 38,896,006 of record NC_141026.1, on the reverse strand, counting down.
ATAAAGTGTGACCAATAACTTATATTTGGTTGTAATGTTAACAATAAGGTGCACTTTTTGTAAAGCTACTTTGAAACAATATTTATTGTAAAAAGTGCTTTGCATTATTATTTTTATTAAATTGTACATTTTGCACATAGTTTTTTTTTTCAATGAAACTTTGTTCTAAATATTTTAAGAAAGTTTTAATTTCCAGTTTCAGTTTCCTTTATTTTTGTCATTCAAAACAAAAATAAAATAACAATGAATTGTAATGCAGAACGAAATTACTTTACATCGAAGCCATCAAGAACATAAAAACAACAAACACTGTAAAAACCTATCATAATAAGCTTCTGTCATAAATATATAAAAATATAGTTTTATATAACGTGATAAAGTATAACCCTTTTTTTAAATCACACAAGGGAATAAATAAATACTTAAATAACTATTGCACAGTTTGTTATAATAATTATAATATTGACAATTTGTGCTATTTAAGTATTTATACATTTATTATTACATTCTAGCTATCAATAGTATTTAAAATATTTTTATTCTACTGTATATTTTATTCAAAAGTCTTATAATTACAGTATAAAAACTATCACAAAATCAAACTGATTTGCTACTCAAGCTTCAGTACTGCCTGCCTTATGTCATGAGTGTGAGCAGACTATGACCAGGGTGGGTTGGATCCCTTAAAATGCTATTTACCCTAGACAAACATTGTGTTGTTCATCATTTTATTATTTTTATATTGGTTCTTAGCAATTTAGTCATTTAAATAAATGACAGTCATCAGTTGAGAAGCACATTTGGACATCGAGGACAGCCTTTTGTATCCATCTTGCATAAACTGATGGATAAATGTCCTTAAAGTTTCCATATTTGGTGGAAATACCGTTTACGGTATCGACCCCCAACCCCCCATTTATATATGCATTTCGTTTAAATTATGGGACCTTGATCTTTCCTTCAACAACTTTAGAAATGTTTTAAAGGGTCTTTTATTGACATTTTTAACAGTTTGCATATATACTTTCTATCTACTATTTGCTAAATTCCTTTTGAAAATTTTATCCAATGCAAACACTAAATTTAGTCAAATTTTTTGCCCAGTATTGGCATATTTCCTGAGTATATTGTTATAGATATGTTGGGCTGATTCATGTTATAGAGAAGCCCAGTACCTATGTGCCTTGTCAAAGTCATAAATGGTAATACACTACCTGAAAAAAGTCTTGTTGTCGATCACAGTTGTAAAAGCAACAATTAATAACTTGATTTCTAGTTGTTCTTTTGGAAAAGTGGCAGAAGGTAAATTTTTCTGATCAATCATTTGTTGAACTGCATCCCAATCATCACAAATACTGCAGAAGACCTATTGGAACCTGCATGGACCTAAGATTCTCAGAGAAATCTGTCAATTCTGGTGAAGGTAAAATCATGGTTTGGGCTTACATGCAGTATGGGGGGTGCGAGAGATCTGCAGAGTGGTTGGCAACATCAACAGCCTGAGGTATTAAGACATTTCAGCTGCCCATTACATTACAAACCACAGGAGAGGGCACATTCTTCAGCAGGATAGCGCTCGTTCTTACACTTCCGCATCCACAAGGCCAATGTGCTCCAGGATTTGTCAGCCCAGTCACCAGACATGAACATTATTGAGCATGTCTGGGGTAAAATAAAGGAGGAGGCATTAAAGATGAATCAAAAGAATATTGATGAACTCTGGAAGTCCTGCAAGAACGCTTTCTTTGGCATTCCAGATGACTTGAAAAGTTGAAAAGTTTGAGTTGTTGCAGAGATGGATTGATGCAGTCCTCCAAACTCATGGGAGTCATACACAATATTAATTCTTTTTCCACTGCGCAATGACTTTATATTCTATACTGTAAGTTATTTCTATTAAGTGACTTTTTGTCTAAACAAAGTCAGACCTTATTGCCCTAAAAAGATTGTAAAATAAGGCATAATCATGTTTTATTTAGGTAAATAAGCGTAATATAGAGGCATTTGCCGTTCATATAAGCCACTTCTGGTACCAAATGATCAACTAGAAGTCAAGTTATTATTTGTTTCCCTAAAACTTGGATAGGCAACAAGACTTTTGTCAGGTAGTGTTCACAAAGTGCTTCTATAAGAGACATACAATTTTATGTGTAATCCAAATTTAATTGCTAGAGTGTTAAAAGTTACGTATTGCAAATGTAATTTCAAATGAGTGACATCTCAGAAACTTTAAATATACATCAAAATTCTATGCTCATTTCAATTCAAAAATTTGATTGGGTAACACTTTAGAATAACTATCCGTTATAACTAGTTAATAGACCATTAATAAACTGTTAGTTAACAAGTTATAAATGACTTGTTAAACAAAAGTTAATAGTTTGTTAATTATTTATAACTGTGCCTTATAGATGGGCAATGGATAACTTACAAGCCGTTAGTTGACAAGTTGTAAATGACTTGTTAACTGTATTTTAATGATTTATAACTATACCTAATAAATTAGTAATAGATCATGAACAAGATGTTAGTAAATTACTTAATAAAGGCTTGCTAAGTATCAGTTAATAGTGTATATATGTTATTGGGACGTTATTCTAAAATTGCAGCTGTTCTTCATTTATTAACTGTTAGTAAATGAGGAATAGTTGCAACTTTAGAATAACGTCCCAATAACATGCTTAAGCTAATAACTAACACTTAACTATTATATTTACTCACACTTTAAAGATCAGTTGTTCACCCTATAATAACACCAGTGAAACTTTTTTATTAGACCGCTGGTGTCATTTTTAATTTTTTAATTTATTTTGTTTTCATGTTTAGCACTTCATGGGTTTGTATTCTTGCATACTGCTGTTCTGCCATGTGATGGATCAGTGTGTGTGTTTCTATACATTAAACACAACGTTCAACATTTCATCTGTGGAGTTTCTTTGGTAAAACACAGCACACAGAAAAGCCTATAAGTGGAACAAGGTTTAGAAACAAACATTTTATATTTTAAATATTACATCAAATTTCTGTAGCTTGAACTTATTCCATCCATTTGCTGTTCTACAAGGATTCATTGGTATTAGTAGATGGTTAACAAACGATGAACAACTCTAGTCTGTAAAGTGTGAGTAAATATAATAGTTAAGTGTTAGTTATTAGCTTAAGCATGTTATTGGGACGTTATTCTAAAGTTGCAACTATTCCTCATTTACTAACAGTTAATACATGAAGAATAGCTGCAACTTTAGAATAACGTCCCAATAACATATATACACTATTAACTGATACTTAGCAAGCCTTTATTAAGTAATTTACTAACAGCTTGTTCATGATCTATTACTAATTTATTAGGTATAGTTATAAATCATTAAAATACAGTTAAGAAGTCATTTACAACTTGTCAACTAACGGCTTGTAAGTTATCCATTGCCCATCTATAAGGCACAGTTTTAAATAATTAACAAACTATTAACTTTTATTTAACAAGTCATTTATAACTTGTTAACTAACAGTTTATTAATGGTCTATTAACTAGTTATAACGGATAGTTATTCTAAAGTGTTATCTTTGATTGTGTCAAAGCAGATGAAGAGAATAAAAAGCTGTAATATTTCAGATTGTAGTACATCCCAATCAGGCATGAATGGTCACTTTTCAAATGATTATTTTGACCGATATTAAGAACAATCACTTAAAAAATACATATTGTTTTAAACAAATTGGACGTTATATCTAACATTCAAATGCCACTTACAAACTGACTTTTAGTTATTGCCCCAAATCTTTATTTTTATTTTAGAGCCTTAAGCCTAAAGCCAAATAAATTTTTCCTACCCCACCCTAACTTAAAATAATGATTATTGCCTCCTCTACCTTTGAAGCACCCCCCTTTTATTACTGTAAACATGCTAAACAGCTTCAGTGTTTATCTTAAAGTCATGGTTTGTACATCCTACAATGAGATCTTATAGCCCCTCTTGATTGCTGAGTCGACACCCCTTCATCACAGAGTGTCATCGTGCCTGAGAAAAGCAACAGGCTTCATTCACCCTTTACTGTCCCCTGGGCTCTTTGCTTTATGTCGAGGAGAGAAACCACTGCACAATTGCCCATTGTGCGCATTATGTTTGAGGCATCTTCCCATTGCTGCTGTGGGGTCCGTTCCCCCGACTGAATTAGGCCCATGGGGATTTTGACCAAGACACAAAGGTCACTTATTTTCATCCCCATCCCCCTGTCCTACGACTCAGGATGAGCCATAAATTACTATAACTATTTAGCATAGATATTAGCACCGGTTGTGACGCAGAAGTTGAATAGATCCACGATTCAAGCATCGGATGTGTTGTTTTTTTATTGTCCGCTGCTTTTTTCCCTTCCGCTATTCATCTGAATAAGAAAAGTGGGAAAAATCAATAAGATGACCTCACTGTCTCATGGCTTGGAATGTCATAAATGAATTAGCCCCTTTGTTGGGAGAACGAGCCCATTTAATGGATTCCCGATGGCAAATCTATATTTCGGATCCCTAATCCCTCCGTGGCTCCTTTTCCCTCACAAGACAAAACAAGCCAGGCTCTTTCTCTTGCTCATAAAGGGACACGAATGCTTACTGTTAGAGGTTTAATTTAACACGCCGAGCGCTGGGAGTAAACACGCAGCATCTCGTGAAAGGCTCTGAGTCGGTGGGAGGCGGTGGAAGGTTCGAATCATGACAGGCTCCTACTTTCATGTAGAGACAGAGGCTGCTGCCATGGCAAACTGATCCACAACAGAGCGCCGCCTCTGCCGGGCCTGGATGAATTTGCATGGACTTAGAGGGATTATTGGGGTATTCATGGCAACCTCGGGGCCAGCAGGTGAGGTCCTCGCTCAGCTCCCTCATCCTTTAGGTAAACACTTTCTGCTTGGTATGGAGAAGGGACGAATTGGGGGGATCAGTTGCCAGGATGAAAGTGTATCCACAGGCAGGCTGATCCTCCTAGCGGAGTGGCTCTTGTAGGGACTTGCCACTACAGCGTAGGGGACTCTAAGGACTGCATTCACGGTGTAAGTGGTATAGTGTGTCGGCACCAAACGGAGTCTGGTGACATTACTTCATTGGCAAGAATGGTATCTTAGCAGATGCTAAAGCTCTTGGCAAACAAGAGTAGAGCCTTCGCATTGAAGCGGAGATTCTTTACAAGAATGAAGGCTGGTGGCATTTCCTCTCCAGCTTAGCAGTGCTAACAAGCAGATGAAATCAAATTGTATTTATTTTTGACCATGACAATGTTTCATGTGTCACATGCCAGGTTGCATTAAAACTTGAAATTACATTTTTGTTTATTATTTATTTATTTATATTTCTACAATAATACAATAATAATTTGAGTCTTTTAAAAAACTTTTTAAAACTACTGTCATATATATATATATATATATATATATATATATATATATATATATATATATATATATATATATATATATATATATTTTAGTCTTCTTTATAACTTAAAAAAGACTAAAATGTCATTCAGTTAAATTATTTATTTATGCCTACACCATTTTTGTGAGGTACATTTAGAAGTACCACAAAAGATGTATAAAATACTTTTTAATGATCACTCAAGACCCCAAACCAATAAAAAAGTCATTCAAGAAATAAAAATAATAAACATAGCTGCAAGCAGCAAGTAAGGGGCCAAGCAGTTCAGAGTTAGAATGAGCAAAGCAGTCCAAAGACAGAATGAGCACATTTGGTGTTGTGGTGTTGTTTGGAGTTGGTGATGTAAATGTTTCACCTATTGACACAAATTTCACAACACTTGATCATCATGGTCTGACAATGATCTGAGCCAAATTTGGTGATATTTTGGCAAACAGTCTAAGAGGAATTTGCAAAATAAATTACTAAACAACATCAATATGGCGGACATAAAGTAGAACAAATAGAGCATATTTTCCAAATAGAGCATATTTTGTATCAATGTTTTTGGCATGATCAATTTTACCACAATAAACATATGCAGTCATGCATATTCTATGCATAAAGTTATTAGCAAATTAAAAATATATTATTCACAGTTAGTGAACAGTTTAAAACTCCTAACCACTAGGTGGTGCTGTTACCAAATTTATGTGTTGTGGTCAATGTGTCGCCAATGACACATCTAAAGATCAGTGTCAATATGTTTAAGCATTGCAGAGTTGCAGCCTCAGATTAATGTTGACATCGTACTAGCACATTTGTCCATGCCGTAAACGACAACCGCTTCGATGATTAATGAGTTCCATAACTTTTTCTTAGCATGATCTGAAGATGATCTGAGTCAAATTTGGTGAAAATTGAATTAATGGTCGAGGAGGAGAATGCAAAAGAATGTTTTTAAACAATAACAAACTGGTGCACAGAAGGTTTGCCCAAATATGGCATTCTTTGTATCAATGCTCTTGGCATGACCCAAGGAATATTTTGCTAACAATTTTGCAACAATAGACCTATGCAATCAACATTTATTAGTCGTTTTGGAAGATTCATTCTTGATGGTTGGTTAAACTGCCTAGGACGAGTTTGATCAAATAGGTTTTGTGAAAAATTCAAAATATCGAAAGCATTTTCGTAACGCAAAATGACATCAAATGTGTTTGCATCGGCTTGAGCCAAGGATTCAGAGGAAAAAAAAAGTAAGAATGTTTTTAATTGTAGCACTTTCAGTTTAAAAGTTATAACAATAAACATGAGTGAAACGTTGGACAAGTGGTGGTGGCAATAAAAAGTTTGTGTTAGAGACTTCAGGTTTGCTGTTTTTTATGTTTACACTTCTCTCTATCATTGTGCCAAATTATACAACTTTCTCGCACAGTTATATGGGCTGCCATTTAAATCCGGCAGAAGAAGAAGATACAGATGAAGAAGAATGATAACAGAAACCCCAACAAAAACAATAGGTGCATCCACACCTGCTGTGATTGGCCCCTAATAATAATAGTAAGTATAATATTAATAAAATTAATAATATTATATAAAAAAACTGAATAGCTGCAATTTTAAATCTCTATACTTTTCTGTTATTTTAGGTTTTGCCTAGTCAGCAATAGGTTTTCAATCATTTACAATAAAATGAAATTTAATTATATTTTACATTATTTGAGCCCTTATTTTCATATTTTAATAATAAAGGTTAGAATAAATAGATTGTTTCATCTTCATATAAATACACCTGTGATACTGACTGATAAACTCAAGAGAAGTGGTTTCGGACAATATTTTTTTCAGTCAGAGCAGCAGAAAGATGGACTACAATACCAGTGCATATCAGAGAGAGCACCACTTTTAATATTCTTAAAACTGTCCCCAAAGTTTGACTTATAGAAAATCAAATATGCAACCACTGATTTGATTTCATTGTATAGACTACGATGTATTGCATGTAAGGTACAGTAAGTGTATATTGTACTATAAAAAAATAAAAATAAAGTTAAACTTATTACAAATGCCTGCCAAGGGACAACAGATGTTAATTAGCTTTATAGCTAACTCTGGCACAACATTGTCCTTATATGTATGCATGTATAAAAAACAAAAAACAAACAAACATTCATTCATTCATTTCCTTTTCGGCTTAGTGCCTTTATTAATCTGGGGTCACCACAGCGGAATGAACCGCCAACTTATCCTGCACATGTTTTACACAGCATGGGTTGCCCTTCCAGCTGCAACCCATCACTGGGAAACACACTCATACATTCTCATTCACACACATACACTATGGACAATTTAGCTTACCACATTCACCTGTACCACATGTGAACTTGTGGGGGAAACTGGAGCACCTGAAGGAAACCCACGTTTACGTAGGGTGAAACATGCAAACTCCACACAAAAATGCCAACTGACCCAGCCGAGGCTCAAACCAGCGATCTTCTTCAGAATTTTCACCTATAATTAAACAAAACCTGCTTCAGCGGAAATGAATGGGTCTGTGCTCTTTGGATAAGAGATTTATAAAGATAAACAACAAAATTGTAAGTCCAAGGCACTTAAAAACTAAGTGAAAAAACTAAAAAGCCTTTTTTAACATAACTAAAATCTTTTAAAATTATAGCCATGCATAAAGCCTTTTTTTTGCATACTTTTCGAACACCTTGGAGAAGTTTTGGTTTATAATTTGACCCACATTTTATTTTATTTTCAGAAAGTTGTTTTTTGTTAGACACTTTACATGCATTTGATATGCCCATTATGTGTATAAAATCACTTTTGTTTTACACCAAAAATACACAGAAAACACAATTTCTCTTCCAATTAAGAGGCGATACACATTGCAAATTTTTTTACAAGTATACAAGTATATTTGCTAATCAGCAACATAAATATATTTATATATATATATATATATATATATATATATATATATATATATATATATATATATATATATATATATATATATATATATATATATATATATACATACATACATACATATATACAGAGAGAGAAAGAGAGAGAGAGAATTACAAATTAATGGAAAATCACATGACAAAGTCTTAGTCTAGGACGTACGTCAGATGATTATACACAAGATTACTCATTTGTCTTCACAAGACCCTAAATATCTTATTCATGCAGGCCTGAAGCCCAGTACCTACTAAGCGCCCCGTGTGCATCCAAACAAACATCACTGGAGTCACTATGGAGACTGTGGACACCATGTTTATTCACCTGCTTGTTGGATGGGAACATCCCCCTTGTCATCCTCCAGCCATAAGGATGCTCATTCTACGGTCAACACACCCACAAGCCTGCTCAAATATTGGGTTAGGACCTCGAGGATGGTTGAAACACACAGCCTACAGCCTTTGACAGTTGCTGCCTAATGGCCATTGTGTTCATTGTCCAGGCTGAATGTTGTGTGCCCCTCACCAGACCAGGACCTGCCCCTTGCAGCCACGGGACAAGAATGCCTGTGTGTAAATATGCGCGTGGGTGTGGGTGTGTGTGCCAAGACTGTTGGTTTGTGTGTATGGGGGGTGGGTGGCGATTGCGAGTTTGTGTACCCATCGCTGTGATCCTGTGCTCAGGAATGTTTGCTCTGACAATAGACAGCAACTGTAGTCTGTCTAGTCCAAGCCCTCTCCAGCCTCAACTCAAACAGCACTTGCAAACCAAGAGGCTCTTCTTTATCTGAGAGACGTTGCCCTTCTTTTAGGATGGGGAAGGTAAATAATTACAAGGCTTTAATAGATGGATAATGTGCTCCCAGGGTGCCGGGACTCACCCTGAGCAAACAGGACGATCCACCGGCTCTCTTGCACAGCACGTTCCAGCACATCAAACGCTTTTATAGGCACTTGCATGACATGCCATCTGTAACCCATGAGAGGCAAATCCTTTACATCTGTAGCAGTGCCACTGTAACAGTTACTTCAACCCTAATCAGTTTATCGGTAAAGCACTTTTCACAATAGTTATCATTCCAAAGCAGCTTTGCAAAATGCACACATTATTCAATTAGGTCACACTTTTTTTTGATAGTCCGTATGTTGAATGTAAGTTACATTGCGTCTACATGGCAACTACTTATCAGTAGATTATAAGTAGACTGTTAGGCTGGGGTTAGGGTTGGTGTAAGTTAACATGTACTTGTAAAGTTCCTTACAGTCAGTTAAATGTCTGTTAATGAAGCAGTATCAACAAAGCAGACAGTAATACTCAAATGGACCATCAAAATAAAGTGTTACCTTAAATTAGGATTAAAATCAGAAATAGTTAAGTTGTTGAGTATACAATAGACAGTACAGCAGTCAAGCATATACTGTACATAGAAAACCCTGTTATACAATATACAGTGTAATTTCAAAAAAGTGATATCCATGTAATATCTTTAGTGAAGTGAACTGATCATCAAATTAAAGACAATTTGTGCATTGGGTATTGGATAAGACTTTGTGCTGTCCTCAAAGTCCTGGTAGGGTTGGCAATATACTTTTATTAAACTAGTACTAGCATTTTCAAGCTTATACCAATAGCTAAAACTCAGGCTCATTCTGAAAATGTACTTCTATATACATTTCTGGAGAACGCCAAATATAAAAACATAGCCCCAGGAGCCAATAGCTAAAACTCAGGCTCATTCTGAAAATGTACCTCTATATACATTTCTGGAGAACGCCAAATATAAAAACATAGCCCCAGGAGCTATGTTTTTTGCCATTTTTTTGCGAATCCACCAGTAGCCGATGTGTGCACTTTTTGAGATCTCAAATTTCTTTTGCGAGTGCCATTCACGCCTGCTGTTCTCGCGTAAATCCACAACAGGCCGCTGTTGACTGAATGACTGACTGACTGATCCATTGACTGACCCACCCTCCTTCTCTAAACCCAACCAGTAGTGTTTTCAAAAGCACCTATTGACCCATTCATTCACGTTTCTAAACCCAACTGACAATTTAAAAAAAAAGCAATGCAAAAAAAGAAAAGCCGTCATCTGATTTTTGCCACAATTTCAGATTTTACCACATTCTCACCCTGTTATTTACTTGTTTATTTTATTTTTTAGATTCTGTTTTTGTCTTTTCCGCTTTCTGAATCCGTTCTTCACCAGAACCCTGTCATCGTGGTCAACTCCTCTCTGTGTCTCAAGTCTGCCAACGTACATGACGAGCTACTGGACAAACTGGTAACAGCGAGAAAGCTGCCCAAACAGAGGTAAGCAGTCAGCTGGTAAGTGAAAAGGAATAACGTCATATGCCCTGTAGCGTTCATTTTTAAAAACGAAATGCAGCCATGTGTACTTCTGACTACATAATTCACGATCTCCAGAAATGTATATAGGGCTACATTTTCAGAATGAGCATGTGTTGAATAGTTACATATATTTCAAAGCATATATATGAAGAAAAACTGATCAAAATTTGAGATTTTTTTTCTAAGATCAACGGTTGGTGTTAATCAATGGTGGCAATTTTTTTAATTATCTGACAAACCCTATTTTTATTGGTAGCCTCGGCATAATGTTGAGCTCTTCTAAAGTTACTGAACAGTGTAAGAATCCATCTCATCACACAGTTTATTGATATTTAAGAAAAATTAAAGAGCACATCTGCAACGATCCTCTCATTATCAGAAATAATCAAAAGGGTAGACTTAACTTTGCTGAGAGAAGCATGTTGTGTTGACAGGGAAATGTTCAAAAGTTTACTTTGTTAAAGTCAACTTTATTTTTTGTCATCAAATTGGATAAAGACTAAACGCAAGATGTTTAAAAGGAAGAATCATGGTTTGAGGACGTTTTCTGCAGCAGGAGTTTGGTCATTTATACAGTACAAATTAAATTCCAATCTTTATCAGGAACTCATTTTGCAACACACAAGTTCCTTCCCTGCATTCATTGCCCAATCATCCTGAAATATTTATAAATCATTGAGCACAGTCACACTGCAAAGTGAGTAATAAGTAAAGCAGATGAAAATGTGGAAATAATGAAATGCCAGCCCAGAGTCCTGACATAAACCTGATTGAAATCTTTGAAAAATTCTTGTAGTTATCAGTTGTATACACTACACTGCATATATATTACACTCTAGAGCTGCGTCCCAAATCGCATACTTATGCACTATTCTATGCCATTTTGTAGTATAAATAGTGCAAGTAGTGTGTTCACACTGAAAACTCTAAAAATAATAAGTGCACTTTAATTACCCAGATGATGCACTCATTCAGCTGCTAAGATGAAGTGTGTAATGATGGACACTTCACGCACTCAACGACCACAGGTTTGCTTACGTAGCGGAAGGGGCGGAGCTATCGGATGCACATGTTGGAGAACTTTATTTATTTTACATGGTGAAAGCAAAATTCTCCTATGAGAGTGATTATAGCGCCTCCTGATGGTGAATGCGGCAACACTCATGGTAGGTATTATTTGATAATTCGGTCGTTTATTTCACTGATTTGGCGACCGTCAAACGTCATTAGGAAAACGGTTTGGATTTCCGCTTAGTAAAAAAAACATTAGTGTGCCATTTGGGACGACACTACATACATATACTATCCTGTTGAGTGTGTAAGTGCATAAGTACATAGTGCATGAGTGCATAGTGTATAGTGTGCCATTTGGGACGCAGCTTAGGTCTCAAACTTGATTCCTAGAGGACCACAGCTCTGCACAATTTTGCTCCAACCCTAATCAAACACACCTGATCCAAGTAATCAAGGTGTTCAAAAGAGTCCTGAACAGCATGATTAGTTGGATCAGCTGTGTTTAATTAGTGTAGGAGCAAAACAGTTCAGAGCTGCGGTCTTCCATTAATCTTGACCAATGCACTACACACTACATGTCTGTCTATTTTTTTCAGTGACAGGGTAAGACTAACCACATGTTCATGTGATCATGCTTCCACACTTTCAGCAATGCTGTAAATACCTCCAGACCATTCAGGGTGACGAGAGCAAGATTTTCTTTGTCATGAGTCAAGCTGACACATGCACACACTCCATGGCCTAAAAATAGAAATTCATAGTGACCAAATCCCAGCCCTCATGCACGGCTTCCCAAGCCCTGGGGCACGATGGCTAATGAGCTGAGAAAGGCCTGCTCTTATTTTTGCTCTCAGCACATATAGAAAAGCTCTACATGACAGCATTTATTGCCCTCTCATACCATTGCCTCTACACAGCTGCGTCTGCCGTCTTCTCACACACTCGTTCTCTTCAGCTAGACACATTCCTGTCATTCACAGAGAAACTAACAAGAGATGTGACCTCCACCTCTTCCTCACACTCACTACATCTCTCCGTATCCTCTTGCAGCTGCGGGTCCTCTCTTGCTAATGAAATTACCCAGCACTCTGTGATGCTTCTCGGTTGAGCTAATGGCAGACCTATGTCAACAAATTGGCCAGGACAAATATGAAAACTTACGAGAGGTCAGAGGCTATGTAGAATAGTTAGAATCTAGTTAATGTTAAGTGCAATTATAACTAATCTATGCTCACATTGATGGTGAAGGTTTTGTTTGTTTATTATTATTTTATTTGACTATAAGTCAATTTGTTTAAGAAAAAAAAAAATGGAAATCCTAAAAGATTTCTATTATCCTAGGCCAAAACCTGTAGTCAGACAAAAATGAAGTCTTTGATTTGAATTATCCACTAATGGCCGATGCGTTAAAAATTTTTCCTCAGATGAAATTCTATCAATTTCATAAGGTTTGAGAGGCTTCCTTGCAGCGTGACATCAATCATAATTGGAGACCAACGTAAATTTAGGGTGGGACAACCATCTAATAAATGGGCATAGAATATGCAGGGGAGTAGGGAATTAATTCATTTAAAAACATTTTGGTGGGACCTTTTTATTTCAATTGATGACATAAATCCAACATAGGCTCATTCGGAAAACGTAGCCCTATACACATTTCTGGAGATCGCAAATCATGTAGCCAGAAGTACGTAGAGCTGCATTTCTTCTTAATAGCAAACGCTATGGGGCGGTAGGATGCCGTTCCTTTTGAAACTTACCAGCTGATCAATGGACTCCACATGGACTACTTTCCCGATGTTAACAGTTTTGTCCAATTAGTTCGCCATGTACCTCGGCGGACTTGAGACGCAGAGAGGAGTTGAACACGGTTCCAAAAAAAGCAGGTAAGAGAAAAACAGAAGACAAAAAACTAATTAAACAAGTAAATAACAGAGTGAGAATTTGGTAAAATCTAAAAGCATGGGGAAAATCAGGCATGGGCAATTGTTTTTCTGGATTACTTTTGAAAACCCAATTGGTTGGGTTTAGGCAGTGCTTAATTTGTAAATTGCAAGGTCCCGAAACAGATTGGGGTAACGGATCCGCCATGTAACCAGAGTGCCGCGAACAAAAGTAAGGAGCGAGGGTTGGGGGTAAATCGTGGACAAAAGTAAAGAGCATGAGGGATTGGTTTCGCAGAAAAAACAGTGAAGAGGGTTGGGGAGTCACGGAAGAAAGTGAAGAGCGGGGAGGGAGGGTGTCTGTAAAATGAGGTGCCGGATCTGGATCTGGCTTGTTCCGGCACAAATGAAGCCCTGTGTTTAGGGAAGGAAGAGGGTGGGTCAGCCGATCGGTCAGTCATTCAGTAAGTCAGTCAGTCAGTCGATAGAGGCATCTAGTTGATTTATGTGAGAACAATAGGCATGAATGGCACTCGCAAGAGAAATTTAAAATCTCAAAAATTGTACTCAGCGGCCTCTGATGGATTAGCGAAAACAAAAACTGCAAATAAAACATAGCTCCTGGGATGTATTTGGTGGTCTCCGTATATAGCGGTACGTTTTCAGAATGAGCCTGGATTGCATAAATCTCTGGATGAGTCTTACTACATTCATTTGTCTTTGATTAACTTGATTACCTTACATTCTGAAATTACAACAACTTAGATCTTAACGTGTGACATGGAATCATGTTCGTAGAGTCTCACAAGCCACAAATGACTATTAAAAATCACACAGAGTGAGCCCATGCAGCTTTAGTTTGGCTAGAGATCATTGGAACCATTCAAACTTTAAGAATGCATTACTCTATTCCGAAATTCCAGTGCAGTTCCTCAAGGACTTATTTGCCTGTGTTATTCTACATAAAGTATATTCAGATACTTCCATGGGCTTTTTCCTGAAATCCTCACCCCATGACAGTTCCCTTTCCTCCACACATTATCATAAATGCTCCAAGTTCATCCCTGACAGACACAGAAAATCTTCCCTTCTCCCCAAGGACCAATTATGAGTCTACCTGCCTGGGGCTTCAGCACTCCCTCCACACCTCCAGACCTGACCTTTCACCCCTGACACACGACCCCAGTGTTGAATGAGAACACACAGGAGCGTCAGAGCGAGACCCACCAGCCCACCACCCCACAGCCTCTGGCTTTGCATTCCTGACAGGAAATGACCAAGTAGACCACCAACTTATGGGGGGTAAGGGGCAGGATTTGACACAGTCACTGGGTCAGAAAAGAGAATAGCTGTGGTACACTTATATACTAATATTGTCCCTTTAGAACTATAAGGTTCTATTTGACATTTTTGTCAAAATTGAGTTATTGACATATTCTTATTAAATGACAACATATTTACATTAAAGGATTTTTTTTATATAACTTTTTTACATTTTAAGGCCTTTTATTTAAAAAAACAAACAAACAAACATTACACACATACTGTTTGCTATGGAATGCAAAAACTTTGAAGCTCAGTATCTCAAAATCACTCAAGTCTCAAAATCACACAATTCTAAGGTGATGATATAACTTTTCAATTGTTTTATATTGAAGTTAATATATTGGATGATAATTTAATAAACATTTGTAAATAACTAAATGAACAAAATTTTTACAACAAACAAGTTGGCACTTGTGATTTCATTGTTAAGGCGCCTGTCAAACAAAGTGTTTTTTTTTTCCCAAAGGATGCTTATTTTTTTCATCGCCTTTAATGAGATTGCTGCATTTCCTAGAACGCCAACAGTTTTTTTGGGACACAGAGCATTTGTTTTACACAAAGCGCCGAGTGCATCTTTTTTTGAAGACTGGTGTCATTTACAGTTTCGCCTACTCCTTTTTTGAGTGCTTTGAATTCAGACATACTGTATTTTGTCACACATTATTTTTTGCTCCTTTACATAATAGAGAAGGATGTAAATTGAGATACAGCCCCAGTAGCATTCACATTCAGGGGTGCGTTCCCAAACAACAACATAACGGGTGGCTAAACTAGCATAGTACGATGCAACGTTTGGGAAGAGAACGATGTAGTGAAGAGTGTTTTCCAAAACCATAGTTGCTTTGTCACACATTCGTTGTTTGAGCCACATTAGTTATAACCAGGGCCAGACAGAATCTGCTGACTTTTTTTTTTTGTTATTTCTACACAGAATTTTCTGTTTAGAACAATCTGCAGATTTATGTGGAATGGTTTTGGGTGTATCGTGATCACAAACTTATAATGTTAAATAAAAAATAATAATACATTTTTATTTTTATTTAGTGTTTGCACAGCAAATCCTATTAGATCCATTTATTAAAGTAAGTCTCTCATATAATATGTCTACCATATATCTACTAAAGACAGAACTTAACTGTAAAAATACTTTGAAAGCTAATTAAGAGAGATGATTTTAATTTTGTAGTTTTTTTTTCATTACAAGTTTATATGTTGGAACGTTCAAATTGAATAGGGCATAGGAGGATAACCGGGAATAGAACACAGCCAGCACCTATGCTTCTAACTACAGCTCTAGAGGTGCAGGTGCAAGCATACAAGTTTGAGATGCAGTTTGTAAATGTTCATTGGAACAAGGAATTTGGGAGACACTAATTCAACAAACTATGTTTGTAATGACACAACTTGCGACCTTAGTTGGTTAACAATGGTTTTCGGAAATGCACCCCAGAGTGGTCCAGTGCAACAGAAGTCAGATAATTTCCTATATAAAGCCTCAGGTTGGTACATAGTGTGCTCCTGGGTTCTCATAACAGCTAATTTGTTTATTCATCAAAATATAATATATTGCAAATATTTTACCGCATCAACTAAATATTAGGGGTTTATGTGGCACTACATTGATCAGAAGTACAAAATCACTCATTACTATTAACCCCATTACTTTATCATATAATGTATCGGATCTGAACATAGGTTCAATTGTAATTCTTTCAATTATATACTTAAAAAAACTTTTCTGAACTATTGGTTTTTTTTTTTTACCTGATCTGAACCTAAGCAATGCCAAATAATTTTCAAATATGTAAAGTTATCAAAAAAAGTTGAAACGTTTCAACTGGACTGGTTTTTACAAAAATATCCAAAATTTTAGAACAAAATGGGATAACGTCAGCAAACTCGGAATGTGTAGGGCAAAAAAAGTGTTGGGGGTAAAAACAAAATGTTTTTGAATAAACACATACCAGAACTGTTGAATTGTCTGTCATAAGTAGGGGCTGCAAAACGTATTATTTCAGCATCGATATCACAATGTGTGCATCTGCCATAGTCAGATTGCAAAGATATGCAATGTTGAGTTGACTTTGCAAAATAATTTTTACATTCACATATGTAAAACCATAATGCGTGCACTGTTTATTTCACTTTTATCTTGCTTTGTTGCATTTATCTATGCTTGTAGTTTGTAGTTACACATGATCCACTCACCCACATAATCATCCCAGTCAATCAAAATTAATACATTCTGTAACACTTTAGGGACTGATTCTCACTATTAACTAGTTGCTTGTTAGCATGCATGTTATTGAGATATATTGGATGATCTTATTCTACATCCCTAATTCTATCCAATACCAAAACTACCTTAATAACTATTAATAAGGAGCAAATTAGGAGTTTATTGTTGCAAAAATCTAAATGGTTTGCTAAGAGCGAGAACTGAACCTTGAAATTAAGTGTGATCAAAAATTATTTCCAAGTATAACAATGAATATTGCAATATATATCGCAGAAAAACTAAATATCGCAATGTCAGAGGTTTTGATGCAATGTGATACAACATATGTCATAAAAAGAATCACATCCAAAATCAAAAGTATGAATAATTGTATTCATTTAAATGTAGCACCAGTACTTGAAAACAAAGTTTCTTATTTGAATACACACACAAGCAAACGTCGTAAGTGAACGTTCATCCATCATTGCAATAATTCACAATATCTCAATCTTCTGTTAATCTCAAGATTCACTGCGAACAAAGGGCTCAAGCAACAGCATGACTGAGAATTTTTCCTAAACCTGGCACACAATTGAAAGATCATGCTGAATGCAGACTTGGGATGATTCCTTATATATTACATCCCCGCAAATCCAACTTTAAAGAGAGCAGAAATTGAGACTGTGTTTATCGTCCATCTCCATGCCAACACTCCCTTTGCAGGCCATGCATTCACTGTGGTGGGTGCACAGGTCCGTAGCCTTATGCCCTCTTTTATCCTCCCCGTATGCTAATCTGCTGGATTAGGACCTGTGCAGCATTGTGCTCGCATGTGTCCAAACATGACAGGGGTCCGCAAGGGTCACAGTGGACGCTGACCTTGGCCCCCGAGGCCTCAGTGGCCAGTGAAGGGTCCCAGGAGGGCACTGGAGCAGAGCGTAGCGGGGTTCACTTCTCTAATCAGCTCAACAGCGAGACCCAGACCTCCTGTGGTTTGTCCACTGGTCCGACAAAGGCCACTGGCTCAATGGCCCAAGACTCAAAGGTCAGACTGGCCGCAGAAGACGGCAGCTTTGAAATGCAATCCACAATGCGCTTCCAGCCTTCATCCTCCGCTTTATTTTCACTGGGATGTAAAGAGGCAGTCTGTGTTAACTGTATAGCTTTGCTTTGTTTATACACAGATGCGGAGATTAGATCCTGATAGGGCTTGTTCATTGTTTTCATCTGCTAATTTTATCCAGCAGCGCAACACAGGCTTAAATATGGGTCAAACCTAAACGATTTGATGAAATTATTTCTTATTAAACGTTTTCACTGTGCTTAATCTAGGATCTAATATGACATATTTTGCTGTGTGGGGTGTGTATGTTTAATAGTGTTCATTAGATATGGTTAAAGCAGTCTGTTATGTGAGATGTCAGTCAGGTGAACTGATTCATGTCTATTAGAAGGTTTAGCTGTTGACACAGTGCTCAATTAAGGCCAATAAATGTCTAAGTCGAGTGTGTTAACCAGTGTTGCTACTGCTGTTAGACCCTCATAGGAACCGCAAACTGCTAGTTCTGTTTGAGCCTCCTGCTTTGTAGCATTTGTAATTTGATCAAGTGTTCTGCAAGGTTTGCACAATAATAATATTTGAAAAGGCTAATGCTAGAGGTCAAGAGGCTATTCTCAGGAACAACTACTTCTAGATGACAGGAAAGAAGTTATCGTCACACTTTACAATGTTTCATTAGTTAATGTATTTACTAACATGAACTAATAATGAACAATACTTATACAACATCTATTAATCATATAGTTCAACGTTTACTAATGCATTATTAACATCCAAATTCATGCTTGTTAACATTAGTTTATGCACTGAGTTAACGAACTAACAGTCAAGGATTGAAAAGCTTAGATGCAAACACCTCTAAATGTCATCTGAAATTTTCTTCTAAAATTAGCATTTTAGCACGCTCCTTTGTGTTGATTTCAATTTCATTTTAATGGCAAAAAACAAGTTCTTTTCATGGTCTTCGAAGCGAAAGAACTCAACATAACCAAAGGAGGCTGAGAATAATGCTCATTTTCTATAGAAGTTTTAAATGGCACTAGAGGTTTTTGCATCTGACCTCTTTAATTGTATCTTTATTAACTATAACAGTAACTAACACGAACAAATACTGTAATAAATGTATTGTTCGTTGTTTGTTCATTATTAAATGCATCAACTAACATTAACTAATACTACCTTATTGTAGTTGTGTAAAGTGTTGCATTCATAGACACTGAATGATGATTGTTGTAGATTTGTGCTCAGATAAAACATTGATTTGACAAGTTTACTAGTAATTAATAATAATTTAAAGTATTAACATAAAGCTATTTAAATTACTCTATTAAAAAAGTAGTTTACTACAGTATTTAACCCTCTACTGCATACATCGTGATAAAAATAATAAATATTTGAATGTTTTTCTCTCCTAAGAATGGCTTAACTTGAAGTGTTGCAAAAAAGGTGAATTTTTTTAAAGGCACTTTATGACATCTTGCCATATGGCAAACATTTCCAACAGTGGATGTAACTTAAAAAATGTAAAATTTAGAACTTTCCTCATATTTAATAATTTTATTGATTGAAATTATTTATTTGGTGTTGCAGTAATTTAAGCGTTAACACAGAACTTATGTATAAAGTACACCTCATACATAATTTCCAACAACTGATATACCAACAACTTTAATTTTTCTTTCATTTTCATTTTTTATTTATTTATTTTTTGCTGAATATTGTTGAAAACAAACATAATATTGTATTATCATGTATCCAACATACAGTAGGTATAAATATTTCCTCCAGAAAATATCATAACAAAAAAAATGAAAAGTCTAATATATCCAGATACATCAGAATAATGTACATTGTTAATATGCTATAATATATACTATACTACTTCTGTTTATTTGCCTCTGAGCAAACTTACCTGAGCTGTCTCCATCACTGCTCTTATCAAATGTCCAGTCTGCATCATTCTCATGGTCACTAAAACCCATCTCATCCTCATTTTCATCTGCAGGAAGAGCCAATTCTGTCCTTTTTTTCTTTCCCCTACTATAGAACAAGGTGGTGCTAACTAATACACGGTCCCACTTTATATTAAGTGGCCCTAACTACTATGTACTTACATCAAAAAATAAATACAATGTACTTACTGAGTTTATAATGTATTTGAGAACACTTGTGGTGCTTTTGAGTTGGGATAGAGGTTGGGTTATGGACAGGTTTGGTGGCATGGGTAGGTTTAAGGGTAGGTTAAGGTGTAAGGGATGGTCAACAGTGTATTTACAAATGTAATTACAAAAGTTAATTACTGATGTAATTACATACATGTATTTAATCAAGCATAAGTACATGGTAAATACATTTATTTACACAATAAGTACATTGTAACAAACTATTAATTACCATGTAAGTACATATTAGTTAAGGCCACTTAATATAAAGTGGGACCTAATACACTACTGCTTGTATCTAAATCTAATTAAAAGTACTGGCATTAAAATTAGATTTTATCCATAATGCAAATGCCATTAACACGACTAATCAACAGTATATTACTAGCATTCATCTTGTAAGTGTTACAACTTAAAAGATCACAGCTGACCTTGCTAGCTAGCTAACCCATTGCAATATTGGCAACACATACATTTGATCGATGTACAAAAAGCTAATCTTATTTTTAAAATAAATTAAGCTGTGAATGTCATCATAATCATAACTTACTAAGGGTGATGTTTCAGATTTTTTGTGGATCTGACATGAGTTAATTCTTAGTCTTTATTGACGTTTTCATTTGCATTTAGCAACTACAGTACTCACAATAAACGCCAGTCTGTCAGAAATCGCACCAGAGAAAAACACTGCACGTCATGTGACTTAACCAAAGCACATCATTGGCTAAACTAAGGTCTTCTTTTTCCAACAAAAAAATAGAACGTTGGTCTTAAAGAAACAGTGGCAGGGAAATGAACATAAATATCATGCTGTCATATGGCAACACCATGCGTTAAAGGGTTAAGTGAGTTATTTGGTCGTCAATTAAAAATTAAATTGCCTCTTAAAGTAAAGTAGAATAGATTCCAATTGACTGTCGCTATTTTTATCATTCATTAACAAAAAAAAAACCAAAAAAAAAACAGCGATTTAAAAAATATCTGTTCTTGTAGTGGTGTGAACTCAATTTTCAATATCTAATACTCAAACCAATGCAACAGAAGAAAAGTTGCACATTTCATACTTCACCACAAGTTTGTAAAGGTAGCTTCTTCAGTAAAAAAGCTAAACTGTTAAAAACTTCTGTGCTGCTGTCATACTTATGAAAAATGTTCTTTAGTTACCATCATCCCAACGCTGAACATAAATAAATGCTTTAACAAAACAGAAAAGAGGCGTGAAACCACTCATAACTCTTCTCTTTAGCAAAAGCTGTGAACAGAATTGCTCACAAAATCTTGCCAATAAGGGTTTTTTTTTAAGGCCACAAACCAAAACGAGCAATTAAATCAAATTGGAGTCTTTGGTGAGTGCAGGGCCCCAGTGGACTTGACCAAACGCTTGATGCTGAAGTGACCTACTTGTGCAGCCTGATGAATGGCCATTGGGAGTGAAACCAGTGGCCAGTCATTAATCTGGAACAGATCAGGATCCAAGTATGTCTCCATTCTGTGTTAATTGGCCAGTTGTTTTATTGCAAGTTGCAAGACCGGAAGAGAACTAGCTAGTGGAAGTCACATAGATCTATGAGCCTCAGAGTGAGGAAAAAAGCCATTGACCCTCAAGAGATTAAGTATTTTTGTAGGTCTTAGTACACAAAAATGGAAATATCTTTACTGCAATCCATAACATATAGAGATAAAGAGAAGATTTACTTCAAAGGATTAGCTTCGTGAAGGAAAATGTCCTGAAAACTCAACTGAATTGTTCATTTCTTTCTTCATTCAAAATATAAAACTTTCCTT
This sequence comes from Danio rerio, assembly GCF_052040795.2. Classification (NCBI taxonomy): domain Eukaryota; kingdom Metazoa; phylum Chordata; class Actinopteri; order Cypriniformes; family Danionidae; genus Danio; species Danio rerio. Next base: position 38,873,826 of record NC_141026.1, on the reverse strand, counting down.
AGATTTTGTACATATATATACTGTATTAAGGAAGATTTTTGAGGAAAACAATCAGGGATTTTCTTCATGTAGAGGAGTTTTGGGATGCTTAAAGGTTTGAATTCCCAAATTACAATTGGAAACATCATCTAAGGACACAACATGCTGAGGAATAAGGCTCTTACCAAGTGAAACAGTTGGCCATTTTATAAATATATAAATAAAAAACAAACAAACAAATAAATAAATAAACTACGCATTAATAGACATTAGAAATCAGCTTATAAATACAGCTTCAAATGCTGTGTTTTTGACTTATAAGCACAAATATAATGTGCTAAATTATTGTATTTTTTACTTTGTTAATAATTCATTTCGCTATTAAATTAAGTATTGTATTATTTACAAACCAGCTAATTTAGTAGTAATTGGTGGTTTTTAGAACACTCTGAATGAATAAGTAAATTAATAAAAAAATATTCAAATTGTAAATAGTTTCAATTATTCACATGTATACATCTTCCTTTCCATGTATATTGAGATGCTTTATTAACACAAATTCCTAACGTTTTGTGAGCTCATCTAAAGTGGTTACTATTTTCCCTTATAAATGAAAATTAAAGGCTCAGTTACAAAAAAAAATATTCATTTCAACATACAAAAATGAAACAGTGCAACAGTATTTGATAAAAAAATCAAATATTTGCTTGCTTAAATAAAAAAACAGTTTACAGTTTAAACACTGCTGAATAACAGACGTGTCAAAATGCAATGCACAATTTGATAAAACAACAACAATAGGTCATTTTGAGGCATGTAAACAAAAACAATGTTCCCAACATATTTCTTGTTTTACATTAATCATTTCTATAGCTACCGAAAATCCAAAAAGAGCCACTTATTGATAAATAATGAATGAATTGCCTCTTGTTACAGTTATGAAATAGTATGATAACAAGCAGAAAATGTTCATGGGCCAATGACATCACCACATATGATCATTTAACAATATAATAAAACAATTTTCATATTATTAAGCAATATTTAAACAACATTTTTGGATTATCTCAAAAAACTTTTCTTAAATAACTGGTTTGCAAATAATTCAATACTTAATTAAGTAATGAGAATAGAATTATTAACAAATATATAAACATATCATTAAGAGCATTTTAGCTGTATTTATAAATAGCTTTTGAATGTCTATTAATGTAGAGTTAATGCCTAGTAAATGCTAAGTTCACTCTTTGCTAATGCTTAAGGAATGATTAGTGCACATTATTATGAATTGTACTCTTTTAACGTTTCACGTGGTAAGTCTCTTATTCCTTGGCTTGGGTCATTTATAGACATTTGAATGTGCATTAAAACTGTAGTACAAGGGTGCCCAAACATTTTTGTATGAAGGGCTAAAAATCAAATATCATTGACAGCTGTGCTTTAAGATAAATATACAAAACAATTTTTACATTAAAGCTGCCATGGGAAATTTCCAAATTTATTTCCTAATATTTACAAATAATTAGAAAACATTACTTTAAATTGTATTACCTAATGTAGTATAAATTGCAATAAAAACACATTCATGACACATTGAAGTTCAATGTTGAATATACACTAGTCAAGCAGAATCTGCCTATGCCCTGATTTGGTCACCAAAGTGCTTTATCCGTCGGGTGACACTGACAACACGATACGTTGACTGAACAAAATGAATTGAGTACACTCGTTGCCTTAATTTATTTGGTAGACTACGGTTTGGTAGATTATACTTAAATTGTTCAGTTCAGTGTGTGTCTGTGTGTGTCATTTTATACTATGAAAAAAATGTTTAAAAGAAAATTAAGTAGCCATTTCTTCCCATTATGATGAATAATTATACATGAAGCCTTGTTTTCTGATAAAAAAAATAAAAACCTGCACTAAAAAGTTGCACAGATATGAATTTTACAGTCAAGACTGACGCCCCTTTTTTGCAAAGGATTAATTGTGATTTTGAGCTAACTATACTTGAAATCTTAAGTTTATAAATTTTCACTGTATATAAGTAAAATTAGGGCGATGCAGTGGCGCAGTGGAGTTTGCATGTTCTTCCTGCATTCGCGTAGGTTTCCTCCGGGTGCTCCGGTTTCCCCTACTGTCCAAAGACATGCGATCCAGGTGAATTGGGTAGGCTAAAATTGTCTGTTTTGTATGGGTGTGTATGAGTGTGAATAAATGTGTATGGATGTTACCCAGAGATGGGCTGCAGCTGAAAGGGCATCTGCTGCGTAAAACATATGCTGGAGAAGTTGGTGGTTCATTCCGCTGTAGCGACCCCAGATTAATAATAAAGGGAATAAGCTGAAAAGAAAATGAATGAATGAATGAATGAATAAGTTAAATTAACTCATATTTTTAGGTGACGGGATCAAAAATTTTATTTAATAAAGACAACATTAGGGTTTATAGTGCAGGATATCAAACTAAATCTTAAAATCAGGAAATCAAACTAAATCTGATTAACTGAAATTATTTAAATTGAAACATCTAATTTCCATTAGCTTTGTGTTGTAGCTTAACAATAAAACAAACAAATAAAAGGTTACATTAAATTTGAAATGACAATTTCCAAACCATCTCATCATTCTCCCTCTCATCTCAGATGGGATGGCAGGCCAAGTTTGGTCATCTTTGCGATAGTCTAAACTATTGAGAACCATAGAGGTCTTTAAGAAGAAAAATCTGGAATGTTTTCCTCAAAAAATGTAACATCTTTACAACTGAAGAAACAAATTATGAACATCTTATAGTGAGTATATTATCAGGAATATATAAATTCTGGAAGGGATCATTCAGTATTATTATTCACCTCTCACTAAATATCTTTTGCATTGTATTTGTTTTCAGTGTCATCTTACGGTTGGACTGTAGTCTCAGTGCTGCGTCAGTTCAGTGAGCGGTGAGGTGTGATTCCAGGCTGCCGAACAGCTGATAGACGGATGAATGCAGAGATGGCAGTTTGGCTCGGCCCTGATAAGCTCTATCTCCAGCCGGGCTTCCTCAAACGTTTGGAAACAGTCAAACAGTGTCAGGCCAGAAGGATGGGGACTGGATTGATGAGGGGCTGAAGGCAATCGGCTGCTTTCCTCACTCTTATCATGTGGCTGTTTTGGCTGGAGCATCAGGACTCTCTGTGGAGGAGCACAGTTTTCACATGTCACTCAACTTATCAGCCCTCTGCAAAAGGAGATGAGAAAAACCAGCTCAGATAAACAGGAAGGATGTCACACGTTTAGGAAAGACACGCATTTGAATGATGGTGCTAATGGAGGTATTAAGTTACACAATCTCTTTTCTCATGGCATTACACTGGGGGCATTGTGAGTCGGCTTGTAAAAAAAACAATTGGGAATCATAATAGTATTCAAAATGATATGTATTCTTTCACCTTGCTGTTCAGTTTTTTTAGTTTTAGTCATTTACATCTGTTAGATTATCATGGGTCAAATTAGACACTGTATTTTGGTGTCTGTGTCAAATTAGTTGTTAGTTGTATTTCTGTGCAGATTTTTGTAAACAAATCTGTGGATTTGTGCAGAATGATTTTGAGAGTATAGGAGAAAATTTAAAAATACTAACAAAAAATGCTAAAGTAACTTCTTAACTTTATTTATCTCCAGCCTCCAACGGCTAGACTGCAGCTCTGCACCAGACGTTTGGCCTTAGGAGAAATAGTCGTGGCCAACTGAGCCTGGTTTCTCTTTAGGTTTTTTAATTCTTTACGTTCCCCAGTTGATGAAGTTTTTTCCTCGCCGCTGTCGCCACTAGCTTGCATGGTTCCGGACCTGTGGGGCTGCGCTATGATATTGGACCACACTGAACTGAACTGAACTTGGACTCTGAGGGTTGGACAGACACTGTTTTAATTGACTATATTCTTCTATGTGAGGCTGCTTTGACAAATCTACATAGTAAAAGCGCTATAGAAATAAAGGCGAATTGAATTGAATTTAAGGTGTATGATCCACTAAAAGACATTAGCCAGCAGCTAGCTCTCTGCAACTCTCACATGGTTTCTCACTGAAGCTAAGCAGGACTGCGCCCGGTCAGTACCACATGGGAAAGTTAGGTTGCTGCCAAAAGTGGTGTTAGTGAGACCAGCAGAGGGCGCTCAACCTGTGTGGATCCTAATGCCCCAGTATATTGATGTGAACTCTGCACAGTTTTTTACATGAGATGGTAAACCAAGGTCCTGATTCTCTGTGGTTGTTCAAAAGAGTAGGGGTTTAACCCTGGCTTCCGGGCCAAATTTTCCCACTGGTCTCCTTAATGATCCCCATATCAAAATTCATCACTTTGTCTTCTCTCCACCAATAAGCTGGTGTGTGCTGTGGGGTGGATGAAGAGATTCCCTCCATTTTCTTGCTTATGCAAGTGTCTTTGTGTGTGTTATATTATAATTACATATGTCATTGATTTGATGATAACAGCCTACTGAGCCTACCAGTAGGCACAGAATGCCCCTACTGGCCCATATCTATAAGCTGATCACCACTGATAACACCCATTCAATCGAGTTATGACATTCGAAGCGGGTGCTAAAATAAACTGATATTATAGCTGCTATTAATATCAGTATAACTATTATTAGTGAATAATGCATATTAGTGAACCTGCATTGTAAAATACAACAACATTCTGCAACATAGACATTTTTTTAATTAATTTATTTTACATCACCTTGATTTAATGCATTTTTTTATATTAAACAACTTTTCTCATTCATACTTTTGAAAGTTTGTGCTAAGTACTGCTTTTAACGGACCTCTTGTCCAACTTTTGATTAATCTATTGTATTTCTAAAGTGACCAAGCAATAAATAGACCCCTATGCAACAGAAGTGAATGTTTCTGAAAAACAATACAGGGGATTGATACTACTGCATACAAACATGTTTGTCCAATTGGTGCTTAACCTCATAAATAGGAATGTTAACTCAGGGTTCATCCCAAAACCTGACCCATGAGTAGTAATGATGAGAAAGAGTTCTGAAATACTGGCTTAACAACTATGTTAAAAGTGTGAGAAGCCCAGCAGAGTCCAGGCAACAGTCAGTCTAGCCTGTTTATTTGAGCGCTCACACCCTGCAGCAAGTTTCAGTCTCATTGAAATGAGCAGGAATTCAGCGGGTCTCCGTGCCAGATGACCTCGTCTTTCTTGGGTGGTCAGAGCTCAGACGTCTGTGTGTTGATCTGTCCTTTCTGTCCACCCTCACCAGACCAGAGCTGACCCACTGAGCTCCAGGCCAGGGTCGACTTGGTGTCAACAACCTACTGAGAGCTTTCAGTCCCTAGGTCCAGCGCTAGGATTGACCCCCTGTGGGACGGGGGATCTGGGTCCCCAGGTGGGCATTGTGCGCGTTGCTGACCACTGACAAAAAGCTCTGTTGGGGCCAGTGGTCAAGACGAGAGGCTGGTGAGGTGAAAGGAGAGAGAACGCACTCCCTGCTGGTTCTGGTCTAATTTGGCAGGATGCCGACCGACTGCCCTCTGGAGCAAGTGCAGGCATGGAAAAGCAACTCTGCACAATGCTGTTTGTCTAAAGCTTTTCTGCTGCCAATTCATGTCTCTTCAAACCACCATCTGCCCAAGATAAGCACTCACATTCTATAGACATTTGCTTTCAGTTTTTATCAAAACACTCTTTGTTCATTCTATCAGTGTATTGGGACAATTCAGTGCAACTGTGCACATATATTCTCTCTACATTTGAATTATCACACATAACAAACTAATGTGCAGAAGATTTTGGACTGCAATTTTGTTCTGTTTCTGAAAGATATGCTCACCATTACTGCACCTGTAGTAGCTTATCAAAAATACCAGCCTGATCTCACAAGGAAACCTAAGTATTTTACGTTTTGTCAGTTTAGTAGTTAATTCATACGAATTCGCATGAGGTCAGTCGTACGAAAATGTACAATTTTAAAAATGAGGCGTGGCACCCTACCTCACTCCTAACCCCAACCCTCAATGAGTGATGAGCAAATCGTACTAAAATGTACTAATTAGATCGTACGAACTCATATGAATTAGCCACTAAATCAAAAAGTTATGAATTGCCGTGAAATTGCATTGAAAATACATACATAACAGTTCATTGAATTACTTTGGCAAAATAAGATATAAGCAATAAGATAACATATTTGTCTAATTGGACAACACTAAACACTACTGAACAGGAACCTATGGTCTCACAGCTTGGTTCGATAATGATTGTCATGTTCAACCAAGGCTCATTCTGAAAAAAATATCTCTATATACATTTCTGGAGATCGCATAATATGATGCAGGAGCAGGATAAGTTGGCAGTTCATTTCGCTGTGACGATCCCAGATTAATAAAGGGGAGGAAGCCAAAAAGAAAACGAACAAATCAATGAATGTAAGAAGTTTGGTGAGATATTGAGGAGCAAGATTATGAAGTGCCTTGACAGTGAAAATTAGTATTTTCATTCCTAGAGATGACACAAGCTGCATGGTTCTGAACCAGTTGGAGTTTATGAAGAAGTTTAGAAGGAAGTGAAAAGTGCATTACAGCAGTCAAGACGTGAAGTAACTAATGCATGGATGAGAATTGCTGTGTTATTGGTTGTGAGTGAAGGGTAGAGATGAATGATGATACACAGGTGGAAATATGAAGTACTCATAACATTATTGATGTGACCTTCAAATGAGAGTGTGCTATCCAAGATGACGCGCAAGTTCTTGACCTGCACAGAGAGATAAATTGTGCTTTTATCAATATCTATTGTAAAACCATCAGCTTTATCCAAAACACTTTTAGTCCCAATGAAAAGAGCTTCAGTTTTATCACTATTTAATTTCAAAAAGTTAGCTAAGAACCAGATCTTTATTTCAGCTAAACATCTACTCAAGGCGGAGGGAGAAAAAGAACTGGAGGGCTTGGTGGACAGATAAAGTTGAGTGTCATCAGCGTTTCACAGTGTCATCAGAGTGTCATACTGCATTTGAGTTTAAATTGACTATTCGACAGTTAGAAAAGTACGTTCTGTACAGTATTAATGTGAGTAGTATGACTGGAACTCGTATGCACTACATTGGCCTTGTTATGATCACGTGACCTACTCACCTCAGTTGCCTAGTCAGACCTATTCATCTCTTCACTCCCATTCATAAATTATCTCGTGGTGCATCGTGGGATAGCGTAGCGTACATTGGATGCGCACTTCAGAATTGTGCTAGAATAGTAGGTCATTTTGGTACATCTTGCATACAGTTTTTCAAATTCTATAAATTTGGACCTACTGTTTGGCTCGCATACTAATTTTAGCGTACTATATAGTATGGAAGGATGCAATTTTGGATGCAGCTGTTCTCTTTTTTGATTTATTTTTTTTCCAGCGCATTTGACCTCTCTTAGCCTCCGTCATAAACACTTGAATATGTAATAATGCTGGGCAAAAAAAAAAAACCTCATGCATTTAAAACTGACATATACGAGGTCGTTGTGTTATAAAAACAACAACTTCTCGTTATTCTAAAAACAACTTGAAGCCAATCATCCTAAATGACAGGTTGTGGAATAAGCCACTAGAAACAACATATTTAAAAATAATTCAGAACACCTTAGCAACTGCCCACAAGAACCTATCATTGTGGAAGTGTTTTTTAATTACATTTTGCAAAATTTGCAATACATTTGCCAGACAATTCATAGAAATATCACTAACTTATATAGTGCAAGCGTGTGCATTCTCTTAAAATTAAACCCATGACCTTGGTGCTACTGTTTGAGTCATGCTGCACTTTTCTAGGTGACACAGAAATCCCATTCTTTTATAAACTCCTGAATTGCAGATGTGTCCGTCAGCCAGCGTTAAACTGTTTTCCAGCAGAGGATAAATGGAGATGGAGAGGAGCGATGTGCAGGCTTTCAAATGTAACCCAGGCCCGTGTCCAGAGGGCAAGAGCGAGACAGTAAAGACACGAATCTGCTAACATGATACAGATGCTGATGGAGGAGAGCCAGGGCTGTGAGGGATATCACTGTTGAGTGTGATCTGTACAACCTGTTGGACCTGCTGAGACAGCTGGAAACATCTGAGATTCCCACTGTCATTCACGTCCCGTTTCATAAGCTGTCCATATGTACAGGTCTTTCATCCAGGACAGCACATTTATAATATAGCGACATTTCAGCTGCTCTCTGCTTTTTTTCCAACAGTCAATTGGTCGCTGGTTTAGGCCTCGGTTGGGTGCTTTTACCCAACAGTCAACTTTATCAAATAAAATGAGTGGAGTTAACTCAAACTTTACTGAAAGTTAATTCTACTCATTTGAAAAGAGTTTTTCTTAACTCAGTGTTGAAGGTAATGAGTTAATTAAACACCTCTTCAACTTAAATGGAGGAAGTTCACAGTACTCATATAGTTTCGTTTTTGAGTTGCCTTAACTTATTAGGTTTTACAGTGCTCAGTTGGTTTGAGTTCTCTTCATTTATTGGGTTTTAGTGTGCTCAGATTGCTTAATTTACTCAAATGGATTAAGGTCACAGTACTCATTAGGATTAGTTTTTGAACTTAAATGATTTGTTGTTATCGGTTTCCACAAATGGTTTGAGTTACCTTAACTTTTTGGGCTTTACAGTGACCAGTAGACCAAGGTTGGAGGCTTAGAAATAGTTGTTTTGCTCAATGAGCATAACCTGATATTGAGCATCCTGGCCATCTAAAGGCACAATTGGCTCAATTGGCTAAAATGAGTTTGTAAAAAGCTACAGTTGTTTCAGTTAAATTTGTTTGTTTTGTAACCTGTTTTCTGTTACGTTACATAGTGAGGTGAGACTTTGCAGCTTAACCATTTATTACATACATTTGACAATTATGATTTATGATTATAGTTGTCGGAAGAACTAGTTAAACAAGGATTTTTTTAATACTATGATTTTATGACTATTACATTATGAATGTGATGAAAAATGTGATTAAAAGGGTTAACCAATATTCTATTGTGCTTGTGACCAGTTTTTTTCATAATTAACATTTTCTTTCACTAGTTGCTCAACCAGCCTCTAATTTATTATTTATGCATATTCTTACACTCAGAAATTTTCACACCTTTTCACAAGTTGTCTGGAGTATACAAAGACTTGTGATATAAACTTAAAAAATATTTTTGAGAATATTATATTCTGTTGTGCAATAAGATATATCATTGCTAACTGATGAGAAGATGTGTCTGGGCTGTGCAGCCAGAATGGAAATATACATATATTGTTCTGAATGGTAGCATCAGCCATCAGTATGCACCAGACATTTCGTTAGAAACGTTCCTATGCTTTACATGTTTGCTTATATAACTGCTATTTTCATTTGTAGCATGTTTTTATTGCATTAATATTTAATATATCTTGTTCAAATACATGATGAACAGCAGTTACGCTAATTGTTTTCTTTGTTCTCTATTTCCACCTGGGTTACTCGATTGTGATCCAAGTTCTATGAAGAGATGATGCCAGCCATAGAGGATGTTTAGAGGTCTCCATAACCCTGGACCAGGCTGTATCCTGAGCAGATTATGTGGCCATCATGGAGGAGTGGAGAGCATGAAACTGATTCTTGAATGTCCCAGTGATGAGTAACCGAATTGATTCTGTGGGCCAGCCTGAACACCCACCGGTGACCTACTCACTCCTGCAGCTTCTCCACGCTGGACATCTAGCATTCTCCAGCACCTGATGCCTAGACTGCAGCTCTGCACAGTAAGTTTGGCCAAAGGAGAAATGATCTTGCCCAACTGAGCCTGGTTTCTCTCAAAGTTTTTTCCCTTCACTTTTGTTAATTGGTGAAGTTTTTTTCCTTGCCACTGAATTGCTTGGTTTGGGACTTGTGGAGCTTCGCATTGATATATTTGCTTTTCAGTGTTTGAACTTTCAGCAATGAAAATTAAACCACACTGAACTAAATTAAACTTAAACTCTGAAAACTGCACTGATACACTTTCAATTTTAATTTACTTTCACTTCTATGTTAAGCTGCTTTGACAATCTCTATTGTAAAAGCGCTGTAGAAATAAAGATGCATTGATTTGAATCATTAACCTATAACAATCTGCGATACCCACTCCCAGCAAATATTTTTGCTTTTCATACTGTTTCTATTTTCAATAGCAGGTTAAGTGCAATTAAAGTATAAATTGAAACGCAAAGTCAAAATATAAACAGCAGAAGTCAATGATTAGATTTTTCCTTAACAGCAAATATTTCTCTAAGCAAAAGAAAATGACTCCAAATACGAAAACCACACACATACACTATAACAAAGTCACTAATACCTAAATTGCTGAGGAATATCCACAAGATCTGACAGGGACATGATGGTTTTTAATGGCTGCGGGTGCAGGATTGCAAGTGCCCACAATTAACAGGTTGTGATTATATTGTTTTTTTCAGGGATGGGCAGTATTTATGATACATGTATTTCAAATATGCATTTCAAATACAAAATAGTATTTTGTAATTTGTATTTGATGAGGTTGATGAAAATGGCTTAATATTTTGCATCAAAATACTTTAGTGTCTTCTATTTTTGTATTTTTAAAATACTGTAAAATACTTTGTAAAAAGGCATGGGATAATCCGTTTTCAAGGTCTACCACGGTTTGTAAAAGTCAAGATTTTTAAGTCTCCCAAACTTTCTTCTATACCGTTCCTAAGGTATGTGTAAGATTTTTTTAACAATAACAGTATCTCCAGCAGAAAAGATATCCATAGATGCTGTTTTAAATTGTAAAGAAATCTGTTTTTTGAAACAACCGAAGACAGCAGAAGTCAATGATTCATTTTAAGCCTGACATGTTTACTGTTCCAAAATATTTTACATGTTTCTCAAAATAAAATAAATTGTGTTCAAAGAGAAAAAAGTGTGTATTTTACCCAAACATTTAATAAATAAATAAATATCTTGTGATTAGAGCTGTAAATAATAGCAGTATAGTGTAATTAATAGCAGTATTCAATAGCAGTATAATGCATCAGCATCTTTGCTTAAGAAATGAGATGTAAAATATCAGTCTACATCAGTATATGACAGGAATAAGGATCCTACAGCATATAATCATTCTCAGTCTCAGTGCTGCCAGCGGAAATGCAGAGAACATGTACTGGTGTTCACGAAGGGGGTAAACTATTCCAGTTAAAGAAGAACTGTAAAACTCTTTGAAGAATGAGTACTGCACAAATAATAGTAGTTTTGGATGGATTGCTGATGTAGATGCCAAAATAAGATGCCAAAAAAGACAAACAACATTAAAACAAGCCATACAGTGGCAATATCTATACTTCATTGCCTGTACCTCTTCATATATCATCATTTTAAAATATAAGACTATTAAGAGATGGCGTCAATGGTGATGGAAACACAATGAAACGATATAGTATTATATTCCAACTCCTCTGCTTTACAGGGTTTTTACAGAAATTCAGATTTGTAGTTTATTTTGATACATGTAAAACTGAGGTATTTGGTACTTCATTTTAAGATACATTTCAATTTATTTTTACCCATCAGCTGTTTTTTTCTGTGGGCATGTGATCCAAATATTAGACTTTAAAACTTGCAGTTGTATTGTTCTGCATTTCTATGGAGATTCCAGTATAGCTGCCATTATGACCCATTGTTTTTTGCCCACCAGTTTCCTCATAGGTGATGTGACTGAAAAATCCCTATGAATTGGGTGCATTAACAAAATAACTATAGACAGGTCTATTGTAATATAATGACATCATCTGTTCTGGCAGGCGGCATGCTTTATTGGCAAGTGAGTCATGGTGTATTAGAATAAACTGTAATCTGCTTTATAGACTGAGGGTGGATGCTGGATGTCAGACTGCTGCTTCTGGAGCTCCACATTTAATGAATGGCTGGGAGGAGGAATGAAAGCTCTAGCCTTTGGCTCCTGCATGCAAGATGTGGGATTGTAAAGGCCGCCAAAACTCAGCATGCTGTGCGCTGGGCACCTCCACAAATTGTAGGCGCATGGAACTGTGATGTATGGGAAAGTTTTGTGTGTGTGTGTAAGAGAGAAAATATGCATGGTTGTATCCAGCACGCTTTTCTAGTGTAATTTGTAGCATCTGCATGTGCAAATACTGTAAATGGCTGGACTGCAGACCCACTGGAACATGAACTGAGATTACAGTCTTGTGGAAAATTTTAACATATTAAATTCTATAGCAACACATTATAAATGATCTGACCTTTTGGCAGGGAAACAAAACGTTATATAAACAACAACATGTAGCACTAACAATAAACAGGCAATGCTCATGTGTTATCATCAGCAGTGGTTTTAGCAGTTTTTTGGTCCCAATCCTTCAGGTGTGAGTTAACAAATAGCATTGATAATATAATGAAATTACAATGTTATTCCATTTTTAAATAATTACAATGTAAATCCAATTCAAGATATAGCTGCAAGCAGCCATTATCGGGGCCAAGCAGCGCAGCAGCCATATCATAAACAAGCATGGCAACAAGCTACAGAGCAACAGGGAAAATCTTTATCTTTTTTGGCAGCATGGCCTGAGCCAAATTTGGTGGAAATTGGGTTAACGATCTATGAAGAGTTACAAACAACAGACTTTCAAGTTAATTCAAAATGGTGGAAATAAAGTTGTGTCAATTAGGGAATAAATTATACCAATGTTCTCTTTATGATCCAAGGAATCTAACAAGACTAATTGTCTCATGACAATAGACAAAACTATTAAAAAGTCACTTGATAAATTTATATGATTTCTATTGATAGAATTTAGTTGTTTGTCAATTTTAACCAGAAGTGCAAACGGATGTAGTTTGGTCAATGTCAGGTCTAGATTACACACTTTCAGTTTGATTACAATGTAATAATAATAATAATAATAATAATAATAATAATAATAATAATAATAATAATAACAACAATAATATAAACATTCAATTAAAATTTTAATAATTACAGTGGGTTTCCAAAAACATGTGGTATAGGTTAATTGGGTAAGCTAAATTGTCCATAGTGTATGTGTGTGAATGAGTGTGTATGGATGTTTCCCAGTGATGGGTTACTGCTGGAAGGGCATCTGATGTGTAAATCATGTGCTGGATAAGTTTGCGGCTCATTCCGATGTGGCGACCCCAAAATGATAAGATCATACTGAAAAGGAAATGAATGAATGATTGAATGAATTAGAATACAATTACAGTTTCTGATTATTTACAATGTAATTGCATTTCCTGATTAACTACAATGTAAGTGCAACATCATTAAAATTCCCAGTTAATTACAAAGTAATTACAAATTGCAATTGATTGAAATGAACAATGCAATTATTTACAATGTAATTGCAGTTCCAAAAGAACGGTTCCAGAAAGCAGGTAAGACAAAAACAGAAAAAAAAATTACAATAAACAAGTAAATAACTGGGTGAAAATGTGGTAAAATCTGAGAACATGGTAAAAATCAGATGAGGGCTTTTCTTTTTTTCTGGATTTGTTTTTAAAACTGTTGGTTGTGTTTAGGTCAGCGGGTGGGCGGGTCAATCAGTGCTTTTGAAAACACTATTGGTTGGGTTTAGAGAAGGAGGTGGGTGGTCAGTCAAACGGTCAGACAGTCAGTCAGTCAGTCAGTCAGTCAGTCAGTCAACAGCGGCCTCTGGTGGATTTACGTGAGAACAGCAAGCAGTTGCGAGAGAAATTTGATATCTAAAAAAGTGTACACAGCGGCCTCTGGTGGAATCAGGAAACAAAACAGAAAACGTAGCTCTTGGGACATATTTGGCACTCTCCAGAAGTATATAAATCAAGGTACATTTTCAGAATGAGCCTGGGTTGAATAATCAAATATTGATTGATTGATTGATTGATTGATTGATTGATTGATTGATTGATTGATTGATTGATTGATTGATTGATTGATTGATTGCTTGGGCGAAGCAGTGGCGCAGTAGGTAGTGCTGTCGCCTCACAGCAAGAAGGTCGCTGAGTCGCTGGTTCGAGCCTCGGCTCAGTTGCCATTTCTGTGTGGAGTTTGCATGTTGTCCCTGCTTTTGCGTGGGTTTCCTCCGGTTGTTCCGGTTTCCCCCACAGTCCAAAGACATGTGGTACAGGTGAATTGGGTAGGCTAAATTGTCAGTAGTGTATGAGTGTGTGTGTGTGTGTGTGTGTGTGTGAATGTGTGTGTGGATGTTCCCAGAGATGGGTTGCGGCTGGAAGGGCATCCGCTGCGTAAAAACTTGGTGGATAAGTCGGCGGTTCATTTCGTTGTGGCGACCCTGGATTAACAAAGGAACTAAGCTGACAAGAAAATGAATAAATTTTTTAATTTATTTGTTTGTTAGTATACATGTTTGTATATAGATCCAACATCAAATATTTGGCTCAGTTTGTTGTATTGTGTAGCATTTTAACATTCAGTGTGGACAAACTCACCTGTAAACATGCTCTTTAACAAACTGCTTAAACATAACACTGCATTGCAAATGCTAACTATGTTATGCTAGCTCAACTCAAAGCTAACATGTATGGTGACAGAGAGGCAGAGATAGAGCGAGTGGGTCATTTAGCTCTTCTTACTTGAACAAATTGCTGCCTTCCCCTGCCTGACAGCCCTTTTCCCTTCACTTGTTAAAAGGTCTGCCATTGTTAGCCGTAGCTCCTCTGACAAGTCGCTGCTGGTCATGATGTCAGGAGGAGACTAATAAGGGCTAATTCACAAGCCGTCCTAAGAGCCCGGTTGGACTGTTAGCTAAGGGATCCCAGGATACTTCCAGCCCACTTGAGATGGAGAGAGAGAGTTTGCCCAAAAAGAGAACAAAAAGGGACGTCGGGAAGCAGCAGCGGGCAGGACGGTGAAGTCAGTCAGGACGGCATTCAGAGCCCACGCAGGTAGTCCCGCTAAAGGGCCCAATTTGTTATAAATGACACAGGCTCATTGAAAAAGGACAGGATGTCGTCGCCTCTTTTTGTCGGGTCCCGTCTGCCTTTTGTTGACACACTGATGGTTATAGGAGGAAGGGGGGAGCGCTGGATATGTCGAAAGCCATTTTCTCTGTGTGTCCAGGAGAAGCCAGAAAACATTTACAAGCAAATTCGGTTAGCGAGGATCCAGCAATAAAAGCACATGCCAATAGGGGACAAAAGACTTCTATTTTAACATGTAAATTACTCCCTGATTAATTCCGTAATCTAGACATCCTAAGACGTGTCTTGTCTTCGCTTTGTCATGTGTCATGGCAAAAAGCTCGCCTTCTCAAGCTTAACAAATCAGTAGATGTCGTCATCCCATCACACTGTTCAGAATTATTTTATTTTATTTTTCTTACTATTTATTGCTTTTATTTTGCTTAACTTTTACATACATGGGCCCACAACCATATGGATTGGGAAGCATGGATGAATTTAAATAATCCTGTTAAACACTATGTTATAAACAATAAAACCCACACACCCCACAAAGAGCTCATGGTGCGGGAGAATACAAATAAAGAAGCTTTATTAAATTTAACACCTAGGAACATTCGGAAGGAAATAACAAAGGCATAACCAGCTACACTAAACTTAGATGATCACTAGAAAGGAATTAAAGTATGCATGAAGAAAATGTGTGTGTGTGTGTTAGAAAATAAGTGGAAAATAAACCATTTCACTATAGTTTGTCTATAGTTTGACAAATATGGCTTGTTTAGATAGCAAATATGTGGTTTGTTTATGAGAAAATTTGTTGCAGTGATTTTAAAGATGCATTGCATCAGGAGTCATTCAGCCTATATTCTAGTGGTGTTTAAACCTGTTCCTGGAGATCTAAGCTGCGTCCCAAATCGCATACTTATGCACTATTCTACGCCATTTTGTAGTATAAATAGTTTAAGTAGTGTGTTCACACTGAAAACTCTTAAAATAATAAGTGCACTTTAATTACCCGGATGATGCACTCATTCAGCCGCTAAAATGAAGTGTGTAATGATGGACACTTCACGCACTCAACGACCGCAGGTTTGCCTACGTAGCGGAAGGGGCGGAGCTATCGGACGCACATGTTGGATAACTTTATTTATTTTGGATGGAGAAAGCAAAATTCTCCTACGAGAGTGATTATATCGCCTCCCGATGGTGAATGCGACAATACTCATGATAGGTATTATTTGATAATTCGGTCGTTTATTTCACTGATTTGGCGACCGTCAAACGTCATCAGGGAAACGGTTTGAATTTCCGTTTAGTAAAAAACACATTAGTGTGCCATTTGGGACGACACTACATACATATACTATCCTGTTGAGTGTGTAAGTGCATAAGTACATAGTGCATGAGTGCATAGTGTATAGTGTGCCATTTGGGACGCAGCTCTACTTTCCTGTACAGTTCAGCTCCAACCCTGATTAAACACACCTGAGCCAATTAATAAGGACTTGAATAGCGCTTGATAATTACAAACAGGTGTGTTTGATATGGGTTGCAACTGAAATCTGCAGGAAGGTACAGGGTCATCCCTGCTCTATTCCTTGCCAAGAAAAACTGTCAAACGGACACTTATTCTGGAGTCTGATGTTTGTCTGATGTTTAAATGTGAAATACTATTTAGGTCAGGGATGTCAAACTCAATTCCTGGAGGGCCGCAGCCCTGCACAGGTTATAGTTTCAACTCTAATTAAACACACCTGATCAGTCTAATTGAGTCCTTCAGGCTTGTTTGAAATTGACAGGTAAGTGTGTTGGAGCAGGGTTGGAATTAAACTGTGAAGGGCTGCACCCCCCAGGAATTGGGATTGACATCCCTGATTTAAGTATATCTAATGACAATATTTGCTTGCATATCTGTTATTTGTTCCAGCAAACAGATTTGACTGAAATGTTAAGCTTATATAAATGTAATATGAAAACTTTGCAATTGATCTTTTGATTGATTTACTTCGCATCTTTATGTTGCTGTTTGTTAAATGTTACTGCAGTACTATTGCAATTGCAGTAATAGTTTTGCAAAATGTTTTATGTTTCTATGTTGGCAGTTCACGTTACATTGGTGCACCTTCGGAGATAGCGACAGAGGCTGTATTATAATTAATCCAAAAGGATTCGAGCAAACATTAAAGTTTCCTAGAGGAGACTCCACTGTCCTCATTGGACATTTTAAACTAAACCTGCAAAACCAAAACAGGAATTAGGGTAAATCATATTCTAAATTGATTTCTCTCTTTTGCAGTGTATGTAATTACTGTTTACTGTGTTGGAGATTGCTTTAGCTTTTATGAGGTTTGTTGTTCCTGGATGTGGTGGACTAAATAATGCAGGCAGAAATCTGTTGATTTATTGATTCTAATCCTGCTCTGTACGCAAACATTATGTTGACACTTTAGTATAGGAACAACTTCTTGTTATTATCTTGTGTCTTATTAACTGCATATATTAAGATATTGGCTGTTTATTAGTACTTAATATGTTCTGCATTATCTTAACCCAACTTCTACCTTCATAACTATTAATAAGCAGAAAACTAAGAGTTTAAGCTAAAAGTCATAGTTAATGGTTTGTTAAAAGCAAGAATTGTATCTTACAGTTTTTCTCCATTGGTTTGGCTCATTTCTACATTTCTAAATTACATTTTCAAAAAAACATGGACACACCTCCAAACCACTTGGCAATTGTTCACAACAGAACAATTTCTTAAATTGCAAATGTCAGAATTCATATTTCCTAAATTGCAAATGTCTAAATACATCTTTGCAAATGATTAAGTACAGATTTAGCACAATTTCCAAGTGAATATCTTGTTGATCTAATTTGATTGTTAATTTTCAGTCTAATGGTTGTTCTCTCCAAAATGTGTCAGTGTCAATTCATTGTACAGGGTGGGCTATTTATATGGATACACCTTAATAAAATGGGAATGGTTGGTGATATTATTGTCCTGTTTGTGGCACAATAGTATATTTGAGAAGCTTGTAAATAACTTATGAAAGAATAAAGTCACGTTTAAAACCAAGTTTTTCTTGATTCTTGTGAAATTCCCAATTCTTAAGGTGTATCCATATAAATGGCCCACCCTGTATATGTCATTACATGCACAAAAGTCTGTTCAATTGTCAACATTAGTCAAGACCATGATACCATGAACACCATACAGTAGGTGAATCCTTGGAACATTTGATAACAATTTATTACAGCTATTTGTTTTTTTTTTTTTTTTGCTCTGATAAATAGAAGTTACTTTGTGTGTGGTTGATCATTACACTAAAAAAAGGAGTTACCATTTTCTTGGCAGTATGAGTGCAGTGTGTGACGTCAAACCTTGGAGGCTACTCTTACCCTAAAATCCTATTTCTTTTTTTCAGTTTTATACACAATAGTATTCTTTTAGCTAGACAAAAACAGTACAGTAACCATTGTCAATGAAGGACTGGGCTAAGACTGTAAGGTGGACATGAGGGATTTTTAGTGTCTTTTGGCATAATTACAAAACATCTGAGCATTTTGACACACAATGCTAAAGAGACGAAGCATGTTAGGGGACACTGACTGTTTAAATGAAAAAAAATTTAGTTTTGACACAAGTGAACTGTTTTGGGGAAAGGTATGAGCTTTTGCAGGTGAGCTACAGTGTTGTGCCAAATTATCTTAGAATTTTGAGAATGTAATTTCTGTTTCAAGAAATGAGTTAAACCAATGGAGAAAAAATGTAAAATAAAGTGCGGCTAACATTACAACATCAAATAATTCAAATACTTTTTTCTAAAATTACATTTTTGAATTAGCAAAGGCTTTGGGCCAGGTATAAAAATGTTTAAATTTTAAAGAAAAAATAAGTGGCCATTTATTCACATTATGATGAATAATTATACCTGAAGCCATTTGTTTTCTGATTTAAAAAAAGACCTTGCACTTAAAAGGTTACACACATTAGAATTTTTACAGTCAAGACTACATTTGTGAAAATGACCTATTTTTTAAGGATTAATTATGATTTTGAGCTCATTACACTTGAAATCTTAAGTTTATGCATTTTCATGGTACATAAGTTAAATTAACTCATATTTTTAAGTGACAGGACCAGGCACGTGCACACATAGGGCTCAACCTGTGCAGTGCACATGCCCTTTTTAGTCTTGGATAGAAAGTGCCCTTCTAAAATTATCAAAAGTGCCCCTGCGACGCAACACACCCTCGGTCCCGCCCTTCAGTATAGGCGCGCGACAACACCGCTCTTGAGTATGCGCGCGACAACACAGCTGATCAGAACGCGCGCGATAACACAGCTGATCAGGACGCGCGCGACAACACCGCTCTTTAGTAAAAATATCAGTGACAAAATATACTGTAAATTGTCTGTAACAGACCTGAATCGAATCGTTTTGACCAAATAATTTTACCACACACAAACACAAGGTAAAAAATTTGATAGACACAAAAAAAAAAAAAAAAAAAGAATGTCAGTTGTTATTGACATCAATATGACTCAACACAGCGGCCCTATTTAACTATTTAAGCCTGTTTCTCCCACAAAGCTGCCATATGAATTCAGAAGGGTCTAAATATCACATTTCATTTCATGGATTCCAATGGAATCAAACCCAAGACTTTGGCATTGATAACATCATGCTCTACTGTTTGAGCGACACGAATGGCGTTATTAAGAAGATTAAGAAGTTCACACAATATTATGTGACTGCATCATTATTAATGATCAAAAGCACTGTCACTAATCCGTATCAAATGACTACAATCGTACATTATAGTATAGTATTATTTGATAGGGATTTTACTGTACAGGAGCATCCCTCCATTCATTTGAATTGTGTGTTCTCCATAGAAACCTTTTATAATCTAACAAATACATGGCATCATGTCCCGTTCCCCATCTGTGCCTCTGTAACTCCTACTGGGACACTTGATGAACAGTTCTTATGCTTTATGATGTGACTTCTGAGTTATACTTTAGACCTTCCCCTCTTCAGGCCATGAAACATAAAGCATTTCACCTCAGTGCAACCCTTCCCCATTAAAGAAACATACAGGACCCTTCCAAGTTCATATTTCAA
Source organism: Danio rerio (assembly GCF_052040795.2). Classification (NCBI taxonomy): domain Eukaryota; kingdom Metazoa; phylum Chordata; class Actinopteri; order Cypriniformes; family Danionidae; genus Danio; species Danio rerio. Next base: position 38,853,775 of record NC_141026.1, on the reverse strand, counting down.
AGCACAGGTGCTGAAAGAAGCAACTTTAGTAGATATTCAGTCATGTCCCATACAAAGGCCAGACCGATGAATTTATGTCAAATAAAATGGCTTGGATGGAAAGCAGGAGCAGCAATCAGAGAAACAAAAAAACGAATGGACAATGAGGACGAAAACATTGAAACGCCAATGTAAGGGTGCGTTCAAGGATGAAGAAGTTCACAAAAGCTTTAATGTCATACACTGGCGGATTGCTTTTGTGTTTGCGACCACGAGCTGTGACTTCTACAAAAACTCAAAGAGCCAATGGATTAGAATACCATTAAAAAGATGACTGAATCAAACCCACTGGATTGTGGAGATTATCGAGGCAAAGGAGATCAAAACGGAAACCATGCAGTGATTCGAGAAGTCTGAAAGTGGACTTTAATCTATACAACTTTTCCAATGTAAGGCTTGCCTAGTGGGAAATGGCTTTTTTTCACCCCTCAACAATCACCCTCACATTTTTAATTATACTGGATGTTTTCTATAATTGAATATATAGGAAAAGAAAGCTTTGAATTGAATTTAAATTTTGATTTAACTTGGATATATTTAAGTTATACAATATAAGCTAATAGTAAAAATACATCTTAAAAAATGAAAAACTTTTCTCTCTAGATATCTCTAGTAACTGATTTATTTTATCTTTGCCACGATGACAGTACATACTATTTTACTAGATATTTATCAAGAGACAGGTTAGGGTAATTAGGCAAGTTAAAAAAGCTTAAAGGGGCTAATAATTTTGACCTTAAAATGTTTTTTTTTTAAATTGTAAAACTGCTTTTATTCTAGCCAAAATAAAGCAAATAAGACTTTCTCAGAGAAGAAAAAGTATTATCAGACATACTGTGCAAATTTCCTTGCTTTGATAAACATAATTTTGGAAGTATTTTAAAAAGAAAAAAAAATTAAAGGGGGGCTAATAATTCTGACTTCAACTGTATATGTATATAGTTTTGAAATAAACATTTAAGAAAAAAGATATGACGTAATGATATATAAATGTTAGTTTAATGTCTTGTTTAACTTTTAAATTCAAAACTTTTAAAATTAATTTATGCAAAACAGGCATTTCTGTGTTAATTAATAATTGCTCAAGTGAACCATATATACAAATACAATGCAGTGTAATATCTCTGAACCTTAGATCAGCTTTATAGTTCTGAATTAAAAAAAAAAACATTGGATAAACAATATATGTATGATGTTAATATAATAAATGTTAGTTAATATGTTTAAATTCGAACTGAACATTAAATTCAAAACTTTTAAAATTAATTAATGCAAAACAGACATTTCTGAGTTAATTGTTAATAATTGCTCAAGTGAATTATATATACAAATACAATGCAGTATAATATCCCTGAAACTTGGATTAGCTTTATAGTTTTGAATTAAATAAAAAAAAAAAAAAAAAAGCATTTGATACAATATTTGTATGACGTAATAATATAATGTGTTAGTTATCATGTTTAAGGTCAAATTGAACATAAAATTTTTAACTTTTTAAATTAATTTATGCAAAACAGACATTTCTGTTTATTAATAATTGCTTAAGTAAACCATATATACAAATAAAATGCAGTATCATAACCCCGAAGCTTAGATCAGCTTTATAATTTTTAAATAAATATTTAATAAACAATATTTATGATGTAATAGTTTAATAAATGTTAGTTATTGTGTTTAACGTCAAATTGAATATTCAACTTAAAACATTTAAAATAAATTGAAGCAAAACAGACATTTCTGAATTATTAATAATTAATAATTGCTCAAGTGAATCATATATACAATTAAAATGCACTATAATATCCCCGAAGCTTGGATCAGCTTTATAGTTTTCAATTTAACAGAAATCATTTAATAAACAATATTTGTATCAATATTTGTATGGCCTAAAAATATAATGAATGTTATCATGTTTAACGTCAAATTAAATATAAAATGTTAAATTTTAAAATTAAATCATGCAAAAACAGACATTTCAGTGTTAATTAATAATTGCTCAAGTGAATCATATATGCAATAACAATGCAGTATAATATCCCTGAAGCTTGGATCATCTCACAAACATTGAAAAACACGGGCTGATCATTTTCAAGCCGTTTGTCTAAACCTCCAATTACTATTAACCACAAGATGTTCCTACGAGAGACCAAACAAATTTCTAAAATAACACAAAAGAACTGGGCTTTGGTTACAATGTTCCTTCTGAAATCGCCATAATGAGTGTGTGTGTGTGTGTGTTGGATGGTCACTGTGGAGATTCCTGCTATTTCTCATCACATGCCCCTCTCCCGCCCCCTGCCGCCCCCATTCACGCGTCCCCTTCTTCCCCACATAAAACAAAAGCGGGCATCTGAAAGCGCTCTGAGGTAGGTAAATGTATTCAGTGACATCGGCCGGATGATTCTATTCTGCGCCGGCCCTGTAACATTTGTTTCCAGCCTTGTCTGAGGGCTGGGACGCCGTGTTGGGCCTTTTGTCCCACGTGCTCTCCACACAGGGCTGCAGTTAATGGTGGCCTTGTCCCCGGTCACTGGAGCAGAAACTTTAGGCAGGGAGGTTGAGCTATGAGGGGGGTTTTTTACGTAAGACTGCCGGGCCACCTCAGAGGTTGCCATGGGATGGCTTTCGGAAAACCCTCTCAAAGGAAGTGGTCCAGGGAAAGAAAGAACGCTTCTCGTTCCCCCCTTTTTCCTCCACAACCATCTTCTGTTTGGCCTGTCCTCACATCTGCACTGTTAGACATTTCTGTAAATTACACAGTTATTTACTGTATTTCACCCAGTGTAATACTGCAAATTCCTTTTACGGTAAATAACTGTATTTACCGTTGCATTATGGGAATTTAGTGTGACGTCGAACAACATATACAGCGATGTACTGTATTTGTAAAAATTCGTGTATTATACTGTATTTTCCACAACTGCTTCAACGCCACCTTGCGGCGATTCGACTACTCTGCACAACATTTTGCCTGAGGACCCTGGAGCAATTCTGGAGGACAATTTATTAGTGTGCCTGAAGAACATACTGGATTTAACAAACTTTACTCTGGTAAGCTGAGGCAGTGTTTCATTTTACAGAATGTTTTGTGGACGAGAATAAAACAAAGTAAAGTATAAAGTTGGCTATTATTATTTTCTCTGGCTTGGCGTTATTTCGCCCATTTGAGAAATATATAATCTATTAAGATGTTACCTTTATTTAATTTATTACATTAACACTACTATTACTTTAAATAAGACTGTTTATGACTATTAGCCATTGTTCTCGTCATATCTTTTTATTTATTTACATAGGAACCGGTGTTGCAGCGGGTTTTGGTTTAGGAGGGAACCAGAGGTATGCAGACAGTTTTGGAGGACACTTAGCACGAGACAACGGTCCGGCAGAGAGTGTTTTCCCCCAGAAGAATATGAATGAAAGACCAACAAATAATCCAGGTAAAAGCGCGTCTGTCTGTGCTGACAACACTCGACATTGATTTGAACACCTCTATTAGCATTTGTTTGCTCGGCAACATTGGCTGAAGCGATCTTAAAATGGTAATGTTAACTGTTAGCTAAACTGAGCTAAGTTTATACTGAATTGGACTCAAACTCATTTTAACGTGCAACGTTTAACTTATATTGATTTATACTATATATATTAGATGTTGTGAACTTATTTTTCTCTGGTTTAGAGTAACTTATAACGTTAGCTTGAGAAAATAACATCGCGACGTAACTTATAAGAACGTTAACGTACATCTATAACGTTACAATATGCATAGAGGTAAAGTTGGTTTTATATTCGCACATTCGTTCATTTAGAAGACTCTATACTGTTTACCATGTTACTTTGAATATTCGATCAGAATTAGCATGCCAGTATGACTTGAAATCAACATTAACACTGTTTATTTGACGGTGAGCATGTTGTACTTTGATAGTCATTAGCTGCTAAAATGATTTCACTATTTAGAGTTTGCAAATAATACTTTTATGAAATTAAATTATTAAGGGGGAAGTCTGAATCTGCTAATATAAAACCAATTTCACCTCTATGCATTATGCTAATAACCACCTTTTTGCTATTTATTGTTTGCTAATTATTTTTTTATCACAACTCTTGACATTTGGTTTAACATAATTGTTACCATTATATTTTTTTCTGTTTAGATATGGCACTGGCACAGCAGCAGGTTTTGTCTGAAGAAACAAACAGCATTTCAGAGGAACATCTTGATCAGCACAGCCTTATGCTTAAAAAATAAGCAAGACCAGTAAGCAACCAAGGTAAACAAATAAAAAAAGTTGTGTGGAGGTTGTGGATTGTAGCATGGTATTCTTATCTGTATTTTTGGCTTTTTTATGGTCTTAATATAGAATACTGGGAGCCTGCCTGTGCAAACTGGACCTCATACAACAGTAAGTACTGTACATCTATTTGTTTCTCAATATAGTAACGTTACTTTTAATACAAAATGTGTCACATGTTTAGTTGCTAGCTAAATAAAAAAATCGTTTTCCCTTTTTTATTAAACCATTTAGTAGGTTTGTTTTTCATCTTTGTTTATAATATTTTTGAGCAGATTGAGGTCTGTCATGGGTCAGACATTTCAAAATACAATAATTAGTATTGGGATACATGCATTTGTCTATGTATTAAATGTCTTTTTCCCCATTTCATGTTGCCTAAATATTTTGTAATAAATAAAATAATACAATTTTTTGTATAAATAATTCCAGAGGATGAAACAAAATGCACAACAACAACCAGAGTGAGCCAGAAGATAGCAGGAGAAGTAGTGAAGAGAATGACAACCATGAACAACAGTGAGTTATCCTTCTTTCACCAGCTAACTGAGAACTTGGATTAGGTGAGACACTCTCAATAGTTTTATCAGTATTCAGTCAGTTTTAGTTTATTAGGAATACATAAAACAAATTGTCTAATCTGTCCTGCAGTGAATCAACCCATCACAAATGCTACAATGTTTTTGTAAAACCTTGTTGGGGAAAAAAATTAACAGGACATTCTGGTTAGTTCTCTTTTAAACATGGTAGTGAGCAGGTTATGAGCAGGAGCCAGTTGCTCAGTACCAGCTGAAAACTACCCCAACCTAGCTGCCATGCTTCAAAATAATTAACCAGTATATGATTTATTTTTTTTAAACAAGCTTCTTCTATGCTTATGTTAGTCTGTTTGTCCTTATCCAGAGTTCTTCATAATCCTGGACTGGGCCAAATCCTGACCAGATGCTGTGGTGGTCATGGAGGAGTGAATCCTAAAAGACACACGTGATCAATGAGTTTCCGCATTGATCCAATGGGCCAGCCTGACCACCCGCTGGTGAACTTTCAAGCCTCTGGTGCCTAGACTGCGGCCTTGCACAAGTTTGGCTAGAGGAGAACTGGTCGTGCCCAACTGAGCCTGGTATCTCTCAAGGGATTTTATTCTACACTTTCGTCAGTTGGTGAAGTTTGTTCCATGCCACTGGATCACTTGGCTACAATTGGTGGATCGGTGGATTTGCTCTTCAGTGTTTGGACTTTCAGCAGTGACATTTACTGCTTCAATTATGAAAACTGGACTGAAGCAGCTTCAATTTATAAGAACTTCTATGTTAAGCTGCTTTGACATCATTGATCTACATTGTAAAAGTGCAATAGAAATAAAGATGAATTGCATTTGAACATGTGAATTCAGACCTTGTTGAGCATTTGACACCAGAACTAGTAATATTTTAAAGTTGGGTTGTTTCTGAGTCGGCTAATAGTTACAAATATTTATTTTTCCAACAATATGCAATTCAGAAGTTTAAATTTTTATTGTACATGTATGTTCTAGTGCTTTGTGTGATTTATTTATTTTTAATGTGTTGATTTTATTGCTTAATGTAATTTTCACACATTTTCCTTAAATGCTTTAAGCATTATTAATGTTTTAAAGAATGGAATATTTTGTAATTGTGTCTGGTTTAATGTCAGTAGTACTTAGTACAATTGTTTTTTTTTTTCTCAACAATATGCAGGTCAGACACTTAAATTAGTTTTGTACATGTATGTTAATGTGCTTTGTCATTTTCAATGTTTTTTTTTTCTTAAAATAAAATATTTTGAATGATTGAAATGTAATGTTTTTACACATTTTTAAGCTTGTTTTAAGCATCTCCAATGTTTTAAATAAAGAGTGTTTATTTTGTTAATATTTTGTAATTGTGTCTTTTTTAGGTCTATAGTATTAAAATAATATTAATAAAATTATATTATAAAATATTTAGGACAAAATTAAAAGGTTTACAGTAGCTAACTGTTAACTTAGGTTTTTACAGTAGTTAACCATTTTCAGACACTACAGTAACATACTGTAAACGGATTTACAGTTGTATATTGTAAATCTAAAATACAGTAACTTACTGGCAACAGTGTTGCCAGTAAGTTACTGTAAAAACCCTTTGAAATGTCTAACAGTGTGGTCTATCTGGCTTTTGCTGGAGATCGAGATGAATTCCTTCTTTGGGATTCTAATGGAGATGGAGGCTATCTCTGGATTTTCATGTGAAACTCTTCTGCTTTATTCGAGATGGGGGGCCTGTAGACTCAGAGCTGGCAGACTCAGAACCAGGTGCACTTGGAGAGGAGGAACGTGGAGGAAAGGATGGTCGTGTTCTCCATAGTTGAGTGGGATCTTCAGAAGAGAGAGGCTCTCCTTTTCTTTGTTGGCCTCTCATCTGGGTTTGGGTGGCTCGGCCAGGCTGATCTCTCTCATGACCAGAGATCAGCTCTTTCACTTGCTCTCAACGGTCTTCTGCTGAAAAAACCCACATGATTTAAATAATTGAAGGTCTTCCAGTTGGTGTGACTTTCGTGGAATGCTTAATGTTACCTGAACTTAAAATGGGAATCTGAAACATTTTGAGATCTAAATGACAAAGTGAACTTACTATCACAGAAGAATGGGAGCTGTTGGAGTAAAACTTCTAAAACAGAAGACAATCAACAATAGCAAAAAACTAAAATTTACCACCGAACTAGGCACAATTTACAGTATAAATTCATTCATTTTTTTTGCTTAGTCCCTTTATTAATCAGGGGTTGCCACTAAAGAAAGAACCTCCAACTTAGCCAGCATTTGTTTTTTTTTTACACAGCAGATGCCCTTTCAGCCACAACCCAACACTGGGAAACAACTATACAATCTTGCATTCACACACATACACTATGGCCAATTTAGTTTATTCAGTTCCCCTATAGCACATGACTTTGGGCTGTAAGGGAAACTGGAGCACTCGGAGGAAACCCACGTGAACATGAAACGAGAATGAGCAAACTCCACACAAAAATGCCAACTGACCCAGCTGAGGCTTGAACCAGAGACCTTCTTGCTGTGAGGTGATCATACTATCCACTGCGCAACCGTGACGTCAAATTTACAGTATATTCCATTATACATTTTGGAAATAAAACCACCCAAAGATCTGATACTGATTTACAATTCACAACTAAAAAACTAATATATAAAGTTGAAGTCAAAATTATAAGCCCTCCTGTGAAAATGCTTTTCTTTTTCAAATCCAAAGGCTCATTCTGAAAACGTTCCGCTATATACATTTCTGGAAAGCACCAAATACATCCCAGGAGCTACGTTTTTTTCCGCAAATCCACTAGAGGCTGCTGTGTGTGCTTTTTGAGATCTCAAATTTCTCTTGCGCGTGCCATTTTCGCCTGCTGTTCTCATGTAAATCCCCCGGAGGCCGCTATCAACTGACTGACTGACCGATCGATTGACTCACCTTCCTCCTTCCCTAAACCCAACCAATAGTGTTTTTAAAAGCACAGATTGCCCCGCCTACCGACTTCCCTAAACCAAACCGACAGTTTTTAAAAGCAATTTAGAAAAAGAGAAACCCTCGTCTGCGTTTTACCAAATGTTTAGATTTTACCACATTCTCACGCTCTTATTTACTTGTTTATTTATTTTTTTAGCTTGTTGTTTTTGTCTCACCTGCTTACTGGAATCATTCTTTGCCGGACTCAAACCCTGTCATTGTGGTTAACTCCTCTCTGCATCTCAAGTCCTCTGATGTACATGGTGAGCTACTGGACAAACTGGTAACAGTGGGGAAGCTGTCCATACAGAAGTAGTCAGCTGCTATTGTAACCCCACTGAAGAGCCACTGAGCGCCATCTGAATAGTTTCATTTTAAATATCATGCGAATGTGCATGTCTGGGGTGCGATACTTTTAACTGTCATGTGCGCGCCGGCGCTGTGCGGCACATCCGGTGTGTGACGCCCTTAATTAACCTAATTAAGCCTTTAAATCTCACTTTAAGCTTTCATAAAATTGAAATTGTCATGTAATTGCAAGACTTCGGTTGCCTTGAGCACATCTGAGCTATGAGTCTAAGCACTAACCACTAGGTTATTGGCGCTAACTAATTTTCATGTTTTTTTCGACTTATAAAATACTAATTATGCATGTTAATATTACTTCATCATAAGTAACTATAATAGTAATTATCATCATAATATAGTTTGTCACATGCATAAAACACGCTTTAAACTTTTACATGACAATTTACTTGTTAAATGATTTCCTTATGTAATGCCATTCATCCATAAAGGAGTAGTTGTTAAAAAATGTAAACTCTCAAAAACCCACCCAAACCCAATTTCCTCATCGGTTAAGGTTATAACTCTTGACGCTTATTAACTTGAGAGCAAAAGTAGCCCGATTTAAACATGTTTTTTTTTCTTTTGTTATAGATCATATATAATACTCTCTCTAGGCCAACGTAGGGCACTGAATCCGTAATGAAGTTATAATGAAAGAAGGCTGGCCACTGAAAAATCCAACCCTTTTTAACTCAAAGGGGTTTTGCTTACAATTATTCACTCGTGAAAATCTGCCAAAGAAATGCTCTTCATTTCTCATGCTGTGTTTCCTGGGATCAAATTCTCACAAGACTTTAGTGAGGCTGGAATAGCGGTCGGTGAAGAATAGAGGATCCCCGGTTAACATCACGGCTTTCCTTTTCATTTTTGCACCATCCAAGACTTGCCGCAGAATCAAAAACCAACCCTTTCTCTGTCTTTCTCTCCATTTGTCTCTCAAGCGCACACACAAAATGCCATGAGAAGCGTCGGTATGGGGGCACCTTTATTGGATAGGTATTGAGGGATTAGAGATTCTCGGTGGCCTACAGAATAGCACACACAGCATGGCCACTACGATTATGACACTTAGATACTCCAGAAAACGAAGGGGGAGGGATGTGAAGAACCAACCACATGTTCCTCGAAGGATGAAATGAGTCTGTAACCTAAAGGAAAAAGGGTTGCCATTAAGAGGAATTTTGGAGCACATGCTGAGGGCAGCATTTCAGCCAGCCATTTCACAAACACAGCTTTTGGTTTAGAGTAGCAATAATGATTAATAAAGGAGGAGACAATGCTGAATGGAAATAGATGTTGAAGCACAGCTTGAGTTAATCTCCTGGACTACAGCGACGCATTTGGCTTATAGAGCAATGGAGTGTGGGAGAACATATCAGCTTCATTGTGTAACTCTCTTTCTTTATTACAGTGTTTCCCAACTACTTTTTTCCATTGAGATTTTTAGAAATGCTCAGTAAGTCTCAATAGAACTCAACAAGCTGAAAAATGATGGTTTTATTAATATGGACATTAACAATGTAAAATGATAAATACACAACCTTACATTGTGTGTAAAGTAATTATAAAGTGGTACTGATTAACTTTAAAGAACTCTTTCAACATTTTTTTCTCTTTTGTTTGTTTGATGCAGTCATGGTCAGTTTTGAAGCTAATGCACAGACATGATGATAAAATATTTTCTTTCTCAAATTACTTTTTTGTTGTTTGTTTTACAACTTTAGTCACTTTAGGAGCAAATGCACAGGCTCAATATTCATTTGTTCATTTTCCTTCGACCTAGTCTCTATTTCAGAGGTCACATTGAATAAATTACCAAATTTTCTAGCATATGTTTTACACAGCGGATGCCCTTCAAGCCACAACCTAGTACAGGGAAACATCCATACACACTTATTGACACACAAGTGGCCTGGGACTTGAACTGGCGAACTCCTGTGAGGTGACATTACTAACCACTTAGCCACTGTGCTGCCCTGGCTAAGTAGTATCGTTTTATAATAATAACTACATGATTGCTTAAATCCAGTGGTATGTGCACAACATTTGTTCTAGACACAGCTCTATGTACATGTATTGTGTGCATAATGAAAACAACCCCCCACCCCCCACCCTGATGCAAAAAAAAATGAAGTTTTTAACATAAATTAAAAGTATAAAGTATAAAAACGTGAATTAATGAAGACTATTTTTTATATATCATTTTTGGTCAGTAAATGACAATACATTTTATATACATATAGTACTGTGCAAACGTTTTAGGCTATTATTCACCAAAAACAATGTTTAAAGGCTGGTTACTACAACATTTTTCTGTTGTATGTCAGTTTGAAATATCAATTTCTTTCATTTATTAATTTTCTTTTCAGCTTAGTCCCTTTATTAATCTGGGGTCGCCACAGCGGAATGAACCGCCAACTTATCCAGCACATGTTTTACGCAGCGGATGCCCTTCCAGCCACAACCCATCTCTGGGATAAATATCAATTTACATTTCCAAGTTTTATTTTTGTCATTAATTGTAATTATACAGTGAGATTATTGTCTGCACAAGGATCCTGACGACAGCTAGTACTCCACATAGAGATCTGACCTTTTGGCAACTTTGGCAACATCTCTACACTCGTTCTTTTTGCTCGTTCAAACTACTTATTTAAAATGAGTTGAAACAAAATAATTCTTGACTTAACTTAATTTGTGTTGGGACAACATGCATGAATTGTGTGGAACCCTGCATTTTTTACAGTTAAAGATGCTTCAAAAAAACCTACCTGCAAAGCTACAGTACTGTTTTAGGGCCTTGTGTAAAAATGCTGTAAAATCAGGATGCTTTCAAAAATAATGCATAAATACATTTTATTTATCAATGAACTTATATTCATTCATTCATTCATTTTCCTTCGACTTAGTCTCTATTTTAGAGGTCACCACAGTGGAATGAACCACTAACTATTCCAGCATATGTTTTACGCAGCAGATGCCCTTTCAGCTGCAACCCAGTATTGGGAAACACCCATACACTTTTCTGTGTGGAGTTTGCATGTTCTCCCTGCGTTTGTGTGGGTTTCATCCGGGTGCTCCAGTTTCCCCCACAGTCCAAAGACATGTGGTACAGGTGAATTGGGTAGGCTAAATTGTTCGTATGAGTGTGTATGGATGTTTCCCAGAGATGGGTTAAAGCTGAAAAGGCATTCGCTTCGTAAAACATGTGCTGAATAAGTTGGTGGTTCATTCCGCTGTGGCGACCCCAGATTAATAAAGGGACTAAGCCAAAAAGAAAATGAATGAATGAATGAACTGTTTTGCTAAAATAGAAGTGTACAAGTTAAGAAAAATCCCTGCACGCATTTAGTTGTGTTTAAAGAAGTCTAATAAACATCGAAAGACATTTAAACAGAGATATCTTGGCTAAAACAAACCTGAATTTGGACAGTCAGTGAAAATCTAATAGAATCTAAACAGCCCAAAACTAGAATAGTCATCAAATACACAAGAATGGATGACTACACACATGAATCTGTGCATTTAAAACATAAAATTAACTCTGGGTGCTTAAAAGTCCACAGCATATGTTTCAGTGTGATTAAAATGTGCAATGAATAGGCCACTCAAAAACATTATTTGACCAGAACTGAACCAAACATAAGTGTTTATACTTTTACATCAAAGTCCAATGATCATCACACTTCAGTCTATACTCAACAGGCGTCCCAATCTTTGTCAATATGAATGTGTAGATAAAGAGCTGAAAACATCCTGTAGGTATGTTTTATGGTCAGAGTAAAAATAAAAGGGAGCATAAATCTATTTCATTACCAGGTCTGTGTGTGTCTGCAGGCTGGCACTGTGTCAGAATGTACGCAGCCACAGGAAGTGACTTACAATGTAATATTTCATCTGAGACAGGCAGAAGGTCAGAGATAAAAAGGTGTTTTATGTATTCATGTCACTAAGAGAAGTCTTCGCGACAGGTGTTGACATGTGCGAAGACCCACGAATGAATTTGTATAAAGGCATTTCCAACCTTCAGCTGTCATGTTTCTCACTAATGTGTTCACTTTCTGCCTCAAAGTGTTCTAAGAGGTGCAGTAAGTGATTGTCTTCAGAAACATTTTTTGTTGTGCTGGTTGAAAGTCTCTTCACATTTCAATAGTAGAGATTTAAGTAAATGATCTAAATGTATTTTTATGTATTTTCTGGGTGAGGCAAAAGACAAAAAAAGTTAATCCAATTAAAAATTGTCAGGCCGATAATTCACATAATTCTGATAACTAGCCCAAACTGTCAGCAAATGTAGATTTCTGTTCTGTTCAAATCCATCGATGTGCGTGCACGTGTGCTGCAGTCACGTGGACACGAATGACAGTGGTAAAAACAAATGCTGAATAAAAACCTTTTAAAATACTGTCTTTCGGATGAGATGTTAAACCAAGGTCCAGACTCTCTGTGGTCGTTAAAAATCCCAGGATGTCCTTCAAAAAGAGTAGGGGTTTAACCCCGGCGTTCTGGCAAATTCTGCCCACTTCTTCCCCATATCATAATTGGCTTTATCACTCTGCCTCCTCTCCACCAATCAGCTGGTGTTTGGTGTGTAGTCTGGCGCAAAATGGCTGCTGTCGCGTCATCCAGGTGGATGCTGTGCACTGGTGGTGGATGAGGAGATTCCCCCCTATGTGTAAAGCACTTTGAGTGCCCAGTAAAGCGCTATATAATTGTAAAGAATTACTGTATCAATATTGGAGTTAGTTTTGCACGCTGGAGGAAGGATGACACCATGGCTGAAGTATTTCTTTTAGACAGGTAATGTTAAGTTTTAAAACTATTTTAGTTACGCAAAGCTGATGTAAATTGTGTTGTGTTATGAATGAGTTACATGCACAGAATTGTTGTTCAGCCACTGAAATCTTCCGGCGAAAGATCGATGTGACTATTTTCAGTTTCATAAGGTCCTTTTACAGCATCAATAATGTAGATTTTTATTTAGTTTAACAACAAAACATCAGTAAATAGCGCTATTCTATAGGGCGAGGCAGTGGTGCAGTAGGTAGTGCTGTCGCCTCACAGCAAGAAGGTCGCTGGGTTGCTGGTTCGAACCTCGGCTCAGTTGGTGTTTCTGTGTGAAGTTTGCATGTTCTCCCTGCTTTCGCGTGGGTTTCCTCCGGGTGCTCCAGTTTCCCCCATAGTCTGTGAATGTCTGTGTGGATTATTCCCAGAGATGGGTTGCAACTGGAAGGGCATCCGCTGTGTAAAAACTAGCTGGATAAGTTGGTGGTTCATTCCGCTGTGGCGACCCCAGATTAATAAAGGGACTAAGCTGACAAGAAAATTAATGAATGATACCGCTATTCCACCTAGCCTGCTTTACTGAGGTGTAGTTGGTTTTATTTTCACATTGGTTCATTTTTGAACAATGACATCCTGTGATGGACTCCCTATATTGTTTACCATGCTACTCTGAATATTTGGTCTGAAATAGCATGAAAGTATGGCTTAGTAATAAGCCCCAATCCCAATTCTACCTCTTAGTCCTGTCCCAATTCTCTTTAGCTTGAAGGTGTAGGGCAAAGGCAAAGGGCTAGATATCCCTTCAAATGGAGATTTTTCAGCATTACACTCGAAACCAGAAGTAAGAAAATTTCCCAGAAAACACCAGCTGCATCGGCAGCATGGCTGCACACAGAAGCCAGGAGATGCACAAATTAGTATTTTTTGTCATTATTATGAATTTTTACAGTAAACAAGCATTTGTTTTAAAACATTCATAATAGCGTTCGTGTTTTACCGCAGTGCTTTTTTTAAAAAATATGCTAAAATGAAAACCGCTAAATTCCTTTAAACACTATAATCCATAATAATAACTCCCGTATAGCAGTCCCACAACATTCTGTCACTCAATAACACTCGAATACCTTCTTAAAAAGTCTATTGACTGGGAATGAGCTTTTTACAGTGTCTGCTATAATGTTAATGTTATTTTCATGTGTTTACATAGCAATTACATTACATGGCCACAGAGTAAATGCACAGTATAGTTGCAATCTTATTGGCACATCATATCCTTATGATAACATGATATTGTTGGCTTCACCAATTTCCTGAAGATAAACACCAATAGATAATGCAACTGGAATACTTACAGCAGTTGCGATCGTCGATTTCATATGAAGTAAGAGATATCGATGACATATAATGACATGTGCAGGTGTTGTAGTAATGTCCCATTTCTTAAGAGTAAATGAGTGAAATATTGCACATTATGAAAGACAAGTTTTGCTTGTTACACAACTGAAAACATGCTCAATATACTACAGTTTTTCATTGACATTTGTAGTATTATAAAGTATTTTATTATTTAAAGTTTTCCACCTGGCTAATAGTATGATGTAGTGGGTCTTCGTCATCTTTAACGCGATATTAGGATGGCAGGGGTGGGACTGTGTTTCAAAGATATTACCAACCATTAGCATTTTGGCAGATCACTGCACCGTTAATAGGAGGAGTTTTATTTTTGTTTATTGTTTAATATACTTTGTGCTCAGGCCTGTAAGATGACCTCTCAGGATCCAATGTAATTACAGTGATGAGAGTCACTTTGAATGTGCAAGTGCTTATTATTATTCTTATAACTACACTGTAAAAAAACCCTGGTTGCCTTAAGTTTTTAAGCTGAATCCAGTTAACCTATGAGTCCATTGAACTTATATTATGTTAAAATGACTTAAAACTTTTAAAAGCGTAACTTAAAAACGTAAAAGCTTATAAAATTAAGTTAAACATGATTAACTTAGCTTATAAGTTCAATAACTTAAAAACATGCAGTCAGGACTAATTGATCATATGATTTTTTACAATGTACAATACCTTTTGTATGTATGTATGTATGTATGTATGTATGTATGTATGTATGTATGTATGTATGTATGTATGTATGTATGTATGTATGTACTCTTAGAATAAAGGTACGAGAGCTGTCACTGGGGTGGTACCTTTTCAAATAGAACACATTTACACTTAAAGAGTCTATATTGGTACCTCAAATTATATATATTAGTACCTGAAACATTTAAGAGGTACAATTTTGTAATCTTTAGGTACTAATATCTATCCCTGAAGTATTAATATAGACCTTTTACAAATGTGTTCCTTTTAAAAAGGTACCACTCCAGTGGCAGCTCTCGTACCTTTATATCTAAGAGTATATGTATATAGGTATTTATGTGAACATTAGTTCCCTTAGGGCTGCATATTTAATTTGAAACATAAGCAAAGTGAGTATCTGCCTCTGTGCAACGGGCTAATTTATTAAAAAAAATTTATATTATTTAATGCACTGAATTGGCCACACAGCTCAAAAACTTCTCAAAGTATTATGTGTGTACTAATAGAAATAAATGCTGCCACAGTATTTAAAATAAAAACAATAATAATAACAAAATACCAAAACATCTACAATATGCCGGGAAAGGTTTAAATGTCTTGGAAAACTAGTGAAAATACTTGCAAAATAGAAATTTGTACTGAAGTATACCATCATTATACTACAATACCAGCCTTTGAGTGAATACCCCAATTAAAACAAATCTCTATAATATATTGTATTTGTTTCAGTGTAAGACAAGTCCTCGTATGCCAAAATAGCCTGCACTAGAATTGGCTCAGAGCTACAGTACTTGCGTCCTACTACACAACACAGTTAAGCTGTTGTGCATATTTGGGCCACTAGAGGGTGGTGTTGGCTCTTAAAGTTGACATCTTTTCTAGGCGCATGACAGTGCATGTCACCAACTGCTGTTTGAGATTTGGTGAGTTGATGGGGGTCATTTAATTTGGCCATTGGTTTTCTTGATCTCAGTCTGCAATAATATCTTATAATGCTTTTAGACTTTACATGTCAGTTCAGACAACAGACGAATTTCACTTCACAGCACTGATCACTGTAGACTGCAGTTTTGTTGTAAAATTGTTCACTAAAAAAAAGCACCAACATGCTATATCTGTATATGCTTTCAGTCAGCACATCTTATGCAACCTCTCACTTTGAATAACTCTAAATTTATCCAGACGTCAACCATCTCTGAAAGTTACTTTGAACTCTTTAAATGCCTGAAACTCTAGTTCTTAGCATTGTCATAGTTTCCCTCCAATCATACAGTATTTGCTGTGAGGATTAGCATTTTGGAAGTCTGTGGGACATCCGAGCAAACCTGCTAATGTCAAAGGTACATCCAGCCGGGATCTAATGAGATGAGAGGGTGGGGAAGAGACGGTAGATGCAGGGGTTCCTTTAAAAAAGGGCAGGAGCAGGGAGCTTGGCCGGGCCAGGATCAGAGTCTTGTCGACAGGGGATAATCCTGTTTGTCACGTCACTCCAGGGCACAGGTCTGGGCCACGCTGTAGGGATCAGGCCAGTGATGTAGTGATGTGCTCTGGGGCACACATTCAAAAGTGGGTCCTGCTTTTTGATTTTCAAGATTCACAAAAAGACAAACAAGGATATTTGCAAAATTTAAAAACTGGATAACTGATCATTATCATGTCTTGACAGAACTTTTATGTTTTGATAGGGCATGGCTATATCATTCACCTTTGTTGTACTCTTTAAATTGTATTACACTCACTTAATCACTCACTCACTCACTTTCCTTCAGCTTATTCCTCGCTTTATCAGGGTGGAACGAATCTCCAATTAACCTGGGAATTGATTTACACACCGGATGCCCTTAAAACCACAACCCATAACTCTTATTTACACACTACGCCCAACTTTAGTTTATGCAATTTACCTATATCGTAGGTGAATTGAATACTCACAAGAAACCCACGCAGACACAGGGAGAACATGTAAACCCTACTCAGAAAAAACCTTCTGGCCCATTTAGGACTTGAACCATTGATCTTCTTGTTGCGAAAAGACAGTAGTAACCACATAGCCATCGTCCTGCCCGTTGTATTACATGGAGAAAAAAAAAAATATTATACAGATAAAACTTAATGGGGGTAAATAATTCATTAATTCAATTTCCTTTGACTCAGTCCGTATAGGGTCGGCACAGTGGAATGGACCAACAACCTTACCAGCATATGTTTTGCACAACGGATGCCCTTCCAGCTGCAACCCAGAAGTGGAAAACATCCATACACACTCATTCACATTCATACACTACGGCCAATTTAGTTTTATTCAATTCACCTACAGCGCATGTCTTTTGGGCTGTGGGGAAAACTGGAGCACCCAAAGGAAACCTACACCAACATGGGGAGAACATGCAAACTCCACACAGAAATGCCAACTGGCCTGACCGGGACTTAACCCAGCGACCTTCTTGCTGTGAGGTGACATTGCCAACCGCTAAGCCACTTTGTTTTCCCTTAGAGTAAATAATGACAGAATTTATTTATTGGGCACACCATTTCTTTGGTACAAACCATTTTACCCACTCTAATTGTAAATGGGAGCATTAGTAAACAAAAAAAAGGCTTCCTCCAGCCATAATAACCAATCAGAGATTACTTCTACAGGCAAATTCAAATAAGACCAGCAGACGCTCCGGTCTCCAAAAGCAATGTTGAGGTTTTAGGTGGAATTTGCATCAGAGAGGAGGAGGTGACATCGCTAGGCCTTTCGCCCAGCCTGTGCTACTCAATGCTCTTGCGTGTGACATGTGGCATGGAGGTTTCGGATTTGGCGGTGATGTCAGCCGTCGCTTCACCTCCTCCCATTTTTCCACAAGACTCGTGTGTCACGCGTGGGCGCCCCCGTCACATCTCTCACTCCGTCTGGCTTGACACTGGCTTCTGAGCCTCGTTTTTTGGGAAGCGCCTACATAACACCACTGTCTGCCGCGCCAAGACGAACTGCCTCCGTGGCCAGACGAAGCCTCCGGCAAAAAATAAAATACATTGTCCCTCACCCTGCTTTTCCAATCGGAAAACTCTCAGAGTCATTTACTGTCCGATTTGTATATCAGCAGAATCACGACATTCCACCTAATTATATAGGAGTGGGATTTGGGGAAAGACCAATGCTTAGGAAAATGTAGTGGCGCAAATTACCCGAAGCCTCTAAGCAAGCTCTGTGTGCGAGTCGTAAATACAGTACCACACACTATGATGCACACCGCCTTGCTTGCACTTCTGTAATTGCTTGCTTGTGGAGTTGCTGTAATTTAGACCTACAGTCTGAAGCTCCACAGTGTTGACAGGCCATTTGCTGCAAGATTTAAAGCCTATGCTTTTCTTCATCTAATCATGCATGCTTAAGTTTAAAGGGAGTCATACAGTATGTCAGTTGCACATAATTGTATAATTTTATAAGCACAGGAAATTCAACTCTTAGAAGTGAAGTTTGATTAGTTGATGCTGAGTGAATGTAATCTCACAGGACAACTAGCCATGCTTTAATGCATAGACATATTTGTCTTTTTCAAGTTTTTTATTTTATTTTATTTTTAACATGGGGCTCTGTTCAGAGATGTAGATATGAGACTGTTATATAAGTGTTAGATCTATGAGCTGTTAGCATCTGTTTTGTGCCATGAATAAGTCATTTTTATGCATTTGACATTTACACATTTTTAGCAGTACGTAGATTCAAACCAATATGTACGTGAGTCAAACCAATGCACACGTGTTGGCAATTATTATGCTCTACAAGTTGAGCTTCTGAAAAGTGGAACTTGCACAAGTTGGCTTTAATAATAATGTTATCTTATGAAAACCTCCAAAATCAAACAAAAAGTGCTCAAGGGTAGCTTAATTATTGTATCGGCGCTCATTGGATATGGGATCCATCAATATAAACAGCAAAAGAAAGTCCAAGGCACTTTAAAAATGTGAAAAAAATATTAAAAAGCCTTTTTTCCTTTAAAACTGTGCCTACGTGTTTCAGCAAACACTTGCCTTCATCAGGGTAACACGTAATTAAGAAAACCTCATTAAAGAAACTATACAAACAGGCCTGTAGCCAGCCTGGAGAAAGGGATGGGGGTTTTCTGAAAAAGTGGACCTTTCTGCAGTTATTCACCTCATTTTCTATTTAATTATGAGGTTTAAATACTGCATTTTAGTGACATTTTAAGCTCTATTTTCAGCTAGATTAGCTTATCGGTTGGTCATCATAACCACACTTTTTGACATACCAAAAACATTTGCTACATTTTTAGAATTTAAAAAAAAAAGAAAATATAAATATAAAATATAAAAACAATTTAACAATTTAATATATTAAACAAATTAATTAAATCATATATCATTAGGAAAAAAGGAGTCTTGTAAAAAACAACAACAACAACAACAACAACTGTAGCCTATTGTCATTATTGGGCAAATAACAAACTGGTCAGAACAATTAACTTTCCTTCGTCAGAATTTGGCCATCTGAATAATAAAGAAATTAAAACATAACATAATAATATTAATAATGTAGAGCTTCTTGATTTTTCTAATGTTTTTTGTAAATAAAAAAGTAAATTTTGAAAGTTCATGATAACAAAAATAGTCTATTTTTTATAAAAAATTATTAACTTTATTATGGGCTGCTTTTGGTGCTTTGAACCTTTTTATAATTATTTTGTTTTCTTTCAACAACAAGGTCCAAAATAAAATAAAAGTTACTTGTAGTTAAAGTAGACTTCACTTTGTCACCTCAGAATTATAAGGTTCTAGCTGACATTTCTGTCAAAATTGAGTTATTCACATATTTTTATTGAATGACAACTTATTTACATTATGGGATGTTTTTTTTAATAAGTTGCTTACATTTTGAGACTATTTTATTTTATTTAAAAACTAAATGTTGCACACATACTGAATGCAAAAATCTTTATAGCTCAATATCTCAAAAACATTCAGAACACAGATAGATCCTTACAATTCCAAGGTGATGACTTTCTCTGTTTTTATTTTTTATTTATTTTTAATTTTTTTTTGCACAACTGGACATGGACAGTTATTGTTCGCATGTATTGGAAGCTTTATTTGATGCCTTTACAATTCATGATGGCATAGCAGTAAAAATAAAACAAATACTGTAAGCTCATGTATGGGAAAAATTCTGGACCTTTTATCAGTAGGTGGTTTGGTCTTTTGAACCACCTGAACAACCCCTAGCTATGGGCCTGATAAATGACCAACATTTATTTCCCCCACATCTGAGTTTCTGAAACTTTTTTTCGCCAACTTATCCAGCAAGTTTTTTTTATGCAGCAGATACCTTTCCAGCCGCAACCCATCTCTGGGAAACATCCACACACACATTCACACACAAACTCATACACTACGGACAATTTAGCCTACCCAATTCACCTGTACTGCATGTCTTTGGACTGTGGGGGAAACCGGAGAACCCGGAGGAAACCCACGTGAACTCAGGGAGAGCATGCAAACTCCACACAGAAATGCCAACTAAGCTGAGGCTCGAACCAGCAACCCAGTGACCTTCTTGCTGTGAGGCAACAGCATACCTACTGCGCCACTGCTTCGCCCCAGCAGAGATATAAAGAATACAAAACATTTGTACTCAAGTAAAAGTACTGTGACAATGCTAAAATAATACTCAATTACAAGTAAAAGTACTGTGCTTAAGTAAAAAGTACTTAAGAAAAAGTACAAAACAGTATTCTAAAAAACAATCAAAGTCTATTGTTACTGTGGTAACACTTTAGAATAACTATCCGTTATAACTAGTTATTAGACCATTAATAAACTGTTAGTTAACAAGTTATAAATGACTTTTTAAATAAAAGTTAATAGTTTGTTAATTATTTATAATTGTGCCTTATAGATGGCTAACAGATAACTTACAAGCTGTTAGTTAACAAGTTGTAAATGACTTCTTAACTGTATGTTAAAGATTTATAACTATACCTAATAAATTATTAAGAGATCATGAACAAGCGGTTAGTAAATAACTTAATGAACGCTTGTTAAGTATCAGTTAATAGTGTATATATGTTATTGGGACGTTATTCTAAAGTTGCAGCTATTCTTCATTTATTAACTGTTAGTAAATGAGGAATAGTTGCAACTTTAGAATAACGTCCCAATAACATGCTTAAGCTAATAACTAACACTTAACTATTATATTTACTCACACTTTATAGATTAGTTAAGAAGTCATTTACAACTTGTTAACTAACAGCTTGTAAGTTATCCATTGGCCATCTATAAGGCACAGTTATAAATAATTAACAAACTATAATTTTTTTAACAAGTCATTTATAACTTGTTAACTAACAGTTTATTAATGGTCTAATAACTAGTTATAACGGATAGTTATTCTAAAGTGTTACCGTTAGTACTTTTGTGGTGGATCTAATTTTGATTATGGCCCATTTTTTTACTTTTTTATTGTTAAATTGTTTAGTTGTTCATGACACTGTGCACTAACAAGGAAAGTATTTTTGATCTCATTTCATGACAACTAATAACTTTCAATAGCACTGCCAATATTACCAGATACTGTGTAAACAGTCATATACTGCATATTTTTTTGTACATATTTTTTTGTCTTTATTTTTCAGCTCAAGAGATTTAATTAGTCTTCTAAAAAGACAAATTCAGTTAAGCCTATACCAGTGTTTCTCAACCACGTTCCTGGAGGCCCACCACCTAAGCACATTTTCCGTGTCTCCTTAACCAAACACACCTGATACAGATCACCAGCTCATTAGCAGAGACTGAAAGACCTGAAACAGGTGTGATAGACAAAGAAGACTATAGCTGCGTCCCAAATGGCACACTATACACTATGCACTCATGCACTATGTACTTATGCACTTACACACTCAACAGGATAGTATATGTATGTAGTGTCGTCCCAAATGGCACACTAATGTTTTTTTACTAAGCGGAAATTCAAACCGTTTCCCTGATGACATTTGACGGTTGCCAAATCATTGAAATAAATGACCAAACTATCAAATAAAACCTGCCGTGAGTATTGCCGCATTCACCATAGTGAGGCGCTATAATCACTCTCGTAGGAGAATTTTGCTTTCACCATCCAAAATAAATAAAGTTATTCAACATGTGCGTCCGATAGCTCCGCCCCTTCCGCTACGTAAGCAAACCTGCGGTCGTTGAGTGCGTGAAGTGTCCATCATTACACACTTCATTTTAGCGGCTGAATGAGTGCATCATCCGGGTAATTGAAGTGCTCTTATTATTTTTAGTGTTTTCAGTGTGAACGCACTACTTACACTATTTATACTACAAAATGGCGTAGAATAGTGCATTAGTATGCGATTTGGGACGCAGCTTATGTTTGGAACGTGGTTAAGGAACATGATTGGAAAAAACACTGGCCTATACAATGAACATATTTTAACTAAATAAATATTATTTACACATAAGCATTGGTCAATTATATGTATATACACATTGCTCCTGATTTTACTGACATGTTTGACACACCCACCAAACAAGATAATTTGCATCTCAAGCCCCATTTCCCATTGTTTCCATGAAACATGTCATTCAACCAAGAAACTGCAGCAAAATGTTATGGACCTTTAAAAATGACTCTCAGGTCTAAAGACATGCAAGGAAGAATACATTTAAG
Source organism: Danio rerio (assembly GCF_052040795.2). Lineage (NCBI taxonomy): Eukaryota > Metazoa > Chordata > Actinopteri > Cypriniformes > Danionidae > Danio > Danio rerio. Next base: position 38,831,018 of record NC_141026.1, on the reverse strand, counting down.
TGTGTGTCATCCCTGAGATGGACTGGCCATTTTTCTATGCTGTAAGATACGAGGATAAGACAATACAAGTGAATACAATAAGAATACAATGTGGTTTTCGAAAATTACATGGGAGTTATGACAATGATTGTGTCTCTTCACTGGCTTTTGGACCTGGAACATATTTTTCCATGAATTGTGTTTGTCTTGTTTCTAGTCTAAATCTATAAAATATAAACATAAATGAAAGGAGTAGCATTTTCTAGACAAGTAAAACATTTTTTTTTTTTTTAGAAATAGTAAGTCAAAATGAAGTGAGTTATTCTTTAAAACAAGTCAAATAGTTTGCCAGTGGGGTAAGCAAAATAAGCTTTAAAGCTAAAACAAGATTTTTTTTAAGTTACCCCACTGGCAGATTTTTATTTATTTATTTTTTTTTGCTTGCTTTAAGGACAAACCCCACTTCATTTTGACGACTTATTTCTGCAAACAAAACAATATTGTTTACTTAGAAAATGCTTCAGGATTTAAACTATATATATATTTGAACTAGAAACAAGAAAGCATTTTTCAGTGTCTGTTAGAGCATACTTTGCATTAGAAGCTAAAGTTAGGTGTTACTTCTAAAACGGTTTCCAGTAATCTAGGTGCAAACAGCCCAAAAGCTTTTCCCAGTAGATGTGAAGTTCCTACAGACTGTGACAGACAGATTCAATTTCTCTTTTTTTCTCAGTTTAAGCTTATTTCTGGGTAATAATAGGGTAATAAAATCCATATTTGGAAAACTAGATGTCATGGCCAATGCCTTGAAATCCTACTTACTAATGCCTGTTTAAAGACTATTCTTATCATAACTAAAATTATACTACAAGTTGTATTAAATATTGCCTAGTCACTTTTCTGCTATACAGCACTCAGCATATGTGAGTGCATCCCATTTTGAAAAATTATATTTTTATCCATTTCTCAGTGAATATCAGTCATGTTTTTGGTGCATTTGAACAAAACAGATTTATTAATTGGATATATTTATTCAAATAATATTTTACTCACCGAACATCCTTAGAAATAGAAAGATAAGACATTTAAATTCATGCAACATTTTTGAAAAAAATACAAACTACACAATTTCAACAGATTTTTTTTTTTACATTTTTTGTTTCTCTTGAATTTGCTCTTTTTATATTTCCTATTTAATATTTTTCCCTAACATATAGATTTGTGTGTACTTATTTTAAAGCGTTATCAAAAGTTACTTTGTAAGATTAGCTTCAGATTTAGCTTCAGTACTGTCTAATCTAATGTATATGCACAAATATAATATATAGAAAATATTCTTCTAAATGAGAGATTTGTGAGGGGTGTACTTATATATGCTGAGCACTGTGTATGCAACGGCCACTTTGAGTTAGCAAGCTAATGGGATCCAGTACATCATATCTCAGACAGATGGATCCTAAACAATTCAGGTCCTGAATGGACAAAATCTTAAGCTGTGTTGTCAGCGGTTCAGCATTTTTCTTCTTAACCATCAGTGTCTTTGGCTGAAAGGGGCTTATTTGCAATAGCAGTTTCAACATCTGTCCTGAAGTTTTTGTTATGCTTAGGGTATTGTACTACCTTTGGGGATTCTACCCTAAAACAATGATGGGAATTCTTGCATTGAACATTTGTGTGTCCCGCTCAATATGCAGGTGTGTGTAGGCGTTAGACCCCCAGGATTCGCCCACTAAGCATGGTGGGTTGGGTCCAAGAGAAGAGAGGAGGGGAGCCTGAAAGTGTGGGGACAATGACCCCATCCAGCTTCTCTCCGTGGGTGTGGGTGGGAGGCAGTTATGCATCATTCAGCCCCCGCTGAGCACTCCCAATCCGCCCCCGCATTCTGGAGATGCCTACCTGCCCAGGATCCCTCCTCTCTCCATCTGTCTGGTTTGGGAAAGGAGATGCAAAGGGAGAAATGGATGGGCCTCTATGAAACAGACGAAAGGGAAAGCTTTTAAAAATAGCAAACAAACTGACAAGACGACTTTAAGCTTTAACAAGAAATGATTTATCATAGTGAAGCATCTTAACTCACACTCTAAGTGTTGAGGCAAAATACCACAGCAAAATTTGGCTACATGGGTTATCAGAAATGACCCAGTACTGCACACTGGCCAAGATAACATACACTCTTCTTGAAAGCTGTTAAACTGCTCTACACCCAGAGTGGGAGAGAAGGGAGGAGGCAACGGTTCATTTCAACACCCTGAACTCTGTCAGTTGACTCAGAGCTTAGACGTGGGAAAGGCCTCAGTTGGAGGATATGCAGCCGTGCTTTAGCAAGCTTTGCGGTACTCGTCCCATAATCTCAAGGGTATGAAAGATGGGAGATGGCTGTGGTTTTGAGGGAGCTCTATACAGCTGCTGCACTGCCATTTATTTGGTTAACGCAAACCCAAATAATTCCTGTCAGAATCTCCTCCAGAGTGTCTGACTCAGCCCTTTTTAAGTTCGCACCGGGAAGTATGAACTGCAAAAGTGGGAGTAACTATTGAAACAGCTGCATTTCTTGTAGGAACGAGTGTTCAGACCATGAAGGGGTCGCTCATTGTTATGTTCTCTTTTTGTCTTGATTTGCCCCGTTGCAGCTCTAGAAACATTCTCGTCTTACTGTTTCGACGTCTTAGAGCTCATCAGTGGCTTCCAGTCTAATGCAGTTTATCATAAAGCAACACTGTAAAAATGAGTTCCACACAATTCCTTGATAATATCACAACAAAAATTAAGATAACTTAATTGTATTTACAAATGTAAGTGGATTGAACACAAAACATATTTGAGTTGTCATCCAAAACAGCTAAAGATTTGTGTTGATTCAGCTCAAAAACAACAGCCAAAATAAATACATTTTTGAAGTGAATGATAATGCTTTCACATTTTGACAGACAATAATACACTGTTTAATTAACCCAGCAATTCATTCGCATACTTTTATAATCCTAAAACTTTGCTGTGGTTAGTTTCATGGGCTATATATTACCCTAAAGGATGTTCTGTATTGCTTTTGTAATTTTGCACATTGAAAAAATGAGTGTATTTGTTTAAAAATTTTAATCAGAAATGTTTATGATGAACCAACTTGGAGTAGTAGTCAACTATTTGCTGTTTTGTAAGTAAGTTTTAAAGATATTACCAGCCTATCCACTTGTTCTTTATATACGTGCTCTTGTATTATAGGGTCATTGACACCCATAGGCACCAATGCAAATGTTGAGGCCTTCAAAGAGATACATTGACAGCAGTATCATCATTCTTCTACTTCCACCTGACAATTACTCACTGCTTTTGGTGAACTCCCATCCTTCGAGCTACACTCATGAATTGAGGGTTATAAAGTGGGCAGGTAAGAATTTTTATGTTTTGTTTAGTTTTTTGCTTTGCTGATAGTAGCATATCAGTCTTTGTTGAAAATGTATTGTTGCTAGGTATTGTGTGCTTTTCCTTCTAATATTACATTGATAAGAAACTGCCAGGGGCCCTCTAGGCCAGTGGTTTTTAATGCTTATCCTGGGACTCAGTGCTCTGGAAATTTTACATGTCTTCTTTGTCTCATTCTGATCATCAGCTAATTAACAGTGAATACAATGAACTAAGCTCTACGTTTCATATAGGAGAGACATAGAAAATGTGCAGAGGAAGTCCCAAGAACCAGGATTAAAAACACTCGCTCTAGGCCAGGGTTCACCAATCTCGGTCCTGGAGGGCTGGTGTCTCTGCAGGGTTTAGCTCCAACTCAACTCAATACACCTGCCTGGATGTTTCAAGTATAGCCAGTGAGACCTTGATTAGCTTGTTCAGGTGTGTTTGATTAGGGTTGGAGCTAAAAATCTGCTGGACACCGGCCCTCCAGGAACAAGTTTGGTGAACCCTGCTCCAGGTCCTTAGAGAGTAAAAAAAGTTTCAAATTTAAAAAATTTTGTCATTGAATTATTGTTATTATTATTATTATTATTATTATTATTATTATTATTATTATTATTATTATTATTATTATTATTTTACATTAGTTTAGGAATTTACTTTGGAAAATAATATATTAGAGTATCTAATATGAGAAAAGCTATGATCTTAAAATGAAGATTTCTTTAATATTTAGTTTTTGTTTTTGGAAATTAGCAAGATTTTGATATGATTTTTTAAAATAATTTTTGTTGTGCATTTAACCACGATTGATGGCAATATATACATCTTAAAGTGTTTAAATACATGTTTTAAACTCTGCATAAAATAGGTAATACTTTCAGAATAGATTAAATTATACTATAATTCTATAAAAATATATTGTCTCTTAAAGATTGTTTAATCAAGTGTGTTAAAAATAAATATTTCTTACAAATATTTTATTTTATTATTGTAATTTTTATGATTTGATTACCTAAAAAAAGTCCAGAATCGCATAGAAATTTACCCAAGTTAAACCTTTTCTTAGCTTAGTTTAAAATTTTGTCCTTACTATTTCATCCAGATCCATGAGTAAGATTTGTCAACCCTCAGTACCTCCTGCCACACAGAACCGCAGCACAGAGCAGATGCATCACTCACAACTTCTGCTGATCTCATCAGAAGACACACTTATGGATGGACTTTCCTGAGCAGAAGCACAAAAGGGTACACATGTCACTAACCTCTTGCCACAAAGCAGGTGCCGCTATCAGAGGTCAACAGGGAGGGACGGTTGTCCATCACAACTTGATGAACACTTACACATTAACCATTTCAGCTACATTTAATTCACAAGTATCTATAGACTTAGCAGTGGAGACAGAAAGTTCGGTTGTGACATTTTAAATATTAATCCCAAGAAGAAAATTATTAATGAGAAAAGTCATTCTATAAGTCAATTAACTATTTTAGGCCTAAATGTTTGAAATATATGATAATGTCAAGTAGAAATGATAGTGTGTCTAATTTCAAATCTATGTTAATATAATATTATTAACATAAATTCCAATGCATTCTGACCACTTGGGATCTATTTTTTTTTTTGAAGAGACCCTTCCATGTTATTGAATCAATCACTTCATCATTTGCACCATTTAATGTGCCCTATAAATGAATATGAATGCAAATGAATGGAAATGAAATGGATATGTAACTCTTATTTCAATAGCTTGTCTTGATAACAGTAAAGTATAAATACTACCTTCAATTTCACAATCAAATGTGTTGTTCACTATATAATTCCCCTTTTCTTGAAGAAGGCTAAAGAGCCACAGTAGAGTGAGGTCTGATATAACTGCATACTTTACGTCCTATACAACCCATGTAGCAAGACAAACATGGCATTGACAATTGCTATTAATCCCAGCAGGCACATTTGCTGAACAACGTAAAAAAGCATGTCTAAAAACGATTCCTTGACTGTCCTATGAGCCATTTTTGATATCAGCTAGATGTCAAATTGATGCTGTATTGACATTAGTTAGTTACTGAAGACAGTTTAGCAATTACAAATTGTATTTGGAGCTTTCAACTGAACAAAACTTTTCTTATATCATAATGTATATAATGTGTGGATGTCAAGATTTTGATATCAAATCGATTCAAATTTTTGACATTTTTTTATGTTGTTTTGACATCAAAGTGTCCACTAAGATGGTAATAACAAATCCAAACACAGTGAATTCACTTTTCCTGTTTCAGATCTGGTGCTTTGTGTGCCAGAAGACAAATTAAAAACTATTTCAAACTATAGGCTCTGGCTCCAATCAAACTGCCTTGGTGAAAAAGGGGTAGGCCTATAGACAAACTCTAAATGCTTAGAACCCATTTACATCTAAATATTTGACATCCACTTGTGGTCAGATTCACAAAAACGCATCTTAAATGCACCCTATAATGAAAATCAGGGTATAGTAGAATAATAAAACATCAGTATATGGGAAGGGGCATACTGTGAGCCTCAGACACAGTATGTTTCCTCGTTTTCATGTAAATCCGTAAGTGTAAAATTCGGTGGACAATGAGCCAATCAGAAGACATAACAAACTGTGACAAGACTCACGGGCCATGCCCTCCACATTTGCATGTATGCCTACTTTAGGTCATTCATGCGGACTTGACAAGCAGCTGACATCATTAAGAGAACACGACTCATATGCAGCTCTTTGATCATAAAAAAGCTCTGAAAACATTAATATGCACGCCTCAGGCTGCGTTTGATAAGCCAACTGTTTTCTTGGGATACACCGGTGATCATTTTCTTCACTTAATATGTATGTGGGACTTTTATTTTGAAAACCCAGGCTTAAAATTGTTTACTTTTTTATTGGGCTATGACAGCATGAGACATGTTTCAAACTCGCCTCAGGATGCAAATTGCAAGATTAACAGATTACAAATTTATTCATCTCCACTCCGAAGGGGCATAAGGTATGTTTTGCTACATCTTGTTAATTTGTCATGTTTATAATGAAATTTAATTTCGTATGTGTCAACACACACATCTTGACTGCTGAATTTTGTCAAATCTCTCAGCTCAAATGACATCTGTTAATGCAGAGGTTGATATTAACTCCTGGCTGTGTTTTCATTGACTGTAGCTTAAAAAAAAATCTATGCGATACGTCTCTATCACTCTCTTTTGTCAAGTTTAATAACCATTTAACCTTTATCTACAACATATCTAGCAAGCAAAAGAGGTTAAAGTTACTCTGATTAGGGTTTATATTTGTCCATGTTTAATTCACATCATGCTCTCTGTGAGTGTCTGTAGAGTGGCATGTCAGAGCGGAGCTTATTAAAATTCATAACACAAACTATATATGGTCAATCATGGACCTTGTGTTTTTTGGGCATTTTCAAGAGTTCACACTTAGCTGATGATTGATTATAAGTAAGTTTGGCATGCTGTCCCAGGAGAGAGCCCTAAGCCCAAAAGGTCCTTGAGCCCTGGGCTCCCTCCCGTTTGCAGGGTGAGAAGGGAGCTTTAAGCTCAGGTAGATCTTGACAACTCCCCGTTGATAAGAACTGATGACTAAAAGCTGAATGCCATGAAGAGATATGCTGCAGGATGAGAGATTGACTGTAGCGCAAAATTTAGACTGATCAATTCACTTGTTGTGCATGTTTTTGGAATGTGGGAGGAAACCAGAAGACCCGGGGAAAACCCACGCGAGCATGGGAAGAACATACAAACTACACACAGAAACGACCACCGGCCTGTTAAAAGACTAGAACCAGTGACATTCTTACAGTGAGGCAACAGTGCTAACCACTGGGCCACCGTGCCGCCCTATGGAGGGAAAGGTGGAGAGGTAGGGATGGAAGGAGGGGTTGCCTCAAATCGAAGATGACTGTAGTGAAAAACCCTGGCTCTTTATAGTGGTTTAGGAATGGCCTTGATTGGTGGATCATGCATGCTAATGCAGAACCAGCCGTGTTCAATCATAATCACGTGATCCTCTCAAAATTAGTTTATGAATAAACTTCACTTATAGAGTAATTAATGAGCTTATAAAACCATTTTTGGATATTTTTCAACTTACCGAAGCAACCTACTATGTAGCCATCAGAGAACAGTTTCACTTATTAAACCAATGCAGCATATGGCACCTTTTATACCAGATGCAAACGGGGCTCCAGATGCCCAAACTAAAATGTGTACCTCCTTCACTATGTATGGTTTCATTTGGAGATCTGCCTACAGCTACCTGTGGAGTCCCTTTACCCACATGCTGAGGAACTGCATCCTCTCATCTCCACCCTAAATGAATGTCCAGCCCCTCGGAAAGTCCCCTAATTTCACCCAGCCCCATCTCCCAGTCATTTGGGTTTTGGCAGCATGTGGGCTGTCTTGACAGTCTGTGTTTAGCTCAGCTGCTTAGAGGGGGTCGTCTTGGATATTAGAAGACATGTGTCCACATCCAGGCAAGCCCCTACATGTTGAACCTCTCATCTCGAAGTATCCTATAAGGGAAATGTGGTGTGGATTAATTATAAAGCACGCTTTCATGTCCAGTATTTTTTTTTTTTTACCGAGATTACTTGTGATTCTTCAAAAACTGAAGCTTTGGGTGTCATTTCACATCTTGCTGTTTCACATTTTTCACATCAACACATATGATGCTGGCACGGATTTTCACATTTACATGATTTTGATTAATACATTCCTTCTTGTTATGAGTGAACCATTGGATCAACTTTTACAATGTACACTTTTTAAGCTTCATTTATTACTGAAAACAATACATTTGGATCTATTAAACATGTGACATTACATATAAATGTATTATCAAAATTATATAATTTAATCTGTATTGAAAGCATAGTAGTTTTTTAAACGTTTTACGCCCCAGGAGGGCTACTGGAACAAGAAATCTGTCAGTTGCTGTCTTTTATTTGCTCGCTTGGCAGCATTTTCATGACTTCCATGTGAACATTAGACTTCTCCATGCCCACTTCTAAAAATGCTTTGATAAATGATATGGACAGCTAAATATAACAGCTTTGTTGTAAAACGTCTCAACATGGCTTTATTAATTTGTCTCGCTGGCGGAATCCCATTTGTTTGAAATTGGACGACTATACGTTCAAGTCAGTTTACCCTCTGAAACTGTGTAATTGTTCAAATGCGTCTAATCCAATGGATTTAATATGTGTTGCCTTTTCTTGACCACATTAGAGGTATTCCAATACAATACAGATTTTTGTTTTACCGTTCCTCTTTTTTACTTGTATAAAATATAAATTTTTTTAGTTGTTGCCTTTGATCATTATTCAGTTGTGTTTTAGTTCAAGTTTAAGCTCGTTCCTTTTTGTTTGATGAAATAATTATTATTTATTTTTTTTGCTTGCTGATGCTTTGCTTGTTGAGAAAATGTTTTTTGTGACACTGGATGACATGTTTCATATTTTGGCAATAGCCAGAATACATTTTACTTTTTTAGTTTTCTTTTATTCTAAAAATGATTGGAACATGGGGTAAATATCATATTCGATGGAGTCATTTTGTTAATTTACTATTGCAAATATATAACACAAAGTATTTGATTGGTAATACAGGCATTGGAGAGAACTTTAAAGGCACTTTTCTCAGGATTTTTAAATTTTTTGAATCCTCAGATTCCATATTTTTAAACTGTATCTCAAACAAAGAGAAAAAAAGTGCCATATACCATACATCAGTGAAGAGCTTATTTATTCAGATTTTAGATGATTAAAATAATTATTATAACAATAATAAAATGACACATGGTTTTGAGGTTCAGGGTCACATTTGTTTTATAAAACAGGATTATTCATCCTCTGTTTGTCACTTTGCTCTAAATATTTGATGTCACTGGAGTCTGTTTTTTAGAGCAGTGCTATAATGACTTGTTTTTTAATAAAACAATTTACAAATCAATTAATCAATAAGGGTGTAAACAGGAGTGTGAAGACCACTTAAAATTTCAGAATTTACAATTTAGTTATGTGCTTGAGTAAAAGTTTTAACTTCAGAAGAAGTTAAAAATTCAATATTGGTTGAAATAACCATGACATAGCCCTGATTAAAAAAAGTCATAAAATAAATAAATAATGACAATTTGACAAATAACATAACAATATTTTTATGTGACGTTTTAAAGAAATATTATCAGTCCTTTGTAGAATAAAATAAATATTCACATTATTCTCAAACCCATACCTAATAAGTGTTCTAGTGCTCTCCTGAGTTTTTTTAATGGCGGTTTAATGTAGAAGACATACTGTATTTATACAGTGCACAGCATATATGCATAAGTACATCCCCCACAAATCTCTAATTTAAATGAACATTTTCTAAAGGAAGCTCTGCAATATTATAATTTGTGCATAAACATTAGAATAGACAGTACTGAAGCCAAATATGGAGCTAATCTAATAAAATAACTTACAATAATGGTTTAAAATCTAGTAGCCCAAAGGTGTATGTTAGGGAAAAATATTAAATACAATTTTGAAAAATAGCAAAAATCAAGAGAAATAAAAAAAAAAATATATATATATATATATATATATATATATATATATATATATATATATATAATTTTGCTAAAGTGTTGTAGTCTGTAATTTTTTTTCAATATTTTGTATGAATTTAAATGTAATATCTTTCCATTTCTAAAGACGTTCTACGACTAAAATATTGTTTCAATAAATATTTCTGTTTGCTAAATCTGTTTTGTTAAAATTCTCCAATATAAATTACCCATATTCACCGAGAAATGGATAAAAATATTCATTTTCAAAATGGGATGTAATCATATATGCTGAGCACTGCACATAAATAACTAAAATATCCAAAACTCAGCAAAGAAGTGCTTAAAATAACCAGTAAAACCAGCAAAGACAAAGCATGCAAAACTGAAACACCATTCCAGTGTTGTGCTGCATTAAATCCATCACTTAAAAAAAATCCAGCATCACTAATAGAGCAGAAAATACCCCTGCTGCTAAACTGTGCTCTTTGCGTGATCTTGCACATGTCTTTGAGGCTTTAAATGGTATACCGATGTCAGCCAACCTGCTGCTCTCCCCTGAACCAGAGAGACCGCACAACACTCGGCTCATTGAATACCTCCCCTGTTCAACTCACTTTGGGAAAAACAACAGTATCTTGTAGTCTTCTTCCGTCCAGGCATTCCCACCTGCAGTCCGCGTGGCACACAAGTGTGAAATATCAGTAAGCAGAGGCTCTGTCTCTAGCACAGGGCAGCTGTTTATCTAATACCACCCATGGGTCATGGGAAAAGGTGGGTGTAATATGATGGACATGTGCTACATCCTGTCTGGGGCTGCTGAGTTTTGGCATGTGTTCGAGTCGGGACAGTGAGAGGCCACGGGGTCATGTTAGCATATGCGTGTGTGTGTTGTGACAGCTGGAACGTGGCCTATGTGCCCTATGTGTACTGGAAGATACATGACAGACAGTGCTGATAGTCTGTATGAAAGTGCAGGTCTGAGGAAAGTTCTGATAGAGTGACACAGCAGTTTCAATTTTTGGGGTTCTTAAAAGGGGATCATATTTTTGAATTACTCAATATAGAAAGTATCAATATAAATTACTGTTGTAAATCATTTTATATTTATGTAAAGATTAACAGCTTTTGAGAATCACTATCAAATTGATCACACTAATAAGGTATGCAAGTATACAGTGGGTATGGAAAATATTCAGACCCTCTTATAGTTTTCACTCTGTTGTTTTGCAGCCATTTGCGAAAATGGTTCATTGTTTTCCTCATTAATCTACACAGAGCACCCGCATGTTAACAGAAAAACATTGAATTGTTGACATTTTTGGAGATTTATTAAATGAGAAAAACTCACAGAAAATATAGAAAATATCACATGGTACTAAGTATTTAGACCCTTTGCTTAGTATTTAGTAGACAAACCCTTTTGATCTAACACAGCCATGAGTCTTTTTGGGTAAGATGCAGCAAGTTTTTCACACCTGGCTTTGGGGATTCTCTGCCATTCCCCCCAGGGTGGATGGTAAATGTTGCTGGACAGCCATTTTAAGGTCTCTTCAGAGATGCTCAATTGGGTTGAAGTCAGGGCTCTGGCTGGGCCATTCAAGATTTTATATTTACCCCATGATAGTCTATGTAAGGTTATAGTTTAATGTTGCAATACATAACGAAGCTGAAGCTAGGCCCTTTATGATACTCTGTAAAACGTTTAACATATATTGTGAATCAGGGATGTTTTGTATTCTATTTTTAATTGTTCTAAATTGTATTAAAGGACTTTGATCTCTGCCTGGACACATTTATATGATGAATATTAACTGAGCAGTTAAACAAGGTGATTTTATTTATCATGTTAGCCATTTGAAACTAAATTCAAATATACACTACCTGACAAGTCTTGTCATCGATCCCAGTTGTAAGAGCAACAAACAATAACTTCAAGTTAATCATTTGGAAAAGTGGCAGAAGGTAGATTTTTCAGATGAATCATCTGTTGAACTGCATTCCAATCATCAAAAATACTGCAGAAGACTTATTGGAACCCACATGGACCCAAGATTCTCACAGAAATCAATCAAGTTTGCGGAAGGAAAAATCATGGTTTGGGGCAGCACATTCAGTATAGGGGTGTGCAAGAGATCTGGCAAGTGGATGGCAACATCAACAATCGGAGGTTTCAAGACATTTGTGCTGCCCATTACATTACAAACCACAGGAGAGGTCAAATAGCAGGATAGCGCTCCTTCTCGTACTTCAGCCTCCACATCAAAGTTCCTGAAAGCAAAGAAGGTCAAGGTGCTCCAGGATTGGCCAGGCAGTCTTCAGACATGAACAATATTGAGCATTCCAGATGATTTTATTAATAAGTTATTTGGGTCATTGCAAAGAAGTATGGATGCAGTCCTCCAAGCTCATGGGAGTCATACTCAATATTAATTCTTTATCCACTGCACCTTGACTTTATATTCTATACTGTACATTATTTCTGTTAAGCGACTTTTGTCTTAGAAAAGTCAGACCTTAAAGTCCTAATTATATAATTAAAAATCAAGGCATGATCATATTTTATTTTGGTTTAATAAGCATAATCTTGAGGCCTTTGCCTTTCATATAAGCCACTTCTGATACCAAATGATCAACTAGAAGTCAAGGTATTATTTGTTGTTCCTAAAATTTGGATGGGCGACAAGACCATAAAAATACCTTATGAACATCCTACAAAAACATAACCTTTTGAGTTTTGTAGGTATGACTAGATATTCTAACATTAGTCTTGGATTTAAAGACATTCATAATTCTGCGACTCCTCCTTTAAGAACATTTGCATCAGAGAAAAACGTCTAGAATGGCACAGTTGATAGCTAGAGCAGAGTGTAGTATTTCCAGATGTAAAAATTTATTTAGCCAATCCTCTTTTTCTTATAGAGCTACAAGTCTAGAACACACTTCCAACTGAATTAATTTCAAGATGTTTTCAAACCTATTCAAAAAATCTTAATAAATTTGTACACACAACATGCTTGATTTTTTGCGAGTTAGTGAGCCTGTATGTTTTAAGTTGTAACCTGTTTTCTTGTTTTTATTTCTGTTGTTGTTGTGGAAAATAGCATTTTTTTGCTAAAGCCTAACACAAAACATATAACCTTTTTAAGGTCAATGTTTGGTTCTGCATTTCTCTGTCAAAAAGAGACATTTAAGTGAATCCCAAAATTAACAATCTGTTTTTTAACTTTTTAAAAAGGTATAAACAAATACAATCTTACTGAAAGAACCAATTTTTCAAAAGATAAAACTGAAACTACTTGTATGAAGAGGCTGTAAACATTTTAAGTTGTTAGCTTGCTTTCAGTATAGTTGTTTTCACACACTGCAGTCAATGTGAGAACGATGACTAGCCCATTTATGATGATTTGATTGCATGGGAAAGTGAGAGACATGTTAAAATCTTTCCTTCTTTATAATTAATGCCCGAGTGAATTGCGATTGACCCTGCAATAACCGTCTAAATGCACTGGCGCATTTCAAGTGGGATCTAGTCTTTTGATATAAATCCATCCTGAGACTCTACTTTAATGAGTAGAATAAGAGAGGAGAATGCAACTCAGTCCTAACACTAGCAAAAACGGATTACCATGGAGAACTGAACTCACTAAACTATTCATGGTGAATTAGTAAATAATACCTCTTCCACTACCTGGGATCAGTACGACTCTATACTAATATGAAACTGGCTTTGAAGGATCCAAATTAATTAAGCCATTTCGTGTTACCTCTAATTAGGCCCTTAGATTCTAAAAGCGGGTCATTGGAATAAAGCGTTTCATTAAACTCGTTACCAAGTCTAGGTGTTGTGGAAGTTAATTGTCAAACTTTCTGTGAAACTTTTGCAGGAAATGTTCATGGGCCAATGACATGACCACATTGAAATGGTCTATATATTTCAAGTTATATATACTTGTAACTAAACAGTTAGATTCTATTGACGTCCATTACATAGACAAAAATTATAAAGGAATCAATGCCATTTCTTGCACCACACAAAACTGCAAAAATAATGACTTCAAACAGGTCTTAAACACTTACTCCATTTTCCACTGGTCAAATAAATTCAAATCAACTCAAACAAATTTAATACTGCATGGATTGCAAATTTATTTGTCATACTGTAGCATCCTTCAGCTTTAGTTTTTATGCATCATCTGGGTGCAGTGGTGCAGTAGGTAGTGCTGTCACCTCATAGCAAGAAAGTCGCTGGTTCGAGCCTCGGCTGGGTCAGTTGGCATTTCTGTGTGGAGTTTGCATGTTGTCCCTGCGTTCATGTGGGTTTCCTCTGGGTGCTCCGGTTTCCCCCATAGTCCAAAGACATGTGGTCCAGGTGAATTGGGTAGGCTAAATTGTCTGTAGTGTATGAGTGTGTATGGATGTTTCCCAGAGATGGGTTAGAGCTGGAAAGGCATCCGCTGTGTAAAACATATGCAGGATAAGTTGCCGATTCATTCCGCTGTGGCACCCCCGGACTAATAAAGGGACTAAGCCGAAAAGAAAAAGAATAAATGAATGAATGAATCATCTGTCATTTTGTACACCATAAGCCTATTAAACTGAAACTGTTTAATCATCAGCATTCTTCAAATCATCTTCTTTTGTGTTGACCAAGTGCAACTTTGAACCATTTTGCAGCTGGATTAAAACATCTAAATAAGAATTTTTATCCCCTGTCAATCAGTGATTCAACTGACCAGAATGTATTTTAATAACGGGTGCAAACAGGGCTGAATTATGGTTTATTTGTGCACTTCAAGGCTGATAACTAGCAACAAGATATGAAGAACCAGTATCTACTATCTAGGGGTCTAAGACTGCATTTAACTCTATGTTTTAGAAAGTAGGTTGCAATGATATGCGTTTTGGCCAGAATTGAGACTCTCAGTGACCACCATGTGCTATGCAGCCAGCCACCGTACCTATAATCGAGTTATCATACCAACAAATCTCTCATCAGGGGCCCACGCTTGACACGAGCAGAAAGAGAAGCCTGTTGACGACTAATTTCCAGCAGCGGGACACTGCCAAGGAGGATACCACCATCCCACAGAGTGGGTCAGTCACCTTAGGACCCATGCTGCCATTCTATGTCCTTTGACCAGAGCGAGCTCCATATCTAGTGAGGGGGGCTATTATTTCCTGCTCCGCACAATAGGAAAAGGATACAATGCCTGCAGTTTATCACGCAAATGCCAATAAATTTCAGGGCCAGCCCACGGCCAATTAGCTGAAAGGGTGAGGAGCTTTCCAGACCCGTCTCTCTGGTCCGATGCAGACAAACAGTCCACCCACACACACTGGCAGCTGCTGGGGCTTTTCAGCAAACCGAGAAACATCGCTGTGTCTTTGATTCAGCCCTGAATAGGTTGCACAATTCAAAACTGTGACTCACTAAATTCCTATCCATTTAATGCATTAATATTCACGCAGAATAATATTAAACAGTTGCTAAGATTGCTCACAAAAACGCCATCGATCTTATTTTCGGCGACGCACGCAGCTAAAATGACTCATTAGAGACTCGGGAATGGCGTGAGCAATGGCGAAGGATTTTAAAATGAGTTTTTCATGCGAGATAATTTAAAACAAGCTTCGCTTTGTAGTTCGCATGTCGTTTTGACATGTACATCCAGCAGAAGAAACGGAAGATGAACTCCATCTGTTCATAATCGCTTAACAAGAACAAAAGAGCAATGAAAAATATTCAGCTTTCTTCCAATGAGCAAAATATGCAGTGGATTCACTTAGCTGGTTTGGCATTAGATAAACTACCATCAGAAGGAAGAGCGACAATGCTGTGTTTTTTTTTAATTCAGCCTTTAGGGATGGTCATCACAATGAGATTTTTCCAACATCAAAGATCTCCCGCATTTAGCACAAAGGATTTCATCCATATTTCATCTACCAAAGCAAGAAAAAAAGCCACTTTAGGCATGCAGACTTTGCAGGTTGGCAATAGCACATTGTGCATGGGGAATGAAGCCTGACAAAGGCCTTGCTGTTTGAATTTGATGCCCAGCGGGTGTGTTGTACTGCGGTACGGCCTGTAATCTGAACAGCCATTAATCACTTCACTAGCCATCCCGGACCACATTTGTCATGAGCACGACTTGTGTCCGGCCAGGCCAGTGACCCATGAACTGGTCAGAAAGCCTCAGCCAATGGGAATAGATGGTCAGCGCAGTGGCCGGAGCATGTGGGCTACCTGCTGCTCTGGATGAATGCGATTGGACACAGCTTTCAGGATGATGGAGAACCGTGGATTTGCTACGCCGACCGTTTCTCTAGTCGACCCACTGACCAACGCATGGCAAAAGAGATCCAACTATTGATGAGCTTTGGTTTGTTTGTCATGGTCCACATTGCGGTTTCATTTCTGGGCGATTGTGTGCTGGGATTTTCTAACCTTAAAGGCCACAAGGATCATATCTTTTGTGTTAGAATGCACATGCCTTTTTTAAATCACAAGAATAGAAGCATCTGTGGACAATAACAATAAAACAGCGCAGAAAGAGGAGATTATTATTATTATCTGGATTTGGCATTACCATAACTAGTAGTTAGAGAGGAAACATGTTTTCCAAAAGATCCCGAATCAAATCTCCTGTCACAGTAGGATATCTAAAGTCAATCCATTTGTCCGCTCTGCTTAATGGTCAGTTGTGTTGTGCTCTTCGTTCGCGAGCTGCAGTGTTGAGTGTTGTTAAAAGCTTTTCCAGGTTGGCAGTGTAATTACTAACTTACTCAATTTGTGAAAAGCCCGACAGGATCCTGGCACCATACAGTTTGCCCCCTGCCTTTTAGCCCTGAGGTATGTGTGTGTATGTCATCATCGCAGGTGTTTCCCTCCAAACCGACCTGAAGAACCCCTGCCATGGCATCACAATCACCCACTATGTGGTCAACACAGGAAATGCAAATACAAACACCTGAATGAGTACCTGAGGCAACAATTAAGCCAAGTAGTGGCATTTGTGAAGTAATTTTCTGCTTGTTTGTTTAATAATAACATATAACCGAGATCTTGATTGTGTATTTTTTATAGCTCCAGATTTCTTTTTTTTTTTTTTATATATATATATAATTATATTTAATTTTTGTGGTCAAGAATGATATAAACAATGATGACAGGCCTGTTTTGTGGAGGCACTAGTCAATAATATTTAGAGGGAAATAAATACAAATATTTAAAAACTAAAAACATATTTATAACATATTTAAAACTACAATAATTTATATTAAAATAATTATTTATTAAATAACATTTTAAAGCATATCAAATATTCATTATGTTATTATTTTCCTGTAATATTTATATAATGTGTATTTTAAAATAATAATAATATTATTATTTAAAATAATAATAAAAATATTTATTGTTATTATTACTATTTCAAATAATAGTTATATAATAAATTTTTAATAATAATAACAACAACAACAATTATATATTATATTATTATTATTATCATTATTATTATTATTATTATTATTATTATTAATAATAATATTATTGTTGTTGTTGTTGTTATTATTGACAAAACTCTCAATCTCTCTCAATACATATTTATTGCATTATAAGTCTAAAAGCACTAAATATTATACATCAAATCTAGAGTTACATTCAAAATACGAAGAATCAAAAAATGAAGTGGCCTAAACTGAAGTGCCTCAGGCAGACTGCTGATAACAGCATCTGTTGTCTTTGTGTGTAGAGGAGCGTTTGATAGAGGAATCAAGCAGTGAGTGTCTTGTGAGCGAGTCAGAGGACAAAGATTGATGGAAGCAAGGTTATGTGCATTGGCCGGCACAAACTAGTACTACCTTATCTCTTGACCCCAGTGGCCAATTGATTTGCTGTGGAATATAACTCATAAGCCACTCATCTGCCAGTCACAATCTTAATAAAATTTGAGAACCCATGAAAAATAAATATAGTTTAAAAATCCACGTTCATTTCAGACTATGATGGCTGTCATTATTTTGGTGCGCAGAGCATAATGTTAAATGGTTGTATTTGATGAGCTACTGCTGCTCACTGGTACTGCTTTTACCACAACTCAACTTACAAAATACTCATAGAATGACACATTGTGTGGCTTTTGGCTATAATTAAAAGTTTTCAGGCAATACAAGGAGTCTTTACTGCTTTCCAATAAGAATAGTGCCTGTAGTGAATATAACTCCATACTCATCACCTCATGCCCGATTTCTTTGAGTCTTTCAATATCTACAGAAAGAGCTTACAGGTGCCGATAAAAATTTCTATGAATAAACCAAATGTTGTATCATTGATCTTCCCTACAAGGAGTCTAAACATGAAGAGAAACTAAAGACAAAAAATGCTAGACGCGATTCTGGCAACATGGTAAACATGCCAAAGTTTATTATGACAAAACAGTAGGAGAAAGCTAATTTGTGGAGAGATTTGATGATTGGTAAGTCTCATTGCAGTCAGTAAGTACACAGTGGTATTACGTTAAGACTGATGCAGCAACACAGAAGGATGTTTATTCAGTGTTTCTTGTATCTGCCATTTCTCTGCATGATTTTAATTTGATATCTGGGGGCATTTAAACTAAAATGTTGATGGTAGTGAAAACTTACTGCACATTGCCCTTCTTGTTGTCATTTAACTTCCGGAAGTTAAACTACAACCGAAAGCAACACAATATGGAATCATATCAGTGATTTATTTTTATCCTGTGTTGTGCTGTAGCAACAGCAGCTCACAATGTGCAACCTTCTAACATAATCAATTATAATTAATAAAAATAATTATGATTATTAATATATAATAATAATAATGATAATAATAATAATATTAATTAAAAAAAACTTTTCATTTCAATAAGAGACATAATTTATAAAATTTTAAGCCACAAACATGAGGCTGAACCAATGTTCAGAAATACAACCTAATTCTGTCATACTTTGCTCACCATTTACTTTTTTTTCAGTTAAACACAAAAGAAGATATTTCGAAGAAAGCTGAAAACCTATGACTATTGCTTAAAGTCAACGAATACAGGTTTTCAGCTTTCTTCAAAATATTTTCTCTTTTGTTCAACAGAAAAAGAAAACAAAAACTCATAAGGGTCTGGAACCACTCTGAAAAACAGATTCACTGGATTTACCCAATTCATTTAAGGTAACCCGTTACAAGAGTTGGGTGTAACGCTTTCCACAGTAACGTGTTGCTGTATTCTAATTACATTTTTGAGGAACGCAATAATATGACGACTTACACTTTAAAATTGTGTAATTTGATTACAGCTACCAAAGTCAGTGTAATTGCATACCTTTCGTTAAATATATAGATTTTTAGAAAACAATATTGGCTTTTTTTCCTAAAAATCCCGTTTTCAAAAGCAAGTTTGTTATTTCCAATAAAGCCGCATCTTGCACACACATATTGGGAGTGATGCTCATGTGGCGCACAAGCAGCATGACACATATTTGTTTCCACAACTGCAGACATAGTGAGCTATGAGTTTTTTCCTACTATGAATGTCAATGGTTACAGTTATCCAGTTTTCCTCCAAACGTCTTCTTTTGAGTTAAAAAAAAAAAAAGACAAAAAAACTTTGGAACAAGTAAAGATTAAGTGACAAGATAGTTTTAAGTTTTGGGTGAACTATCTCTTTAAATCATTTGAATTTGTAAAGCTGCTGTGTTCAACCTATTATAATGTTTGTCAGTGAATATTAAAATACTGAAAGAGATGCAGTATTTTTTTGTATTTATTATGTTTTAAAGTAACTTCAAAGTACAGTAATTGGTAATTTGATCATTTTTTTTGCATGAAGTAATTAGTAATGTAATCAAATTACAGTTTTCCATTAGTAATCCGTAACCTGTAATCTATTACTTTTTTAAGCAAGTTACCCAACACTGCTGGTTGCAAACTATTTCTATGGGCTGAATTAAAAAAAATATTTAAGTTGAATATTACTAAATTAATTTTTTTATTAAAATTCAGCCCATATATATTGCTTGGAACCAATTACCTTAAAAAATTGAGTAAAAAGTGAATAAATGTTAATATTTAGAGTGAACTATCTCTTTAATGAGTAAACTATCCCTTTAATTATTACAAGTTTTATGTAATAATTTATTCACTGTCTAATTATGAGAAGAAAAAATCAGTTTTTGGGCACTCATGAGAACTGAGCATGAAGTATAATGGGGGACGAACCGCTTGTCTTAGGTTTTGAGAGTAGCTGCAGGGTTGTGGATATAGGACATGATATCCTGTGGGGTGGCCTTTAAGAGAAGGAAGCCTGGAGGATGTGTGTGCTGTGCAGCCTCCTAATCTAAAGTCCTCAGTTATCCATCGGAAGAGAGGAGTTCCTGAACCACTGGGGGAAACCGGCAGGTGCTTTAATAGGCACAGGAATATTGGCTGACTCTCTCAGAGGCTGGATACTTTTGTTACTTGCTAAGCCTATTGGGGCATTAGCTTCTTGCTACATTGACTGTCATGTAAAAGTCAGCAGGGGCATCGTTTTCAGCATGGGTAGCTATATTGTCCCCTTTTTGTGAGAAAGAATTTCCTCCACTCACCCAATACCTGGATTTAGACTCAGGAAATCCAAATCGTGTCAACAAAACATTTTCAACAATAGCGGCATCATTACGCTACATGCATATGCTGTATAGAGTTGTTAACAACTTTGGGAACACTGCTGATAAACCTCTGCCATCCTGCTCATTAGGGTGCGCTGAGGGGAATCTTAATCTACTTACATAAATGTTGCAATATTAACCTCAAAAGCACAAGACATTTGTCGAAATGAAGCCAACTACATTACAAGCATCCATATTTTGCTTCCCCAATTAGCCTTACAGTAAATCAAATTATTCCAAGAGTACAGAATATTGTAAAAAATCTAAAGAAAAACTAAGAATTTTTTTCCATTATAAAGTGTCTGTTTTCATGGTATAAAAATGTTCCATGTGTTAAAAAAAGTAGAATTTACTTTTGAAATTAAAACCAGACATCGTTATACAAAGTGGAGGAAAGAGTACTGAAACATCATACTCAAGTAAAAGTACAATTATTTGCTCAAAAATAGTGCGAGCAAAAGTATCTGTTGTAAATATTACTCAAAATATGATTAGAAAGTAGCCTTTTTAAAAGTACTCAAGAGTAGTGCACTGTGAAAAGTTACATGCAGTTTGTGCAGGGATGTGTAAACGTAATATTCTGTAGTGCATTTAGTAATCTTTCTTTTTCCGTTCGATCATTCCTTCCTTCCATTGTTTGTGTTTTCTGTCCTTCTCTCATTTGTTTGTTCATTCATTCCTTCATTCATTTGTTCCTCTCTTCTTTCTTTAACTCATTTATTCATTCCTTCATTCTTTTGTTTATTCCTTCATTTGGTTCTTTGTTCATTTATTCATTACTTCTATTGTTCCTTAGTTTGTCCAGTCCTTCCTTAAATCTTTCCTTCATTCATTTGGTCCTTCCTTTCTTCATTAGTTCAGTCCTTCCTTCATTCGGCCCTTCCATCCACTCTTCATTCATTTCATTTAATGGTTGTTTAAGGCTGTTTGGCAATTTCAGGCATCATACAGTCGCCATCCTTCATTTTTTTCATCAGTGACATGCAGTAAACAGTCTCAGGGTCATTGTGTGTAAAGATTTTGGACATCTTCCTGGACATTTTTAATGCTTCCAAAATGTTTGCTGCATTAAAGTGCCCACGTCTTGAGGTTGTTCAGTATGATGCAATTTACTTTCTATGTGCGATTTGATTGAATCGCAGGACTGATTTTTCTTTTTTAGCCAATCAACACAGACAAGAAAGAAATAAAGTAATGACTGCAGGTTGAAGGAAAGTAGTAGAGTAAAAATACAGATTCAGCACTAAAAAATGTACTTAAGGGAAAGTAAAAGTACACTGTTTAAACTTTTAGCAAATTACTATTCCTGAGAAACACTACTCAATTAAAGTAATTTGAGTATTTGTAATTTGTTACTTTACACCACTGTTTATACATTTAATCGATCAATCAACAAACAAATGAATAGTCCCTAAGAAATGGGACACCACTACAGCACCTGTACACGTCTACCCCTTCACATGAACTTGGGACACCTCTACCCCTTCACATGAATGTGCAAAATGAGGGGTAGGTTGTAAGGGTAAGAGCTATAATTGGGATTGGGCCTAAGTCCAAGGCACTCAAAAAGTTTTGAATTTTTTATATTTTGAATTTTTTATATTTTATATTCTTTTTTTAACAGTTTTTTTTTCACTGTTTTTGAGTGCCTTGGACTTGGGCCCAATCCCAATTATAGCCCTTACTTTGTTGTTTAATTTAAAGAATCCCTTATCCAATGAGCACTGACTCAGTAATTAAGCTACCCTTGAGCACTTTTTGCTTAATTTTGAACAAATAATTAGGGACAAATATTCTTTTGTGTCTACGGAACAATCAAAAACAAAGTTTTTTTTTTTTTTTTTTTAATCTGATTTCAAATGTTTTTCCCACTAAGAAAATGTTTCTTGTATTAACCTGAGCACCTGAAGTAACCCAACATGAACAAGAGGAGAAAATGCAAACTTCACACTGAAATGCCAACTTCAAAAAAACAAATGTTTTTTTTCCCACTAAGAAAACATTTGTTGTATAAACTGCTCACTAAGAGCCAAACCAAAATTGATTCTTCTGTGGCACCCCTGTCATTAATCAATATACGGGAACCTTAATTTTAACAGTGTGTTGATATTGCAGGTTCTTCATAAACCAAAAATGTCAATAAAAAGAACCTTTTTAAAGATATACTGAAAATATACCAAAAAACATTGGTATACTAAAGATACCCCAAACATAATACAAAATCTAATTCTTTTTGGCTTTGTGACACTCTAAGTCCATTTTTTTGTCTTGTGCATCTGTTCAGCCCTCATTCTCACTGTTTGATTCTCTTGGATCGACTGGACCAATGCTTCACCGGCAGAGACAGAAATTAATTGTGTGCTAAGCAGAGTGGAATTAGTGGCTCGTGCTCAAATCTCTGCTCAGGACCACAGCTTATCTCTCACCGATCCCCCCTTATCCTCGCTTGTTCTTAGAAACTCGTCATTGTCGACAGGAGATGATTTGGGAAATCTTCCGAGCCTTGTATCTGTCCCTTTTGTCTTTGTAACCAAGGGGATTCCATCTTTTGTTCCCTGCTCGTCCCTTTTCAAGGATCACCACAGATGCCCTCTTCATTCACTAGATGACCCCCTCACCCAAGGGTCTACTGTAAAGGCTTCGGAAACAGAAACACTGACAGAAGACAAGGTAATTTAATCAGAGCATCAACAATGCTGGTGGCTAAGCTTATCCTTGTTGATGTGTCTCTGGGTACTTTATTGGCTGTGACATCCAATGGGAAATGCTGATGTTAGTGGTTTCTGTTTAGGTTCACACTTAGACCTGATTTGACTCAATATCGGATTAGTGATTGCAGTTGTTGTTTATATTTACAATAAGGGACAGAATAGTGAAAATTTGGCTTTAGCTCATAAAATAATGATGGCCGTTCACTACAATGTGGAATTGCAACAAACAAAATGAATTTTCCAGCCTGTTTACACCTGATATTAAGAGGCGTTTTGTATGATTGGATCAAACATATGAGGGAGACACATTCCCTTTTTTACCTACATGGTTTACATTACTGTCAAGTCTTTATTGATTTAATCACAATGACGCTATACTGAAGAAAAATAAATAAATAAATAAATCCTGGTTGCCTTACATTTTCAAGGTGAATTAAATTAACCTTATGATTCCTTTGAACTTATATCATGCTAAACTGATTTAAAACAGCTTGCGTAAGTTATAAAATGAAGTTAGAACACGATTAACTTAGTTTAATAAGTTACAATGAATTGAAAAAACATATGCTGTCATGACTAACTGTTCATATAATTTATCAGTGTAATCATAATCTATGCAATCCAAGTTTTATTTTTTTTTATCATTCATTCATTTTCTTGTCAGCTTAGTCCCTTTATTAATCCGGGGTCGCCACAGCAGAATGAACTACCAACTTATCCAGCACATTTTTACACAGTGGATGCCCTTCCGGCCGCAACCTATCTTTGGGAGCCATCCACACACACATACTCACTCATACACTACGGACAATTTAGCCTACCCAATTCACCTGTACCACATGTCTTTGGACTGTGGGGGAAACCGGAGCACCTGGAGGAAATCCATGCAAACTCAGGGAGAACATGCAAACTCCACACAGATACGCTAACTGAGCCGAGGTTCGAACCAGCGACCTTCTTGCTGTGAGGCGATAGCACTACCTACTGCGCCACTGCGTCACTTATTGTAAATGTTCGTGTGGTTGAATGCATCCACAATTAAATTGAATAAATAAAATTAAAACGATACTACTAGTTAAAAAAAGCTACTCTCTGCCATCTAATCTCATTCATAAACATGTCAGGATGGGTTGTACAACAAGCACACTGGTCAGAAGGAATTTAAACTTTGCTATCTGAAATTGTAAGTTTGGTTTGAAAGTAAAGAAAATGTATATAAAGCACAGTGCTTTCTTTCCAGAGTGGTTATTTCACTGTACAATTTACTGAATGTACTGCACATATTTTGTTTAAAACAGTAAACTGTATTTAAAAATTAGATTTTAATTGGATTTCAAGTCTAATTTTTGTATGGGTCATCTGTTAAAATATGTTTAAATCTGATTTACCATTTCCCAGTTAAAGGGAAAATCCACTGGAACATGTCATCTATATTTTAATATTACTATTTTTAGATGTACTACTCTAGAAAGGATAAGAGACCACTGCAAAGTTATTATCAGTTCTGCGCATTTGCCATGTGTTTTGGCTAAAATGTTCTTTTGTGTTTTCAAAAGATTAAAAACTTTATCTTTTAGTACTTAACTAATGGTTAAAATATGTATTTATACATACAGCAGGGAAAATAAGTGTTTAACAGCTCGCAATTCTCTCTCAGAAGAAATATTTCTAAAAAAAATCTGCTGTAGACTTCAATTTTCACCAGATGTTGATGGCAACCAAAAAAATCCATATTTGCTAATGTAATTAGTTTACAAATGAAGTTTTACGTAATAAAATGAAATGACAAAGAGAAAAAGTATTGAACACATGAAGAAAGGGAGGTGTAGAAAGGAAGTAAAAGCTCAGACAGCAGCTGAAATCTCTCAGTAGTAATTCAGCAACCCTCTGCCCTTCGTCAGTGTAAATTATCATCAGCTGCTTCAGTCCAACATCTACATTATTAGAATGATGAGATGAAACCAGGATGGACATTTCAGCAAGAAAACGATCCAAAACACAGTCAAGAAAACGCTCAAATGCTTTCAGAGAAAGAAAATCAACCTATAGAATGTCCCAGCCAATCATCTGACTTGAACCCAATAGAAAATACAAAGCAAAGATCAGATTTGATAAACTAGACCACAGAATTATCAAGATTTTTACACTCTGTTTGGTGTGTGAAAAACTCACCCCTGAACAATTCATGTGACTTCATTCGCCATTTGAGAGGCATCTTTAACTCCATGTGTATCGTGACATTTCAAGTACATGTTGTTAGTACTTCAGTACAACATAATAAAGCACAAAATACAGAGAATTGAAAATAATGTTTAAGTAATCTCTTAATTTTACTCCAGAGCTGCAGTTCTGATATTATAGAAAGCATATCAATCCTAAGATTTTTTATTATCACATCGTTTTGCAAGAATGTCAAAATTAATTTAGCATCTAAGCTTCTGTACCACATTTCTCTTTAGTTCCAGCTCTAGTGTACTCCTTTTAAAGTCAATGCAGGGCTAAAGCTAAAGTTAGCTTGTGTTGTCTGGCCATCTGTCTCCTCAAACATTACAGACTCATTGAAGTCTGCAGAAACAAAATTAAGATGGCTAAACAATTACCCCTCAACAGCTTGTTAATGATTTTATTGCTAGGGGAATGACACCCTCTGAAATAAAACTACAGGATCCCCACAAAAACCTTACATGGCTGTAAATATGTATTAACCAGAAAATGGGCCTTGTTTAGGATCATTTAAAGGAGACAAAAGCTGGCATTATCACAAAAGACAGAGATGCAATAAGAAAAGAGACATTTCTACTTAGCTAATGAGTTGCCCCATAGAGATGTAAAGAGGTGGGTCTTTAGGGAAAGCCAGGGCTCCTCTGGTTTGGTCTGATAGACTGTAAAGTGTGTGAAGCTTCAGCTGTACATGGACTGGCTATTGTCTGGATGCTAATTTAGCCCAGGATAGTCATGTTTCTGTGAGTTTATTGTAGTGTGGTGGGGACAACGTTTCGATCAGGCTATTGAGAGAATAAGCCTTTGAAAGCGCTCCCCCCCCATCCTTTTGCCATTTTAGTTTTGAAAGAGGAGCCTCTTTACTCAAGAAACCTTCAGCAATGGGGAAAGTGGAGAAACTCTGCTCTCACAGACCATCTATGAGCTGAAGGAGCTCTCAAGCCCTTTACTTATTTCAGGATAGCTCTTTTACCTCATTTTACAAAGAAGTGGTCGGCTATATTGTGGAAGTGCACTTCAGTTCACCTAAAATGAGCAAATATACTCATTAAAAAAAAGAAGCAGGGTCTACACTTTATTTTGATGGTCCGTTTGTTGAATTAACTTACATTGCATCTACATGCCAACTAAATCTCATTAGATTTTAAGTATACTGTTCGGATGGGGTTTGGGTTAGGGTTAGTAAAAGTTGACATGTGCTTGCAACGTTTCTTATAGTCAGTTAAATGTCTGTTGAAGGAGCAGTGTCAGCAGATATTTAGCAGACATTCTACTGATACTCAAATGGATTATCAAAATAAAGTGTTACCAAAGCAAGTGATATTACTGGACAACAGATTAAAGAGTGTATTAATATACATTAATTTTGGAAACCTATATTGTCAACAGTTACAGTTGGAGTCAGAATTATTAGCCGCCATTCGATTTTTTTTTCTTCTTTTTAATATTTCCCAAATGATGTTTAACAGAGCAAGGGAATTTTCACAGCAAGTCTGATAATATTTCTTCATCTGGAGAAAGCATTATTTGTTTTATTTTGGCTAAAACAAAAGCAGTTTTTATTTAAAAAAAAAAAAAAAACAAAAGTCAAAATTCAAAGTCAAAATTATTAGCCCCTTTAAGCTATATATTTTTTTCCAGATGGTCTACAGAACAAACCGTCGTTATACAATAACTTGCCTAATTGCCCTAACCTGCCTAGTTAACCTAATTAACCTAATTAAGCCTTTAAATGTCATTTTAAGCTGTATAGATGTATAGAAGTGTCTTTAAAAATATGTAGTCAAATATTATTTACTGTCTTCATGGCAAAGATACAATAAATCATTCATTAGAAATGAGTTATTAAAACTATTATGTTTAGAAATGTTCAGATTTTTTTTCTCTCAGTTAAACCGAAATAGAGAGAAAATTAAACATGTGGGGGGGGAGGGGTGTGGGGGGGGGGTGCTTATAATTCAGGGGGTTTATTAATTTCGACTTCAACTGTAAATAGTCAACTTAATAACTTGATAAATGTAAAAATCGCATAATTGTATATCCAAGGTGGGTGAGATTTGAGGAAAATAATGAACTAGTTAAATCATGATGCATTGACATTTGACATTTATGTATTCTCTTGTGATTTTGGCTTTAACCACATACTTTTAAAGCCCAGTCTACAGTTATAAACAGTAAAAAAAAAATCACCAACGAAAGTTATTGTTCAGCAAATGTCTTTTTTCAAATGTCAACATTAAGAATGATACATAGAACATATGTGAATATCTTCCCTTGTAATTAAACTTATCTAATATAATATATGAAGAAAAATAAAGTGTGTCCAAACTTTTATGACTAGCCAATCTTTACTAAAAGTAATCTCACCATCCACATAGCTACAAAGTGAATATATTTACATAAAATGCTGTTTTAAGTATAACAAAAATAAATAAATAAATAAATAAATAAATAAATAAATAAATAAATAAATAAATAAATAAATAAATAAAACAAAGCCTGTTAATTTACTCATTATAAGGCTATCCAATATGTAGATTGCTTTTTTCTTATGGAGAAAAAAAAATGTAATAACGAATATAAATGCATAAAATGTAAGTCACTGAGAGTAAAAAAAAGAATAAATAAAATAAAATAAATAAATACAGACAAAAAAGACAAATAAAATAATAAAAAGTAAAAAACTAAAATAAATAAATAAATAAAAAATAAAATAAATAAATAAATAAATAAACACCCAACAGGAAATCTAAAATTAATATAACCGGCTCCTGATGAAACACCAATGCCTTTAAGTTTCAAGCATTTTTACCTTGAATCTTTAGCCTCAGCAAATACCCTGAGTCTATTTACCACAGTTTAGAACTAAATAATGATGTATATAAAACGTTGGGAGTATTTCAAAAATAGTTTCCAGATTCCAGATTGACCTCACACGATTGTAATAATACATTTTTATCTTTGTAACACCTTGGATTAGCACAAATAATTGCAGCCAGCAAACTGCTTATTTTTGCATATTGGTAATGACCAAGGATGAATGCTTCAGCTAAACATCTTTAAATTCCTTCTTCAGATAAACAATCAAAGTCACCTATAACTATTGGATGGCTGTAGAAAAATTAAATCAAACTACGCTTCGGGAAAACTATTCCTTTAATACAACAAGTTTACACTATTTTGTGCTATAAATCTCAAACAAGCTGTTCAGACCCCTCAGTTATCAAAAGCAACACGACAGGTGTTTCCAAACTGTGTTTCTTAGTGAGAAATGCTAGTGATATTAGCATTTTAATACTGTGAAACTACCAAAGGATCAAAGTGGGAGGTCAAAGAGCAGTTACTTTACAGGGATCCACCCACCCATCACTATTCTGAGCTATCTCTGTGTTTGTCTCTGTATTGCGGATTAGTCTGGTGATTTCAGCTGGCCAGGCACACACACACACACACACACACACAAACCTGTTCCACCTCAAATGGCCAAGGTTTCACTGTGCTCGGCTCAGGTTTTTATGTTTGTTGTGCTGCTAATTACAAGCTTTTATCACATTGTGTCGACAGGAGATAAAGGCTGGCTTCGGTCCTCTTGAGAAAGGCCAATCCCTCAAATCTTGCAGGCCAATAGGCAAAGCACGCGAGACAAATGTGGGACGGGGTCCAAGCTGCTCTAACTGTTTGCTGTCCCGATCCCCTCGGTCAACAAACCTCTCTATTTCTCTCTATCGTGCCAACAATGATACTGGAACACGTCTTTGTTGCTGATGAAGACGGCGTAGCTTGTCTCACAAGATCTAACTTTAGGTTTGTGTTTGCTCATCAGTTGTATGTGTGCACTGCTTTCGTCTTTTACATGGGCTCCACTTCAAGACTGTTGCAATGTTTGGACTGTCTGCTTAGTATCAACAAGAGCACTGGAATTACTTTTTTTTTGTTGCAACAAATCAAAGCAACTTGATACTGTAAAGTGAAGAGAGCCAATTCAATTTCTTTCATCAGGCAAAAGTGGAAAATTAGCTGCTATTATATTCTGAACTAAAGGGTTAGAAACTGATATGTTTAAAACTAAATCCATTTATTAATGGTTGTTGATGGTGAATTACGGTTAATTTTGAGTTAATTATGTCAACTTGCAGTTAAAGATATACATGCATTTTGTCAACAGTATATAAATATAATATAAAAATACACTGTAAAAAGTTATTAGTTGACTTTACTTAAAAAAATCAGTAAATCTGTTGCCTTTAAATTATTAATGAAATTAACTATGTGCATAATTCTATACATTAAGTCAATTTAACAATGCCAAGTTACAATGGGTTAATTTTCAGCACTTTTTTGTCGTTTTTTTTACTGTTGTATAATTGTAAAATATTGACATAGTATTATTTAAAATAGAATTTAACATAAGTAAAATGTTTTCAATTTTTATCTATTTTAATGTATTATGGTACATTATAGCTGAATTTTCTTGAGTATCAATCATTCATTCATTTTCTTTTCGGCTTAGTCCCTTTATTCATCAGGGGTCGCCACAGTGCAATAAACTGTTAATTTATACAGAATATGTTTTACATGGTGGATGCCCTTCCAGCTACAACCCAGTACTGGGAAACATCCATACAAACTCATTTACACACATACACTACGGCCAATATAATTTATTTAATTTACCTATGGTGCATGTCTTTTGACTGTGGAGGAGACCAGAGCACCCATAGGAAATCCACGTGAACACAAGGAGAACTTGCAAACTCCACACAGAAATGCCAACTGACCCAGCTGAGGTTTAAACCAGTGATTTTCTTGCTGTGCTAGGCGACAGTGCTAACCACTGAGCTACAAAACGGATTGGTCATCGTGGGCCAGTTGAATAGGCCCCAAGGTCTCCCGATCTGACCCCCTTAGACTTTTATATTTGGGGTCATCTAAGGGCAATTGTCTATGATGTGAAGATACAAAATGTGCAGCACCTCAAACTACGGATACTGGAAGCCGTTTATAACACATTTTATAATGGGTTAAAACCAAGCACACCATTTTTTTCTGTAAAAATTCCAATGAGTTTGATGTGTCAAATGACCCTTTTCCTATTAAAAAAAAAAAGTTGGATCCAATATGGCCGACTTCAAAATGGCCACCATGTTCACCACACATCTTGAAAAGTTTGCTCCCTCACATATACTAATGTGCCACAAACATGATTTTAATATCACCAACCATTCCCATTTTATTAAGGTGTATCCATATAAATGGCCCACCCTGTAAGATTAGATAAGATTTCATATATTTTATATGATATATGCATATATTTCATATCAGTGATTTTCTAGTATTTTTATTTTTATTTTTTTTTAACAAATATCAATTTATGGCTAGAGAATAATTGTTTAGGTTAATAAGACTTAATAAGACTGATTGAAAATATTCACATCCTGATAGAATTCATTCAATTATAGGTGCAGGTGATTGTCTTCAGAAACATTTTTTGTTGTGCTGGTTAAAAGTCTCTTCACAACCCAACAGTAATGATTAAAATAAATTATCTAAATGTGTTTATATGTATTTTTATATTCTGGGTAAGGCATAAGACTAAAAAATGTTCATCCAATTAAATATTGTCAGGCCGACATCTCCCATAATTCTGATAGGTAGCCCAAACTGTCTGTCAACAAATGTAGATTTGGGCCTCTGCGCATCTCTGTTCACGCATATATGCCAATAGTGCGTGCCCGCCTGCATGTGCACTGTCTCACAAGCTTATGAGGGTGGGGGGTACGTCTTCTTACAATTTAGGCCTCAAATTTTTACCATGTACATGGCAAGAAATCTAAAGAAGAACCCTTCAACCAACCAGTCGCCCCTTCACGTTAAGAAATAAAAAAGCCACAGGTCTTTAAAATCTTGAGTAACACTTTCCAGGGGAGAAGGGTGTGTGTGTTTGCAAAAGGAAACCATTTCATCTCTGGCTCTTGGCCTCAAGGTGTGAAACATTAACACCCTCTAAAGTGGATGTTGTCAGTCATTAGAATGTAGATTTACTGCACTCTTGCGTAGACTCAAGGCTCATTAACTTTGGTTTACTCAGCATTCACAAAGTGAGGTGACAGTTTTTATGCTTTTCGGTGGTCACACAAAAACAACAAAATCTGTTTGTTATGTCTGATGTCATAGATTTTGAGTCCACACACTCTATCAGATGCCAAAAGTAGGGGATAACTGACAATGAGATGTTAAATTCTGTAAAATTATGTAAAGCAAGATCGTAATGCAGTATTTCCTTATAATTCAACCGACCATAGTCAACTGTTTTAATTATGTAATGCTGTTCATATGTTGTATTTCGAGACTTTTGGCAGGTTATTAACCTGTGCGTATACTAGTTTCTTACTTATCTCAACCAATGCCTTCTGTTCTGATTTTGTTTTTGACAGTTAATTGATGATGGACTGTTGAATTATTAGAAAATAATGCACAATTTGATATATGTACATTAGTTCCCACTTTATATTAAGTGGCCTTAACTAAAATGTCCTTACACAGGAATTAATAGTTTGTTACAATGTACTTATTGTGTAAATACATGTATTTATTGTGTACTTATGCTTGATTAAATACCTGTATGTGATTACATCTGTAATTAACTTCTGTAATTACATTTGTAAATAAACTGCTGACCATTCCCTACACCTTAACCCACCCTTAAACCTACCCACACCACCAAACCTGTCCCTAACCCAACCCCTATCCCAACTCAAGAGCACCACAAGTGCTCTCAAATACTTTATGAACACAGTAAGTACATTGTATTAATTTTTTGATGTAAGTACATAGTAGTTAAGGACACTTAATATAAAGTGGGACCGTACATTATGTTTGTACGTTTTATGTATGTGTTTTCTCAAAGTGATTTTAAATCTTGTATTAAACAATCTGAAGGCAAAAGAAGGTTACCGAACTGTATAAATATAGTTTCTTTAGTCCATAACTGCACACACAAAAATAAAATCACTTCTTAGTAAGAAATTTCATAATCTTTTCATTTTAATATGTTTAGATATCCAAGTAAACTGAAACCAATTCATACCTTTAAAACTGCAATCCTTCAAATTTATTTGGGTCAAGACAGTCTTCATTGTGCCACGATCATGCAAATGGCGTATGTAGGCATCTTTTCTAAAATACAGTCACTGAGATGAGAAACAGCTATTGGTTAATATTTTATAAATCATAAAAAAAATTTAATCAGGGATGCAGAAAATTTAGAGACTGTAGTGGACAGCATGATTTTGTACATTGTTTTAAGGTAACACTTCAGAATACTTGTCTATTAGTTAATGTATTTAATACCATTAACTAATTATGAATAAAGCTTTTGTAAAATATTAATTAATAATAGATCAACATTTACTAATGCATTATTAAAATCCAAAGATGTGCTTGTTAACATTAGTTAATGCACTGTAAGTTAACGCACTAACATAGGGGTTCTCAACCTTTTTCACTTCGGGGTCCACTTCCTTTTCTGATGAACTTTTTAACGCTAACCTGATTGTATATTGAAGTGTTCACACAAAAATACACAGATAAACTTTGACTTTACGCATAGTTTGTGAATCAACAAGCTTACATTGGTGTATGTGTTGCAGATGTGAGACATGTGCAAGCTGTCTATTGCAACTATAATACCTTTACAATTGTGTGCCGCTTTGGTTAATACAACTGGGAGATGTAGTCCTGGTTGGCATGCAGCAGTTGAGAGTTTTAAGCCACTTAAGTCTGTATTTAACAGTGAGGAGGCTGTTTTTGCACATAGCATTTGCTGTGTTCATAGTATGAAGTGATTCATCACAGAACACATGAAAGTCCATTATGTTGATCATTTTAAAATAGCTTATTAATATTGAAAAATATATAGTATAGTTCATTTTAATCTCTCGGCCCACCTGCAGTACCATTGAGGTCCACTAGTTCCTGAAGAATTCCTGAACTAACATTATTTAACTTAAATTAATTAACATTGACAAAGATGAATAAATACCATGATGCATGTATAACTAATTGTTTGTTCATTAGTTAGTAATTACATTAACTAACATTAACTAATATTCTAAAGTGTTATCAGTCTTACTTTGATGCATTTTATGACTAAACAGTGGTCATAAATGACAATAAATGAAATACTGAGATTTCTCAGTTTAAATGAGTAGATGCTTGGTCCCAAACACAGTATTCCATACCTCACAATTAACACGTGGATAGTTCTTGACTAGGTAAATTAAATACACATTTCACATCAAGTCACCTTTTTGTCTATAGCAGTTTATGTAATGCAGATCAGGCAAATAATAACAGAAAATTAATCATTGTAGAACTTATTCAATTCATCAGGCATTTCTGAATTTGCAAGGCCTGGATACTTCTTAACATGCTGCCTAAGATCACAGCTGACATTCAGGAACAGCACAGTCCTTGTTGAGCAGGACGGCCTGCAGTTTTGGGTCTCAGGGTGTGTCCACCTCAGGCCCGTGCCTCTCTTATGAGCCCCAGGAGGTGAGCTCTCCTGACAGGCGGCCCCTGACAGATCAGTCCTGCCTTTGTCATGCAGGTTGAGCTGGCAGGAGGTCTCCATACTCTGCCTTAAGCAACAGCACTTGGTCTATGCAGATCCGACAGCTTATTTTGTAACGTTTGCATGTTTTCTGCTTCCACATTGAGAATTTCAAAACGCAACAGATGACGTCCAGTATGGGGTAATACTACTAACACACAGTTTGGTTAATAGCTAATGTATGGATGGCTTGAATGTGCTGACTACATAGACCAGTGTTTCCGAAGACTTTTTCTTTATCAATGCATTGGTGACACTTTACAAGCATTATTTTGGTTATAATTTTTTTTTTTTTTTTTTGTAAAAATGTCTTTATGCATTAAGTAACATGAACTACAATGTAAAAAAATCCAGAAATGTGCAGTTCTCCATATTTTGAGATCATGTTGTCATTTATTTATTTAATTTATCCTTAATTGTTTATTGCTTTTTAATTAAACCTAATCTTTTTTTCAACAACTTTTAACTCTGAACTATTATTAACATTTTTAAAAGTTTAAAATGATATATTGTCTGGATTTGTGTTTTATGGTAATGTATGCAAGGCAGGGCAAAATGTATTTATAGAGCACAATTTTACAAAACCATAGTTGATCCAAAGTGCTTTCCGATAAAATACAATATTTAATAAAAAATAAAATAAAAAAATAAAACTTGAATAAAAATATAAGAAAAGTAAAAAAAATACAGACATGAAATAACATGCATGCATCACTTAAAGGCAAAGGAGTAAAAATACGTCTTTAAAAACTATTTAAAAGTGTTCAATGAAATGAATTATTTCTAAATGAAATCCTAATGTTCAGAGGAAGGCTGTTCCAGAGGCTTGGGACCACAACACAAAAATCTTTATCACCTTCTGATTTGCACAAAAGGTACAAAAACCTTGTCATTAATTTACATTCTGTATATTCTTTATGATACATGATAGTATTTAAACTACTAAAATTTAAATAAAAGTCACTTTGTTAAACTGTTGAGTTGAATTTTCAACATCAAAAGTCAACAGAGCAGAGATCATGGTCCCAATATGCAATTCACAACTGTAAATAAATGGAAATAACTTGTAAATTACAAAATACAGATTTTTTTTTTATTTTACAGTGTAGCAATATATCTTTTATTTAGTAATTAGTACACAGTAGAGTTAATTAAGCAAATAAATGAGTTCATATTTATGCTTTTTAGTTGTCAGTTCATATTTCACAGTGCATTAACTAATGTTAACAATTATCTTTTGCTCTTTATATTAAGAGATGCTGAGATAAACATTGAGATTTATAAAAATTGGACAAATATTTTTCTTTATTTATTCATAACATCATATTAGTTCAAAACTAGTATCAACAAATGAAACATTTTAGGGTGACATTTGCATGTTTTGCCTGAGCTTGCGTGGGTTTCCACCGGGTGCTCCGGTTTCCTCCACAGTTCAAAGACATGCAGTACAGGTGAATTGGGTAGGCTAAATTGTCGGTAGTGTATGAGTGTGATTGAATGTGTATGGATGTTTCCCAGAGATGGGTTGCAGTTGGAAGGGCATCCGCTGCGTAAAACATATGCTGGATGAGTTGGTGGTTCATTCAAATGTTGCAATCTCAGATTAATAAAGGGACCAAGTCGAAAAGAAAATGAATGAATGAATGAATAAAACATTTTAAAATGTAAAAGTCAAATTTAACTGTCACTTTAGGATTATTGACATTTGATTTTTCTTTTTGCTAAATTTTAATTTGCATTATACTATTTTTTTCTATTATTAGTTTCTGTTGCTATTAAATAGTTTATATACACTACCTGACAAAAGTCTTGCTGACTATCCAAGTTTTAGGAACAACAAATAATAACTTGACTTCTAGTTGATCATTTAGTATCAAAAGTGGCTCATATGAAGAGCAAAGGACTCTTGATTACTCTTATTTTACCAAAATAATATATGACCATACCTTGACTTTTATTAATTTAATTAGGACGGTGAGGTCTGACTTTGCTTGGACAAACATGCACAATAATGTTCATGTCTGTTGACTGGGCTGGCCAATCCTAGAGCACCTTGACCTTCTCTGCCTTTCAGGAACCTTGATGTGGAGGCTGAAGTATGAGAAGGAGTGCTATCCTGCTGAAGAGTTTGCCTCTCCTGAGGTTTGTAATTTAATGGGCAGAACACGTCTTGATATCTCAGGCTGTTGATGTTGCCATCCACTCTGCAGATCTCTTGTGCGCCCCCATACTGAATGTAACCCCAAACCATGACTTTTCCTTCACCAAACTTGACAGATTTTTGTAAACATTTTGAGTCCATGCGCGTTCCAATAGATCTTCTGCAGTATTTGTTAATATTTGTTGCTCTTACAACTAAGACTGACAGCAAGACTTTTGTCAGGTAGTGTATAGTTGATCAAATTAAACCAAACCTATTTGGCTATCTTTTTATATAGTATTTATCATTTTAATATTAATAATATTATATTTCAGAACCTAAATTATTGGATGAACTATAGTGTATACTCTTAAATTTTTAACATCTGAAGTTGTCTGACATTTTGTATGAAAAATAAACATGGATTAATGAACAATATATTTATGAAGTGCTATTTATTATAAACTGAAAGTAAGCTGCTAATGATCACATTCATTTAGACATAAAGACAGTTACACATCAAAAGCGAATAATCTTCTTATTTATGAATCTATATGCCAGCCAAATTTATGCTCTTCCTCCATCTGAGGATAACTTCCTCTCAGAGCACCTAAGACCTATAAAACTCTCATTCTTTCATAGCGGCTAGACATGACAAATTTTATTTTCTGATAACTCCTCTCGATGCACCTCACACATCATTGTAAATTCCTCTCATCCGTCGAGCGTGGGTCCCCTGAGTATC
The DNA here is from genome assembly GCF_052040795.2 of Danio rerio. Classification (NCBI taxonomy): domain Eukaryota; kingdom Metazoa; phylum Chordata; class Actinopteri; order Cypriniformes; family Danionidae; genus Danio; species Danio rerio. Next base: position 38,793,958 of record NC_141026.1, on the reverse strand, counting down.
ATTTAAAAGTCTGAATACAGCAAGAACAACTAAACGAGCGTAGATGTCAACCCTAAAACACGTCACAATAGAGTCTCCAACAACCCAATATGTCTGCACAACCAGACCGGCTTCTCCACAAGGGTTAAAGTTCAGCTCACTAATACTCGGTCTCCAGTGCGCTGACGGTTTTGTGGCCCCATCCCTTTATTTTCAAATACAGGTGACATCACTGGTGCCAATGCGGCTTTGCTCATTTATGGCATGTCTAACCTGGTTGGCTGGGTGACTCATTAGGGCTTTAATTGAGTGCGAGTGGCGCTGAGGGCATGAGAGATTTACCCTCACCATCTGACAGCACCTGAATGAACTCATTTATGACTCAGCTCACACAGATTGCCGGATGACCTCACGGCCGCAGACGGCTCTTGTTTATGGTTCGGGTGGAGAGCGGTCAGCCTCCCTGTCTAGGCACATTGGCTTTCAACTCCTAAAAAGCGAAGCGACATCCAAAATAAAAATCAATTTGGCGGTAATTATCTTGCTTTCATCACCCACGGCCAGCTTAAGAGTTTTGAGATGGATGATATCAGGGGGTCAAAGATCGAGTGGCAGATTCAATACATCGTCAATATTCAATTAGAAAACAAATGGTTATTTTCGGCTGCACTGAGAGGTGGAATTGGGATTGGATTTATGATTTCCCCCTTTTTGAGTGGCTAGTTTTGAGTTAAATGGGGAAAGCATTTTAATGGGATAGTAAAAAAAAAATTACCATTTATAACTATCGTTTGAGGTTATTTCGATACAAAGGCTAAATTTATACTTTTAAAATGATACCGGTGCCTGAACTGATACTTTTTAGCCACAAAATTATGGTAGATGACAAAATTATGGTGAATGAAAAATCTTTTATTTGACAAAATTATTTTAGTAGAACAATATAATTAAAGTTGAAAGTAAACATCAATTCATATTTTATGTATTTGAATTACATTAACATATTTCCTTTGATCATTTGTTAGTTAGCATGAATTTAAGATTTGCATTGAATGAAATTACTTTAGTTTACTACTAACCTGTGGAAAGGCTTTCATCAAAATACTGAATTCCTTTTTTCTAGGGTTGGGGCTTGTGACTATGTTTACATGGCTATCAGTAATCTAATGGTTTGCCTTAATCTGAATAAGACAATAATTGGATTAAGGTGTTTACATGAGTTGCTTTTTGAATGTTCTTTTCATGATCCCATCTCACATGTTATAGTACATAGATCGATTAACGTCATTGTGTCACCACGCAATCCATGTTTTCTCCAGAGTTTCATGTAGTTTCGGGTGTTTCATTTTTAGTTTTTCAACTTTAACTGCAGTTTCATTTTCATTCAGGAACATTTCCTTCATGCCCAATGACAAACAGGTATTTGATGCAAACTATAAGGACTAGTGGAAGAGTGCCTTTTTAATGGAAATTGAAGTCTGTGGTCCTTTAAGGTTACCAAAAATCACAGTTTAAATGGTAGTCTGGTCTTAAAAGTCAGAGTATTGTCTTCATCATATTAAAATCGGAGCATTGGTGTCCATGTATGTACTCACTGAAAGTGCCAGATGATGTCACAAGGTTTCAGAAACAGTGCATTCCTCCTTTGAGTTAATTCCATGAGCCCTCAAATGTGTCATTAAGTTTGACATGTTTCCCCCTTACACGCAACTTTTGTAAAAGCATCTGCTTCATGTTGCTGTGTCAGAATCCTTGCTTGCAAAATACGCTTTAGAACGCTTACTTTAAACAAATTTGATGAACGCGATCATGTGTGTTAATCTGAAGTACACCGAATGCGCTGTACTGCGTGCGTCCGTTCCCTAAGCAACATGAACAAACGCCTGACACCGTCTGTCAGTTATTTTTTAAAGTTGTTTAAAATTAAATATTTAGAGATGGTGTGAAAATGTAATGTATGTATGTATGTATATATATATATTTTTTTTTCACCTATCAACACCATTATCAAGTGCAAACCTACTGTACGTCCTTGCTAAATACACAACTGCCTTTACTGACAAAATGTGCATGAAAATCATCTTCCACTGCTCATGCATGAAATTTCATTGAAAAAAAACGAACAAAGGTAATCTATACAACCCCTAATTAAAACACGTTTATATACCAATATGCTGATAACCTGCAAAAATCAGTGTACAGTAAAAACCTGTTTCATATGCAAATCAATAATATGTCAATGCAAGCTACATTACGAGAGTTAACCCAATTTGAAAGTTTACCCCATTAACTCTATTTTTTGTTTAATAAGCTAAAACAAGGCTAAATTTGGGCTGTCAGTGAATATCAAACACAATGGTCCACAAATAGAATTAATAGACAGGAATGAACACATTGACGTCTGTCTAAACAGTCTATTTGTTGACAAGGGTATTTTTGGACTATTGTCAGACAGCTATTAGATTTTCACTGACAGCCCAAGTTTAGCCTTGTTTTAGCCAAGACGACTATGTTTGTATGTCTATTAGACATCTATTAAACAACTGCTTAGGGGTTTGAGTTTGTCCATATTATACTAAATAGAGGGTTAAAACAGCACAGTCATTTAAGACTCAGTCTTTCTTTGTGTAAATGACTGTTCATCTGAAACAGCATGAGGATGAGTAAATGACAAATAAAAAAAAAATGTTGAGGTATACTTTTATAGACATGTATTCATTTATTTTCACAACATATTAACATTAAACCAGATAAATAATTTTTATTTGAGGAATGATGTGTTCATCCAGTTGACCAATTGTCCAAATTTATTTGCACTTAATATCCTATGATGTTCGCAGCTCAGATGACAAGATAACTATAAGTCATATATTGCCTGTAATTGCCTTGACATACCTCATGACTTCATTGATGTCTGTGTTGTTAGTGTGACTGGTGAACCGAGAGGTCAGAGTTCACTCTTATCATCCGCCCGCGTCCCTGCAGCTGGTCGAGGGCTTCTTTATGAGCAATATCAGCAGCGACAGGCCCTGCGATAGTTGTCGGAGAGTCAAAGGCAGAGGTTGTTCGGTCGATCACACACATAAACACACACGCACACCCTCCCAGGGCCTTCTTTCTGTCTTTCCCACAGTGATAGTGATCTAGAGCATGCCATAAAGGCCGGTCGTAGATCAGAGAAAACAACAAAGGGACTCCTGGCTCCCTCCCCGGCCGTCTCTCGGGAGCGGTGACTGGGCCGTAGGGGCTGATAAGGGCAGCCTGGCGCCTTGCCACTCCCACTGGTCCCACACACACTGGCCCGTGGCACCTGACATACAGCACGCCGTTTCCTCATATTTGTACAGGTAATCTGAAAGACAATGATACGGTCTTTAGATTTGTCAGAAACAAGCTGAACTGAAAGGCCATGTCAGTTCTTCTATAATAGTGCATTTTAGTTTAATCTCTCTGCGCTGATTATGTAGGTGTGTGTGTGTGTGTGTGTGTGTGTGTCAGAGTATATGTTCATTTAAGGCAGGATGTTTTGAGGAACTGGCAATTACAGACAGTAATCTCTGTGATTGTCTTGATTGACAAACTTGATTGTCTAATTGGTGGTAAACTATCCATGACAATCATCCCAGGATAAACATGTCTCTCTTATGGGTTTGCATCAGTAAAATATTTTGCTCTGCACGGTAGCACATGCTTTGCGAGTTATTATTGCAAAGAAACTATTATGACAATAAATTTAGCAGTAAATAAAAATAAATTCAGGAATTTAGAGAAATTAAACCTGAATGACATATGTTTATATAATGACATGTGACAAGAGTTCAATTCTTTTATTTTTTTAGTTGGAAAGAAAGTCTGCTGGTTCAGGTGTGGTTCAGGAAATGTGTTTTAAACCAGTTTGGACCTGGCAGGACAGCATGATCTCATGAGAAAACATAACTATTTTCAACCCAGGCTCATTCTGAAAACGTAGTCCGTGAACGTTTCTGAAAACAACGAAATACCTCCTGAGATGTACATATTTTTGCAGTTTTTGTTTTTGCTAATTCACGCAGTTCTGCTGTGTGCTCTCTTTTTTATATCTCAAATGTCTCTCGCGAGTGCCATTCGCGCCTGCGCTGTTCTCACGTAAACCCACCAGAGGCCGATGTCGAAAGACCATCTGTCTGACTGACTGAATGATTGACTGGGCGACCGGCCAATCGGCTGACCCACCCTCCTCCTTCCCTAAACCCAACCAATTTTACCGGTTGATCCAACCAACAATTTGGATCAAACCAACAATTTACAAAAGCCGTCCAAAAAAAGAAAAGCCCTTATATGATTTTTACCATGTTTTCGTATTTTACCACATTCTCACCCTGTTATGAACTTGTTCACTTTAATTTTTGAATTCTGTTTTTGTCTTACCTGATTTCTGGAGCCGCTCTTCCCTGGATTCGAACCCGGTCATCATCGTCATCGTGGTCAGCTCCTCTCTGCGTCTCAAGTCCTCCGATGTACACAGCTACTGGTTGCAGCGGGTAAGCCCACCACATGAAGATAAGCGGTCAGCCAGTAAGTGCGAAAATGAACGGCGTCATGCCGCCTTGTATCGTTCGCTTAAAAAAATTAATTGCAGCCATACATACCTCCAAAATCGTCCACAGGACTACATTTTCAGAATGAGCCTGGGTTGACTATTTTACGTTTTGTCAGATTAATAGCTAATTTGTAAGAATTTTGTACGAAATACAGTCGTATGAAAATGTATGATTTCTAAAATGAGGTGTGACACCAAACCCCACCCCTAAACCCAAAAGGTCATTGGAGGATGAGCAAATTGTACTAAATTGTATGAATGAGTACGAATTCTTATGAACAACACAGGCTCATTCTGAAAATGTAGTCCTATACGTTTCTGGAGATCACGAGTTATGTAGCCAGAAATACATATGGCTGCAAATCGTCTTTAAAACAAATGCTACAGGGAGGTATAATGCCGTTCCTTTTTTGATGCTTACCATCTGACCGCTACCTCAATATGGACGGTTACCAGTTTGCCCAGTAGCTTTCCATATACATCAACACACTACAATAATAATAATAATAATAATTCCTTACATTTATATAGCGCTTTTCTGGGCACTCAAAGCGCTTTACACAATGGGGGGGATCTCTTCATCCACCACCAGTGTGCAGCATCCACCTGGATGACGCGACGGCAGCCATTTTGCGCCAGACCGCACACCACACACCAGCTGATTGGTGGAGAGGAGACAGAGTCATGAAGCCAATTGAACATGATGCAGAGAGGAGTTGACCATGAAGATGGGGTTCAATTCCAACAAAGAATGGTTCCAGAAAGCAGGTAAGACCAAAACAGAAGCCAAAAAATAAAACAAATAAGTAAATAACAGTGTAAGAATGTGGTAAAATCTGAAAACGTGGTAAAAATCAGGCAAGGACTTTTCTTTTTTTGAATTGCTTTTTAAAACTGTCGGTTGGGGTTAGGAAATTGGGTGGGCGGGTCACTCTGTGCATTTAGGGGAATTACCAATCTACATCACACATTACATGACACGGATTCAACCTCGCATTCCAGTTGCAAAAAATGTTGTGCGGTAGGATGCCAAACTTGAATTCGAAAAAGAAAACTTAAATTTTTCCGTACACCACACTGCTGTTAATGCCAACCGCAGACGTCTTTGACTAATAGCCATCATAAGAGCTGAATGGAGTGAGGACCTAAATAAAAATGCTTGACTCTGAAGTTCTCATTTTATATCAAGTAAGTTCACGCTATGCTTTATTATACACATGTTTTGCTGAATCATACACACTCGTTTTTGATTGCAGCAATGATTTCAGCAAAAACAGTTAAATATGGTAAATTAAACTGCAGACACTGAATGCTTAGAAAGAAATGTAAAGATGTACGTTCACATACCCTGCCATATAGGTGCAGTTCGCTGTCAGAATGCAGTTGTTTTGCTTGTTGATGATTACCCAGGCCTTGTACAGTTCCATCTTCTTTCCTTGTCTTTGGCTATGCAGAACCTCTGTTTTTAATACTATGTAGTTTTGAATCTGGTAATCATGGACCATTATTTCTTGCACATGACCACACAGAACAAAATTGTTGCATCCAAAGACTTGTAGGCCTTTAACTTCTCTCTTGTAAAATCACTTGGAGTTTCAATGAGATAGTTGTAAATTTCAGACTGGATGCTTGGCCATTTCGTCTTGTCCAATATCCATTGGGATGGTAACATCACAAATAGACAAGTCAGACAAACGGCACTCACTTTAACGTTAATTTTGTCAAATAACTGTGCTTATCACTGGGTGACAAGCTGTTTTAATATGTTGAAAGCTTTATGTAAATAACATATATATAAAATGTAATCAATATAACTTTCTAACAACAAACTCTGTACTGCATTGGATGTCATTACAATACATTCGTGATGTCGAGCTATAAAGACGCCAGCATACTTAGTTTGAGGGCAAAATAAGTTTAAAAAAAAAAGCCAAGTGATGGTACAATATTTTAGGGCAGGGGCCCATTAAGTTGACAGTTGGCAGTTGGGCTTTATCGGATCTTTGGTTAATGTCGGTCCAGTTGGTTTATTTGGTTAGTTGGTCGCCTCATTAAAGATTACAGCAAGCAATTAAATTTTAATATTATTATTTTCCTGCAAACTGAGCTTTCTATACTGACTGGTTATGCCTAAGGTAAACTTAATGAGTTACATGACATTGTTAATAAGATGTTTTAAGATGAGGTCATTTCAAGGTAAAAACACTGATTCAGTGATTATGTTAAGAGATAGTTCTCAAAATGAATATTTTTGCAAGTAGTTATAAACCTTTATGAGTTTCTTTCTTTCGTTGAACACTAAAGAAAATATTTTGAAGAAAGCTGAAAACCTCTATAATCATTGACTTCTACAGTAAGAAAAACTGATACTAAGGAAGTCAATGGTTATAGGTTTTCACCTTTCTCGAAGAAGATATTTGTTTGTTATCAGAAGTAATAAACTCAAACAGATTTGGAACAAATGAAGGGTGAGTAAATAATGACAAAATGTATATTTTTTTGGATGAACTACTGAGGTGCAATACATTTCAGGAAGTTGCACTGTTTTTTCCATATACCTTTTCTACCTGCATCCTTTTTATCTGGCTATAACTAAGGAAAATTTCTTCCATGTTAGATTTTATTTATTCTTTTATTTATTCTATATTTTTACGGGCATGATTCTGTATAGTGCAGGATTTAGCATTTATTTTTTGATAAAGTCGGCACATTAAGAGTAGAGCTGAAATATAGGACTGTCCCAGGAAAAATGGGGCATCTATCCTCCTTTCACACATAAAAACTAATTTAAAGTTTTTGTTTTATACAATTAAAATCAATTAAATTCTAATAATTTGTCTTTCTAACTGTTGTAATAGATAGAAATATTTTAAATCCTGCATCATTTAAATGGTTTGATTCAAATTTGATTTGGTGTAATCAAGGAAAAACATTTCCAATTTCCATTTACTCATCAATTAGAAACTGGTGTCACCATGTAGTTAAAAGTGGCATTTTACAGCTACCATCCTGAGGGAAGATGTGTGTGTGTGCGTGTATGTGTGTGTGTGTGAAAGAGGGGGCAGCTCGTGCTCCGCCAGCGTGTCTCCTCACGGATGACACAGCGCTTCAGAAAAGCTGTCAGCGGGCAGACACACACGCTCGCTCTCACATTGTATCTTTAGCAGGTCTCACCAACTGAAGGCTGACGGCGACAGACAAGCGTTTCATTCCTCCTTTTTTTCACCCATTGTATGACGGGCGCAAGCATTCGGGCCACAGAGGGTTCAATACACAGGCGCCTGGTCCCATGTCTCCGGCCCAGCCCGGCCTTTTTTGTGAGCCAGTCATTGGGATTGAATTGAGCCTGGTCGTGGGTGCCAAGGAGGATTACGCCAGGAGGCTGGGGGTGAGGAGGTGGCTAGTGGCAGACCAGGCGGGCGACCTATGGGAAAGCCCACTGGCCTTTCTCCTGGGGTAGAGTGTGGGAAAAGTGGCTGAAAGCTGGCACGCCGCTCTGAGGCCAGAGTTGATGGGAGAATGCCAGGCCAATGTGGGGCATATGGTGGTTATTCAACTTCCCGGGCGCAAGGAAAGAGACCACGCTGTGCCTCAGCCTGCCCCAAAATTACCCCTTCACCGTTCCTCCATTCACTGGCTCTATTGCTGGCGTTGGCTCAGCACAGCAGATGGCAGCTCGGAGCGGAGGTTCACAACAGGTAACTAAGCGCAGAGGTTAGAACATGGGCAGTTACACTGGCAGCACATCAGCTGATTGTCATTCACTACAGGCTGTGCCATATTGTTCATACATACACTGCCCAATTGTGAGGTCATTGAGAATTTCATGACATTTCAGGACAGACGTTGCATTACATAACATTACATTACATATACATTACATAACTGGAAAAAATATTAACAATGTAACTGTTCATTGCAGTTTCTGCTTACATCTGTACATTTCAACTACAATGCTTACTGTAAGTGTGGACATCTGACGTCTACCAGTTAAAGCAAACTTATCCAGAAGTTCTACAGTTTTGGTAAGCTGTTTCCAACTTTGTTTGGGCCTGATTTTGTTTGAAATTACATCACATGTTGGTTTTCGATTTAAGCCTAGTTTATACTTCTGCGTCAAGTGACCGGCGTGACCCACAGCGCATGCAACGCCTGTAGCTGTGCATTTATACTTCTGCGCGCTGCCTCTGTTGGTCTGCATTAACACTTCCGAAACGCTAGTTGGCAGTGAGGTGTAAATGTTCCTCTGTGGGGAGTTTCTTCACTGCTGTTTTGCTTTTCCTGAACACTTCCGGGATGTACAAGGGGCTCAAACTCGCTCATTTTGAGTCTGGAACCGGCGGACGTGCAACAACTTTAACAATGAGGTAAACACAAAACAAAACTTTCCATCAGGAGCTCCTTCACGGCACTCCGCACTTGTAAACAATTGCTCCATCAGGCTCGCACCATTGCCGCGGCTCTCGGTCCCGCCCAGACTTGTCAGTGCTACCAAGCCGACCAATCACAGAGCTTGCGCTACGCGTCGTTGCAACGTGTAGTTACATTTTTTGAGAGGTGCACGTCAGTGATGCCGACGGCCACGGCGAAGGGCTATGCGTCAGCGCCGTAGCATACGGGTGCGTTTGATGCAGAAGTATAAATCAGCCTTTACTGTGAACTACCGTAGTCAACAAAGTGGATCAAAAATGTTTTTTAAAAATATTCTTCAAGCATGACTGTTGTTCAGTAGTTTTAGAACAACTTACAGGAAATGTTTCGATTCACTTCTAATGTTGACTACTGTATATTAGGGCCTTGAGAGTCCTAATCACTCATGACCGAGATAGTCAATCAAAGGAAGGCGCGGGGTTTAAGGTTCACAGAAGCAAAGCTTAAATTCCAGCACAAAATTGCATGATTAGACATTGCAAAACATTTGAAATACCAATAATTGTAAATATGTGCACATTTAAAATATCATGTGTTAGTAATTTTAAAAGTTCACATATTTTAGAATTAGTTACTAATTAGGCCAACAGTTCCTTTCAGGATTGTTATTATATAATAATAGTTATTTACACTGAAAAAGTTTATTCTTGACATTGCTATTATTATTTATATACAAATCTAATTTTATTTGCATTAAATTATACTCACCAGTTTATTAGGAACGCCTGTTCAACTGTTCGTTAACGCAAATTTCTAATCAGCCATTCACATGGCAGCACCTCATTGTCTTTAGGCATGTAGACATGGTCAAGACAATTTGCTGCAGTTTGATCTGAGCACCAGAATCGGGAAGAAAGGTGATTTAAGTGACTTTGAACGTGGTTGTTGGTGCCAGACGGGCTGGTCTGAGTATTTCAGAAACTGCTGAGCTAATGGGATTTTCACGCACAACCATCTCTAGGATTTAAAGAGAATGGTTAGAAATACAGAAAATATCCTGTGAGCAGTAGATCTGTGGGTGCCAATGCTTTGTTGATGCCAGAGGTCAGAGGAGAATGGCTAGACTGGTTTGAGCTGATAGAAAGGCAACAGTAACTTAAATAACCACTCGTTACAACCCGAGACATGCAGAAGATCATCTTTGAAAGCACTACACATCAAACTTTGAGGCAAATGGGCCACAGCAGCAGAAGACTACATTGGGTGTCACTCCCGTCAGCTAAGAACAGGAAACGGAGGCTACAATTTGCACAGGCTTACCAATAGAAGATTGGAAATAGGTAGCCTGGTCTCGATTTCTGCTGCTTCATTCGGATGGTAGGGTCAGAATTTGGCTTCAACAACATGAAAGTATGGATTTATCCTGTCTTGTATCAAAAGGGTAGGCTGCTGGTGGTGGTGTAATGGTGTGGAGGATATTTTCCTGGCACACTTTGGGCCCATTATATCAATTAAGCATCAGGTCAACGCCACAGCCTACCTGAGTATTGTTGCTGACCATGTCCATCCCTTTATGACTACAGTCTACCCATCTTCTAATGGCTACTTCAATCAGGATAATGCACCATGTCATATCTATGCCATAAAGGATTAACGCAGTTCTGAAGGCAAAAGGGGGTCCAACCCGGTATTAAGGTGTACCTAATAAAAGTGGCCAGTGAGAGTAAATACCACATAGAAACATTGTACAACTGTGAATATATCATAATGGCATAAAATAAAAAATAAAAAGACATCTTTACAGAATATTGAAGCCTACTTGAATGTCATCCACCAGGAGTGCTGTTTGTTTGTACACAAGACTCTTGGTTTCCACATGGCTCACCAGGTCTGCATTTAGTGGCTTTACTGCAAAAAGCCAGAAACTATCAGAAACATTTGTATTGTGTGTTCTTGAGGTCAGGACAGCTGTTCTGTTTTGGATCACAAATCCCCCTTCTATCACTCTGCAGAAACAGGACTTCCAACATGCAGATCAACTTTAGCTGGACTCAATGCCAATTGAATGTGACCAGCTTGATTTTTAAAGCATAACCCTGCTACTTAGTGAGAAACTCTGAGTTGACAAAGGTTGAGATTGGAAATCTGCTTTTATATAAACTGGATTACTCACATGCCATCTCCATAGCTGAAAAAAAATACTGTGGAAGTCATTGGTTAATAACATGTTCAACAGAATAAAGAAACGTTTACAGCTTCAGAACAAGTGGACAGTGGGTATGATGACAGAATTTATAATTTGGGTCAACTATTCTACTAACTGTGGGCACTGGCCCTTGAAATAATCTGAGGTAAGTTTTTAAGTTTTTCCACAATAAAGAGTAGTGTTGGACTAAACAGTGGGAATTTGAGGTTCAGTGAGTGATGTTAGACTGCTGTGACTGTGTTTAAATGTTACACAGAGAACTGATTCTTATTGTGCCAATTCACCAGCCTTTGAAATGCTACCCTGCCAAACAGGAAGGTGGATGTGTTCCAGAACACTTCACTATCACGGCTGTCCATCCAAAACTGATGATACTCATGCACCTCTGCTCATTTACAAATGAACCACAGGCCCTAACAACAAACAAAGAAACAAACAAATGAATGTTTGGAAATGACTAAGATGTTAGTTAATAGCATTTTTGAGTGAGCGATTGTCACTGTTGCTTAAATTTCTTTGCCAAAGAGGTTACGTATTTCATTTTACCAAGGCATTTTTTAAATAAAAATGATCATTGTCCATTCTGGAGAATTCTCTAGGTATTAGAAAAATACTTCATGCACACTACAAGATGGAAAAAAGCTGCCAGAAGTTAAAAGTAGATACAATTCTAGTATAATAGTGCAGCCTATATACAATTATTAAATAAAACATAAATTCCAATGGAATTTTACTGCTACGTTGTGCTTAGAGGGGAAAAACACATTTACATTGGCAGTAAATCCTTTAAATGATATATGTGGTCAGAAAATAACAACATAAAATTCAGAAAATCTAAGCAACAGTACAAAAATGTAAATACAGCAATGCAGAGACATCTTAAAATACTCAATTATTGGTCATACTGATAATACGACTTTGTTTGAAACTATCAGAAATAAAGATATAAAAGCTCTTATGGGGTGGTACACATTTTTACCTATAGGGCCCATTTTAGTATTTTAAAGAAACATTGGTAACTAAAAAAGAAAAAAGTGCATCACTTTAATTCTGAGTTATAATATGTATCTCTAATGTACCAATATAAAAAGCTACCACACTCAAAAAAATAACTCATTGGATGAGCTCAATTTAATTGAGAGCAGGATTTCTATCCAACACATGTGTTTAGCTCCAACTAAACAAACTATTTACATATTTAAATAAAATTGAGTTGGTCCAACATGATTCTATCAAATAAAAGTTTCAATTTGTGGTGGGCCGTTATCGGCGTTAACGCGAGACTCTTATCGCGTGACAAAAAAATATCGCCGTTAGTCTATTCTCATAGTTGGGTTGGGAGCTGGGTCTATTCTACACAAGCTATGGTGACTTTTACCTTAATATTTTAGCGTGGATGTATACCTGACCAGTAAGCCGTCTGACAAAAAATTTGCCTTCTGAATTAAATCAGCTGGATGCCTGATTTTAACTGCAGTTCGGCAGTTTCACTTTAACTAATGAACATTTTAATTTATCCTGCCGTGACAAACTGGGGTATTAGACACAAATACGGAGTAAGGACTGTTGAGAGTGTTACGGAATTTAATAATGCACACCAAATGGAAAGAAAAAAACTTCCGCATTTCACGATGTGTGTTTGTGTGTGTATTTTTGTGTGTGAATCTTGTCGGAAAATATGGCGAAAAGTACCTAACAGTAATAGTTTGATGGCAGTGTTTACTTCAATAATGCCATTAATATATGCATACTCCACGTCTTAATTTCATATTTGATTAGTTCAATTATGACTTTAGTCAGATTAAGATAATCAAAAATTGCTGTTTGAAGCTTATGTAGGCCTGCAGTTCAAAATTCAGGTTTAGCTGAATAAACAGTTAGTAAACACAAGTACATCTTATTGAACATTTATTGAATTTATTTTCATCACTAATTATCATAGTAGAACAGTTTCTCAAGCAGTTTGTGATGCAGTTTGGAAACAGGAGATGAGCCCCTGGTGCATCACCTGGCCTGAAAAACCTGTCCTCAAAGATTTATTATTTGGGTAGCACACATATTCTGAATGCTTTTTGCAGAATTCAAATGAGCCATTTTAATCTAGATTAATTCATTATTTAACTTAAACTCAAAGGTCTAATAATACAATGTATGTATATTATGTACAAGTCTCTTATTTTTTTATTTAACGTTATCCTAAATTAACTAAAAGAGTCATTTTTAAGCGTATTTCATGATTTACATATATACTTGATTGAGACTGATCTCAGAACTCATTTTAGGACAATTATTGCTCACTGAGCAAATCAACAAACTTCATATTTGCTAATTAAGCTGCCAACATCCAAAGCATGGGTGCTTCTGCAAAGTGGTAATCCCAAAACTCAAAGCTTTACATGAAACTCTTCTAAATCTTCAAATAAAGTGAAGATTAAACTCTAACAAGTCTTTCTGTTAACTTTGAACACCTAAGATTGCTTTTATTTTCAACATTTCCCTCTCTTAATTTAATTTCACGCAAAGCATGCTGGGAACTATAATCCCCTAACCAGGAAGTTGTCACAATACAAAACGCTTAAATTAACTTAATGGTTTACAAATTTTTAGTGGACTGAACATAAAATAAAGAAATCGGGCAAAGTAATTACAAGAGTTGTGTTGTTTCAGCTCATTTTCAACAGGTTTGAACAAGCAGCAGTGATCATTTTTTTGAATGGACATCAGTGACAGATTTCGAACCATTATTTTTAAATAAAATAAAGGTACAGTTTTTCTTTCTATTATATACTTTCGATACTAATACTGTTATTTGTGTGTAATTAATAAAGAAATATTGTGGTAACAAATAAATTCTACATATTATGCTTTCTGCCTCCTCTGTTTCTTTGAGCTTGAGCTCACTTCACAAAAATGAAATAAATCTTTACCAATCAGAGATGGAAACACAATCATTTTCAGTACTTAAGTCAGTATTTTGCTCCATTTATGTTGAAACGCAACCCTATTTTAAAGCCCCTATTCCAAGTCTCAGTTTTCAATGTTCGAAATCTCCAGAGTAGTGTGCATGAGGTAAAAGCTCTGTGTTTTAAAATGGCCCCTTTATTTTTGACCTGTGACCTCTACACACACGGGAAGAATCATTAGGAGTTCCTCTACATGAGCAGCGGCTGTTGATATCATTAGCTTTAAAATGTGTGTGTGTGTTGTATTCATATGGGAGAGTTTGTAGTGGGTGTCTGGCCGGTCCGTGGCAGGTGTAAGGTGATATTTTTAGAAAGATTTCTATATAAGGGAAAGGCAAATGCTCTCCTTGTTCATTTGTTGTGTTTGTCAGCAGTTATAAGGCCTTGTTATAAGATGTTTCTTGAACATCTGTAACCTTTTGTCAGTTTTCTGTGACGAGACTTTACATACAATGAGATCTTTGCAGATTCTATTGTCCTTAATATTGATAAACAGCACTTTGATACATGTGATACATCTCTGCCGGCACAGAACGTCAACATAATGTCATATTGACATTGTACCCCAACGTAGTGGGGACGTTGGATTTTGTTTGGAAATGAAAATCAGGTTGACGTCAGAACCCAACGCCAGGCCGACGTCAATGTCCAACGTCCAACCTAAAATCAAGCAAATATCAACGTTTAATCATGCTACAGCTTGACGTTGTGCGGACGTTACTACCATGACATCTATCAGACGTTGGATTTTGGTCACTTTCCAACACAACCTAAAATCAACCAAATATCAATGTAATTTGACATCGTTATTGGACATCCAAATAACGTTGTCCTTAGACACTGGCTAGACATTTAATTTTGGTCACCTGACTTCGTGACCTAAATCTAACCTAATATTAACGTCTTATGATGTTGTGTGGCTGCTAGGGGTGCAGTTAAAATAAAGTTATTGATTATGTTATTGTTTTCTGTATATTGTTTTGTGTTGATGTCAAGTCACACTTGTGATGCAGATTCAAACTGTCAATTACAGAAATGCAATAAATAAATAAATAAATAAATAAAGACCTAAAAGAAAACAAAAAAAAATAAAAATAAATATCACTTAATCCCACAAATCAAATATCCATGAAATAGCATGTATTACATCTTTTATAACTCTTTCAAACAAATAATAAAAGTCAAGGTCAAGTCGAGATAAATATATATTTTAAGCAAATTATATATATATATATATATATATATATATATATATATATATATATATATATATATATATATATATATATATATATAATTGTTTGCAGACAGCTCAGCTGACTTACTTAAAATATGTAAATGTGTGTATATAATTCTTTATACATGGGCATAAAGTAAAATCAATCAATCAATTATAATAAATAAGCCAATAAGCCATTGAAAATGGTCACAGAGAAATCAAACAGCAGTCAATAAATACATAAAGCAAGCACACAGAACTTAAACCTGTCCTTCATTCATTTTCTTTTCGACTTAGTCATTTTATTAATCATGGGTCGCAACAGTGGAATGAACCACCACCTCAACCAGCATATGTTTTGTTTTACGCAGTGGATGCTTTTCCAGCTGCAGCCCATCACTGGGAAACACCCCTACACACTTATTCACACAATACACTACGGATAATTTAGCCTACCCAATTCACCTATACCACTTGTCTTTGGACTGTGAGGGAAACCGGAACATCCGGAGACCCATGCCAAAATGGGGAGAACATGCAAACTCCACACAGAAATGCCAATTGATTCAGCCAGAGGCTCGAACCAGCGACCTTCTTGCTGTGAGGTGACAGCGTTACCCACTGCGCCACCATAAACCTGTCAATTTTACCTATATTATGCTTATATGTAAGTAAAAAAAGCAAATAAATAAAACGTTGCATTGACCAAGATTCTGGTAGTTAAAAAGATTATTTTGAGTGTTTATTTACCTTCAATAGCACATAAAAAACAGAAACACACTTCTGTGAAGGAAATGCGATGTAGAAACTCAGCTCTACTCTTTAGTGGGCCCGCGTCATGTCCCCATCAGCAGCCTGAGTAGGAGGGTGGAGAGAGGAGAGGAGGGGAGGGAGGGAAGTGGAGGGTTCAGGGAGGAGGGTTATTGGCGTGAAAACGTTCTTCGGAAGTCATAGTTCCAGGCGACGCGCTTTTGGCAGCCCCCTCCATTTCCTGTGTGCGGCCGACGTGGGGCAGAGCGGGCGCCGGGAGAGTGCCAGAGGAGAGAGAGAGAGAGAGAGAGAGAGAGAGAGAGAGAGAGAGAGAGAGAGAGAGAAGGAGGAGGAGGAGGAGGGAGAGTTCAGCAGAGAGCAGCACTTTCCCACAGTCTGGGGATTTGACACATGGCTCTCACACATTCCTCAGCCTGTGGCCGCTGGGGCCTGAGCCAGAGCTGAAGCACAGCCTGCCGGAGGACACTGTGTGTGTGTATGTGTGTGTGTGTGTGTGTGTGTGTGTGTGTGTGTGTGTGTGTGTGTACAGTGTTCTAAGTAAATGAGTTCCTTTTTTTAAAAGACGTTTTTACCCAAGTCTCAGAAAATATGAACAAAATACACTGATGGTCAAGAGTCTTGGATAAGCAATATTTTTTTAATGTTTTGAAAACAAGCCTGGGGCGGCACGGTGGCTCAGTGGTTAGCACTGTCACCTCACAGCAAGAAGGTCGCTGGTTTGAGTCCTGGCTAGGCCAGTTGGCATTTCTTTGTGGAGTTTGCATGTTCTCCCTGTGTTCTCCTCTGGTTTCCCCCACAGTCCAAAGACATGCGGTACAGTTCAATTGAATAAACTAAACTGGCCGTATTCAGTGTGTGTGAATGAGTGTATTTGGGTGTTTCTTAGTACTGGATTTCAGCTAAAAAGGCATCCGCTGTGTAAAATGTATGCTGGATAAGTTGGCGGTTCATTCTGCTGTGGCAACCCCTGATGAATAAATGGACTAAGCCAAAGGAAAATTAATGAATGGACGAAAACAAGCCTAAGGTGCTCACCAAGGCTGCATTTATCTGAGCAATAATACACAGCAAATTGTGAGGTGTTGAATATCTGGTGCCCTTCTTACACCATCTGGGGTTACAGTGTTAAAATCCAATTGTACATATATGGTTTGTAGCACAAATATGGGTTAAATTGGGATCCTAAACAGTGTAACTTTTTGGTGTTGCCCTTCAAAACTCCCATTTGATGTTAATTGTAGCTTACACGAACTTGAGTCAATAAGTTCCTTATTAGACAATTAACCTTTCATTAAATGGCAGCTCCTTTATTTGCTGGTAATTTGATAGACCAAAAATTGTAAAAAGTTACAATATGAAAAAAGTGTCACTATTCAGTGGTCACAATTCATTCAGTTTCATTAGCTATGTTTCCATCCACATATTTTTTGGATGTGCGCATAAAAAAATTGGTTGATGGAAACTCCAAGATGCGCATCGATTTTAAAAATGTGCAAACAAAATATATGCACATAACTGAGTAGAATAAACTTTTAATTCGATAAGAAAAGATGCGAAGAAAACACTATTACTGTACAAATTCCAATATGTGCATTAAAATTAACATCATGTGATTTTGTTATAAGAGATCATGTGATGGTAAAAATGTGTGTGAGTGGACGCCATTTCGTGTCAGCATTTGTCTTCTGAGGTGCAAGTCATTTATTAAATAAAGAAAAGATTCACATTATATTTTTACTTTTGACATTTGGCGCCAGTTATTTAGGAAGTGACAATTTGTTCTCTTTGACTTATTGGATGAAAACGCTGCTTTATTCACACGTCATTTATGCAAACTAAGAATTATTTCGCATCTTTGGATGGAAACAACTAGTGTTACATGGAAATCAAAAATCAAAATCTGATCTGATAATTTGTTGTTCTACTATGATCAATCATTACTGGTCCTCAATCAATAATATTTAGTGTTGAGGACCTTTTTCTGTTTCATAATTTTGTGAATACACTTTACTTTTTAAGAATTAATTGATGAAAAGAAATGCTAAAAGCAATTATTGACAATTATTTGAAATATAGTTGAAATCAGAACTATTAAACCTCCAAAATGATTAGCCCCCCTTTTATTTTTTCATTTCTTTTCCCTGATCTTAAATTATTTTGTAAGAATAGTTTACAATTTGAATTTGGTATGGACTAGAATTGCACAAGTATCTCATTGTACAGGATCCCACAGAAAGTATTCATTTAAATGTGAGGGTGTACTCATTTATGCCGGCCACGGTATATGTGTGTGTTTGAAGGGGTGGTGTTTTGCCCTTGGCACTAGCACCGGTGTGGAGATACAGAAAGGCTGTGTGTGTGTGTGTGACCCATGTTGCACTCTTAACCCTCTTTCGTCCAGGGTGAGTGTACAAGTGTGTGTGCAGGCACGTCTGGGAGTATTTTTAGAGTTGCTGAAGTGAATCGAGACTGTCTGGTGTGTGTAGGAGGGGAAACTAAAGCTGGCTTATTTGTTTATGCTGAGAGGAAGTGTGTTTAAATAGAGCAAATGTCATTCTAATGACACTGAACAAAATGTCATGACTTTGGCACTGAGGAAATGAATATGCGATGGTACAAAAGTAAAGAGATTCTAATTGGTTATAAGACCTCATCTGTTTTGTGGGTAAGATGGAAATGGTATTGATTTTTGAACTATTAAGAGCAGAGACAAATGGTCGTTTTTGTTGCATGTAAACACACTTAAAATAGTGTGATGGAGTCATCTGCATCCTGAAATAGATCAAACAAATCTATTTGAGAGATCTATATTTTAACATATCAGACATTTACGGGCAACACAAATTTTTTATTTAAAATAATGCAATAGATCTATTAAAATGTGATTTATAATTCATATAAAAGCTGTTCTTTCGATCTTTCAGTGTAATAAAGAGACTTTAAAAAATCACCAAGCTTTCCACATTTGATTTAAGTTTTCTTCAGCAGGTTTCATAAGCAATACAATCAGCATATTATGATTTCTGCAGAATCATGTGACAGGAATGAATTTATGACTGCTGAAATTTTTGGTTTGCCATTACCAGCCTAAACCACGACGAATGAAGTTCTGCACAAGACTTTTGGCCAGCGGAGAAATTAAAATGGTCGTGCCCAACTGAGTCTGGTTCTCTCAAGGTTTTTTTTCTTCACTCCCATCAGGTGAAGTTTTTTTTTTCCCTCTCCGCTGTTGCCACTGCCTCGCATGGTTCAGGATTGGTAGAGCTACGCATCGATGAATTGGCTCTTCAGTGTTTAAACTCTCAGTAATGATTAAATCACACTGAACTGAGCTAAACTGAACTGAACTGAACTTAAACACTAAAACCTGAACCACACTGTTCCAGTTACTGAACCACACTGTTCCAGTTACTATGACCATTTATGTGAAGCTGCTTTGACACAATCTACATTGTAAAAGCGCTATACAAATAAAGCTGAATTGAATTGAATTGAATTACAGGAATTAATTATATTTTAAAATACATTAAAATTAAAACAAAAGACATGGAAAACAATATAGAATAATTATATAACTAAGCAACCAAGACAAACATTGGCCTGACAACCAGAAAAACAAACATGAACATGGATGATCAGACATTTGCCATTTTGGTTTTAATTAAAAAAAAATGAATCTGTTATAACTACCCTTTTGAATTGTGAAACATTGTCTTGACTAAACAAACTAAAAAAAAACAAAAAAAAAACAGTAACATAAGTGAACATGCATTTGTAACAATAAACAAATATTTGTGATATTTTTTTAATCACAGCTCACTGTGATTTCACCAAATTACCAATATAGCTAAATTGCCTCACATCCCCACCATATGTCTCAAAGTATCTTTTGGCAGTTAAGTTAAACCAAGGCAACAAGTTACTTGTTGGGCAGAATGGGCAACAAAATGGGCAATTTGCACACAGACAGCGCAAGGGCAGCGCAAGGGCTTCCGGTAAGTGCTTTCCTTTACAAAATTTTCACATTTAAGATCTGATTTATTTAAAAATCAGCAATTTTCACTGCTTGTTAAATATACGATATGAAGTGGGTCTCAGATCGGACACGAAGCACTGCATTGCATTCCATTTCCCCTCACCATGTCTTTGAAATAAGACAGAATTTGGAATGGAATTCCTGCACTAGCCTGTTGCTACTGACGGGCGCTAGAGGTTACAATTGTCTTTCATCTTGTTTTATGCTTGAACAGCTAAATGAATGCCTACTGTGAGTCTGTTTGGCTGAATGTATTGTAATTACATTACAACATTGATGCTGTAATAACAACCTTGTGAAATTAAAAAATCATATATAATAAAAAAAAGTCACATTAAGCTTTCACCGGAAGTTTATCGTTAGTTTTAAAACTCTAGCTGTGCATAGAGCCCGTTCAAAAGTTCCGTCTGAGCTAAGCATGTGCAGTCACTTCTTCGTATGAGATTTTATTGGAAATCTCATTCAATCAACAAGTTCCAAGTAGGCTAATTCATTTCATTGTTTCTTTATTTAGTTTCAAACAACTAAAGTGAATCATTTAACAGAACTAAACTTGTTCCATTCGTTTTGATTAGACATATTTGTATTTTGCAAATCGATCAAGTGGCTTGTTGACTTAGTTGAGTGTGGCATGTACTCTACAGTACAGTACAGCTCTCACATGCATTTAACAAAATTCAACATTGAAGTTGGCCAGTGTTTCACAGTTCAGAAATAAACAAAAAAAAAAAAAAACAACAACTATTGAGAATGACATAAACAATAGATAGCCATTTAAATGAGCATGAACTGTAATACGCATGCAAATACATTTCTTTAAGCTATACTGTAACTTTGGAGAAAGTAAGCACTGAACAAGAATGAATTGTTCATGTGTAAAGCAGTTTTAGGGTGTTTATTGAGAGTGTTCATATCTTCCTATCAGAATTATTAGCCCCCCTTTTATTTTTTTTCTTTTATTTTTTAAAATATTTCCCAAATTATGTTTAACAGATCAAGGAAATTTTCATAGTATGTCTGATAATATTATTTTCTTCTGGAGAAAGTCTTATTTGTTTTATTTCAGCTAGAATAAAAGCAGTTTTAAATTTTTTTAAAAATGTTTTAAGGTCAAAATTATTAGCCCCTTTAAAGCTAAATTTTTTGATAGTCTACAAAATAAATTATTCTTACAATAACTTGCCTTATTATCCTAACCTGCCTAATTAACCTAGGTAAGCCTTTGAATGTCACTTAGGCTGTATAGAAGTGTCTTGAAAAATATCTAGTCAAATATTTTTTACTGTCATCATGGCAAAGATAAAATAACTCAGTTATTAGAGATGAGTTTTAAAAATGATTATGTTTAGAAATGTGTTGAAAAAATCTTTTCTGTTAAACAGGGAAAAATAATACTAATACTTTCAAAGTTTTCTCTGAAAAAGTGTACTTACCAAATCCAAACTTTTGAACAGTACTTACTGGCTTTTAGACTTTTTTTTTTTTCCAGATATCAAGTACATTCTTATCCAGACAAAAATATAAATATCTGACAAAAATGAGTCACGCAACGCCCACTTTTGACAATTGATCAGTGAGTACAACATCCTGTGTCGTTTCCCCCTCTCCATCTGTTAGACTCATCTGGGATGAACATCAAGAAGTTCTTCACTCCACTGTGACTGTGAAAGTGCATGAAACAGGTGGCTGTCTGGCACTATCATTAAGAACACTTGCTCACTTTTTTGACTGAATCGTCAAAACATCTAAACCAAAGATGTGCTTTGGTCAAAAAAGCAGTGTGGTGGATCAGGACTGTTGGTCTTGTTATGCCACTGTTGTGCTTTTTCGGTTTCTCCCATACAATCTTTAAACATCGCCTCTTCCCTCCTCCTCTCTATGACCAGGCTTTGAAGTGGCGGCCAAGGCCACGTGTCCATGCCTCTTCCTCTCCCCTGTGCCTCCTAAATAAACGTTCTGCATGGTGTGATTTTAAAGGAACGAGGAGGTCACCCTCTTGGCAATTAGAATCTCAGCACGGAAAAGCAGGGCTTGGGAAACCAAAAACTGCCTTCGCAGACGACAGACCACCCATTAGCTTTGATTCAAAACATGGGTTAGGAGACGACAAGAGAGGGAGAAGGAGAAACTGGAAAGAGACACCCAAGCAGGAAGGGAGGAAAAAATTGGGCGGGTGACAGGGTGGGGCGGATGATGAAAGGGGGCCAAATCATTTCTTACTTGAGTGCCCGTCTGCAATGGGGCTCAACTGAATCACAAATTGGCAATTAAGCAAGGCTCCTGAACCTTTCTCCACCCCCCCTGGTCAGGGTCAAGATGAAAACATCTCCAGATGACCGGGCAAGCCTGGCTCTGTGAGAAAACCGTAAAGTAGGGCTGGAAATCAGCTTGGTGCTAATTCCGTGTGCCCCAAAACAGCAACAAAGACAGGAAACGGAGGAAGGGGCTGCAGCCCTTTCTTACCTCTAACACAGTAACTTCTGGGATAATTAGGAGCCGGACCTCCTGTCATCGCTCTCCCCTCCATTCCATTTCTGCCTCCTTTTGGATCAAAGAGCATAAGTGAAGACATAAACCTTCAGCATTACAGAAAAATGAGTATAAATTTACTGACCCGGCTTGTCTACGCCCGAGGGGGATTACACCGTGCCAGTCACTAGAAGCACTGGCTCTCCACCGCTTTTCTTCCCTTCTTTCTCTCAGGATGGCTCAGAGATGTCGAGGGTCTTTGATCTATGGGCGAGATGTTTTGCCCGTCGAGGCGGGCTCCAGGCGGTGCACCCCCTCAGCACACTTCTACCCTCATCAACCCCATCCGTTCTGTTCTGCCTATGTGTGTGAACATGGTGGATTAGTGGCCCCTTGAGTTCTGCTAATGAAGGTTCCCGTTTGATCTGCAGGGCCCCAATTACCCCACACAGGATCACCCATTAGAGCAGACCTTCCACTGACCCCACGTTTCTCAAACCAGAGCTGGCTGTGACATTTTGCTGTTTTAGGCAAATTTATTGTTGTTGTTTGGTAGGTTTTATTATTATATAATACTTGTGCTTTTTAAGCGAAAAACTGTTTTTATCTGTTTTTTTTCCCCCTCTTAATATTTTGGAAGTCATTGGCTAGCGTAGCCTGTTTACTAATATACACATATACAGTTGAAGTCAGAATTATTACTCGTCTGAATTATTAGTCCCCTGTAATTTTTTCCTACATTTCTATTTAAATGAAATACTTTTTTTTCAACACATTTCTAAACATAACTGTTTTGATAACTAATTTATTATAAGCGATTTCTTTTATCTTTGCCATGATGACAGTGCATAATATTTCACTAGATATTCTACTTAACTAGGTTAAGAATAGGTTATTTTAATAGATATACAACATATAAAGAATATTGCTTAAAAGGCTAATAATATTGGTTAAAAAAATAAAAATTGCCTTGTTTCCAGCCAAAATAAAACAAATAAGACTTTATCCATAAAAAAATACTATAGGAAATACTGTGAAAAATTTCTTGATCTGTAAAATATCATTTGGAAAATATTTGATAAAGAAGAAAAAAATCACATTAGGGCTTATTATTTTGCCTTCAGATAGATGGAAAGATGGATGGATGGATGGATGGATGGACGGACGGACGGACGGACGGACGGACGGACGGACAGACAGACAGACAGACAGACAGACAGACAGACAGATAGATAGATAGATAGATAGATAGATAGATAGATAGATAGATAGATAGATAGATAGATAGATAGATAGATAGATCGATCGATTTTACAAAGTTTTCAAACTCATTTATTCATTCATTTTCTTTTGGCTTAGTCCCTGATTTATTGGGGTTCACCACAGCGGAGTGAACTGCCATTTCTAAACTCGTTTAGTGATTTCATCTATGGAAAGCATAGAATGACAAAGGTAACATGTCTGTTACATATCTCTAAAAATCAAATTGCAGCAAAAATAAGCGAGTGAACGTATTGCTTTTAAAGCGATAATTTGACCTTACCTAAAAAAGTGAGTAAATCCATTGCTTAAAAAGTAAGTAAATAAATAACATTCCTAAATATACAACTTAGGCCAACTTGACAGTTCTAAGTTATAACAGTTTTATTCATTTCCAATAAGGTCAACCTGTTATAAAGTAAATAGTCACTTTTTTTTACAGTGTACACAATGATATTTATAATAAAAATAAAATAAATAAATAAAAATTTCAGATTGGTACCAAAACAAGTAAAGCAAATCAAGCACCACAACGCCTAAAAATAGCACAAAAATCCAAATGGATTTCCCATTTCCAATGGGAAAATGTATTAAAATGTTATATATATATATATATTCTATTTACTCACCCAAATTTTGTTTCTTAAAATCAGCATGAAATGGGAAGAAAATTAACCAATTAATGAAGATCTACTCACTTTTGACTGCAGCTTTGCACAAGAGGTTTGGCCAGAGGAGAAATGGTCGTGCCCAACTGAGACTGGTTTCTCTCAAGTTTTTTTTTTCTTCCACATTTGTCAATTGGTGAAATTTGTTCCTTGCCACTGGCTCGATTGCTTGGTTTGAGATTTGTGGAGCTGCGCATCAATTAATTTCCTCTTCGGTTTTTGTACATTCAGCAATGAAACTTAAACCACACTGAGCTAAACTAAACTGACCTTTAACTCTGAAAACTAGACTGACACAATTTCAATTTACTAGAACTTCTGCGTGAAGCTGCTTTGACACAATCTACATAGAAACGCTACATAAATAAAAATGAATTGAACTGAACTCTGTGCTGTTCTAAACTCATATAGTGTATGATATTTTAATGAATGTTACAGCTGGTTTTTTCACTCTACTGTATTAAAATGTCACCCAAACTTTTCTCCAAAACAATTAAAAACATTATTAATATATAAAGTTCAATATTTTGAGACATGTTATACAAATATTGTAATTGTATTATCATTTATTATTTTCTATGAATAATTCCAGTTGCAAATGCATCTGAAACTTACGTTCAGAGAATATACACATACCGGCCACTTTAATAGGTACACCTTGCTAGTACCGGTTTGGACCCCCTTTTGCCTTCAGACCTGCCTTAATCCTTCATTGCATAGATTCAACAATGTTTTGGTAATATTCCTTAGAGATTTTGATCCATTTTGATATGATAGCAACTCCAGCAGATCGTCTTGAGCATGCCATGTCTTGAGTTGCTGCCATGTCACTGGCTGATTGGAAATTTTCGTTACCAAGCATTTGGACAGGTGTACCTAATAAAGTGGTGAGTGTAAATACTGTATAATTCTGGACCCCACTGATTTTGATGCAGGGGCAAAAACATTGCAGAACATTCACTTTCGTGTTCTCAGAAAACCAAAAACCAAATGAATTTAAAACAGCAGGAAGGAGAATAAATCATGACAGAATTGTACTTTTTTAATTGTCTGCTCTATACCAATACACAAATACCTTAAAGATATTGCTGTGTGGGTAGCTGTCTTCCAAAGGAAAGAACTTTCTGTTTTGTTTTCACCAATCTGACCCCTGTCCAAACCTATGTAAATATTTAGTTAAAGGGAAGGAAATCTATTCTGACATGCCGGCAAGCATCAAGCGTGTGAATGCTCATATTGTTTGTGCCCCGAATAAGTGTTCGCGTTTGATAATACGCAACTCCCAGTATGTGTGCCTGTCAGTCTGTGTGTTGGTCTTTTATTTTGGCCTGTGTGTGTATCTTCGCAAGTAGGCGTGTGTGTGGGTGTGCAGTGTTTGCCATAAGGAGAAGGTACCTGGGAGAATAGCTGCTCAAACTCTCTTTGTATGAGTGAGCTCTCCTTGTCTGTGTGCAAAAGAGAGAGGGAGAAAGAGAGCACGTAGCTCTGGGATAAGTGTATCTCTCTTGACCTCTGCCTCCTAATTCGGTTTTGGAGAAGTATTTAGACATTCAGAAAAGAGGACACCAGGGAAACATTCACCAACGTGCACATTTGTATGGCTGCTTTTCATAAAGATGCCTAAAAACATTTATTAAGAAATGCATAAATGCGAATTACATAAAGCAGACAAAATGGCTTTGTCAAATGTAGCAGTAAGTGTGTTGCTCGTGTTTTGAGGAGGATGGTGCGGCATCGTAGCACAACACATACAGTAACATGATAGAAAGGGTGAAAATATATGAGTTGTGAGACTGTGGATGAGAAGAGATGGACGATTATGTCGGGCAGATGGATTGATTTCTCCCCTTGTCAAGTTTACACATCATACTATAACGCATAGTATAACGGTGAATCCTTAAAGTAACACTACACTGTTTATTTATTTATTTGGAGAAATAGACTCATTTTACTAATCCCCTAGAGTTAAGCAGATTAGTTTAGCCATTTTTGAGGGTGCTTTCACACTAACACTTTTAGTCCGCACCCAGGTTCATTTGACATCAGAGTACAGTACGTTTAGCTAGTGTGAACGTTGTCTTCTTAACCCAGGTTTGCACTTGTGAACCGTACCTGAGTCCACCTGAAGGAGTGGCTCTAGGGTACGGTTTGTGCAAACTCGGGTGCGGTTCACTTCTGATATGAATTCAACCATTACAAATAACGAAAATGAACCAGCAACTGTACAACAAACTTTAGTTTTCAAAACGTTCATTAGTGTGTGTATGTCTGTGTATCACCTACCTTGGTGACAAGCGGGACTGACCCAGTGCAAACAGTGATAATGTCTGCTTGTCTTCCCCCAAAAAGGACTTCTGCAGACATCGCGTGATGTTCCAGCCTGATCTAATGAGGAAACGTAAGTATTTTACGTTTTGTCAGTTTAGTGGCTTATTCATACAAGTTCACTCGATTTAAAAAAAGGAGGCATGGCACTTAACACCACCCCTAAGCCCAACTGTCATTGGTTGATGAGCAAATCGTACTAAATTAGATCGTACGAAATAATGCAAATTAGTCACTAAAGCAAAAAAAATACAAATTGCCGTGAGATTGCGTTGGATGATTTTTAATATTTTTTTGCAGCAGATAGACGCAAGTGGCTCTCTGTATTTTGATTTTAGTAACAAAAGCTAAAGATTCAGTAAAAGCATTGTGAAATAGTGATTGTAAATAGTGTTGTGACAAATGCATTGAAATGACTAAGAAAAACTAATAAAAATGTGCATTATTTGTCAGTTATTGTACAAGATTTCAATTTAAGACTTTGAATTGAATAATTTCTTAGTTTTGTTATACTGTTTTCGACAATTGAGGAAATCAAACCATAAACAACTTTAATTTAAACACTTTTAAGGACCTCTGTTTGTTTTTAAGTACTTTCCAGGCCTTGAATACATGTTTATGAAATTCAAGTACTTTTAATTACCTTCAAGAAGTGTGGGAATCCGTTTACATCATGTACGGAGACCAATAAAAAAAATTTAAGTTGCAATTTTCCAAACCAATATGGCCACAAATTAGGGCTGCATAAAATATTGTTTCAGCATTGATATCGCAATGTGTAATAGACAGACAGACAGACAGACAGACAACTAGATAGATAGATAGATAGATAGATAGATAGATAGATAGATAGATAGATAGATAGATAGATAGATAGATAGATAGATAGATAGATAGATAGATAGATAGATAGATGAAAAAAGTAAGAAAAATAAAAACAAGCGAGAGAAATGAATCCGTTTAAAGATTAAATAATTCTAATACAAAAAATATTTTAAAGCACAGTTTACGTGCAAAATGAATGATTAAATAAATAAATAAATAAATAAAATGTTTACTAATTTTTCAAAGATTCCTAACTCACTTATTCATTCATTTATACATTCCAAACTCATTATTTATCAAGCCAATATTGTCACGAATTAGGGCTGCACAATATATCATTTCATCATCGATATCGCAATGTGTGCATCTGCTACAATCACATCACAAGATATGCAATGTTGAGTCTGAATTATAGTTGACCAGGAGTTGAATTGAGAATTGTATTTAATTACTGTATTTATTTGGAACTAATACAAAAAAAAAAAGAATATTTGTACCAGAAATGAGACAAAACAAAGTAAATAAAAACATTTTTTGTAGTGTTTTTATTTTATTTCTTTACCTGAATACTATTAGACTCCGTAGAAAACCATCAAATTATCTTATGTAAATAACCATATCGCAATATTTATCGCAGAAAAATAATATATTGCAATATCAGATTTTGAAGGTATCGTGCAGCCCTACCATGAATAATAATCTCATTCTGTCCTAAGGAACTTTGCTGCCGTACTATGGCTACAGAAAGCGCAATGTTTTTTTGCAGCACCTGATATTAGTCCTGCTGCATAATATGTTTGTGCCTGCTGCAGCTATTTTGCAAAATCGCTAGAGATTTTCAAAATAAATAAATAACTGCAGCTGCTGTACTTATTACTGTCTACAACATGAAAACTGTCCAATTTGGAACAATCTACACAAATTGAAATCTAAAACTACACCCATAAGGTTGACATTAGCCGGACACTAGAATGTTGTGATACTTTGTATAAGGTTGACATTAGCCGGACACTAGAATGTTGTGATACTTTGTATAAAATACATAACACTCATTAATTCTTATCAAGGATTCCCTGAAATGTTAGGATGAAATGCAGACCTCTTCAGTGTGTTGCTGTAATTTAGACTGAAACAGAAACACAGGGCAGTATATAGAGAGTAACCCCCTTTACCCCCCTTTTTTAAATTGCCAGTAGCCATTTGTTTATAACACAGCTCAGCCAGAATTGAGCAAACCAAAGCTGTATTTGCCAGGTTCTGGTAGCAGCAGTCTAATAATAATGCTCAATCTGACCAACAGTCGAACTTCTCTTCCTATATCACTGAAATATAACATATAGGAATCTGTGTAGAATTCAAATGGCTCGGATGTGTTTTGTGCTGTGTGTCAATGATCTGTACTATTGTGTGTCAGGACTGCAGCAGACACTACCACGTAACCAAACATCCTTCCTCCAATGGAAAGCATATTTACACTGTCTGAATCATTCTTTTTCCCTACCTACTGTCATATTCAGCCTTTAGGAGATAGTCATCGTGTGAAGAAGTGACTAATTTCAGCCACATCTATAGCATCTATTTATAATGTAGGGGGCGGAATACTTCAGATTCGATTCTAGAGAGCCCTTGATTGGACAGGAAACCTGACAAGTAGAGGAGATGCAAAGTGATATCATAAAAATCAGCATCCAAATGGCATAATCAAAAAATTGGAAAGAAATACTTTACTTAGTTTAATTTACGTATGTAAACAATAGGTCTCATATTGCAAAATATGTAGAAGTATAGAAATTCATTAGGTATTTTGTATATACAGTCACCACTTTTTTAGGTACCATACTAGTACCAGGTTGGACCCTCTTTTGCATTCAGAAATGCCTTAATCCTTCATGGCATAGCTTAACAAGGTACTGGAAGTATTGTTTAGAAATTTTGTGCCCATATTGACATGATAGCATCATGCAGTTGTTACAGATTTGTCAGCTGCACACCCATGATGTAAATCTCCCGTTCCACCTCATCCCAAAGGTGCTCTATTGGATTGAGCTCTGGTGACTGCAGAGGCCATTTGAGCACACTGAACTCATTGTCAAATTCAAGAAACCAGTCTGAGATGATTTGTGCTTTATGACATGGAGCTTGATCCTGCTGGAAGTAGCCATTAGAAGATGGGTAAACTGTGGTCATAAAGGGATGGATATGGTCAGCAGCAATACTCAGATAGGCTGTGGCGTTGACCTGATGCTCAATTGGTACTAATGGGCCCAAAGTGTGCCAAGAAAATATCCTCCACACCATTACACCAACACCAGCCTGAAGCATTGATACCTTGCAGGATGGTTCCATGCATTCATGTTGTCGACGACAAATTATGACCCAAACATCCGAATGCCGCAGCAGAAATCGAGACTCATCAGACCAGGCGATGTTTTTCCAATCCTCTATTATGCAATTTTGGTAAGCCTGTGCAAAATGTAGCATCAGTTTCCTGTTCTTAGTTGACAGTAGTGGCATCCAGTGTGGTCTTCTGCTGCTGTAGCCCATCCGCCTCAAGATTCTACGCGTTGTTTGTTCAGAGATGCTCTTCTGCATACCTTGGTTGTAACGAGTAGATATTGGAGTTACCATTTCCTTTCTATCAGCTCGAACCAGTCTGGCCATTCTCCTCTGACCTCTGGCATCAACAAGGCATTTGTGCCCACATAATATTTTCTCCTTTGCAGACCATTCTCTGTAAACCCTAGAGATGGTTGTGCGTGAAAATCCCAGTAGATCAGCAGTTTCTGGAATACAGACCAGCTCGTCTGTCACCAACAACCATGCCAAATTCAAAGTCACTTAAATCACCTTTCCTCCCCATTCTGATGCTTGGTTTGAACTGCAGCGGATCATCTTGATCATGTCTACATGCCTAAATGCATTGAGTTGCTGTCTTGTGATTGGCTAATTAGGAATTTGCGTTAACAAGCAGTTGGACAGGTGTACCTAATAAAGTGGCCGGTGAGCGTATATTATCATATAACATTTCAAGTGTTTTTTCAATGCTAGAGAGACAATTTAAAAAGCTTGATGGCAATTTATGCAATATTTCTCTGGTTGCTTGGTTTGTTTCTGCAGGATACTCGGTTGTGATAAATAAAAAAAAAAAATAATAAAATAAATTAAGGAAATTAAGGCACTGTCGCCTCACAGCAAGAGGGTCGCTGGTTTGAGTCCTGGCAGGGTGAGTTGGCATTTCTGTGTGGAGTTTGCATGTTATATCTCTGTTTGCATTTCCTATGGGTGCTCTTGTTTCCCCCACAGTCCTAAAACATGCGGTATAGGTGAATTGGGTAAGCTAAATTGTCTGTAGTGTATGTGTGTGAATGGGAGTGTATGGGTGTCTCCCAGTACTGGGTTGCAGCTGGAAAGGCATCCGCTGTGTAAAACAAATGCAGGATAAGTTAGTGGTTCATTCTGCTGTGGCGACCTCAGATTGATAAAACGTGTAAGCCAAAAAGAAAATGAATGAATAAATGAAATAGGCCGTAGTGTATGAGTGTATGGGTGTTTCCCAGTACTGGGTTGCAGATGGAAGGGCATTTACAAAGTAAAAACATATTCAGGAATAGTTGGCGGTTCATTCTACTGTGGTGACCTCTGAAATAGAGAGTAAACTGATGAGGTTATTGTTAAAAATCATTACGCTCATGTAAAAATAAAAACGAGTGATTTTTGGTTTTAAAAAAAGCTGATTGCTGCCAACTATTGCATTAAATGATCTCTGTGAAGAGTATAAGTATGTAGCAGGTAAGCAATAGAGGTCTGACCACAGTCATGAGCATTAGTGTTTTTTTTTTCCTTCCAGTGAAAACGGAAAAAAAGACAAAATGAAAAGCGTCAAAAGAAAAGGAACCCAATTTGAATAGATCAAAACAGGAAGTCGCTTGAGGGGTCCATGAGTGCCACCAAACAGAACAACACAGTCAACAGTCAAAAGAACCATTCAAAGACAAACAGTGAATAAAAAATGCTTGACTTGCTAACTAAAATGACTCACACTGGGAAGGGGGGAAAGCGGCGGGTGAACGGACGGGAAATGAGAGATGACATACTCGTCCCTCTTCTCAAGGGCCCCTACAACAGCGAGCCAGTGTATGTGCGTGTGTGTCCAGGCTATGGGAGGCCCTCTCTACGTGCCAGCGGGAGCCTGTTTGCCTCTGAAAGCATGCGCGGCGTTCCCTGGAGAGGCCCCGGCAGTTTGTTGTGTGATCTTATCTGGCGCGTGCCTGGGCCGCCCTTTCCCACACTCTGCACGCTGCGCTGTCAAGCATGGGGTAGGAGGGAGGTAGAGGCGGGGGGGAGAGGCAAAAAAGGCATGGCCTGTCAACATTACATAGACTTGACAGCCGTGACATAAGCCCCACAACCAAACCTTTTCAATCATAAGTACACTTTTTCAATAGCGGCATCTCCATTGCGAGACTCTTCTCCACAATGTGGCATCCCTTGCTCGCCACAGGAGAAGCTTCCCCCTGATCGGTCTGTTTGTTCCTCCGTTACTTTCCCCTCCTCGCAGAAATCAGCTTTTCACCTCCTTGTGCTTTTCAATTTAATTCCATATCTTATTGGATTAGGTCCACCCCGGTGCCGCTGCCATCACAGGGAAGTATGGAAACATTTCTGACATATTTGAGAGATCAAACGCTCTGAAGGTTGGAGGGTTTATGGTATTGTGGTATAGTATTGTGCCGTTTCAGAGGAACCACACTGGTTCAAAACAACAAAACGAAACAAAAACTGATATTTCATCAGTTGTTCAACAGTGTGGCTGTACACTACCTGACAAAAGTCTTGTCGTCTATCCATGTTTTAGGAAGAACAAATAAAAACTTGACGTCTAGTTGATTACTTGGTATCAGGAATGACTGAAAAGCAAAGGCTTCTAAATTACTTTTATATTACCAAAATAAAATATGATCATGGATTAATTTTTAATTATTTAATTAAGACAGTAAGTTTGACTTTGCTTAGAAAAAAAGTATTTTCACTTAACAGAAATAATACAGTGTAGAATACAAAGTCATGATGCAGTGAAAAAATAATTAATACTGTGTATGACTCCTATGAGCTTAGACAGCTGCATCCATACATCTCTGCAACGACTCAAATAACTTATTAATAAAGTCATCTGGAATGGCAAAGAAAACGTTCTTGCAGGAATCCCAGAGTTCATCAAGATTCTTTGGATTAATCTTCAATGCCTCCTCCATCTTACCCTAGAAATGCTCAATAATATTCATTGTGGTGACTGGGCTGGCCAATCTTGGAGCACCTTGACCTTTTTTGCTTTCAGGAATTTTGATGTGGAGGCTGAAGTATGAGAAGGAGCGCTATCCTGCAGAAGAATTTGCCCTCTCCTTTGGTTTGTAATGTAATGGGCAGCACAAATGTCTTGATACCTCAGGCTGTTGATGTTGCCATCCACTCTGCAAATCTCTCGCATACCCTCATACTGAATGCAACCCAAAACCATCATTTTTTTCACCAAACTTGACTGATTAAAGTGGGAATCTTGGGTCCATGCGGGTTCCAATAGGTCTTCTGCAGTATTTGCGATGATTGGGATGCAGTTCAACAGTTGCTTCAAGTTATTATTTGTTGCTTTTACAACTGAGATTGATGACAAGACTTTTGTCAGGTAATAATTCATTTTTCAATTGTTGGAACTGTAACTACATCCAAAAATGATTATTCAACACAAATATTGGTAAAATGTGAACAAACCCAACTGTTGGGTTAATTAATTAATGTAATCGTTCAACCCTGTATGTTTATGTCTATACTATAGTCAAATTTGAGTTGAAATAACCCAGTATTTATTGGACTGTAGCACATGGTAGAGTGCTGAGAAAAGTATTCTCTGTTCTACTATTCTGTAATGAGTTTGGAGTGATGGGTGGAGGAATGCAAGTGTGGGAGCATGACAGATTTTGTAGACAATGCCAAGGGGCTGCAGCATTAGTGAAGGTAAATACATGAAGACATGAGGAGATTCTGGATCAAGATCTCTCTGCCCTTCAGTCTCTTCCCGGAGCTGCGATTGTATCCGCATCTGCGGAGGATCAATACCCTGCCCATCTCCTTTGGTAAACCCTATTTTTAAAAAAGATGTGAGGGAGAAAAAGAATGCTGAGAAGGAAGGAAGCAAAAGATGAGACAGTGGAAAAAAGAAAGAAAGAAAGAATAGGAAGAAAGAATAAGAATAGGAAAGAATATAGAATTTAAAGAAGTAAGGAAGGAATGTCCAGATTAAAAGTTGGAAGATCAGACAAAAGAAAGATATGGAAGGTGGAAGTAAGCAAGAAAGAAATGAGAAAATAAATAGGTTAGGTCTATATAAAAAAAAAAAACATGAATGAATGAATGAATGAATGAATGAATGAATGAATGAATGAATAAATGAATGAATGAACAATCGAACCAATGAACAAACAAACAAATGAAAGAGGAAATAATGTAAATAAAGACAGGATTGAAGAAATAAAGAATGGGCAGAAATTAGGATCACACAACAAGAAGAAAGAACAAACAATTAATGGAACCAATGGAACAAATGAACTCATAAATGAATTGATATATGACCAAAGATGGACAGATATACGAATGAACTACTAAAAGAAGAAATAATGCAAGACAAAGACAGGATTGAACCAACAGAACAAATTAACTCATGAGCAAACTGATATATATCACCAAAGAAACAAACTTCATTAAGAAAGAAAGAAAGAAAGAAAGAAAGAAAGAAAGAAAGAAAGAAAGAAAGAAAGAAAGAAAGAAGGATAGTTTTTATGAATGACCAGTAGGACAACAGAAAAAATGGAAGATCAGACAAAAGAAATACATGGAAGATGGAAGTAAGCAAGAAAGAAATGGTGAAAACAATGGGTTAGGTTTATAGAAAAAAAAAGATCAATGAATGAATGAACTAATGGATGGATGAACAATTGAATAAATTAACAAACAACTGAAAGAAGAAATAATGCAAGACAAAGACAGGTTTGAACCAATAGAACAAATGAACTCATGAGCAAATTGATATATGACCAAAGAAACAAACTTGAATAAATAAACCAAGGTAAGAAAGGGTGACCAAAAAAATAAAGTAAAAACCAAGAAATTAATGAATTAACAAGCAAAGAAAATAAAAGATGTCTGTATGAGCGCATCACAGATGTTACAGGCACTTGAATTGGCAACTTGAAGCTAATTTAACCACATCTCTCTCTCTCTCTCTCTTCCTTCTCACTCTCTCTCTCTCGCACACTTACAGTACTACCCACACACATTGTTGCATGCTGCTCAACTGTGCTCCTCATTTCTGCCTCTCTCTCCCTCCTAACACACACACACTCCTGCTTGTCTGCGTGGGGGGCCCTGCAGGCTGTCTGGAGCCCAGCGCTGAACAGGATGCAGAAAAGCTTTTGCTCATGGCTGATCTCTGATCTGACTCGCTGCTAAAGAACACTCTTTTCCTTCTGCGCACCATTTCTTCTGCTTCTACTTTTCTTTTCTTCCTAGTCTCCCATTTTCTCTTTCAGACATGAACTCAGGCCTCATGTGATCCCTTCAGTAACCCATAAAGACAACGGATACACATACATAAGAGTGCCAAACACTGAACAGTGTACTCAGATACACACCACATGATTTTATTATTTTTTGGTTTGTGAAAGAGCAGACGTGATGTAAATAGAAATACTGTATAAAATACATTTAAAGGGCACCTGTAATGAAAATCATCTTTTGGAAGCTGTTTGGACAGAACTGTGTGGAGGTATAGTGTGTCCACTTTCATTTTGGAGTGATATAAACACACTAAGTCTCTTTTTTAAAATTTACTAACGATAAAATAGGATCTTAATCCCTCCCATTTTGAGGCCGACCGCAACGTGATGTAGGAGTGCAGTTTCCCCACCCACCAATTTGATTGACAGCTGCGTATTAACATGTCTCCATGGTAACAAGTATAATCATGTCAACAAGACAGGACGTGCGCAAAGCAACTGGGATTAAAAGATCTGTTAAGCTCGCTGTGATCATCAATCATCACCAAATTTAATCAAGAATGAGTTTTTACATTTTTAAACATTTTTAAAACAGTGCATGTTTGTAATGAATTACAGCAATTTTACTGTCTTTACCTTATCACCACAGCTGTGTGTCAGTACAATTATAAAAGAAGACGCTTCAGTTCTGGTTTGTAACCAAATAAATCAGGTTTATTATGTACATGAACATAACGGATATCCATACAGCAGTGGATATTAATGTTTATCTTGTCACATTTGCCATGCAAAAACAGTGCAAATTTAAATGTGTGCCCTGTGTGTGTGTGTGTGTGTGTGTGTGTGTGTATCTGAGTGTGTTAGAACTTTGTAATGATACAGCAAACACATCAAATAATCATTGGGAAAGTTCTTACTGTAATATTTCTCACAAACGTTACGTGACATCTGCTTCATGTCCGTCACTGTGCTGTTTATCTGATGCAGCTGATGCGGAGATAGCGGCACACTCTGACAGGCAAATGGAAAGGGTGGGCAGGGAGACCTAGCATTATAAGGCACAGGCAACAAAAACAGCCACATTGTGTTTAGAGCAGAAAATCCCAACATTCTGAAAGGTCTAATAAATAATCTGATGGGTATTTTGAGCTGAAACTTTACAGACACATTCAGGAGACACAAAAGACTTATCTTAAATCTTGTAAAAGGGCTAAAATAGGTGTGCACATTTGATCAGGTTGAGATGCTAAACATGGCTTCTGAACTATACAGTCCAGTACATTTTCATTATATCAATGTTAAATACACCTAAATATTTATGTGGAAACCAAGATTAAAATGATTTGTTTAATACAACTTGAAAATATTTATTAAAATTGTTACTCTACAGTAGTTTTAATGGTAACACTTTACAACTACACACTATGAATCATTTATTGAGCATTAGCATCTAGTGAATTCATTATCTTTTAAGTATTAAAGAGCCCATATTATACATGAAATAGGGTCATATCCTGGTTGTAAGGGTCTCCAACAACAGTCTAATATGCATGCAAGGTCAAAAAACACTTTCATGGTCTTATAATCTGCATTTATTTTTAGCTAATTATCCCAGCGACTCCTGTATGAATCGTCCAGTGATTCATTTGTTCCCAAACCCCTCCTTAGCGCGGAGCTAATCTGCGCTGATTGGACCGATGACAGTCTGTCGCGATTGGTCGACTGCCTTCAGTCAGAGAGGGAAATGGCCAATAGCTAATCAGCAATTTAAAAAGTAATCACAGTTCATACACGCTCGATAGTGTAGACGTGGAGTTTAGCTGCCACACTATGGCGAGTGGATAGTGCCACGGATAACCGAACGAAGGAGACAGTCGTGTACTCGCCATACCACACACACACAAAAACACACACACACCTCCGGATGACAACGCTCCCGCTTCCGCCCGCACCCGCCAGGTTTTAGCCTGAGAACCCGCTCCGTTTTCTGCCCGCCGCGCCCGGTCCTGCTAGAGCGGAGAACACAACCAAAAATCACCCAGTATACAGTCCAGACAGCCAAGTATAAACACACACACACAGCACAAAGCACACAAAGCTCGTTCGTTCGTTCGCTCTCTCTAGCAGGTCGCACACCAGAAGCGCCGCTCGGCGCCGCGACACGGCGCGTACATGACAGATTAAAGTATCGCACACCAGACGCGCACATTCGAATGATATTTAACATGAAACTAATCAGATGGCGCTCTGTGGCGCGGCTGAAAAATGAACTGCGTCCTGAGCCGTCGCCGGGCGCCGCCGACAGCCGCCGACTTGCGGCGCCGGTGTGTGTATCCTGATAGAAACCTATGATTAGAATTCTAAAATACGTGGCGCTGCGCGGCGCGCCGCCGAGCGTCGCTTCTGGTGTGCGACCTGCTTCTCTCTCTCTCTCGCTCTCTCTCGCTCTCTCTCATACGCGCGCGTGCGCACTAACACACACACAAGCACCACGCAGACTCTCTCTTTCTAATTCGCATAGCAATATCCGTGATATTGCTAGACAGCCCGCTCCCGTCCCAAATTAAACCCGTTACCGACCGCTCCCGCGATTTATTCGGAAATTTATTCCCGCGGCTGTCCCCGCGCCAGATTTCTGCGGCGCGGGAATAAATTTCCGAATAAATCGCGGAAGCAGAATCCTAGCACGGAGCTCCATAAACAAACAGCACGCGTCGCGTTTTTAACGTGACTTTGCACGCGATAAGATAAAATATCCAGTTAACCTGATACAGTACACGCGGTTACAAGTAACAAATCACAACTAAATACATTTGCAAGCTCGAGTAAACGAGGCAACAACTTTAACCGCACGTACTTACACTTGAGAAATGGAAGAAACCCATCCTGACGTCCATCAGTTACTCTTTACTGATCCTTCCTTTAACAAACTCAGATGAAGTATTCTTTGTAGCATGTAGCTTCCAGAAGTTTCCAACTGCTTGGTTATAATGCTGATGTTTCATCTTTGGGTAGAGACTCAATATAATGTCCATCTGCAGTGTGACTTCAATCGACCGGCATGTTTGTGTGCGTGTGTTTGTGGGTGTGCGTGTGTTTGTGGGTGTGTGTGTGTGTCTGGGTTTCTGCGTCAGAGGGCGGGGCCTCAGGTTTGAAATCTCCCGGGTTTGCGCGTGCACGTGAATAACTTGGTTTCGTTCGTACGTCATGGCGAAACACCTAATGAGTCGGTATCAAGGCGACTCGTTTGAAGCACTATGAGTCGACTCTTTTATAGATGAATCAACCGTTTTAAACACTGTATTCTTACAGATTTAAGCCTTAGCTGGATACTTCACTTCACTTAGAGCTGTGTTACACACTACACGGAGGGGAATTTTCAAAAACCCATAATATGGGCTCTTTAACTCTACATTAATAAGCGTTAGTAAGCAGTTTATAACTGCAGCTACAAGGACTGTTTATGCTTTATAAATCCCTTATAAAGGACAATCAATGCAAAGAGAGACATTGGCTTTAACAGAGGTAGATTAGAAAAGCCTACAGCGAACAAACTTTAGGGACTAAAAAAAATACATCCGGGATAGTGAGATCACAAATGCCTCATGTGCATTCACCATGCGCACACACCCCACGCAGCAAAGGGGCGTAGCCAGAGGCGATGAAACGCTGTAATGCAGCAGAGAAAGCTCAAATGCCGTCCAGACGCTGCAATTTCCAGAGCATCTTCTGTTTCTGTATTTGGACTTCCATAGGACATGACACAAAGAGAGAAGTGCTTGTTCCAGAGAATTTCAAAAAAATATATAGCTAGCATTTGACGAAGGAGAACTTCCAGAATCTCTCCCTGTTTAGTGCTGGTTTCGGCTAAAAACTCCTCTGACCATAATAGAAGTTGTGGATTGTGAGCCACAACCTGTAAGTGTTTTTATTTGTTTACACTGATCTATTACATGTTCAAGCATGTAAACAATTGGAAATGCTGTTTGGCACCGGTAACCATTTAGCTACAAATTCATATTCATCTGTCAAACCGCTGTAAACACCCACAATCTTCAGCAACGCTACAGTGTCTCTCTATGCAGCAGCTTTCCCTGCATTATACATCATTTTGCAAAAGATATGTGAACGTTTCATATTACTTACACATGCTAATAATTCGAATATATAAGAAAGACACTCGTCATATTTTATTTTAGAGAGCAGGTAAGAGGTTCAGCTGTGTTATTTTCTGTCTGATTCAGGCCCAAACTGATACGGCTAACAGCTACTCTGGCTGAGAGTATTTACCAGCCTGATCTCACGAGGAAACGTAAGTATTTAGTGGGTATTTCAGTCGAGTTCAGTCCTACGAAATGTACGATTTAGAAAAGGAGGCGTGGCACCAAACCCCACCCCTAACTCCAACCGTCATTGGATGATGAGCAAATTGTACTAAATTGTACTAAATAGATCGTACAAATTCATACGAATTAGCCACTAAATCAAAAAGATACGAATTGCCGTGAGATTGCGTTGGTATTTACACAACACAAAAGCTTGAGCTTGTAGAGGCGCAACACTTTCTGGTGATGTGGAACCGATCAGTAAATCACAGAACATTATGTTTGCTAACCAATCAGAGACTCTTGAGGGCGGACCTTTAGAGGAACTAGAAAATATGACAGTCGTTTTCATGTCAACATGATTTTTTTACAAATGAAGCATGAGCACACATTGCTTTGCATCTTATAAACACAACAAAGCCTTACAAATACACTCTGGACCACCCCTTTAACCACACCCCTCTTACTGTTAATTTGCTATGAGGGAATAATGCTCAAAAAGAAAGCCAGAGCTCCTACTCAATATTGCATTTGAGTTCAAAGTACATCAACACACTGAAATAAAAGTCTCAATTTCTGGTTCATGAGAAAAAAAATGTATTAGTGTGGACATGGCCATGGAGACAACTGTAGCGTACTGTGTAAATATGATTTTAAAAAACAAAATGGTTCCATTACAGACTTTTCACTGAAAGTTTGTGTTGGGAAGCCCTACTTGAAACCTTTATTTTTAAAAATCAAGATAGTGACAAAATCTATAAATCTGCATAAAAGCATGACTGATACTTGTGTTTGTATATTGTTTCTCTGAAAATTTGCACTGAAATCAAAAAGAAGAATCAAACTCTTTCTGTCATAACTTCTTACATCATGGCTGCCCATTGCTGCTCATAATCCCCTCGCTGGAACATTCATTAGAAACGAGAGCTTTGTGCCCTGGAGGCCAACCATGACTTTCCCAGGACAATTAAAGTTACTTACAAGGAGGGGAAAAAGGGGTCCACTGAGGAGTAAAATGAAGGAAGAGTGGAAAGAAGCAGCAATGGTTGCAGTGAAGGAAGAATGAAGAGATCCTTCACAATCTGGCCAGAGACAGTCAGACTGGATTACCCATTTCACTAAAGGGTATAATTGTCTAACCTGTGGGAAAAAAAATAAATAAATCAACCTGCTTCTTCAATAGTTGCACATTTACTTCTCTCTATAATTTATGCAAAGCTCTTGCGCTTTTAATACGCATCTGAGTGATTAAATGTCTAGTTGGCTCCTTGCTTCCTGCAAAGCATGAAACAGAATCAAGAGGCTCCGCATCATGTGGAGCACAACGTGTATCCTAAAAATAAATAATTCAGCAATCCTGAGGAAAAAAAAGAGTCTGGCCGAAAGCAACCTTTAGGGAAAGGGGGTGCTATATGTATGACTGGAAGGGGGGTTTAAGATGGTCTTTGAGATTAGGAACATCTCCTTATCTACAGGAGAACCCAATTTGACAGATGTTGTTATCCAGGCCGATCTGTCAGAGATGTGCTTTAATCTAGTTTATATCTGGCTTCAGGACGTGGGATGAAAAAGCAAAGGTTACAACTAGAAGCATACTGAACCTTTGACCTCATGTTGACCTTGCAAGCCTTAGCTGCATTTTAATATGACTTATTATGCAGTAATGCAGTGATGACAGACAGCTAAGAGGCTTTTTTTCTCTTAATGTCAAGGCATGACTTCATTCAGTCAACAAAAGCTGTTTGAGTTATGTTTTTAGGTTAAATTAGTTTCAACCTACCAGAAAAGTTGTTTCTGGGAGTACGCTATGCAACAGGGAAGACAATATTGTGAAAATGCCTACAGTACCTTTGCACTATATACTATAGTGTGCTAACAAACAAATAAACAAAAAACAAACAAACAAAAAAACAAACAAAGCTTTTTTTTTTTTTTTACATTTAAAAGTAATAAAATATTCCCGTGTTTATCCCTAATTTATTTTTTTCATAGGCTGGACAGTGCTCTCGCGTTGTGTATATGGAATGGTAAACCTTCTAGAACGTGTAAAAGCCTTTTACAGCATCTTAAAAGTAATAAAATACAATAAAACAAATTAATAATATAAGAAATGTCTAAAACAAAATAAACAAAAATAAATAAATAAACAGAAAATACAAATAAAATTACTGAGTGAATAAAAAATTAAATAAATGTCATTAATAATGATAAATACTACAACGGTCTCTAAAAAAGGTAAAACAAAAAGTCAAATAATTACGAAGAAAAAATATATATATAAATTTTACATTAAAGTTTTCTTATTTTATACTACCGGTCAAAAGTTTGCGGTCAGTTTTTTTTTTTTATTTTTTTTTTTTAAGAAAAGTATTTTGTTTATCAAGGCGGCATTTATTAAATTATCAAATACTTATTTTTTTAAATATTTATTTATTACTTGTATATAGTTTCAAATGAAATTATTACTCTAGTCATTATTGGTTTTATTGCTATTACCATTGATGATAATAATAATAATAATAATAATAATAATAATAATAATAATAATAATGATGATGATGATGATGATGATGATAATAATGATAATAATAATAATAATAATAATAATAATAATAATAATAATAATAATAATAATAAGAGTTATTTCTGAAAGATCATGTGACTCTGAAGACTGGAGTAATAAAGCTGAAAACTTATCTTTAAAATCACTGAAATAAATCATTAAATTAAATTAGTGCAATAACATTTCACAATTTTACAATTTGTACTGTATTTTTGATTAAATAAATGCAGCATTGGTGAGAAGCTTATTTTAAAACATTTAAAAGTCCTACTGACCCCAAACTTTTGACCCGTAGTGAATTTTTGGAAAGTTGATTTTTAAAATTGGGAAAGAAGTGAAAAGGTTATAAAACAATTTTTTTTTCTCTCTGTAGAGTACACTACAGAATAATAATCATAAAATTGAAAAGCAAAATGTTCACATTCACAACACGATTCTTCAGACAAAATCCATACAACATACAGTTATATTCATTCAAGCAAAAAAGGAGAGTAAGGTGATGCACAGAACACCATAGCTTACTTTAACAAAAAGCACAACAAAATGGTTTAAAGTAAAAGATTTTTTACTTTGAGGCATGAATTCCATTTATTACACAGATTTAGCAATGTAACTTAAATATTAGGACTTGAATTTTACCAAACATGACTTTTTGCTTGCCTTCTAGTTTGTTCATTGACCTAATTTGTATATATTTCAAGTTTCAGAGTAACTTGTCAATTTATATGCTTGCAAGTCATTTCAGGCTTAAACCCTCTTATGGCTGAAACTACAATTGAAACCAATTCTAACCTTGCAGGCATCCGTCTAGTACCAGCAAT
This sequence comes from Danio rerio, assembly GCF_052040795.2. Lineage (NCBI taxonomy): Eukaryota > Metazoa > Chordata > Actinopteri > Cypriniformes > Danionidae > Danio > Danio rerio. The sequence goes on along the minus strand of NC_141026.1, from coordinate 38,751,031 downwards.
AGGGCCGTCACATCTGAGGGTGAAAGTTGATGCTTCAGCAGGGCCAAGCAAGCTACTTTGTCCAGGGGGAGACAATGAACCCTGAATGGGTGGAGTGAGACTAAGAGGCCAGATTCAGTGTTAATACGGCCAGAGGGAAAAGGGAATGTGATTGGGAGGTGCAAGGTGAAACCTGGGGAGAATGTGCCAGCGATGAGGTCATGTGTGTGAGTGTTTCTGTGTGAGACGCAATGAATAGCCTAGGCTACAATGAGCAACAGGCCAGGAACTCAAAGGCGGCATATGATGTCATGGGAACTTGTGAGTGGCTACTGGATAGATGGAGAGAGAAAGTGAGAGAGAGAGAGAGAGAGAGAGAGAGAGAGAGACATTTTCAAAGACTTTGTGTTCATGCCAGTTTATCAACGTGGATCAAAGCTGACTTATTTGCAGCATCTGCTTTAAAATGTTTCGAAAAATCTAAAAACTGTTTGGATTCAGGTTGACATCCATCTTGGAAATAAATGCAAGAACTGTGACCAGCTATGTTTTCATTCACCATTTTTTTTTGCACATTTTGGAATATTATATTGAAGAAATGCCTTGAAAGACCCAATATGTGCAAACATTTCAGAAAATGTGCATAAAAAACTGAGATAAAGTTTTTATCTTCTGATAAGAAAACTTGATGGAAAGATGGAAACACATTTAACAGTATTTATGTATATATAACTGGGCGGAAACACCAGAAATGATGGCACATTGTTTTTTTTTTGTATGTTTGTTATTGTTTTGGAAAGGGATAGGTATTTTATTTATAATTTTTCTTTGGGTAAGATGTTGGTAAACAAAGATATTTTTGTTCATTATTTTTGACCTGGTCTTCCCCTGAAAATATATCCTTATCTCATGTAATAAAGCTTGTTAAATTCAAGTTCTCTCTGGTATTGGCTCTCTTTTTCTTTTCTGTTGTGATCGACCCCTAGACAAATAGCAGAAATTGGGGGCTCGTCTAAATCCCATCTGTTTTTTAAGATTGTGAATTTGTGAATTTGTGAGAGAGAGAGAGAGAGAGAGAGAGAGAGAAAAAAGAAAAAAGAAAAAAGTCATGGAATTTGTTTGGCGCGTTTTTATTTGCATAGTGGTTTTCACTTCCAAGAATTCGGAATGTCATCAAAATTCAGTTTAGAAAAGTTTGCAATTCAACCTTCCGTTGAGCAATTAGATGTTTGTCGTAAGCATGACTTATTTTCAATTGCTGAGTTATGTCAAATTAAAGTTTCCGAAAAGAAAATCCTAAAGGTAATCTCAATACCTTTTTTAGAATTTTTAAAGACCTTCTCAGAATATTTTAAGACCTCATCACCGCTATAAGTTCTAAAAGTATCGGACCTTTAACTTAATAAACAGTTGTTAATAAACAGTTACACTTAAATAAATCAATGGAGCTGAGATAAGCTCAAAGGAAACAAAGATTGAAAGAATAAATTATGCGGTTGTTTTCAGCGACAGGTTTCAGCCGCTGTTTAAACTCGTCGTTTTCCAACCAGGAGTACGCATTTTCCCATTGTCGTCTGTTTCGCTACGTGTGGAGAGGGACACATTAACTTCTTCCATTTTTCGCAAATTATGTGACATCACCCTGACTGAGGGGCTGATTGGTTTGCCCCGGCCTAAACCAATCACGTGGATTGAGCATGCCTTTGTTAATATTAGGAGGAAAATACATATATTTATGCTTTTTTGGGAGTCTGGACAAGGCTTAAACAAATTTAAGGCCTTGTAAAAATGCAATTAAGACTTTTTAATACCTTTTAAGGGCCTTAATTGTCTCATAATTGATTTATCAACTTTTAATACTTTTAAGACCCCGCAGCACCCTGTTTAATGCATAAATCACATTTAGCCCCATTTTTTGAGTCTCAAAAAAGTCATGTGATTTTGTTTTAACAGAGATCATGTAATGATAAAAATGGGCATGAGTGTAATAAAATGCAAAAAATACTAAACTTTGTTTGGTGTTTTCAATACGGAAATTGAGGGAGTACACTGGACACTTTCTGTGTCACTAGTTAAAATAACTTTCCTCTGGATTGGAACATTCATTGAAACATTTGAGATAATGTTAGTACATAATTAGATATTGTGTCCTTAATGGGGCTACATGCAAGAGTCTTCTTTTATTATCGCTTCTTATAACTTTTTAGGTCTATATGAAAGTCCTTTTTTTTTGTTAGTTTTTTTTTTTTGCTGGAAAAATCTAAATGTGTTGTTTATGTGTGGTTTCAAAGCCATATCTTGTCTTCTGTTTTGTTCTGAAAAGAATGCTTACAACAATCATCATGACAATGTCTAAAAGAGCCAACGTTAATGACAATGTGTTGCTAAATGAAAGGGATTCATTAAAAGTGCAATTGCACACAGCAAGATCTGTACACCCTATAGTCTCACACACTTTATAATGTTATAATCATACAGTAATTTATATTATCTTACCTCTTGACATGATGCTGGTGAATTGCAAAACTTGTGCAAACGTATGTACATTTTTATGATCAAATGCATCCTTTGTTGTTTTTTCACTTGTTTTCAAAAAAAAAAAATCATTTTTAGTGTATCATATAAAATACTTCAGATTACTCATTAGTACCTGATTAGCTTAGTCTGTTGTCATTGACAGTAATGCTTTGACTCTAAGTGGCAAAGTACCAGTAATGTGTGACAAGTGGCAGCATACAGAGAAAAAAAGTGCAGATACACTAAAGACATATACAGTATGCAGAAGTGGGTATGACAACTATTGTCTCTCCCAATAGCACAAATGGATGTTGACAGCTAACAGTATATCACACTAAAACAATAAGCCAACAAATATCTAAATAAACCATATATCGAGCCACTGAATCACTGGCTGCAGGTCTCTTTACAGCCACTGACAATTACAGCCTTTAACATAATCATACAATATTTGGTAATCCTTTATTTTTAAGGTGCGCTTGTTACAGTATAATTATAAAATGTAACAACTTAATTCTATAATTATGCTATTCGTAGTTAACATGTACTTAATTTATAATTAGGGTTTGGTTTAAGATTGTTTAATTTACTTTTATTATAAAGTGAACATAATATGTGTTTAAAAAAATTGAGTTTTACTAAATATTGTATTTAAAATATATTATATTTCCAGGACCGTAGCCAGCCAGGTGTGAGGGGTGGTTCTTTTTCTCAAAAACTAGACCTTTCTGCAGTAATATGCCTTGTTTTCTATTTAATTATGAGACTTTAATACTGCATTTTATTGACATTTTAATCACTATTTTGAGCTGAATTAGCTTGTTGGATGATCATAATAACCACACGTTTTGATGTACCAAAAGTATTTCCTTTATAAGATTTAGAATAAATAAATTTGAAAAATACTTACTTTCAAAATTTAATTTATTACATCATATATCATAAAAAAGGAATCTGTTAAAGTTTTAAAGGTTCATTTAAATAACTACTGTCATTTATTAGGCAAATAACAATCTGGCCAGCACATTCAACTTTCTCAGTCACAATTTAGCCATTTGAATAAAAAATAATAAAATAAAAACATAATAATAATGAGCTTCACAATTTTTCTAGCCTCCTTAGAAAAAGAACATTTGAAAATTCATGGATAAAAGCAATAGCCAAAACAGTATTTAAATTAATTTTAATGTGGTCCACTTTTGGTACTTTAAATATTTTATTGGTCATTTTTTGTTTTAAGAACAACGCCCAAAATTTATAATAAAAGTCACTTGTAAAATGTTTTCTCTATTTAACAATACAGTAGCACAAGCCCATAGCCAGAGGGGTTTGGGTGGTTCGAACGATGCATCCCCTCACTGACAAAGGTCCAGAATTTGTGCCATAAATGAGCTCATTTGTCCTATTTTGATTGCTATGACACCATAAATTGTAAAAATAACCCATCGAAGAAGATTTTAAGACCAAGAGGAAACCTCTGCTAGCTGTCATGACTTCAGCTAATCCATTTTGGTCAATGCTAACAATAATTTTTCATAACTTCTGTGCAAGACATACAATCTGACAGAAGTCATCTTTCGCTATTGATCAACTGTATTGTTGGTAAATAGAGAAAACATTTTACAAGTAACTTTTTTTTTCATAAATCTTGAACCTTATACATGAAACATAAATGATCAATAAAAAGGTGTGAATGACCAAAGGCGGCCCATATTAAAGTTAATTTTAATACTAATCGGGTTTTTGTTATCCATGAATTTTCAATGTAACTTTTTACAAGAGAAAAATCTAGAAAAATTTGGAAGTTCTACATTATTATTGGTCATTTATTAGTTTATTTTTTTATTCCAATGGCCAACTTTTAACTGAATTTGCTGCACAGATTGTTAGTTGCCCAATAAATAAATATAACAAATTCAAATTTTTTCCTTAATAATAAATCATGTAATAAATTAGTATTTTAAAGTAGGTTATTTTTTCAAAATGTTTAAGGAATTGTTTTGTTTCTGATGACCATCCGTTGAGCTGTTTAACCAAAAAGTGCTTAATATGTCATTAAAATGCAGTATTTACAGAAAAAATTGATAACGGTTTATTTTGATGGTCCATTTTAGTATTAGTAGACTGTCTGCTTAATATATGTTGATACTGACATTAACCAGTCCTTCAACACACATTTATCTGACTAAAAGAAACTTTGCAAGTACAGTTGAAGTCAGAATTATTAGCCCCCCTCTGATTTTTTATTTTAATATTTCCAAAGTGAAGTTTATTCATAAACTAATTTCAAGAGGATCACGTGCTTATGATTTATCACGGCCAGTCTCGCATTTGCTAATCACTATCTTCCAATCATATGAGCCCTAAGCTACTATAAATAGCCACAGTTTTCAGTTCACTTTATCTTCGTTTGGAAGAAACCCCCCTCCTCCCCTATTCTCCTCCTTTACCTGTGATTGGGCAGCACGGCGGCCCAGTGGTTAGCACTGTGAGCCACACAGCAAGAACACTGCCGGCCCTGGTTCCACAGGACCGGTTGGTGTTTCTGTGAGGAGTTTGTATGTCCTCCCCGTGTCCGCGTGGGTTTTCCCCGGGTTCTCCGGTTTCCTCCCACCATCCAAAGACATTCAACATGCATAACAATCAAGCTTGTCTAATCCCTTGCGTTCCCTTAGCTATAGCGTCAGGGGAGTTCTGAGATCCACCGAGCTCAGGCTCCCCTCTTGCTCTGCCAACGGGAGGAAGCCCCGGGCTCGAGGAGCCCTTGAGCTCGGGGCTCTCTCCCGGGACAGCATGCCAAACAATCTTTTGTAAATCATCAGCTAAGTGTGAACTCTTGAAATGATGTTTAACAGAGCAAGGCAATTTTCACAGAATGTCCGATAATGATTCTTCTTATTTGTTTATTTCAGCTAGAATAAAAGCAGTTTTTAATTTTTTAAACACCATTTTAAGGTAAAAATTATTAGTTCCTTAAAGTTTTTTTTTCTTTTTTTCGATAGTCTACAGAACAAACCATCATTATACAATAACTTGCCTAATTACCCTAACCTGCCTAGTTAACCTTATTAACCTAGTTAAGCCTTTAAATGTCACTTTAAGCTGTACAGAAGTGTCTTGAAAAATATCTAGTAAAATATTAATGACTGTCATCATGACAAAGATAAAATACATCAGTTATTAGAGATGAGTTCATTAATTCATTCATTTTCTTGTCGACTTAGTCCCTTTATTAATCTGGGGTCGCCACAGCGGAATGAACTTATCCAGCAAGTTTTTACGCAGCAGATGGCCTTCCAGCCGCAACCCATTTCTGGGAAGCATCCACACACTCATGCACCACAGACAATTTAGCCTACCCAATTCACCTATACTGCATGTATTTGGACTGTGGGGGAAACCGGAGCACCCGGAGGAAACCCACGCGAACACAGGGAGAACATGAAAACTCCACACAGAAACGCCAACTGAGCTGAGGCTCGAATCAGCGACCTTCTTGCTGTGAGGCAACAGCACTAACTACTATGCCGCTGCTTCGAGATGAGTTATTAAAACTATTGTTTAGAAATGTGTTGAAAAAAATATTCTCTCAGTTAAATAGAAATTGGGGGAAAATTTTCATTTTTTGATGGGTTAGTTTCACTATTGTTGATGGTATAGCAATCAAATTAGGACAAATGAGCTCATGTATGGGACAAATTCTGGACCTTTGTCAGTGAGGGGAGGGTCTTCCAAACCACCCGAACAACTCCCCCCCTCACTTCAATGCGGAAGTGCGTGCGTTTTTGTGACGCAGAGAATAGGGTGAATACACTGTATAAAAAGTTCCACACAATCTATTTGTGTTTACAAAACCAAGTGGATTGAACATTAGACAATTAAGTTGCGCAAACAAACCTTAAGAGTTGTGTTGTTACATCTTATTTTAATAATAGTTTGAACAAACATCAAACGTCATTTTTGAGTATATATATATTTGAAGGAGGATTTGTTTTGCATTTTTTTTTTTTTGGACTGAGGTGAACTTTTTGAATGATACAAACAATCCTCTTATTTTTTCCTTTCAAAAATGTTTCCGACTTTGGCTAACTTAAAAGCACTTTTAATAAAAAAAATGCTTCAGAACCTTAAAAAGGAAAGGAAAAAAACTTGAAAGAAATGAAAATATGTAAACCTGTGGTGACAAGAATGGGGCGGAGAAAGAAACGCCAAGTCGATTCCAGTTCCTCAGATCTTTTAGACAGTGGCACTTGACCTTCTCCAGTACTAAAGAATATGACAGCCATGAAGCTGAGGGGAAAAAAAGCGAAGAGAGACAAAAGCCACACAAAGTGCAGCATGGCACCAAATAGTTAGTTTGCAATCAACGTCAGTCATCCCTCCTGTAGAGACAGTTTGATTTCTACTTTTCAAATGAGGCGTTTATTTCAAGGCCTGATAATAGGGCGGCGAAATTGAAATTGGCAGCTCGACAATCTACAGATAATAGTGCACTGCACAGGAGATCATGTGAATAGTGTTTTTTTACCCCCTTTTTGTCTAAGACTTGAGAGAGAGAGAGAGAGAGAGAGGCAATATTTTGTGTGAGAATGTGTGTTTGTGTGTGTGAGAGAAAGAAAGAGATGTTTCACAGTGAGGTTGTAAAAAAAATCTAAAAAAAACAAGTCTAAAAGGTAAAACTAGACAAAAAAGTGTAGAAATGTTAGAAATGGGGTAGAAGTGCACTGGGTGGGCATGCTTGGAGGGGGTTAGAGCTCTTTAATGTTCCTGGCAGAGACCCAGCGGAGGTCTCAAGGTTATCCTGGCTTTGCAAACTCCCACGGGAAAGGTGGTGGAGTGAGGGGAGGTGGCTGGGCTGGATGGAGGTGGAGGGAACGGGGGGGACAAAACTATACAATCTTCTGAAGGAGCAAAGCTCATGAACCAAGGGGCCGTTATCAAGAGACCTGGCCTTGCTTGAGGTGGAGGTGCAACTGTGACCCTTACACATTTTCAACATCTGCTTCCATACAAGGAGGCCAAGCAGGAGTCAGATATGAGAATAACTAATTTATGCAGTTTCAATCAATGCAGGAAACACACGCACACGCATGCACGCACACAAACACACACACACACACACACACACACACACACACACACACACACACACACACAAATGCATATATATTTTTAGCTGTGAGAGTCAAATTAATACGACAATAGATCTACAGTGTGCAAGCAAAATATCAAAAAATAAAAAATACAGCTATGGCAAATAATATGAGACCATTTGCAATATCCCTGCATTTATGCTTTATAGTTTGAGCAAAACATTTTTTTTTTGCTTTATTCTACAAACAATAATGTCATCTAGCATTTGAGCATTTTGCTCAAATACAAATGACTCAGACTCGAGGGTAAAAAAAACCCTGATTTGGACATCCCTATTAAACACAGTTGTGTGGCAACAGTTTGTGAATATAATCAGCTTCTAATTATAATTTTTTAAATTGTTTTTTTATGATCACACTACATAAAACAAAAATCTTCCTTTGAATGCATCATCAGAGGGGAAAAACTCCACCCATTAGTTATGATCTCTCCCTCATTAGCATAGGAGTTGGTCTTGTTTTTGAATTTGCCACTATGCTGACACACAGGCATTTGGAGCTCTTCCCTCTTTTGAAAAGAGCAGCACAATCTAATTTAAATGTACAACGGCAGTCACCAAAATGGCACAATTAGGATCAAAGCCTAAAAGAGGCCATTTCGAAGAGTTTTAAAGCATTATTTGTGGAATAATTTGAGCTGAAACTTTAGATACACACTCTAGGGACATCAGAGACTTATTTTACACCTTGAAAAAAATGGCATATACTTCTCCTTTAAAGATGCTAGGCACCCAAAATTGAAAAATCTAAGCGGATCCAAACATTTAATGCAGGGGTGTCCAAACTCGGTCCTGGAGGGCCGTTGTCCTGCAGAGTTTAGCTCTAACTTGCTTCAACACACCTGCTAGGAAGGTTCTAGAGCTGGTTCAGGTGCAATGTAAGAATACATATTTTTTCCAACAACTGGGGTGCTGAAAAAAAAAAATGTTGGAGCTAAACTCTCCAGCACGCCAGCCCTCCAGGTCCAAGTATGTATACCCCTGATTTAACGAGTTTCTTTATTCTGTTGAACACAATAATTTTGAGTATTTGTGGATGTCAGTCGTTACAGGTTTTTCTTAAAAATAGCTTAAAGTAAAACTCATAAAGGTTTGAAACAAATAAAATCTGAAAAAATTATGACAGAATTTACATCTTAAGGCTGGTTTATACTTCTGCATCAAATGATCACTGTGACCCACGATTCCTGCCTTGCGAGTAGTCGTCATTTTTATTCTTCTGCATGCATGTTTGGGTTGCTCTGTAATAAGTCTTACGAAACGTTAGCGGACAGTGGGGATTTTTGTTCCTCTGTGTTGAGTTTCTTCGCTGGATTTATTTATTTTTTTCTGAACGGTACTTACTGTACAAGTAGCTCAAACTTACTCAGACGGGGACCGGCAGACATGCAACAACTTTAAAGGGGTGGTCCACTACGATATCATATTTTATACTTTAGATTATGTGTATTGTAGCTGTGTGAACATAAACAGCATCTCTGAATGTAAAATGCTCAAATTTTAATGCAAAGGGAGACCTTGATTTTTACAGAGTTAGCTTAGCAAAGCCTGCAATTAACACATTTTTGGACTACAAAAAAATACATCCGGCCCTTGTAAGATCAAAAAGGTTCGTTTACTGCGCACACACACTGCGCAGCTAAGGGCCGTGGCCAGAGGTGCTGTAACGTTACAGCAGAGAAAGAAAATCCCATCCTGCTATTTCCACAGAGCTTTTCTGTTTCTGTATTTGGGCTTCCAAATGACACGACACAAATACAGAAGTGCTTGCAGTTCAATATTAATTATGTTCCAGAGAACTATAAAATACATAGCAAGCATGATTTGACAAAAGAGCTTCCAGAATCTCTCCCAGTTAAGTGCTGGATTCGGCTAAAATCTTCTTAAAGATGGAGCAACTACAAGGAAACGCTGTGAACTCTGAGCCACGACCTGTAAGTGTTTTATTTGTTAAAATTGATCATGACATGTACTTTGTATAGTGTTAACGGTATGTTGTCGCAAAGTTGTAAACAACAGGAAATGATGTTCGCCAACGCTAACGATTTAGCTACAAATTCATATTTATAAGTCAAACTGCTGAAAAACACACACACTCCTGACCAGCACATGCAGCGTCTCTCTGTGTGCGACAGCGGTGTTTCTCTTTAGGCAGCTTTTCCATGCGTTTTACATCTCAGATAATGAAGTCACAAAAGATATGTGAATGATTCATGTTGCTTACACAGGCATATTCCGGATATGTGTGAAAGATGTCGTGTAACGCGTTGATTTAAAAAAAATACAGCAGAGCTCTCCTAACTGGTGTGTAGCAGCAAAAAAAAAAAATTCCATCAAGGCTCACACAGGTCTCATCCCACATCTTGTGCTTAATTCTGTCACCAGTGTCACCACAGAAAATAACTTAATCCGAGCGTGAGAGAAAAATAAAAATAAATATCCCTTCTGCGCATATGCGCTTCTCGTGTTACAGATAGTTTAAAGTATAAACACACACACTCTCTTAAAGGAGCAGCATCCTATTTTCACTTGTTACAGACACTTGTCAGATATTATTTTAGAGTTTACACAAAATGCGCGTGCTTGTACGGGCGCGACATGGAGCCGATATTATGACGATGACCAATCAGAGTCACTTGTCACGGGCCTTTTAGAGGAACTAGGAAATATATCAGTCGTTTTCATGTTAGCTGAGTAGCTGTATATAATCAAAGTGAGATTTATGAAAAAATAACATGATTTCCTTCAAGTGAAACATGAGCACACAGCAAAAAAGTGAATAAACCTTTTTAAAAACAGTAAAATACTAGGTTTTGATATGCAGGGTTTTGATATGCAAATTCCGAAAGGAAGTTAAAGCTAAGTTCAACCACTCCTGCTGTTTATTTACCCTCTCTAAGTGCCTGTTAAAGATAATTATGCAAGACAACTTAAAGTGCGCCTATACGCCTTCAACGCTTTATCTACTGTAAACAATAAGCCTCCCTGAAGAGGAAACAGGCCGGTTTATTCACCTTTAAGTAAGATCAAGATCCTTTTCGTAAACAAAAGCCCATCGCCCTGGCCATTGTGTGCAGAATATTTCTTTATCTCCAGGCTTCAGCAGATACCATCTACCAAGAACGTGAGAAAGACAGCCATCGCTTATCAGCTATCTTAAACTTGAAAAGAATGTTTGAGAAAGTCTCAACCGAAAGACCAAATTGAATTAATCGACACGCACACTGAATCCTGCATGGTGCGTTAACTGTGCAACAAAGCATGTATTTTATTTATTTGAGCTCGGAAGTGCATCGTCTCTATTGGAAGGCTTGTCATTAGCAATTGCGCCTCAGGCTTGTTAATTCACTCACCACCCAAACCAGTTGAGCCTGGCAGCCAGATACTCATGCTCACGTAGTGACCCATGACCCAGTCTCTACCGCCTCCTCCACACGAGCACACAGCCCCTGGTACGCCGCTCCATGGGAGAGAGAACTTGGCGAAGCTTTACTAAAGATCCCCCCCTAAGGCGCACGCTTTCTCCCCTGCCACAGAAGAAGCAGAAGCAGGAGCCCGGAAAGGCTTGAATCACCACTGTGCTAGGCATCTGTTTGAAAACTCCCCAGCGCCGCTATGTACAAAACACAGAGCGCTAATGTCTGCGAGGCTGCTGGTGACCCCGAGTGATCTGTGTATGTGTGTGCGTGAAGGTGTGTTTTGGTCTCGGGGAATTTACATGTAGGTGTGCGTTTGCATGTGCGTGAAGAGCAGTGTGAATCGACGCTTTATCACGCCCCTGCCTCTGATCCCCTCAGGCCCTGGAGGCTCTGCTGTTGGAAGCCTTGCTGCTGTATGTGGCGTCTATGTTCCAGCACTCGCTCTGGCTGCTGCGTCTGCTCCGTGGGAAGACTGCTGGAGGGTCTCCAAAGCTTCTCGCACTCCCCTCTCTCATCTCTCCCACCTCTTATTTTGCTTCCTTTCTCCCCGTCTTCCTTTCTTTACTTGAAGGGTCTTGGTGCTGGAAGAAACTTCAGCACCCTCACATTTTTTTTAGCAAGCGGTTGTCTTCTTATGTCTTGGTTACAGGGTATATTAATCATTCTCGATAAATAAAATATACACAGAAATACATTGGTAATGCGGTGTGAAAAGAGAAGTGTTCCCGGAACTTAAACAACAACTGTCTTGTTCATTTTTGGAGGGTTGAATTCATAACTTATTAATGAACCTAACATGTCAAGTTGTCGTAGAATGTTTCCTCGTTTATCGCTTAGGGTTTGAAAATATGCCTGAAAAGCATAGTGTACTGTTAGCAGACATCCGTATCCACCCACACAGGCAATGATAACATTTAGATGCAATGGTAAATACCTGCTGCATGGTAATATTGCAAAGCATACACAACAAAAATCACAGCGTGACTAAACAGAAGTTAAGCAAGCATCTGATCATGGTGATACGGATATGCTTCTTAATTAAAAAAGTCTTAAATGAGTCTATTTGAGTTTCTTTCTTCAGTTGAACACATAGGCTGTTTCTCAATATGTGTTCTTCAGCATTCTTGCGTCCCCATGTTCTCGTGTAACGTCATCATCAACCGCCAGTTCAGTTCTAAAACTCAAGATTGCAAGCGCGTGAAAGTTCTTAGATGTGTTCTTGATATCAAGGACGCATTGATACAGACTTGAGTGCAAGACTCAGGTGCGCTCAAGGTGGGAAGCGCAACATTTTCTACAGTTTTATCGTTATTACAGTTCAGCGATAAACTTATTTATTTCTGGAGTTTCCCTAAATGAAATAGTGAAAGTAAACATGAACATGAAAATCCTTTAAGGATTTTATCAAGGGTGTTTATTTGCTGAAATTCGTATTAAAATTTGTTTTATTTGTATTGTGCAACATATATTTAAATGTCTTTATGGAAAGTATAAAAAATGCATAATATATTTATGCATATGGTAAGAGGGGAAACACAATAAGTCGTTGTATGAATGCTGTAATGTTAAAATAATTTTCCATTAAAAACGTATGAAGGTCAGGTGACCATCAGAAAGAACACAGGATCTCATTTCTCATAGGACGCGTTCTCTGTCTCCTGAGTTCTCCCCTCGTTCTTCTGAGGTCACTCGGCAAAACCGTTCTCCACAAAAACGCAAGTCCGTTCTCTGCATTCTTGGAATTGAGAAACAGCCATATTTAAAATAATAATAATAATAATAAAATAAAAAATAAAAAAAGATTGCTGGGACCAATTGACTTTCATAGTATTTTTTGCCAACTATGGAAGGCAATAGGTCCCAGCGACCAGCATTCTTCTTTTTTTTTTCACAAAAGTAGCTCATTAAGGTTTAACACCACATGAGAATAGCACACTACCTGACACAAGTCTTGTTGTCGATCCCAGTTGTGAGAGCAACAAATAATAACTCGACATATAATAACTTGACATCTGGTTGATCATTTGGAAAAGTGGGAGATGGTAGATTTGTTGCATCCCAATCATCACAAATACTGCAGAAGACATATTGCAGCCCCCATGGACCCAAGATTTTCACAGAAATCAGTCAAGTTTGGTGAAGGAAAAATCATTGTTTGGGGTTACATTTAGTATGGGAGCATGCCAGTGATCTGCAGAGCAGATGGCTACATTAAAAGCCTGAGGTATCAAGACATTTGTGCTGCCCATTACAATACAAACCACAAAAGAGGGTACATTTTTTTTCAGCAGGGTAGCACTCCTTCTCATACTTCAGCCTCCACATCAAATTTCCTGCAAGCAATGAAGGTCAAGATGCTTCAGGATTGTCCAGCCCAGTCAGTAGACATGAACATTATTAAGCATGTCTAGGGTAAAATGAGAAGGAGGCATTAAAGGTGAATCCAAAGAATCTTGATGAACTCTGGGAGTCCTGCAAGAACTCTTTCTTTGCCATTCTAGATGACTTTATAAATAAGTTAGTTGAGTCATTGCAGAGATGTATGGATGCAGTCCTCCAAGCTCATAGTAGTCATAAACAGTATTAATTATTGTTCCACTGCACCATGACTTTGTATTCTACTGTATAATGTACATTATTTCTATTAAGTGACAAGACTTTTGTCTAAGCAAAGTCAGATCTGTTGTAATTAAACAATAAAAAATCATGAACATTTTTATTAAGGTAAAATAAGTGTAATCTAGAGGCCTTTGCCTTTCTAAGCCACTTCTGATGCCAAATGATCAACTAGAAGTCAAGTTATTATTTGTTGTTTCTTAAACTTGGATAGGCGACAAGACTTGTGTCAGGTAGTGTAAATGAGGAAGTAACTTTTATTTTTAGTTAAAAACAAACTTTTAACTCATCAGTCTTATATAGCATCAATGTCTCTATCTCTCTCTCTCTCTTTTTTTTTTTTTTTTAGATATGTCACAGTGTATATGTGTTTTAGCCATATAAAAGTCTGAAGGCTGAACTGAAGAAATGAACCAGAGTGAGATTTCTACCTCATAGCAACACCTTCTTTTACACAATTTCCCTTGGCCAATGGTACTTTAAAAGTGTTTACCAGACAGAATGAGCTTTTCCAGAAGGTTACAAAGATGCTTTGAACTCTCCCGATTAACACAGGATGAACTTTATTTTAGCCTAAAAGCCTTTGATCGTCTTTGCTTGAAAAGACATCATACCAGTTCTTCGAAGTATATCAGGGCCTTCTGATTTTTAAAGAAGATAATTTAAAGAGAAAATGGTAGTCTAATGCAACAAAGTCATACCACAGTGAATGTTGAGAAGACCATGAATGTGAATGAAATACAGTTTCTAAGTCAATTTAAAAAAAAAAAAAAGATTTACCTCATATTTTTAACGCCAGCGGCACTACAATGAAATTCTATTTGTTCACACATATGGATATCTGCCAATGTCATATTAAGTCTTTCAGTAAGCTGTCAAAGGTGACTGACAGCTCCTTGAGTGAGGGTGACACTATGACACCCTCACTGCCGGCTGCCCGACCCCTTCAAGAGATCCCTATGAGCCGTCAACAGCAACTTTCCTTTTGGCAGCTGGCATTCATCAGTGGCTTACACATTAACTTTACACTGGCTCTGTGATTGCAGCTCAGCTTGTTTGGGAGCGTGCTATCTCCCACTTTCTCACGTACTTTAGTCTTGATTACATTATTGCTGTGTGTGGACAGCCATGGTTGAGAGACCTTGATAAAGATATGATTGACAGAGAGAGAGGAATGATGTGGAAGGGGGCTGCATTGAAAAGTGTGTGTGTACGTGAGTGCGTGAATTAGAAGCCGTGACATGCAGACCTTGCAAACTTTGCTTTAACTATACTTATGTCAATACAAGTGCTAATAAAAGACTGTGGTGAAAAACAATTTGCACGGCCGAAATTAGGTTAGCTGTACAGATGTATGCTGTTCTTCATTGATGCGATTGCAGTACGTCAGTGATTCACACAGACTGGAACAATGAGTCTGTTTTTTGTGCATATAGACACAATAACGACATGATCTCACAAAAGGTAACACTGCAGGAAAACACACACGGGACTGGCAGCGTCCAGGTGCTCAAGGGGGGGGGTAAAGGGAGGGACAACATAACCTGCCTGTAATTCAATGCACCCTCTAGATCCCTTGTGCAACACGAGCATGAGAAAGTTACTCATGCGAAGACGAAAGGTTTCTGAATCTACCGGTCTTTGTCTACTTGACATCAATACATTTGTTTTGCGAGTCCTTTACAAGTGTGAGAAAGAGCGATGAATCAGTTTCGCAGTGTAAACAAATGAAGCACAGTGCTTTTAGTAGTCATTTTTGTATTAAAATATGTGGAGCTATAGAAGAATAATTGTATTGCATGGCAGAATATAAGAAACATTAATCATCTGTTTTCTGTCCCAGACTTTGATATATTTCCTTATTTATTAATCCATTTATTTCGGCTTGGTGCTTTTAATCATCAGGGATCACCACAGCGGAATGAACCGCCAACTTATCCAGCACATTGTGTTATCCAATTCATCTACCGCATGTCTTTGAACTGAGAGGGAAACTCTTGCAAACACAGGGAAAGCATGCAAACTCCACACAGAAATGACTCAGCTGGGACTTGAATCAGCGACCTTCTTGTTGTGAGGTGACCCATCGTGTCGTCTGATTTTCGCATTACTTTGCTTTATTTTTATGTTATTTAGAAATGTATTATTGACCTCTAAACCCACTTTTGTAAGGCACAAATAGTGATGCTTGTTACAAACTTCCCCCACAATCAGGGTGGGTTGTAACAGTAGGTGGGGTGGGGTGTAACACTAATTTACTTGTTCGAAATAATTGTTATTCCACCCCTCCATCACCTCCCCCAATTTCTTAAGCATTTTTATTCCAATTGTATGCAAATACAGTAAACTTTTTTATTCATCAGCTATTTTTATATTTTGTATTATAAATATGAAATATAAATATATATTTCACTCTAAACGCAGTTACAGAGCAGTTAATTTACTCACACTCAGGTCATCTAATATGTTGAGAATATTAGAAGATTTTGGTCCTTCGTGTTTCATAAAACAGCTAGGCAGACACTTTGTGAGTCTAGAAGATGCACAGATGCATGCATCATTTTAATTTTTTTTGCCTTAACTATGTATTAAAATCCAAATACTTAACTGCATTTACAGATTGCTTTGCAACTCATCCTGTGGTGTTACAACATCTGTATCTCATTTAAAGTAAAGAGACACACTATACAATAAACTGTTCATTACTGTACCATGTAAAACTAATGATGGTAATGAATAAAATGTAAATGTTGAGTGGATCTGCTTACAATTATATACGTATTTCATTAGTTACTCCAGTAATTAACAACAACATGGGTATGTTACATGGACAATGTAATGTAGTGCTGTCATGACTCGTCAATACGCATTATACAGCAAAAGTTGAAGAAATGTGATTAGAAACGCATACAGCAAAGTAGACAGTTCAGCAGCCTGCCACTATGATATATCACAGTCATGAACTGCAGGCGAACCCCCGGCGCTCTGTCCCGCAGACGCGCGCAAAGCCGGCAGGAGCAGCGCCTTCCCCCGCCGCTTGCGCGCCACGTGTCGCGGGGTCTGCAGCAGCTGGAGACTCTCATCCTGCAAATGTGCATATCAGAGGGCTGGCAACCCACTCCACACACTCCAACCGCTGCCTTTCCTGTCAGTAGGTTACGCCAGACCGCTAACTGACAAGTATATATTTATAATAGCACATATACGTCAACATATACGAAAATCCATTTTTACTTTTAGCGCAGCATTCAAAAAGTGAACTTTGAGAATTCATTGCACACACAGACTAGGTACAGAGAGAAAAGCATGAATGAATATAGTGTTTGTTTGGTGGCTTTTCTTTGCGAACTCATCCGAGGATCATAAAATCATGACCTAAATTAGAGTCGCTTCTGTTTGACACAGTCAAGGACACTACCCGTGCAGTGCGCGCTTTCGGTCTGAAATATCTCCACACTGGCTCGCATTCCGATAAGCCCGATCGAGCTCTCAGTGGGCGTGGTTTTCCCAGGCTTTTAGAACAGCAGCTGCTATTTACCTTCCCTCTAATGTAAACCACCACCGCCACCCCTAGCCCGCCAGCCAAACCTCAACCACCGAGGTAATAAAACATCCTGGCACGTGCTCCACATTCACAATAGTGCTCGTGAGCCGACAGATGTCAAAATGCCAACAGCAGCGACGCGCTTAAAGAAATACGGCGCTGCCTTGTCGAATATACTTCTACACTGTAAAAACAAAGTTGAACACTCGAGAACTGAAAGTGTAAATTTAATTTAGACAAGTGGTGTGGAAGTTAAAGCCCGCAAGGATATGGTTAACAACAATTTCAACCACTTTTAAGTCGAGCGACAGAAATAATTGTGAGAAGATAAACAGATTCTACAGTGTGAAAATTTAAAAATACAAGAGTGAACTTTTCAACTGTGTTTCAGATTTATAGACCTCTTTTAAAAGCAAGTTTTATGACTTATCATTTGCCATATAACAACTAAGTGGCCAAAGTTTTGGAAGTGTTATTTTGTTTGCTGTTTATTTATTTAAAAAATAAAATAAAAAATAAATAAAACTGAAAATAAATTATATGTTAGAACGATTTATGAAGGATCCTATTACACAAAATTCATATTTGAATGACTATAAAATATTACATAGGCTATTAAAAACATAATAACATAGAAGATACCTATTTAAAAATTAAATAGCCTAATATTTGAAATACATGCAGCATTAAAAGTTGTAAAAAGTTTATAAAAAATACACTTTCCAAAACTTTTTAAAATTGTGTTATGAATTGTCACTTTAATTTGGACATGTCTCTAATGTTTTTAAATGTTAATTCCAATAATAAACAACTTGTCTCTCTCTTTGGTGAGTGTGACGCAGGCACATTTTAGTTTCCTTCTAAGTTTCACTGGATCTATATGTGTATTGAATTACAATTACAAAGTTTGCTGTTTCTGAGCGGAGACTGGCTCTTAAGTGTTAATATGTAAACTGAATGATTGAAGGCAGTCCCGGTTGTGCCCTAAACCCGGCCGCGCGCCATTGGCCACCCGCTCAAACGCTAAACAACCAATGGAGGGGCGCCGACCACGAGCCATCCTCCCCTCGGGCCGCGTGTCCCGCGCGCTGATTGGTAGAAAGTTACTGTGGGAAAGAAAGTTTGGGAAGTTTCACACGAGCCGTTCGCGTGCAGCCGGAGATATAAATAAGACCAACACGACGCTGAGGCAGGCAGTTGCTACGACCGCTGGCGAACGGTGAAATCAGAGACTGTGACATCATTGCCGCACCAGTTGAACTCGGGACACTTCGTGCGGATATCCATTCATAACTGGAACTGTATCAGCGTACTTGACAGCGTTTACTCCACTAGAAGCAGCTGTGCGGGAGGATTTCTTTTTATAAACAAGATCACGAAAGGATACTTCCCAGAGAAGATGCCTGCCGATATCATGGAAAAAAACTCCTCTTCTCCGGTCGCCGCGACTCCGGCGAGCATGAACACTACACCTGATAAACCCAAAACGGCTTCGGAACACAGAAAGGTTGGTATTGATATTAAGCTACGAACTATAGTGCTTCAAGAAGTGATTAGACAGATTGACTCATTTTGTTTTTATTTTGCATTTTAGTCTTCTAAACCCATTATGGAGAAAAGAAGAAGAGCGAGAATCAACGAAAGCTTGGGTCAGCTGAAAACGTTAATCTTGGATGCTCTGAAAAAAGATGTAAGTACCGAAAGTCCGACTGAGTCTTTCAGTTAGGCTATATCTGGCTGGAATATTAATGCATTTCTTTATATAGCCGCATATCTAAATCAGTCTCTTTCTTCACTCTCAGAGCTCCAGACACTCTAAACTTGAGAAAGCCGACATCCTGGAGATGACAGTGAAACATCTCAGAAACATGCAGCGCGCACAAATGACCGGTAAGTCGCCAGAGTTAAAACCTTTCAGAAAATGCACCTTGCATTCTCTTTATGTAACTAATGCAATAAAATAAAGACGTTTAAGGAGCTAAAATAATTTAAGTTGAACTTAATCTATTTTCTCGTTTACCCAACAGCTGCCCTAAACACAGATCCCACCGTTCTTGGGAAGTACCGAGCTGGATTCAGTGAATGCATGAACGAGGTTACCCGGTTCCTGTCCACATGTGAAGGGGTTAACACCGAGGTCAGGACTAGGCTGCTAGGTCACCTAGCCAGCTGCATGACACAGATCAACGCCATGAACTATCCAACACAGCACCAGATACCTGCCGGGCCTCCTCATCCATCCTTCAGTCAACCCATGGTTCAGATCCCCAGCGCGACTCAGCAAGCCAACGTTGTGCCTCTTAGCGGAGTCCCCTGCAAAAGCGGCTCATCCTCCAACTTGACTTCTGACGCAACTAAAGTATATGGGGGTTTCCAGCTTGTGCCGGCAACCGACGGACAGTTCGCCTTTTTGATTCCCAACGCTGCCTTTGCTCCAAACGGCCCTGTTATTCCAGTCTACGCAAACAATTCCAACACACCGGTTCCGGTGGCCGTTTCTCCGGGAGCACCGTCCGTCACGTCAGACTCCGTTTGGCGGCCTTGGTAGACTCCGAGGAGAAAAAAAAACTCTTAAAAGACTCTTAAAAAACAAATGACACTTGTTTTCTTTGTTCAGCGTTACTTTTTTTGTGCTTTTTGTATAAAGAGATTGTGTTGGTTTTATGAGATGATGCACTATATTTGTATAGATCAAAAGGCAGAGAAGTTCATATTGAAATAAGTTTTGTATTGTTGAATTCCGTTCAATGCATTTTTATATTTGCGGTATCTTTTCCACGTTGTGATGCCAAAGATATGTTGAATGCGCTTTCAAGTTTCTTCTTTTTGGAAGACAAATAAATGACATTTGAAATGAAAAGTTTTGCCTCAGTGTTTAGTTTTATTCTAGTGGTTCCACACTACAGCAACCCAATCACCCTAAAATAAGCAAATCTGGCTGTATAGCATAGAAATTTGAGCAAATTGCTTTGGTTTTCTCATCATTGTAAAGCAAAACTTAAGGGTAGACTGTAATATCACGCTTATTAAATATAATATACAAGGCTTACAGTCAGTAAGGATGTAAAATTCATTCGTCTCTGATACTTTAAGGCTTTTCCTATAACCATGTTTTCTGTGAAAAGTAACACATAGCATTCGACTTAAATTGCTACATTTGTTACATGCGCAAAAACCGATACAATTTGATACAAAATGTTGTATAGTTATCTATTTTATAGGCATATGCTAGGATGCAAACTATGTATATTGGTTAATCAATATTGTTCTATTCTTGTTTAACACGTTTTAAAAGGCTACATTTAGGCTATCTCCAAAGAGCAGTAGATTATTAAAATAAACAGTTTTCAATAAATTAAGACATCTTAAAAGCAATGCTTTTACAAAAGAATACTAATAGTTTAAAAGTAACTTTGATTGAATTCAGAGATTTCGTCACAATAAAAGCCTAAGTTCAAAGCAGGTTATGATATATGTAAATTACATGTTAATATACGGTGTTTCTGACACTGAGGAAGAACTGAATCCAGCGCCAAAAGTTCAGGAGCAGAACACCAGCGCAAACGATGTTTTATAACACGACCATGTAGCGCCATCTAGTAATTCAAATGCGAACTACACACACACACACGCATTCACTGAGCAGTGGCCAACGTTCAGTTTAAAAGAAGTTATAGACATTTATTTGGTCAAATTACTAGCATAAAGGCATATTAACATACACTTTACATAATTCATATACTTCACATTTATTTACTCAAGTTCAACTCATATAACACAACCAAATAAAATACTTTAAAACAAATCTTAAAAATTACAATAAAGCAAGTTGTTAAATCAAACACGATTATGTGAGCTTGAAGGATGCAGAAATTCCCACACAAGCTTTTATTTATACTAACAGGAACACGCTTGACATGATGAAACGTTTCCTTCTTCATGCATCTCTTGTGTTTCCCAGGTGCGTGTTGCCTATAGCTATTTCAGTGTGGCCATTCTTTGAAGGGGGCATCGCAGGTGTTTGCAATTACCTGCTATGAGGCACAAAGTGTAGATAAGTGCAATCATTCTGAATTTCCATCACACCTTTTGTGGTGCCGAGAGTTTACAGATTGAAACCATATGTTATAGGAAACGCTCATCTCAAAGTTGGTCAGCCTGCTTTGTCCATCCAACAGATCAGCAATGTTGTGGCGCGGGCCATGCATGCAATCATTTCGTGTTTATCCAAAAAATGAAAACCAAGGAAACCGTCAGACTCAGACGTGCTTCCCTCCTCGCTACAACCCGCCCCTGGAGGACAGCTTTACGAGGATCTCGGGTTACCGGCGCGCTGACCACTGTGCCGGGGCGCCCGTGCACATGTCACAACATGACCGGAGGGTTAGCCAGCATGCATGTCAATTAACTTTTCCCACACTCCGTGCAAACGCAAGAGGCTTGCAAGGAGAAATCAGGGGGAAAATAAAGGGCAAAAAAATAAAAAAAAGGACTAAAACGAAAGCCCCCTCTCTGCTTCCTCCTTGGCTCTTAAGTGTTACCATATGGCATGATCTCTCTCGCTCTCTCCTTCCTTCTCTCTCTATCTCTCTCGCTCCCTTCTTTCTCCCTCTTAACTCGTCATCATTACCGCCTCGTCTTTGATTGTAGCCCTGACAAGCCAGGGATTTATGATTTAAGCACAGGGATTGCTGTACCAAGCTCTGGACTCACTACGCAGCTCATTCGCACTCCTTTTCCCTCTCTCGCCCTCTCCTGCAGTTGCAGGGGAAAGGCTGTTTTCTGGCAGGAAATGAATAGCTCCCAGATGAGCTGAGGAACCTGAGAGGTCGTGAGAAAGAGGCGAACCCCCTTCCCACAGCCGGCGCACTGCCAGCCGCCGGGGGAATGTGGGAGAGCGTCTCTCTGACACACGCATCAACTCTCCCGCTGCTTGCCCAAACACCCCACCGCCTGCCCGCCTGCCTGCCAGCGAGCGCTGACGCACAGAGCCCATCTGAGGGGGGCCGAGCCGGGATGACTAGGGCAGTATGTGGGTTGTTTTAGACCGCAATGAGGACTAGGGGACAGGAAGGCGAATGAATTGATGGAAGTTCCCTACATGTTAAGGGTTTGAAAAGTCTACCTGTGCCGGTGATATCATTTAAAGTAGATGAAAACGAAGTGTTCAAATAAAAAAAAATAAAAATAATAATATATATAAAACTCTTAAGAGCTGTCTGAAACTATCTTCTAAATTAAAATTCTTCTCAGCTTACTGTTTATGTTCAATTATTTCATTTTAAAGACAATGAAAAGAAGCCAAAAGCAAAATTTCATTTCCTAAATACAGGAGCAATTTTAGTAGTTAATTTCAGACCGAACAAATACAGAAAACTCACTGTGCTCATGCTAATATTCTTGTAGTTTTACTCTTGAAGACGTTACCTTGCTAACAAACATGTGATGCTCGTGATGCCAAAAAAGTGTCTTTCTCATTACCATGGGTTGTTTCACTTTTATGTGAACATAGAGCCTAACTTGGAGTGCTACCCAGAGACTCTAAACCACTTTTAAAAACTCTCAGGAGGGAACAGCAGTGGTCAAGGGCTTTCATTCTGACTGGAGCAAATGAGGATTAATGTGAGTGACCAATGAGTAATCAAAGTGGCATATTTGGCACTGCAAATGTAGGGAATGGCAAAAGCTCTGCAGCATATATAGTAAAAAAGAAGCTAGAAGGAAAACCGAAATGCATAAACAATATAGGTGCCAATTCTTTAATATAATTTGATGGAATATGTTTGTCAAAGGCCTGAAAATGGGATCTTTTGAAAATGGCATGGTAATATCTGTAACATAAAATAATTGTAGCATAAAGAATATAAGAAATATACACCACCGTTTTATTGTTAGACTGGATTAGAAAAACTATCTCTCATGTTTTATCTGATTAAAAACACGTTAAAAGAATATCATTGGAAAATAATAGTTTCAAATCATTTCAAAATAGTTTTAATAATAATCACTTTTGTTACATTATGAATATATTTACTGTCACTTTTAATTATCATTCATTCATTTTCTTTTTGGCTTAGTCCCTTTATTAATCTAGGGTCCCCACAGCAGAATTAACCGCCAACTTATCCAGCATATGTTTTATGCAGCGGATGCCCTTCCAGCTGCAACCCATCTCTGGTAAGCATCCATTCACACTCATACACTACAGACAATTTAGCCTACCCAATTCACCTGTACCGCATGTCTTTGGCCTGTGGGGGAAACCGGAGCACCCGTAGGAAACCCACGTGAACGCAGGGAGAGCATGCAAACTCCACACAGAAACGCCAACTGAACCAGCTGAGGCTTGAACCAGCGACCTTCTTGCTGTAAGACGACAACACTACTTACTGTGCCACTCCATTGCCTACTTTTAATTACTTTTGACATTAAATAATACATTTTCATTTGAATGTGTTATCTTTTTTACAATGTAACCAGATAGGATATGAGTCAGTATGTTAACACTAAAACCTCTAAACCAAATACTTGTCTATACTGAAGACGAAACACAAATATTAAAGGCAGAGCGTGTAATTTTCACTGCTAGAGGTCGCTTATTCACAACAAACAAAGTTGTAGTTTGATAACACTGTGACGGCGTGAGGAAAAATGGGAGTTGTCATCTTCATTACATCCTATAGGACTCCTGCAGAAACCATGTTCATGAATGAGCTAAAGTATTTAAAACTTATCATGCTAGTATGAAGCAGAATAAGGGGCTGTTCACTCAATGTGTTAAAAAGCATGTGGAAAGCGTGAGTGCGTTGCTTCCTTCACCATTTTCAATGTGCTTTACGCTTATGCTCCTATGTTGTTTGTCATATGTGTTCATCAATTGTTTTATGGATTGATAACAAACTGACAAAACATTGATGCAGCTCTGATACAAGTTTTATTTATAGGTTGTTCTGCTTGGGAGGTGACACGGTGGCTCAGTGGTTGCCTCACAGCAAGAACGTCGCTGGTTTAAGTCTCGGCTGCACCAGTTGGCAATTAGTGCCGTTTGCATGTTCACCCTATGTTCGCATGGATTTCCTCCGGGCTTCCCCAACAGTCCAAAGACATGCACTGTAGGTGAATTGAATAAACTGAATTGGCCGAAGTGTAAGTGACCACTAAATGATCCTACCTACTTTAAAAATGTTCAGAGCATGTCACGTGTTTTCCATAGTCTGGATAACAAAAAGGTTAGACAGACAAAGCGAAGAGGATATCTGTCTCTGTGCAGTTCAGAGGGACGAGTAGCAATTTATGACAAAATTAATCCTGCTCAATTTAAATTCGACCCTTTGGTAAAGTGGAGCGAGGTATGTGAAGTTGATTATTTAAGCCATATGTGCTCAATTGTATGTATATGCTAATCGTGAGCTCTGCCTTAATTGACTTCATCATTAAGTTTTCATATATTTCTCTTTACATTGTATCTTTATTTGTCATATTTTTCTGTATACGAGCTGTATTCATTTATTGTTTCTTTGTGTAGTTTCACGATGCTAAGCAATAAAAGTTTAATGCAGCTGTACGAAGTGTATGAGTGTATGCATGTTTCCCAGTACTGGGTTTTGCAGATGGCTGTGGAAAACATACAGTATGCTGGATAAGTTGTGACCTTTGGTGATCCCTGATAAATAAAGTGACTAAGCCGAAGGAAAATATATGTGCTGTTTGGGTGTTCTGTGTCTATTGAGGTAATTAGTCTACTGAGGTTGAAAGTGAAATGAAACCACTGAAGCTACTGAACACTTAATTGAGAGACTAGCATGATGCGCTATGAATGCAGTGGAGCTTTTATTGTGCCATAGTCCACTGTTTCCGGTTCTTCTGGTCATGATCGTGTCAAAAGCACTGGAGTTTTATCATAATAAATTATGTTTAATAAACGTGTATGTGTATATACAGTTGAAACCAGAAGTTTAAATATACAAAAGGCACATAACCGTTTAAAAAAGTCAGATGTTAATGTGACTAAACTTTTTTTTTTTGTGTAAGTTAGGATAATCAAATTTCTTTCTGTTAAGCTTAATAGCAGAGTAATGAGAGATCTTATTTTGAGAAATTGTTATAATTTTTCTTAAATTAGTCAAAGTCAAGTTCACATACAATAAGATTATTTTGCCTCTGAAAAAAGCTCAGATGATGATGTGAAGGTTTTCAAAGTTTTTGATTGGCTAATTGACAACATTTGAGCTAATTGGAAGCCCAACTGTAGAATAGTATTTAAGGAAAACCTCAAACGCGCTGCTTCTTGTGTGACAACATGGGAAAATCAACAAGCCAGAATCAAAAAAAAAAAAAAAAAAAAAAAAAAAGCCAGATTACAATTTGCTATATTACACTGGGAAAAATATTCTTTTTTGGAGACATGTCCTGTGGTCTGATGGAACTAAGATTAAACTGTTTGGCAATAATGATCAGAGTTACATTTGGAGGACAAAGGAGAAAGCTTACAAGCCTAGGAACACCATCCCAACTGTGAAGTATGTGGGGCAGCAGCATCACGTTGTGGGGCTGTTTTGCTGCAGGAGGGACTGGTCCACTTCACAGCATAGATGGCAACATCTCAAGACATCAGCCAAGAAATTAAAAATTGGCCACAAATGGGTCTTCCAAACAAACCATGACCCTAAGCATACTGCCAAGTTAGTTAAAATGTGCTTTAAGGACAACAGAGTGAATGTTTTGGAGTGGCCATCACAAAGCCCTGATTTCATTCCTATAGAAAATTTGTGGGCAGAGTTGAAAAAGCTTGTGTGAGCAAGACAGCCTACAAATCTGACTCAGTTACACCAATTCTGTCAGGAGGAATAGGCCAAAATTCCGTCAAACTATTGTGAGAAGCTTGTGGAAGGATACCCAAAACATTTGACCAAAGTTGTACAGCAAGTTTAAAAGCAAAGCTAAAAAAATACCAAGGAAATATATGTAAACTTTTGACTATCTAGAAATTAATAATAAAAAATAATAAATAAATAAACTAAATAAATAAATTAAAATCTCTCATTATTCTACAAATGTAAATCATTTAGGTTATCCTAACAGACCTAAGATAGTAAACATTTAGTATGAATTATCATCAGGCATTTAAAAAAGTTATGTAACTTTTTTAGAGTATGTAAACTTCTGGTTGTGTGTGTGTGTGTGTGTGTGTGTGTGTGTGTGTGTTCTGTTATAATGCTGCTTTGTGCTGTCTAATAAATCACTCAAAATATTAAGGTGTCTTTGGTGTTTTCAATAAAACTGTAAATTGAGGGTGTGTGACATCATTATTATGGCAACACAGGACAAGATCCATGTCACCCACTAATAAAAATACTTTTTTTCTCTGGGTTTGAACATTCTTTGAAATATTTGGAATGGTGTAAGTACACAAGTGAGCAAAATATGTAACATGGTTTTATTGTTTTTTGTATATTTTAATAAGAAAAAAACTTACATATTGTAAATGCCAAAACAGACTTGTAAAACAGAATCTTTAAACCCAATTTGTTTCTAATTATGTGACGTTACACTGATTATTTTACTCTACATCTTCGGATTAATACACTATAAACACTTTGAGTTATTTTCTGGTTGAGTGGTCAGTTACTTCTTGCATGCGAAGTTCATTTCCTGTACTTCATATAAGTACAATGAAATTAACAGATTTCCTTTCTGGATGTCTCCTGCCTCTGGTGCTTTGTGCGCAATCATGGACACTTTACTAGCACAATTCTCTTTAATCCAAAGCCATCATACATGTAAGTGTTTTTGGTCAAGCAGAGACGGATATAACCTTCAAGAGATAAAAAAGATTCAAGCAGGTGCGAGGACACCTGTTTCCTGCGATAGGCCAGAGTGATGTATGTCATAGGACTCTTGGGAAGCTTCTCAAATTCACACAGACACGCAAAAAGTCATGGAAGCAATGCTTTAAAATAAAGTAAGCTTTTAAAAAAAAAAACTGGTACACTGTAAAAAAAATCTTAGTGCCTGATTTTTTTTTTTGTTGAATCAAATGTACTTTTCTAACTTATTTCAATCAAACTGACTAACAATATTGAGCTAAACTTTGCACAACTTATGAAATGTAGTTGAAACCTGATTACAGGGCTGGCCCTGTACATTTGAGGGCCCTAAGTAGAACAATAGGCCCTACCTCGCTCCAAATAGTGGAGTATTGCCATTGCAAACCAGCACACAATGATTTTATTGCTTGTTAAATACAATAAATAAAAAAGAAAAATAAAGTCTGATTTCTTTTAATTAATGACTGTCTGAATGATTTTTTTCACCGTTCCTGTCGACTAGCAGCCAAAAAAATGATTAACCAATCTTTAATGGGACCAGTATTCCTACTTTGCATCTTACTGGGGTGTTTAAAAGATATTCTACTAATTTGGCAAACAGATTGAAGATTTTATAAAAGATTCTAGGTAGAGTTTTATTATTTTTTTTCAATTCCAAAAAATAAAAATAAATACATTTTTAAAAATAAATAAATAAATAAATTCTAAATGCAAAAATCCTGCAATAAAACGACACTGAACAAGAATTAGCCAAAATTGAAAATGCAATACTTAGTAATAAAATGTACATTCTGAACTACGGTTGGGTGGTATTGACCAATTTGGCATTGTATGATGTTTAATATGAAACATCGTGATAGACGATGACATCGTCGTTGTAGGTGGTGAATTAATTATTTATTAATTATTAATTCATTCATAATTTATTAATTATTTGTAGCCTACAGTTTCAACTACCTGATCAGCATGGCCTTTGTTTTACCCAAAACAGTTACACACAAATTATCACCTGTCAATCACTTTTTCCACGGGACTCTGGCATGAACAGGCAGAGTGATCTGTGTCGTTATAATGGCGTTGACAAAGTGGTAGGTAAAAAAGGTGCACAACCAAAAGCAACCAACCAACAGTATCTTAGGTTTTCATTAGTACAAGCGTGAAAGCGAAAGACTGAAGCAGTTTACTGATTGTGTGACACGTTACCTGATTTTTTGTGTTTGTGTTTGTGTGTTTGGTTACGTGATTACATGCGTTTTCAGTGGTATAGTTTGGAAGGAGTGCTTTTAGTGAGTGAAATGTTAGGTAAAAAACACTAGTGTGGACGTGGATCGTCTTCATTCTAAAATGCCATTTTAAAACTAAGATGTATCAGTGTAAATGAGACCTGAGTGTGTGTTTTTAGTAAGTGGGTTGCTACTGCGACGGGAGCGGGGTGGAGGATCGCAATGCTGGCTCAGCATCGGGATTTCTATCGGCCATCGATCTATCAACCCAACCCTATTCTAAAATCATTAAAAACTCCAAAAAGTTCAACAAAACAATTAACTTTATACAATGCAAGATCCAAAAATATTAAAAATAATAAATTCTATATTATACATATGAATACAAAAACAAAAGAAAAATAGAAGTACAAATAGTGTTAATGTTAATACCCAAACACAAACTTTATTATTCCGTTCAGTCTCCTGCCATGTTCCTTACATTGAGGTTTTTCTTTTTTTTATATTAGAATTAGTCTAATATAATTAGACTTTTGAGATGCAGGGTCTACAGCTTATATTAAACTATGATTAATTCAATTAGGACATAACTTTTATAAACATTCATTCCTTCATTTTCTTTTCGGTTTACTCCCTTTATTTATCCGGGGTCGCTACAGCGGAATGAAGCGTATCCAGCATATGTTTTACACAGCGGATGTTCTTCCAACTGCAACCTATGACTAAAAACATCCATACAACTCATTCAAACTCATACACTACGGCCAATTTTAGCTTACCCAATTTACCTATAGCGCATGTCTTTGGACTTGTAGGGGAAACCGGAGCACCTGGAGGAAACCCATGTGAACATCGGGAGAACATGCAAACCCCACACAGAAATGTCAACTGACAAGTCGAGGCACAAATCAGCGATCTTCTTGCTGTGAGGTGATCGTGCTACCCCCTGCGCCACCGTGACGGCCTTTTTATAAACATGTCTGAGGAAAAATAATACCAGTGTGCAAGATATGTCAGTGAAAGACACTTCAGTATTGCATTTCAGTAAAATGCGTTTTAGACTAAGTTTAAAACCTGAGTTGGTAAATATACTAAATATATAATATTTCATGTAAGTTTATTAATCTGTAATTGCCAATTTTTCAATAAATGTGCAACTAGATTATGTCTTTAACATCATAATTAGCACTTAAAAGTGATGCTAAAAATGCTTTAGTGCTCATCGTCATTTTTCCCCTCCTGAAGAAAAACAGTAGATTTATTTCATTTTTCGTGGTCCAATTTACAAAATGTAATGTATGTAATGTGTATTTATATAAAACAAATTAGTTATAAAATGGAGCAGCCAATGAAGCAAAGGCCATGGCTGTGTCTGTGCAAAGATTTGCGCTTTTGTGGTGACCCGTCTTTCTTGCAGGTTACCTTGGAAGAACAAACTTGAACCGTGAGAACACAGAAAGCAAATAAGATACTGCAAGCTTTCTGTTGATGACATGAACTTTCCCACAAAAACAACTTCAACTAATATTAAATTAGGATTTTGTTTTCTTTTCAGTGAAAATGTTTAAATATTGAAGTACTAAAGCACAGTCAATGAAGATAATTTGTAAAATGCTAATAGAAACGATTTCAGCAAGGAAACGGCTCAGACCACTAGTGGGTTGTGGGGGTCCTAAGCAGCCGCTTGGTTCACTTATGGGGAGGGCCGGCTCTGCCTGATTAACTTATTAAAATAAGTTATTAAAAAAGACACATAAAACCATTTGTAGGCATTACTTTTTGTCATATTGTTTTGCAGTGTATTTTGCAACTTACAGTTGGAATCAGAATTATTAAACCCCCTTTGAATTTTTTTTCTTTTTTAAATATTTCCCAAATGATGTTTAATAGAGCAAGGAAAAATTCACAGTGTGTCTGATAATATAATTTTTTAGGTTTTTTATATTTTTAATTTTTAAGGTCAAAATGATTAGCCCCTTTAAGCTATGATTTTTTCGATAGGCTACAGAACAAACCATCATTATACAATCACTTGCCTAAATACCCTAACCTGCCTAGTTAACCAAAATAACCCAGTTAACCCTTTAAATGTCACTTTAATCTGTATAGAAGTGTCTTGAAAAATATCTAGTAAAACATTATTTACTGTCATCATGGCAAAGATAACATAAATCAGCTATTAGAAATGAGTTATTAAAACTATTATGTATAGAAATGAGTTGAAAAATCTTCTCCGTTAAACAGAATTTGGGGGAAAAAATAAACAAGGGGTTTAATAATTCTGACTTCAACTGTACTTGAAATTGGAGTTTAAAAAAGTCGTATGGCAATCTTTTTATTCCTACTTCAAATAAGTTGTACAATACCAGTTTATGACATTTTTTTAAGCTTACTTCACTCTTCAACTTGTATCAGAACACACACTCAGCTTTAATCCAAATGTCTGCATGCTTTAGTCTGCATTCTTCGCTTTCTGAAATCTCGTCCATTGGTGATGTTTTGTTCTTATTGTCATTCTTCTGGACTTTGCGGTACCAGATAGAGAGGCTTGAATCATGCTAAAGGTTCCACGAGCTTTCTGAAACACAGGGATGCAAATGGCATTATCCCACCGCCTCTCACAACGTCCACACAAAATGGTTTAAGCCTCAGCAATGCTTCCGTGGGCCACTGGCTAATCCCCTTTCTTGTATAAAACCAGTGGTGGGACCGATACATCGCTGGGCAGTGCGATAGTACACTAGTGTGACAAGCCATTAAAGTGGTGCGCTTCCTGTGTGTTTATTTACATTCTTGTTTTTCAGATCCAACACAGAGCTTTTATCTCACTCTCTAGGAAGGTCCTCTGATCTGACACCCACAGGCTGCTGTTCTGCAAATGCTTTTTTTTTTTTTTTTTGCATCAGACATAATGAGACGGGTAGTGTGGCATGCTTTGATGGAGGTGGGCATTGCGTCAAGTGTGCAATATGTTTTGATTGTACGTTTTTAAGAGGGTTACTTATGTTTGTATTCTTTATTTCTTTCTTAAAGTTAGTTGTATGAGAATCTATCAATGCCCCCTGGTGGCTATATAGATATATTGCAACTGTATAAAACTATATGGTTCTGATTAATGTAGGAAACCTTGAAGCAAACTTGTTTAAACATATATCTTTTTTTTACACTTTAGCAATTTTACAGTACATGCTTTGTGCTAAATGTTAATTCTCACAGCAAACGAACACACCTGGGCTTCATTGAAATGCGGTCTTGTTTCAGTGGTGCACGAGTCACGCTGAAAACTCAAGCTGTTTGACGGCCTCCAGATCACCTTCAGCGTCTGGAGTGGGACTGAATTTAATTTTGGTCAAGGTGAAGAAAAGTGGTCTCACTGTAATACAGATAGAAAAAAAAGTTAGTTGGCTTCATTTAAAAAAAAAATAAACAAATGTTTATAAAGGGCTTGAATATTCCAGAGACAAGCACTTTATTATTGAATTACACTTTTATACACATTTTAAGCACTTGACACTGAAAATAGAAGTCCACTTCTTTTATAGTCTTAATTTTCAGTAAATTTCCAAAATAAATACCAAATCTAAAGAGAAAGACAGAAAGTCAGACAGACAGACAGACAGACAGACAGACAGACAGACAGACAGACAGACAGACAGACAGACAGACAGACAGACAGACAGACAGACAGACAGACAGACAGACAGACAGACAGACAGACAGATAGATAGATAGATAGATAGATAGATAGATAGATAGATAGATAGATAGATAGATAGATAGATAGATAATTACACTCTTATCCAGTGTTGGGTTAGTTACTTTAAAAAAATAACATATTACAAATAACTGACTACTACTGGAAAATAGTAATCTGATTGCATTACTAATTACTTCATGTAAAAAGTAATCAGATTACTAATTACTTTACTTTGAAGTTACTTTGGAAACAGATACAATATACCTATAAAAATACAAAATAAACTGCAGCTCTTTCAGTAATTTACTATTCAAAATATTAAATAATTAAAAAGACTTAAAGAGTTCCCTCAAAACCTTAAATTCCCTAATCATTCACTTATTCCAAAACAGATTGTCTATAATTTTAACACAAAAGAAGACATCTAGAAGTAGGCGTGATGCTTATAACCATTGACATCCATAGTATGAAAAAGCAACGCAGTGTTTGGTGTTCTGTGTTTGTCTGAGGTAATTAGTCTACCTAAATGTGTATTTTCCAAAGTATGACGCAAGTTGATCCGTCAGTTCTTGTCATGTGACATGCGGTTTTCAACTGGGTGCACCTATAGGATGTGATATGTAAATAAGCAGCAACGCTTCTCCTCACATTGAAAAGATACCTTCACTCACGATCCTGCACAAAAATCCAATTTATCCTGTTTAGGCTGAGTTGGGCTGCCATGTTATTGGGTGATGGTGTCCTCCTTGGTGACGAGTATTGTCCTAGTATGCTTTCTGTTCAAGTGTTTGAACAAGTTGCTGGTCGAGTTAAAAGCAGTCGAAAGTTCTTTATGACTGGACATAGACTGCATTTCACAGCAATATTTTTGTTTTTACGCTCAATAAAATCAAAGTAATGTTTGTATTTCCAATTGAAGGAGCAACCACTCTAAACAGCAGCTATTTCAGCTCGCATTCTCCAGCAATTTAAAAGCACATTGCTTATTACCTGATATTGAAGCGGAAACTGTGATTTAAAAGAAGCATTGTTTTCTACTACAAACTAAATTTGTAACGCAAGTAACGTAATTGCATTGACTTTAGTAACTGTAATCAAATCACACAAATTTAAAATGTGATTCGTTGAGGGTTGTAATTAGAAAAAATGAAATTAAAACATGTTACAGTAGAATGCGTTACATCTGCTCTTATCATGTTTTATTGTTTTGATGCTTGACCCACTTACTGGCAAGAAAAAAAAATGCAGTTAGCAGTAAACGGCTTAAAAGTTCCATCAAAGATGAAAATTCAAGATCATTTACTCACCATAATGTCATTGCAAGAATTTTTTTCTTTCTCATAAACAAAAGAAGATGTTTTAAAGGATGTTCATAATGAAAAGATTTTGGTTCCCATTGACTTCCACTGTAACTGCTGGTAAATATTTGAAAATTATGATTAACATTCTTCAAAATAGCATTGTTCAATTTGTAGAGATTGTAAATAAATAAATAAATATAAATAATAATAATAAATTAATTAATTAAAAATCTGAAAAAAGCAAAAATGTATTTATTTATTATTATTATTTTATTTTTTTATTTTTATTTTTTGTAAATTTAAATCTTCAGGTTAGGAAAGACATGCAAAAAGATTAACTGAATTTAACTAGACTTTCATTTGAATATCATTTTGAAGAATGGTGGTAACCAAACTGTGGTATTCATTAGGTGAACTCTCACTAAAAGGAAAATACAGCCAAAAAAGGATATCATGTCATCATTTACTCACCCTCACACCATTCCAAACCTTTATAACTTTCTGTTTGTGCTCAGCAGAAGAAAGTCATACTGATCTGGAATGACAAAAGGGTGAGAAAATTATGACAGAGTTGGGTGAACTATCCATTTAATCTGTGGAAATTGAACTTGCTAGTGATACACAGATACATCAAATCACATTTAACAGTTTGAAATATCCATAACTGGTACAACATCTTCAGTTCGCTAATGTGCAGGACTAAGAAGGGAGTCCAAGTATCCTGTTCCCATGTTCCCCAAAGCAACGTGGCTTCCTTTTTTAATCACTGAAAGCCAGAACCCTCTACAAACGGTGTCAGAGTAATCAGCAGTGACTTGAAATATGTGGCGTCATTGAAATGTGAATTCTGTGACTAATGTTTTTATAATCCTCCTTTGAGCAGTGGCCTGTCCCAAGAAGGCATTGGAGGTATTCAAGTAGTGCTCCCTTTTAGGCCAAAATCTGCCTTTATTAGCATAATTTAGGTGAGCTTTCTATGTATGAGGCCGGAGAGAATATTAATAATAGTCAAGTTGTATTATCATCTCTGTGTAACTCTAAAGACTGCATGATGCCTGCTGAAAGCAGCGTCAATTTGATTCAGATGGCAGGGGAAACAATCGTTTTTGTAACAGTGGCCCGCAGATGCTTGTATTTCACAACTTTTGTCTAGACAATCATGTAGTACCACATGAAGTGATGCAGCATGTCTGATTATATTTTACCTCCAATATTTATTATAAGGCTATTGCATAGAGTTTTTTTTTTAAAGATAGATTTTTATTAAGATACTGTAAAGTTAAGCAATATCACATAAGCAAGAGTGCTGTATCCTGAAAATCGATGTGTGACAGGCCTACAGCCAGCCTGGTGGTGGTGTTTTTTTTTTTTTTCTTCAAAAAGTGGACCTTATTTGCAGTAATACGCCTCATTTTCTTTTTAATGAAATACTGCATTTTAGTGACATTTTAAGCACTATCTTTAGCTGAATTGGCTTGTTGGAGATCATCATAACCAAACTTTTTGATGTACCAAATATTATAAACAAATGTGAAAAAAAACAACAACTTATTTTTATAATACAAATGTATTACATCATATATCATTACAAAAAATATAGGAATCTGTTACAGTTATTTTAAAATGTGTAGCCTAATGTCATTTAGGCAAACCAGCACATTTAATTTTCCTCAGTCAGAATTTGTCCATTTCAATAAAAATATAATTAAAAGATACAGAATAAAAGTTTTTATTTATTTAAAAACAATACAACAGCGAAAGAAGTCTTGTCTTTTCACAATTTATGATGGCATAGCAGTCAAAATTGAACAAATGAGCACATGTGTGGAACAAATTCTGGAGTTTTGTCAGTAAAGGGTGGGTCTTCTGAACCACCTGAACACCCTGGCTATGGGCCTATGTGACTTTAACAAGTATTAAACTGCAATTTTGCCAACAAACATAGCTTATTTTGTGGATTTCATTAAAGAATAGTGATATGTTATACCTGAATCTGCTTTTTAGCTAATTAAGTAAGCCAACGATTCAATGATTCATTCAGAAAACCCATCCACTCATTTATAAATGAATCAGCTTGTTTGATTGATTGATATTAGTGAACAATTCAATTAACCATTGATTACAGGGACTTGCTGCTACCTACTGATGACTGTAAATTCATACTTACTTATCCATTACAAAACTAATCCAGCAAAACATACAACAAAATACCATTTCATAATAATAAAATCCAAATGTCAAGACTTTTTTTATTGCCAATATTACAAAACACCAAATGAGGTTTTCTGCATGTTTAAACTGCTTATTTACCATGATAGAAATAATTGCACTAGTACGGAACCCCGGAAGGGACGTAGTGGGTGAGAAAAAAATGGGTGGGTGAAAAAAAAAATAATGGGTGAAAGAAAAAAAATGGGTGGGATGAAAATATATATTTCTAAGTTTTTTGCGTTCTCTCGCAAAGTTTTGCGTTCCCTCGCAAAGATGTTTTGCGTTCCCTCGCAAAGATGTTTTGCGTTCCCTCGCAAAACTGTTTCTCCACAAACACTTCCTGTTCACTGCACTCACGTAAACCCTCCCGTTTTTGCCGAAATTCTCCCGTATTTTACCATTCTATCCCACTTTCTTTACATTACTGTGCGTATGCTACCTATGAACCAGTGAATGCATGTATAAGCGCTGACTGACAGACGCACTTCGTACAATAAACTGATCCCAGATCAGCGTCTGTACACGCCATTTACAGAGGAGCGGGTGTTTGTTTAAACAGACAAATACACTGAATAATATGAAACATCTCCGTCCTGCATGTTTTATTTTAAACAGCTTGTTTTCTCTTAAATGAGCACAAACAGTTTCTAAAGTAATGGACTGCTTTCATTATAGATCTGTGCATTCTTACAGAGACACCTCTGTTATCAA
Source organism: Danio rerio (assembly GCF_052040795.2). Taxonomy (NCBI): domain Eukaryota; kingdom Metazoa; phylum Chordata; class Actinopteri; order Cypriniformes; family Danionidae; genus Danio; species Danio rerio. Next base: position 38,714,834 of record NC_141026.1, on the reverse strand, counting down.
ACTAAACAAAACATGAGATTCATTTGCTGCGCACTTGTTTGATAACAGAAGTGTCCCTTTAAATGGCGCGTACAGACTCTGATCTGGGATCAGTTTATTGTATGGAGCGCGTCTGTCAGTCAGCGCTTAAACATGCATTCACTGGTTCAGAGGTTGCAAAGTGAAAGGCGACAATCAGCGCACAGTAATGTAAAGAAAGTGGGATAGAATGGTAAAATATGGGAGAATTTCAGCAAAAACGGGAGGGTTTACGTGAGTGCAGTGAACAGGAAGTGTTTGTGGAGAAACAGTTTTGCGAGAGAACGCAAAACATCTTTGCGAGATAACGCAAAACATCTTTGCGAGGGAACGCAAAACATCTTTGCGAGGGAACGCAAAACATCTTTGCGAGATAACGCAAAACATCTTTGCGAGGGAACGCAAAACATCTTTGCGAGGGAACGCAAAACATCTTTGCGAGATAACGCAAAACATCTTTGCGAGATAACGCAAAACATCTTTGCGAGATAACGCAAAACATCTTTGCGAGATAACGCAAAACATCTTTGCGAGGGAACGCAAAACTTTGCGAGAGAACGCAAAAAACTTAGAAATATATATTTTCCTCCCACCCATTTTTTTTCTTTCACCCATTATTTTTTTTTTCACCCACCCATTTTTTTCTCCCCCACTACGTCCCTTCCGGGGTTCCGTACACTAGAAATAAAGGCGTTATAAATTGTGATTTTTTTCAGTGTTTTTCAGTAATGCCACGAGTAATCAAATTTCCCCCGTTACAATGGCGCTACCATTACTGACAATAAAATGTGTGTTACTAAAATTGAAAACACTGAATCAGTTTCATGCGAGCAACATCTCTCTCAGCCATAGGACCTCTCTTTCTCTGGGGTGTGTGTTTAGAGCGCAGGACACATAACCCACCAGTGATCATGATTGGTGTGTCTGTGAATGTGGTGTAACTGAAAACTTGATGATTGGCTTAGGGTACACTTTTATCGTTTGCCAATCAGAGGCAGAATAATGTGGATGTTCACACACAAGAGGCTCGTTTGACTTGGCCAAAATCTGCGCAGAATCGATCACCGGTGATCACCGCAAGATGCATGCCGGTTAGAAATGTGTCCGCCTTGCCTTCGCCTCGCTCTGATGTCACGCTGACGTGCGCCAAAAAACTCTCGCGATCGCGAGGCAGGTACCTCGGATAGAGCAGTCGGCCGCAGTTGCTCTCAAAAGACTGCGTTACCAAAAGCATGATGGGAAACGACTGGCTGACGACACAGCTTAATGCTGATTGGATGAGACTGACACATTACACTTTATTATCTTGTTTTACTAAGGTTTATACCTGGATTTGTTGAATACCTTTTTTTTGTATTTTCGTTGATAATTTAAAAAAAAGTCATAAAGAGCATAACATATGGTTATTTATTTAGATTTACACACAAACAAAAACAAAACACATCTTTGTAAAACATAACGTGAACTATGTAATATAACTAAATGTTACTAATAAATCATTAGGATTTGTGTGTGTATTTCTCTCTCAGTTTTAAGTCCTGTTTGTTGTCATTTTCACTTTTTGTATGTTTGTGTGAATTTTGTATTGTATTTTTTATGCAGCATTATTCCATTAAAGTCAATCCAATATATACATATATTCAGAAATACAAAGATAATCAGACTGTTTTGTCATTATGCCTTATCTTTGTGTGGTTTCATATGAGAAGTGAAAAGGGTGTAGTAAACAAGACACACACACATATTTGTATATATATATGTATGTGAAGTCAAAAGTCATGTTTATTAGACCAAGAATATTTTGATAGTTTTTCCTACAGTCTAATAGTTTTTATTCTGGAGAAAGTCTTGGGCTGTTTATTTTAGTCTGGCTGGAGTAAAAGCAGTTTATATAGACCTAATAAGCTTGTCAATATAATTAACCCCCTATAAGAATTTATTTGTCAAACAAACATTTGTCATGACTTGTCACTCAAAAGCATCTTGCTATGGCTACTTAATTTATAATGTAGCCAAGTTAGGTTTCTTGAAAGTTTTCTTGCTGTATAAGCTGTTTATTTTGTTATTCTTTTAACGTTTGTTGAATATACAGAATTATATTTTTAATACACCCTTTTAGTTAATGAGCTGTTCATCTTCTGTAATTCTGACCATCTTTTTGTAAAAACAGTGATATTTCTATTGCATCCACTCCCACATTAAAAAATACTATAGTAATGTATACTGTAGTGCTTTTGAACCATGTTATAAAATAGCCTATTTAAATTTTATATTTCTGGTATCACAACAACTATAAACACAACACAATACTGAATAAACATGTTCAAAAATGCTATAATATTTACTATAAATCACCATAGTATTTTTTCATGAGGTCATTCGTCTGCGATAAAAAACGCGAACGAGATCTCCGCCACTGGTGACGTTTCCAGGTGGCTTAACAGCGAGATTCGGCAGGTGTCCGACTTCTGATGTAATTTTTGAGCCCTCCTCTTACTGCGCACGCCTGCTCTCGTTTACAATGCAGTCAAGGCGAGGCGCACCTCAAACGAGCCTAAGGACTTTCATCATCCGTCGCATACATCAACGAACAGGAGTCAGAATGATGGCAAATCCAACAAGTTCAAAGGTAGCTTTTGCAACTATAAGCACTACTTTTCCCTCGTTGAAGTGGGAGAGAATTTAAGTCATGGCAAAAAAACAAAGTTTACCACTTTTTATAAATAACTTTTTTCTATAATTATAAAAATGTTTTACAATTAAAAGTCATCGACAGTGATAAATACACAAGATAAAAATACATACATAATAATGATGATATATAAGATAAAAATCTAAAAAAATTTTTTTTCTTTAAGGTTGACTTTTGATAAAAATTGCACAATTTTAGAAGGATTCACATTAAAAAAATGTTTTATTTAAAGTCTCTCCAGACAAAAATTGTTGTGTGGTAACATAAAAAATAGGGCATTCCACAAGAACATACATACATACATACATACATACATTTTCTTTTCGGCTTAGTCTCTTTATTTCCACAAGAATATGGTTAACAGTTTGGTTTCTGTAATGCAAAATTGACATTTGGGGGGGTTCTTCTCCTTTGAGTAAATGTTCATGTGCGAGTCTTGTGTGTATCTCATCATGTCTTGAGTTAAAAAGGATTTTGTTCCTATTTCAGGCTGGATTTCAAAAAGTTTATTTTTTGAACACTGATCCCATTCTTTTTGCCATTAAAAACAAAAAATTGCCTTTTATTAGTGGCTTTAAATCTAAAGGTGGGATTTTGCACTGCATTATCTTTCCCTTGTTGAGGTGAAAGGCAAGAATGTTTATGTATCATGCAACTTATGCCCAGGTAAAAAGAGTCTCTCTGCGTCGGTGACAAGTAATTCTAATCTAATGAAGCACAACCTCATGTCGTCACGTCACCTCAAAATTAGTGGCTACGCAGGTGATAACATGAGCTCTGCTACCAAAGGAGGAGATGAAGCCACAACACCACAGCAAATAAAACTTAATTTTTCTCCACCGCAAACACTTCTTACTCAGACTGACCAAAACAAAATAATATCTAGATATATAGTTCACATGCTGCCGTAGTCACTCACATGGGACAACTCACACGTTGTCTCACAACAACATTAAAATAGTGTAGATCAGTGTTTATTGTTTTAGATTTATTTTATAGTCATTTGACAAATTCGATTTTTAAAGTAAAGCAATAGTTACTTTCACAGGTAATTAGCTACTTTTATAATTATGTAACTCAGTTACAATTTGTGAGAATTAACTAAAAACAATGACTAATTACTCTTTTAAAGGAACCTTCCCAACACTGCTTATTTATAATGAACTGAACAAAATTCTGGAGACTTTTCTCAGACAGCTTAATAGTTTTATGTTCAATCAACTTAAATTTGTCAAAACCATTAAGTTAACTAAAATTAATTTGTGTTGGACAAGGGGGTAAATTTGCTCTTGACATTGGTGGGGACATACATTCCTATAGCGCATAAAATATAATTCCTACATTCTCTTTCATGCTTTTAAAAACATGAATAAAGGCTTTAGACACTTAATAATATGAATAACAATTAATGAAACACATCAAATGCTGCAAGTCAATTTACATGATTTTACTGCAATCTGGCTTTAAAGAGGTATGAATGTAGAAAACTTTAAAGAGGCACTTGATGCAATTTCCACAAATTATAATTTTTGACAAATCGTCAAAATCGAAACCGAATTTCGAATAATTGCACAGCCTTGGTTAATGTTATTATGGTAGATTTCAGTTGAAATTGACTTTAAAAACTTAACTCTGAAAAGTTGCTACTTGTGTCCATGTCTTGTACAGTGAAGGAGGACTGGGGAAATTTCTTGTTTTGGTGCTTCCCACAATTACATGTAACCACAGCTGTCATTAACAGCATAAACAGGCCCAGGCTCTGGGCTGTCCTTATGCGTTTAAACATAAGAACGTGATTTAACCCTTTCTGCATGTCTAGGTTACTAAGGGTTGACGGAGCATTCTTTTTTTAGGGATACACATCCACTCCATCCATGCCAAATCTACACCCTTAGTGTTGGGACAACATAAAGGAATTGTGTGGAACCCTGCATTTTTTACAGTGCAGAACATATGTGCATTTTTAGAGGTCTTCTGCATGCTAGACTGAACACTGCACGACTTGTGCATATCAATGTATAGTTGGCTGTAAAAATGTAGATGTGCTGTACAAGAAAGACATAAGAGGAGAGAGAGGAGGTACATATTTCTTCCTATAGTATATTCTAAGAGTGAATAAAGTAAAAGGAATAATAAAAAAAAGTGTTTAAAAAATTGCAAGGCTTTTCTAAACATTAATATCTATGATTTGAAATGAGTAAGACTAAGTGAGAGACTTTATATTGGTCTTTGCCGCTCCCTACAGATGCTTTTAGAGTAATATTTATATATCCATGACAAAAATATTTCAGTAAAACATACAGTGAAATACCACTTAACACAGGCTTTATCAATAATACATTTCTATATATCAAGATGTTATCTATTGCCAATATTACAAAACACCAAATGATGCACACACTCCAAAAATATACTTGTTCAAACTACTTATTTATACTGAGCTGACCACAATTCTTGAGATTTTTTTTGGATAACTTAATCATTTTATGTTCTATCAACTTAAAATTGTAAAAACAATTAAGTTACTTAAGCGATTTGTGTTGAAACAACATGAAGGAATTGTGTGAAACGCTACAATATTTTCAAAACAGAACGTCTGTGCATTTTTAGAGGTCTTCTGCATGCTGTCTGACGTGCAGACTTTAGTGTAGATTTTACAGTCTATTTCGGTTTCATATGCAAACACCTATATAAAAACACCACATTCGCGACATTCTCAAGACTGAACACTGTACGGCTTGTGTCCTGCATATCAATGTATAGTCTGCAGTAAAAATGTAGATGTGCTGTACAAGAAAGGCGGAAAGACCCTTCTCGCTTTCATTTATAGAACCTACATGCTGTAAGAACCTTCTTTCAAACTGCACTGTTAAATCTGAAGCCTCCTTCTATAAACGTTTCACTGTTACAGTCCATTTTGCAGTCTCACCCCCCAAAAAATCCCTGTAAATCTAAACCTTTTGTCGTGAGAGCAGCAAACTCCCGTAGCTCCCAGAATTCCCTTTGACAGCATGCCTTGCTATACGAGACAGACGGGCAGACATATAGAAATCTAACAAGACTTCTTCCTCTGCGCCGCTTGTCTGGTTAAAAGGTAAAGAAAGACATGTAACCATGGTGAGATGATAGTAAAGCTCCATAAAATGATGGGGGAAACTGGAAAAGGGTTTAGTTTCTTGGCCAGTAATAGATGTAAGGAATATTTGGGTACTACAATAGGGTCGGACAGAGATCAGTCCTCAGCAGAAAGCCGAACAGGTGGTCACTGAAAACACAGACAGAGAATGTGAAATCATTCAGTGGTGTAGATTTCACTGATAGGGCCCAAGGGGTTATTTGCTGCCTTGTTCCTTAGGAAGCGCAAATTTTTTTTTCAAGTCTTATATCCTGGGAAAAGCAGACAAAAGTTTGCTTCCAACGGCTGCAGGCCTCCATTTAAAGGATTAGCTCATCGCATTCAAATGATTCAATTATTGTTCTCCCTCATGTTGTTTCTTTCGTTCTTAGAGCACAAAGGTGAAGTTTTGCAAAATATCGGTCCAATCTTTTCATCTTAATGAAAGAGAATTAAAAAAAAGCATCAAATATGTGATCCATACAGTTTTTGTATTATCAATTTAATAAGAAAATCATTTGTTTGCTAGAAAAGAAGCATTGTCTGATCTGTGAACAAAAAAGAAAATAAAAAAAATCAACTCATTGACTGACTGCTAGGCTTTTTAGCTCACTGGAGGGGAAGTTTATGAATATTGAATAAAATTTCACCATGCCATAGCTATCATGAGGCTTCAGAATCAGATGTATTCAAAACTTCTACATTGCTTAACAAATGCATTACACAGAAGCATTGAATCCATCTCCTCTATGGCAACTATCCTGCATATTTTAGCTGTTACCTGTACCCTAAATAAACAAACTAGCCTTACCAGGCACACTAAGGGCGTACTCACACTATGCTTTCCGAACTGTGCCCAGGCCCATTTCCCAGATCGTTTGAGAAGTGTGAGTGCTCTGAATCGGGCTCAGGCCTGGTTCGAAGAGGTGTGCCAGAGCGCGGTTCACTTGGGCCAGAAACTAAAGATGAGACGTGACTTTTACAGGATTGTTTCATATGGATTAATTAATCATTTTCACTGTTCAAAGAACGCACACTGTAGTAGATCATTAAAGACAAAAACGCTTCACTGCATAACAACTGTACCTTCAGCAACCCTCCTAATTCTTGCAGCATGAGGACTTTATGATTGTTTATGAGCGTCAAAAGTGGCGGATCTATTCAGCGAAATATTTAACTGCATGTCACTGCATCCCAAAAAAAAATAAATAAATAAAATAAAATAAACTAAAGAAATCTCCACTGTATTGAGAGAAAGTGCTTACTAAACAGAGCATCATCCATGACGTAAGCATGCCCAGGCCAGAATGTAATGTGAGCACGGGCCGTCGGGAGAGATGGGAGAGGGGACAAGCATGCTTTGACCCGGTTCAAGGCAACTGTACATAGTGTGAGTACGCCCTAAGTCAGACAAGCGTTGATGTAAACTCTGCTGATCAGGTGGCCCACCAGAAACTAGTTTGTACATCATTATATTATAATATGTAAGGCTGAGCGATATGATACAGTTAGGTCCATAAATAATTGGACATCGACACAATTTTTACATTTTGGCTCTATACACCAACACAATGGATTTGAAAAGAAATCAAGATCAAGATGTGCTTTAACTGCAGACTGTCAACTTTAATTTGAAGGTATTTACATCCAAATCAAGTGAATGCTGTAGGAATTACAACAGTTTGCATATGTGCCTTCCACTTGTAAAGGGTCCAAAAGTAAATGAAAAACATATTATATATATTTTTTTATTCTGTGCATACCGCTACATTGAGCAGCACTGAGCATGGCTAACAAAAAATGCTTAAAAAATTTAAATAAACATTTTTCATAATACTAATACTATTTCAAATATAAAATATTTTTAAATAGTATTAAAAAAATTCATACATGGAAATATGTTAATGAAGGAAACTTTATAATAATAAGGTTTACCCAAACAACTGGAACATGACAGTGATTTTGGTATGGTTTATCAAAGTATACATATTTATTTATTTACTTTACATATTTATTTACTTTATTTATTTAATTTACTTTATCAAAGTTCAAATAAAAAGAAACAAGCAATGAAAAAAATGTCCTTTCATTTCTGATGTATTTAATTCTATTGTAAGCATGAGAGTAACTAAATTATCATAGCTAATTATATTACAGACAGACAGACAGACAGACAGAGAGACAGATAGACAGATAGATAGATAGATAGATAGATAGATAGATAGATAGATAGATAGATAGATAGATAGATAGATAGATAGATAGATAGATAGATAGATAGATATGAGGAAAGAGAGGGGCATACATTTTTATTTCTTAAGTACATTTTAAGTGTGAATAAAAGATGAGTAATGAAAAATAAGAGTAAACTAAAATTATGATCTCTAATTTGAAATTGAGTTAAACTGCAGTGAGACTGTCTTTGTATTAGTAGGAGGAGTTCAGAGTAGATGCTTCAGGTGTGAGATAAACTGGAAGTTTTCTGAATTGAATCATGTCTGATGGACAGTAGAATGTGTGTGTGTGTGTGTGTGTGTGTGTGTGTGTGTGTGTGTGTATGGTTCTGCTTAAGCGAGCCTGAAGAATCTGTGTGGATCTCGCATTGAGAGAATGAGCCCCTTTCATCACGTTAGCGTGCAATTTCTCTCTTACACAGGAAGCTTTAAAAAAAGATTGGATGCAGGTTCATTGTCTCTTCTACCTCTCCCACAGATCTCTTTTTCTGTACAGTGAAGGTATACATGAAGGTATACGAAAACACAACCATTCAAAGCTTTTAGAACGGTATGATTTTTAATGTTTCTATTTGCCTATACTTGATTCATAATACAGAATAATTAATGATGTGAACATTTTCCAGCTTAATTTTTTTCTATTTGTAATTGAATATCTATTTAAATATGTAAATCAGCTTTACAATAAAATGTCGCACTGAAAACTGGAGTAATAATGCTGAACATACTGCATCTATCTATCTATCTATCTATCTATCTATCTATCTATCTATCTATCTATCTATCTATCTATCTATCTATCTATCTATCTGTCTGTCTGTCTGTCTGTCTGTCTGTCTGTCTGTCTGTCTGTCTGTCTGTCTGTCTGTCTGTCTGTCTGTCTGTCTATCTATCTATCTATCTATCTATCTATATCTAATTTTGTGCAATATTTTTTCTGCATCAGCATTTATCTGTAACACAGCACACACAAAAAGAGTCTTTTTATTTTTCCCCTGAGGCACTTGATCATAAACAATCACACGTGAAGGTGTTGTTGATAGTGACCCCAGAGAGGATCTCAATGCCTCCAAAACTCTCGCTAGACCTCAACCAGAGGGACCAAGAGAGAAAAGAAGAACCCTTAAAAGGTTTTTGAGAGAATAATGCCTATTTAACCTCAACATCTAAACCTTTCACCCACTCCAGACAAGATCTAGAAGAGACAAAAGCGGCAGCCAAATTAGAAAAGGCTCTGCGTCGGCTACTAATGGAGCTTGAAGAGCAGAAGAAATCCCTGTGGTGTAGAGCATCGTGTTTCCCCAAGCCACTTTTCTGAAAAAAGCGTTTTATCTGTCATCTAACTTTCCTTCAGCTGCACACAGATAGAGTGACGGCAGGCGAGGACGCGCAGCACCGTCAGAGTCAGACCACCTGCATCGCCCTTCTTTTTTCAGTGGGATTATGGAGGGTGCGGGCCAGGGTCTGGAGGGCTTGTTGGTGGAGGTCCCGGGGTGGAGAGTGAGCGGCGTGGAAAGTGGAGCTGGCGTGAGGTGCCAGGAAGGTTCTGCCACATACTGCATGCTCCCCGTGCTGCCCCTTCACAGTCACATTGGTTTCGTGCCGTGCAGCTGCCAACCCGTCTTTCATGGGCCGGCCGCCTGGGCTGTCTTCTCTGAGGTGGGTGCGCTTTCACATTCAAAGCAGTCTCACTGAGTAACCACACATTCCCATACAAAAACTCAAAGAGCCCCCACTCGCCCCCCACCCTCCTGCCCCACGCCAAGCTAGGCATAGCTTTCCCACCAGCGGCAGACGAGTGTGTGTTTGCTCTATACCATAATGTGAGGGAGATGGGCGAAGTCCTTCCACGTTTCTCTCCTCCGGCGAGGGCACATTCCAAGCTTTGTGTTCCAAGCCATAAGACTCGAGGGCCCTCAAGGTTTTTAAACACAAGGCGCTGAAGTGACAAGTGTGGTCTGGAAACTGCTTTGACAGGATTTCAAGTTTCAATGCTACTTGGATCTTTGAACTAAAAAAAATATATACTGTACGTAAATTTAAATGTTATTTTATTACTATAATTATAAACAAATAAAAGTATAAAACAATTGATATAAAATGATGTATAAATAAATATTCATTACTAGAATATAAATAAATAAATATTAAACAACATAAAATAAACATCCATTGATCTAAAAATACCATTATCATTATTATCAAGTAATACCAAAATCATTATTAGTAGAGATTTGAAAGATTAAATTATTCAAAAGCTGCTGCTTTAACAAAAATGTTTGTGTTCCACACCCACAGTATTTAAAGATGCACTGATGTAGAATTTCTGACTGATACTAATAGTTATACTGATGTTAATACTAATACTAATTAATATTTTAGATTTTAAAGTTTTAACCAATGTTCATAGTTATTTTCTACTTTTAAAGTAGTATACAATAAAATAAAGTTATACATATATACATACACACACACAGTTAAAGTCTAAATTATTAGCCCCCCTTTTATTTTTTTTTTTATATTTCCCAAATTATGTTTAACAGAGCAAGGAAATTTTTGCAGTATGTCTGATAATATTTTTTTCTTCTAGAAAAAGTCTTATTTGTTTTGTTTAGGCTAGAATTAAAGGAAGTTTTTAATTTTTTAAAAAACATTTTAGGGACAAAATTATTGGCCCCTTTAAGCTATTTTTTTTTTCTCTATAATCTACAGAACAATCCACTGTTATACAATAACTTGCCTAACCTGCTTAGCTAACCTAATTTATCTAGTTAAACCTTTAAAAGTTACTTTAAGCTGTATAGAAGTGTCTTGAAAAATGTCTAGTAAAATATTATTTACTGTCATCATGGCAAAGATAAAATAAATAAGTTATTAGAAATAAGTTATTAAAACTATTATGTTTAGAAATGTGTTGAAAAAATCTTCTCCCAGTCAAACATAAATTTGGGAAAAAAATAAACAAGCGGTCTACTAATTCAGGGGGGCTGATAATTCTGACTTCAACTGTTTATATATATATATTACATATATAATTATTTTATTTCTTTGGATATGCATACTATGCAAGACAATAAAGCCTTGACTGTGGAAAAAAAGTTTTTTTCAATTAGATCATTTATATTTATATTTAATTTATTAAAACTTTTAGTCAAACTTTACAATCGGGATTAGTTAATGTTAGTAAATGCATTTACTAACATGAACTAAGAACTAAAAATGCCAGTACAGCATTTATTAATCGCTCAAAATAGGGTTGCACAATGTATCGTCTCAGCACCGATATCGCAATGTGTGTGTCCACAATAGTCACATCGCAGGATATGCAATGTTGATTTGGGGAGTCATTGCAAAATATAGCATTTACATGTGTTTTAAAGGTATATCAACATTTAGCCACAAAAAGTAAAATTGTAACTTTAAGGAACAATAATTTTACTGAATTATTGATCACACTTTATTTTGATGGTCTGTTGGTTGAATTTAATTACATCGCATCTATATGCCAACTAATTCTCATTAGATTATAAGTAGACTGTTAGGTTGGGGTTAGGGCTGGTGTAAGTTGACTTGTACTTGCAATGTTTTTTATAGTCAGTTAAATGTCTGCTGAAGGAGCAGTATTAACTCAGCATGACTCAGCCAATACTTTCTTCCCACCGCAGCCTCGATTTCACATAGCGGCCACGTGAAATCAGTCTATTAACACAGATTTTCATTATCACATGATCTTTTATAACAAAATCCCATGACCCTTTTTAAAGCGCATACTGGAATTTGTTCGGTAAAAGTGTTTCCATCATAGTTTATGCGCATCTTTTCTTATCGGATAAAAGTTTATCTAAGTTAATTACCATTAACTAAGATTGACAAACATGAGTACATATAGCAATAAATGTATAACTCATTGTTCTTGCTGGTAAATAAATTAACTAACACTACCTTATTGTAAAAAATTATCTTTTTATATTCATTTTTAAATTTTAGACTAGACTTTCTTTCATTTTACATCTCTTACCGTTCAGCAAAGACATTTCAAGAATATACTTAGCATTTATTTGGCAAAAAACCTAAAGCAAATGGTGGCAAAATGTTTTACTCAATTATATAATTGACCTATCCTGCATCTTACTTTTCATGATACAAAAGACTGACTGACACAAATCTCTGACCTTTATAATTACATTAAAGCCAGCCTATTTAAAACAAAGCCACAACAGTGACAATCACTTCCACTTTAAATAACATTCCAATCTAGCGTATATATGCATATATAAGGTAAATGGGTTACAAAGCAACCCAAAAGGAAACTCACTCTCTAAACCAGACAGCTCCAAGACTCTTGGTGATTGTGTCCCATTCATTCATTATTCTAGTGTCTGCCCCCTTGTCACATTTGAAAATTAATAGTTTGTTTTGGTTAATTATCTTTGGTCCTGCCATTTCTTAACCGCTGAACTATGTGTGACTCATTGGGCCTGAAGTCAATGTATAATGATTCCCTTTGGACTTCGCTTTTCATTCTAGCAAACTCTCTAAACTAATAATTGTTGGCTGGCTTTTGTTTTGTTGCTGATTCAGCTAATTAGGGATCAACTCTGAGAGCCTTGGCAGTGCCACCTTTTGATGGAGCAGTTCTCTGTTTGCAGCCCTTTCAAACGGACCTCCATCCATTTCCCTCTGCCTTTTTAAAGGTGGCAGATTTGCAGGCCTCAGCATCCCTGGACGGTGATTGAAAATCACATTTTGAAAAGAAGAGCACATCTGAGCACCCCCGTTTTCTTAGTATTGGGCTAAACGTGTGAGGTTGGGGGTGTTCTTGGTTATTTTTGTGGTTGCCTTTATGTCTTTTTAGAGGACTTGCCTTTTGGCAGGTTGGAGAATTCAGGCTTTAGATTCAATGTGTGTTAGTCCAGCACTGAACAGCAGGCTGACTCTGACATTGTAATCATAACCCTGATGGCTTGCCCGCTCAGAGGAGAACTCACTGCGCCCCTGCCATGCCAGCTCTCTTTGTGTGACAGGAGAGAGATGAAAATGGGATTAAAATGGTGGATAATGGAGGGAGAAAAATCTATTTCACTCCGCAAGCCACAGAGAGCTATACGACTGCACTGACATGCCACCGAAAGTGTGTGAGGGTGGAGGGGGAGGACTATTGTATTGGTGCTGTCAGGTTTGTATTATATTTAATCATTTGTATCATGCAACCAGTTATTATGGTACAGTAGCTTTCAAAAGTTTGGAAACGGAAACATAATGAGATTTTGGAGAATAGAAGGATAAATCTTTTGATGAAAACCTATTTCAATCAACCAATCAATCAATCCATCTAACTATCCATTCATCCATCTAACTATCCATCCATCCATCCATCCATCCTTTTATCCAACAGAAACATTTTAGTAGGTATCTAAATATAGTAGTAGGTATCTAAATATAACCCCAAGTGAGAAAAAGTTGCCACAGTATGGAAAACACAAATAAAAAAAGGAAATTAGTGATTTCCAAATTTCCTTTAACTTGTATTTCATTGCAGAAAATAGGAACACAAAATTTTTCATGTTTTGTCAGGTCAACTTCATTTCATTTGTAACTGTGCATCCTTTCCTCGCGTTCAGACATGCAAAACATTCCAGAAAAAGTTGTAACAGAAGTAATTTAGGCAAGTAATCAGGTAAATTGGTTAAATAATGATGTGATTTGAAACAAGTGATGTCAACAGGTGATGGTAATTATGATTTGGTACAAAAGCAGCACCGAGGATCACCAGTTTGTCAACAAATTTAATAGTTTAAAAACAATGTTCCTTAAAGAACGATAAGAAGGCATTTGGATATTTTACAACAGTACATAATTAAAAGATTCAACGAATCTAGAGGAATTTCAGTGCAAAGGACAAGGGTGCATATCTAAGCTGAACAACTGTGATCTCTGATCCCTCAGAGGGCACTACATCCAGAATCCTCATTCATCTTTAAGTATCACCACATGGGCTCAGAACTACTTTGGCAAATCTTTGTCAAGTACCACAATACGTAGTTACATCCACAAATGCTGGTTAAAACTGTACTATGCCAAAAGGAAGCCCTATGATAACAGTGTCCAGAAGTGCCGTTGACTTCTCTGGGTCTGGAGGAATCTGGGATGGACAATCACACGGTGAATGTGTACTGTGGTCAGATCAATCAGTATTTCAGGTCTTTTTTGGGACAAATGGATGCCATGTTCTCCAGACCACAGAAGTAGAAGGATCATCTAGATGGTTACTAGCAACAAGTCTAAAAGCCAGGGTCTGCTGTGGTATGGGCTTGTGTCAGTGCCCTTGACAAAGATAACTTGCACTTCTGGGATGGCACTATTAATGCTGAAAAGTACATAGAGATTTTGAAGCACAACATGCTGCTTTCTTTTCCAGGGACACAATGCATATTGTAACAAGACCATGCAAAACCACATTCTGCACACATTACAAAGTCCTGGGAGTGGAGGAAGAGGGTACAGATACTTGACTGGCCTTCCTGCAGTCCCAACTTGTCTCCAATAGAGAATGTGGGGAGCACAAAATGTGACAACGGAGAGCTCTTACTGTTGCCCACTTGTTTGCAGGAAGAATTGAAAAAAATTACTGAAACACTTCATCACTTGATGTCTTAAGTCCCTAAATGTCTTTTAAGTGTTGTGAAAAGTAATGACAACATTACAAAGTGATACACACTTTACTGTTCCAACTTCTTAGAAATGTGGCGCAAGAACAAAAATTTGAATGTTTATTTTTGAAAAAAAAAAAATAATAATAATAATAATAAATAAAAATATATTAGTATAAAAAGCATAAGGAGCACATTAAATAAATAAATAAATCAATATATGAAAAATTATGTGACACTAAAGTCAATGAAGACTGAACAAAATGTCTGCTGAAAACAGCTTTGGCATCACTATATAATACAGTTTTTTCTCAGATGCTTTGCACATTTTTCTAAACAGTCTAAACATTCTCTAAACTGCAAATATCAAAACTGTTTGCTGGAACTTCAGAGCATAATTGCCTGTCTGCAAAATGTAGTTACTCACCCAAAAGATTTAATTCATGCTTCAAAACCCAGTCATGTCAAAAATTTGGACTAGGCCACCAAAACATAACATATGCTTGTCATCGTGTGAGCCACACTGGTCAAAATGTTTAGTTGTTTTTTCAACATGACAGTCAACCATAAAGTTAAGTTAAAAAAATCTGATATTTGGTGAGAAGAGTCAACAATACAGAAAAAAAAATCAGATTTCTTATTTATTTATTTATACAGTGCATTTAATTTTTTTATGAACATATTACAAGTTTGATCTTGCTTGTCCAAAATACTGCATTGTACATTTCACATGTCTTATGTCACCAGTTACCACAAATATACAAAAATACTATAAAATAACAAAAGTAATTCTTGTTGCACCAATTGCTCTTCCAGTTCAGGATTGTGGAAGTTCTTCATTCTCAAAAAAGGTGGCAATTGATCTATGGCCAATCTTAATATATATGCTCCCAAAATTGATTGGATAAATAGTAGATTTAAATTGTATTGTCATTTACCAATTTAGCAGACATTACAAACAATGCCAATATCAGATATTTATGGTATAAACATGCATGTGTATAAATGTTTGATGATCGAATGCATTGTTTAAGTGTGATGCCTTACTCAATAAAAAATGATTAAAAAGTTGTAAAGAGTTTGACAGTTTAAATGAGAATCTACTTATCAGTTTTGATCGACATGTCATATGCAATTAATTTTTGAGCTAACTATAGACAATTGTACTTACTGTTTGTACATTTGTGCCAAAGCATTTGCAATTTGCCCAAATCAACGAGAAATTCCACTCTGATGTGAACAAGAAGCTAATAGTTCACAGATCTGAATTTGTAAAATGAAAACCACATTTGAGAATTGAGCCAAAGAAAATGAGAAAAACTGTAAAATATATCAAAATCAAAAACATTCTACCCTTTGTAAATCTAGCCTAGTCCAAACTAGTCAGGATAAAATAAAATAATAAGATAACATAGCATTACTGTATTATTAAGTCACACTGATGCATTCTAGCTGATATTGTGGATTTGTACAATTTTGCAGCCAGGAAGCTCAGCTGAAGCATGCGAGCATCCCAATGACAAGACTATAGTGGAATTCCAGACCACTTGACAGCTCTCACCCTCTTGATTGTTTGGTCTGGCCGTGGTAATCTAATAAATGTTTAAGACTATAATCAATTTGCAATGCTTGACGGGCATCTCCCCGATTCAACTTGTAAAAAAAAAGGGGGGATAAAGAAAGAAAGAGAATACTCTTACAAAAAAGAATGAAGAAAAATAGTCTGGCGAATAATGACTCCTGGAGTATAAATCTTATTCATGGCACACAAAGTGTCCATTGGGCGAATAGAGGCGAAAGCCGTAGTGCTCTCATTATCTGCTTGGCTTTCTTCTGAAGAGTTCTGGGATTGGCTCTCTTTGTGTGAAACAGCAGGTAGCAAAAGAGTGTCAGGTCAACTTGAGGGCCCCACTTGCCACCTATCATCGCGCACTGATTCTTAAGAAAACCGACCTGTACTTCACTGTTGTTACAGAGCGAAAAGGTGGGTCATTCAGAAATTGAAGTATTTTGTTTATGGGTTGTATTCTTGCTAATATCTCATCCAACTTTTTCCTATATTCCATGATGTTTTGAGTGAATTATTTGAGTAACTTTTTTTAAAATTGTAAGCAGTCACATGTTTAAAAACTGGACAAAACGAGTAGAATATCATTGTACTACAGGGAATACATTGGGAAAATATTCTGGAGGAACAAAAAAATGAATGCCAAAGAGCTTTGTCACTACAAATGTCACATTAAAATACCAAACATAACATAATTTTCATTATGGATGTAAATATAACACAAAGTCAAATCTCTAACTGTTTCAGTTTTTTATTTTTAATGGGAAGTCTCCCAAACCAGTAGTGCAACTCATATTTAGAAGGTTGATAGTACACATAAACAATATTTGTATTAATTTCACTCTAAATTCGATATCTTTCCACTTTATTTCTATCATTCTTACTGATCATGTGTTTTTAAGTATTCATGCACAGTTAAAATGTGTGTTGCAACACTGTGGGTCTTGGCAGGCTTGATCTCAGCTGGATATTACCGTATTGCTGTCACCAATAAAAGGCGCATCATAGCTGTCTTCTGTGTCAAGAACCTGCTCATTACAGAATCACAGACAGCCTTTTTATTCAGATTATAGTCGCACACTCCCTTTGATTCGTCTTGTCTCTGCTTTCGCCCCTTTATATTTGAGAGGAGCGTCAGCCCTGTGGGAGGCTAGCCGCTCACTCAGAATGTAGAATGGAGCTCCCCACTTAGCGCTGCAGCTAATCGAATAACAGCCCCAGCATGGTGCCCAGCGTGAGTGCTCTCCCAGCGGGATGGTGAGGGCAGCTCGACTGGGGTCTGCAGGTACTTTTCATCCTGCCTGGCAGGCGAGCTTCAGCATCCTGCTGCTGGAAATTAGTCGTCGACTGGCCTCTCTTTCTGCTGGTGTCAGGCGTGGGCCCCTGATGAGAGATTTGTTGATATGATAACTCGATTAGGCCTTGGGCTTGAGGGCAATGGTGGCAGAGAGCCAGTATGGGGAGACTTGTGCTAGTCTGGAGACTAGATTGGGGTCTCCACTTAGTAGAGGCTGGAACCTCAAAACTACGGCCCTCTGGATGAGGTTGGATCTCACGCAGGTAAAACTTAGGCGAGGCAGAAAAAGGAGGACAGTGAAAGTAACAGAGGCGTTAACTCACATTAGAAAATGAACATTTAAATTTAGCTAATTGGAAAAAGATTTGTGGGGATGCAATAATAATAGTAATAGTAATAATAATAATAATAATAATATATATATATATATATATATATATATATATATATATATATATATATATATATATATATATATATATATATATATATATATATATATATACTTTGAGTGACCTTCTTCTTGATTTTTGATTAGTAAAACAAAAAAAATAAAAAGTAAAAAATAAACAACAACTAAATTTGCTGAAACATAAATTAAACCCAACCACTGAGCTAAATTTGTTTTAAACCAGGGGTCTTAAACTCAAATTGTCGGGGGGCCATATCAGTGAGTGACTGACAATTCATAGGATGGCCATTTTAACATTCAAAAACAAGAAAAAAAGTGGAAACCTGATGCAATTGATCCACTCAGACATTCTTCCTCAGAGTATTGAAGCTCTTTCTTTTTGTTTCTTGTTGTACATAGAATAGGTAGTTTAAATTAAAATTGAAATGATTACAAATTAATTGAAAATACTATAAATTAATAATAGGCATAATAATAATAATAAAAATTATGTCCCAATCAATTGTTGCTTAACCAAATGTTTAACATATAGTGTAAGACAGCAGAAAAGAGTTTGGGTACCCTTATTTACTTTTCTTTGTGATCTTTCTTTTTTTGTAAAATTACAACAAAGAGGGGAAAACAATGTATTTACTGGTGGTGGGTGAGGAGATTTCGCCCCAATGTGTAAAGCGCTTTTATTTTCCAAAAATGCGCTATATAAATGTAAGGAATAATAACAATAATAATTATTATTAATATTATTATTATTATTATTATACACAGTTGAAGTCAGAATTATTAGCCCCTTTATTTATTTATTTTTTAAATTTCCCAAATGACGTTTAACAGAGCAAATTTTCACAGTTTGTCTCAAATATTTCTTCTTCTGGAGAAAGTCTTATTTGTTTAATTTTGGTTAGAATAAAAGCAGTTTTTAATAATAATAATTAAAAAAAAACATTTTAATGTCAAAATTATTAGCCGCTTTATATATTTTTTCTAGTCAACAAACCATCGTTATACAATAACTTGCCTAATTACTCTAACCTGACTAGTTAACCTAATTAACCTAGTAAAGCCTTTAAATGTCACTTTAAGCTGTATAGAAGTGTCTTGAAAAATATCTAGTAAATTATTATTTACTGTCATAATGGCAAAGATAAAATAAATCAGTTATTAGAAATGAGTTATTAAAACGATTATGTTTAGAAATGTGTTGGAAAAGTCTTCTCTCCGTTAAACAGAAATTGGGGAAAAATTTAACAGGTCAGCTTATATATCAGGGGGGCTAATAATTCTGACTTCAACTGTATTCACATTTACTTTAACATGTTCAATTTAGCCAGCAGTACAATTTTTTCTAATGCATATTTTTTATACAAATTTTAATATGCATATGAGGACAATCTAATAATGAGACCATTTGAATTGAATATTAGCAAATTTATCATATTTACCCCACCAGCATAAACTGTAAGCCACGAAGAAGTGTTTGTACAACAAAATACAGATAGTATAAAACATATTATACCCAAATGACCCTTAAATATTTTCAAAAACAGAGCTTTAGTAAAAATAGAACACTTATGTACATATATTTCAATATATATTAAATAAATATATATGGGGACGCATGGCTCGCAAATGGCCTGCAATTTAAGACTCTGTTTTAAACCAACAGCTGAGTTTGTCCATATTTAGTGATTAAAAGTTTTATTTATTCTTAAGCAAAATACAGAATAGAATACAGTATCTCTGTTCAGAATCAAACTTTTACCCTATTAACAAACCCAAACAAACTAACAAACAAACTAAGGCATTGTGGTCTTAACTTGGCGATAATTAAAAACGATTAAAACCTTCGATATCCAGAGGTCAGAGAGTAAGAGGGGAAAAAATGAAAAAAAATGAGGTGAATAAATAAAATCAGTCCTTTTAAACCCATCACATTTACACTGTCAATCTTTCTCACTCATTGTAATCTTTGACCCATTTTCGCTAATATTATTGGACCATTTTTTAGTATACTTTGTCCATCTACTTACATGACATGGCTAATTCTACTGCTTACTGCTGAATGGAAGGGGCTGACTTCCAGCTCCTGAGAATTATTTGTCGGGTTTGTCCATATTCAACAATTGTTTTAGAGTGTCTACTTGATGCTACAAATATATGTCAAACTCTTAATCGACTTGGAATATTCTTCTAAACTAAACATGCTTGTAATCATGTTCAATTTTTATATCCAAAAGAGTCAGTCTCGTCCATTTTCTTAGCCACCATAGAATTCCTTTCCCTTAAACTGTACTAATCACTTTCAGCAGCCATTAAGGTTTCTCGACCCTTAGGGAGTCCAGCTAGAATTTCTCCCATGTGAGAGAAGTGGGAACTTATTGCTACACAATACGTTTTCTTTCTGCCCTCTCGAATTATTTGTGGCATGGCGTTTAGGGGCCATTCAGTCAATTAACTTCACATCTCCGCTTTACCAAACAACAGTGTCCAGCAATATGGGCAGGCTAAAGACCAAACAGAAGCCTCCCCTTCCCAGTTCAGCTATTGAAGACCATCAGAAAAGACACCAAACAAAGGCCAGCCCCTCTCTGTCTCGATGACTCCTCTCTTTGTTGCTTCTTCGGCCTTCATAAAGAAAGAGGGACGCTCTTGTTTGCCCAGGAGGTGGTTTAATGGCCCTGGGTGCAACAATGGGGCCACATTCAACCTCGCTAGAGAGACTCATTGTATGGGGCTGCTACCAAAGAGCCAGGTCCAGGGACATTCCCACTGGGCCTAGTGAATGGCAGGGAGGCATAGGGGGTAGGCTCAGGGGTAGAAAGGCGCCATTGAGGTGATAGGCAGGTTCCATCTGCCCCCAGTGCCTCCTTACCTAGTCTTTCGAGAGGCAGGGGCCTCTCCCGCCACAATGGGCAAATTTAGTGTGTCGGGGTGGCTTAAAATGCTCACTTTAGAAGGAGCCATTGAGGGAAATATCAACACCGTGGACTGGGGTATTGGTTTATTCATCCATTCCAGCCCCTTCCCATTGACTGAGTTCCTTTTCCTTTCAGCTCCTTTCTCCTTTTCCCCATTCAGAGCACTTCTCTCATCCCAAAAACTTCAGACCATGCTATTTTTCCCATACCTTGCAAAGGGGCGGATGACAAGAATTAAGTTAGTTCTGCCACAGCCCCTCGTTTTTGTGCCTTATTGGTTGTGGCAGGTATCAGGGACAGTGATGAAATGGACCATTAATCAAAACAAAAATTAAAAGATGGCATAAGCTACAGAAAGTAGGCGGAAATATGGATTTTCACCTTTGCTTGGGCTTATTTCAACATTTTGCTTGGACTATGGTGCACTAACAACACGTTCAAAATATTAGCCTTCCAAATGGAAGTAATATCCCTCAAACTGCAAATCTTACTCAGTTTACTCAGCCTCATTTCATTCTAAAGCTGTCCCATTGGGTCTTGTGTTGTTTTTCAGGCCACATGTTTGATAAAAAGGTGTGTATGTACAAATTATCTTCTGTTATGCTCCATGAAGAAAGTCATTTTTGGGAAAAGTGCATCTTCTAACAAATGTGGGTGACTATTGCCATTCAAACTGATGTTAATGCATCTTGGGCAAAAATGATATCTTAATAAATAATAAATCTTATTAAATGAAAACTAAATGTATGAATCTTGGGGCTTAAAATAGACAGTCATCGATATAGCTTTGTACTCGATTGGTATCATAAAGCACTAACTGTCTACAAACTCTGAAGCTCCCTCAACCCAGATTTTGGAGATGGGCACCCAGCTTAGCTTCAGTGTCACCCATGTGAAATATCAGCTCTAGGACCAGACCAGGGGGTAAAGAGACCCCCAGCAGATGGTCAGCTCTCAGAACCCCTAGTGGGGTGCCTATGGGTTCCTGCTGTGCAGACACTCAGTAATGAATTTATCTGATTCAAAGAAAAAAAGCACTATAGATGAGAACATTTATCAATGATTAAAGAATGAAAAAGCCATGAATGACACATACTTTTGCACTATTGTTTTCAATGACCTATTCATTCATTTTCTTTTCGGCTTAGTCCCTTATTAATCAAGGGTCGCCACAGCAGAATGAACCGCCAAATTACCCAGCATATGTTTTACACAGCGGAAGCCCTTCCAGTCAAAACCCAACACTGGGAAACACCCAAACACTCCTAAATTTACACACAAATACACTATAGCCAATTTAACTTATTCAATTCATCTATACAGCATGTCTTTGGACTGTGGGGGACACTGAAACACGCAGAGAACATGTAAACTCCACACAGAAATGCCAACTGACCCAGCCGGGGCTTGAAGTGACCTTCTTGCTGTGAGGCAATCGTGCTAACCACTGTGCCACCATGACACTTGTTCATGTTAGGCTGAACAAGTGCACTGAAGTCAGGTTGAATGTGAGGCTGATGTGATGTAACGATCATTACTGAGAGAGATGATCTGTATCTGCATTTGTTAAATCGTTAATCTGAGGTAATTGGTTTGCCTTTATTACTGTGTAATTCCATACAAAGTGTGAAGCTGCCTGGTTGGTTCCAGTCACATGACATGTGGTTCATTCGCAGCACTCTAAAATGTTTAAGGTTTTTTCAACTTGCAGCCCCTGGAAAAGTAATGTAATGTGTATTTATATAGCACATTTGTATGGCCATACACCCAAAAGGCTTCACAATCATGAGGAGGCATCTCTGCACACCACCACCAGCATGCAGCATCTATTCGGATGATGTGACGGCAGCCACAGGACAATAGCGCCAGTGTGCTCACCACACACCAGATATTGGTGGAGTAGGGAAACAGTGATATAGCCAGTTTAGTGGATGTGGATGATTGAGAGGCAGGAGGATGATGGTAATGGCCGATGATGGGAATTTGGCCAGGACACAGGGGTTACACCCCTACTCTTTACGAGAAATGCCATGGGATTTTTAATGACCACAGAGAGTCAGGACCTTGGATTAACATCTCATCCGAAAGACGGCGCTCAGTGACAGAATAGTGTCCCCTTCAATTTACTGAGGTATTAGGACTCACACAGACCACAGGTTGAGTGCTCCCTGCTGGCCTCACTAACACCACTTCCAACAGCAACCTAGTTTTTCCCCATGTGGTCACCCATGCAGGTTCTGTCCAGGCTCAGCCCTGCTCAGCTTCAGTGAGTATCCAGTCTTGGTGTGCAAGGTGTTATGGCTGTGGCTAATGTGAAGGCTGTGGAAAATGTGTGTGTGACATACTGCATGTGCATACCTTCCTATTTGTGGGCTGAACCAGTGTGTCTTCATTTGAAATAAAGAAACTGAGTGTGCAAAAATACGCTAAATGTGAAAAAGTCCCCTTTTGTTGACTGGCAAGTCGCAACAGACCTGCACATTGCAAGGCCATGTTTGTGGTTGAATTTAAATGAACTAAACACTTCACACAAGCCTATCAAAGAAGTTCAGCAGGCCGCACGTGGCCTGGGGGCCGTAAAATGCCCAGGTCTTAACTAAGGGAAACTTGTCTCTTGCATGTAAATAATATGTAAATATATACAAGCAAAACATAACACAGGGATTTATTTGTTAATATCAAATGATTATACTAGAGTTGGGCCAATAAAACGGTTTTGATATTTATTGACCAAACACCATTGTCAATAGCGATTAAAAAAAAAAAAAGTCCGGTATGAAGTTTTGGTATGAAACGCTATATTAAAATGTGGCTGTTGAGTGTGTGCCTTGAAAGGAATGCCAATAAGCTTATGGTTATTTCCGATTGAGGCGCACAGCTTAGCGCAACACAAGAAGCGCACACGTGACGCATGCGCATTTTCCAGGCACACCTAGTTGAAAATATTTCACAATGCCGCATGCGTACTGTGATTCATGCAAGTATAATTAACCAATCTGCTCACACTTGAGTCAGACAAACACAGAGCACCCAAACATTGCATTGCTTTTTCATTCTCTTCATAAATACAAACTAGTATCGGAAATGCAGCAATGATTTGTTCATTTGTCATCCTCTGAGAAAACGGTTTAAGGTTGCCTAGTTATGAGAGACGCCAGAGAAGCGCGAGCACGCACAAAGCGCATTGAAAATGATAAAGGAAACAGAATCCACATGCTCATACATGCTTTTAGAGGCAACATGTGAATGGACTCCGGTTAGGTTTCACCACCTCAGATCAGAATAACAACACACATGAAAATAAGTGCCGTGACAAGCAGCAGTGAAGAGGTTGTATATAAAAAAGGATGTAAGGATGTCGCCAAAGTGCCTTTTTCTTTAGTTTCCTTGTGCATCCCAGCCACTAGCACCTGATTTTTTAGCATATGGGGTTCTGTAGTTATTTAACTTCATAATTTGTAATGTTCAGCATGTATTTGAATAATGATGGCCGGTTCCTTTACTTGAATGCTCAGATTTGATTATCATAATTTATTTTGTTAATAGAGTTTGTGGTTTACTGTGTGATTATCATAGACACCTTACAGATGTTTATCTACCTTAAAGTTGGCTTTAATTGTTTAGCATTTACACTTTATCATTGCACAAACTTTGTAATATGTTACATATTAAGTTTGAGGCTCTTTAGCACATGCATATGTTTATTTTATTATAAGACATTAAGAGACACAACTTTTTTTTTTTTTTTGGTTTTGACAATTAAAGCTATTTGCCTTAGTAATATTGGTACTAGTAATGTTGGCAAAATGGTTTTAAAAATGTTAATATTTCTAAATGTATATTGTAAAAAAAAAAATCAATAATCATCGACACTGAATGATAATAAACATTATTTAATACTTTTTTTTCTGTATCGCCCTACCCTAGATTATACTTTCCTACAGCACCTATTACTATCAGTTTAACTTACTACATTACTAAAGTAAAATGGAACGATTTGTAGTGGTCGAGGCCATCAAACCCCAGCAACTCAAGATTTAACCATGGCACTTACACTTTTGTACTTGCAAAAATGAAGCATTCAGTACTGAGAAAAGCGTAACGCCAATGATCGAAGGCACACTCACACACAAGGTCACAATGATGCCCTCTTTCAAACTTTACAGATATCACTAGAGATTACATAATCACAAATATTATTTTTAAGCTCCAAAACTGCAGCATGAGTAAAAGAGCAGCAACACCAATAAAACAACTTAAAACCTGGACATGGATTTCTCCAGAGTTTTTAGCTGCCTTCAGTAAAGTAAAAAGGAGCAGTGTTTCAACTGCTTGTAGCCAGAAGGTATGAAACAAGTGCCAGACTTCTAAATCATGAAAGATCTTGGCACTGGGGAGGCTTAAGCCGAGAGCTCTGAGCAAAAAGCTGCCCACTTTTTTTCTTTCCCAGGCACTTTCTCAGAGCAGGGTGAGTTTAGGGGTGCAGCACCTCGTAGTGGTGGTTCCCGGTGGGCCTGTGGTGGAAATCTGCATCAGGATGAATTTGGTTTTGATGTGTCTGAGCTGGAGCAGCTTATATGCGATCTGAAATAAGACTGAGGTTCCACTGGGTTCTGCCGTAACCTCGACGTGGTGTGACCCACGCTTCTGAAAGGGCCACGCGGGGGAGAAAACACTCACAAGTCGCTGTTTTGATCTTTTTATATCGACAACTTGCAGCTCTGTGTTATCGCTGTACATCTTTGATAGGGTTTGCTTGTACGGAGCGTCTCTTGAGTAAAAAAAGATATGCGTACTGGAAAACAAGATCAGTGGATCATGTTCTTTGCAATAACCTTAATAAATGCATCTTTTTTTTTTTTTTTTAAACAATGGAAATTCATGTTTTACTCTTATTTGAATTTACATGTTATTTGTAATTATAATTTCCCAGACAAAATCTTAAAAACATGAGCTAAATTTATTCTGCTTACTAAATTCTTTCATCTTTTACTCACCCCTCATGTGCTTCCAAACCTGTTTGCATTTCTTTATTCTTGTGGAACACAAAGTAAAATATATAAAAAAAAGCCTCTGTGTTTATTTATTTATTTGCTTGCATAAAATGAAAGTCAGTCATAAAAACAAAGTTGACTTTCACTGTATGTGTAAAACCAGTGCATACAGGTTTAAACTATAGGGCTGAGTAATACAGCTAAGCATCACAATTATTGCCTATCCTACGGTGACCGAGACAGCTTAACGCGCTGCAATTTGAGAAAGCACATGCAATTTCAAATACAGCAAATTAAGAAACAATCTTAAGTGCTTTTAATAATATGTGTGTTGTGTGTGAAATGCAGGGCATTTTTTAATGTGTTTGTGTTGTGAGGACTTGCAACATGTGTGCTGCCAAACGGATCTTTTCGTAATTTGCAGGTGTTTTTTGTAATTGCATGTGTTTTCTTAAACTGCAGCACGTTAAGCTCTCTTGGCCACTGTATATCCTCTAGCAGAGACACATTTTAAAATGTTTTAAACATTATTATTTCATTAAACCTTTCAGAAGTCACATTACCACTTTCACTTTCAGCTCTTAATTTGGCCTCTTCAAGTTTTCTTCAGGGCAATCATAAGAGGCCTCATGTACAAAGACTTGCATTGAATTCAAACTAAAACATTGCGCACAGACAAAGCTGTAAATGTGCGTACGCAGTAAAAAAATTCAGATGTATGAAACACTGCATACGCGGAATTCCACGCATATTCTCTTTGTTCATGCAAATTAACATGAAACTGAGCGCACATACACGAGCGCAAAAGCCCTCCCCGCCTCCTCCCCCTAATAAATATGGTAATGAATCCACTTTGGCAAAACCAAATGAAAAAGCAATGGCAAAAGTAAGCAAAAAGAGAAACTTCAAAGAATATGAATTGGAGGTGCTCCTATTGGAGGTAGACCTGAGAAAAACTGTGTTATTTATTTGTTAAGTTTGTCCTCCGGAATAATTAACAAAAGAAGAAGAAAAAAAGAGTGGAAGAGTGTAGCTGACGCGGTTAACGCAGTGGGGTCAGAACATTCCACTGAGAGTGAATTTAAAATGAAATAGTCTGATGTTAAGGTGCAGATTAAAAGGAGAACAGCGCCGCACCTTCATGGTGTGGACTAAAGAGGTGAGGGAACAGGGGATGTTTAACTAACACCCTTTGAGGAGAGAGTTGCCTTAATTGTGGGCGACACTTTACTGTCCGGAGTAGTATCCATGTCTGTGGGAGACACAGATATATTGGAGGAACACTTTGTTAGGGCGGTATAGCAGCACCCCTCCGCTCTTATCAAAGAAGCGCCACCAACATTTCAGCTGCGCAATCGCCCTCTCTACAACTGACTGAGCCTGCCACCTTGGAGCCTCTTCCCCACCATGCTGTTTGTGAGGATGAATTAATTACGGGTTGACCAAGGCCACCTTGCCACAATATTTGTTAAGTGCATTTGAGCATCACATATTATTTGCACATTTATTGAATGGAAATGTTACCGATTCACGTATGCAAATTTCGTCTTCAGATGGTGCCTTTATAGCAATGTGATTGCAGCAGATCGCCCCGATTACATTGGGAAAACCGGCGATCGATGCAAATTGCGCTTTAATGTTTGGCTTGTCAACTGCATGGTACGGAAACCTTATATACCTGCTGGACATGCAGATGATCCCGTCCCATACAGCTGGCATTGCACAACTCAAAGATACTTTGTAGTGTGCAATTTAACATAATTGCCTCTAGGAGTCGCCAATGGAAATAAAACAAACACACACAAGAAATGCACATACGTCACGCATGAAGTTGGCGTGGACCAACGCACATTCGCAGGTTAATTTCATCATTAGTAAATCCAAATGTGTGCGTGAAATTTGACGTACGCAAAGTTTTTGTGCGTATGCAACATTAATACATGAGGCCCCAGGGATTTTTGGCCCACAGAATGGCTCAGAGTCAAGATATCATTGGCATTGCCACTTAATTTACATGTTTTCATATCAATCATATACCAGCTTGCATCAACATTTAAAAAAATAAATAGTTTAGGTAAAAACACACTTTTCCACACACATTGTAAAAAATATTTGTAAAATAACAGTTTTCTGTGAAGTTTTTTTTTCTTTTTTTTTCACGTATTTATGCTATTGAATTGCATTATGGGATCTTGATCTTTCCTCCAAAGGCTTTCAATGTTAAAAAGTCTGAAAAGTGATTTTTTTTAACAGTTTGAAGTGATCTATTGTTTTGCGTTTATTACAGTGCAAAAACCTGCTAACAAACAGCCAGAACTTTCTGTTATTTTAAATGACTTCATTCTCTCTATATTATTTCTTAAACAGTATCTTGCCTCAAACTACTAAAATGCCAATAAAAGTCACTTTGATAATCAGCAGTGTTGATTTTTTAGTATCAAATGATGACAGAGTAGAGATCAAGATGCCATAATGCAATACAAAACTGTAAACAGAAAACACCATGTGAACCACAAAATACAGAACCTGTTAACTAACGGATATTTTTACAGTGCAAGTGAGTGTCTAAAATTACCCCAAATTATGTTCTACACACATAAAAAAATATTATAAATACTATCGTGTTTTTGAACCATGTTACAGTAAAGTAATTGAATTACTCTTGAAAAATACTTAAACTAATCTGTTGTGGCAATTTGCGGCAATACAACAGCCATAGCAACAAACAAATGATCCAACATTATATGGTATTTTATTCTCCACCAGAGTTTACTGTAGAAAGAAATAAAGCATACTACAGTATATATTAAAGTTTATCAGTTCACTACAGTTGATACTACACTATGCTGTAGCATTCATTATAAAAAAAAATGTTTTGTAAATACTATAATAAATACAGTATAATACACTCTAGTGTGGTTCAAAAACACTACATTATTTACTATAAATTACTGTAGTATTTTTTCATGTGCATATTATGGATTCTGATTTGTGATCGCTTGAAAACTCTATCAAACTATATACGATTGTGAGCATGTTTTTGATTTGGTTTCATGTTTCATCCGTCGCTGTGCTTTTGTTGATAACTGGGCTTCTGTATCTGCATGATTATAAGGTACAGTATAATACATAAAATGATGGTTTTCTGTGTGTGAGCTCCCTCTGTTGCTTTGACTGAGATGATAACAGAATAGAGAGACAGGAAAGTAGCTGGTCACGTAATTCATTAAGCGATGCAGGGTAGTAGTGACTGAAGCAGAATGTTTTTCTGCATCTCTTTTAGTGAACTAATGATAAAAACCTGTTTGTTTGATGCACTACTGACACAGTTTAATAAACATTTGATCATAAATTACTGCTGTTATATCAATGTTGGTATGTAAGTCTTCACCAAACAATGGGGTTATGTCTGTTTTTATATACAGTTTTTATGGATTTTCCTAAAGGTAAATGAAAATAGATAGTTTTTACGCATGATTCTCATGAGGCTTCAGTGTCAACGCTTAACAGAGAGTGTGTCTGAAGTTGGTGCTGAAGTAATCATAAAAGCAGCTTCAGCCAATTAAATGAGTCTGCAATCAGCCACTGTCTGAGCAGGGGTATTTGCATAAATTGATTTGACTGGCTGACTCTACCATTGTCGCATGAAAAGTTGCAATTCCCAACTTCTGCAGCGAGCAATGGAGAGTGTAAATTAGAACTTGCTTGACAGGGGAAGCATAAACAATGTGTGTCAAATAGGTTGCTTCACCGCTCTTGTATTTGTTTGACATTTTTTAAAAGTCAAAATTATAGAAAATTATACAACTTAAAGTGAATAAAGAATGGCTGACCAGATACAATGCAATAGACACATTCTCAAAGCGCAAATTTTCTAAGAATGCAAACATTTATTAGGTAAAGTTGGGAATTTTCCATTTACACAAGGGTTATTATGGTCATATTACAACAGCGAACAAAACTGATACCTCAAAATAATCAAGCAGGCATTCTAAAATCAGAATAAAGATGTGCTTTTATGCATAAATAAATGATATATATATAATTTATTACATATATATATATATATATATATATATATATATATATATATATATATATATATATATTTTTTTTTTTTTTTTTTTTTTTGCTTTAATTTGAAGAAGATGCATAGCAAACTTTCAATTATAAAACAGTGTGCTATAGATTAGCATGAATTAAATGCTATGGGGTTATACGAATATAAAAACTTTTGCTCCTTTTCACACTAATGATAATTCCAGACATATTATCAACCAATAAAGGATCTATTTGTTACAAAAAAAAAAAAAAACCTGTTATGTCGCTAACTTTAAATCAAATACATTTGCCTCATATATTATATCTCGCATAGACAACTTTATGGTGTGGTCTGTTTGCTCTGTAGCTTATTTATAGAGTGTTTGCAAAAGTGGATGCAAAGTGTAAGCACAGTTCCAAAAGAAGATAAAACAATGTAAAATCAAGCTAAAGCTATGTGGTTTTTTTCACTTTTCTCTAATGTTTCCTTTTGAAAACACTATTGGTTTGGTTTTGAGAAGTGTTTAGGTCAGTGGTTCACTTGGTAATCTCTGCAACAAGTCCTGTCTTCTTGTGGAAGTGTACAAGTAGGACGTGTATCTAAAACACTAAACAAAATGTACCCTAAGTAACAAATTAGCAAAAATGTATACAATGCCTTCTTGTGCATTTGTCATCTGAAACATGCAACGAAACGTACAAGGAACAACATATTTTACATTTTGCAAAAATTTATGCTGAAGCACACATATCTAAAGAGCCTGTGGCATCATCCCTAAATTCAGTTTAGGATGCAGTGAGCAGTGGTTCAGTGCTTGGAGTCAATGCAATATCTGAGTGAGCTCAATAGAGCTGAACAGGATAAAATGTAACTCCCTTTAACTGCCGCATCCTACTGTTGCAAGGTTATGAATGCCAAAACACAAATATGATGCAATGTCACAGCAACATCAAAAAGGTTCCTATCATAAAGTTCCTGCTCCAAGCCTCAATCTCAAAGTAATCCTCTTCTGTATTCACAGCAGTTTTATCAGCACAAACAAGAAGGGCTAAAAAATGGATGAATGCTAGTCTGAAACACACAATGAATATGGGGTATAAATGGAGTTAAAGGTACAGTCCACTTGGAGGTGAAATGTCTGTAACAGAAATGCAGGATGGGTCATTCAGTGGAAATTAATGGAGTCTAAAATATAAGACTAACATTCACATATTTTCACTTACATTCACACAGGTTTAGAACATCATTGATTGTGGGTAAAGGTGAACGTCTTTTTAACTGCCTGCTCTACCAAATGGTTGAGCATATTTTGGCTGTTTTAAATGATGGTTTACACACAAAATTGTTGGGTTACAAAAACAATCAAACAAACATATTTATGTTGCACACTTGATTTGGGTTTTATTGCAAATAAATAAAAACAAACAAACAAACAATAAAACAAAATATTTTATCGCATAAAAACAAAAATAAAGATGATTTAGTATTTAGTTTTTATTTTGATTATGTTATTAAAAAAAATTGGTCTTACACTCCATATTTTCAGATTTTTTATAGTATCATATTTACAGATTTTTTATAGTATATGTATTGATTCTGGTACTTTTACCATAAACCAACATATCAACCATTTGGTAGAGATTGATATTTTAGAAATTATGGAATGTGTTGCGTTAACTGACATTAGGAGTTAAGATATGCAAACCAAAAAATGTTTCTCTTGGTGGGGTTGTTAAAGGTTTAAAAGGTGAACTATCCCTTAAACTATCCATAATAAAAATAAATAAATTAATTAATTAATTCATAAATTAATAAATAAATAAATTAACTAATTAATTAAAATCTAATTTTTACTCTCAACATTTGTGGAATATCCAATTAGATGAGTAAATAATTAATTAAATGCTTGATCATGAAATTAACATTTATAATTGATCTTATTACTTATTAAAACATGTTTATGATCCTATTATTATTATTATTAATTTATTATAATGGGTTACAGCTGGAAGGGCATCCACTGCGTAAGACATATGCTGGATAAGTTTTCGGTTCATTCCACTGTGATGACCCCAGCATAATAAAAGGACTAATTCAAAAAGAAAATGATAAATATTATTATTATAATTTAACATTCATTTTATTTTACAAGTACAGTTTACCCCTCATATTATTCAAACCTATATATTTTTCATCAGTGGAACACAAGCCAAGTTATTTATTGTTATTTAGTTATATAGTTTATTTAATTAATTGATTTATTTATTGAATTAAGGGTTTGTTTTAGCTAAAATATTACATTTTGTCCAACTATCCCTTTAAGAAAAAGAAAAAAAAAACAGTATAGAGAAGTCAAAGAAGGTGAAGGCCAGAATAAAAACATCCAGGCTTTACTACCTAACAGCTAGGAAGGGAAACAAGACAGTAAAGGAGTGCAGCCATGCAACTTCAAAAGTGAATGAATCTCAGATGCCGAGTGCTGGCTGAGGGACCAGGCCCAGGCCGAGCAGAGGCAGAGCTGCAGCATGTAACCTCAGTCCTGTTTATGTTCCACATTCTAACGGTGTGGAGGCCTTAAATTGGAGCCATGCTGCAGGGGATTAAGCCTATGAACCCAGGCATGTGTGTGACAGGGGAGGCGGGCAGACATATGTCCACAAGGCTGGTTAAAAGTGCTACCCACACACACTCACTTTCCCTCTCCTTCCTTCTCTCTCGCTCTGCCACAACTGAAGGCCTCCATGTGTGGCGGATGTTTTCCACGAGCGAGGCGGCCAGCTTGGCTGCAGCTGTCCAAACCGGAGGGCCTTGGGAAGGGGAGGAGAGAAGCCTGGATTGGAGGACGGTGCACTTGGCAAAGGTCAGACACCCCAAGACAGCTTTGAGTGTGGGAACTGTCCGCGAAGGCATGTGCGAAATGCTCTGCTCTGTGGTATCGTTTTTCCTCCAAGGCTGCCTGAAGGGAGAAGCTCGGTAATATATGTGCGCCTGCTTGTTTGTATGTGTGAGAATGCAGATGGAGGGGCTGTTGATGAGATGCATTAACGAGAGTAGAGGAGCAACAATATATGGTTTAACTCAAACACAGCTGCACGCTTGCTTATAGACATCTGTAAGAGATGTGGATGTTTTTTTAGTTTTAAGGAGGAACAACAAATGCTAATCTTTAGTTTTTTTTTTTCTTTTCCACACATTTACAAGCAAATTCCAGAAAAGACGCAGTGATGTCAAATGTTGAAATAATGAGCAAAACTGATCTTCTATAAAATGCTGTTGGAAATTTTTATACTCTTTGATGAATTGGTTCATTCATGTACATTAAGTGGTTTAAATACAAGAACAATTCAAGAACAATTCACATAGATGAGTCACTGAATTAAAGTGTGCATG
Source organism: Danio rerio (assembly GCF_052040795.2). Lineage (NCBI taxonomy): Eukaryota > Metazoa > Chordata > Actinopteri > Cypriniformes > Danionidae > Danio > Danio rerio. Next base: position 38,681,508 of record NC_141026.1, on the reverse strand, counting down.
TCTAATTGCTTAAATATTAATATATGTAGTAATAACTGCTTTCTAATGAGATATATTTTAAAGTGCATCTCATATCTGTGATAACGAAACAGAATTTTTTAAGTAGCCATTGATTCAGACTACACTGTTACATGATTCTATAGAAATGATTTGATCCCCAAATGTATTATTTGGCAGCAGCTATTTGTGCTAAGTGCAAATACCTAAGCTAAGTAAATGCTTTTCTCTTAAAGTAAAAATAGTATTAATATAATAGTATTTTCTTAACAACATGCTGTTTACAGTAAGCACTAATAGCGATATATTCTACTTACACTAAGTAAAAGGAGTTATGCTTATAGATGGTATTTATACTTAGCTGAAATAGTGGCAGGTAATTTTTACCTTAGTATTAAGGCTACATTATGAACAAATAAAAATAAAAAAATGACTACCACAACCCCAGTTTTCACATTTTGTGCCAAGTTGTTTAAATAGCATATCCATTTGCGCCACTTTGTGGACTCATGTGCCGGTCTAGAAGGAAGGTATGTTAGGGCGCATTGTTGGCGCATTGCTATTTTGAGGAACTAAAAAAGACTGCGTCATTGACCATCTATAAGCACGTCTAAAGTCCAGCACAGATCCATTAGTTCTGCGCCTATGCATATCCGAAAGCTTACTCATTGCTTAATACACACAGGATGTACAGCAATACACAAATATCATTAAATATGAAAAAAAAAAGGTTTAGAAATAAAATGTTGCAAAAATGATTTTTTTCTACACAAACATAAAAACCACTACCTCCATGCCTTCTTCATCTTGAGGCTTTTATTGTGTTGTTATGTTATAATGTTGTTATTATTATTATTAGCAGTCTTATGTATTATTTGCATATTTAGATTTGTTTTAATAAAACAAACAAGTTTAGATTTGTCCACCTGTCGGGTTTAGGAGATGTATGCATCACCATATGAAACATAAGAATAAGACGTGAGTCTGCATATAACTCACCACACTTTGTGATTATTGTTCATTTATTGGTTCAATTTAAATATAAGAAACCAATTTAAATATAATAAACGCAGATAGTTTGTTTAACTGTTTTCTCGCTAGTAAAGCGTTCAGTTTTTTCCTCTTACAAATTCCGCTATGTAAATAGCAAGCGCACCATGATGAGACGCAACTGACTCTTAAAGGAAATTATTTTTATTATTTCTATTAATAAGAGGTAGTCACAGCGGAATGAACCGCCAACTTATCCAGCATATGTTTGACACAGCAGATGCCCTTCCAGGTGCAACCCATCTCTGGGAAAACACTCATAACTCATTAAGAGAATAAGTACAACCCTGCTAGACCATGTTCAATGGTGCAGAGCGTATTTTCCTGTCCTTAAAACAGCAAAGGTGGATTCGGACATGCCCTTAATGCGTTTGCACCCCTAGCTTCAGTTTTTATGCCTAGATCATTAAAATAGAGCCCTTAATCTCTCTTTCTCTGTAACAACTACATTACTCTCCTTTAAAAAAGCTAAAGCCTCAGTATCTAGTTTTAAATGTAAATTTACAAATAGCAGCACAGAATTGTCACTGATTTATTCTTAAAGGTTCCATAGAGTGCACTGATAATGTTTAAAATATTGCTACTTACTGTAGTGTATTTTCTACATTGTGTTACATTCTATGATCTCTACATAAATCATGTGGCTTAGTTAAATGCAAACATATTTTTGCCCCTTTTTATATGTCCATTTGACCCTAAAATGAAATGTTTTTTTTTTGTCTTATATTGAAAGTGTTACATTACAGTGCGATCTGAAATGCATATTTTTCTATGGACTTTTGTTTAGATGAGATTTATACAAGAATGAGGAAACAATAGTGTGTGTGGTTCACAGCATATCATTTCCATCTATTGAACTCTTTGTATTCAAGAATATACAGTTTTCCATTCTATGACCCCTTTAACATAAATGCTATTCCCGACACTATGTTTATAATCTTGTCCCACAGTAACAAATTATGCTTTGTAAAATTCCTACTATATTTATTTATTAATACACTCTGCAAATATTCATGTCATTTTGTATGTTACATCAACATTTGTCAGGACAAGCAGTGGTATTACAAAAGCAAAATCTCACCTAATGATCAAAAACCTCTTAAGCAGCTGTATCTGACAACAAAGAATGCTCCGTTCACGCAGTTTGCACTTAAATAGCTGCACAAATAATAAAGGCACAGTCAGGTGTGTGTGTATGTATCTGCACAAGCGATGTTAAGGCACTTCTCTCTCACCCACCTTTGTGTGAGTTCTGTGCCCTTGCATTCATTCGGCTGCACCTTTGAAGGCAGATAATCCCGCTTATTTGCTTTCCCATGCCCGAGTCAAGTCAGCCTCTGAACCGGCTCTCCAGAATACAGTACACACATCCACACTTCCCACCACACAGACTCCTTTTATTTACCCAAATAGGATGTGGCTCAACAGGCTTTAAAATGTTAGTGAATGGTTTGTAAATATGATCTTACCGCAACTCTTTTATCGGCAAAGCTACAGTCTTAGTGTTGCTTTGAGCGCCCTTTATGCCTCCTGACATGCATTCATTGGGAGAGAATTGAAAGGCCTCAATGAGCGGTCCCCGCAGGACCCTATGCTCATAATAGGGGCCAATTCATTACAGTAAATAACAGTTGCTGTCATTATATTGTTTTCCATGAAGCGGCTTATTTGGAGCTCTTAAACGGGTAATTGTTTTAAGACCAGTGGTGGCTCTTTTGCTCCAATTCAGGGGCAGGAAACTGAATCCGGGCAGTGGGAATTCGGGAACGCACCCCGGGGAGGGTCCAACTGGCGGGACAGGAGATCCAGTCCTGCGTGCAGCTGTGCCACGGCATTAAGCTCTAATGAGTTCAAGAGTAACATGGATAAAGCAGAGTTATGGGGAAAGCCCCTTTAAGAGCCTTTGATTTACTGTCTTGACATCAGTATGAATACGTATATTAATCACCTCAGTTTATGTGGCCGAACTACTAAAATAACTGGCATAACTGTAAAAGAAAATAAACAGTAGGAAGCAGCGCGGATGGTCTCAGTTCAGGCTCTTGCTCTGACAGCTGTTAAGCCCATCTTCGACCTCGTGTCACACAGCGAACATGAGAAGCTGAGGTAATGCTCTCTAATGTCCGGATTGTAGTCGAACCAGGGTTGATCTGTTCCCACAGTTGCTTAACACAAGGCCCTTTACTTAGTCCTCCCTCTCTCCAGGCTGTGATTACATCCTGAGTAATTGTAGGCCTTCGACTTTCCAGACAAATTGTAGTGCATATTTTAAATCTCATTAGCTTCCAAAGGCTTTCTAGAAAAACCACATCCATATAAAGGGTCCAGGAAATGTTATACACATATACACATTATAATGATGGTAACTTCCATAAAAAACTTTTTTTTTTTTAAGCTAATGGTTTTATTATATGCAACTTTAACCCTGAAACTAATATGCTTAACAAAATTTATGATTTTTTATTATTATTATTTCATTTACCAAAAAATGCTACAGTAATATTAGCAGTTTTCTCAAGACCTGTCAAAAGTTCTGGGCTTTGTGTTATCGGGCTGACTATACTAATTGCTGATAAACCAATGTAAATGTCTTAGACAAGGTAACAAGGAAAGAGCAAACACTGAGTATGTTTACATGGACACCAACAGTCCTATATCATGCACCCTGTGCAATAAGGAGCAAGACATGTTTGGCGCGATTTGTAGCCATTTTCAGACCAATGCAACACAATTTTTTTTGTTTTGCACTATGTTGTTTAAATAGCAAATCCATTTGTGTCGTTTTGTGGACTCATGGGTGTGCCAGAGGTGTGTTAAGGTGAATTGTTGGTGCGTTGCTATTTTGAAGAACTATAATAGACTGCGTAATTGACCAGCTGAAAGCTGGTCTAAAATCGAGCACAGCGCGTTAGTTGTGTGCCTTCAACACATACACATTGCTTCATAGACACAGGATGAACAGCAATACGCAAATATCTTTACAAATCAAAAATAATTAAAAGATTACAATTTTTTAAAAATTATTATTTTCTACATAAATATAAAAAACAATTGCCTCCATGCCTTCTTCACCTTGGGGAGATTGTTTTCAGTTTATTCATGACAATTTGCTTTTGTATAATGTTACTATTATTATTATTAACATTTATGTGTTTTAATAAAAACAAGCTTAGATGTGTCCACCTGTCGGGTTTGGACCATATGGGGCATAGGACTTTTGGTCTTTTGACCACACTTTTTTATTATTGTTCATCTTTTCAGTTTGCTGGAAATTAGAACTGAATTTAGAAATCATTTTGAAACAAATCTTTGCTCTTAAATGAAATTAAATATGTAGGCTAATGGATGTCTTTAATGGAGTGAGTTTCCACCATTTTATTGCTCCACGAAAGTAAAGGAGTAAAGTAAAGAGAAAGTTAAGAGGCCAAAGGGAGGAGGCATGTTCTTTATCCTTGCGCTGCAGATGGTCTGTTTAACTGTTTTCTCGCTAGTGAGGCATTCAGTTTATCCATTTACTAAGTATGCCATATAAAAAGCAAATGCACCATGGCGTGATGCAACTGACTCCTAAAGTAAATGAGAGATGTGTGTTTGATTGGTTTAATCGGCACAGAGCGTATTTTTCTTCCTTTAAATAGCAGAAGTGGATTCAGACATGCCCTTAATGCTTTTGCGCCATGCGCTTTAGACTTTTAGAGACCCAAAAATCAGATTTAAATACAATTAAGACAATACTCTAAATAAGAGTCTACCATGTAAACAGTGATTTTCCGTAACCTTAAACCGACTAAAGTCATAATCGAACTAATTAAAAATCTAATTAAGACACGTGAAGTACGCAGATTTTAGTCTAATTTTAATACAGACACATGAACACCATATTCAAACTATTACCATCATGTAATACTTTCATTTTGCAACAGGATAGTCAATACACATACGGCTGTTTGACACTATTCTCCGCACCTGCTGAATCAGTGAAGGACCACAGACATCTGCATCGTGAAATGCAGTTTTTCTATTCCCCATACGACGTGTAGTATCAAACTCCATTAGAACAACACTCTTCCAACAGTTCATACTCTCATCCAATACCTCAGTTTGTCACGAGGGGCAAGCATAAAATGTTCCTGAATAAAAGTGAAAGTGCTAAACTGCAGTGAAAGTCGACAAATTAAAGATGAAACACCCAAAATTACATGAAACTCCAGAGGAAATGTGGATAGAGTGATATATAACATGTACACCAGAATCATGAAAGGAACATTCAAAATGCAACTCATGGGGCATAAAATGGTCTTAAAATGAAAATAATATAATTTATTGCAATATAATTTGGTGATATCGCACAACAAAAAAGATATATAATGAAAGTATGTAATGAAAGTAATCAAATGTAACCGCATTGCCTATTAATTTAGGCTAAGATTACATTATTGAGCACACTTTATAATTTTTTTGGCCAACTGACTGTGCAGAGGATACATTTAGGAGCAACCTGTGGGTAAGTCAACTGGAAATGAGAAACTTACATTTAAGATCTATTAACTCTAATGATGTTTGATTATTATTAAACCAAGCTAGTGTGTGAAACCAGATAAGATTCTTATAATTGTAACTCACACGGTGGTGTTAAAAAAAAAAAAAACTATAACAAACTTTAGACTTAAACTAGCAGTTGTTTTAAGACTAGTGATGGGCAACTAGGTGTTTTTAAAGCAAATAAATATACACAATCGGTCAAAAGTTTGGGGTCAGTTTTTTGTTTTTTTATTTAAATAACATTTCAATGCAATAACATTTCAGAATGTTATAATTTCTTCTGCATTTTTGATAAAATAAATGCAGCCTTGGTGTGCAGGAGAAGCTTATTTTAAAACATTTAAAACCTATATTGACCCCGAAGCTTTAACCGGTAGTGTAAATATATATATCTCTGCAGAAAAAAAAGCAGAAATAATGCAGAAAAATCATGTTTCCTCAATAAAAAAATAAAAATAATATGTTTGTTGTGTCAGTTTAATTATGAGTTTCCACCTTCTTAACTATACCCACTGTTTTCCGCAGTCCAGAGGTCTTTTCCTACAAGGGGCTACAGATTAACCGGGTGCATTCCTGTGCAGGGAAATCTCTTTAGATTCACTTCCAGATCAGAGCAGTCATCTGTACACGCTGCATGCCCTAACCAGGCCCTCTGCCCTCACGGGAATGTGGAACTTTTTTACCATCAATTTAACCAATTATAGAGCAGGTCCCTGTGTTTATCACAGAAACTTTACCTTCAGGCACTGGAAGCATAAAAGTCACCCAACACATGATAAGATTTTTATCATAGACACTGCACCAACTGGGTTATAAACTACAGTCACCACACAGTATTAATACATGATTTTTTTATTATTATTTTAAATATTATAGAAATGTCTGAATATTAACATAAGCACACACAATTACCAAAACCAAAATTAAAAATGAAAGTATAAAAATAAAAGCTTATTAGACATAATTTCAAAGTAAAATTAAATATGCAAGATTACTAAGATGAAAACATCAGGGTTTTTTTTATATTGAATTATTTATTCAGTCTGGTTATTCATTATTTTTCATTCATTTGAAAATGTATTAGTTCTATGTTTCTCATTTCTTCATTTACTTCAATTATTAGTTCACTTAATCATTAATTCACTATATTCATTTGCATATCCATTTTCTTAATATTTAATATGTTACTACTTTAAATTAGGTAATTTATTAATTTTCTTTCTCTTTTTTTACTCATAACTGATCCATTTCACTAAAACCATTTTTTTTACCTTCTATATATAAAGTTTGCTAAATTTGTCATCACAGGATGGGGAAGTGGATGTAATGACTACTCTGAGCATTGTGACTAACCTTTATATAACGATTACCACCACAGGCAAGCATGACGTAAATGTTAAACCAGAGCCTCGTGCTCTGCTGACTACCAGCACCTATAATAATCTTCAAAGACACGAGGTGGCATGTCTGGCTGTCAGCCCACACACACGTATTAATGAACCCGCACACACACAGACACACACATATATAGGTGTCTTCTTGCACGAACATGGAACTAGCCTTTAGGCTGGCTCGAGTTTCTGCACGGAGCAGTAAAGATACTGTTTCACTGCAGGTGTCCCATCAAAGACTGCAGCAAGAACTGGCCGGCAAATCTCATAAACTAGCAGAACTACAGGTCCATTTATCGTGAGCACCGTTTGCCTTAATGAAAAGTCCATATGTAGGCTGTCGAGCCTCAGCATGGAGTGTCATCTTTTGGCTTTATCATTACAGTGGCAAACACTTCATATGTATACCTCTGCTTGTGCCTTTCTATTTCATCCTATGACGTGACTGGGACATGACAAGAATATAAAATTTCTGAATTTGTTACATTGTATTGTTTACTATTTACTACAATATTAACTGAACATTATCATTTGCAAACATGCACAACCAGTGGTAAAGTTAGGTTATTAATAAGATTTGTTTTAAAAGTTTCTTATGTTAAAAAAAACACTTATTTTATATTGAAATTTATTGTTAAAGGTCAAGACACCCTGGAGTCCATTTTTATAAATTATAACAGATTTGTATGTGTTGAGCATCCATTAAGGCAACGTTAGCACCTGTCTGCTTAAAATCTGGGGAAAATGGCATAATTTTAAGCTTTTGTAAGGTAATTTTATCTTTCTGGGGCAGGATCAAAATCAGTGACGTAGCAAGCATCTGCTAGTGGATTGATGACGCATTGATTTCTCATTATTATTCATAGTGGAGTTGTCTTATCCTATGAGAAGACCCTATTTCTTGATTATTCAAGAGAGCATGTGCTTTTCGAAGGCCAGGCAGACCTGCTAAGCTGCGAGACCCAATGACTGGGTGAGACCGCATCCGTGAACGGTACGGTGACCTATGACTCTGTCAGGGCTGATACAACAAAGGTGTTGGTTTGCAGCAGGTTTGTTGAGAGCTGTACTAGTATTAGAGAATGGCCAACTTTGTCTTTTATCAGTTGAGTTACTTACCATTCAGACACATTACCTATATTGTTGCTGCTGTGTTCACAAATGTTTATGTATGAAAAACTGTAGCAGGGCATTAAATGATATACTGTTTATTTATTTCCATTGTAACTTTGTAAACTATAAAATCACAGGTCTCCTCATAATTTGTCTCATTTGAGTCAGTTGTTATCCCCGTGCTCTTTTTCCCTAGCTCTGATGGCCATGCCCACTCCCCATGCCCAAAAAATTCTGAGGAAAACATAAACCAAATGTGGGAGTTTCATGACTCTTTAAGCCACGATGAAATCAATTAATATTACAGATATGGAAATATGCAAATAAGTGGCAATGTAAACAAAGTTTTAATAATAGCTAAGGAGCCAGAGAGAGAAAGAGAGAGATGTAAGATGGTTAGTAGGTTTTAAGGATAAATTTAGGTTTACATATTCTTAAAAACACTCCAAAAAAAAAGATAAATTATAACTAATAAAAAGGGTCCAGAACATATTCATGTGGAACATCAGCGATAAAAGAAAGCAAATTGATTCAAAACTGATAAATCTACAATCTAAGAGTTGCTTGTGTTATAGTTGCAGAAAAACAATTCAAAATACTAGGTAACATTTTACAATAAAGTTATATTAGTCAATATTAGCTAATGCATCAGCTAACGTAAATTAACAATGAACAACACCAAATTACGTTCATAATACAGAATTACTTAATCTTTGTTAATGTTAACACACCATATTAAGTTGTAAGTGCATTAGTTAATATGAACTAATCGTTCAGCATTAAATAACCGTTGTTAATGTAAACCCTCATATTCTAATGCATCTCTTCCAACAAACAGGTTAATTAGTATGTATGTAAGATTTGCACCCAGAGGTTGTACCCGACCCCACCTCTGACAACACAAATGCAGGTTACCAGATTTATGCCTACACTGTAGCAACACGTAACAACACATAACAAAAGGAATCATTTCCATGTTAAAGATTTTTTTGTCTAAACCATCCTCTGAAATTTTCATTTTAGAAACGGTTTTTATGTCTCGTGACTGTAACAGTAGTTTATGCTGTTATTCAATCAAATCAGGAACTGAATGTGTGCTTTTTCAGAGTTAAATGCTAATAATGTAAGTTTGAATACCATTTTACGTGACATTTATTCCTATCTTTAATGCAGCAGAATACAGTTTACCTCAACATGAAAATAAAATAACCACATATGAAAGTGAAATTATAACTGTGAACTGTTGTGCAAACCAACAAATATCACACTGCATTTATTCAGCAATACTATATCTTTGTTCATTTAAATTTACATACAGTATATAATAATGTGTTGGTTAATGCATTAGTTACCATGAAGAAATAATAAACAATGACTGGGCACTACCAGGGCCGGAGCAAGCTGAACTGCCGCTCTAGGCAAAGGACGGTCACGCCGCCCTCAAACCTAAAGTGAAACCGGGGTGGTCTATTCTGCCGCCCTAGACGCGGCTATAACTGAGGCACGGGTGGCGAGGGTAGTTTAGGGGACGCCACCCTCTCTATTCTGTCGCGCTAGACGCGGATATTATTGAGGCGCGGGTGACGAGGATAGTTTCAGGGACGCCGCTCTCTCTATTCTGCCACCCTAGATGCGGATGAGGGCGCGGGTGGCAAGGGTAGTTTCGGGGACGCCGCTCTCTCTATTCTGCCACCCTAGACGCGGATGAGGGCGCGGGTGGAGAGGGTAGTTTCGGGGATGCCGCCCTCTCTATTCTGCCGCCCTAGGCGGCCGCCTAGGTTGCCTCTATGGAAGCGCTGGCCCTGGGCACTACACAACCTTCTAGAAAAACTAGAACATTTAATTTACAGTAGCTACACAAAGTTGTAACAGACAATAGTACACTCAAATAATATTTTTTTTTACTTGTTCAAACTACTTTAATAAAAATGAGCTGAAACAACACAATTCTTGAGATTTCATTGGGACGACTTTGATTTTTTTATGTTCAATCCACATAAATTTGTTAAAAGTGTTAAGTTAGCATAATCGATTTGTGTTGGCACAAGATGAATAAATTGTGGAACCCTGCATTTTTTTTACAGTGTAGGTTGAGATATCTAGGATATTTAAGTTATAGTAACTAGAAAAATTAAGTTATGAAAAATTGTATTACTGTATTTAAAATGTTATTCATACTGTATGACAGCAAAAAAAAAATAAAAAAATTCTCCAGTTTTTAGTGTCACATGATCGTTTAGAATCATTTAAGTTGAATATGCTGTTTTGGTGCTCAAACACATTTCTTACTATTGTAACTGAAAACACTGTAAAATCATTTTTCAAGGATGCATATGTAAATATTGTTGTATGTTTTTATTAAATTACTAAATAAAATATTATCTTATCTACTTGTAATATTATTTTACTCCATGTGTTGCTTGCCAATTCTTTCAAATTTGCGAACAAATAATAACATAATATTTTAAAATAACTTTTTATGACTTGTTCTTCACAAACTTTTGTCTTCAGGTAGAGAGAATATTTAGAGTTCTAAATAGAGGCCTGGGGGTCTTCTGCTTTCAATTAAAATCTCAAACATAGTTTCTCCTTTCTGCAGAGCCTTGAAAATATGCTCGTAAATTGTCATTATTTTTTACAGGCTTCCCCTTTTTCACTTGCACATCAGGGATGTCTGGCACAAGCAGTAGCTCACTGGACTGGCTTATCTCAGAATCTGCTGTCTCTCTCTGAGCCCTGGGATAAATGACATGACATACAGTATATGGCTGCTCCCCATCACACACTGTATGTGTAGTAGAAATGCACCATTCAGATCCAAACTATAAGCATATTACTTTTTGTGTTCACACTTAAATTGGTTAATTAAAAAAAACAAAAAAATTAAAGATTAAAATGGCAGAAAATAATTTAGATTGTGGTTTGTGACCATGTCCTGTTTTTTGTTTCATTTAGATTACTTTGGTCTATGCTATGTTATTATTACAGTAAAACTGCACCAGATCTGATTTTAAAGTGGGCTCAATCATATTTTTAGGGGTTTTGGTCCACTTGATTGGTGTGTACCAATGTTTGAATGGAAGCATTCAAACTAATTCAAATGAACCACACTAACTTAGTACTCACATGAAAGGGGTGGCCACATCGGAATGAATCGCCAACTTATCTGGCATGAGTTTAATGCAGTGGATGCCCTTTCACCTGCAACACATCTCTGGAAAACACCCATACACCCACGCAAACATGGGGAGAACATGCAAACTCTACATAGAAATGCCAACTGACCCAGCCGGGGCTCAACCAGCGACCTTCTTGCTCTGAGGCGATCATGCTACCCACTGTGCCGCCGTGATGCCCAGGCCAACAACAGAAAATGATAAAACAGCTTAAAACAATGAAAAGCATTATTCTTACCGCTTTAAACAACACATGTTTTAATGAGTTTAAAGTCAAAACCAAGTGATCTGAGGTAGTTTGAAAAAAAAATTCTACGTTGTGGAAAACAGCTTTTGTGATCACACCAATTATTTTCTCATTTAATGCATTATTTGTAATCTGAATTAATTGCTATGTGTAATTAGGAATAATTAATAATTAATATTAATTAAATTAAGTTAATTATTGAGTTAATTAATCTAAATATTTTAAAGATTAAAATGATGGAATATTTATTTTTTAAAGTGGTGGTTTGTGACCATGTTTTGTTTTTGGTTTATTTAGATTTCTTCGGTCTATGTTTTGTGTTTATTACAGTGAAACTGCACCACAGCTCATTTCAAAGTGGGCTCAATCATATTTTTAGAGGCTTTGGTCCAGTTGATTGGTGTGCACCAATGTTTGAATGGAAGCATTCATACATTTTCAAATGAATCACACTAACAGAGTAATCACATTAGAGTTTCTTTTAATTGGCTAAACTTGCCAAGTGTGATCACACTAACAACATTCTCACTTAATGCATTATTTCTAATCTGAATTAATTAGGAATGATTTTAAATTCTAATTAAAATTAGCAATACTTTATTAACATGTTTGTTTTTAGATTTTGTTGGTCAGCCCAGTGTTTTAATTTAGTTTAAAAGGCACTGCACGCATTCTGTTAATACTGTGGTCTTTTAACAAGCTTAAGTGGAAGCCATGGGGTAGCATTCCCTGCTTGTCTCTGTTCCCTCACATCTGTGGCTGTTTATGCCCTGTCTATTTCTGAACCATCACTAAAGAACCTCCAGGTTCTGCTACGAAGGAAGAGAATGTGATTTTCCCTCCAGTAACAAAGAGAGAGGGAAATTGCAGGGGAAGTCTGCAAATGTGTTTCCTTTGTGGTAACCTACAAGAGGATGGCGTGAGACGAGAGCCAAGGCACAGCGGCGGCTTTTGGCTTGGATGATTATCGTTTGCATTCATTACTGCACTCGGTAGAAACAAACCTATCGCCAGAACGCTGGAACTTTCAGTTTGAAGAATTGGACAGCTGAAAAAATTTAAGAGGACATGCCGGCTAACTAGAAAATCACACTGGTGGATACTCGCTGAGAGGTTTTTCCCCTGTTTTTAAGGGCTGGCCTGGAGCGAGCTCTACGGCAGATGCTAGCATGACAAAGGCGTTTCAGTGATAAGATGGAGAGAGCCTGGGCGGTATGAAAATGATGGCCGCTAGCATTGTCTAGGCTGAGATTTTGTGACTCCTCTATGACGAATCCCAGTAACGGAGACTCTTGGCAGACGGATGTGGGCTGCATTGCAATGGATGGGCCCTCCACTCTGGAATAAGCTAAAAAGGGCCCTACAAAAAGAGCAAGATGTAATGCCACTTTTTCATGCTCATTGCGGGCCTCTGATAGCTGCAATGGCATGGATTTGTATCCCAGTTACACTGAAAGAGCTTGCGAATTGGATCGAGCTTAAAAGTGAAGCAAGAAAGCCCTGGAAAATCAGTGCTCAAAGGCACATTTCAACTGGAAAGCATTTCTTTAAAGCCTGTACTCCTTGGTGGTTGACAATCCTATTAAAGAATCAACGGCTTGCAATTAACAGAGAAAAGAGATATAAAAATAAATTAAAGAGGGGAAAAACACACGCATTCAGTTTGGGGGCATCTGCGCGGGACTAACCTCGCAAAGGTCCTTTCTGATAGAAAGATACCACAGGCATGAATCATCTTTTTTTTGCATTGATGTTTGAGTGGCATGACCAGCATCTGCCAATTTCCTATTGTTGCCACTATTCACTTCACTGACGGCATAAAGGGTTGCAACGGAAAATAGGTTTTCTCTTTCCTTGGAGATTTTGGATCAGATGAAAAAAAAAGGGAAAACACACCATCAAAGGAAAGGCACCAGGCCTAATGATTCACCATATCAACAGACTCAATGACGATGAAGACAGAAGCCTCTCAGTATATAAAAACAGGCTGTTTGGTTGCCGTCATTCGCTTATTTAATGAAAGAAAAGCGCTTGGTTTTTAAACCTACAAAGGAAAACACTCAACAATGGGTCCGGCCAAATTTCAATTAATTTGCTTGACTGTCTTAAGGAGGTATGCAGAAGTGCCTTTGCTTCTCTTTTACGTGACAGAAGGACTGTTCTCACTCAAAATATTCACATTTCAGCACAATTTATGATATAAATATTAAATGTTTTCAAGAATCCTTCACTTTAAACACACATGATGACTTGCAGCATGAAGCTAATTTCAAGTTTTCTGAATAGCTATTTTGGAAAAGTTTGTAAACAGTGTGTCAGCATTGAAACTAGCTCTGTTTCACATTTTACTTTGACAGAAACTGGCATAATGTCAATGGTACAGACACACAAACACACACAACTTGCCAAACAATGGCATGGGAAAGGTTAGGCTACAGCAGTTTCTCACAACCATCCGCCACATTCTTTAATTATATTATACACTTTCTTGATTTTCTAGATTGATGAAGTGACAGCATTCTGGATTTTGGCTTTAGCATGTATGGTGGCTCTGAATTGTCAAATCATCTTTCAAAATACTTTCTACAGATGTAAAAAAAAAAAAAAAAAAAAATCAAACCTGATCTGATTATTTTTATGATAACTTTCTTTTTTAAAGTGCAAAAATGTCAGATTCAGTGTGCAAAACATTAGACTCATTATTACTTACCTTAGTTGAGTAATTGGTCGGTCATTGACATGGACACTCCATGAGGTGAAGCATAATTTGGCCACTTCATTCATCTAAAATACAAAAAAGCAAAACATATCTTAATAAATCTAGAATAATTTAGCTTCAGTTAAAGTACATAAAACCACTAAAGAATTCATTTCAATTTATTTTTCTCGTAAACTTCAATTTTCTTTCTTCAACGTTTTTTTTTTTTTTTTTTTGGAGGGCTTCTATAGATTATTAATTGTTAAGATCCTCATACATCAACTCTTGCCCCTTCATTTAAGTCTTTGACAGAAGTAATGATGTTTTGGCAAATTGTGCAGTAACTGATATAACTGCTCTATTAGCAACACCACCAGTGAAACTTTACTTTGATATTTTGTAGTTTTGATATAAGGGTAATTCGCCTTATTTATAATTCCAGCCTATCAAAGTCAAAGAAAGATTAACATACTGCAGTTTGATTAACTAAGATTAGTTTTTTTAAGAAAATAAATAATTTAATTATGATTAGCATTTTTAAAATAACAAAAAAAAAACTGATTTAGAGGCACATAAAGAGGCTGTTAGTGGAATGAGACAAACTCACAACCACACGGGTGAGAAAATGATGGTATAGACAGGAAATTCTGAGAATTTATGTGAGTCTTAGGGCAACAAAGAATTAACAAGACCACAACATTTGTTTGTTGGTTTGCCTCTGATACTTTACAAACTCTGGATTTCCTTCCGCTAAAACCTTTGGCTGAAAAGTATCTAAATTTAGGTTGTTCTGCAACCCACAAAAAGCAAGAACATGGATAAACTTAACCATGTGCGATTTTAAGCATGTTGGGTTGTTTCTTTAGGTTGAATTGTGCTTGTTTGTTTAACAAGTATGATATGAATCATGTGTTGTCATATGACAAATTTCACATCCATAACTGCAAGTGGTCTAAAATAAATAGTAGCTTTATTTATTTATTTATTTATTTTTTTGTGGTGGGAATGGGGGGATCTAAAAAGAACACACAGTATTTTAGGGAAGTAATTACAATACTCTTAAATTCATATTTTTTTATCCAAATTTATCATACTGTCAGAATCGTATAATCTTAAGTCTTATATATCCATGCCTATGCTATATAGATGACAGGACCCTGATCACTAATAAAATGCTTTTTATTAACACAAATGCTTACAAACCTGTTTTTGTGGCAGATATAAGGGACTTTGTGAACTCTGTGCTGGTAGCACCAGCTGGCATATGAATACATTGCATAAAAAATTTGCACAGGAATTTGTGTAAAATCTTGTGCTAAGGGTCTATAGACCCATGCACCCACAAACCCATCCACAGGGTAACACAAAATCCAAAAAAACAAAAAACATATATAACCTAAAATATTATACAACGTGCTTAGGATAAACAACCCAGAATTTTTTGTGCGTTTCCCCCTAACCAAAATTCTTTGTGGTCCATTCTAAGCAAAGAGAACAGGATTACCATTTTTTAAACCGTCTAAGTAGAAATGCATTAAAAAACACAGTCATAAGTAACTCCTTGATGCAAAGCCATTGAAGCTCAATGAAACATTCATTATATGTGCATTAAAGGCACTTCATGAGGAGTGGCTGTGACTGAAGAAGGGGTCAACACTACAGAGAGCCTTTACTTGTCAGAAGGGATGCAATTCTCCTCCAATAATTGTAATTCAGCAATAAGGAGCTTACAGCTCTTGTTATCCGCGTGATAGAGAAGTGAACATGAAGAGTACCATGGGGAGAGCAATACAAGAGATTATCGTTCGAGAGGGTCTCCCTCACCCCCTCTCACCTAACCTAACATTGGCTACAGGTCAGCCATCTCTAATAGTGGTCTCGTTTTTTGGAGTGGACAAAGGTAAGCTTGTTCACCCTCGTGGGGACAGAGTAATGAACATTATGGCCTGGTTCACTAACATGCTAAAGGACGACCACCAAAAAGAGCTTGAAGGTTCATGCTTGATTGGACAGCATTTGATAAACATTCGCTTTTGGAGAGGTCTGTTCTTATTACAAGAGAGTTTGAGTGTGTTTTGTATTTTTGCCCTATCTAGGCGTTTCTGAAAACATGTCCCAGGATATAATCAATGGGGTGTTCATATATGTAATAATACAAGCGTAATCTAGCAAATTAACTCTTGGCAAATGTAATCTATATCACAGTTTTTGTTTTCAATTGTTTTGCCACAAATTTCAGAACACTGAGGTCAATTTTGCAGGATCATTGGTTCACGTATTCCTTTTATCATACAAATACTACAATGACATAACTTTAGATTGCCAGCACACAAGATACACATCGTTTCAATAAACAATCTTTGAATATTGTTGTTTAAAATATATGATACAGGTTTCATTATGGTTTATCCATTAGTGTCGAGGGAACAGTACAGACAGTGGATAGACTGAACTAGTTTTATTCATTCCATCATAATGTAGGTTTACTGTATTTTTTTCTCACTGCACGTCCCCATATAGAAAGTTGATATATGGCAACATCTGCAAATTGCAATTGGATTCCACATACTGTATATAAAATGTCATAACAGTCAATAATTTGTCAAAACAGTGCAAAAATCACTGTTTAAATTTTTTTCAACCATATCATACATATATACAGTATCTGTATGTGTTTATAAACAGCCATATAGATACCAATACATTAATTCATTCATTTTCTTGTCGGCTAGTACCTTTATTAACTCGGGGTCGCCACAGCGAAATGAACCACCAACTTATCCAGCAAGTTTTTACGCTGTGGATGCCCTTCCAGCCGTAACCCATCTCTGGGAAAGATACCTATACAAATTACAGGTAATATATCTGTAGGGGTAAATATATATAATATAATATATTTATGTAACATATACAGGTATGTACACATTTGTAATTCTAATAGTTATAAAAAAATTGCAATATTTTGACATGTATGACATATTTTATATTTGTGCAATTCATTTATTCATTCATTCATTCATTTTCTTTTCTGCTTAGTCCCTTTATTAATCTGGGGTTGCCACAACAGAATGAACTACCAACTTATACAGCATATGTTTTACGCAGCCGATGCCCTTCCAGCTGCAACCCTTCATTGGGAAATATCCATACACATTTATTCACACACATACACTACGGTCAATTTAGCCTATACCCAATTCACCTATAGCGCATATCTTTGGACTTGTGGGGGAAACCGGAGCACTCATAAGAAACCCACACGAACACGGGGAGAACATGCAAACTCCACACAGAAATGTCACCTGACTCAGCCGAGGCTTGAACCAGCGACCTTCTTGCTGTAAGGCGATCGTGCTACCCACTGTGCCACTATGACGCCCTTGTGAAATTCATATGATTTATTATGTCACATATTGAATTTGCATATATTTATATATATCAGATTTCTATTTTGGGATCTGTGTTTCCATCAGTCTGGTCTTGTGGATTTGGTCACAGGTTTGCTTCTACATCACAGTGGTGTTTTCATTAGTCAAAAATCTTGGAAAAAACCTTCTTTCAATATGACATTGGTCTGTTGTGATTGGGCTTTCTTACATACAGTACAGTAATGTCAAACGTGAAAACATTGTCTGTAAAAGTGATACATGGAACAAATATATATATATATATATATATATATATATATATATATATATATATATATATATATATATATATATATATATATATATATATATATATATATATATATTTGTATATATGGATTACTTTATTTGTAATCCATATATACAGTTGAAACCAGAAGTTTACATACAATGGAACATAACCATTAAAAAAAAATGTCTGATGTTAAATCATACTAAATGTTTACTATTTTAGTTCCGTTAGATATCCTAAATGATTTACATTTGCTAAATGGCAGAATAATTAGAGAATTTTTATTTTGAGAATTATCCTTGAGGAGGGTATCCTTTCACAAGCGTCTCACAATAGTTTAAAGAAATTTTGGCCCATTACTCCTGACAGATTTGGTGTAGTCAGATTTGTAGGCTGTCTTGCTTGCACAAGCTTTTTCAACTCTGCGCACAAATTTGAGAGGATTGAGATCAGGGCTTTGTGATGGCCACTTCAAAACATTCACTCTGTTGTCCTTAAAGCACATTGTAACTAATTTGGCTGTATGCTTAGGGTCATGGTCTGTTTGGAAGAGCCATTTGTGGCCAAGTTTTAATTTCCTGGCTGATGTCTTGAGATGTTGCTTCAGTATTTCTACATAATGTCCTTTCTTCATGATGTCATCTATGCTGTCAAGTGGACCAGTTCCTCCTACAGGAAACAGTCGGACAACATGATGCTGCCACCCCCATACTTCACAGTTGGTATGGTGTTCCTAGACTTGTAAGCTTTCCCCTTTGTCCTCCAAATGTAACACTGGTCATTGTGGCCAAACAGTTTAATCTTATTTCCATCAGACCACAGGACATGTCAAAAAATTATTATTTTCCCAGTGTAATTTAGCAAATTGTAATCTGACTTTTTTTGTGGATTCTGGCTTGTTGATTTTCCCATGTTGTCACAAAATGAAGCAGTGTTTTTGAGGTTTTCCTTAAATACTATTCTACAGTTGTGCCTGCAATTAACTCAATTGTCAATTAGCCAATCAGAAACTTCCAAAACCTTGACACCATCATCTGAGCTTTTTTCAGAGGCATAATATTCTTATTGTATGTAAACTTGGCTTTCAAGAAAAGTTATAACAATTACTAAAAATATATCTCTCATTATTCTGCTATTAACCATAGCAGAAACAAATTTGATAATCCTAACTTACCTAAAAAAGAAAAAGTTTATTCACATTAACATCTGACTTTTTTTTAAATGGTTATGTGCCTTTTTATACAATGTATGTAATCTTCTGGTTTCAACTGTACAAATCAAGTCAACATCATCATTAAAAAAAAAAATTCTGAAAAAAAAGGAAACATATTCAACATTGTCATTGTCACTGCTGTTAAGAACACATCACATTTGTGATTTCTAGATTTACAGTAATTGCTATTTAAAACAAATATGCCACGTGGGCAATGAATGACTGCTGACATGTCAATGATGATTAACCTAAACTTTCAAAGCTAAGCTAAATATTTTCGAAACAAATAAGCATAAACATGCTACACTTTTCCCTGTTTTCCTACTTTACAAAATGCACACAAGACGTATTGTATAAAACACTGAAAGATTATGTATGCAAAAGCTCTATTAGCACAAAGCATCACAGAGCAAACTGTCTGTTTCCCTGCTAAACTGCATCTATGAATCAATTCAAAAGGCTTTCATTTAACAATTTAAAGGAAATGAAATGCAGTCGTACGATGCAAGCGTCTTTCAATCTGCCCACATCATTCCATATCCTGTCAGTTTCTTTATGGCACAACAAAGCCGAAATAACGATAAGCACCTGGATCTCCACGGACTCCGTGTTAGAACCAATTGGCGGTTACTGATAAATTAGGGTGGGATCCAAACTGGTCATGACACTCACTGACTCCCTTCAGGTTGACGTCAGCGACATGAAGTGACTCTTTATGTGCAGCACGTCCTGTGGCTGGAATGTACCGCAATAAAGAGGCAGAGAAGCGTCTGAGTGAAGGAGAAAGAAAGAAGCAGTGACAGCCTCCCTCCCGAAAAACACCCCGTGAGAATTCACTCCTACACGTCTGGGCTTCGCATGTGCCATGTTTACAATCACACAAACCATGTGTTGCACTTTCCAGGCCTCAGACGCCTCAAAAGCATCGCGAGCGCCCTGAAAGACTTCAAATCACCTTGCTTGATAAATGTGGACATAAATTTCCCGCAACCAGCCTGTGAACTTTTGCCATTCTGCGCTCTGCTTTAAAACTACAATTTGTGGCGTGCATCACAGTGCGGTTTAAGTGCTCTTGAAAGGCTACATTTTTCCTGAATGACAAAAATAAGATTAACAAAAAAAATTGGTATCCTTTTCCATAGAGGAAGACAGGCTTTCTTCAGCGTAGATTATATCCTTTGAGCAGAATCACAGATGTTGACACTGTTGTGCTAGGTTAAGATAGACTCTAAAGCCCATTGTTTCCCTTCACTTTCATTCGTTATTGTATTTTTTTTTTTTTCAAACTTTTTCTCCCACTCTTGCTTTCCGGCTTGCCCCCTCCGCTCTGATACTTGGCCCTGGCCAGTCGGACTGTGCTGAAAGGCCTTTAGATGGTGACTAGAGCTCCAGGGGGTCTTTCTGCCAACCATGGCCTGGGGAAAGGGCTGTATTGTGGAGATCAGCAGGCAGTCCCGGCTTCCTCAGTGGCCTCCGTCCAATAAGAATAATGTGAGTGCCAGGGTTAAGGGTCACCCAACTTCTAGAGTCTCCCCCACTGGGCTTTCACTATACCTGCCCTATCCCTATCAGTGCATCTGGTCAAGAGACGACAACAACTAGAGAAACGCCATCAAGAAACAGGCTCTTAACACTAAGTGGAATTTGGATAATTCTATTCTGTATTCTAATTTGGCCTTTTTAACATGGTCAAAACCACAGCGTGTCTGCATAGATACATGACAGAGATTAAAGAGCAATTGAAAAAAAGTTGTTTTTGCCTTGTACATATTTGCACGCCTAGTAATAATCAACAAAAACTTTTAAACAAAGAAACTGACAGCACGAGTGTTTAAATGTACAGACATGCAGACATGAGCCATAGAATGTTAATGTTAAAACATACAAACAGATTGTTTGTTGCTCGAGTTACAAATTACAAATAATAATTTTTTTTTTCTTGACACAGTGGTTATTTTCTTTAGTTTTCAGTTCTTTTTGGTAACCTCATTTAGTCTAAATAAAAATATAACATATTTATAGATATTACTTTGCCAGAAACACTGTAAAAAGTGATTTAATTTATTTTAATTAAAATAAAGTAACTCACTTTATTTAAAAAGTAAGCAAAACCATTGCTTTTGAAGTGATTAGTTGACTGAAAAAGTGAGTAAATTAATTATTACTATAATTATAAAAATAAGTTAACAAAATACTCCCAGTACTGGGTTGCACATGGAAGGGTATCTGCTGTGTAAAACATATGATGGATAAGTTGGCAGTTTATTTCACTGTGGCGACCCCTGATGAATAAAAAGAACTAAGCCAAAGAAAAATGAATAAATGTTAACAAAATAGTTCACCCTAACATGTCAGTTAAAACGTTTACTCACCCTTTGCTTGTTTCATGTCTTTGAGTTTCTTTCTTCTGTAAAAATTAATAAATTAGAAAATAATAATAGTAAAATGAAATAGGAAAAAAACATGTGTGAGGCGGAAGTGTATATCAACAATTGGCAACAATTCTGCGACAGTTCTTACAAATGACCTGTTTTTGTTTGGTGTCTGTGACTTTAAAACCAAGATATTCTTATAATATCAATGTAATGTTTTTCTTTGATATTAATTCCTCTATTAACGGTTCTGAAGTGGCAAATGCCATCATCCTACTTGTTCGCACTTACCTGTTGGTTTGTTATTTATTGTGGATGTTCTACATAGTTTGGTTGTGCAATTTTGCTAATAAAACGGTCACACACAGACAGCAATCACGCATTAGCTCTGGGTGAGGAAAAATAAAAAAATATATATATTTTATATCGCAGCCTCTTGCGATTATCTAATCACAACATTTCAAACGTGATTGCGATATGATTTCGATTAATCACACAGAGTTGAGTCATACAAAAAATGTAACATATTTTAAAAGGAGGCCTGGCACATAACCCCACCCCTGAATCCATAGGGGATTTATTAGGGGATAAGCAAAACATACTAAATTTTACAAATAAGATTTTAATGAATTAGCCTCTAAATCAAAAAGTTACGAATTTCCATTAGATAGCGTTGGGAAACCTGTAAAAATTGACTTCCATAGTATCTGTTTTTCCTATATGGAAGTTCTAGCTTTCTTAAAAAATGTTTTTGAGTTTTTTTTTTTTTTTTGCTTTTTTTCAACAGATGAAAGAAACAAAGACAAAGAAAAATGTTTGGAACAACTTGAGGGTAAGTAAATAGTGAATAAATAAATTTTTGAGTGAACTATCCCATATTTAGACTTAATAGTCAACTTAATAGTCAACTACTGTAGTTTCAATAGTTTCAACTCAATAGTTTCAAGCTACAAATTTACTTTTTTTATTTTTGTCAACTGTTCACTTTTAGGGCAACGGATTACTGACTTTTTAAAGTAAAGTAATTAATAGCTTTTTAGTAAAATAAGTCAAGTAAAATGTATTTAAAAGTAACCCTGGTTTGATTTTTTGAAGAGCACAACTAACAGCAGTTTAATTTAGTAAATATCATTTAACAAACACACAAATTGAACAATCCAAAAACATCCAGTCAATCACAAGTTTTTTAAAAACCTGGTAGCAATTTTATTGACACTTTTAATGTTTCTGTAATGCAGCCTAAAAAAGAGAAAAAAAAAACTTAACATTATAGCTCATGGCTTAACAAGCTACAAAGTACCTTCCCCAACACCACTGACAATGAACAGGACAATCTACTGCTGTGTTTTGCTCCAGCAGTTTTGTTTAATGTGTGAAAGGGTCATCTCTGTGTGTGCACTGCACATGTATGCCGTTTCATCACGGGACTGGATGCCTGAAGACAGAGTATGTCAAACATTCAGTCATGCTTTAAGCCAGATCTCTCCTTCACCTTCTTATCTTGACATCGCGCTTTAGCACCGGGGAGTTCCAAACCTCATGCCCACATGGCTCATCAGCCAGCAGAACATAAACATCTGAGTGAAAGCCAGGGAATGAACCACTACTTAACTTCAGTGCATGTCTATTACCAGCACCATTTCTGTAAAGCCATAAAGCCATCCGTTTGTCTCCTGGGTAACCATAATTTAAATATTGTAGGGATGGGTGATTTAAACTGTATTACACATTTATTATTATTTTTTTTTTTCGGATATGCATTGCAATGACGATATCATTGACGCATATGCACTGTATAAACAGGGAGGCATACAAAAGAGATACTGTTCATATACTACTTAATTCAGACTGGAAGCACCCTCATGTATATTCTTCACATATGAATCACAGTATAAGACATCGAGCAACCACTGTAGCTGAGTAAAGTAATAGTTTAAAATTCTGTCATTATGTACTCATCCTTTTCTCGTTTCAAACCTTTATTATATTTTATTTTATTCTGCTAAACACAAAAGAAAATATATTGAAAAATGCTGGAATCCTGTAACCAGTGAATTCCATATTTGTTTTTCCTACAAATCAATGGTCAATTTTTACAGGTTTTCAGTTTTCTTCAAAATATCTTCTTTAGTGTTCAATAGAAGAAAGAAACTCAAAGGTTTAAAACCACTTGAGGAAGCAAATGTTCATTTTGGGGTGAATTATCCCTCAAAAATAAAACAACTTAGACATTTTTGCAATATTTGGATCATATGTGTTCTTCAATATACTTTGGGTGTTTTAATTTGTGCTTTAAAATGTTTATAAAGCAATCACATTTAATCAATAGAGGCTTTAGCAGGGGTGTTCAAACTCGGTCCTGGAGGGCCGGTGTCCTGCATAGTTTAGCTCTAACTTCCTTCAACACACCTCCTTGAAAGTTTATACATAGAAAGAGCTTGATTAGCTGTTTCAGGTGTGTTCAATTGGGGTTGGAACTAAAATATGCAGGAAATCGGCCCTCCAGGACCGATATTAGACACATTTTTTTTAATACATCTATGTACAAACCCTTTTTAACTGTGATAATTCATTTGACAGCACCAATAAAGGTTATATACAGGCCTAGCTATGTATAAATATGTTAATGTGTTATATAAAAATCAGATACAAACACCACCACACTTAATCAAAATCCAGAAGAACATAAATAACGTACATTGCAATGTAACCGCTGCAATGAAATCACCGTCTTGGTTAGCAATAATACATGTCTTTACTGGCGTTTAAACAACCGTTATGTGAAAATCGAGATGCGCAGCAGATGTGAATGTTTGGTGATGGTAAGTTCATTGACAGAATAAGTAGTTCACATATATCTACATTTCAATGTGGAAAAAAATATAATAAATTATTTTACTTGCCAGACAAGTTTTGGTTGTTTAAAAAAAAAAAAAAAAAAAACTTGAAATGTAAAGATTACAAAAAAAGTTGAAAACAAGACAATATTTTACTTGATTCAAGAATAAATAGATATTTGGACTAGGAGTCAAGCAAAAGAAGCATTTTTGCATTGTGATTATTCCATTTATGTACCTGAATACTGTTTGACTATCTTATAAAACTATCCCATATTAAAATATTTAATTAATTAATAATTAAAATATCGTAATATCACATTTTCCAATATTTTGCAGCCCTACTATACAAGTGTGATTTCTTCCTCATGTTGTAAAAATAAATGATACATTGTGATATTGTCTGGTCACAAAAAGATGTGATATTATGTGAATTGGATGTATGTCAGTTGTAGCCTCGCTGTTTGTAAACAGTCTCATACATATTCAACAATTTATCGCACATGTGCTACTGTAAAACATTTATTAACTGCACAAACCATTTTTGTACAATAGTACAGCTCTGAATGAACCAGTTCCAAACTGTAGCAGCAGAATCCAGATTGTAGGATTTACTTTTCTTATCGTGGAAAGACAAATTTTTATTGTGGGGAGAATTTTTACTATTATATCGCAAACAATAATATGACATCCATCCCTATAATATTACCCATAATAGTAAGTAAAGAAACTGCAATTAAAAGTCTAAAATGACAATATTCCAATCTTCCCTGCCATCCCCAAGCACAAAAATCATTCTGACTAAACTTTTATGATCTGACCCCAGGGTTACAATACAATGGACTTCAAAACGAGCCTTCTTACCCCAGATCAGAGCCTTCTGCTTCAGTCAAGGCTCTGAGGGGCTGTCACTGGTGATGTACTGCCGTGAAGCCTGCACCCTGACCCCACATAACAAGTACATTAACCTCTTCAGAGATGCACCACTCCAGCCCTAAAACTCTGACCCTAAAGCCCCTCTCGTGGCCACGGGAGGTCCCTCCAAACTCTGCATGATCACTGCATTGTCTGCCCAGCTTCTTTGTGCGCGTTGCCAAATAATGTTCCTCTATCCCGCTATGATGCTGCAAAACCCCCTTCCAGTCGAGACAAGAGGGAGAGAGAGCATTCTGTTGTGCCCAGCGTGAGTGCTCTCCCAGCGGGATGGTGAGGGCAGCTCGACTGGGCGTCTGCAGGTACTTTTCATCCAGCCTGGCAGGCGAGTCTCAGCGCCCTGCTGCTGGAAATTAGTCGTCGACTGGCCTCTCTTTCTGTCGGTGTCAGACATGGGCCCCTGATGAGAGATTTGTTGATATGATAACTTGATTAGGCCTCGAGGCTTGGTGGCGGAGTACCAGAGAGACTCTGCTCCCAGTCCTTAACCTCTCCTCGGGAGACTGCAATTAAGACTTGGTAATTGGTGAATTTGGCAGTCTGATTCAAATAGACTTTTTTTTTGGTTCTCTGCTTATTTTGGTTTCTTAAAATGTTTTAAATATTGGTATCAACTTTTTGGTGCTTTTCAAAGGCATATTAAAATCATGCAACATGCTGAAACTGTGTTATCTTATGAACAGTTTCATATTGGGTTTATATTGATTCTTTTAAAGGGATAGTTCACTCAAAAAAAAAATAAATAAATAAATAAATAATTCTCAATTTACTCACCCTCCTGTGGTTTCAAAACATTATGAATTTCTTTCTTCTTTTGAAAACACAAGAAGACATTCTGGAGAAAGCTGAAAACCTGTAACCATTCTTCCATTGAAGAAAAAACAAATACAATGGAAGTCAATTCTTACACTGCAAAAAATGCTTTTCTTGCTTAGATTTTTTGTCTTGTTTCTAGTCTAAATATCTAAAATTTCTTATATCAAGAAGCATTTTCTAGACAAGCAAAACATATTATCTTGTTTTGAGAAATTATATGCCAATATTAAGTGAGTTTTTCCTTAAAACAAGCTAAATAATCTGCCAATGGGGTAAGCAAATTAATCTTGTTTTTGCTTTTGACGTAAGATTATTTTGCTTACCCCATTGGCAGATTTTTTTTTTACTTGTTTTAAGGAAAAACTCACTTAATATTGGCATATAATTTCTGAAAACAAGACAATATGCTTTTCTTGTCTAGAAAATTCTTCTTAATTTAGGAATTTTTAGATGTTTGGACTAGAAACCAGAAAAGCATTTTTTTGCAGTATAGCTTTCTTCAAAATATCCTGTTTAAAAAAAAAAAAAACTCAAATACGTTTTAAACAAGTTGACTTTCAAACTCAAATTCATTTTAAACAAGCTGACTTTTATAGAAGTAAAATGAAAAATGCTATGAAAGGCAATGGTTACAGATGTCCAGCTTTCTTTAAGATATCTTCTTTTGAAAAACTCAAATATGTGTTAAACAAGTAGGATGATTACATTTTTTTTTTTTTTAAATTAAAACTTTCTCTTTAAGAATATACAATGATAAGGATGATTAAATAATCAATCTAAGGGTAAATTTACAAGACAAGAACATGCTACAAATGCAACAGCTTGTGTTTTAGAAAAGATTCATGCACAAATAACAACTCTGCCAAACAATCCCTGTTCACACAGATCCATGAGGACAACCTAAAACTAGTGGTGAACATTGAGAAATAATAATACCATAAAATAATCTGTTAATTAATAGTTCAGTGTATTTTGTGATTCACAGGTGATTTCCATTTACGCATGGTAACAAATTGTTTTCCTGGACCTCAGTCTTTGATCTGAATTTTAACATTTGAAAGTCTTGTCTGCGAGTGGCCATATAAGTTATGTTACAAGTGTATTAATTTATTTTCAATATTCATTATTCATTATACAATAAATAGTTTGAAAGTACCAAAATGTCAATATTTGTCAGTTTGTTAAACTGCAGTGCAGTTTATTTTTCACCTTCAAAAACTGACAGAGCAGGAAAGGGCCCATATACTGTATTTAGATCCCATAAATAAAGATATTCCATGCATTTTCCACTAAAAATTGTCTAAAATATGGACAAACCCAACAGCTAGCAGGCATTTTACTGGATAGAGAATTACAAGGTGGCCACTGTCATCAATTTTTGTATCACATGCCTTTTGACAAAACAGGTGTGCAGTCCCAGGTTTTGAAAGACCCTAAGTGATACTCAAGCACTATTCATGTTTTAATTGCGTATGTCAGCCTTTTTTAAATGAGAAAACAAAATAATGTTTTACTCGATAAGACTAGACGAATAATGCAAAATGTGTTAGTTTTAAGCACCAAAAATGTAATGACCGGGATACTGCCTCTGCCTCATTCTGAGCCAGAAAAAAAACCTGAGCCATGTTGCATTTTTCATTAAATAATTAACTAAAACTTGTGTTGAAAAATTACAGCTTTTTTAGATTGTATTTTTGGTTAGACTTTAGTCAAGAGATTTCAGCTAAATTAAATTCTTAATTTTTATTTTTTTAATTTAAAAAGTCTTAAAAAAAGTTCCCTAATATCCCAGTTATCACAAAATTTCTTCCACATTTCTTCTCATTCACAAAGGTTATCCTGAAAGTTTCAGAGGGCTTCATTGCTTTCCTTTAAATCTGAAATAATTCAATTAATCAATTTATGTTTTGCATGTGAAATGCTTCTTTGTCAATGTGATTTGCATCATAAAAACGAAACTCTGATGCAGTTGAGGCTTTAAAGCTTTTTTTTTTCTTTTCATTTCATTTCACCATGGCTAGATAAAATATATGCATTATATAGCCATCACCATGGCTGCAAAATACCACCATACATCACCATGGCAATTCTATGTAGTCTCTCTGGAACTGGAACAGCGTCATTGAATGTAACCTTGTTCTTCTCAGTCTAAGAACTCATAGCTGTGAGTACACTCGTTAATGTCAAATGCAGTGTTTGAGAACCATTTAACACAACTGGTCCATTTGTTTTCAGATCTACATATAAACCTTTCATTCAGTAAGCATCATAGGAAAGTGACAGAAAGAGCTCACTCACTACCTCCAGTTAAATAGTAGATTTAAAGGTAGTATTTATTATAAAAGAAAGATTCTATAGCCTAATCATTTCCCCATATCGTTTCCCCACTCTTTACTTTTTCCAAAACTGTTTTTTTTTTCTTTTTTTTCACACAAGTCTTTATATAACGTTACAGTATCCTGTAACGTTTTATTTTCTACATTGGACGTCAGTAAGTTTGTTACATAGTTTCCAACATTCTTCAAAATATCTTCTAATAAAGGTATAAATAAATATATCATTAAAAACTAAGAACTGGGCAACCATTTTTTTTTTTAAATAAAGTTGGGTTCTCATATCTAACGTTATTTCTGATCCGAGGCAGTTTCACATTCTGAAACCTCCACAGGCATGAACCACATAGTGCTTTTCTTTCAATAATATTTCAAATTTGGCACTTAGCATTTTAACATATTAACATTTCATGAGAAAAACTACTCACCCGTCCCACATCCACGTTTCTACTTCAAAAGTTGAACGGTGCAGGTGTTGAAACTATTTGAGCTGTTTGTTTACTTTACAAAAGACGATGGCACATTCGTTTGCACGGCTATCTTCACCAAACCTTGTTGTGTAACTTAAGTAAGCTTTAAATGACTGGATAAAAGAACAATAAAAGTATATCAAGAATAAAAAGCAGACAGAGCACTCTAATAGGTGAGTATTTAAAAACGGTCAACATAAGGCCACTTAATTTGCTGTTTACATATGGACATTTGATAACATCGCCATCTAGTGGTGCATTTGGAAATGCGGTAAGAGAATGCTCCACCATAAACGTTCAGACTACCTCGACAGGACTCAGGAGAGATAAAAAAAAAAAAAATTATAATAATAATAATAATAATAATAATAATTGCTGTGTTTTGACTTAAATTAACCTCTCGTGGCAGTTTGCTTTGGTAGACCTAATATTAAAATCATACTTGTGCGTACTGTACTTTTTAAAACAACTAGATATACTAAAATACACCAGTTTCCTTTAGTAAAAACTAAAGTATACAACAATAGTTCATGTCTTATTAACACATTTCTAGGCCTAAATACTAATATATGCAGTATACTAATACACTTTACCGTATGATCAAAAACTCTAATGTAATTTATATAAATTACAATGTTTGGACTCAAAACATGCATAAAGAGAATGATTTGATTTGATGTGAGGATCGTGAGGATGATAATGACGATGATATAGCAACTAATTATGGTGACTGATAACTTTTTATTAAACAAATAAAAATAAATACATAAATAAATACTTGTTTATGAAGAATTGTGTGCAGATTGTTTTAACTTGATGTCTTTTTCTTTTGGTAACACTGACACCTTGTGGTTGACATGCAGTATTAAAGACTTGCGTTCAGATTTATTTTGAGCATTTCGATTTCATGAACAAATGCCTGTGAAAATGGCCTAGACAATTGCCTACTTTAATTCTAATTTTAAAAGTGATTATTATAGTGATATTATTTTGAAAGGGAGTCTATTCTAGATCAATAATCAATGTTCAGGTCCATATGCATACATACTGTATGTAAAACAGCATGCATAAATGCAGCTAAACAGCAATTTACTAAATACTATACGATCATATATACAGTTAATAAGTATACATCTGGGTCTTTGTATCACTTGATTTAGCCTCTGTAGTTTTAAAAAGCATCTGGTAACAATAGCTCCTTAATATGTGACTTAAGCCCTAAGGCTATGTCTAAGAATAATAAATCAAGATTGCTGACATGTATTAATGAACTGTAAATAATTGCTTAATAGTATCCAACAGATGCTCCAAACTGCAACTCAATGGTGTTACTTAACTAGCAAAGCAGACCCTTTTAATATATGACACTGTCAGATCACACGTTACATCACTGATTTACAATTTTTAAATAAAACAGCTTCAAATTTAAGTTTGGGCTGTGAAAAGTGTTTGAAATGTATTTGTTATGTCTGTAAAATACTTACAATAACAGTTTAAAGTTGACACATTTAAAGGGTTAGTTCATTTAAAAATGCAGATAAAGTTTTCCTACTCAATCTCACATTATTCAAAACCCATTGGACTTTGTTTTAAAACATGAATAATGAATATTTAATAAGAATAATCACAAACAAATATTATTATTTAATACATCCTGATATATTTACCAAAAGATAAAAAAAATCAATGAAAAAATAATCTGTATTAGTTAAACAATTTAAGCGTCTAGACAGATGCATCACTACATGAAAAACATATTTAAGTTTAAAAACTTATTTACATAAAAAGACACACAAATCATTGCAGATTAGAAAAGTCCTCACTGACTCTTCTGTATCAAACATGCATTGCTGTGGATTGGAATCATATCATTATTGTAAAATTAATTGCTGAATGCAGATTATCCTGTATGCAGTTAACATGTTGTATTAACTATCTACTGCACACAAAATGAAGGCATTTAGGATTAAGCATTAGTTATAGGTGCTGACCAGTATATCATTATACTGACAACCACCTCCCAGAAAAATTTAAATAAACAAAAACAAACAAACCATAAGACAAAGTAAATACAATAATTGAATAATAACAAACTAAGCTAAAAAACAAAGAGCTACAGTATAGTATAGTAAAAAATAAAAAAATAAAAAATAAAATACAGAGCTGTAGTCTCAGACTCATACCAACACTTTGAGTAAAAAAAAAAAAAAAAAAAAATATATATATATATATATATATATATATATATATATATATATATATATATATATATATATATATATATATATATATATATATATATATATATATATATAATAAAATAAAATAAAATACAGAGCTATAGTCTCAGCCTCATACACTGGCAGTATCAACACCTCAAGTAAAACAAAACACAACAAACAAAACAAAACAAAACAAAACAAAACAAAACAAAACAAAACAAAACAAAATAAAATAAAATAAAATAAAATAAAATAAAATAAAATACAGAGCTATAGTCTCAGCCTCATACACTGGCAGTATCAACACCTCAAGTAAAACAAAACAAAACAAAAAAACAACAAAACAAAACAAAACAAAACTAAATAAAATAAAATAATAAAATAAAATAAAATAAAATAAAATAAAATAAAATAAAATAAAATAAAATAAAATAAAATAAAATAAAATAAAATAAAATAAAATAAATTAAATACAGAGCTATAGTCTCAGCCTCATACACGGGCAGTACCACGACATACACGGGCAGTACCACGACCTCAAGTAAAATAAAATAAAATAAAATAAAATAAAATAAAATAAAATAAAATAAAAATTAAATTAAATTAAATTAAATTAAATTAAATTAAATTAAATTAAATTAAATTAAATTAAATTAAATTAAATTAAATTAAATACAGAGCTATATTCTCAGCCTCATACACAGGCAGTACCACGACCTCAAGTAAAATAAAATAAAATAAAATAAAATAAAATAAAATAAAATAAAATAAAATAAAATAAAATAAAATAAAATTAAATTAAATTAAATTAAATTAAATTAAATTAAATTAAATTAAATTAAAATTAAATTAAAAAAATAAAATAAAATAGAAAAAATAGAAATCTTTACCATGATGGGTTGCAGCTGGAAGAGCATCCGCTGCGTAAAACATATGCTGTATAAGTTGGTGGTTCATTCCACTGTGCCAATCCCTGATTAATAAAGGGACTAAGCCAAAAAGAAAACAAATAAATAAATGCAAATATAAATCATAGTGTTATAGTTTCTGTCTCGTCCACTGGCCTAAGAGAAATAGACTTAGTATAAGAGAAGTGAGTCAGCTTGACTTGGTTGTGCAGTCTCTCCCTTTGCTCCAGTGAGCAGTATAATGAATAAGTGTATTTGGCCAGCACCAGAGTACAGCATATTTCCACCAGCAGCAAAGTAGTGTAAAATATCGCCAGTTCCTTGCATGATGAGTACTCGTGGACAGAAGTGTGGCTTGATGGAGGTGTCTGAAGAGAGCCACATGTGAAACTGTTCGCTGTGGTCAGAAATGGTGTGGTTCTCCTTGTTGTCGTGCTGGGTGGTAAGGTTGTTATGCGACTTGTAATAGTGGTAGGGATTAACATGGTTGTAGAAACTGAAGTTGTTGCAACTGTTGTTTGAAGTGCTGATGTGGTAGGAATTGTAGTTGTTGGTTGTAGTGTTGTTGTTGTTGGAATGGTTGTTGGCATGGATGTAGTCTTCAGGGTTGTATTTGTTGGTTGAAATATAGTTGTTGGGATGGATGTAGTCTTCTGGGTTGTAGTTGTTGGTTGTAATGTAGTTGCTGATATTGTGGTTGGCTCTGATGTGGTTGTCAATGTTGTAGTTGTTGGTTGTAGCGTAGTTGTTGATATCGTGGTTGGCATTGATGTAGTCTTAAGGGTTGTAGTTGTTGGTTGAGGAGTAGTTGTTGATGCGGTGGTTGGCACTGATGTTGTTATTGGTGCAGTTGTTGGTTGTGGAGTAGTTGTTGATGCGGTGGTTGGCACTGATGTTGTTATTGGTGCAGTTGTTGGTTGTGGAGTAGTTGTTGATGCGGTGGTTGGCACTGATGTTGTTGTTAAAGCTGTAGTTGTAGCGGTGGTGGTTGGCACAGTTGTGGGTTGAGTAGTTGTTGTCGGTGTTGCCGTTGTGGGTGCTGCTGGTGTTGTGGTGGTTAACTTTGTTGTTGTCATGGGCACGGTGGTTGTAAGGAGAGGTGTGGTAGGGGGTAAAGTGGTGAGGCATATTAAATCTTTTTCTTCAAAAGAGGGGATTGGTTGATTTAGCAGATGATTTGGCGACTCACAGAGTGGAGGTTTTGATTTAACCTTGTCTTCATTGTCCTTCAGCCATTCAAAGAATGGCAACAGGTTACAATCACACTGCCATGGGTTGTTGTTCAGGTAGAGTTTACTGAGTTTTGGATGAGAGTCAAAAACATCTGCAGGAAGATTTTGTAGTTTATTGTGTTCCAGTCTGAGTATTGAAAGGAGCGGAAGTTTGTCAAAGTCTTCTTGTTTTAATGACTTTATATAGTTATTTTGAAGATTCAGATCAGCCAGTTTCTCAAGACCCTCAAAAAAGTCTCCAGATATCATCGAGAAATGGTTTGAAGAAAGGTCTAACTTTTTGAGCTTCTTAAGTGGGCTGAAAACTCCCGGTGGTAAGTGTGTGAGATTGTTATGGTTTAAACTCAATTCAGTCAATTTGGGCATTTCTCCAAAAAGAACATTGGGAAGGCTGGTGAGTTGATTGTTGTGCAGAGTTAAACTTTTCAATGAAATGAAACCTACAAATAGCTCTTGCTCCAACTCTGTCAAAAGATTATGGTCCAAAAAGAGTTTTACTATTTTGCTTTTGTGTGGAAACAAATTTGGTTGTAAGGACGAGATTTGGTTGCCTTGCAAGGCTATCTCTGTCAGATCAGAAAGACTATCAAAAATCCCATCAGGCATTGCAGTCAGCAGATTCTCATAAAGCCTGAAAATGCGTAAGCTCTTGAGTTTGGAAAAGAGAGATGTTGATACGGAGTTGAGGTTGTTTTTTGCAAGATGTAGAAGTCTGAGATTCTCTAAATTGTCAAATGTCCCCTCCTCGATCGCGGTGATCTCATTCATATGCAGAAATAATTCTTGGAGCTGGGTTAGATCGTCAAATAACCCCTTTTCAAGGATGTTGATTTTGTTGCTTTTTAAAACAAGTCTTTGAAGGTTGACGAGATCCTTAAAAACACCAACAGGTAATGATGTCACGTTTGTGCTAGATATCTCAATGGTGGCGATATCAGGTAAACCCTCAAAAGCTCCGACCTCTACAGACTCAGTCGAAGTACCGAGAAATTCCAGTTTCTTTATTTGAGGATTTTTAGAAAAAGCTCCTTTTGGTATGATATCAATCTTACTGTTTACAAAAAATATTTCATCTGCTCCATCTTTCAGATTTTCAGGGATCGTTGTCACTGATTTGTCAAACACTTCTTTATTTTTGCAGTCTTCGCCTGGTGCACATATATCTGTTGTGTGGCTCCAGTGCAAGTGCACGAGTATGAAAAAGAATACCTGTGCACTTTGTAAATCCATGCTGTCAAACAAAACAACAAATTCAGTTAAAAATTCCAAACCAAAGCAACTTGTACAGAATTAAACCTAACTTGCATTAATGTGACAGCAGTGTACTAAAAATCTTTTTGCAATTTTAAAAGGTTTTGAAAACAATCATCATTCACTAGAATATGACTTAAATGCTATATTTTACATGACATGCCAATAATTAACTGCAGGCCTTTTCACACATATACACCTTTCCCACAAATTACTGGCAAATTTCTGGAAGCGATTATGTGTGAACAGGCCCTTTTTGAAAACACCATTAAATTAGTTTGACGATTTTTGAGAAATAGAAGTTGTAACATCCGGTAATTTGCCGGAATGCTGCTCAGTGTGAACGCAGAAGGAAAGTTTCTGGAAAGAGTGCATTCACGTTTAGAACGTTCTGACATGAGATGTCTACTCCAGCCAATCAGAACACTCAGACGCATTCACATCCACGCTGATTATGAAAATAAAAGCCTTTGAATATTTTTTTCCAGACACATTTAGCTGCTAGTTGTTAGTCAAATAATGTATGTTCCTTCTGAACGCCAACTGTGTAAAGAACTATTGATAAAATGCTTATGATATACTGATACGAGTTTATCTGAAAGCTCTACACACATATTATGTACATCTCGGCATGCGAAAGTGTTTCTTCATATGTATACATCGAAGTTGTTTACAATACTTATTCATCCACAGAATTTGTAATGAAGTCAAATGTGTAAACATTTAGCTGCAGTTCTCACTTCTGCCTTTGGATGTGTCTGGGTCAAAGCAGCTGCATGCTAAAGCTTTAGATAAAAGTGAAATCATCAACAAAAGCCTGACCCCATTTACAAATACAAGTGCAGTCGTTCAGAGGTCATTTCTTGTTGATGATGTCAGATTTTACTGGTAATTTTGGAATGGATGTGTGAATGTTTTTTTCCGAAAAAAAAAAAAAAAAATTGTGGAATCTTCTTGCCTGTGTGAACAGGCTTTTTTAAAGTTACCAATAAAGTCATTCCAGATATTTTCCATATATTTACCGGTACCACCTTGTGAAAAGGGTAAGTAATGTAATTACTTAATATTAAATGCCCTTGTACTTGAATCAATACACTCCTATGATTTACCAATTGGCTATAAAATTCATTAAATCAAATTATGCAGATTTCAAATGCTGTCAGATTTATCATACAATTGAATTTGATGTGTATAAAATTGCATCTGGGAAATGTTGACATTGTTGGAAGTGTCATCAGTTTTAACATGTTGAAGGACAGAAAGATTTCTACAATATATTTTTTGTCCCTTCTAAGTTTTTCTTCCACAAGATATCTATTTTTTATGAGGCAGTACATATTTACATATATGAATAACCACTTGGGATTTATTTTATGATTTTTAAACAGTAAAATTAGCATGTATTTGATTCAAAATACCAAAATAATAAATACCAGAAGAATCAGGAAGTTGAAATGTGTGTGATGAATATTTAATTACTATGAATATGATGACACTTGTATTCTTTCTGACAACATGCAACAAGTCCATATCACAACTTTATATGTGGGAAATGAGAAATTTATGATAACATATGAAGGCAGCATTAAAGAAAGCTGATCCTGTTTTTCATAATAATGACCAATACAGTGCATAAAAAGCTGAGCTAATAAAGATTAGGTGTACAAGCATTTGTTGAGAAGTACAGAAACTACAATTATAAAATAAATATATAGATTTTTTTTTTCCAGAAACAGCAGATCTGGCATATCTGATGTGTTTTGATTTTGCAGACTTTGTGACACAAATCATACAATTTAAACACGATAGAAGAACTTTAATCCAGGTAAACATTTATTATTGATTGACATTCTGATCCGCTTTCAACTTCTTTTTTTTTACAGAAATGAGAAAATAGATCAATTGGAAATATCAAATAAAAAGTTATTCCTACCTGCTCATCTCTGTTGGACCTGAATGTCCATCTAGAAAGATGTTACCAAGAGCAAATAAAAGTGCGTAGTGCATTACTCTTATCTATACATCCCAAGTGTTTACTCGTGTGGCTGTTGGGCAGCAGAACGGGTGTGGAAAGTGTGTTTCTGTTTAAAGAGATAAGAAACTAAAATCATCAAACTCACTTTCAAAAGTTCCCTCACTTATTTAGGGAATTCAATATTCTACTGTATGTGCATATACTGCACATTAGTTTAGTTAGTACTGAAGCCAAATTTGGAGCTAATCTAATGAAATAAGTAATTAGTACACCCAAATGTACATGTTAGGAAAATATATCAAATAAAAACTAATGAAAAAAAAGGAAAATTCAAGAGAAACAAATAACTTTTAAAATATACGGTTGCAATCAGAATTATCAACCCCCTTGAATTGTTAGACCCCTGTTTACTTTTTTCCCCAATTTATATTTAAGGGAGAGAATATTTTCTTTTAATATAGAATATTTTTAACACTTTTCCAAGCATAATAGTTTTAATTACTCATTTGTAATAACTGATTTATTTTATCTTTGCCATGATGACAGTAAATAATATTTTACTAGATATTTTCAAGACACTTCTATACAGCTTAAAGTGACATACAGTATAAAGGCTTAACTAGGATAATAAGGTTAACTAGGCAGGCTAGGGTTATTAGGCAATCATTGTATAACGATGGTTTGTTCTGTAGACTATCAAAAAATACAGCTTAAAGGGGCTAATAATTTTGACCTTAAAATATTTTTTTTTAAATTAAAAACTACTTTTTTTATTCTAGCTGAAATTAAACAAATAAGACCTTCTACAGGAGATAAAAAAGAAAAACAAATTCAAAGGGGTTAAATTATACTGATTGCTACTGTATATATTTTCTTTCACTTGAATTTAAATGTTTTATCTTTCTATTTCTCATACTGTCCTGTGACTAAAATGGTATTTTAATAAAAATATTGTTATTAAACCTGTTTTGTTCAAATGCACCAACATATTTTACCTGAATTCACAGATCAATTGATAAAAAAAAAATCATTTTCAAAATACGGTGTACTGATATATGCTGAGCACTGTATGTGTATTTATGTATATGTTTGAATATATGCAGTTTGTGTTTTCTTGTTGTCTTACAGTGCATAGTTATCAGGGCCGGAGTGGGACTCCTTTTCAGCCCTGGAGTTTCAAGCCTCAGACCGGCCCACCTCAGTTCACGACTGACTATATTAAAATAAGGTCATTCCAATTCAGTTTCTAATTACACTATCACGTCTTTTTTTGAGAAAACAGCTGCTTTAGAACTTCAAATGTTCAACAACCCAAACAGTATTATATGTCTTAACAATAAAAAAGAAAATAAAAAAACATACACAGACGAGGATCAAACCCGGGTCAGCGGCGTTGTAATCTAACATGCTAACCACTGGACCACAACAGTTGAAAAAGGAAAAGTGACTCATATGAGTTATGGAGTTATGAGTTCTGGAGCTAGGGACACCGGCCCTCGCGGCCAAAAAACGGACCGGCCCACCGGTAATTCTCCCGGTCCTCCCGATTAGCCAATCCGGGCCTGATAGTTATGCATGATTACTGCTTAACATTAAATAGCTCAGTCAAAGTCAATCCCATAATATAATGTTGTCAACACCCAAATTAGGTTAATAAAAAAATATTTGAAAATTAAAATTTGTCATGAAGAAACATATTTATTTAACTCAAATTTGCAGAATGTGTGCAGTCATTTGCACACAATACAGTACATTTCTTTACATTATGACACAATTCATTAAATCATGATCAATAAATCATACAATCAACATTGATTTTTTTTTTTTTCAGTCAAACTGTAAGTAAGCTCAACTATGCATGCAGGACAGAAAAAAAATGTTACAAAGAAAGAAAATTTCCAAAGAAAATACAGCTGTTAAAATGACAATGCTCATTATTTAAACAGACAGAGATAATAAAACAACACATTGAGCCTTTAGATAATGCTAAATAACTGCATTTGTCTTTCTATGACGGTCTAAGTTTTCACTACCTCGCTTGTTCTTCCTCCATAACACACAGGAGATGAGACTAACAACGACAGCAGTACAAATGATAGCAACTATGATAATGAGTTTTTCTTTGGACAGACCTTGACCCGCAGCATCACCTCCACTTTGGTCTTCTTTCTCATCTGAGATTGTTGTGAAGTTTGAATCTGGTGGCCTTTTGGTTGTACTTGCGGGTGTGTTATGTGATGAAGTATCAACCGTTGTCATAGTTGTCATTTCTTGGACCATGATGTCATCCTCTATCAGCTCTCTCACAATTCTACCATTCAGGGGTGGAGGAGAAGAGCACATCACGAGGGAAAGGTTCTTCACTTTCTCTGAATGCTGTGAAAGCCAATCCCAAAAAGGTATTATGTCCTGATCACACCTCCAGGGATTTTCATGAAGAATAACATTCTCAACAATAGACAAAGTGTTCAGAAAGTCTTTGGGCAAGTTTTGTAGAGAATTGTTTTGCATCTCCAGAAGAGACAAACGGGACACACCATCTAACAGTTGTATGGGTATCTGCTTTATTTGATTGTTCTCTATAGATATATTCGCTAAGTTTGGAAGGCCTCTGAAAATCCCAGGTTCAATATTGGTTAATCGATTGGTGTGAAGGGAAACCTCCTTAAGCTCTATCAGGCCATTGAATGCACCGGGAGAGATGTACTGAATTCGGTTCCTACTGATTACCAAAAGACGTATGTTGGTTAAATTGCTGAACACATTCTCCTCGAGGTGGGTTAACAAGTTGTCATACAGCCAAAGCTCTTGAAGGGCCATTGGGCCAAAAGTCTCAGGCATTAGCCTACTGAGTCGGTTGTCGTACAGTGAAAAATGAGTAAGGTTGGGAAGATTCAGAAAGATTCCACTGGGAAGCAATGATAACCTATTGCTGGAGAGGTAGAGTTTCTTTAGCTTCTGCACTTTTGCGAAAAGATTTGCCGGCAATTGCTCGATTTTGTTGTCTTGTAGATGCAATACCTCAAGGTTCACCAAATCATCAAATAAGCCTGCTGGTATATCCGTTAATTCATTTTGCTGTAAAAACAGGGACCTGAGATGACTGAGCCCCTGAAAAGTGCTGCTGTGAAGCTGTTTGATTGAGTTTCTCTGCAACATGAGCATTTCTAGTTGGTCTAAACCCCTAAAAGCATCTTCTGACAGAGAGCTGAGAAGGTTTTTGCTAAGGTCTAATTTGTTCACATTTACAAGTGGAGTAAGAAGAGATGATGGCAAAACTTCTAGTTTGTTGCCACTCAGTGTTAAAGTTGTTAATGCAGTTAGATTCTGAAACAGGTTGTCTGGTAGAGAGGTTAGCATCGTCCCACTGAAACCTAAGACATTGAGATTGAAAGCTTGATCAAATGTATGAGGTTCCACCTCTGTTATATTCGAATTTTTGGCTACAAACAGTGTAAGCGTCTCAGCGAAAGTCTGAAAATCCGATGGTTTTAATGATTGAATGCTGGTGTTGGAGATAACAAGAGCGTTGATGGTTGGGGGCATGGGGAGTGGAATTTCTTTCACTGAAAATCCTTGACAGACAATTTTGGTCACTTGGCACTGGCAGCTTTCTGGACATGAGGAAGCAACAGCTTTCATGGCACACATGCCAATAATCACAAACAACGCCAGGTCCATTGATTCCTACAAAGACAGCAGAAATTATAGCATTTGTAATACTTTACAGAAGTAGTACTTATAAACATTGAGAGCCACACAAAAGCCTAAATTTGACACACTGCAAATGTTCACACACAGAGGGAAAAAGATGGGTGGTTGACTATTTGTGACAAAGCCTCTTGGGTAACCTTCCTGTTATGGTATTCCTCCACCCATATCACACAAGTTTTGGTTCTGTAAATAACCTACAGTGGTTTTGCAACCACATTTAGGCTTTTCTCACACTTTTACATCCTTCTTATCTTAGATATTCAGAATTTTGGTTTAAGACATAATTGTCTAGTTTACTTATGCACTGTAAAAAGTTTAAACAACTTCTGCATTTATTTAGTGAGCAGTTACAATGTATTTTTTTAATGTTCACTCAATATCTCTTTTTAAAATTTTACTTGAATTGTTTTAGTTTATCAAAACTCATCTTCGACTTCACAAAGATGATAATATTGGCTGATTCAGTGTTAATAAAAGTAAAAAAAAAATACTTTTACTAATTCTGAATGTTTTCCCAGAGATAGGTTGCAGCTGGAAGGGCATCCGCTGCGTAAAAACTTACTGCATAAGTCGGCGGTTTATTCAGCTGTGGCGACCCCGGATTAATAAAGGGACTAAGCAGACAAGAAAATGAATGAATGAATTCTAAATGTTGACTGGATTTGAAAACAATACTTTATTTAACATCTTTACATTTGACTTTTTGCTGTCTAAGCCTATGCAAAAATATTAGTACTACTCTTTGACCTTCCAACATTTTATTATTTGGAAACTGGTCACACTTTATTTTGATGGTCCGTTTGTTGAATTTAAGTTACATTGCATTTACATGCCAACTAATTATCATAAAATTATAAGTGTACTTACATGTACTTGCAATTAAATATCTGTATA
Source organism: Danio rerio (assembly GCF_052040795.2). Classification (NCBI taxonomy): domain Eukaryota; kingdom Metazoa; phylum Chordata; class Actinopteri; order Cypriniformes; family Danionidae; genus Danio; species Danio rerio. The sequence goes on along the minus strand of NC_141026.1, from coordinate 38,640,464 downwards.
GCAGCAGTATCAACATACATGTATATTAGGCAGGCAGTCTACTAATACTCAAATGGACCATCAAAATAAAGTGTTACCTGTAAAGTGACAGATTACTGTACTTTAAAGAGAGTGCTGGAAATTAGAGTATACAGCACTACTTTGCTATACAGGCACAGATGTTCTTAACAGGAAATGCACCTGATTAGGATGATGACAATTGCATTTGTCTACTCACCTCTCTTTTTCATACAGGGAAAGAAATACTAATAAATTGGTAAACACTAGTCTCCTTTCATAAACATTTAATAGAAGTAAATAAGTATACAAGCATACAGTTTTAGGTCAGGACAATACTGAAAACCACATGGAACAAAACTTCATGACTTTATAATCTGTTCCAGTAAAACCAAGCTACACTCTGTGAGAGCTGGCACATTTAACTGTCTGCTTCCAACTATTATTCACAGCATTTTGTTTTTTAGAAAATAGCCATTTTAATTTCAGCCAATTCTGATTTAGCAAAACATGTTGTAAAGACATGTTTGTTGTGCATTTACTATTAATACTAACTACTCTTTAAGAATTATAATTAGGTACACTGTAATACTGTTAACTTAAGGGTTATGTTTTATTGACAATCAGAAGTAATGAATTCATACAAAATGTCTTACCGTTGACCTTGAAGATTTGTCAGAGATATGTGTGTTTCTCCTCGTCACACTGAAGCGTTTCCCCGTTTGCTTTTAAACAGATGGGATGTTTTTTTTGGTCAGATTCCTTTCTGCCTCCTCATATCTATCTGGTTATCCCTTTTACAGTCAGCCGTTAACTGCTCTGCCTTGCACAAAAGCTCTCATGTACTCTCGCACATTATTTGGAAATGAGTTGGTGGGGAAGTGCTGGTTTGGGGCCCCACCCTTGTGCTGCTCTTTAAAGGGGCAGGAAGTTTGTGGGTATTTGAGTGCGTAAACAAGGATCTGTGGGCGTTTAGATGATGTGACTATATAAAAAAAAAAAAAAAGAGTCAACGATTGTTTGACTATATGTAGCGGTAGTTCTGAAGTTTGGTACAGAACAGAACCAAAAGCAAAACATTTAGTTTTGAGGTAAACCATATGTGCACATACTCATAAAATGCCATAAACAATCATTAACATCTGTAGGAGATTTTAAAATATGGAAGTCCATATCTTTCACAGAATGAATGAATGAATGAATGAATGAATGAATGAATGAATGAATGAATGAATGAATGAATGAATGAATGAACGAACAAACGAATGAATGAAAGAACAAACAAATGACGAATGAACAAACTAACAAACGAATGAATGAATGAATGATCAATGAATTCTAAAGTCGTTAAAGGGATGGATAAAAATAAAGACAATAGGAACAATTTTTTGTAATTCTGAGTTAAAATGAATGGATGAATGTTTGTATAAATGAAAGAACGAATAAACAAACAAACAAACAAACTATTTTCTGTTATTCCTAGTTAAAATTAATAGAAGAATTTAAGAAATTATGAATGAGAGAATGAACGAACAAATGAATAAAAGAACGAATCAATGAACGATAAATTCTAAATTCGATAAAGGGATGGATAAAAATAAAGACAATAGTAACTATTTTCTGTAATTTTGAGGTAAAATTAACAGATAAATTTATGAACTAACGAATAAACGAACAAACAAACGATGAATTCTAAAGTCGATAAAGGGATAGATAAAAATAAATACGATGGTACATTTTTTTCTGTAATTCTGAGTTTAAATGTCGCAATTCTAAAATAATTGAAAAGTTTGCACCATATTATACGCTAATAAAATAAAACGACCTCAAAGGACATAAGTAACCAATTACAGGTACAACATTTTCCACTGTGCCAAAGATCACAGCTTACTCACTCGAAAACATATTTTGCTCTCTGCTGAGTCAAGGAAAATTACAGGAATATGACAAGACATCAAAGCAGACGTTGTGGAATTATCAGTATGCTACAAAAAGAATGTTCCATGTTGCCCTAAAAAATATGGGCCACCCAAACGTATTTCCTTTTATTTTGCAAGTGCTGCCATGGTGGATTTTCCCTAATCTGTGTTACTAATACGAAAACACATGAATCACTATCACAGTGTTAATGCTGAGTATTCTCACAGATTTTATTCCAAATGATTTCATTTCCAAAGCATGTTTATAAACTTCACATAGATACAGAGAGTCAGACATTCACACACATGAACATGGAATTAAGTTTTGGTTCATTGGAACATGAACTTATGCTCTTATCTAAGATGAACAAATGGAAATTTAAACGGGGGTTGAAGTAACACTTAACCCTTTGAATTTAAGCTTATCAGATGATGATTGCAAGATGAGGACATCACTTCCACTGATCACAGAATGAACCATTAGTCTTTTGTTTTCCTTGTTTATTGACCACAACTTGTGAAATGGCATCTTAAATGGCATCTTTATTTCAACAATCTTTAATTATCATTTAAAGCAAGGCACAATTCTGCCACACCATTTTAAAATAAGCAACTAATCATCTGACACTCACCTTAAATGAGGGTGAATAGAAATCTTAATATTCATCATTCATTTTCATTTCATCATTCATGAGCACCCGGAGAATACCAACACAAACACGGGAAGAACATACAAACTACACACAACACCAACTGACCCAGTAACCTTCTTACTGTAAGGCACTGTGCCGCCCATCAATCGTAACATTTTTTTCACTGTTAATATATTTGAGACCAATAATATCACTGCAGTTATGGTGCCACATGTGAGACCACTAATATCACTACAGTGCTTTGTAGAGTACTATGTGGTGCCTTGGTTGCTTGGGAGACACTTATCTATAAATAAATAATATCACATGTGTAACTATGCAACCATGGTAAATACACAGTGATACAAAGCCATATCACACGGATAGGTGTCATTTTGACAAAAATTAATCAACACAAATGCAACTGCATAAATACATAATAAAAAATAATTAAAAAAACATGGAGAATTCTTAAAATTTGTGAGAGGAGATACTTTTGCCTGCCTCAGTTTCAAATCTCCACACTTCTGTATCCAGGAATTTGCCATGTTTAACCCCATAAATGCCAAAGTGAAGAAAATTACAATTTAATACAGTACAGTGTTTTACTTTAGTGCTACAATTTTATGCAATAAAAAGATTTACTAAGAGAATGTAATTTAGCTACCTTTCCAAATGAATTCATCTTCTGATTATTATCACATTAAGTGTGAATGTCTGCAAAGGATACACTCTTTAACTGTTAATGGGATTTCCAATAACAAACATGCTTTTGGCTCTTAACATAATAAAGGCCCATTCACACAAAGAAACTCTAAATATAATCATAAATATGAGACACAAATGATAAAAATCTGTTTATTGTCGCTTTCAGCATTACCCCCTTATAACTAGCAGATGTCCTTGTACAGTAAACTACTAGTGCTTCTGACCAGTGAATCCAGCTTGTGTAATCTGTCTAATCAAGTTTAACAAGCAGATGTAAGTTCAAAGTAAAAACAGTCAAATTAAAACCGAACCAAGTACAATATAGACAACAAAGATACCACTGGTGTATTTGTATTTTTAAACTTTCATTTAGTAATCTTTCTTGGATTTTTTCCCCCCAATAATATTAGAATTTTTTTTTCTTGATAGTCATTATATTTAAATAACTTTTGAAAATAGGGCTTAGCATCAAGCAGAGTTTCTTCTTGATTATGTCATCTGTAGCATTAAATTGTGCAGGCCCTATTTATATATCATGTCTCTACATCTTTGTCATTATATTTGAGATCTTGACTCTGCTGTTGATTTACATTTAGAACAATTTTAGAATGCTGTCTTTATCGTTATCTTTTTAGTTATCATGGTGGGTGTGAAAGGGTCTTAACAGTCTTTATGATGGACTCCTAAAGGCTGATTTTTACTTGTAGCATTTCGTAAGTGTAATTGCAGAGCAACAGAAACAGCGTGCATGAATGCACAGCTACGCGCATTGCATGCACCATGGTTCACGCCAATCACTTGACGTAGAAGTATAAACCAGGCTTAAGGCTCTGTTGCTCCCTGATGGTGGAACAATGTAACTTCAACTGCAATTGTTACGACCACGGTCCCAACATCAAATGAGGGAAAACACAAATGGATCATTCTATGGGTTTTATTAACAGAACAACCAAAATTAAACAAAGTGTGGGAAAAAAAAAAACATAAATAAACTAAGGCTAAACACCGAATGGAGCTGTGCATTCACACTTCTGTGCGTTGTTTCTGTTGCTCTGCAATAACACTTTTGAAACGCTAGAGGGCAATTTCTTCGCTGTTTTTTTTTTTGTGTGTTTTATGAACCCTTCCTTAATGTACAAGTGGTTCAAACTTGCTTATTTTGAGGCAGGAACAGGCAGATGTGCAACAACTTTAACCATAAGGTAAACACAAAACAAAACTTTTTATGTGGAGCTCCTTCACAGGACTCAACAATTGTAAACACTCACTCCAATGGACTCGTGCAGCTCTCAGCCCTGCTCATACTCATCAGTGCCACGAAGCCGACTAATCACAGAGCTTGAGCTAAGCAACGTTGCGACGTGTAGTTAAATTTTTTAAGAGGTGCGCGTAAGGGCCACGGCAAGGGCTATGTGTCCACGTGTAGGCTGCACGGTAGCATACGCATGTGCTTGATGCAGAAGTATAAATCAGGCTTAAACTCCCTGTCACGGCGACGCAGTGGCACAGTAGGTAGTGCTGTCACCTCACAGCAAGAAGGTCGCTGGTTTGAGCCTCAGCTGGGTCAGCTGGCGTTTCTGTGTGGAGTTTGCATGTTCTCCCTGCGTTTGCGTGGGTTTCCTCCGGGTGCTCCAGTTTCCCCCACAGTCCAAAGACATGCAGTACAGGTGAATTGGGTAAGCTAAATTGTCCGTAGTGTATGTATGTATGTATGTGAATAAGTGTGTATTGGTTTCCCTATGATGGGTTGCGTCTGGAAGGGCATCCGTTTCATAAAAACATATGCTGGATAAGTTGGCGGTTAATTCTGCTGTGGCGACCCCGGATTAATTAAGGGACTAAGCCGAAAAGAAAATAAATGAATGAATGAAATCCTGTCACTGAAGTGCTGCAGCATGAACTTTTATAACGCCGGTGGTCAATAATCCACAGGTGTAAAGGAGTCTACTCAATAAAAAATATAATATCGTGGCCCTCCAAGTAAAATTATGACAAAATGATGCATTAAGAGGTCATGAGTTCATGCTGGTCAAAGTTCACTTTAATTGAATCTTTATTCTTATAGAGTGGGTTACATTTAGCTTAAACTAAAGTGTTAATAAATACATTTCTCAGGTCGTAGTTAAAGTTACTTGATTAGCGCATACCTTAAAGAGCCCATATTATGGGTTTTTGAAAATTCCCCTCCATGTAGTGTGTAACACAGCT